>NC_090266.1:987467099-988711474 GCF_040414725.1 Anabrus simplex | reverse complement strand
CGAGCCCAACCCTCAACAACCCCTCATACACCTTCGAGCCGGTCAGTGCGACCAAGGTCACGAACGGGTTCGCCAACCCGCTCGACTGTGAATGGGCCCCTTTAGTAGCAGCAGATCGGAGCGAAGGGCGGAGAATAAACCCGTTATGGGACCTGAACTTATTATTAATTTTTTTTTTTTTTTTGCTATTGGCTTTACGTCGCACCGACACAGATGGGTCTTATGGCGATAATGAGACAGGAAAGGGCTAGGCCTGGGAAGGAAGCGGCCGTGGCCTTTAATTAAGGTACAGCCCCAGCATTTGCCTGGTGTGAAAATGGGAAACCACGGAAAACCATCTTCAGGGCTGCCGACAGTGGGATTCGAACCCCCTATCTCCCGAATACTGGATACTGGCCGCACTTAAGCGACTACAGCTATCGAGCTCGGTCTGAACTGAAAAGGATCACTTAATGTTAACCAAGCCATTTAATGCGTTCCGTAGGCTCAGTACTAAAGCTCATTAATTAATTGATTGATATATTTATTCATTAAGCAAACTCGATTGACGATGCATTGCAGTAATACACTGAGTGGCCAAAAGTCACGGGAAGGGGTGTCCCATTAAAAAGTGTGCCGTGTATGGCCCCTGAGCGTTGCTGCTAGCTGCGGCGTAGCTGAGCAGTCTGTGTCGTGAAGATGGCAACACGTCGCGAGTTAACTCTGGGAGGGCTAAGCATTTTCCCACCAGCCAAGTGACGTACAATATGGACTGGAAGTTATTTTTAGTTATACGCGCATTTCTTTTACAATTGGCTTTACGTCGCACCGACAGAGATAGGTCATACGGCGACGATGGGATAGGAAAGGCCTAGGAGTGGGAAGGAAGCAGCCGTGGTCTTAATTAAGGTACATACACCGAGCCCGAAACCTGCAGTCGCAGTCGCTTAAGTGCGGCCAGTATCCAGTATTCGGAAAATAGAGGGTTCGAACCCGACTGTCGGCAGCACTGAAGATGGTTTTCCGTGGTTTCCCATTTTCGCAGCAGGCTGTACCTTAATTCAGGCCACGGCCGCTTCCTTCCCACTCCTAGCCCCTTCCTGTCCCATTGTCGCCATAAGACCTATCTGTGTCGGTACGACGTAATGCAACTTGTGAAAAAATTAGGTTACAGCCCCAGCATTTGTCTGGTGTGAAAATGGGAAACCACGGAAAACCATCTTCAGGTCTGCCGACAGTGGGGTTGGAACCCACCCGAACTCGCCCGGTCACGCATTTTATAATCAGCACACTTCATAAACTCTCACAAGTAATTTCTACAGACACGTTCAGTGTACTGATGAATTTAAACAAAACATATTGCAAGCTGAACAAGTAAAAATGAGAATAGAAGCAAACACCGGCTAACTGTTGATACATTTCTGTTCAGTTCTCGTTTGAAACACTTGAAACAAACTTTCTGTTTTACATTTAAATTTCATAATGTTGTTACCCACCACATTTCAGCTCAGTGCTCATTTTCAGCAGTGCTCACACTTGAAGCTAACTGTTTTCTTTGCAGACCCACTTTTGGCACACTGAACAAGTGAAATCAGCGTTTCTCTCCTTGGTTCTCCGACAAGATGTGCTTCTCCCGCGTTTTCTCCCACTTGGCTCACTTAGCTGTTGCCGTTTCACCCCAGCCCTTATAATATGGGTATGGAGATTTGTATTTTCAATGATCCGTCGTTCAGTGAATGACTTCACAAGTTGTTTAGGGAGCTCAATGAAAAATATCGTCTTCTGTCATTTCCTCTACTCATCCAATCAGGTTTAGCGAACGTGAATAGAACATATGCGTTCAGAGCTGCTGTATCCAGAATATTCATAAAAGGACGGAGTGGCCATCTTCGGGTTATTCTGCATCATGTGAATCTTCGTACCATCTGGTCAACGGTATCTACTCCGCCCTTTGTTTTGTTATAGTGAGCATTAATTTCATAAATTATTTTCTCATGGTTCTCTGATATTGTGGTATCATGGTGTTGTGTTGACAGGAGAATCACTCATTTATTTGGTTTAGGTACATACGAAACTAGAGTCAAAGTGTCAGCGAATTCAAACAGAGAAGATTTATGGCATTTTGTTACTAACCAGCTCGACGGGTATGTCTTTCTTGTTCTTTCTCACTGTCCCTGACAAAGCCAGTATATGCTGAACAAGCTCCTGTGCCAGATCAAAGTATGTGAAGAAATTGTTTACTGTTATGCCACGCCCTGATCCGAACATGTGATGAACGAAATCAAAACAGCTCTTTATACTTGCCCTTTCCCAGGTTGTGACCAACATTCCCCAGATGCACTTGAAAGTTTACAATGTACTGTAATAGTTCTTCACATCAGCTAACACCCACAATTTAAATCCGTATCTTTCAAGTTTTGATTTCATGTAAACTCTGAAAAGGCATCTTCCTCGAAATGACTCCAACCGTTCATCAACTGTGACATAGGCACCAGACTCAAAACACTCCACACAGTTCCTAGCACACATCCTGTAAAGCTGCCAGTTTTTTTTTTTTCTCGCCTCCTTTCTTCTCTTGTAGATGTATCATCAAAGCGAATGAGGACGAGTAGAAGCTTGAACCTAGCCTTGGACATTGTTGCGGTGTAAATATCCCGTCTAACCGTTTCGTCTGCTGTCCACATTTCGTCCATATCCTCGCTGTTGTCCTTAAAATCTCCTGCCGCAAGCAATATTCCGAAGAAAGGTTTCCTTTTAACATTATCTGTAGGAACAAAGTTTCTCTTCTCACATGGGTGATTTTTGTTCCATTCATTGACTAACCTTTCACCTTCTTCGTTAGTAAGCAAAACTATTTCATCTGCTATACCGTCGCCCGAGTCGTTGGCTGAATGGTCTCCAACATCCCTGCAGTTACCTACACATGGCAGATGCCGCCCACCCTCATCGGAGGGTCTGCCTTACAAGGACTGCAACCGGCTAGAAATAGCCACACAAAATTATTATTATTATTATTATTATTATTATTATTATTATTATTATTATTATTATTATTATTATTATTATTATTATTATTATTATTATTATTATTATTATACTTTCTCGTCTGTTATTTGGAGAAAGAAACAGTCTTATATCGACTCAATACTCTGCGATTTTCTGGTTAGACCAGGTGGAGAGTTCAGTATATTAGCAGCAGGTAGTCTTGAAACACACGGTGCTTTCTTTGACCATGTAAATCGACCATGAGGAAGGAATGTATCCTCATCATCACTGTCAACACTAGAATTGTTATCGGTTACACTGAGGGTGTGATTTTCTTCGTCTACTTCTTCAGTACAATCTTCATCTGAAGAAGATTCATCATATCGACAAAGATGTTCTTCTATTTCATCACCATTAAGTGCTGTACGGTCCATTGTCGTCAACTATACTAACAGTTACAAGTTCAACGCAGTGAATCCAAGCCGGTGAATCAGTACTCCTAACTTCTCTGCAACAATATTACCACAGAGTACCGAAAAATAGTTCATGAAAAGGAATTGCGTAAAGTGTCAGGTGGGGTACATTTTGGACACTAGAAAAAAAATCCTTGTCAGAACAGAATATACTACTTCATATGAACCGAGTATATTACTACTGCATTCTACAATAATTTAAAGTTAGCACCTAAAAATAATGATGCACAGAAATCATTCTGTTGTTAAATATCTTTGAAAAATGTGGCTGGGTGACAAAGTGTACCCCGCTTGAACCTCCGAGTTCAAACGTGGAATGATCGTCGGCGCACGGCGCATGGGCCATAGCATTGCGGAGATTACACGCGAATTCGTGTTTCCGAGATAAACAGTGTCGAGAGCAGATCCTTAATATCGCCGAGAGAATGCAATCACCCGCGTAAACTGCAGGAACGGGATGACCACAGGTGTTTAACGAACGGACATCACGTCACCTCCGCAGAGCTATACTGGGCGCTCGACGGGCTACTGTGAGTCAGATCACTGCCCAGTTGAATGTTGGGAGTAAGGAACCCATTTCTAGCAAAATTGTAAGGAGGCAACTGCACCGCATAGGCTTCACCAGCCGACGACTAACTCGTATCCCTTTCCTGACACCCAGACACAGAGCCCAACAACGTGCAAACCGGGCGAGATGGCCATGCGGTTAGGGGAGCGCGGCTGTGAGCTTGCTTCCTGGAGATAGTGGGTTCGAATCCCACTGTCGACAGCCCTGAAGATGGTTTTCCGTCGTTTAACATGTTCACAACAGGCAAATGCTGAGGCTGTACCTTAAGGCCACGGCCACTTTCTTCCAACTCCTAGGCCTTTCCTATCACATCGTCGCCATAAGACCTATCTGTGTCGCTGCGACGTAAAGCCACTAGCAAAAAAACGACGTGCATGGGCCCGCGAACATCGGCAGTGGACCCTGGAACAGTGGCGGGATGTGGTATGGTCCGATGAATCCCGGTTCCAGGTGTATCGAGCTGATGGGCGCGTGAGAGTGTGGCGTATGCCCCATGAAGCTATGGATCCTGCCTGTCAGCAAGGTTGTATTCAGGCGTGAGGTGGCTCAGTTCTGGTCTGGGCGGCGTCCTCGTGGTCACAATTAGGCCCCATTGTCCCGCTACAGGGAGCGCTGACAGGTGCACGTTATGTGGGCATTCTTTCATACTACGTGCATCCCTTTCCGACCCTAGAATACCCTGATGGAGATGGCATGATTCAACACGACAATGCGCCATGTCACCGCTCTGTGGCCGGCACGCAGTGGTTGGAGGAGCACTTCAGTGAAGTTACGACCATGGATTGGTCCTCCAGATCGCCCCATCTCAATCCAATAGAGCATTTATGGGATGCTATCGATGTTGGTGTACGCTCCATGAACCCCGCACCAACTACACAAGACCAATATTGTGGATAGCAGTGCTGGATGCGTGAGTCCAGACCCCTCCAGAACGATTCCAACACCTTGTAGAGTCGATGCCTCGCCGTATTCCTGCCGTTTTGAGGGCTCGCGGAGGAACGACTCGTTATTAACATCACATTCAGTGGGTGGCGTGCACCATCTTGTAGTAAATTACTACGGAAGTACCGTTTACTAAAGAAGTCCATACTACAGAAGTAAATTACTACGGGAGTTATTTACTCCGGAAGTAACGTCGGAGAGTTGAAGTACAATATACTCTTTTAGTTACTACTACAGAAGTAGCGTTCGTTACTCGCGGAGTAGTGCTGTATTCGTGTATCTTCTTCAAAGAAATCTAAATAGATAAGGTTATATGCGATAGGAAACGGGGAAAAATCGTAAGCGAAAAAGATAAATGCTTGTTAATAGAGATAAGGACGATCTATGCAAAGGATATGAGGTGTAAGAAACACAACATAAAGATGCTGGATAAGAAAAGAAATTCATGGAAAGTCGTGACGAAAGAATTCAATGCTTCGAGTAACGGAAAACGCAGTGAAAACAAGTTAAGATTCTGTAGAAGGACTTAAAAGCGAAGACGGAAGCAAAGCAGAATGTCACGGACACCCGGGAAAAATTAAAACTGATGGTGGTTTCTTCATACAGATGGCCTACATCCACAGAGAAATTCTCCCATTTTCACACCAGGCAAATGCTGGGTCTGTAGGCACTACGGTACCTTAAGGCCACGGCCGCTTCCCAAACCCTAGGCCTTTCCTGCCCTATCGTTGCCATAAGACCTATCTGTGCCGGTGCGACGTTAAGCAAATTGAAAAAAAATACCTCTTTCGATTTCTGAAAAGTTCACCGTTGTCACCGAGAGGGCAATAAATGGAAATATGCGCGCAGTCACAGTCGATTGCACCCACGATGTGTGGAAACCTGCCAACGTGAAGAATATCCTTTTATATTCCGAACGATCATCATCATTTCCAGGCGTACCTCCCTCTTAGCCTCAACTAATGCTTTAACCACGCAATGAAAGATACCCTACGGCTAGCAGTTGTGCGGTAAACGATAATTACATCACCGGCAACTGTACTGAAATGTTCCGGCACGAAACACTCATAGGGCACACAGCAACTGTAATTTGAGAGATACAACAAAATTAAGACAAGAATTCAGCTGTAAGTGATCTCCAAGTAGATTTAGAAGGAAAGTAAAGGATTCCTTCCTAAGACCAAAAACGTTCCTGAAACTCGCCGTGTTCACATTACACGTCTCTCGCCTTTCACGCACTGTAGGCCTACGCACTATTATATTTACCATCGTTTACTGCGCCGAGATCGTCAATATAATCTAAGTAATCCATAAACACGTTTGAAACTTCTTTCCTCTCATATACGGCACGATATTATCATTAGTCAACACGTCTAAACTTAGCTTACTCCAGGCACGACGTGAGAGTAAATTCTAACCTATATTCGTACGTTATTTACTTCTTTAGTAATATACCACAAGGTGGTGCTCTTCAACATTTTACTCTTGTAGTAATTTAGTCCAGGAGTATCTGAAAGTACTAAAATACTTCGGAAGTAATTTACTCTCGTATGGAAGTCGCCGAATGCTGACTTCAAGAGTACTTTTCTACGGAAGTAGAACTTACTCTTGGTTGGTGCACGCCACCCAGTGTCTTCCCATTACTTGTGGCCACTCAGTGTATATGCCTCCGTCTGAATATTTTGGTTCCGGAGCCTTAAATGAGGAAGATGACGAATATACTACAGTACACACATTAATTCTAACGCAACCCTTATGTAGTCATATCGTTCCTGTATTATTTTACAATTTTTCGTTACATTTTCGTTTCAATGAAACCTTCTACAATATCAGCTTATTTTGCTTCTGCTTCATTTAATCATGTTATAGGTTTTCGTCCCACTAACTAATTCTTTTACGGCTTTCGGAGATGCCGAGGTGTCGGAATTTTGTCCCGCAGTTCTTTTAGTGAAATCTACGAAGACCACTCTGAAAATTGTTTATCTGAAATAAGAGGGTTCGAAGCGCACTTCACGGCCGCACTATGGATAGTCAGATATAGAGTTCAGGCACTATAACTCTGTATCCAGTACGATACCGACGTTCATACTTTGAAAATTTGCATATGTGTATGTGCCTTATGGCCCGGTTTAAACCTTCATTGAATGCTCGAATAGTGTACAGTAGACTCTTGATCATTCGCGGTAAACAGCCAGACCGAGCAAATGTCCGCGTCGCTTTGGTCACAGAAGTGACAGCATTTCAGAGTGGTTTGAAGTTGACTGAACAGAAAACGGTCATGAGGCGTTGAATGACAGTGAGATTGTGGGACGAGCCCAAGGGTAAATTGAAGATAATGAAAGTGACGAAGATGGCAACACTCCTGTCATTCCGAAGAAACCAATGAGCCACGGAGTAGCACTTCAGTGGGCTGGGGGTTTGAGGGACTACTAGCCGATAAGCAGGTTCTGTGGAAAATTCTGAATGGCATACGTAAGGCCACAAGTCACTTCACCGAAGCAGAAATCAGTACAAGATACTTTTCATCTACAGTGTAATAGCATTAATTGATTGTATGAAGAGAAACTGTGAGTACTGTGCATACTGTACCCTTCGCACTTCTTCCTCTGAGGTGGTTTCTTCTTTCTGGATTTGCCACGACTACCCTGTAATAAAATATATTCACCGCAGACGTCTCTTTTCTCCAGGGGTGGTCACGTTCACGAGACTGTCACTGTGCGATGAGATAGGAGAATATGAGGCTGTTCAATGATTTGCCTCTGAAAGTGAAAAGTTCTTCTGTCACTACTTCCAATAAAAATTAGGGCATTTAACCAATATCCTGATCCAGTTCCAGATCTGTGTAATAAGCTCAGAAAATAGTCAACAAAAGTGTGATCATGTACATGCGAGGCGATTGCTTCAATGATGGGTACAACAGCTAATTAGTCACATGGCGGCAGAGTAACAAGTCTGTGTGCGAGGTCTCTTGAATTTCAGTAATCCGCGAGCAAAAACCGCTTTCCAGTTCTTCTTCAAGCGGCTAAATAGTAGCGGGACAAACTGGTGCTTGCGTGTGATGGATGAAACAGTTACGGAATTCATTCGGTTTTTTTTGTTTTGTTGCTATTTGCTTTACGTCGCACCGACACAGATATGTCTTTTGGCGACGATGGGATAGGAAAGGCCTGGAATGGGAAGGAAGCGGCCGTGTTCTTAATTAAGGTACAGCCCCAGCATTTGCCTGGTGTTAAAATGGTAAACCACGGAAAACTATCTTCAGGGCTGCCGACAGTGGGGTTCGAACCTACTATTTCTCGATTACTGGATACCGGCCGCACTTAAGGGACTGCAGCTATCGAGCTCGGTGAATTCATTAGTACACGTGTGATTTGTGTTATTGTGTCTTGTAGGTAAAGGCATGGGAAATCAAAAGCAGAACAAAAAAAAGAAGATGGAGAACTCACCAACACCATTGCCAGACCGAAGCCACAGCTGCGTAGCGGGGAATAGAGTAACGAAGATTCAAGGAGAAATTACTGATCTTCAGGAGGCTGATTCATCTGACCTAACCAAAGAGCTATTCAAGTTATGAGTAGCTCTACATTCTTAGATGCCGAGTTGGAACGTCTAGTTGAAAAAGTGATTGCTAGATTAACTGACAATATTGACTTTAACAATAAAATCTTTACTGAAGGCAGAACTTAGTCAAATAGATCAAAAGATTCGTGAGTTGCAACAACAATTAGACGTGCTGAATTCCAACTCACACGAAGAGGTTCAATCAATCAATCAATCAATCAATCAATCAATCAATCAATCAATCAATCAATCAATCAATCAATATATGAGACGGAACAACGTGGAAATCCATGGTGTGCCGGAAGTACATAATGAAGATGTTTACAGCATTATCAGTAGCATAGGCGCGGTGATCGGATGTGACGTGAACAAAAATGATATTGACGTCGCATATAGGTTACCGTCCAGAAACCTAGCGTTACCGAGGCCGATAGTTGTGAAGTTTGTGAATAGATGGAAGAGGGCCGAATTGTTCAGCGCCAAGAAAATAAGCCCACGAATTTCATCTCGAGCTATTGGTATTAATGCTGCGAACAGTGGCGGTGCATTCTATATGTTCAGTGGTTCAATGAACCCCCTAGAAATAGATAAGTCTAGGTAAAATGGTTTATCAGAGCCTGTTCCTTAAATTTGTTCCGTATATCAGCGCGCGTAGTGATATTTTTTACATAATCGCTCGGTTGCTTTCCGGAACCAGCGAAGAGGTTCAATTTCAGGACTGAAGGCGCGGGGCCTTGAGACGTAAGGAGGGTGCGCAAGGGGAGGAGTTATGAGAAGCGGGGAAAACATAGCCCATGAATCGCTGGCAACTGGACCAGCGATAGACACGAGTTACATCGAGCAGTTCCGAAATTAGCCGCGGTTAAAATTTGCCGAATGTGGTAGGTTTTGAAGGGATTTTAATTTGGCGATTTTGCCATTCTGATGTAATTAACCGCAATGAGCCAGAGTATTTTGCTAACTACGGTTTGTATAGCATTAATGGGCGTACGCAGCCTAAGTTTATGTAATTAAATGAAACTTTTCATTAGTAATGAAAATGAAAATGAAAACCTACAACCTGTTTTCCAGTCATTGACCGGGTCAGGGATGTAATGAATGAATCATATATAGGCTATTAGTACGATGGGGTCGCCACACCCAAAGTGATTTAGTAATGACAGATAGATGCTATGAAATGAGAATGAAGAGTGTTGCTGGAATGAAAGATGACAGGGAAAACCGGAGTACCCGGAGAAAAACCTGTCCCGCCTCCACTTTGTCCAGCACAAATCTCACATGGAGTGACCGGGATTTGAAGCACGGTATCCAGCGGTGAGAGGCCGACGCGCTGCCGTCTGAGCCACGGAGGCTCTTTCATTAGTAATACATGTTTTATGAAAAGTAAACAGCAAAATACGTCAACACATAAATAACAGCAGTCTGCCTTACACGTTCTTGAAGAAGTTATTCCTACCTAAGCAAGTCTTCAACATAAGGGGAAAGTGGATAAGCTTAAAGTAATTGCACGTCATATTCTCTGTCTTCCATTCTTCATTGTTTTGGTAATTTCTTCGAGCTGTAGCCGTGTCTCTGCAAAGCACAGTCGCGTTTCTAATCAAGCAATGTCACTATGTAAACATCCAGTAACAATAACTATCTGAACACAATATTTTCCACAGCAGTGAACCCCCAGACGTTTTAACCACGCGCCGCCACTGGCTGCGGACCAGCCGATTTATATAAACGAACACTTAACTCCCAAAGCAAAGGGACCCTTGAAGAGGGCAAAGGACCTTTGAACAAGAGGATTTAAGTATATATGGTCCAGAGAAGGGAAAATCTTTGCTAGGAAAGATGACACCTCACAGGTAGTAACTATACGGAGCATAGAGGGCATCTTAAAATTAGAATCGGCGTAACTAGGTTATGTTATTCTTAGTCTAACGGCATGGATTATCTAAAGATGAATACTATAGGTAACTTTGATGATTCAGAGATTCAGTTAAATTATCTAGAAGAACTAAAACAGAAAATTCATAGGACACGTATTCTGTACGTTAATGCTCAAAGTCTTCGTGATAAGTGGCTACAACCGTGTACTCTAATAAAACAAACCCAAGCGCCTGATATTATAATCATTGTAGAAACATGGCTATATCCTGAAGAACAGAAATATTTTATGCTAAATAACTATGACAGTTATTTTTGCTCTAGAAATTACAATAGGGGAGGTGGAATTCTTATCTATATTAAATCAGAGCACCAAGCCAAATAATTGTCAATTAACTGTATAGATAAACCATACAACATACTATTAATAGAAATCAATGGGTTTCAAAGGGAAATACTTATCTTAGCTTGCTATAGCCCACATTATAAATTCAGGAAGTCCTTTTTAAGTGAACTTGAAGAAATATGGAACAAGAATTGTAGGCACTTTTGTGTTACAATTGGGGATTTTAATATCGATAAAATATCACAAAATCAGCAATCTATTGAGTTGAGTAAACTAGCAGAATGCAATGGCCGACTGCCATGTAATAATATATACCCCACTAGAGTAACAGAAGAGAGTTCTACACTTTTGGATCATATTTATATTAACGCACCCTTTAAAAACATTGTGTATAATGTTTACAGTGACTTCAGTGATCACAGTGTACTGGTCTGTGATCTTGACATCCCAGTAAGAGATAGTAGCAGTATTTTTAAATATTCCACAACACACACCCTAAAAATAGACATTAAAAGTGCCAGGAAACTTTTATCTAAAAATCCTTTGATACTTGATGCTAATGGCAACTGTGAAACTACTGTTAATAAGTTAACTAATCTCTTAGCAGAAGCCAGCATATCCAGTTTTAAGAAAATAACTGAATCAAGACATAACAACTTAGGATGTCCATGGACGACTCCTGAACTCCTCAACCTCATAAAATATAAAATTAAAATATATGGGAAAATCAAGAGACGGCATTGTAGGTTGGGAAGGGGATGCCAGTATGTCTCAGAATATCTGAAAGGTGAATATAAAATACTCTTTAATAAGGTCACTAAACTTAAAAGAGAAGCTCAAATTTCTTATTACAGTAACAGGTTAGTTTCTAGTAAAAATTCCTGGAAATTAGTTAACGAGAAACTTCAAACAACAAATAGCAACAACAGAGATATGCAACTAAAAATTAATAATAATATAATCACAACCCCTGTGATATTTCAACAACATTAAATGAATATTTTACTAGTATTAGTCAGGATCTAGCTGTTAATTTGCCTGCAACCAATACCAGTAATCGATATAGTTATCACACAGCTCCAAGAAATTCGTTATTCTTGTACCCAACTGACAACGAAGAAGTAGCAGGTATGATAAAAGAACTAAAAAATTCCAGTAGTTGCGATTGTTATGGTTTAAGCAACACAATTCTCAAACAGTTATCAACTGAATTAGTCCCATACATCACTGCATTTATTAACAAATCGTTAGCTGAAGGTACAGTTCCTACATTGTTAAAAATTGCCAAAGTTATATCCATCCATAAAGGCTTAGATAAATTAGACATAAACAACTACAGACCAATCTCTATCGTGCCCATTTTAGTCAAAATATTACAAAAAATTATTAAAATAAGATTATTGAAATTCCTTCTTAAGAATAATTACTTTTATAAATATCAATATGGCTTTATTCCAGATTCCAGCATTTACAATGCTGTTGAGGATATTATCATTAGACTGCAGGAAGCTCTTGATTCACGAAAATTAGTTTCTGGGTTATTTCTAGACTTAAGAATATCCTTTGACACAATTGATCACGAGATCATGATCAGGAAACTGTAAGACGCAGGAGTAAGAGGTGTAGCGTTGAACTGGTTTAAGGATTATCTCAGTGATCGATCACAGTTCGTTTCATGCAAAAATGCTAAAAGTTTATTTCTTCCTATATAAATTGTACTTCCTCAGGGTTCAGTACTGGGTCCAATTTTATTGCTAATATTTGTGAATGATGTAGGGTCCCTAAAATTACAAGGACAATTATCTCTTTTTGCAGATGATACAAATATTTTCTATGTTGGTACCTCTGTTAGAGAACTTGAGGTAAAATTCAGTATGACATTAGCTTACTACAAACTAGCCTTTCAAACAATAGACTATCCATTATCTTAGCAAGACAAACTACATGATTTTTCACAAGCCCGCATGTGCAACTCTTCTTGATCTTGCATTAACATTATTCGATCATCCTTTACCAAAGAGTACAATTTACAAAATTTCTAGGTTTAAAAATAGATGAAATGCTTGACTGGAACGAGCAAGTTAAAACCATATGCAAAAAAATAACTCCAGGATTTGGAGTGCTTCACAGACTAAGATATAAGTTCAACCATAAGTTTTTAAAATATATTTATCAGGCTCTCATTGAAAGTCACCTGACTTATATGATTCATGTTTGGGGATGTTTCAATAAGGAACTCTTTGAGAAAGTTGCCATTTTACAAAAAAGAGCACTAAAATACTTTTTAATTTACCGCCCCTAACACCTACAGATTATTTATATAAGAAATGCAGACTTCTACCACTCCACATGTTACGTGATAGAGATTCAGCTATGATGGTTTATAAAATTAAGCATACTTTGTTTCATACAAACACTATCTGTATTATAAGTTCTGACATACACTCATATAACACTCGAGGAGCAAAGAGAGTCCATACCGAATTTGTAAAAACTAGTAAACATGGTTGTAACTCCTTACGGCACTACTCTGTGAAGGTGTACAATGCTCTCCCAAAACATATAGGCTACAACAGCAACAGCAATTTCAAAATTTTTAAAAAATAGTCAATGGACAAAAGAAAATGAGCAGTAAATCCTACAAACCAAGTAATGTACAGTGGTATTATATATTTGTAAGGGTTTCCTCTTCTCTAAGACTGTAACGTATTTAGAAATAAGCTATTATTGTATTGTAAATATTTTGTATACTCTGCCAATATTTAATGTGTATTGCACCGTAAGAGCCTCGGCTCAGGTGCCCTTTCCTGAGTAAATAAATAAATAAATAAATATAATAATAAACGATCCTGTATTTCTTCTTTTTCTATTTTTTACAATATGCTTTACGTCGCATGGACACAGATAGGTTTTATGGCGATGATGGGATTGGAAAAGCCTAGGAGTGGGAAGGAAGAGACCGTGGCCTTCATTAAGGTTCAGCCTCAGCATTTGCCTGGTGTTAAAATGGGAAATCACGGAATACCATCTTCATGGCTACCAACAGTGGGGTCCGAACCCACTATCTCTCGAATGCAAGCTGATAGCTACGTGCCCCAAACCACACAGCTACTTGCTCGGTCTCTGTTGGTACCTGGACATACCAAGAAGAGGGTGGAGAAGTAAAGATTACTTCACTTCTGCGTAAATAAATTGTTTATTTATCTAGTTCGCTGAGAATATGTTGCAAAATACATTACCTTTAAAACGGTTTCGGGTTTAAACCCCGAGGTTGTTCACAATTTCAACCCATTCTCTTTTAGAATCGGCCGCTACCTTCTACGGGTGATTCCGGACAAAGGCGAGGAGAGCACAGCAAAGAAGTCCAGGCAGCACAGATGAAGCTACCAGGTAGGACTGACGGTCGAGTAACGAGGGCGTTCACCTTTCCAACTCAGATCTAACTCATGACAAGTTACTGTTACTGCACATAACGACTAGGGTTTTCCAAACACGCCATTTACTATCACATGGCCTAAGCTCCTGAAGAGGAAGTACTGTATTTTTGATAGGACCAAGGCCGCACTAGATAGACAGGCCATAAGGCTCGGACCGTGACGTCACGCCAGTGGCTGGAGTTCAGCATGGGAGTATACGGCCCGCTCTCACTGTTTCCATGATATTATTAATTTATTGAACCTTAACGATATAACTGAACACGCCTTTAATTGTGGTTTTATTTAGGCTTGTGCACTACATCAGTTTTATGCGGGGGAAAACTAGCGGAACAGTTTATGTACATTTATTTACGTAAAATTAAGCTGACATCTGTCATTTGTAACGGAACACGGTTTCATACAAAGGATTAAAACCCATAATACGTATAACAATAGTTTTAATGTTACTATGCAAATACATGATAGCAATTCACAACAATAGTCTGGAACCTTTCTTCGAAATTAGGCTTCAACTTAAAACTTATCTAACAATTCTTAAGGTTTCAGTTTATCAATTTTCCTTTTCTTCGCCGATTTATGGCTATCCTTACTTGAGGATTTCTTCTTCTTAGCAACGAGTTATGCCTTTGCTGGCGGGACCTAGTGTTTACACTGCACTAAGTCTTCTGTTATGGGCTAGAGCAATTTTTTTACTTTCATTGATCTGTCTCTGTCTTAACCTTGGCTTTGACAAAATGAAAGTGACTGAGGTATGAGCGATGATAGTAATGCCATTCCTTACGCAGCCAGTCCCTGCTATGAATGGTGTGAAACTGTTGCTCACAGGGTCGGTTGGTGCATCCATTTCAGTGGGCTTGGCAGACTGATGTGTAATAGCAACTTCTGGCTCGGTGAGGAAAGCAACGGGAAACTACCTCACTCCTCATTTCCCTAGTACGCCTCTTCAGTGATGCCTAGACCATCTATGACAGCTCATGGCGGAACTGTTGAGGATCCAACCAGCCTTCGGGCTGATGACTAAACATACATACATACAGCAACGAGTTTGTCTGCGATAACTTTTCTATACCGTAGTTATTCAATAATATATTACAAAAGATGTATATACATTTGTCAACGTAATCTTTAAAACTACTTCTACAATCACTGCATGTTTCAAACATGACGTTTTCATTTTCCAGAACTTTGTTGACAAGCAAAATCAGAATGTTTCTTTGAGAATCACCATGTAAAAACCTCGATTCAAATTTATCTCTTATAAGTACACTAAATAATTTAAACTGTGCGATCAAAATGTTACTGTTAAAATAGACCCATCAGGTCTTTTAACAGAATCCTCCCTAATTACGAAACGTTCGTCGAAGTGTTTTATGCACACAACTTGGCTTGCTGAAGGGACAAATTCTGTTCGATGGATCCACTTTTGTTTCCGAACCAAATCAGTAGGAAATTTAAACACTGAAATACTGGGCTCTTCTGAACTATAGTTGCTTCTACAACCAGGTACACAACACGACGTGGACATAATTCACAATGTTCTCACACGTTTAAGTCATTCAACGCCTTACTGCTGCGAGGTTCATATCAGCCTACAAGTCACTGGCGAAAAATGAAGCGGATGGCTCTTCGTGTGACGTAGCGCCGGAAGTGGAGGGGGAGCCTTATGGCCTGTATATCTAGTTGGCCTTGATAGGACTCTACCATAGTGCTTCTAGACACGAAACGGAAAGGTTATTATTCCGAGAGAACTTTGCCGAATGGACACCCAATATGTTCACATGCCGACTTCAATTACCAGTACGTGGCGTGTAACGGGGTTTCTTGTCTTCAAATGTCCACTGACCTACGCTGGGATCGAAACCACGAGCTTGCTCTCCGCGATTATCTGAGGAGTTCTATCGAGCCCCTACAAGTGACTAAGCAGAGCAAGACAGAAGCACGGAACTGATGTTCTCTAGTACAAAGCTTGGTCCATTAGTTTGATCTTGCCGATGAATGAAGCCATTATGTAAGGTACAGCGTAACCTTGGCCACGTACCACGCACAGAAGAATGTAACAGTCAAACACACGTGAAAGTTTCCTTGAGGAATTCCGCCTTCTGAATGTGTGATAGGTATCTGTTGAGTTTGGATTAGAAGTCAGCCTTGCTTTGTTTAAAATGGGTGAGGTGGGTTCTTCGATGGAGAAACAATGTCTCCCCGTTCTGACAAATGAAATGAAATGGCGTATGGCTTTTAGTGCCGGAAGTGTCCGAGGAAAAGTTCGGCTCGCCAGATGCCGGTCTTTGGATTGACGCCCGTAGGCGACCTGCACGTCGTGATGAGGATGGAATTATGATGAAGACGACACATACACCCAGTCTCCATGCCAGCAAAATTAACCAATTATGGTTAAAATTCCCGAGCCTGCCGGGAATCGAACCCGGGACCCCCGTGAGGAAAGGCCAGCACGCTAACCATTTAGCCATGGAGCTGGACTCCAGTTCTGGCAAACACAGAGGTACAGGAAGGTGTGATGTGCTTTCCTCGGGTCTCAAAATATGTTATTGTAATATTATGTATATAAGATTACCAACCACAGGGTTAAAAGTTAACCTGGCATCAGTGCGTTGTGGTACGGCTAGTTATGCTGTTAGATCTGCACGTGACAGACAGGTGGATTCTCGGTCATCCCCGAAATGATTTTCGGTGGTTTCCCATTTCAACTACTACTACTACATGCTACCTTTCTTGGCGCGCACTTGCTTTCTTCCCATTCCTAGCCCGTACAATTACACCTACATCCTCACACACCGGTACATGTAGCTACAGAACTCATGAGACAAGCATGTTATCGGACCGTCCCGCCACTAAAAACTTGTGTTTGTTTTTGAGAGTATTCATAAAGAGTAGGGCAGGAATTGGTGCGTTTTAAGTAAACAGGGTTGCAGTGCTAACGAGGAGCGTACCCGATTCCCAGGTCCAGAAAACACAATGGTGGTGGTGGTGGTGGTGGTTATTGTTTTAAGAGGAAGTACAACTAGGCAGCCAACCTTTATTAACACTAAATAGGGAGAGAAACACATGAAGTGGCCCGACACTTGGAAAACTAAAAGTATCGGCCAGAGAAAGGCAAAGGGCCACGAAGGGCGTGAAAATTAAAGACTCTCGATGCCTCGACACCTAACACCGTCAGAACAAGAGTTGACCAAGGGAGGTCGAATAGGATAGATGAAAGTGAGGGTCCTGACACAAGTAAGTGAAAGCAATGTCAGGACTCAGCTAAGGGCCCCGTGGTCGCCAACCCACGCTTCCAAGTTAAGAGCCCCTGGGGCCCCTACTACAGGCAGGGCGTACCGTTCCCACTCACAGTGGGAAGAAAACACGATGTTGTAGATACAACATAGGCCTACAACTTCTAGTTCGTGTGCACAATACTGCATTAGCTTTATTGCCCAAACGAAAACAATGGTTTCTTCTTCTTCGGTCACTTTTCCCACAACCTAGTGAGCTGCGTCGTACATATGGACTTGGCCCGGTATTGTGGCTGGGTGCCCTTCCTTCTTCTTTAAAATTTGTTTTATGTCTCACCGACACAGATAGGTCTCATGGCGACGATGGGATGGAAATGGCCTAGGAATGGGAAGGAAGCGGCCGTAGCCTTAATTAAGATACAGCCCCAGCATTTGCCTGGTGAGAAAATGGTAAACCATGGAAAACCATATTCAGGGCTGCCGACTATCTCCCGGATGCAAGCTCACAGCTGCGCGCCCCTAACCGCACAGCCAACTTGCGCGGTATTGCCCTTCCTGAAGCCAACCCTATGTGAAGGAACATATTTGCTAATGTTTTATGTTGAGTGTAAATTAAAATACAGTATGTGCATCGAGACAAACTCAAACACGCAGTCACGAGCCAGAGCAATCAACCAGACGCAGTCGTCCCAGTCCGGAATCGAACCTAGAACCCTTTGAAGCAAAAGTCGCGATGAGCCAAGGAGCCGGACGGACAGTTCGGGAGATGGTAGCTTCCAACCCCACCGTCTGCAGCCCTCAAGATGTTTTGCCGTGATTTCCATTTCCATACCAAACAAATGCTGGGACTGTACGCTATCTCCACAATCTTAGAACTTTCCCTTTATTGCGTCACAAAAACATCCGATATGTTAGTGCGACGTTAAATCACTAGAAAAATAAGTTACATTTCACAGAGTGGCCATCGCCAGGACTCGTTCTTAATGCGTAACAAGAACACTACACTCATCAACAAAGTTTACTCCATCGGTGTGGTAATCTTTTCCGGACGATCACTCTTGAAGAAAGAAAATTGAAATGCAACGTTGTACAAAATATGTGATAGCTGGATTTAGCTGGAATTTGAATCCTTGAAATTGATTTCCATTCCTAAACCCCTACTTGCATTGACATGAATACGAATAGCTCTCCCTTTGGTAAGAAGCTAATGACAATGTTGATAAACCTCACCATAATAGGTATTTGAGTTGGTCCTGTCTTGACTTGTCTAAATCTATTAAACAAACTATTTAAAATGGATTATGTTGGGTCCACCTTGTCAATACACTTTTAAAGACTGAAAATTATTCATTCATTCATTCATTCATGTTTCAGGAACAATATGCATTCCCTTCATCAGTGAACAAGATGGACCCAACATAAACTATTTTAAATAGTTTCTTTAATAGATTTCTAATGACAATGTCAGTGAGCCCCGAATAAGTTTGGCCTAGCCCAGGATTTAATAATAATAATAATAATAATAATAATAATAATAATAATAATAATAATAATAATAATAATAATAATAATAATAATAATACCGGGCTGACTAACTCAGACGGTTGAGGCACTGGCCGTCTGATCCCGACGTTGTAGGTTCGATCCTGGTTGAGTGCGGTGATATTTGAAGGTGCTCAAATACGTCAGTCTCGTGCCGGCACTTTTACTGACACGTAAAAGAACTCCTGTCGGACAAAATTCCGGCACCTCGGCGATTCCGAAAACCGTCAAAAAGTAGTTAGTGGGACGTAAAAGTAACATGTTTATTAAAATAATAATAACACTATATCGTCATCCATTCTAACTACCCTTAGTCCGGTCGGAATTTTGGTGGAAACCAATGAAATGAAATGTCGTATGGCTTTTAGTGCCGGGATATCCCAGGACGGGTTCGGCTCGCCAGGTGCAGGTCTTTCTATTTGACTCTCGTAGGCGACCTGCGCGTCGTGATGAGGATGAAATGATGATGAAGACAACACATACACCCAGACCCCGTGCCATCGGAATTAACCAATTAAGGTTAAAATCCCCGACCCGGCCGGGAATCGAACCCGGGACCCTCTGAACCGAAGGCCAGTACGCTGACCGTTCAGCCAACGAGTCGGACGGTGGAAACCAATGAAATGCAGCTTTAGTTTTTAAACACTCTTAAAGGCTCTTGCTCATAGTCCACTTTGACCATTATGTGAACTGTGTAGGTGGGATCGAACCCGCTATCTTGGGAATAAAAGCACAAGGATTGACTGCATCAATGAACCCCGGTTGGAAACCACGACCTTAGATTAAAAATACGTTCTGATATTGTGGGTCAGCAGCGTACAACATGATTATATTATTATTCTTTTCATTAGACTACAATTATTATTAGGGGCTGCCTGGCCGAGGCATTAAGGGTGTACTTGGCTCGCCTGGAAGGACGTGGGTTCGAATCCCCATCAGGAAGTCTAAAATTTAAGAAACGAGATTTCCACTTCCGGAGGTGCACATGGCCCCGAGGTTCACTCAGCCTACACCAAAAATGAGCACCAGGTTAATTCCTGGGGGCAAAGGCGGCCGGGCGTAGAGCTAACCACTCTATTCCATCGTGTGCCGAGGTTACGATAGTGGAAGCCTTTACCTTCCACCCCTCTAAGGGCCTGTACGCAGACAACTTTTCTCTGCTTTGCTTACAATTATTATTATTATTATTATTATTATTATTATTATTATTATTATTATTATTATTATTATTATTATTATTATTATTATTATTATTGTGCCAAAATGGCATGAGAGGGAAAGAAGCGACAGGGCCTAAGCAACTAAACAGAAACCATACCAAACTTCACATTTTGAACGTATTCCCCTAATTATATTTTCTTTACCGTTTTGTTTTCTTTCTATTTTTATTCCATGGAAACAAGAACAATAGCAACATATAACAGCAAATAACAATAAGGATAAATATTTATAAGGGTAAATTACAAAATTAAGCTTTAGAGTTTAACAATTAACAATACCATTTGACAATACAAGACTTGCTGGTCTTAAAAAAATTTTGTTTGGTCAGAGGAGGAGAAGCTAGAGCTTTCAATAATAACTTTCAGAAGGATATCGGACCTTCAACTTTCTTTTACAATGGCCTCACGCGCCTCGAGTTCACATCCTGGTACTTTTACATTAAAAGCTTATCAGCATTTAAACCACATGACACTCGCTGTATTTAATTCAGAGGGTAGCAAGATACAATATAAGGATCAGAAAGATCCAGAAAAAACAGGAGCTGAAGCTCATAAAGATGGCCAATAAAGAGGACAAAGGAGAATGGGATGCTGAATCCCCTCGAGCAATCCCGTGACATGACTTGCCTTAAAACCTAATAGTGTAGAAGGCTCGGTGACAGACAATAAGCCATACTACGTCGGTGACTAAGGCAGGGAAGGAAATTAGTTGCCGATAAGAGTGAAGACAAATTTACAAAATTAGAAAAGCTTAGTCACCACAAAAAAGCAGGATGAACACGGGAAATCCCGGCTTATTATTGCATGACACCCACTAGGGTGGTTACTCTCTCTCTCTCTGCACAGACGGCCTAAAAACCTACATATTACAAAACTAACTGAATTTTAAAAGTCCTACATTTTAAATCAAGGCAAACGTGGCTCGCTCTAACCATTACATGTTAGAGGGGTACGCTGACATCTCCCCGTCACCTCACGCAAGTATGCTTACGTGCTGCCCCAGCTCGTCCCTAGTCTCAGTATCTCACATGTCGCTCCGACCAACAAGATCCGTAAAGGGCGAGCTGGGCGATGATTAGTTGACAGTAGTGGAAACTTAGAAACAGATGAATTAAGTTATCGAGTGCTAGCCCTCTAACAGGTACAATTCTCTGCCAAGCAGAACACAATCCAAGTCCTTAGGTGGCACTCCAACATCGAAGATAGTGATATCTGTTAAAAAACTTTCCAAGAAGTGCAGCATATTTCCGTAAGAGTTCGCCGCCCTCAGGCGTTTAAGGAGTTGCCTATCTTTAGGGAGAGACCTTACTAATGGTACAATTATTATTATTATTATTATTATTATTATTATTATTATTATTATTATTATTATTATTATTATTATTATTATTATTATTATTATTATTATTATTATTATTACTTCGTGTGGACTGAGAGAGTTGGCTACGTGGTTTGAGGCGTGTAGCTGTAAGATTGCATTCTGGATATAACGGATTCGAATTCGATGTCTTCAACCCGAAACATAGTTCTTCGCCGTTTCTCATTTTCACCCTAGGCACCTCCTTTATTAAGGCCATGATTGCTTCCCTCCTCTTCCTAGCCCTGGTCTCTCAGATCGTCGCCATAAGACGTCTGTGTACCGGGCGAGTTGGCCGTGCGGTTAGGGGCGCGCGGCTGTGAGCTTGCATCCAGGAGATAGTGGGTTCGAATCCCACTGTCGGCAGCCCTGAAGATGGTCTTCCGTAGTTTCCCATCTTCACACCAGGCGAATGCTGGGGCTGTACCTTAATAAAGGCCACGGCCGCTTCCTTCCAACTCCTAGGCCTTTCCTCTCCCATTGTTGCCATAAGACCTATCTGTGTCGGTGCGACGTAAATGAAGTTGAAAAAATCCTGTGGCTATTACAACCAGATGCAGCCCTTATAAGGCAGACATTCCGATTAGGGTAGCTAGCGCCTCCTGTGTGTGCGATACTGCGTGTTATTGTGGTGGATGATAGTGGTGTGAGTGGCGTATGAGTTGCAGGAATATTGGGGACAGCACAAATATCCAGTCTACGAGCCAAAGGAATTAACATTTTACGATTAAATTACCACCACCTGGCCGGGAATCGAATCCAGGACCACAAGGTCTTAAAGCCAAGACAGTGACAACTAATTAATGGAGTCCGACACCGATCACCTACCTACAGAGCCGCACAATATAAGTTTTCTGCTGTCTTGCACAGTCCTCCAGCTACAGTATGTTCGTGATGTTTCTCTAACAGCTGTTTACCAGGCTTTTCACAATCAGTGTATTTAGTAAGGTGAAGAATCACCATCTATACCCAGCGTGTGGGCGCGCTTGTCACAATATTACATCAGCAAGGAGGTCGCAGTCTCCACTCAGCGTTCTGAGAACAATGACTATGCCGAGTACACAGCACAGGCATGGCAAAAATCTACTTTCAAGTAAATACTGTACCAAATGGCAAGGGAAATATGACCCGGACCGTTCTCAGAAGAGGCGCGCCCTTTGCAAGTCCTTGCCGATATTAGAGGCATTCTTAGAGCGAACACAGTTCCACATAATTCTCCTCTTTCTTCTTCCTGCCCTTTCTCAATTACTTGTGGTCGGCACCACACGTGAATCTGGACCAATTTCCCTGACGCCAACCATACGTGGAGAGATGTATGCGTGCCTCCACGGTGGTTGGCAGTGTGATATGATATACCTAGTCCCCAAGTCAAAGGAATTAACCAGACGCGGTTAAAATTCCAAGCCCTACCGAGAATGGAAACCAGTATCCGATAAACCGCAGCCTATTCTGATCACCATTCAGCCAAGGAGCCAAAGAGATCCATATAATTCCAGAATTTCATATATACAAACGTGGACGTTGATGCCCTCCAGGTAAGTCAGGGGGCCACTATCAGGCACCTTCAATAGTAGGAGTTTACGTATGGTTGGATGGCTAGTACGTTTTCGCTCCTCCTCCAGCCAACAGCACTAACCATACTGAACGATGCTTAACTTCGGAGATATGACGTAATCCAGTGAAAATGAAAATGAAAATCCACAGCCTGTTTCCAGTCATTCGACCGGGTCAGGAATTGAATGAATGAATGAATGAATGAATGAATGAATGAATGAATGAATGAAGCCCCATCTAGCGGCGAAGATAGGAATTGTGCCGGCTGCCGGAGCCTGTCAGACTCCGCTGGGGCAATGATTAATGAATGACAGATGAAATGAAACGATATTGGAAAGTGTTGCTGGAATGAAATATGGCAGGGAAAACCGGAGTACCCGGAGAAAAACCTGTACCGCCTCGGCTTTGTCCAGCACAAATCTCACATGGAGTGACCGGGATTTGAACCACGGAACCAAGCGGTGAGAGGCCGGAGCGCTGCCGCCTGAGCCACGGAGGCTACGACATAATCCAGTGTTTCAACAAATGTATGTCGTTGGTCATTCTTCAGTTATAACACTGCATTACACTAGATGCGCTTTTCTGGGCATTTTATTATACATTTTGCATGACATACTGAAAATATAGTTGATAATAATAATAGTACGGCCTCTCCCTAGTCGTAGGAATCCCTCCTAATGCCTGTAAATAGTGAAGTCTCACGGAGAGGGGCTGAAAGGAATGATGTTTACCTAAATTTCATGTTCATTAAAAGATGTCACTACTGTTAGGGTCGTGGATTGTGATCAGTTTAGTTGAGAATTGCTTCTGTTTTAGGTTGACACATACTGACTTAAGCCATTTCTTTCTAAGTTGCAGGCACTGCCTGTTCACATCTAAACCAACAAATCAGCACCCAGCTCGTCCCTATAAATACTGTAAGATTGACCCATATGTATCTATCTGGATCTGGGACTGTGCAACGTTAAGTGAGGCTCTCCTAATAGGAGACTAAGGACGAGGCTGGGGCAGCACTAAGATAGGCAGCAATCCGACCTAAAATGTGAACTTACCTACGTGTAGCGATAGGAAGATACCGGCGTTCTCCTCTCTCCTCAAGCATGTAACAACAGTTAGGGCTTCTTGCCAATATTTTTAATTTAATGTAGGTTTCTTACTTTGTATTATGTAGGTTTCTAGGCTGTCTGCGGATGCAGTGTAAACCCTCTAGTGGGCACTATGTAATTTAATGACGCACGAGTGTGTACCCTCGTTTCCGTTATTCACTTTTGCTTTCTGGTGACTAAGCTTTTCTAATCTCTAAATTTTTATCCTGCTTTTCGGACTTTAACTTTCTTTCTGGCCTTAGTCACCAGGTAGTATGGCTTCCTCTGTGTCATCGGGCCTTCTGCCTCGTTAGATTTTATGACAGGTCACATCACGAGATCGCTTTAGGTGTTTAGCATCCCATTTCATTTTCTTCTCAGCCTTTCGATTTCCCTTTACATGGCAGTCTAGTATGAGCTTCGGCTACTATTTTCCTGAATCCTTCGATCCGTATTTTGTGTGTGACGCCCCCATTTAATAAGGGTAGCGAGTGTCACGTGATAAAAGAGTTTGTGAACTCTTAAGGCTAATTAGAGGTACCTGAAGTATATACCCCGTTCGGCCATTGAAATTTGGAATTGTAATTCTTGATTCGGGACCCTCCGGCAAATAATTATTTGTAGCTGAGGGTTTGATCCCCCTTTTGTCGTAACTTTGTTTCGGAAGCTCTAGCTTCTTAATTTATATCTAAACAAAGTTTAAAGTTCGATCACCCCTCTGAAGGGAAAATTAGTTAGTAGATGCTAAAGCCTCCCTTGCATCTCACTTGCCAAAGAATTAGGCAGACCTGTTGGTCTGGTGAAGACTTACAAAGTAGTGTATTGTTAAATGGGAGCTTACTTGTGATATTCTGAATAACCTAATATTCCAAGTTTTGTTACAATTTGTTGTTGTTGTTATGAAAAGATAATCAAAAAAGAGAAAAGAGAAGTTAACTCTGAAAACAATTCATCATTTTTAAAATTTCTTGGTGTGAATTTTTCCAGAGTGTCCTCCTGGCCCTGCCGTTTATCCCCCCAATGCTCCGTGAAAACCCGAAGTAATAACAATAATAATAATAATAATAATAATAATAATAATAATAATAATAATAATAATAATAAAATTAATAATAATAATAATAATAATAATAATAATAATAATAATAATAATAATAATAATAATAAAGGAAACAAGCATCCATGGTGGTCTAACGAATGCGATGAGGCTATAGAAGCCAGGCGACTAGCTTGGCTTAAATGGAATCATCATGAAAACGAAGACAACCTACAAGCCTTTATTACACAAAGAAAGAACACCTCCAGCATCATAAGAGGGGCACAAAGAAAATACTACAAATAACTGATTAACCAAGCCGAGGAGGATTTTGGAAGAAACAACTCTACATACTTATACAAAGGTCTAAAACAACAGACGTCCCAGTTCACACCGCAAAATTTACACCTCCAGAGAACAGACGAATCACTGTACCTCAATGATGATGACTATATCAAGACCCTAACTGATTATTTCCATGGACTTTTGAATGCTGAAGAACCTGCGTAGCGCCTCCCAGTTAGAGAACCAGCTAACCCGGACAACAAAGACATCCCTCCTCCCACCTATGAAGAAGTAAAGGAGACCATTCAACTTCTCAAGAACAACAAATCCCCTGGAGAAGACGGAATAGTAGCAGAAATGTTGAAACAAGATGGTGAGCAAGCATTTAGGCACATACACAAAGTAATCCTGGACATATGGGCTAAGGAAAGGCTCCCAGATGATTGGACATCAGCCGTTATCCACCCAGTCCACAAGAAGGGAAGCAAAACAGATACCAGTAACTATGGAGGAATATCACTCCTTGCAGTATTGTATAAAGTCTTTTCCAAGATTCTGTAACGGCACATAACAAGACAACTGTATAAAGAATTAGGATAATATCAAGCAGGCTTCAGAACTCCAAGGTCTTGTGCTGAACCGATACAAAATCTGAAGACCACCCTTCAATATAGCAAGAAAAAGTGCCCACAGTGGGTAGGTATCTTTGTCGACTTTCAGAAGGGATATGACTCCGTGGACTCCGTGCCACACTCTTCAACACCTTAAGAGAACTGGGACTAAACGAAAAAGTTAATAGGTTGGTGCAAGCCATCCTGCACAACACCACTTCCAAAGTTAAGTTTAGAGGTCAAGTGTCAGAGATCTTCACAATCAAAACAGGGGTGAGGCAAGGAGGGGTATCTCGTGCGTATTATTTAATTGTGTCCTGGTAATGATCATAAGAGAATGGACCAGGTCATTACCTGAGAACACCGGATTAAGGATGGGGTTGAAAGCAGACAACTTGAGGATTCCATGCCTGGCCTTTGCTGATGACCTTACTTTATTAGCAAACGATATGCATGAGGCCACTATGCAGCTTCAAACATTGCACTCTATATCATCTAAAGCGGGTCTCTTTGATCAACACTGGAAAGACCGAGTTTATCACCAACATCAAAGATGCCCCTACAAAAATGGGAGTCTGATACAAAGCATATCAAGAGAGCTAAAAATGTGAAGTACCTCGGTGAGTGAATATCGGAGGACCTAACTGAAACGATGGCTCTTGAACAAAGGAAAATCAAATTAGACAAGGCCTACAATGCCTGCAGAAAACTGTATGCCTCAAAGCATCGATCAAAGAATGTAAAACCGAGACACTATAATGCAGTAGTCAGACCATCAGTCCTCTACGCAGCAGAATGCCTATCCCTAACAAAAAAGACCCCACTGAGAGCCCTGGATGGGCAGGAACGGGAATTCCTTAGAAGAATAATAGGGCCAAGGATCCTACTACATGGAAGGCGATGGTACAAACACAACAATGAGCTCTACCACCATCAAGAAAACCTCATAGATGGCTTCAGAAGAAAACGTCTAACTTTCTATGTACACCTACACAGAATGGATCCTAATAGATTATCCCATAAGATCTTCAAGGTTGCTAACAAAGACAAAGTTACTGGATTCCCCCTGGACCGTGGACAAAGATCTTGCAGAAGTTAATATTAATCAAGCCACCATAGCTGACAGGAATGCATAATCTTTAATGGTCAAAAGTAAACCTTTCCTAACATCCCTTACATCAGCTAGCCACAAAGGAGCCGGGAATTGGTCAGAGGAGCGCAGGAAAGAATTCAGCGAGAAAATGAAGGGATACTGGGCCAACAGGAAGGCTCAAGAGGCCGCTATGAACACAATACAAAACGCCAAAATGGGCAGACGACGACAAAAACACGGCTAGAACACAAGCACCTTGATCCGCAGATGGCCTAAACGCAAAGAAAAAAATTGAGGAGTATTTGTTCAAAAGGTGCTATTGTTCATTTCCAATTTTTTTTATTTCGTCCACATACATTGCAGCAGTTGAATAATATCGAATGCCATGAGCAATCCAGGCCACAGAGATGTAATTTCCTAAAAATAGTACCATACCCGATCATGGGTACGTTCAATGTGCCTTTTATTATATGTTTTGTTGCTTTTTCCAGAACTTTCTTATGGTGGAAATAGCGCCTTTTAACAGACACTCCTCCCCTCTAGCGGTAGTTAACACTTCTAACGCCTGGAGGCAGTGTAGTCTCTCGGAGACAGGCAGAACTTTATGAAATGCCTTAATTTTTTGTTTGCTTAATAGATGCCACTACCTTTGAATTTGAATGCCACCTACGGACTTGAAATGTGTAAGAACTAGTAGAGTATTATATCTATTTGTGGGTTGGCACCAGTGAACTTTTGTCATCTGTTTCTAAGATGCCACTACTGCCAGGTCAGTTCAAACCAACCAATCAGCGCCTAGCACGACCCTGTCAATGCTGTAACTTGAACTTTATGTAAATTTCTGGATCTTGTATTTTGCGACGATATGTGAGGTTCTCCTCACAAAGAGACTACAGACGAGACTGGGGCAACATGTAAGGTAGGCGGCTAGACTTCTTTCTCTATCCGCTGAAGTTATCTGCTTGTGGCAACGGGAAAATACCAGCGTTCACCTCTGGCATCTAACAGTTAGGGTGTGCCGCGAGTACCTTAGTTTAAATGTATGGTTTCTTATCGTATTAACTTGTAATATGTAGCTTTCTGGACTGTCTGCGGACGGACTATCATGTAATTAGGATGTAAGACTGTGGACCCTCGTTTCCCTTTATCACTTTGCTTTTTCGTGACTAAGCGTTTCTAAATTCTAAATGTATTTCCTTTTGCGTTTCGGCCTTGAATTTATTTTCGTCCTAATTACTAGTATGGCTTATCCTCTGTGTCACCATGCCTTCTCACCCATTAGGTTTTAGGGCAAGTCATATCACGGGATTGCTTGAGTGGTTCAGCATCCCAGCATATTTTGTTTCTGGCTATTTCTATTTAACCTTTTCGTTTTATTATTTATTCTACAGCCATGTAGTATGGAGTTTCTGCTTCTGTGTTCTAGCTCATTCGCATCTCTATATTTTTATTGCTTCCCTTAGAGTAAGGGCAACGTGTGTCATGTTAAATACTTTTAGCGTTCCCCTCGGAGTGAACATTATGAAAATGTGAAGTCATGGCCGTCTGGCCAGTGGTAATAAAATTCAGGAGTTCTATCTAGTTTATCTTGCATTCTTTTACCGGTAAGGAAGCTTCAGCTTCCTGGGTTAAACCAAAGATATTTTTATCCCTAAGATTCTCTGTACCAAAGATTAGGTCGAAGACTAATATTATTTGCTTTACGCCTCACTAACTACTTTTACGGTTTTCGGAGAAGCCCAGGTGCCAGAAGTTAGTCCCGCAGAAGTTCTTTTAGGTGCCACGAGGCTGACGTATTTCAGCGCCTTCAAATACCACCGGACTAAGCCAGGAATGAACCTGCCAAGTTGAGGTCAGAAGGCCAGCGCCCCTACCGTTTGAGCCACTCAGCCCGTCCAAAGACTAACTAACTAATCTTGCTATATGTATGCCAAAGGTGATCTAAGTATGCTGTGCCTATCACCGAGAAGTCTTGTAAAATGAGAGCTCCTTCTCCCGAGTTAATTATCAAGTTGCAAAGCTTTACTTTTGTAATACCTCATTCATTGTAAATTTGATTGTTGTTGCTTCGAAAAGGAAAGGAAAGAAATGTCATTTTGTAAATATATTCTAAATTTAACTTTTTTTGTGTGGTCATTTGTCCAGATGCCTCGGCCCAGCCACTTTTTCCCCTCTACTTCCACTAAACTCAGTAATAACAATGTATTTCTTTCTTAATATGTTTACCATCCAGGGTTGAATTTTCCTCTACCGCCTCAAGGGCAGTGTCCTGGAGCGTGGGATACAACTGGGGAGGATGACCAGTACCTCGCCCAGGTGGCCTCACCAGCTATGCTGAACAGGGGCCCTTTAGAGGGATGGGAAGATCGGAATGGATAAACAAGGAAGAGGGAAGGATGCGGCCGTAGCCTTAAGTTAGGTGCCATCCAGGCATTTGTCTGGAGAAGAAGTGGGAAACCACGGAAAACCACTTCGAGGATGGCTAAGGTGGAAATCGAACCCCCTCTTCTCAGTTGACCTCCCAAGGCTGAGTGTACCATGTTCCAGCACTCATACCACTTTTCAAATATCGTGGCACAGCCGAGAATCGAACCCGAGCCTCCGGGAGGATGGCAGCCAATCACACTAACAACCACACTACACAGGCGGACAATAATAATAATAATAATAATAATAATAATAATAATAATAATAATAATAATAATAATAATAATAATAATAAGGGCTAGGATTCTATGTTCCAAAATTCACCATAATATGCACACAGAAATGCTGTTATGACTAAAACTTACAAAAATATGCACTGTAACAAAAATACGACCTAACAATATTATATTTGAGGTAAAATTTCAGTTTTAAAATCAATTAATGTCATTTATGACCATGAACTATTTAATTAAAAATAAAATGCACGTGAGTAGCAAGCTAAACTATAAAATTTGATATTGTAGTATGCTTTTAATTTTATTAAAATTGTCAGTATATAGTTAACGTGCGCAGTGAATTTCTAGCATGTTTCTTTTTATTTCAGTTTATGAGCCCCGGGTTGCAATATGAATACCTATTACAAATTTTCAAATGAAAATATTTCCTATTTTCAGCCAATAAAGCATTGTACTTCAGCTGACACAAAAGGCGCATATTGAAAATTGACAATACCATTTGAATCTAATTCTAAATTATTAAGAGAAAACATTTCACCCAACAAATTCGTTAAAATGGAACACAGTGTAAGATACCCTACGTTTTATCTAACTCCTTTTTTCCATTTTCATCAACACCTCTTGCCTCACATTACCACAAACAACGTTAAATTTATTCCCAGTTATTTTCACTAGTCTTAATAGTGCCCCTTCTGATTGCTCCTAACAAGTTAAAATAGCAGGAAGAAACCCAAAATTTGATTTCATACGTGAAAGTTGACCTGAAATTTCAGAATTAGAATTTAATTCCTGGGCTACTCCAAATAAAGTGGCTTCACTGCTATCAAATGAATCAAGGATGCTTTTCATAACGTTGAATTTCTGCCAGTAACAGTTGCAGACATCAGTCCATGACTCCTACCTTGTCAAAATGGGAGAAGACGGCAAGAGAATATCAGGGACTACCAACAAGTGAAGGGGCTTTCAAGAAGTCCTTTTACCGGACGAGATGGCCGTGCGGTTAGGGGCGCGCAGCTGTGATATCGCATCCGGGAGATAGTGAGTTCGAACTTTACTGCCGGCAGCCCTGAAGATGGTTTTCCATGGTTTCCCATTTCCACGCCAGGCAAATGCTCGAGCTGTACCTTAATTAAGGCCACGGCCGCTTCCTTCCCACTCCTAGCTCTTTCCTGTCCACAGTCCCCATAAGACCTATCTGTGTCGGTGCGACGTAAAGCAAATAACAAAGAAGACCTTTTTGACACACATTATGTCATCAACGTCACTTAACTGACTACGAATCTATTCTACAACTCGGTATAAGGCGTGAGCAAAGGAAGTCACACACACCGATTTATGTATAATGTTTTTAGTGAACTGGCAGCTTTCGTCCGACTCCTTGGCTGAAAGGTCAGCTTTCGATTCCCGACCTGATGATTCCTTCTGGCTCGGATACTGGGTATTTGTGTTTATCCCAACACTCTTTTCTTCGTATTCGGACTGAGATTTTCCTAACTCGCTGACTAAATTTGAAACATTATATAAATCTGCATTTTCCTTGAAAAATCTGAATATCTGCATTTAAAATAGAAATTATAAAAATTAACATTCATTAAATAAAATACACACTCGTCGGACCTTGTACTCACACTTACTTGTTACCTGCTTACTTACACATACGTTATTTGAAGGGCGCCAGCTGTCACTCAGTACAGCAATAATAGAATGAGACTCTTGACTATCTCTAGGGTGTGGGGTAATAAGCTTACTTTTGACAACATACCATATAAGTTCTGGGAAAAGGAGATTGGCGTTCGGTTTCCCCATTAATTTTGAGGTTAAGATATTTTACTGTTAAAGAAATAAAACTATGAATTCGTTTGATAGAACAATATATATTCTTTAAATAATATATCAAAAAATAGTGAGTCCTGTTGCGATAAAACAGATGAGAATATGAAATTATGACATTACAACTGAAAGAAACTAGGCATGAATTTGAATTCTTCTTGACCGGACATTTAACAATTTATACGAAATATTTCCCTCACTGATTCACTTGACTGTACCTTCAACACTTTGATTGTAATTACGACGTAATCCATTGATCTGGTGTTTACTGTAGATGTGTCACGCCTAACTTGGTGATACATCCTTGTGACTGCTTCTTCTCCATATCATCTGACTTCTTTGTAAGTCAATATGGTATTACCTCTTGGCAGGTCCAGGGTTGGCCTCTCTGACTTCATGGTAAGCCCTTGCGTCCGTGTCTTCCACTAAGTGACGGACCAACTAACTTTTGGCCTCACTCTCTCAATGACCAATGATTAATGGCTCACTGAGTCTTCTCCATCTCTCGTTCACACTCGTTCACTGACCAACTAAGGCCTCTTGATCTAGTAGACTTCTTCACTGTACTGCATCCGTATAACTAATGACTGACGCTACAATATGCACCCACCTTATATAGACGTTGGTTGACACAGCTACGTAATCTCCAGAAATAACAATGACATACTCCCACCTACGCGACAGATATTACATACAGTTGTGAAACCGCCGCCGGCTCGTTGGGTTTCTCAAAGACAGTGAGCTCAGTCCTAACTAAATACGATGACGTAGCCATGGCTTGGCGATGACTTGGCAGAATCGCCAACAATATTGCACAATGCACCAACGTCACATCCAATCTCTGATATATACAACAATTCTCACTGTAAAGGTATTGAGTGTTACTCTACACATACGTATATATGCATACATCTAAGTACAATCTTGCAAGCAACAGGCTTTGCAAAATTGAATTAAATAAGACTGATAATTACAATAATAGTAACAATATCACAGATAACCTAATAATAATACTGACATAATAATAATAATAATAATAATAATAATAATAATAATAATAATAATAATAATAATAATAATAATAAAATACAGATAAAATCATACAATAATAAAAATACAGATATCATCTTGTAACGGGATTTGAACCGTTACAATTCGCCTCCCTCATAAATAAATCGAAGAACAAAGAATCGATTGATTTATGAACAAAATTATATATATAACACTGACACAGATAAACACTTTAAATGAGTATACAACAATAATTTTCTTTTTCAACATCCATACATTTTATAAAATATCACAAATATGAGAATTTTTCTCGCACATTGCCATCGTAGATAACTGTTCAGTGTCCCATTCTCATACAATACACAAGAGCATAGCCCTTAATTTAACACACACAAATAATTTTCAATCAATATACAACATTCTTCTCCTTTTTTTAACATATCAAAATATTTTGTGAAAATTCACTTATATGAGAACTTTTCTCGCATATTGTTATCGCAGTAACTGTTCAATGTCTTGTTCTCCGCCTTTTGCCACACAACACATGACAATGTAGCACTTATTCTTCCAATATACCAATACGACACTTGGTTCACACGCAAATCGCAGATGTTAGTTTTATTTTGCCAGTTTCTCACAAAATTAATCATATTATTATCTCAACAAATCTCACGTGAAGTACTTCTTTAAATATATAATACTATAAATACCGACAATATCCCCTTCCTGATCTTTATAAGAATATGCACACTCCCCGATACGGTTCACAATAGTGAAATACCCCTGATAAAAAATATAACTTCAACATATTTCCCGCCTCTGCAGATGATGAAAATGGAACTCTGAGTAGCACTCTGTCACTCAAACTGAATCAATTTTGCCCTTGTAAACTTACATATCTCAAAAAATCACATCCTACTTGGCAACAATAATTAAAGAATCAATACTATGGCTACAAGATGGTTCAATTATTCCGTAATCCAGCATAATGTTTATTTGTTCTTAGACTGCACTAGCACATTTAAGTTGAATGGGGTACTTACCTCCCACAAATGATCAATGGTCATGTACTACAAATTTATGTTCATATACGTGTTCTTCCTCACTTACCACTAAATACATCTCGATGTTTACCATACATCGAACACAATTACTCCACCTGTAATTCACCCAAATTACCTCACGTCACTGCCTCATACCGACTATCCCTCGGATACTGGTCGTACAGGCACGTAACACACCCAACAAAACATTTCCTCTCACTAGGAACAACTTCGCTTACCTCTCATATATTTCAAAGAACACACTTCACCAACACACTTACCTCAGACCATCATAATTAACACGTACTTCTTTGCTAGTTTCCTCATAGAACAAACACACACTACCTAAATTAAAGTCTACTCTACTTCCATGATTTGCAACCAAGTCAGCTCCCATAATAACCGAATACACAAGTTTTGGTACAACAAGGCATGACTGAAACTTACAATTATCTTCTATCGTGATTACTACCGCTATCATCTTACAGTATTTACTCACTTTGACTTACCCAACGGCTGTTATAATATCTAATAGTACCTTTGCTTACCTTCTTCGTATCACAATTTCTATCATCGGAGTTACTACCTCACTACTTACATCATATTCTCAGTATTATAAGTACTTACATCACTTAGCAGAACCCTTCTTACTTCTAACTTACTGGTACCATTAATTACTTCATTATCTACGACTACGCCGCTACTTAAACATCTCACTTAACATTACATAGGTCACAATCACACTGTACTCTTAAATCTACTTTCACTACATAACTACTTATACTACATACCTGTTCATTTTCTACCTTCAGCCTGTCCACTTACCGGTAACTTACCCGATTCCCTGTGAATCTGAAATACTCTCACTCGATAACGACACCTTGATAACCTTCATATTCGGCTTATCATAATCCCTCTGATAACTCAAATCCGTACGCCTCCCATCTCCCGATTCTCTCTGATTACTCCTCTGACCTTCTCTCTCATAACTCAAATACATACGCCTCCCATCTTCCGATTCTCTCTGATTACTCTTCTGACCTTCTCTCTCATAACTCAAATACATACGCCTCCCATCTTCCGATTCTCTCTGGTTACTCCTCTGACCCCTATCACCATCAACATAACTCTTAATCCTCTGCGGATCATGATCACCCCCTCTCCTCTGATACACGGCTAACATTTTTCCCCCTCTCTCTACTATACAACTTTTACCAGACATCATGCGCTCTCTCTCTCGCGCGCGCCCTTGCACACATTCTTCCCAAAGCCTATCAATGAACACTTTAAACTCTCCTAAATTAGACATATTATTCCAGTATACTCGAAACCATATTTTACTTTTACCGATAAACACATTAGACAAAATCTCCAACACGTATTCCCATTCAATAATATTATTCCTCAACTTACTTGCAAATCTTTTCTCAACTATTTTCACAAACTCTATAGGATTAAACAGTTTTCCAGAAAACTTGGTTAAATCACGATCCCTACTGAACAAACCACTCACTACTATCACCTCACCCGCCGACTTACCTCTACCTTTCTGCCGTATCACTCCCTGGCAGTTCACAACTTCTTCTTCTTCTTCTTCTTCTTCCGCTGCTCTCTCAGCATTCTCTTCCACTATTCTCACGTTTTCCTGCAATTCTTCCTCTCTCTCTCTCTCACCTGCTGTGATAGCGTTTCCTGTTCGTTCCGTAGTTCAGTGACCTCCACAAGTTTGCTTTCAATTTGTTCAATTCTATTAATCTGTTCCCTCGTATCTTCCCTAACTGCATTGCAAATCTTGTCCAATCTTTTCTCGACTACCTCATGAATTTCTTCCCCATTAATAGATATTTTATTCCTTAACAGTACGATATTATTACTGTCCCCTGTACATATTTCTTTGACTTGCTCGGTCTGAATATGAAGACTGCTCCGATTCAACTTCATTTCATCTTCATTTTCAACACACTCTTCATTTGACTTACGTTCTAACTTACATGTTTGCTCTGTTACCTCTATTATCTTAGAATCTATATTACTAATGATCGCATTACAATTTTCGTTATTACTGCTAATTAATTCTTCCATCTGTTTCTTATTATTTTCATTACTAATACTACTAAAAAATTCTTTCATCTCTTTCTTATTATTTTCACTGAACTCGGTCAATTTGGCCAACAACAAAATAAGAAATTGTCGTTCCCTACCATCTGGGACTTCGTTTTGAGTTTCAACGTGCTTCTCAATTTCTGCACTTTTCTGAATTACCTCAGAAGTTTCCATTGTATTCATCTGTTCCCTACTCTGAATTTCATCTTGGATGTCCGCAGAAGCAATGACCTCGTCCTCACATGACTTGTTATTGTCTTCCTTGTCCATCTTTGGTTCACTAGTGATAGTACGCGATCTCAAATTAATTTCCCTCTTCAAATCCCTTGACATATCCCCAAAATACAAATATATATCACAAAGTTCCACTCCTAACATTTACCGATAATGATTCCGTTGGCTTCAATTGTGCATACTCCTCCCAGAATGAACCTATGATATGCTGTCATTCAGACCAAATTCTGAATTTATTCGTGCCCCACGTTGGGCGCCACATTGAGATTTTCCTAACTCGCTGACTAACTTTTGAAACATTATATAAATCTGCATTTTCCTTGAAAAATCTGAATATCTGCATTTAAAATAGAAATTATAAAAATTAACATTCATTAAATAAAATACACACTCGTCGGACCTTGTACTCACACTTACTTGTTACCTGCTTACTTACACATACGTTATTTGAAGGGCGCCAGCTGTCACTCAGTACAGCAATAATAGAATGAGACTCTTGACTATCTCTAGGGTGTGGGGTAATAAGCTTACTTTTGACAACATACCATATAAGTTCTGGGAAAAGGAGATTGGCGTTCGGTTTCCCCATTAATTTTGAGGTTAAGATATTTTACTGTTAAAGAAATAAAACTATGAATTCGTTTGATAGAACAATATATATTCTTTAAATAATATATCAAAAATAGTGAGTCTTGTTACGATAAAACAGATGAGAATATGAAATTATGACATTACAACTGAAAGAAACTAGGCATGAATTTGAATTCTTCTTGACCGGACATTTAACAATTTATACGAAATATTTCCCTCACTGATTCACTTGACTGTACCTTCAACACTTTGAGTGTAATTACGACGTAATCCATTGATCTGGTGTTTACTGTAGATGTGTCACGCCTAACTTGGTGATACATCCTTGTGACTGCTTCTTCTCCATATCATCTGACTTCTTTGTAAGTCAATATGGTATTACCTCTTGGCAGGTCCAGGGTTGGCCTCTCTGACTTCATGGTAAGCCCTTGCGTCCGTGTCTTCCACTAAGTGACGGACCAACTAACTTTTGGCCTCACTCTCTCAATGACCAATGATTAATGGCTCACTGAGTCTCCTCCATCTCTCGTTCACACTCGTTCACTGACCAACTAAGGCCTCTTGATCTAGTAGACTTCTTCACTGTACTGCATCCGTATAACTAATGACTGACGCTACAATATGCACCCACCTTATATAGACGTTGGTTGACACAGCTACGTAATCTCCAGAAATAACAATGACATACTCCCACCTACGCGACAGATATTACATACAGTTGTGAAACCGCCGCCGGCTCGTTGGGTTTCTCAAAGACAGTGAGCTCAGTCCTAACTAAATACGATGACGTAGCCATGGCTTGGCGATGACTTGGCAGAATCGCCAACAATATTGCACAATGCACCAACGTCACATCCAATCTCTGATATATACAACAATTCTCACTGTACAGGTATTGAGTGTTATTCTACACATACGTATATATGCATACATCTAAGTACAATCTTGCAAGCAACAGGCATTGCAAAATTGAATTAAATAAGACTGATAATGACAATAATAGTAACAATATCACAGATAACCTAATAATAATACTGACATAATAATAATAATAATAATAATAATAATAATAAAATACAGATAAAATCATACAATAATAAAAATACAGATATCATCTTGTAACGGGATTTGAACCGTTACAGGACAACACACCACACTATCAAACACCACAGAAACACGCAATAGTGATACATATTTCCACATAGTTTTGGCGTAAGGAAAGACATCCGGCCGTAAAACGGCCAAATCCGCATGTGCTACACAGCTCGCAACTGCTACCCAACTTTGTGGGGAAAAGTGGCAGAAAAAGAAGAAGAAAAAGTGAACTGAGGCAGCATCCATTACGAAGGACAGTACACTATCATGCTGAACGCTTCGGACCATAGATCTCTCGAATAGTTTACTAATGGTGGAAAAATGTTTTTTCTAAATGTTCACAGTTTAGTATAAACTTTCCACCTTGGCCATCTTCTTCAAATTTCCCAAACCGATATTCGCAATATATCTTTCCATATAGTCTGCGGTTTCATCAACTGATACCCATATTTTTTATTTGCAACCCATTGTCTGATTTCTTGCATAGATTTTTCGTGGCTTCGGGTGATGTAGCCCTATTTTAATGTGGAAGAATTCGCGAAATTTTGGATGATTCAGTTTATATAAGAGAATGTCGAGAAAAGGGAAGTCTGTACAAAGTTCTTCACAGAATGGTGAATAAGACTGGTGACATTCTCCTAGGAGCATTTGCTGTAGTGTTTTTCTATTTCTGATTCGTTTTACTCCACGTTAGTGTTTTCCTGTTGACACTTCCTACTGAATGTTATTCTTACATCGCACAGTTTACAATACAGTATTTTACCATCATTCGAAAACACTCGTTTTGTATTACTACTAATGGGGTTGGGCATCGGAAGACCACGTGGCCAGCATTTACAGAGTGAGCATACATTTATGGTACATACATTTCGTAGTTGAAAAAAATGCAACAGTCTGATAAATATTGGCAAATTACAGTGCATAATTGTGGAGTTAGGTTTGATAACAGGATGGCGACTGAAGTTGGCAGTGGGGTATTTAACTTCAGCAAAGATGAGTACAGATGGTTCTGTTGTTGGGAGTAGATCTTACATGACAGTATGATGTGGTTCAAGTCGGCTATTTCTTCAGGGTCTGCGGCCGATGACCTTCGATGTTAGGCCCCTTAAAACAAACTATTCCAACCGAGGTGCTCCCACGGCCCCGGCAGCAGCCCCGGTGCTGTGCTATAGCACCGTTGAGGTGGTGGGGGAAGGAGGGGAAGCGGCAGAGGCAGAGCCACAAGTCGTCAAGTCAGCACGCAGCTTATGAAAACAATATTATTTATGACAGTTCCGTGAACACACAAACACACAATTTATTCTGTACATACTTTGCGTTTGCCTTAATGTACATTTAGCGTTTAAGTCGATTGCTGACATCGTTTTGTGGTAACTAATTTACCAATAATGGCTACAATCGATTTGGCAGTAGAAATTCTAAGTACAGCCTCTAAGTCCGCATCAGACAGAGAAGTCCTAGTTCTCCATTTATTTAAATTCAGAATTGAAAATATCTGGTTTATGCAATTTTCAGAGCAACAATAGCCCATAACGTGTTCGAACTGCGCCTTCTGAAGTATTGGGTTCAAGTATCTGTGGGACAGGGAGATAAAATAATTAAAATAGTTATATTTGTGGGTTCTTTTTTGCAATAGGTCTTATGGCGATGATGGGATAGGAAAAGGCTATGAATGGGAAGGAAGCGGCCGTGGCCTTAATTAAGGAACAGCCCCAACATTTTCTTGGTTTGAAAATGGGAAACAACGGAAAACCATCTTCAGCGCTGCCGACAGTGGGGTTTGAACCCACTATCTTCCGGATGCAAGTTCACAGCTGAGCGCCCCTAACCGCGCCGACAACTCGCCCGGTGTTTTTTCTTTGCAGCACATCTAAGTCTAATTCTAAACAGTTCTTAATAATACAAAACCAAAAACGAAAACAAATCTCCAAAATTGCATGTAAAACGATTCCTAATTAGTAAGTTATTACGTATCTCTGAAGAACTTAGCAATTCGATTTTAACTTAGCAATTTGTTCGGTTGTTGCTGCGCCAACAATGCCATCATAGGTGGAAACATGTTTATTGTGATAGTGTCGTCGCGCGGTTGAAGACTTTACGCTTAAAATGACATGACAAATTAAACACTGAGCTTTCCCTTCGGTAGTGAGAACAAAATATGAATCCACCCATGAAGGATTAACGAAGGTGAAACCAACTACTCCACTGTCTGTTCTACCGAATAGATTCTAGAGAATGACACACACAGAGAGAAAATGAGAATGAATGTACTGTCTCTTACGCACACATGCACCGGCCACTGCGCGGGGCAGGTGGGGAAGGAGGGGAACGGTGCTGCTGAGTGCAGCGCTGGTGCGCCCCAGCACTAAGTGCTCGAGTTGGAAAGGCCTGCCTTAAAACAACAAGCATCATCATCATCATCATCTTCTTCTTCTACTTCTTCTTCTTCTTCTTCTTCTTCTTCAGGGTCTTCTGGGCAGTAAGGGTCGTCGAAGACCTTGATCCTGTGTAGACGACTCGGATAGCATTCATGCCCCAGACGCATTCTAATTAAGGATGAAAGGTGTCTACGAGTTAGTTTCAATTTCCGGAACGAGATTTGCGTTGGTATGGTGGGCTTAATTTTAGCTTACTGCTTTCTTCTTGTAAGCTGTGGAATTTTCCGGTACTCAGACCATTCCCTGTAGACCTGTTGTTTGATTATGGGCAGAAAATCAGAATATGGTAATTGTTTGTAAAGGCGGAGTTCACAAGTTAATGCTTCTTTCGCTAGCTGGTCTACTAGCTCGTTCATTGCTGTACCAGCGTGGCCTTTAATCCATAGGACATGAACTTCCTGAGTTGTTTTCTGGACGGTATAGATTAAGTTCAAAATGTCTAATTGTTACTGATAGTTCCAACGAGAATTTTGTAGCTTTCGAAGGGAACATTGTGAGTCAGAAAGTATTATAATTTTGCGGAAGTGACGAATTCCATAGCTAATGGCTGAATGGATAGCTAAAATTTCTGCAGTAACAATAGACGTCTCTTGAGGTAAGGAGTACTTTCTTGACATCTGAGATGCAACACAGAAGAATGCGCCTGTTGCGGTCTTGGATCCGTCAGTATAAGTATGAACAAAATTGGGCCATGTGGTATTGAGAAATTCTCATAAACTTTCATTGATGGAAACACTGTTAGTAATGAAGCATGGTAAGAAGAATATGGAAGGTGTAAATATAAGAAGTTCATACTTATGTTGAAATACAGAGTCTCTTTCAGACTGAAGTATGAGGGGAATCATGTGTTGGAAATTCTTGAATCTTTCATATAATATTGAAGTCCGGTGTTTCGGACCGATTTATTTCTGTCGATTGCCATTTGTAGTAGTCTCAATTTGCTCAGCAGTTTATTGGTCCCCAGTTTTGACCGGCGAATAAAGAAGATATTCGCCAGATATTGTCTTCTTATCGTGAGAGGCATCTCCTTGGCTTCCACTAGGAGTGCGTTCGTAGGAGTAGAATTCATTGCCCCTAGACATATTCGGAGAGCACGATAATATACTATATCAATTTTTCGGAGAACATATTGTGGTGCATTTCCATAAAAATGCTGCCGTAGTCTAATATGGGACGTATTAATGCTCGATGTGTACTAACAATGTTGTAGTGTCCGCACCCCACCAGATTCTAGAAACAGCTCGTAAGACATTCAAAACTCGATCAACTTTTGTTACTAGGTGCTCGACGTGACTTCTCCGGATAAATTTCCTATCGAGATGAAGACCTAGGAGCTTCGCTGATGATTTTAGTGGGAGAGAGAACGGACCGAGGTGTATCGTGTGTGAAGTATATGGAATCCTTTCTCGATTAAAAATAACAGCAGATGATTTCTCAGTAGATGAACTGAGTCCTGTTTGCGCTGTCCATTGCGTTAGCTGTGAAGCTGCCGTGTCTAGCCACATACGTGTCAACCGGAAGCAAGTTGAGGCAGTGTAAATACTTACATCATCCGCATATTGAAGAACTCTGATCATAGGACGAAACATTTTATCCAGACCTTCCGTGTAGGTGGCATATTATAAAGGACTGAGAATATCAAACTGAGGAAGTCTATTCGTGACAATACGAGGGCCATAAAGTGTATTGTCATGACGACGAAAATACACTGTTCTTGTGATCAGAAGATTATTGATCCCAGTAATATATATATTAGGGAGGCCTAAAAGTCTGAGTTTTGATACTAGTGCAGGGATTATCACACTATCGCATGCCTTAGAATTATCCAAAATTATTACAAATCAATACTCTGTGTTCAAGAAACTTCGTTCTATATCAGTGGTTAATAGGATGAGGTTGTCAAATGTACTTTCGGCTTTCCGGAATCCACACTGCGTCGTTGAAAGGACTGCATGATGTTCCATCCACCATTCAAGCCGAAGTGTCAAGATCCTTTCAAACGTCTTAGCGATGCAGGATGATAGTACTGTAGGACGATAGGATGATGAATCTTTGAAATCCTTCCCTGGTTTCAATATTGGAACAATTATTTGAGTAGTTCAATCTGTTGGAAATTCACTTTCCTTTCATATGTCGTTGATGAGGTTAGATAACATCAAGTAATGGACTTGAGTTGGACTGGATCTGAGTTGGACGGTGACTTCAAGACCAATTCTAATTCACGGAATGCGGATGGTGATGTAAGAGGGCACATATAGGACGTCCGCTGATTATAAGATGGTGAATGTCATCTTTCGAACGATGTGGTCGGTGGAGCGATTAAATTCGCGAAGTCTTCAGTCCAGTCGCGGAGAGCTAATACCTGTAGAGACTTCTTCCTCATTTTATTAATTGTTGACCATACCTGCGATAACGGGGTCTCATTAGACCAGTTTTCGCAGTAGGATTTCAACGCCGATTTCTTAAGATTCTTTAGGAAGTGTTTAACTTGGGCGTCTGTTTTATTGTACATTAGATAGTTGTTCCATGTTATTTCACGTTTCAGTCGGCTGAAGGCTTGTTTTCTCTTACCAATCATACGGGAGCATTCCTGATTCCACCCAAGGTTCTTAAACACTACTAAAGGTTGGGCCCAACGCGAGACGAGCTGCAGTTCAGTAGGAATCCCGTAATACCAGCAAACATTACAGTTTATCAGAACTAAATGCAGACCAGACATAAAGTTTACTGCTGTTATAAGATTGAAAGAAAGTACAGCATAGTAAGTTTCATTATTTCTGTTACGAATAAGACGTAAATGTAACGTGACGGCACACTGACCAACGCTCGAAATTTATTAACAAATCCAAGTTCCTCTATTTAGTTTGAGGAAGGCTACGTGCTCTCAAATCAGTCAAAATAAATATTTAGAGATACGAAATGTTTGTAATATTAAATGTTGACAGCAGAACTTCCGTAATGGAACTACCGCATGTTAACACAAGATATATGACTCACTTCCGCAGGTATCGAGTTTAAAGCTTAACACAATATTATAACAGCAACAGAAGTAAGTTCATATTCGAAACCTTGCATAGATATTCCTACTTTTTAAAATTAAAGAATAAGAAAGAACAGAAAAACACTTAATTAGAACACAGTCCTACCTGTGAGATCAGATGTCATGAAGTGGTTGCTTTTGAAGATAAAATCCACTGCCGTGCCTTTCGCCGATGAGCTGCTATGGATTTTTCAGTCCTTGCCCGAATGTTCATTTGTCGTATGCGTATAAATGTTCTCGTCCTTACATACATTTTTACTATTTCTGGTGGTACAGCGGGGAATTTACTGCTAATTATTTGACACACTTTGCGTATAATATTAGGTATGCGTGACAGTTCAGCACGTCCGTGAGTGTCCGTGAAAATTAGCTCAAATTCCTTTACTTGGTTTAGCCATTCTTCCGATGGAACGAGTAGACCTCCCCAAGATAACACTTCTATCCATCCCACAGGGGCTGTACCAGAAGATATGGAAAGCATTTCCCCAGTGGGATTTCCCATTGACCTATCATATTTTCTTCCACGGTAGGCGATGTAGCCGGCGAGGTACCGAAATCCCTCTGCTGAACAATCAGGTGTCGCTGTAGATAGCGGTGAATCATTAACGGCACGATTTTCTATCGCAATGTCCCGAATTTCTGTCTCACCTTCAATCATGCGTAATGCTTCAGACATATCCGGCAGTAAATCTACAAGTTTAGATGTCAGTATCACATTATCAGTTTCTGAAATCACTGCAGCTTTATTGGATAACGGAATATTTTCTGAGTTCGCGCCCAGAAGTAACAGTCTCAATCTAAATTTCACCTCGGTTGGTAGCGGATGTTCATAGAAATGTCCGAGTCCTCTTATCTGAGAAAATAAATTTTCCAGACAGTCTTGGTTTAATCGAGCAGTCAAAATGTACTTTATGTTGAGATATTGGAGGTCACTAAAAAGGCCAAATAATGAGCGGATGGTCGTCATAAAACCTTTCTGAAATGGGAGCAATTGACTCGATTTACCAACTCTCATTCGTTCACAGCATGTGTACAGCTGCCTTAGAATTCCTTCTTGGACCTGATGATCATTACCGTACCCAGTTGCGAGCTTTTTCTTATCATTAGGTGTTCTTGCATTGAGGACATCAAATGAGTCATTTAGAAGCTGGAAGAAGGAAGCAATATGTTCCTCACCAGGTATAAGGAAGCGAATAGCTTGCGCCGTATGATTAGAAAAAAGCTGGATGGCGAAGTACACTCGCTGGCGCTCCCTTCCTTCTACATTTATGTGTTGCAATGAGAGTTTCGGACAGATCTTCATCTCACCGTGGTCTAACGCGAGCAACTTTTCAATGGTTTGTTTTGTAACAAGGATGTTTCCTGGAAGAGTCAGCCCGTCACCTATGAAATGATTTCTCATTTCTCATTAGCTTTTTCTTTTCTTCGGAGATACATTCTCAAGAGTCTCTATAGCTCTCTTCTTAGTTTCTCTGGCTAACTGCCTCTCCGATCTGTTCTCCATTTTTTGCTCCGAAGACTGTGGAACTGACGAATTTCTCAGGAATAATTGTGCACTTACTGGGCTACTATTGTAAATGCTACCGGGAAGGTTCTCTGTAGGTACTGCATCTTTTTTCAAAATCTTCCTGGGAGGTAAATGCAGTAATTCTGCTCTTCTTTCTGCTGTATGACAGACAGCCAGTCACTGCACATCCAGGCATTTCGAACAGATATCATGTGCTTTAGCCTAACAAATTTAAGAAATTTTATTCACACTCAAGATTTCGCAAACTGACACGCAAATATATACCGTACACTACTATTTCACACGCAAATATATACACTACAATTACATTATGAACACAGAAATGTCATTCCAGCTACTATTACACTCTTCACGCAACTGACGAAAAGAAAATAACTGCACGAAAATACAGTAGGCCACTATATAAACCAATAGCAATATACGGAAAGAAACTAAGTATAGATATTACTTGGAAATCCTTTCTTTATAAGGCAGACAGCGATAAACAACGAAATAAGATACACGTGCGGTTGTACGCTACACAGTCACGGTGCTCCTTTGATGACGTCACGCGCAGGATGAGAGAAAACTAACATCTACTGCGCAGCCAATTTGGGCCACCCGTGATTCCACCCTGGTATAGGCTGGTTCTTTGTATGATCTCTACTTCTCCTTGGTATCGCCATTGAGGCTGCTTCGTTAAGAATGTTTAGAAAAATCTGGTATCTGATATGAAATGTTTCGTGTTTGGGTACTGTAGAAATGAGGTATTCTATTCTTCTTCTTCTATATTTCAACCAGTCAGCTCTTGTAACATTCCAATTCACTGCCGGCTTATATGGAGTATAAAGATGTGGATCATTGCAGGAAATTAGGATCCAGTAGTGATTTTAATCTAAAGTAGAAAGTCCTTAGATACTGTTGCTGAGCAAAAAGATAATGATAATAATGTTAGTTGCTTTACGTCCCACTAACTACTTTTACGGTTTTGGAGACGAGCAAAACGATAAGACGACGGCCGGTGGTCTTTGTCCAGGTATAGGTAGAAGTGTAGGTGAGCCGTCATCCGATATATATAGGTTGTATTCATCCTTAATTTGCAAAATAGCATGTCCATAAATGTCATTTATTATACATCCCACATAGTATTGTGAGCGTTGAAATCTTCGCTCCTCGCCATAAGACCTATCTGCGTCGGTGCGACGTAAAGCCCCTAGCAAAAAAAAATCTCCGCAGAAGAGATACGGAGGCTCTAGATGGCGAGTAAAGTAAAACCATTGTCGTAAATTGATGACTGTCCTTGGAGAGAAATATACAGAGATGATTGTAACGTTTTGGTTACGTATGCGTACCGTAACTGGCACTGCTTGAAGACTGCCTATTTGTGTATTACCTATAACAGCTTCTGCAAAGGGAATTGTACACATAATTAATAATGCTGATCCACTGTATCCGTCTTCGCGGTCATGGCAAAGTACATGGTAGCCTGGGAATGTAACTGTTGTTCATTGTCGAAACCATGTCTCTGAGATACCTGCGATTGAGATATTTTCAGTTTGTGATGACTAATAACCGTTGTAAGGATTCTTTATTCGCACTAGCAGACCGGGCGTTCCACTGAAGAATTTTAAACTCCATCATTAGACGTCAAAATACTCGCTATGATATCATGAATAACAGTCGGTCTGAAGGCTGCTGGTGAGGACTGAACCTGGGTGATCAAGGTTGAAAATCTTATCTATTATTGTATTGTTTCTAAGATGCATTTGTCGTCCTGTTAGGTAGTTGAGGAGGATATGGATTATGAGATACAGGACTGTACGGTGTATGTTGAGGAAGAAATAATCGTTCTGTGATCGGAAGAAATTGAGGTTGATGAAGTGGATTTGGGGTAGGCCTCGGTGACTTATACTGATTGACAGACTGGGCTGATGGGCATATACTACTGGAATTCTGTCGCTGAATAATTTGAAAAGGTTGTTGTTGTTGTTGGTGGTGGTGGTGGTGGTGGTGGTGGTGTCGTCGCTGCTGCTGCTGCTGCTGCTGCTGCTGCTGTTGCTGCTTTATTTGTTGTATCTGAAGTGCTTGTGGATGTTGATGAGAAATATCCTCTTGGTGAAGTTTAAAATGAGGAATGAAGCTCACTAGAGGCTTTGACGGGGTAACTGTTCCAATGGATGTCACATCTGATCACTCAAGGGCTGGTAATAGTAGTGGGGTTATTATGTGATGCGCTGAGTGATAAGGGAATTCTTGGTAGCATAGCCAGTTAAATGTGGGCGTTATTATATAAACTTAGTGCACTTTCTTGTGAAATGTTATTGTTAGCCGTTCGATTTTTGATTTCGGACCACTTTTTTATATTCTGGACATTCCCGGTCGGTAGACTGATGAGGTCCTTGACAGTGAACACAGACAGGGGCTACAGTTTCGGGGCACGATCTTATATCGTGAGGGCCACTACAGCGACTGCAACGTTGACTACTACGACATTGTGACGTAGAATGGTTGAACCGTAAACATCGTTCACATTGTAATACCGAGAGAACCTAAGGTTGAATGACACAGTTTGTGCCTATAATGTAAACACATGGTGCTCGGAACGTGATTAAGCAGACCGGTACTGGGTGGGAGACCCCAGTCGACGCTTTCCTTGTAAAGCGTTTAATGTTCTCGATAGGGACTTCGCATTGAGCTTCTTGTAGAAGGTCCTTTTCACTGAGTGAATTATCTACATCCTTAATAATTCCAAGCCTATGAATAGTACTGTGAAGGATATATACATCAAGATGTCTGTTTTCTTAAATGGGAGATTCTACTCGGTGATTAGCTATTGAACCTGATACAGTTTCCACACGTTATCTATTGCGTCCTGTTGTTGAAATGTTTATGACATCTTCTTTGGAACAAATACTTTCTTGAAATATTAGCCTAACAATTGCCACTGGATGCAAATTACCACCAGTTTTTTCTGTTCCTTGTATAATTACAAAGCAAGGGTCATTATCACTGGTAGAATAGCGGTTAATTTGACTAAGACGGGGTTCAACTGATTATGCAACATGGAAAACCTCACCTGACTGAATATTATTCCCGCATTACATTCGGTCCGTATTGCCAGGTTCCAAACTACCCAGTTCAAGTGTTCCATCTGGGACTATCGATGAATCTACTAATGAGTTGTTGGTACGAAAACGTTTAGGTTGATGGCACATTTGATCACATACATCGGACGAATAAAGCACATTACCTGGTGTTAATGGTCGTTGTATAGGTCCGGTATTAGTTGTGTTGGTTTTTATATTTCCTTGTGTTTGATGAAATCCATTGGACGGTTCCATTGGGGCGGCTGCTTGTTCGTACATGGGATGCTGCACTTCCATTAGAGACACAGGTTCAGGTTGGGCTTCACCATGAAACGTATGAGGGGCAGAATGCACGATCTGCCCGATATCGGGATGATCATTCATATCCTTACTTACACTACTTTCTGTTCCACTAAACTGCCAGAAGCTATGGAGTGAGTAAACACGTTCCACTGCACTAAGTTCGCACTTCGAGAGAGAGCACGATAAACACGACAACCTGCTTGGCCAGCTGTACGCTGTAGACAGTACGAAAACACTTTCTCACTATACTGAGTCACGAACTGTTGTCATTTTACTTGATACTTTGTTTCACCTAGGCATTTTCTTTTTCTGAACTATACTACACAGTACACATTTCCGACTTCAACAAGATTCAGTAACCTCTGAGACACTTGTCTACAGCAGGTGCCCAGATTATAAAGGAATGGCTGAAGTAGCCAACCTCTCGAAGCCTAACAACAGGCTACACAAATATTTGCTCACTGATGTGTTAGGTATAATACCAATATAGTTGCTGGGTTATTGGACATTATGAATTTTCCAGCTAACTCATTCTTGGCTGCCAGCGTTTCGCCCCAGTGTGCTAAGTTGCGCTCATCAGTTGGTAAATAGCACACCTACCAAGACGCATGGCTACTGCATACCGTTGAGGCCACTGCGTAAGCTAATTAGAGCCACCGGCAGTGCCAATTTATTAGGAGAGAAATTGTCTCATTTTCAACATCTGTATCATCTGATGCGTAAGGGTGAAGTCAATTTTGTGAATTCTGTAGAAATAGGGGAAGGAGGTAGATTTTTACCATTTTCCAGGAAACATAATGCAATATGTAATTCTGAGAAACTTAACAACTGAAATGAATACGAAAGAAAGAAATTGCATGAGAAAACTTCTTCACAACTTGAAAGAGTGAAAATATGACGAATATGGATGGCCATTTACACGAAAAATGGCAAGTTAGAATTCTGTCTCTCAAAATTCACCATAATATGCCCACAGAAATGCTGTTATGACAAACAAATTACAAAAAATATGCACTGTAAAAAATATGACATAAAATATTATATTTGAGGTAACTTTCGGTTGTAAAATCAATTCATAAGTCATACATTACCATGAAGTGTTTATTTAAGAATAAAATGCACATTAGTAATATAAACTACGGCATTTAATTTTGTCGTATGCTTTTAATCTTATTAAAATTGTCAGTACATAGTTAACGTACCCGGTGATTTTTAGCATGTTTCTCTTCATTTCAGTTTTTGAGCCTTGGGTTGCAATATGAATACCTATTACCAATTTTCAAATAAAAATATATCCCATTTTCAGCCAACAAAGCATTGTACTTCAGCTGACACAAGAGGCGCATATTGAAAATGAGCGATACCGTTTGAATCTAATTTTAAATTATTAAGAGAAAACATTCCACCCAACAAATTCGTTGAAATGACTTAAAAAAGTACTCAAATTCGATTACTTTTTCATAACAAGCCTTTATATTTACTTACGGGACATATCGGTCTTATAAAAATGGTATGCTCCTTCATGAAGACAACCCAGCCCTAATAAGAATAAGAATAAGAATAAGAATAAGAATAAGAATAAGAATAAGAATAAGAATAAGAATAAGAATAAGAATAAGAATAAGAATAAGAATAAGAATAAGAATAAGAATAAGCATAAGCATAAGAATAAGAATAAGAATAAGAATAAGAATAAGCATAAGAATAAGCATAAGAATAAGAATAAGAATAAGAATAAGAATAAGAATAAGAATAATTGTACCGGGAGGTACACCTATACGCTGCACATTTAAATGTTGCGCCTAATAGAACTCCTCTACTGGAGAAACACTGAACTTGGAACTAGCCCTACTTAAACTTTAACTCAGAAGATGTCACTACCTTAATTTTGTGATGGTGAATTTTCTAGTACTGTGTGTATTTCAACTTGTTTTTGTTTTCCGTTCATCAAGAAATTTGGACATTCTCTCATAGAGGTCACTACAAAAACTATGATCATGCACCCCGGCGCGAAGTGAAGGAACTTTATGTGAAGAAATTTTGTATTCATAAGTTTGTTCTTTACTAAATTATGTTCATTCATTTTTGGGTTGGCAATATTGATCTTTTCTTTCCGCCAGTTTTGAATTCAGCCAATCCCTAATTTCTCTAAATAATTTTCAGCCTATCACAGGCTTCTTCTTCGATTTTGTGTGTAACCTTTTCATCTACCAATAAAATTGAGAGGGTGTGGCTTAATCATTAATGAAAGGTCTCGAACTTTCCCCGAAGGTTTGTAAACTACTGATTTTCACGTCCCTTGGCCACTTGATCAACATCTAACTAAGTGTGTGTATGTGAAGTAGGAGGCGGGAGGTGCCTCCTTCATCAGGCAGCAGCTCTTCAGCAAGGTAATGGCCGTTTAACATATTTATTTCTTGCTAGCTCCGCAGTTTAACCCGAGGGATAAGTCCGAAACTTTAACGATGTAACCTACTTTTCTGTAAATGTAATTCTCTGCCGGCTTATGTAAAAACATAATATCTTTAACTGTAAATCGGGGATAGAGAGTGCTGTACCCTCTCGAGCTCCCCTTCACATTGGTTTGAGGTACTACGTCTGTAACTGGTCTTTTCCTTTCCGTAATATCTTAACTTATTTTTATACGAGTCACCTCCATTGTTTGGGAATAGCCCCTGTTTCATCGGCCTAGTGCCCCTTAGGTTTTAAGAAGTCACATCGAGGAGTGCAAGTATTCGCCTCCTTTCATTTTGTGTTCGAGCCATTTTATTCATCTGTTATTTCTTTTACACGAAGGCCCTATAGGTTGGGTACAAGATACCCATGTTTCAATTTTGTAAGCTGGCCCATGGAAGGCCAAGAAGTGTAAGATATTTTTGGTGTTGCCTTGAATAGGCTTGAAAAAACTGAGAGCGTGTCTGCTCCTTTCAAGTGTTGTAAAAGTGCCTCTGGGAGGCTTGACATTGTCATTTTGGGACCAAGTGCTCCATGGTATTAGGGGATTTCTGCCCTTAAGTAAGGTTGTAAGGTCGAGCTGAGACCTCAGGAAATGTAATGCGAGGGGCTGGAAGCCCGGATTACTAAACTGTCACTAAATCTTGGATGTACTTGCCTTGTATAAACTTTGTCATGGTACCTGGTATGTTACTGTTATCTCAACTAGTGAAAAGTTGTTAAATTTTTGTGGGTATTGATTGTTGAAACTCAGAAAATATAACCTTTGTTAAAGTTTTAAATTAACTTTGATTTGGTGGTTAGACCCATTCACCCCGACACCTTTCACCTCTGCTGATCCACCAACCACGGTAATAATAATAATAATAATAATAATAATAATAATAATAATAATAATAATAATAATAATAATACTAATAATAATCTAATAATAATTATTACCGGGCGAGTTGGCCGTGCGGTTAGGGGCGCACAGCTGTGAGCTTGCATCCGGGAGATAGTGGGTTCGAATCCCACTGTCAGCAGCCCTGAAGATGGTTTTCCGTGTTTTCCAATTTTCACACTAGGCAAATGCTGGCGCTGTACCTTAATAATTAAGGACACGGCCGCTTCCTTCCGACTCCTAGACCTTTCCTGTCCCATCGTCGCCATAAGACCTATCTGAGTCGGTGCGACGTAACGCAACTAGCGCACACACAATAATAATTATTTGAACGCCAGGTAATCTAAAAGGACGCTGGATGCAACGCTGTTTTACAACTCAATAAATCTCTTATTATTAATATTATTATTATTATTAGGGATGGGCGCGACTGAAGCCTGGAATCTAGAGTGTCGACTCCATCGACTCCAAACACCGGGCTCGGTTCGCATGAAGCCTCGCGACTCTAAGCTAACTTGACTCTCGTTGCAGGGTCACTAGCATGTCGAAGCACGGAAAATAACATAAAATATCATGCTTCTGCTCATTTTCCCATTTTCTCATTTTCCAGTGAACTGGTTTTGTATTCGTCATAGATTAGGCATCACGAGCATGATTTGGACTGAAGACTCACACGGTGAAATCTTTTAATGTTATTTTGCAAACTGGCGGTTTAAATGTAGGATTATTGGCGAAGTCTGAGAACTCTGGTTCTATTCCCTAATGGAAAATATGTAACGTAAGGGAACAAAGAGTGGTGACCCTCTGTTCCCATTCAACTTTGCATTGGGTGACTAAAGTTTTCAGTCTCAACTTTTTGTAAATCTTGTCTTGGCTTCAAATGTCCCGCCTTTAGTCACCCTCTTGTAGTATGGGATTAGCCTCTGTATCGTTAGGTCGTAAGCCCACTTAGGTTTCTAGCAATTTCTCTAAGGGTTGCTGGTGTTTCGCCTTCTTGTCTACTTGGCCGGTTATGTGCAATCTTTTCTTTTTACTATTTACTATTATGGCCATGTAGTACAGGCAACTATGCCCCTGTTTATTCTTTAACTGTTTCTTCGTTTTGGTTACCCTTAGGAACAGAGAGCAATTGATAAGCCCAAACTGGGGCAACCGTGTATGGACACTAAAGTGGGATCACCCGATGGGTTGCCTAGTGTAACTCAAGTATATCAAAAGAAACTGATTGCATCTATGAGGCTAGACTGTGGTATTATGGAGCTCAGACTCCTGTGCAGTGCACCTGCTAGGAGCAAATCTTGCTCTGGTAAAATAGTGTACCTGTCAAGAGCAATAATGCTATGTACATTAACTACTTGGTAATTATCTCCAGTTTTGTACCTGATTTCCGGACTTCTAAGTCCCCGATATTGTTTGAGCTGACGAGCTCATTAATAACCTGTTCTATTGTTTGTTACTCATTCTGATTTACATCTCTCATTTTTTAAAGGAAAGAAAGAAAATTTCCAAATTGTTTATGTTAAATGCCGCTTTAGGTAATTCCTTGTCCAACCATTTATCTCAGGTGCTTCCTATTCTTCTGTGAGCCACGAAAACTCCATAACAATTATTATCATTATTACTACTGTATCGTACCCAAGGGTAAATACCCTCTAGGACGATGCCTCCACTCCTGTATGAACATCCGACTAACTCAGGGTTGGGCAGAGTGTGGGTTGGTTGTCGGTTGGGTCAGGATAAAAGTCGAAGTTCTGCACTAAAGTATCAGTCACTGACAGGAAATGGAGGTATAACACGAATGAGAAACAATCATAGGGGGTAAGATGGATTTATTGATAAATATCCCCGATCATATTACGAGAAAACAATTAAAATGAAGGAATAATAATATGTCAAAATGAACTCAAAATATAGAAAATAAATGGAAGTTAAAACGTTACTTGAACGATAATACAAAATTTGAAATCAAAAATCAAGTTGAACAAAGAACACTAATATACATCAAGACTGAGCTTCTTCTTATAGTCCATTGTTTATATTGTATGGCAAAAAGTGTACGCAAACACTGACATGTGGTATTTCCGCATGGAGTTACACACTATCGCATCACAACGATACGGTTTCCAAAGTTAAGTTAAAACGAGAGTCGCCGAAATGCTACCGTTAAATAAGAGTTACATTATAAAGAAAAGTTACGACGAAAAGAAAAGTAATTAAGACGCAATGGGACGCAATGTAAGTTATGCAAAATACTAGGGGCATATCCTATACTATATTTACAACAATTCAAATAATCAAACTAAACACCTCTATATACATCGGATATCGAGTAAAATCTTAAATGCTACACAGATTCTAATTTGAATCCCGGTTCACTGCAAAAGATCTAGACAGAACTAGATAAACCACCAATACTTCAGCACTCGGGCTGTTCCCTTTAAAAACAACGAGACAAGGTATACAACCACAAATAACAATGTAAAACATCATCCTGTAAGGGAAAGACATATAAATAACCCTTGATATCATGAAGAAAGCAATGGGCAACATTGCCTCCTTCTGCTGCATTTGAGCGCTCAACAGCGCGGTCATCCGTCATGTACTTCCGGGTAGATTACGAGCTGAAAAGAAATGTTGAACTCAGCACTATGCTAAAGTTTGGATTCTGTCTCCCTAGGCTGTCACAAGGAAATATCGTCTCATTCGCGCCTACTAATAAACACAAGGCCAGTAATCAGCTTGCCATGAGATAACTTCTTTCGCCGGCTACACGGAAACTCACGTATATTCATTCCTTCTTAGCATGCTTTTACCATTGAATAACATCAGACTCAATAGTCTGGAATTAATACTGTCCATTCTGACCACAACATACACTCAGAAGACACTTGGCAGGAACACACATCTGCACAATATTCTTTCTCTTGTCAGGCATACCATCAGCCTGCACCAATACATTATAATTCAGCATGCAATCTTTATCTCATATTTCTCATAAATCCCATTGGCCTTCCACATTATGAGACTCAGTTCGTGTCCTTTGCAGACCATCAGGCAAAACAGAGTCCAACTTAACTTCAAAGATCTTATTCTAACAACGACGTTCTGCAGCTCCTTCAGTCAGCTTCCGTAAAATCATGCATCATGCAGAATAGCTATACCTGCCTCTCTGAATAACCGAAATAAAATGAAATAATACCTATTTAACGTTGTATTAAGATGAACATGTCAATCTAGCCCTTCTAGCATATATATAAGGAAAACTCGGAATATCCTACACTAAGTAACATGCATAAATGAACAACAACTAATCCTATCAATCCCTCATCTTCCCAATCATCTAATCATAAAGCAAAATGAAAATAAAATAAACATGCATTATTCTCGTATCCGAATCTATCATAGTAACAAAATTAAACAAACACATGCCGTCAGGCTTACTTTACATGAAATTAGAAATCCTATCTACACTGCCCTAGTACCTTAACATAATTTACATATCATGCCATAAATAACACATGCGTCTTAACTGAATTTCGCATGACGACTCTCGGGATACCAGGATAGCAGCTTACATCCCCGCTGATTGAGGGATTTACACCATGTTAATCACAGCATTAACATATGGGAATGCACGTCCTTCTTCTGCATGCATAGCCATCTTCCTGCTGGAAATGATTCACTGGAACACAGAAGACTTTGGTTGACAATATCTTCGCTGCTCAATGCTACGAGCCGGAATACCCTTTCTCTTTACAAGATCAGCTAAACACACTGATACATTTATAATAAACACTTCACTTAAAGGGTGAGAATACAGTTTTAAGAGCAGCACACGGTTCGCTACGAAAGTTCCTCGCGAAACGCGCCCGTCGCGGAGTAGTGAAACAATAGCACGTCTCCTCTACACTTGCTACACAGCGATCACTTAACACCGTCTTTATACCGGGTGGTACAGCTGCCCCTATTTTTTCCCGAATATATGCAACCAGCTAGGACGTAAATGCCTCTTAGTCCCATCTTGCGCAACATCTTACAGCAATGTTATGTGCAGTTAACCCGATGTAGACTTCTCCGCACAATGGAAAAATGGTACAAGAGGCAGTAAGTGAGGTCCACCTCAAAAACACTGTACCATTGTATCTAGAGCGGTGTCCAATACTCTACTAATTTTTACGAAATGTTACTATACTGTACAAACCATAAACACGCCTATAGCTGTCGGTAGAGAATTGCGCACCTGATTGGTCCAAGAGGCCATTTTCTTTTGATAGAAAGGGCGGTCGTGGTATCATAGAAAACGTGATAGGGTAAGACCAATTACAGACATGTCAATGCACCACCATTTTGTACAGTCTCATCACATCGAAATTGATAGAAACGTGTTTTGCACTATAGTTTATAATCTGTGGCACGCAAATGCTGTACAGCAGATGTGATAGCTTACGCCATGTAATTACTACCGTTAGAGCGATCAAAAAAGGCATAAAACGGGACCATAAGGCTGTAACTCATCAGTAACTTGTCGAAGCGGGAACTTCCGCTCTCCTCGTGAATACAGAGTTACAAGGATGGCGCTGGTACGTTGCAAATAGCTGCGCGGAATTACGTATGGAAGACGTACCTCGATAGGTTACTTGAAGCAGGAAGGGTTCCAACCATTCTTGAGTCATGCATTTTTTAATGTCATTTCGTATTCGCCTAGGCATCGTTTACGAAGACCTTTCTGAAGTCTCCGATATTCTTCTACGGAAGTTATAATAAACAGGTATCATAAATATCGCCACATACGCACCGATTGCAAATACCACCTGAAACATTACGCTGGACTCATTCAACCAAGTAACGCGTAGAAAATAGTTGCAACTATCTGTGCGTAAGAGAGACGCGATTCTTTAGTTCACTGTGGTGTTTGCACATTCGAGTTCAGAACTTTTAACATCAACGATCAGTATCGAAGCGATAGCCTAGGTAATTCAATTAGTACAGAGCTACGAGACCAATTCTTTGTCGCCTGCAGTGGCTACATGGAACCAATCGCAGCGAGCATACGATATGTTAGCAGGCATTTAGAGTTCGAATCTAGTTACGAGCTTTTGAATTTTATTTTTATACTAGCGAATGTACCCGTGCTTCGCTACGGTATTCTACATTGTATTCGAATATCGAAGTAAATAGTGTACATGCAGTAAATAAGATTGTTTTAAAATTGCATGTCTCTTAACGTTATCCTAGAAAGAGCATGGGGAGGTCCCCGTACGTTGTTTGCAATGTAAAGTGTTTGTTATGGATTTGTGATATAACGTCAGGCTCACTTGCCTACTGCCATTCACAGTCGAGTTGGGAAGTATACATTATAATTGCAGGCCCCATTGTCTACTACGCGGACAGAATCGATTTGGGGAGTTTTCGTTAAAATGGCAGCCCCCTTTTCCTACTTCCAGACAGATTACAGTTGAGGAGTTTTTATTATAATGGCAGGCAATTACCCTACTATCACTCGAAATAGAGTTGTGCAGTTACCATTATAATGCCAGGCCCATTTTCCTACTTCTAGCCAGCTTACTGCCAGTCACACCAAGTTGGTGAGTTTCCATCAAAATAGCAGGCCACTATGCCTAATGCCAGTCACATTTTAGATGAGGACATTTCTTCATAATGGTGGGCACCCTTGCCTACTGCCAAACACAATCGGGTAGGGGAGTTTTAAACAAAACTGCATGCTCACTTGCCTTCTGCAAGTCAAATCGAGAAGTGAACTTTTCATTACAATTGTAGGCCTTCCTTACTAATGACAGTTACACAGGAGTTGGAGAAGGAACCCTTTCATACTGCCAGTCAAAGTCGGTGGGGGAGTACTGATTACAATAGCAGACCCACCCTTTCTCGATCGCTACAAATCGACATCAGTGAATATATATAGATCGACATACGAAGGTATATGCGTGTTTACAATATTGAAGACCTTCATTTACAGATTAACTGCTACTAAACGTACGTCATATCAACAAAGGATTATACCATAAGACACGCCGGATTTAGTGGCCTAAATGGCTGGTCCTATGATATGTCATCTATTCTTTGGTCAGATTGGGTTAGAAACGTGGAACAGGGTAACGTTTTTGTAAGATTATCTCACATTACATTACTTTTCGGATAAATATGTGGCAGCTACATACATAGCATTTGGCTCACATATGGCTACTGGGTGGACCAATTTTTGTGAAGAGTTTGATGATTCTGTATTTCACATAAGTAATCGAAAGTATGAATTATGCATGTGAAAATTCCAAGTTGACTTAACATCGATTAATAGAGAAAAATCAAACGTAAAAGGGATACAGATACGGCAAAAAGTCATAAGACCAAGGTTGTAGATCATTCCAAATTGAACGGAGATTGTGCAATCTGTTATGTGATAGGAATTTCCGAAGGTCTGCACCATCATTAAAATTGCCTGCATATTTCGATATTCTTCGGGGATAAAAAGTGAAAAATTTAATGATCTTGGATGTTTTCTGTTCGTTACAGGTTAAAACGTATAATTTTGTCAAATTTCAATTATCCTCTTTTTCTTCTGGCAGATTATGCCGCAATCTGGATTTTGGGCGAGGCGAGTAAAAATTAGGACTTTCAGGAAACTAAACCAAAAATTATGCAGATGGTCATTATTACCCCTTAAACAGAAAGCTGTACGAAAATTTCGCCAAAATAGTCAGTGTAGAGGCACACAGTCGTTACGATTTGATTTATATAGATAAGGAATCTGCTCCATGTAAAACACCTTTTGGGCTATGTCCGCTGGACTTAACCTGCAAAACTGACCATTCACTATATCTCCCTTATTAATCCTCCTGACGAAAAAATGCACATGAAAAGAAGGTTTAGAGGTGGAATTCCATCACGTTTGGTCGATTTCCAGTCAGGTTGGTCTTGTTCTGTATATATTGTGGAAGAGTAAAATCACCATTTCGGTTCCCTATAAACCGCCAGTCCATTCCGGAACATGAAATGTTATTTACGTTTAAAACCTACCTTTGGACAGGTGGATGCTAAATATAAATTTTGGTTCGAATGTCTTCAGTAGTTTTCAAGTTGTAAGGAATACGCTTTACACGCACCCGCTCGTGAGTTAAGTCCGATGGGACTTGTACAGAAAAACGGTCCGTTAATGATATCTCCCTTATTAATCCTCGTATCGAAATGATGCACATGAGAAAAAAGGTTTAGAAATTAATTTCCACCAAGGCAGGTAGATTTAAATTAATGTGCGTTGTGCATATTTGGTGGAAGTGCAAAATCACTGTTTCGGTTTCGTATAAACCCCCAGTCAGTTCAGGGATTTAGAAACAATATTTGCCCTAAAACCTATCAAGGACAGGTGTATTCTAAATATGAGTCTTGGTGGAAATACATCCAGTAGCTTGTAGCACTCGCGTACATACGGCGTAATTAAGGAAGAAAATATTACAGTTAAGAAAGTTGAAAGTAATAGCAAATGGATTATAACTGAGGACAGTCGGATAACGACAAATATGTAAATGCCTAGTGAATGTATTGGAAAATCAAATGCCCCTCAATAAATTATGCTAGTGTGAGTTATGGATATAATAAAGCGCTAACAGAGGAGAAATTTAGGTCCAGTGATTCCTAGGTAAACAAATAATAAGAAGATGACTAATGGTGTTATTACTTAATCTATTCGAGGGCGGTTATAACATCCAACGATATTCCGCCAATATCCCGCAGATAGGCCGATTGACGCCTCTCTTGCCTTCTACCCAAGGAACAACCACGAATTTAAAAGCATGATGAGGAAAATGGCAATTCGTTACTTCCCTGCTGGCATGCAGTCAGAGACGTTGCCATGGTAACCTGTAGGTTCGTTGTCGGTCTGTCGGTCACTCAATGCAGAGCATTATACCAGCGGAAAATTGTAAATTTCTCCGTCATGTGAAGAGTAAGGTAAATTATGAACATAACGAAAGTTGTTTAAAATGAAAAGACGTTTCACGTACGGTAAACTAAGTTTACAGAAAATCAATAGTGTAAGAGAAAATGGAGGAATACCATTCTGGTTTTCCTATAAACCCCAGTCTATTCAAAGATTTTAAAATAATATGCATATCGAAACCTTCCCCGGGATGAGTATACTCTAAATATGAAGTTTGGTTGACATCTATCCAGCCGTTTCGAAGTGATGGTGGAAAAACTATTCTGGTTTTCCTACAAACCCCCCGTCTATTCAAAGATTTTAAAATTATATGCATATCGAAACCTTCCCCGGGATTAGTACACTCTAAATATGAAGTTTGTTTGAGATCTATCCAGCCGTTTCGACGTGATGGTGGAACAGACAAACAGACAAACAGACAAACAAACAGACACGAAACGTAAAAACCACCGATTCGGTCTTGAGTTGACCTAAAACGGATAAATATCTGAAAAATTGGCAAAACAAAAGAAATCACAGACAGCGGACCCCCTACAATTTTATTTATATAGATTATACTTGTAAGGCCATTCGTAATAAATATTTAACGTTCTTAAGTCTCAAAGGTAATTTGCCACCTTTACAAAGAAAGCATACATACGAAAGGAATAATGACATGCGACTTCCATATGGCAAACGACTAAAGGGAATGAAGCGCAGTGCACGTGTTGTCAACATTCTGACCCACCCATTCAACCAAGCAACTGCGCACGTTCGACTCGAAGACCAACTAACAGCGGTCTACACTTCATACGTAGGGCACATGAAACAGCATATCGTAATCCTAGCAGCAATGTGTGAGCACGTACTGTACGGTTAGCACGAAAGCAAACATTATGTATTCACGGGATGATTATGTGAATATGGTACTACTTTATGGAGAAGCAAGGCAAAATGCACGGGAAGCCAGACGCTTGTATCAAGAACGATTTCCTGGACGAAGGCTGCCAACTGCAGATACATTTCGACGTGTTGAAAGACGGTTGCGTGCAACGGGGTCATTTCATACATTACCCCCCCGTTCGGGATGCTCCAGTGACGTCTGGAAATAACGACGAAGCTGTTCAAAATGCAATTGCATACAACCCGCACACAAGCTCACGGGCCATAGGAAATGAACTGAACATCAGTCATGTATCTGTACTGCGAATATTGCACCGCCATAAATTCCACCCTTTCCATCAACAACTGCACCAGGAACTTCACGGAGATGACTTTCCAAAACGGATAGAATTTTCGCAATGGATATTACAAAGAGTTGAAGCTGATGCGAATTTCTTAATGGACATTCTCTTTAGTGATGAATCCAGATTTCACAACAACGGAACTGTTAATCGTCACAACTTCCATTACTGGAGCGTTGAAAATCCTCACTGGATCAGGGGAGCTGTTTTGCTTGACACGAATAAACGAATTATGGAAAGCGTTGTAAGAGCAGACATTGTAGTGAGTAGTCAAGGTCAATATTTTTAGGTTCGACTATAATCTGCGGGTTGCATAAAACTGCGTGAATAAGGGCAGCTGTACCACCCGGTATATTGAAAGCAAACTCTGCCAGAATATACTTTTCCATTAACTCAAGAACAGTAATATCTTCCAACTGTACAATTTAAAATATTATTTAGAACCAGTTACTGTTACTGGAATAACACTACGTTAATCACGATCACCAATCAGAGTTTGTGCTTCCGCACTATCCAAGCATTTAACACAGAGTGACGCTCTCCAGAGCTTGGGTTACTGAGGAGGCTTCGGTGACGCCATTTCAATAGTGGGGTTCCCGTGTGTCTGAACCAACCACCAATCAGAAAATTCGTCGTATATGATGACACAATATCAATTGTGATATATTTACAAAACACAGCTCAAACACTAGCAAATCTTTTCCTCTAATTCTTATATTACATTTCCAAATATATCTGACTTCTGAAACTGTGGAAAACCGATGAACGACAGAAACTGACTTTAGTAACTGAGCACGTTGGTCATTCTGGAATTAAGATTTGGCGCGGTGTAGCCTCCATGTTTGCCAAATCCTGAAGTTCCCATTGGCTGAAATATCTTGCTTGGTCAGCATCTAATACACGTGTCGATCCTTGCCAACGCTTGGTTACGCCACCCTTTCTCACGGTCACACGGAAATATGAAGCAATGTCCAGCGACTCACTGTCTTGCTCAACATCCGGTATCAACTATCTCAAGATACGATACTTTAACATATTAGACTGTAACTTGTATGAATAAAATTTACATATTGGGTCAAATAATATTCTAATTATTATTATGGGCCGGCAGGATACGGCTCACTACTACTTGTATGTCATCTGCCCACAAAGATTGTCCTTCACATTGCTTGCACTCTAACAGACATTACAATAGCTTATTCGTCATCGGTGCAACCTATGTTTACACTGTTATAACAAAGAAGCATACCGTATCTCCCACAGACCCATTTTTCAAAAACACTAGCATAAATCATCCTCTTTTCTTTCTCCCATTCTGAATGTGATTGCTTGTCTTTTGAACCAATGTCAATTTTGACTACTATTAGTGTAAGTATAGTGCATCATTCACCTATTTTAGTGACAGCATTACTTCGTTTCGGTGTATGCCTTCACAGAAACAGAGCACAGTATTGTAGTGCACTCATATTATTAATTACTCGATGTAAATTGAGTGGTTGCGTCTAGCTCTACCTTTGTGCACGATTAGTAACTAATATTGTACATGCGAACCAGGCGTTGTATAGCGCTTGACATAAATCAAAAACAATGTGCTTACTAACCCTCAGTCCGGCTCCGTGGCTAACTGGTTAGCATTCTGGTCTTTGGTTGAAGGGGCCCCGGCTCCAATTGCGGGTGGGTTGCGGATTCTAACCTTTCCTACCGGGAGAGTTTGCCGTGCGGTTAGGGGTGCGTGGCTGTGAGCTTGTATTCGGGAGATGGTGGATTCGAATCCCACTGTCGGCAGCTCTAAAGATGGTTTTCCGTGGTTTCCCATTTTCACATCAGGCAAATACTGGGGCTGTACCTTCATTAAGGCCACGGCCGCCTCCTCTCAACTCCTAGGCCTTTCCTATCCCATCGTCGCCATAAGATCTATCTGTGTCGGTGCGAAGTAAAGCCACTAGCAAAAACCTAACCTTTCCTCTGATGTGTCGACTGCAGTTTGTGCCATCTTATATTACATACCATCATCACCACAGATGTGCAGGTCGCCCTTGGGAGTCAACTAGAAAAACCTGCACCAGGCCTCTTCGGAGGCCATTCGTCGTACCAAAAAATAGCGCTCAAAGACGTAGAGATTAACATTTTGTTCAAGAGTTTCAGTTTCAATTACAGTGTGGGATTTAACATTCCATATTTCATTAAGATAAGTTATGTAAATACAGTATACCAGGTGGTTCACCAGCCCCTTACGATCCAGTTTTAAGCATCCCTTCACATTTACTACAATTCTGAAAGACATCGGTCCCGCTCCCTAAACCGGGGTAATATAACGAGATATGCGTTTATGGGCTAGAAGACAGCAGGAATATTGAGCGCCACTATTAATTCATTATGGGTACCTCGAATGAACCCGTAAAACGAGTACAGATACGCAGAATACGTGCTTGAAAGCAGAAGATGGAAGTAGGGATCGCGAGCACGGTACTGTATAGGCTGGGAAGTGGGCGCCGTAGGTGAAGTGTCGCAGTAGCTCACATGGCAAGCGGGCGGGGAGATATGTGATAGTGGACAGTGCTCGAGGTAGGAGGTCCGAATACCACGTAAGAACTTTTTTGCCTGGGATTTGATAACATTGCATACTTAATAGCTTCCAAGGACTGATTTGTTTATTTGACCCTGTAAATGACCGTATGTATCGTTGCATTGGGTACGGTGCTGAGTTGGACGATGATGAGGAGACGATTGTCTGTGACCAGTTAGCTACGTCGTGTATGTTCCAAGCTTCATAGACCATAGGTAGGCCAAAGTATGCCCCATTGGAACAATAACATCATGCGATGTTAGGTAAGTATGTAGCTGCGCGAACGCCACTTCTTCGAAGAAATTCACAACACAAAGTTTATTCACTGCCTCGAGATGTATTTCAGCGACGAGTATGTGGATATGTTACTTATCTATGGAGAAGCTGGACAGAATGCATACCAGGCACAACGCCTGTACCAAGAAAGCTATCCGGATAGACGACAACCGACGGGCATGATATTTCGGAGTGTGGAGAGACGCCTGCGGGATACTGGCATCCCTGGGATGACACGGCCTGTTCGAGATCATCCCATGACGTCTGCTGACAATGAAGAGGTCGTGTTTGACGCTATCCGGCGTAACCCTCATACTAGCACACGAGCCATTGCACAGGAGACGAACATCAGCCGAGCGTCTATTATGCGGATATTGCATACCCACCGGTTTCACCGGTACCATTTGCACTTACACCAGGAGCTCCATGTTCATGATTCCGATACCCGGTTGGCGTTCTGTCAATGAATCCTATAGCATGTGGACACTGATCCTGCTTCTCTAGCGAATCTCTTATTTACAGACGAAGCACGAATCCACAACAATGGAACCGTTAATCGCCATAATATGCATTACTGGAGTTTGGATAACTCCATTCGGTGCGACAGACATCTTTTCAGGTACAGTGGGGCGTGACTGTATGGTGTGGAATTATGGGTGATCACCTTAACAGTCCCCATTTCTTCGAGGGTCATCTGACCAGCCAACGCTATCTGCGGTTTCTCCAAGATGAACTACCACCGATTTTGGAACATATGCCACTCCTTGACCGCTGCAGGATGTGCTTTCAACATGACGGAGCTCCACCGGACGCGGCGGTGTTCGTCTGGAACCATCTCCACGGGACGTATCCTGATAAATGGATAGGAAGAGGAGGACTTGTCCTCTGGCCCACCAGATCGCCCGATCTTACGCCCTTGGATTTTTTCTGTGGGGCCATGTAGAACAACTGGTGTATGCACATGAGCCGGCCATTTCTTGTCACCTTAGACAGCTCATCACCGAGGCATACGAATCCGTTTCGCCAGAGATGTTGCAACGGCCAGACGGTCCTTACAACATCACGCGCAGCTCTGTATCGATCACGGAAGTCGTCAGTTCGAGCAGGTGCTGCGTTAAACGACGTGGATAACTGAAATTCTGTCACATGTTTCCTAGCCTCTATCAACCCAACTCCATTCTAAAGGCCCTTTTCAAGGCCAAATAAACAAATCAGTCTGTGAAAAATACCGGTATTAAGTATACAACCTTGCCACATCCCAGACAACTGGCTTAAGGAAATACTTGCATGTGTCTTGGACCTTCTAACCCTCGACCACTGTCAAGTATCACACATCATACCGCGCGCTAGCCATGTGAGCGACTGCGACACCTCACTTACGGCGCTACTTCCCGGCCTATACTGGCCGCAGACCATCATCTCCACATCCTCGTCAAGCCCAGCACCATACCCAATGCAACGATACATACGGTCTTTTCATCATCATCATCATCATCTGTTTACCCTCCAGGTTCGGCTTTTCCCTCGGACTTAGCGAGGGATCCCACCTCTACCACCTCAAGGGCAGTGTCCTGGAGCTTCAGACTCTTGGTCGGGGATACAACTGGGGAGTATGACCAGTACCTCGCCCAGGCGGCCTCACCTGCTATGCTGAACAGGGGCCTTGTGGAGGGATGGGAAGATTGGAAGGGGTAGGCAAGGAAGAGGGAAGGAAGCGGCCGTGGCCTTAAGTTAGGTACCATCCCGGCATTCGCCTGGAGGAGAAGTGGGAAACCACGGAAAACCACTTCCAGGATGGCTGAGGTGGGAATCGAACCCACCTCTACTCAGTTGACCTCCCGAGGCTGAGTGGACCCCGTTCCAGCCCTCGTACCACTTTTCAAATTTCGTGGCAGAGCCGGGAATCGAACCCGGGCCGCCGGGGGTGGCAGCTAATCACGCTAACCACTACACCACAGAGGCGGCCTCATACGGTCTTTTACATGATCAAATAAACAAATCAGTCCTTGGAAGCTATCAAGTATGCAACCTTGCCACAACCCAGGCAACTGGCTGTTAAAGAAGTTCTTATGTGGGATTCGAACCTCCTACCTCGAGCACTGTCCACTATCAGATATCTCCCGCCCGCTTGCCATGTGAGCTACTGCGACACTTCACTTACCGCGACCACTTCCCAGCCTATTCAGTACCGTGCTACCGATCCCTGTGTCCACCTTCTGTTTTAAAGCACGTGTTCTGCGTATCTGTACTCTTTTTACGGGTTCATTCGAGGTACCCATAATGAATTAATAGTGGCGCTCACGATTCCTGCTGTCTTCTAACCTGTAAACACATATCTCGTTATATTATCCCGGTTTAGGGAGAGAGACCGATGGCTTTCAGAATTGTAGTAAATGTGAGGTACGGTGAGGGTTTATTCTGCCCGAAGGTAGATCCAAACTTTCTCAGAGGTGTGCCTGAGCCAGAGTTTACGTACGATAGGGTGGCCAGTTCCTTTCCGCTCCTCCATTCCCTTACCCCCACCAACAGCGTGTGACAACCCATCCAAATCTCGACCATGCCCAATGTTGCTTAACTTCGGAAATCTCACGGGATCCGGTGTTTCAACACTGCTACGGTCGTTGGCACTAAATGTGAAGGGATACATAAAACAGGATCGCAAGGCGCTGAAGGACCACCCGGTATAGTGAGAGAGAAAATATTGCAAGATGCATTTGACGTCTCTCGTAGCCATAGCCATGGGACCTTCAGTTGTACGAACCACAGGGATGTGGTTTTTTCATTTCGAATTAGCTGCGACTCGAACTGATATCCAACCACTGTGTGTGAGGGACGTAGAAGAAGAATACACCCACGGTATATCCTGCCTGTCGTAAGAGGTGACTAAATGGAGCGACCTAGGTGCGAACATGGATTGTGGTTTGTTACCATGTGTTGGACCCCCTGTGGATGGGAGGAGCTGAATACATCCAAAGGTAATTCCTGCCTGTCGTAGAAGGCGACTAAAATGGTCATGTGGCCATCGGCTCCCTATTTCTTTTTTATTTTTATTTTTGAGGGTTAGTTGTAAACCGATTTAAAATTGTTGGTGTGCGTGCTGCTCGGAGATAGGCCTCTTACGTGTGCGATTACGCTCGAAATCCCGACGGTATTCCCAAAAATCACGTCGGGGGGCAGCACCAGGTACAAGCGCAGTAGTATCCGCCTGGCAACACAGGTCCCTGCACAGCCAATTGCCAGAAGGATATATTATTGTTATTTTTTTACCTATACCGGTATTTATTACTCTGCATTCACTATGGGGTACATTCTATTGCTGGTAATTGCAGGAAGAGAGTCCTAGTGTTCATTGCCTCAGTCATTCCGTTTTAGGCATCGTCTAACATCGGACCCCAAGCAATATTTGCTACGACCAGGTGGGTATTGGAGTGGGTGTCATTCGGCAAGGATGATTTCGGGCATGGCTTCGAAACGTCTTCAGCCTGCCCAAAGTGGTCCGCCACCGAAGTCTATAATTTTTGATTCCCTGAGGGTCCAAACCCTTGGGAACATCCGCACCCTGAAGGTATGGGATCCAGCTTCCCTCGGTTCCTGGCTTCTACCAGAACTAATGGGAATGGTCCGCCTCTGTGATGTAGTGTTTAGAGTGATTAGCTGCCACCGCCGGAGGCCCGGGTTCGGTTCTCGACTCTGCCTCAAAATTTGAAAAGAGGTATGAGGGCTAGAACGGGGTCCACTCAGCCTTGGGAGGTCAACTGAGTAGAGCTGGTTTCGATTCCAACCTCAACCATCCTCGAAGTGGTTTTCCGTGGTTTCCCACTTCTCCTCCAGGCAAATGCCAGGATGGTACCTAACTTAAGGCCACGGCCCCTTCCTTCCCTCTTCCTTGTCTATCCCTCCCTATCTTTCCATCCTCCCACAAGGCAACTGATCAGTATAGCGAGGTACTGGTCCTTCTCCCCAGTTTCATCCCTCGACCCAAATTCTCAGCCTCCAGGACACTGCCCTTGAGGCGGTATAGGTGTGATCCCTCGCTGAATCCGAGGGAAAACCAACCCTGGATGGTAAACAGATTAAGAATGAAAGAAAGAAAGATTGATGTGAATGACTTCAAGCTGGTCAAGTCTATTTTGTTTAGTGGACACATAGAAGGTGTCTACGGCGAACTGGAAGACATGAAAAAAAGCACAACGGTAGTTTGTTGCTAAGGACGAGCACTGCCGTGCAAGCTGATCGGTTGCTCAAGTGCGACCACGTTGGCGATCTCCCCGTGGAGGAGGAGCACAAAAGCTTGAATCTGTTTCGAGGAGTAAACTTCCACCGCGATCCCACCTTGAACACTGACGATGAGTTGATGTAAGACATGTAACACCGTGGCGTGACACACGTACGGCGCGTTAAGCGCAAATCAACGGCGAAAACGTTGCCACGGGTCTGTCCATTGTCTCCTTCAAATTGTCAGTATTCGCAGAAAAAGTCAAGGTAACAAACTATTGCTGCGATGTGAATCCGTACATCCCGCCTCCCATGCGCTTCGATCAAATGCCAGAGCTTTGGACAAATGGCATAACGCTGCTCGAATCAGTCTGTACGTGGTACATGTGGAAGAGGAATTCATGGCGCGGAAGAGTGCACAACTCCTTACAGGTGCACTAACTGCCCTGGTCTTCATTCTCCTCGAGATCGGAACTATTCGGTGTATTTGAGTGAGAAGAATATCCAGGAGATAAAGATCCATAGATGGTCTTTCCTACCAGGAAGCACGCCCTAAGTTCAATTCTACGAATGCAACTGTCAAGATTCTAGACTGAAGTATGATAGCTCAGAGTATCCCCGGTTTATCTTTTACGTCCTCCATACCTGTTCAGATCGCTGCGCCCAAGGCGGCTTTTGCTCCGGTGAGCAAAGCCGAAAAGAATAAAAGCTCGAAGGGGGTACCACCCAACCTACGACCACTGAGAAGTCCGTGCCGGCTGGGACTTCTAAGCCGGCACAGCAGGGGGAAACACATACCTCCCTCCCTAAAGAGGACCGCGAAAGCCGTGCCCAAGTCGACGGAGCCGGCATCGTCGACCAGGGCTGGGAAAATATCTCCCAGCTCGTCTAAACAAGAAAAGAAGGCGGAGAAGAGGAACGCTCTTACCATGCGCTCCCGTATTCTCCTGCGAAAGGGAAATCATGCCCTCCGTCTGGATGCTATGAATCAGCGCCAGCAGGTACGCCTGCTCCAAAACCTGAGCCCTCCCCTCGTAGGAAGAAACCCCGCCCTCAGAATACGTCGAAGTTCTGGGCGACAGTCGCCTCGTCCGTCGATGACGGGATGGACGTCGATCTTCCATATACAACTATGGATGTAGATGTTGATGATAGTGTTTAGGTTTAAAAGCATCTCGCCCCTTATAACCTAACACTCTCCCTTTTTATTCCACACTATGGCACTGTTACACTGGAATTGTAACGGTTATGTCAGGCATCATGCTGAGCTTCGTCAGCCAATTAGTCAGTTCGCGGCGAGTGTAGTCTGTATTCAAGGAACAAATCTCAGACCAAGTCATCATATGGTCTTGAGAAATTTCAGACTATACTCGACAGAACGAGATTATGCAAACGGTTTTCTGGTGGCTTCGATATTTTTGTTCGTTCTGGTATCTACAGCGAAAAGGTTGCACTAAGAACGCTGGAGGCGGTTGCAGTAAGAGCTCCGTTGCCTGTCATAGCAAACAGTGTGCAATGTTTACTTGCTACCAGTTTAGCCCCTTAATATGAATGATATAATCAATGTTATAGACCAGCTTCACACTCCATTCCTGTTATTGAGAGATTTTAACGCCCATCATCCTTTATGGAGCTCTACAGTGCGTTACCCCAGAAGAAGGGAGTTCGAAAGATTAATAAGAGAGGCGGATTTATGCATTTTGAATTCAATGGAACCAACGCATTTCAGCACGGCGCACGACACTTATTCGTTCATAGACGTTAGTGTCTATGCAGCCAAGCGCACGTTCCCCTGTATACACACAATGACCTCTGTGACAGTCACCATTTTCCTATTATTCTTACTTTGATGAAACAGAAATCCATCGAGGTTCCTCCCCGATAGATTCTTAAACGTACTGATTGGCCGAAGTTTACATCATTAGCCGTCCTTAATGATGCGAATAGCCGGAGCGTAGAAGGTGATATAACTTATATCACAAAAGTTATTATTGCTGCTGCTAAGGAGTCCATTCCAAACTTTTCAGGACTCCTCGACGAAAACTCGTTCCTTGGTGGAACGGAGAAACTGCATCAGCTATAAGGGAACGACGCCGCGCTCATAAACGGTATCGTTGACAGCCTACTCTAGCCATCTTGGTAACATTTAAAAACCTCGGCGCTAAGGCGTGAGTTCTTATTGGACAGAGTAAGAATGCTTCATGGGGGAGATATGTGTCGTCTATGACGCCACATACACCGTCATCTCAAGTGTGACTAAACTTGGACGTATTTCGGGTACACAAGGATCATCTTCAGTACCGGAAATTTCCATTACATGCAATATCGTAACTGATTCACCCGCTGTTGCTAATCATGTAGCCAGTCGTTTTGCGGATGTGTCTTGTTCCGGGAATTACCGTTGTGATTTCCTGGCTCTGAAGTGGGAGGCAGAATTTCCTCACCTCCGTTTTGCCACTGAAACTTCAAAGGACTATAAAGTGCCCTTTACGGAGTGAGAACTCCACAGCGCCTTGGCGCTTTGCAAGGACACGTCTCCCGCACCAGATGAAGTCCATAACCAGATGTTGAAACAACTTAGTGAGGATAGGCTCTTATAGCTCATTCGTATGTTCAACCAAATCTGGATACAGGGTAAGTTTCTGTCATAGAGGCGAGAGGGAATAGTAATTCCCGCCCTCAAGCCTGACAAAAATCGTAAATATGCAGGAAGTTACAGACCTATTTTTCTTACTAACTGTTTGTGTAAATTATCTCAGAGGATGGTGAATCGCCGACTTTTGTGGTGCCTGGAGGAAAGAGGACTTTTGTCTGAGTACCAATGTTGTTTACGAGCCGCTCGCTCGACCACTAACCACTTGGTACGACTGGAGTGTTCTATCCAGGAGAGCATTTGGTGGCTGTTTCCTTTGACTTAGAAAAAGCCTATGACACCACATGGCGATATTGCCTCCTTTCAGTCCTGCATCAATGGAATTTCCGATGTAACTTGCCGGTTTTTATTGTGAATTTTTTGTCCCTTCATCTATTCCGCGTCCGAGTAGAGAGGGCATATTCGCAATACCACGTTCAGGAAAATGGAGTCCCACAGGGATCTGTTCTCAGTGTCACTCTGTTCGCAATTGCCAAACACGGTATTGTCACTGCAGCTGCTTCAGAAGTAATACCGTCGCTATATGTAGACGATTTTACTCCGCGTTATAGCTCTCAAAATATGTCCGTCGCTGAGCGACAATTACAGCAAGCAATTAGGAGAGTGGAACAGTGGACCTTAGAACATGGCTTTCGGTTTTGCACCGCAAACCCCACTGTTGTACACTTCTGCTGGGAGCGCAATCTTCACTCCCATCCTGAGCTTTATTTAGGGAATGTCGCTCTTCCTGTAGTAAACACTTACAGATTTCTTAGGCTCCTTTTCGAAAGCAAATTATCGTGGGAGCCACACGTGCGTCGGTTAAAAGCCAGATGAGCTAAGAATATGTTAAAGTTTTTAGTGGCACTCCTTGGGGGCACTTACGATTTTATAGGGCACATATTTTATCCAGGTAGGACTACGGCAGTGCAGCATATGGATCAGCAAGGCAAAGCGTACTTGCGAAACTGAATAGCATCCATCACATCGGAGTTAGATTGGCAATTGGAGCATTCCGACTAAGCCCCATTGCTAGCCTCCTCGCTGAATCTGGTGTGCCGCATTTATACCCTAGGCGCCAACAAATACTTGTGTCTTATACTGCAAATCCACGACAGATGCCATTTCACCCAAGCTATCCCTGCGTATTTCACAATGGAAACCGTCGGGTCTACGCTGCTTATCAACAAGCAACGCAGCCGGCGTGTATACGCTTGAATAGCGTTCACAGATTGTTTGATGTATCTTCTGTTCCTTGCCTTGTCAGACGACCAAGAAGGGTAACTCCGTGGATAATACGACGACCTGAAATAATTCTATATTTGCCCACCTGCCCAAAAAAGAGCATGGAACCTTTCATTTAATGGACACCCTTCCTGTCCGTTGTTGGCCAGTATCCCGATTCGGTCGTTGTTTACACGGATGGTTCGTGGGCAGAAGCATTCGTTGTCGACAATAACAGGTTTCTTTTTCTCCTCCTGGAAATCTGTAATGTGTACACAGCAGGCACCTTGCTATCTGTGAAGCTGTCCGATGAGCATCGGCACGATGCCGGCACCAAAATCACGTTTATGTGGCTCCCAAGCCACGTGGGTGTAGAGGGAAGCAAATCAGCTGCCAAGGAGGCTGCCACATTGCGCCTGTTGCGTTACAAGTTTCCAGCCAGTGTGTTCGTTCTCAGCTGAGACATTTGGTTATTTCCCATTGGCGAATGGAGTGGTAGGCCACCCCTCTCCCAAATAAGCTGAGAGCGATAAAAGAAGCTACGAAGGAATTGAAGTCTTCCCTACGGCATTTTCGGAGGGAAGCAGTAGTATTATGTCGTCTTTGGATCGGTCATAGCATAGCAACGCACTCGTACTTACTGAAGGACGAAGGCACCTCCGGTGTATACTTGCGGCGGTCATCTTACCGCGGTACACATGCTTACGGAGTGCGCGGGCCTGGCCGATCTGCGCCTTAGTCTAAAACTTCTGAGTACCATCTTCCTCATTCTACGAAACGACGAGCAGTCAGCAGACCTCGTCATCCGTTTTATGAGGGATAGTGGCCTGCTTTATCGTACATAAAAGTATATTTCCTATTAGATTATATTTTATTGTCAAATATATTTTTATTCCATTGATTTTATTTTCATTTGTGTTTGTGTATTTTAATGTGTTATTTTAACTTCTAACTTGAATGATATATCTCACTGTACTTCCAGGCAATGCCTTCCATTGTAATTTATATTTTCCATCATTTGATCAGAAAATATGTCATTGCGAATTAGATCCACTTATCATTTTAATTTCATAATTATTTTGCATGGTCATTTCTTTTATTTCTAGTCAGTGGATACATTTAATTTTTTTGCATCTGATTTATTTACATATAGTAGGTAAGGCATAAAATTATTTCAACATTTTAACAAATGAACACACAATTAGATAGAGGAAAACACAACAGGAACCGATTTTACAACTTCTTATTGCCTAATGATCATTAATTATTTGAAGTCTCAGAAGATCAAAATAATGCCCATCTGTACATGACAAGAATTAACAAGTAACAAACGAATAAATCACACAAACGTATATAACATTTTTATACAGTCCATCTTGATTTTTTTAAATTTAAATTTACCCGTGGCACTTCCAGCACTTCACACTTACAGAACACTACTTGGCTGCTCTATATATTCTCCCAACCATCGCTTCTTTGCGGTCACTGAATGCACATTAAAACATAGTCACTTATCTCGGACATTCTTTCAAATTCACTGTAAGGCTCAGAAGATTTCGGCACAGAGTCGACATAACAACCTAACAGTAACACGACAGCACTGTTCACTTGAGGTGGTTGTAAACTAAACACAGGGCGGATCACCCATTCAGGTGCGATATATGTGTTCGGACGTCCGATGATACACTTCAGCTGCTGTTTAAATTTATTCCATGACGGTCGAATCTGCGTACAAGTTGTAAGTCGGTGTTGGATTGTATCTTTATGTTGACAGAGGTTGCACAAATCCGTCTCCATCATGTAAATGTGATGAAGTCTGCTGTTTGTCGGTATAATGTCATGGATTACTTTATACCAACTTTCTTTTACTGCTTCTGGAAGTATACGATTGGAGATATTCCCCCATACTCGATTTCAGTTGATTATCATAGCTGCTTTCGTTACGTTAGGGGCGAAATACTGTTCAGACAGTATACAGCTATAAACCTTTTTCGTTGAGACATCTGGAGATGTGACGACGTCCTTTGGCCTATAACTTAACTCCACTCTCAGATATCTTGCGTGAGGTGCATGATGATCGCTGTCATAATAAGCTGGTGGGCTAATGCATTGTTGAAGACTGCACCGTCTCGTGAGGAAGTTCTTCGATTTATGATCCCCTGCTTTGTGAAAGAGCTTTAAGTTTCTTGTTAGAAATACGGTTTTTGCTTTCTCTTTTACGTGAATTAGTCCCAGCCCACCCATGGATTTAGGTAAGTTGAGTGTACTTCTGGCAAGTCGTATTAATGATCCTTGCCAAATGAACCAACCAACAACCGAAATTATAAGTTTACCAATCATCCTTGGCATGGGAAGAATTTGGCTCAGATACCATATTTTGCTTAAGCAGTACATATTCACATACACTATTCTTTGTTGCAAGAGGAAAGATCGATACCTAACCTGTTGTAATATGCCCCTGACTGAATGCAAAGCATCGGCCCAGTTCTTTTTGATCATCTTGTGCACACTGTTAAAGCAGGATATTCCCAGAATTTTAATTTATTGTGTTAATGTTTCACACTCTGGAAGTGCCCATTGGACACGGCCCATTTTCCAAATCCACATCACCTTTGTCTTCCTTGGGTTCAGCTGAGCCCCGGAATATCTCCCATAATCCTCGATTACCTTGAACAAATGCTGGACATCAATGGTTTGATCGAATATTAGAGTAACGTCATCTGCTAATGCGACAATATCTAGATTAATAGGACTAAAAGTTTGCTGTAGATTGCTAAGAAGGGGTTCTAGGGAGAGAACGAAGAACAACATAGACAGCGGACACCCTTGCCGTATTCCTCTGTGGATGTGGATTGGCCTTGTTAAATAACCATTTATGTTAATCTTTGAAGAGCCTCCATTAAGAATTTTGCCCATGAGAGTCGCGAATCGAGTGTCAAAGCCAAGGGCATTCAGTGTTTCAATTATATATTTGTGGTTTACCCTGTCAAATGCGTGGTCAAAATCTAGTGATATTAGCGGTTTCTTTTTATTGTTGATCAATGACTCGCTTATAATATCCCAAATGACTCATAGAGAATTTATTACACATCTTCCTGGTATCGCACCAGACTGGTGTTCGGATGTGGCGTCCTCCATAAACGCAGTTAGTCTCTTTTTCACACATTTAGTTAGTAGCTTATAGTCAAAATTTAAGAGCGTTATGGGCCGAAAGTCAGATAACTTGGTTGGATTTGTCATCTTGGGAAGAAGGACCACAAGGCCTTCTTCATCTTGTCGATGTTCCTTTCTGGATTACAGGCATCATTTATTGCTGCAACAAGTTCATCTCTAATGATGGACCAGTATGTCATGTAAAAGGCTCTTCCTAGACCATCGGGACCAGGAGATTTGTTCGGTGCGTTTTGTAGTATTGCCTGCTGGATTTCTACTAAGTTGATGTCTTTGGTCATACTTTCTTGTTCCCTATGCTGAATTCTTCCCCTTATACCATCAAAGAAGGGGTGTTTTTGATTTATGATGGTGGGCGACTCTTTGTTATACAAGGACTGGAAAAAGCTCTCCACCATTTCTTTTATTATTTCGGGGCTATTCGTTATTTGTCCATTAGCTGTTTCGATGCCATGGATGTATTTTTGACGTCCTTTCCTGCAATTTCTTATAAGGTGGTAACTGGAAGGAGACTCGTTGCCAAGAACAGTATGATCTTGCTCTTGAATTTTCAAACCTTCCATTTCTCTTCGCTGTATGGTTAACAGCTGCGCTCTTGTTTTCTGTATTCTTCGATAGGTATCAGGGTTGGTACGATCCTCTAATTATCACGTTTTTTCGTTCCGTCTCGTACCAATAGGGGCCGATGACCTAAATGTTAGGCCGCCTTAAACAACAAACATCATCATCATCATCATCATCATCATCATCATCGAACTGAGACCACCACGGCTCTCATTTCCCTAAGAGGTACTGATGTTAAGAAGACAGACCTCTTAGCCATATATGCACATCGTAGGCTCACCCAAGAAACATAAAATAGACTGTTTGGAGTCATGACTATGGGGCTTAACAAATAAACTTTAACACCGCAGCAAGCTGTAAACACATTTGCAATACATTGCTTTCACGAAACAAGGTTCATTTTCTAGTTTGAAATTACGAAGAGAAATAAATCAAATGCAAGCTCAGAGTTAAACAGGATTCTTGATCATAAGCCAATGAATCTACACTTTTACATGAAATACGGCATTTTATTTCCTAAATTTCACTTACAATGCCCGAAATTCAAAGTGAAATAAAGATGGCATTATCGTAGACATAAGGAACGGATCAGTTGACAGTAATCTGTCAACATTTCACATGCATGTCACAGGAAAATACAGCGTTAAGCGAGAAAATGTTTGGTGATATTGAAGGTTTGTGAACTTCTAGAAATATCATTAACAGTTGCAGTCATTCGATAATCTGGCACAAGTGGTGGTGTAGCCCCAGAATGGAGCTCTCAAATTGCTCCTCCCAAAATTGTGTACGTATGTCTACCCCTTGACCTCGTTTCTTGATACGGAGTCGGGGATGGGGTGATATTAATGTATATGACGTGTTTTACGGCCGGATGCCCTTTCTGACGCCAACTTCAGTTGAGGAGCCAATGGAGCAGAAATGAATGATTGTGAATAAAACTGGGTAAGGAGGTGGAAGAAATCGGCTGTGTGCCGTCATTTGCCTGGAAGTGAAAATGGAAAACCACAGAAAACCATTCTCAGGAGAGCTAACGGTGGGGCTCGAACCTACGCGTCTCCCGAATGCAAATCTTGGTTCCATAGCAGTAGCGCATTAACACTCGCTTGGTGCTTGAAAATGTGTAAAAAGTAGAAATAGCGGCAAAATATAGACAGTGAAAACTACAAGTGACCTCCAAAGTCTGTCCGATCATGCACATGGTGGAGGAAGAAGGCGATGTGAAGCGACTGTTTCGATATTAAAGAAAATGATTAAAATCAACTAATTTTACAATCCAAAACAATATCCAGAGAAACTAATGAAAACGAATACATTCTTCAGTAAAAAAAATTCCAATATAAATGGTGATTGAGCTAAAATAACTCGCAAACCGTTAGAGACATTGCAACTCCCAATTATTGACTTTGCAGTACTTTCCCATGGTGTCTCTATCTGCCGAGGTAACGGTACTACGCTGTTTTCTAAAGCTAGTATTAGAGATATGGACATTATTAATCCTGGGGTGCAATTATCTGACAACTAATTCTGAAGAAAATTCTTCGTACACCAGTTTTCGACTACTCAATTAGAAGGAAAGACAAAACAGGCGGTCAAAGTACACGCTACGTACAGCATGTTTCATGAGCTTTTGAGATCCTTCACCCTCTTCTGAGAGCTACATATTCGCTCTACTGCGCCCGTAAATACACTGTGAAAAACACATCATACATCTCGCATATTGCACATGCAATTGCATATTTGGAGTAGTTTCATCTTAATAGCAATGGCTGAGTAGTGGGTGTGTGAGGGTATTGCTCCTCAATATTTTGTGACTATGGTTGTACGTAGTTTGAATAACAAAGTGAAACTGTGTGCCGCTGGATTACTAAGGTTTGAAGAACTAATGTACGTATTAGATTTTTATTAGATCTTAATTAATGATGTATTACAGATCAAGTTCAAGTTATTTGAGGAGGAATCTGTGTATGTAAATATTGAGGTGAGGTGCTATCATCTTGAACATATTTCCAAAGAGTAGTGAAGTGCAGTTACCGATTTTTATATCGATCGTGATACCATTCTCCGCCACTATGAGCTCTTGTGTAGTATGTCTGAAGGCTGTTTCTAGGTAAGATATAAATTCTAAGATTCAGTGTAGTGACTGGCAAGGTTGGTTCCATCGCAAATGTGTTAATATAGGAGACGTTGAATTAAACTTCTTAAAATCTGAAAATTAAGTTTGGAGGTGTGCTCGTTGTGAAAAGGAAAGACGAAATAGTGTGCATGGCTTGGAACTAGCAACAACACCATCTATTTGGAACATCTATCAGCTCTTACTTGAGTTGAGGAAATAAATTGCAGAGCTTAAGAAATCAAGTGTAGAGGCTGAGCGAGAGTTGGGCAAAAGTTTGGAGTTAGCTCATATAAAGTTCGAAGAGAATGCAACATTTATTAAAAAACAGTCGGAAGTAATAAATCAATGCATGATGAAAATGGAAAAATTGAGAGAAGAAAATTTAAAACTTAAGAAGCAACTAAAAGACACATAAATACAGTTAGATGAACTTATTATGGTCGCCGTAACACTGTTGAAATTGTAGGCATACCTGAACGAGTTAATGAGGATATTTATGAAATTGTTAAGCATGTAAGTCGAGTATTAAATGTGGAAATCAAGAATGAATCGATTAACGCATGTCATAGGTTGAAGAGACAATTGCATCAAGCTTCAGGTGCCATTGTAGTGAAGTTTGTACACCGTAGTGTCAAGAATGAACTTGTGGCGGACTCGAGTATAATATACGCATATAAACTCCTCAAACTCTTCAAATATGTATCGACAACATACTCAGATACCTCGATTTCGTGTACTGTTATATAGATGACATCCTAGTGGCATCACAAGATGAAGAAGAGCACAAGAAGCATTTCCAAATGCTTTTTCGAATGTCTCAGTAAGTTCAACGTCAGAATCAATCTGAACAAATGCATTTTCAGTTCAACAGAAGTACCTTTCCTGGGATATGTGATATCTGCAGAAGGAATTAGACCACTACCAGAGCGAGTACAAATCATTGTTGACTATCTGCTGCCTACAACAATAAATGAACTGCGCCGGTTTCTTGGCCTCATTCATTTTTACCGAAGAGCACTACCAAATTCATCCATTAAACAAGCAGAGCTCTTTAACCTTCTCCACGGGACTAAGAAAAATGACAGCAGAAATATTAACTGGACAGAAAATCTTCGACAAGCCTTTAATGACCTAAAAATAGCTTGGCCGATTCAGCACTTCTAGCTCATCCATACTCAAATTCGCCCATAATTTTAAGGGTATACGTCTCAGATTATGCTATTGGTGCATCCTTGCAACGAATCAAAGACAATAATCTTCAACCATTAGCATTCTTCTCGAAGAAACTGACAAATGCAGAGAGGAATTACTCAACCTACGACAGAGAACTCGTCGCTGCCTACTCAGCGGTGAAGCGTTTTCAGTACATGCTTGAAGGGCGTGATTTTCCGATTTACACTAACTACAAGCCACTCACCTTCATGTTCAAGCAACGTTCAGACAAAGCTTCTCCACGTCAGATCGTACACATTAGTTTCATCGGACAGTTCACCACAGACATACGTTACACTACTGGGGAGGAGAACATCGCAGCTGATGCTTGTTCATGAATTGCTTCAATCACTATACCTAAAACTGTTACCATGGAACAAATATCGGAAACCCAAAAATGTGACGAAGAACTTCCACACATTAAGAATACGTCACTTGCACTACGAACAATAATGTTGCCCAATGGTAAAGAACTCGTTTGCGACATGACTGAATATATGGTCCGCCCATATGTACCTCAACAACTACGACAAGCAATTTTCAACTCGCTACACAATCTAGCTCACCCTGAAGTTCAAGCAACCCTTAATTTAGTAAAAAAAGCACTTCATTTGGCCATCAGTAAAAATGGACGTAAAGATCTGGACATCAGCATGTATTCCTTGCCAACGAAGTAAAGTCTGGAGACACATCAACAGTGCAGTGGGACATAATACTCCAACGGCAGCAAGATTCAGTCACATTAACGTAAACATAGTTGGACCCCTACCTCCATCACAAGGATATCGCTATTTACTAACAATTATTGATCGTTTCTCCCGATGGCCAGAAGCAGTTCCATTAGCTGACATCACAGCAGAAGCAGTTTCATTTGCCATAGTCGCAACATGGATATCTGGTTTTGGCGTGCCTCATATCATAATCCTGATCGTGTAAGGCAGTTTGAATGTCAAATTTTCAAATGTCCACATTAAAACTACAGCATATCATCCGGCAGCAAATGGAAAAAATTGAACGCTGGCACCGTCAATTAAAATCTGCTTTGAAGGCACAGATGTCTGATGACTGGATTTCGAAGCTTCCTCTGGTCTTGTTAGGACTTCGTTCCTACATAATTCCGCAAATCAATACCTCGCCAGTGGAAATGACTTATGGCTCAACAATTAGGTTACAGGAGCATTTCTCAACGAACAGAAATTAGTAACTGACATCCCAACCTTCGTTTTCAAATTGAAGGAACAGCAGTCCCAACAGAACATCACGACCACAAATATATATCTTTATTTACCCATGGCTGATGACGAGCAAGTTCGTTTTCATTCGACATGATGTGGTCAGAAAACCTCTTCAATCACCATATGACGGGCCATATCCAGATCTGTCTCGCAGTTACAAACACTTCGAGGTGAAGATGCCAACAGGGAAACAAACTATTAGCATTGACAGATTGAAACCTGCTTTCCTTCTGACAGGCCAATCATCGGACAACATGGAAGACACATCTGGAGAAACCACTTTGGACATTCCGTCGAGTTCTATTCCAAAGACTGTCAACCTTCAGAAGACGACAGGCAGCAATCAACCCAAGACACCTGCACCACGGATCGCCAGATCAGGTCGAAGGGTCACCTTCCCTCGAAAATACATGGACGCCGTCACTGCGGAGGGAGTGTGTGGCGGACTCGAGTATTAATATACGCATATAAACTCCTTGAAATTTGTCTATGTTTTGAAGACTTCTAATGTTATCTATGTTATCTCTCTGATAATTATTCATGTTGTACGTTCGTCCCCACGATGCTTTGAGTGTTCATTAAACACATAATACATCACCCCTTTTCAATTACTGTATTTGTTTTCTATAAACATCATCAAAAACTACAAATTCATTAAAAACGCAAGGTTAAAAGGGATTTAAATGCGTCTCATCTCGGATTCTCTAAGTATGAGACGGTGTATATAATCCACAGTTTGAAGTCCCTACGAAGAAAGGTCCTTGGCCAAGCTCGAAAAATTAAGAAGGAGAGAAATTTTTTTCTATAGGTAGATCATGGGGGTAACATTAAACTCCAAAAAAGAGAGGGTGATAGGAAGGTGTTTAATCTATAAACCCTTGACGATTTGAATGGATTAAATGAGACTGTGTAACTTTTGTGTTCTGAGAAAAATAATTTTTAATGCAATTAGTATTTACTGCGGGTACCAGAATGTAAGAGGGTTAAACACTAAAATTTCGGGGTTTTATGTTTACAATAGTGAATCAGAATACGATATTCTGTTGATTACGGAAACATGCTTACAATCTCATGTTGCTAACAGGGAACTGTTTAGTGGGGATTTTAATGTGTATAGAAAGGATCGTAGAGGTACACAGAAAGGAGAAAAGGCATTAATATCTGTTAAAGTGTCTATAGTATCAAGACAAATAACATTATATTTTGGTGATACTGAAGCAGTTTGTGTAAAAATTATATTTCATGGTCACAGTTATGTAACAATGTCAGTGTATTTTCCACCTGCAACCAAATTGGAAGCATATTTGGACTTCTATAGGTTGTTTGAAGTTAATAAGGACCTTTTAAATTTAGATCTTATTATAGCTGGTGACTTCAGTTTGCCATTAATTACTGGTGAGCAAAGTAATCTTGTAAATTTTGGACCTGCATATAGATCCTTAGCTAAGTTTATGTCACTCTATTAGTTGCAATTGGTCAATAATATTCTTAATGCAAATGGAAATACGCTTGATCTTATTATTACGAGTGTTAACACATTAACAGTATATAGAGATGACTGCCCCTTAGTTAAGGAGGATAGTTATCATCCAGCAATTGTAGTCACGCTACTATTAAACAGAGAGCGTATCCATGTATCACAACGACCTAAACAATCTAAGCAGTTATTTCACTGTAGAGGGGCTAACTTCTTTCAAATGTATAAAATGTTCGAGCTAATGCATTGGTCTAGGATTGTAGAATTTACAGACGCTGACCAGGCTGTTGAGTATTTTTATGCTCAGGTACACTCCTTATTTTTTGAAACGGTACAAATGAAGAATTTTCACACAAAGAAAAATATCCTCCATGGTTTTCTAAAGACATGATAAATAACTTGTAACTGAAGGAAATCCATAGAAAGCGAGGGAACTATTCAGAAAATAGTAGGGTAATATTTAGCCAGTTAAGGAGAGTAACGAGATGTATAATCATTAAAGCGTATAAGAATTATATTTCTAGACTTGAAGAGAATATCAAAACTGATGTAAATCAGTTCTGGAGCTATATGAAATGCAAAAAAAAAATACCCAGGAAAGTCTGCAACAGGGCATGAAATTTAACAATATCTCAATAATAAGAAAAGTATAGCTGATGGCTTTGCAACCTTTTTGGATCGGTATATTTGAAACCTCCACCAACGTCTGATATTCCTGATTTATCTGATTTATATGTTATTTATCCGTTATCTTTAGAATTCGTGGATGAAAAGGGATATATGTTAGCTATTTAAAAATGAAAACCTAAAAGGTCATGTGATGTTGATGGAATACCGCCGTTCGAGCCTTATATAACATTGTGGTAAAAAAAAAAGCAAACCTTTCCATAAGTATGGAAGATAGCGAAAGTGTGTCCAGTTATTTTTAATGTGGGGACAGTAAAAATATTGAAAACTATCGCCCTGTTTGTGTTTTATATGCACCGGCTAAAGTATTTGAGCAAATAATATACACGCGTATATTCAATCATGTGAGGGTCGGTATACATATTAATCAGCATGGTATTATGCCAGGTAGAAAACTACGACTAATCTATCAAAATTTATACAATATGCGTATGCCGTTTTGAATAATCAAGGACAGGTCGACGTAATATACACAGATTTTTCAAAACCTTCGACATATTAGATCATGGCATTTTAATGAGAAAATTGTCATGCTTTGGTCTGACCCCTCCTTGGTTAAAACTGCTTGCATCTCATCTTAGTGCACGGAAACAATATGTTTGCTATCATCAACATGAGTCTTATGCATACAATGTTACTTCTGGTGTACCACAAGGGTCTAACCTTGGTCCTTATATACTTTATTTTATATATTAACGATTTGCCCACTAGAATTAGGTTTTCTCGGTGTTTATTATACGCTGTTGAAGTCAAAATTTATAAAGAGATAAAAAGGTTGATGATATGTTGAAATTACAATATGATTTGGATTACTAATACACATGGAGTATTGAAAACTGTTTGCAACGTAATATCAATAAATGCTACTTCCATCAGACTTCAAATAAGAAAAATAGATTGAATTATAAATGTAAAATTAATAATGAAGAAGTTGTTCACCCTGTTAATGGCTTAGGGGTAATTGTTATAAGAAGTTTATCTTTCTAGGTGCACATTAATACAATGGTTAATGATTCCTATGAGAAAATGTGTTATTTAATTAGAAATTCAAGAGATTTCACTAACACGTATGCACTCACCTTATTGTTCAATAGTACTGTCCGATCAAAACTTGAGTATTCATGTATAATTTTGTCTCCATGTTATAAATCTTCTGGAAATCAAGTTGAAAGAGTGCAGAAACATTTTTTTAATATATCTTCGCTATGAAAAATATAAGATATAAGAAATTATGTTTCATATGAATTTTTGTTGAATGAATTTAAATATGCATCGCTAGCCAGTACGCTATGTGTCTCCATAAGATTGTTAATGTTGAGGATAATAGTTTGCTTCACGAGTTATGCTTTGATGTTAGAAAAGGAAATTTAAGATTTCGGCAATTGTTTATAACTCCAGTCTCCAAAACTGTATTTTTTCTTATTTTTTGCTAGTGGTTTTACGTCGCACCGACAGAGATAGGTCTTATGGCGACGATCGGATAGGAAAGGCCTAGGAGTTGGAAGAAAGCGGTCGTGGCTTTAATTAAGGTACAGCCCCAGCATTTGCCTGGTTTGAAAATCGGAAAACACGGAAAAACATCTTCAGGGCTGCCGACAGTGGAATTCGAACCCACCATCTCCCGGATGTAAGCTCACAGCCGCGTGCCTTTAACCGCACGGCCAACTCGCCAGCTACTGTATTTTTAAGAACTCGCCGTTTATCAATATGTGTGAAACATACAATAACTTAATTAATAAGTATCATATAGATCTTGAATTTGCTTATGAATATGACATATATGTAAATATCTTAAAAGAATTGTACTCGTCGAAGTGATTTGTTTATATGCATAATATTTACATGATTTGTTTACATTTTTTGTTTGATGTATTAACAGACTTCTGTATATGTGATATTATTTCATCCATGTCATACAGAGCATTATCATCTCATTTACATAACATTTTCATATTATCTTCTTTTTGATATTTCTGTGTTATTTGTGTCAAATAATTTGTAAAAGCCACTTATAATTGGAGTGTGTCTCTGTTGGTGGCACATTTATTAAATAAATCATCATCATCATCATCTGTTGACCCTCTAGGTTCGGCTTTTCCCTCGTATTCAGCGAGGGATCCCACCTCTACCGCCTCAAGGGCAGTGTCCTAGAGCTTCAGACTCTTGGTCGGGGATACAGCTGGGGAGAATGACCAGTACCTCGTCCAGGCGGCGTCACCTGCTATGCTGAACAGGGGCCTTGTGGAGGGATGGGAAGATTGGAAAGGATAGGCAAGGAAGAGGGAAGGAAGCGGCCGTGGCCTTAAGTTAGGATAGCTGAGGTGGGAATCGAACCCACCTCTACTCAGTTGACCTCACGAGGCTGAGTAAACCCCGTTCCAGCCCTCGTACCACTTTTCAAATTTCGTGGCAGAGACGGGTATTAAATAAATAAATAAATAGTGCACATTTTGTACTTTCTTCCTGTTAGGGCACATTTTGAAAGTATTTTGCATCTTGAGTGTAGATATTAGTTTCTGCAGGACAATGTTGGAAAATTTGGCACGTATTTAAGATAACTTAAGTGCTGGAAACCTGTGCATGACTCATGTCGTATTCAAGAATTTGAACTATACTGGTTTTTGATAGGTGGGTAGCGGGTTTAAAATTAGCAACACCAGCACTACATCCAGCCATAGTTTTGTCTACCTGTAATCCAGTTAGGTATGTAGGCTACTGATTCCTGGAATTTCACTTACGACAGGGCTGCCATTTCCCCACTTCGTGAATAGTTAAATACAATGTCCTTCCATGCACTATTAGTTGTTATCAGTCCTGCTTCGGTTGTGTTGAAAGAGACTGTGGTTCATAGCACATTAAAGGACTGGGTTGTTGCTACTTAATGTCTAACGCCTAAGGAGAAGAGAATTAACAATTAAAATCCCAAGACCCCGACGGGAATCGAACCCGGAACTGCGAGGCGCGAAAACCAGTGAGCCGGAGTACAGATATTCCTGTGCTGCAGATTTCGTGACTCGCGACTTACATTGCATACCCTGCAGTCCTGAATGGCAACAGAGTGGCTAGAAACCATCCCAGCATTTCTTGGAGACCAATGAGAAGGTTCTCACACGTCCCAACGCTACAAGAGCAAATCTCTTCCTTCTTCCCAGACGGAGTGACGCGAACGGCAGACTACGGTGACGTAGATCCTGTCTGAGATCCCGGTCAAGTTCAGAGAACTTTACTGGTAGGCGGCACGCCTCGTCGTGGAGATACAGGGCCTCCCCGGTAACTGACGTCACTTGAGTGCAAGGCCACGGGCAAGCCCCGACACCTGAGTTTCGAAAGCAGTTCCTTTCAGTCGACTGGTGCCCGTTGTACCATATGAAGAGTGTTAGGTATCCTCCAGTCACCGACCAAAGCGCTGCTCAAAGTCGCCACTATCCACAAAATCAACAAACAGATAGATTCGAATCCTACATCAGCATCTCACGTATCACCTCCAAGAAACTATTTGAGTGATACAAATATTATACCGGGCAAGTTGGCCGTGCGGTTAGAGGCGCGCGGCTGTGTGTTTGCATCCGGGAGATAGTGGGTTCGAATCCCACTGTCGGCAGCCCTGAAGATGGTTTTCCGTGGTTTCCTATTTTCACACTTGGCAAATGTGGGGCTGTACCTTAATTAAGGCCACGGCCGCTTCCTTCCAACTCCTAGGCCTTTCCTATCCCATCAAGACCTATCTGTGACGGTGCGACGTAAAGCCACTAGCAAAAAAATGCAAATCTTATCCCTCTCCCACCTGATAACTTACTTGTTGAATTTTTCTTTAAAAATACACTTTTTTTGGGAATAAGGTCTGAAAAAACTACAACCAAAATATTTCTGATGATGATGATGTTTATGCTTGGTAAGAAGTTGTGACTGAGTTTTTTGCTGAAATGCTGAATTTTTAATTCGTTGATATTAATGTACCCCAGACTTCTGTGCTATTTTTTGGATTTCGTCATTTTTAAAGGACTACCGTGGCATTTAAATGTCCGGTTGACAGCTTTGCAAACGCCCCCTTCTGCTGGCTTTAACATAACACCTTTATGCACTTTTCTTGCGGTAACGTTGATGTCATCCTTTGAACATAGCCTCCAGACCTGCATAGTTCTGCCATCTAGTGAGTAGGCCTATACGAAGTACAATACTTGAAATAAAGAAGGCTCCAAGTCCCAAAATAATAGTTTTGAGGAAAATGAGTTTAAGGTATAGAAGGCACTGGCGTGGAGCATAGAGCATGCCGTCAATTGATAGATATTGTTACTAAACCACCATTCATGGCAGCTCGAGCATTTTATACATTGATAGGCTTGGCGTGTAGATTCTATTTTATACAATATTTCAAAATGTGTAACTTGAGCGCTTAGAGTTTTATTTATTTCAGGTCTTCATTATTAGGCAAAATATAGAAGTGCTATTTATATGAATACATTTGAAGGAATTGAGAAAGAGAAGAAGTTAGGAGGTCATGTCCCGATTCGTTGAGAGTGGAAACCAAAGACTTTAATATTACTTATCTAGACTCACAGAGCGCGCTGATGCTATGCGGAATATTGAACACTTTCGCGCATCGCCATGTTGCGGGCGCTTCAGCTTCGAATGCATGGGTAGCACGTGATAATGTTTACAGTCCCGTGCATGTTTTCGATTTTAATCATGTGTGTTAGTGGATCTGTTGTAGTATTATATGCGACGGAGTGATAATATATTGTCAAATATTTTCAAGAAATGTGGGAGCTGATACATTACGGTAGTTAAATTGATCGGCAATATTAGGCATTAAGTTAGGCCTTACGTGTGAAATAGAAAGGTATTCACGAATGTGAATTCGTGTGCAGCCTTCATTTGTACAGATTGTTATCAGAAGGGATCTGGTATTTCTTTTCACATACGAGTAGAAATTGAACTGTTATAAAATAACTTTTAATTGCCATAATCAAGAACTGAACAGGTTATAGGGTGGATGATTCAGAGAGCAGAAGGACATGAAATTTAGAATTTTTAGACTTTTCTTTTTCTTGTTTGCCCTTTTCCAATTCATCAGGGATAATTGTTTGGAACCAAACAGCTGTTCTGGAAAAGATTACGTGATTTTCATACAGACTGTGTAGACCTACCGTTATTACAAATTTGATAAACCTGGGCCTAGAATCCGTAAGACATGATTGATAAAGCTTGATATAACGCTTTTAATATTAGGGTAAAGTACTGCTTCAAATTAATATCAATTATCTGAAAAATGATTTATTATTATCGTATGTCTTAAGTTCTCAATTTTTTTACACTTGCTTTATAATAAAAGAATACAATTGTTAATACGGTGTTCCATAAAAATTTGACAATGAAAATAAACATGAAAATCGACAGCCTGTTTCCAGTCATTCGACCGGTTCAGGAATGGAATGACAATATAAAGTCTAAATAAGGCTCATTATAAACTTGTCAATCCTAGTCTGTATTAGAAAACGCTAATTAGAATAACTGTTTAACTATGATATTAATCTTCTTGCAAGTGTTTAACATTCAACTTCAATTTTTTCTGGTGTAAATCATGGTGCCCATATTCGAGAAAAATTAGAATGCACTTTCAATTTTTATTTGTGCTCAGATAATGTTAATTCAGATTGAGTTTGTAAAAGCAGTAATACCGGTATTTAAAAATATAATATTATGAGGAGGGTTTCACATCTTAAATTATAACTTTCTTACTTAAGCCTAAACGACTCAGAGAAACTCAGACTAACCCCAGACATTTATTTAATTTTCAGAAATACACAATAGAGGCAGACTAGCGCCAGTGTGATTAATGTCAGGCAGCATTTACCTAAGTCCAAATCACATAGAAATGACAATTTAACTTCTACTAATCCAATTACGTTATTTCATATCCGAACCAAACCAAACCCCATGGCCTACGAAGCAACCGCTGCTCAGCCTGAAGGCCTGCACGAGGTGTCATGTGGTCATCACGACTAATCCTCTCGGCCGTTATCTTACCGTCAGATAGTACCGCACCAGCTCGATAGCTGCAGTCGCCTAAGTGCGGCCAGTATTCGGGAGATAGTAGGTTCGAACCCCACTGTCGACAGCCCTGAAGATGGTTTTCCGTGGTTTCCCATTTTCACACCAGGCAAATGTTGGGGCTGTACCTTAATTAAGGCCACGGCCGCTTCCTTCCCATTACTAGCCCTTTCCTGTCCCATCGTCGCCATAAGACATATCTGTGTCGGTGCGATGTAAAGCCTATAGCAAAAAAAAAAGTACCGCAATTGTAATCACGTAGGCTGAGTGGAATTCGAACCAGCTCTCAGATCCAGGTAAAACTATCTGACCTGACCGGTGATTGAATCCCGGGCCACAGGGTAAGAGGTAGACACGCTACCCCTACACAGCGGAGCGGACATTTCATATTGAGAAAATGACAAAAAAATGTATCCGATCGTTTTAGAAAGATTTCTGCAGTCGTGTACGTTTTAAACAATATGTTCAGAGAATTGAGTAAATCTTGCTGTAATGACTTATAAAAGAGGAATCATAAGCTATGTACCTTTCATAGAAAGATTTTATTTCACAAGTTTCCTTTTTGTTGATATTGAAGATTATTGCTATCGGTACAGGAGTTTGTAATATTTAATGTGCCCTCCAGTCCGCTAAGAGACAGGCAATTTTTATCTCACGGTATGTAATCGTACTTTAGTTGTAGACTGCTGTCATTTGAACATGTCTTCATATTTTCAATAAATCAGAAGTGTAGAGTCTGGATTTCAATTACATGTATCTGTTCCGAATGTTCAAACAAAACAGTTACAACATGACCCTTATATTAAAATGAGCGATATTATCATTTATGAGGTACCCGTAGGCCTGTATACTGTTCTTTCTGTTTTCGGGGACTGAAATTCAAATAGATATGTGTTTATTTATATATATTTATTTTTGTAGTAGTGTATTTTTTAGTCTTCTTATTCAGTCTCGAAAGGTTTTTTTTTTAATTTTTATGTGCGCCACGTATGGGCTATCTAAAGGATTTGTATAGATTGTTCAGTTTTTTATACAGAAGTACCTTTTAATATTACCACTGCCTTGACATTACGTACATTTATTGCGTGTGTACACGGTAGTCGGTATAGGCTGTCATTAATTTACTAAGGCGGGTGTTTTCATATGTGCGAAATGTAACTTCATGCATGAATTCCATGCGATCTCCTCGTCAAGCTGAAGAGCGCCCGCAACATGGCGGTACGCGCATGGACATGACTTCCCCCGTCACACGCTTCTGCGCAGCCAGCGGTGTGGGGCCTTGGTGGAAACAATACAAAATTGAGCAGCTTCTACAGAAAACCTCTCTCATATGGATGCAATGAAGAGGGCCATTTATTTTTCACTGCATTGCTATTCCTCTACAGACCACAAAAAAGCCACTACAATTGCCCAACTGGCCTACAATCCTGCTGTTTTTAAAACAGAAGCATTGCTAAGGGAGGAACATAATGAGCCACAAGGACAGGAAAATTCAGTTTTCCCCAAACTTGTGGAAGTAACAGACCCTTTATATGAGAGGTTGTCATCAGATCAGCTACTGGCTCGCTGTGTCAGAGGTGGCACACAGAACTCTTAATGAAAGTCTGCATTCTGCTATTTGGAGAAGGTTCTATAAGGAAACATTCATCTCTCTGAAGAGGATGCAATTAGGGGTTTGTAATGCTATTGCCGGGATGCTGCGACACTCAGAAACTGAAGCAGTAAAACACTGGTGAGATTACTCCAACAACTTCATGGGTGATAAGTAGGGCCCGGACTTTTGTGTAATATCAAAGTACGAATTAAGTAACTAAACATGTAATATTCATAAAATACCGTATGTGATAAGATTTACAAAAATATATTCCTTTTATTATGACTTATGGTTATGATATGAGACAATACAATTGTTGTAGCCGGGCTGAGTGGCTCAGGCGGTTGAGGCGCTGGCCTTCTGACCCCAACTTGGCAGGTTCGATCCTGGCTCAGACCGGTGGTATTTGAAGGCACTCAAATACGTCAGTCTCGTGTCAGTAGATTTAAGGGTACGTCAAAGAAATCCTGCGGGACTAAAATCCGGAACCTCAGCATCTCCTTAAACCGTAAAATTAGTTAGTGGGACGTAAAATTAATAACATTATTATTACTTTGACATCAGTATGGTGTCCGTTAATGTGCACTGCACCGCCAGTGGTACCTTCCCCTGTGCAACTCTGAGTGCAATAAGCACAAGACTAAGGAAAAAGTCTAGTACCTAAAATACGCGTATGTCACCATTGGTCCGGGACCACCACTTTAGTTTTGTCTTAGCAGCCGTAAGATATTCCTAGTAGGTATCTACAGCCATTTCTACAAAAATATATTCCTTTTATTATGACTTATGGTTATGATATGAGACAATACAATTGTTGTAGCCGGGCTGAGTGGCTCAGGCGGTTGAGGCACTGGCCTTCTGACCCCAACTTGGCATGTTCGCGAGTAGGGCGAGTCTGATGGTCTTGATGGCCAGTCTAAAGAGAATGAACTCTATAAATATCCTTCCTATAGTTACTATGAGCCCCACTTGTGAACCAAAAACTCACGGACTCCTGGGCATCCGTGAAATCAATTAAGATAGTATAATCCCAATGAGATGGGAACTAACCTGTGCCGAATGGTAATACATCAATATTTTGAGTGTCATGTTTATGTTACACTAACGTAACACTAATGTAAGTCAAACGATAAGAGATTATACTACTGTATTTAACTTGCAGGTGAACACATACGCAGAGCAAACACGATGTCCAGTAAACTGTTAAGAGCAATGTCCTTCATGCTGATAACCACAATAGTAACAGTGTGGGGAGAACCATTGGATCTAAAGGTAACTTCCTACGAAAATACACCAGGCATATACTTCGAACATAAATGAAAAGTACAACTTTCTGCTGTAGAAAGGAAATTATTCACGTATGTGCAGTTAAATCGATAATCAGAACTGTTCATTTTAGCCCGTAAGAAACTATAAAATGCACAAATATGAACAAATGGGCACAAATCGAACGAGAAGTGCACTTACCTTGTGAACACAATATAAAACTAAAAGATCATCAGCTGCAACATATTCGGCGAATAAGGCAACTAATAAGAAAAATCACTAAGTTAAGAAAGGAAGAAACCGAAGGAAATCGGAATAATACCGAGCTCGATAGCTGCAGTCGCTTAAGTGCGGCCAGTATCCAGTATTCGGGAGATAGTGGGTTCGAACCATACTGTGGTAGTCCTGAAGATGGTTTTCCGCGGTTTCCCATTTTTACACCAGCCCTGTCCTGCCCCATCGTCGCCATAAGTCCTATCTATGTCGGTGCGACGTAAAACAACTTGTAACAAAAAAAAAGAAATCGGAATAAAAGTTGATTAATAAATGTCATGAGCACTAGAGCAAACCCCTGTTTGGAACCCTAGATCAGGGCGATACAGATTATCATCAAAGCAAAATTAGCGAATTCGAAAAGAACAATATTATCTATGACTAGGTGCAGTGACCGACGTTGACGGGACAATCGTATAGTAGGAGCTAACTCCCGTATGTACAATATTCAGGCATGCTGTTGTATTCGGGACGCAGCAGTAATCCCATCTATCATAGATGAGTGATGGCAGAAGAGACAAGTCACATCACAACAATGCCCAATGTAGAGTTATTGTTAGATCAGTTTTATGAGCTTTAGATATTGTAGGCCTTCACATTTCGTCTTCTTCTGACTCAGGGGGTATTAGAGCATCTAATTCAAAGGCAGCCCTTACATCTTTCATGACTCTCTCTTGCCTTATTCGTTAAGGAATTGTTCCTTTACGATTTTTTCTCATGTTTTATAATCATCATCATATTGTTCCCTGTCGAAACGGACCGATGAACACACGGTTGTACACCTTAAGACAGAAACCATCGTCAGTCAACAAGATTAATCAATATTTCCCTGTTAACAATGCTTGACGTTGATATGGAATTTTTAAATATCTTATTTATTTAATTTCTCACAATTTACAAGGTATAAAAACAAACAAACAAACAAACAAAAGTAACACAACAAACAAATCACAACCATCACGCTATCTCTTGTTACAGTAATATGTTCTCTTGTCACAGGTCCTTTTGATATTTGAACAATACACTTTACATTATTTTTCTCTTACACTATTCGTCTAGAAAATAGCCATTTCAACTAAGGGAAAAAGAAAAAACAATGGCGAAAAACACTGCACTGTTCACTGCACGATCGTTTGAGTGTTATAAAGCAGCACACTGGAATTCCTTGACATAATGTATCTCTGTCGGTGGCACACGTTTTAATAACTTTCGTTTGGCATCTTTTAGAAGGCAGATGAATGAGTTCAGGGAGTACTGTTCATTTTTCTGTATATAGTAAAGTTACCCCATGACAAGACAAGTTCGCGAAAATTTCAATTGCTAAGTACCGAAATCGAGCTCTACAGCTGTTCTGTAAGCTTCATTAGGATGAGATGATAATGCCTTCCGTCTTAGCACAGAATAAATCAATTCCCAGACAACTTTGACCCTCTCACGGTTAGCAATTTTATGCCTCTGTGAGTCCACCTCCAGACATTTTTACAGAGTGGGGATTGGGTGGTGTTGTGACGGAATTTGTTATCTTCTGTTGTAATAATTTCGTTGTTTTATATGCGGCTACTTTCCAGACAGTCGGCATATAGGGATTTTTGAAATTTCTCCAGATATCATTCCATTTCCTATTTGGATACTTCGCCATAATCTGGGGTTGTGTTTCGTTTTTCTCTAACACATGACCGTACATTTCTCTTGTAGAACGTACGTTGTTTCCTGACACTCTTATCGTCTACACTACCGCTCATTAATTTCAATACACCCTGGTATTTCAGATTTACAACACAAATCAATGGTTATTTCTCACAAAAGATAATATATTAACTTACACATATATAATACAGTCACAATCATTATATTTTACTTTCATCAAAGTATCCTCTTTTGGATTTAATGAATGCCTCACAAACTCGAGGCATGCGGTCAATTAGTTTTTGTAGGTATCGTTAATCTATATGATTCCAAACATACTGTAGTTAACAATATTCCAGAGATGTTCCTTGCTGGATATATATGCGGTCAATTAGTTTTTGTAGGTATCGTTCATCTATGTGATTCCATACATACTGTAGTTAACAATATTCCAGAGATGTTCCTTGCTGGATATATTAACTTCCCTGATACGTCTGTCCACTTCATCCCAGACCATTTCAATGGGATTACAATCGGGGCTTTGGGACGGCCATGCCATATCTTTGTGTACTTTCTGTTTTTCCTTTGATGCAATATAGTTTGTACAGTATGCCGACCGATGTTTTGGGTCATTATCCTGTTGTAAGGTGGAACACTTTCCCTATTAAGCGCAATCAACTTGGTATTGCATGATACTGAATTATGCGCTGGTACTGCTTCTGATCCATACATCATTCTGTTTTCATAATGTCGCCAACTGTATCTCCGGAAAAACATCCCCAAACCATAATAGAACCTCCACCGTGTTTAACTGTAGGTAGAACACGCTGCTGGGCTACCCTTTCCCCTACAAATCGGCGAACAAATATTCTCCTTCTGGTTCCAAAAATCTCGAACTTCGATTCATCGGTGAATAACACCTTCGTCCACTCTTGCGATGTCCAATTACGATGTTTTCTGGCCCATTCAAGTCTCTTCTGTTTATTTATGGGCCCTAGAAAAGGTTTTCTTTCTGTGACACATCCTTTCAAGCCAGCTTCAATCAGTCTCCTTTTTACTGTTGCAAGAGATATTGTTGTTGTGTTCATTTCTACCAATTCTGCACGAATTTGGGGCGCTGTTTTGAATCTATTTCTCTTAATGGTAATTCTGATATATTTGCCTTTGTCATCACTTTTAGTTGTTTTACGAGGTGGTCCTGGTCGTAGTATGTCCTTATTGCTACCTGTTGTCTTCTGGCGGTGAAAGGTGTATTGAACTCCCCCTATAGACATACTACACTGTTTCGCAATTTGGCGAGTAGATAAACCTGCTTGGCTAAGTGCTACAATTGCAGCACGTTTTTCTATGGATATCTCCACTCGTGGAGCCGTACTAGCGATGTGCACACTTCAACTGTCACGAAAGAACTGACATGCAGTAACCACATGTTATGTATCGTAGCAATGCTTGCCGTTCGCTGCAGATATCACATCACTACAGGGAACAACACAGGTGCACCAAATGCGGCGTCCGTCGGCAAATAGGTAAACAAACACATCCGATAGGTACATAACGTTTATGTACACAAAATTGTTTGTTGGATACTATTGTATCTCGATGACCACAAACATGAATCATGACATGTGTACAACTGCTATATTCTTCCTTTGCTTCCTCAACCGTACCCACAGTATTATACCTTATCTACAGAGAACTAGATGTCAACTATTGGGTGTATTGAAATTAATGAGCAGTAGTGTATATCGCTTACATACATACATTAAGTACTTCTTCTTCTAAACTTTCGTGTCGGCACTGAATAATTTGGGCTTTGCTGACTTGTAGTCCAGAAATACATATCATGATTATCTCCTAATCCTGTCTTAGCAATCATTAACTCTCGCATTAAGAGCGCTTGGCATTTTTCACCGACTGCAATGAGACTCAGTCCTCCTTTATCTACTGACTTTCTCACTTGTAATCGTGCTGCATGAAACATATATCCTCGCCATAAATAATAACTAATACATAGTTCAACTCGCTGACTTATTTTTAACGGCATTAGTAGAATTTTTGCCGCATATCACAATTTAGATAAGGTAAACAGGTTTATATGCCACACCTTTTGAATGATGTCAGGTTTCGACTAAATCTGATTGACAATGTAGCGCGTACCCTTGAAACTACTACGATTGTCCAGTTTATGTTAATGTTTTGGGCCATATTAGAGGTGAACACTAATCCAAAATCTTAATTCTATCTTTAATGGGTACTGACGCTATTGTCGTCTCTTTGGACCAGCTGCCAAGTAGTAATATCTCGGATTTATGATAACTGAGTTGAGCGTTAGAGGCTTTCTCGTAAGTTGTTATTATGCACTTCAACTGAGGGGTAACGTTTGGTGTCTGCAGTAATATGGTGACGTCATCAGCATAGGCTGAAACCGTGAACAGGCTATGGAGACTGGGTATGGTGCACATTACAAAGTGGACTGCCCGAAGAAATGGCTCAATACTTAAAGAAAAAAGGAGTCATTGATAGGGGACATCCTTGTCGTACCGTTTTTTTAGGTGGAATTGGTCTGGAGAAATGTCCATTAAGAAGTACGCGAAAGTGTGCAGAACTATAAAGGGTTCGAAAAGTATGCATATTGTGGTTGGGAAACCCAAGCGTTGCAGCATTGCTAACAAGTACCCATGATGCACTCTGTCGAAAGCTTTCCGGAAGTCCAGGTTGAGAATCGCGCCCATTTCAGTTGGTTCTGCTTCAAAGTGTAACACTGCATTTCTGACTGTTTGCAAGATGTGAGTTATTTTCCTTTCGGGAATAGCGCATGTTTGTCCTACTTTGATGGTGTTATTAAGGTAAGGTCGTACTCGTTTTTGCCAGTGTTTTCATGAAGAGTTTGTAATTTGTGCTGAGGAGTGTTATCGGGCGAAAATCCGGTAAAATACGTGGTGCTGGGACTTCGGATATATGGATTCTAATTCCTTCATTAAAGCCTGTGCACTCTTGTATATTTGAAAAAAAATTATTTGCATCAGTATTAAAAGGGTTGTTTTCATGATATGCCAGTACTTTTTGTAGAAAACGTAAGTCAGGCCATCGGGGCCTGGAGCTGATCTGTTACTGGCTGTTCGCAGGGCCTCGAATAGTTCACTTTCTTCAATTAGACGCAAGAGGTGCTGCCTTTCATAATCATTAACTTATTGATCGACAAAAGATAGAATGGTCGTTTGATCTAGCAGGGAATTTGCCTAGTCCTGGAACGTTTCACTAAAGTATTTCTCAGTTTCATTTAGATAGTCTTTGGTATGACAGAGTCATCTGTTGTATTATGTATGAAGAGTAGGTTTTATATTGCTCTTTCCGTTTCTTTTTTCATTGGCTACATGATAGAGCTGTGCTTTTTCTTCTGCTAAGGGTGATTTAGAACACGAATGAACTAAGGATCCCTTTAGGATGTTTTCCTGAATAGCTGTTATTGTTCGTTTAAGTGTGACTGTTCGACTGTTTACGTTGTAACGTGCTTGTTGGCGCAGCAGAAGGTCACTTAACATCGTGTAGTAGGAGTATAGAGTTTTCCTTCTGTTACTTGCATTTTCTGCTCCATATTTCCTAAAGAAGGTTTGAATCGCTGGTTTAACCTTAAGCAACCATTTGTGAACAGTTAAGGATCCCTGTTTTCTGAGACGATTGAGCATATCTGACCACATATGTTGAAAGTTCTCTTTCACTTGCTCGTCATCTAGCAACGCATTATTACTTTTCAATATATCTTCCCGAAAGCAGGTATTCTTCATGTGGTACTGATCTTCATTAGGACAGCGTGGTGATCACTGAAGGGTATTATTTTAACACTGATGCCATATACATTGGATACTTGGTCTCTGTTTATGTAATATCTATCAATTCTTGAGGCAGATACTCCTCGGAAAAATGTAAATTCTATGAAATTGCCGTATTTATTTTCCCATGCGTGGCGAAGCTGATATATCTTTCCAAGCGCCGGAGAAGGGTTGAATTCTCCTCTCTGGGCTTTTGCGTGTAAGACGCAATTAAAATCCCCACCGAAAATTAAATCTTTGTATTTATGTCGTAAATAGAAAGGTAGTTTAGAGGCCAGAAACTCCTCTCGCTCATGGCGACGATGTGTTCCTGAGTGCAGGTAGATGTTTATGTACAGTGTGTTATCTTCTCTTAGTATGGGCGTGATCCTCCCACTCGGGCGTATTTCACAAATTTTAATGCTTAAGCCAGATCTGTATATAATTGCAGTACCTCCCGAGTCTTCTCCAGGATTGGCAATATATTGGTAATTGTTCTCAAGGTAAGGCAATGCAAAGACGTCAACTTCTTGTAGGAAAAGTATTTCAGTGTCATAATCTCTAATAAATTCTTGTAATAGTACCAGTTTGCTATGACTTCTCATCCAATTTACATTAAGCGATTCTATGGAATGAAGAAGTAGAATGATTAAGGAAAATAACACGGCGCCAATCATAATGATGAGTTTGGAGGTGGAGACGAGTGCGAAAGTTATTTATTTGGAACGTGTTTGATAATTTTAGTGCCTTTCTTTTTATCATTTCGTCTACCGGCCGCTTTAACCTAGGATCCCTTTGGCTAACTTCAGGTAGTTTTGTTTCCGTAATTTCCATTTCTTCTTCCGACTGAGATTTCTCTTGTTCGAAGGTTGGTGATGTATTATGCTCTTCCCTATTGTGAATGTTTCCTCTTTGTCCGTTGTTGGTGGCGTCATTACATCTCCACCCTCTCTTTCTAAATCCCGAGATAATGGAGGCTGTAAGTGATGATGGTTTATTTCTTGGGATAGCTGTGCTTATAGTAATACATCTGATTTAATCGCAGGTGGCATTTCCAGTTGCGGTATTTGATTATAATTATCAGTATTTTCTTTCTCAGTTATCTGTCCCCCCACTTGTTGACCTAACTAACATCTCTATCTACCTGTGCGACCCAGAAGTGGCCGGAGTAGTTTTCTGTTGATCATTTTGCGTTGCCTGTGTTGCTTCGTGTAAGTCACTAGGTGATGAACAGAGTGAGTTGTCTTCAGGTATATATCAACTGTGTGCCTTGCAGCGGAAAGCGCTGTGTCGGCAGTTTCCCACTCGCCAAGGTCGCCCAGGTGGGACTAGCTGGTAGTTCGGTTAGCAGGACAGGTTGTTTACGTCGTGGGAATTGACTCCGTAAGTGTCCCACTGCATTACAAGACGAACAAGTAGTAGGCTGATTTTCGTAACTGATCAGGGTTTTATGCCAACCAATATCTAAGCAAGACGGTATATGTTGCTTATACCTTAATCGAATTCTCGCACACCATTATGAACCTTGTATCGGAAACCTGACCTCCATGTTTCATCCTGAATCGAAAAAATAGTCCCATATTTACTAATTCGTTCCGCAAGTATTCTATGTGGTACCTCCACCGGAAGATTAAAAATTCTCACCAAATTTGTACCAAGACCAGCAGAATCAATAGTCACTTTACTACGGAACCCATTACTGTGTAAGAAGGAGTGCTCACCTGCAAAATCCTGTAGCAGTTTTTCAGTTGTTTCCTGCTTCTTGCATTTTATGTACACTTGCCTTGATATACCATTAAGCTGGATCATCTCGATGTCACTTTCTTCGAACTTCAATGTGCCAAAAATCCAATCATGCACTTCGTATGGGGCTGGTCGGGGCGTGTTTCGGTCGGTGAAGTTGATCACAATCGTAGTCTTCCTTTCCACTAGCATGATGACTTTTTAACTATAAACAATTAGATTTCTTTTAACAACCCTCTATTTCACCAGTGTCAAGAATTTATCAGTGAGTCACACACAAGTAAAAACAGACTCGTTAAAGGGTACACTCGGTTCGTGAGCTCTTGGGCTGGCCTGACTTGCACGTACGCTGGTCCAAGCTGAACTGTCTAGCCGGGCTGAGTGGCTCAGACAGTTGCGGCGCTGGCCTTGGCAGGTTCGATCCTGGCTCAGTCCTGTGGTATTTGAAGGCGCGTAAATAGGTCAGCGTCGAGTCGTTAGATTTAAGGGCACGTAAAAGAGCTCCTGAGGGACAAAATTCCGGCATCTCAGCGTCTCCGAAAACAGTAAAAAGTAGTTAGTGGGACGTAAAGCAAATAGCATTATTGATATGGACTAAGCAACAAAAGTCTCTATTCATTGTTCTATTATCATAATCGGTACGGTAAAACTGTATAAGACATAAATGATAAACTTGTGTTCTCTATAACATCTGTTACGGTATGCAATACTTTTCGAAAGGACCAATAACATAGGGTTTTTTTATTTTAGGCATCTTCCCCTAAAGTACCATTTCATTCAGCGGGAATAAACATAATTTATAATACAGTATAGACTGTAAGGTATTCCCAGACTTTACAAGTCGATTTTCATTAAATTCTGTTCGCCCATTTTCTCGTGGTTCGGCTTTGATATGGACTTAGCAAAAAAAATCGAGATTCACGAATATCTCTGTTATCATAGCCGGTACGGTAAAAATGTATAAGACATAAATGATCGGAAATTTAATTCTCCATAACTTTAGTTTTACAGTATTTATCGTTAAGACCATTAATAACATAAATATTTGAGAATCACATTTTAGGCCTTTCCCTAAACTACCATTTCACTCAGGGTGAATACAATTATTTACAGCCTAGATTGTAGTGCACCATTCTCCGGCTTTACATGCCGATTTTCATTAAATCCTCTTCAGCCATTTTCTCGTGATGGCTGTGCATGCATACAAACATATAAAAGCAAAGCAAAGAGCAAAGTCATCTCCGTACAGGCCATGAAGGCCCTTGGAGGGGCTGAAGGTAAAGAAAGGCTTCCACCATTCGTAACATCGGCACGTGATGGCGTAGAGTGGTTAGCTCTACGCACGACCGCCTTTGCCCCCAGGAATTAACCTGGTACTCATTTTTGGTGTAGGCTGAGTGAACCTCAGGGCCATGTGCACCTCCGGAAATGGAAATCTCGTTTCTTAAATTTTACGACTTCCTGGCGGGGATTCGAGCCCACGTCCTTCCGGGCGAACCGAGTACGCCTTTACTGCCTCGGCTAGGCAGCCCCTCATACAAACATATAGACAGACAGAAATGGTGGAAAATTAGAAAATGTATTTCCTTCCTACTGTAGACACGACCGATACATAAATACCAATCTTTTTAAATTCTAAGCAATTTACAGACAAAACTCTTTTTTTATATATAGATATGGAATCTAAGGAACAGATGATTTTCGTTAAATCCACCCTCCACGAAATCAAAAACGCCCTATGTGACATCGCAGCCAACGAAGAGAGGCTACGTTAAAATTTGGAACAGATTAAACAATATGTGCAAAATGAGACAATACAAATCTCGGAGACCTCGAAAATATTGTGAGATGGACAGCAGGCAATGGTATGTTGATAAACGGGGCTAAAAGTCAGGTTGTGAGTTTCACAAATAGGAAAAGTCCTCTCAGTTTTAATTACTGCGTTGATGGGGTGAAAGTTCCTTTTGGGGATCATTGTAAGTACCTAGATGTTAATATAAGGAAAGATCTTCACTGGGGTAATCACATAAATGGGATTGTAAATAAAGGGTACCGATCTCTGCACATGGTTATGAGGGTGTTTAGGGGTGGTAGTAAGGATGTAAAGGAGAGTGCATATAAGTCACTGGTAAGACCCCAACTAGAGTATGGTTCCAGTGTATGGGACCCTCACCGGGATTACCTGATTCAAGAACTGGAAAAAATCCAAAGAAAAGCAGCTCGATTTGTTCTGGGTGATTTCCGACAAAAGAGTAGCGTTACAAAAATGTTGCAATGATTGGGTTGAGAAGAATTGAGAGAAAGAAGAAGAGCTGCTCGACTAAGTGGTATGTTCCGAGCTGTCAGCGGAGAGATGGCGTGGAATGACATTAGTAGACGAATAGGTTTGAATGGCGTCTATAAAAGTAGGAAAGATCACAATATGAAGATAAAGTTGGAATTCAAGAGGACAAACTGGGGCAAATATTCATTTATAGGAAGGGGAGTTAGGGATTGGAATAACTTACCAAGGGAGATGTTCAATAAATTTCCAATTTCTTTGAAATCATTTAGGAAAAGGCTAGGAAAGCAACAGATAGGGAATCTGCCACCTGGGCGACTGCCCTAAATGCAGATCAGGATTGATTGATTGATTGATTGATTGATTGATTGATTGATTGATTGATTGATTGATTGATTGATTGATTGATTGATTGATTGATTGATTGATTGATTGATTGATTGATTGATTGATTGATTGATTGATTGATTGATTGATTGATTGATTGATTGATTGATTGATTGATTGATTGATTGATTGATTGATTGATTGATTGATTGATTGATTGATTTGATAGTCTGAGTTACAAATAACCTTAAATAAACATTTGATTGAATTACAAGTGTTTCTACTGCAGCTACATGAACACTATCAAATTATTCTAAATGTAGGTAGATGGGAATTGTACAAATACAAATTCTGAGTCCTAATGACGTAGTTAAGGCTTACAGGAAATCACAAGTTAATGTTAATAAGGGATTTGATCTGCCATATCGTCGGTGAAGAAACCAAACCTTGTATTCCACATTGCTCTTCCTGTCCATTATGTTCCTTAAGGCTGGTCACGCCTCCCAGCCACATATGGATACGCGGAGTATCAGAAAAATGTTCGTTGTGTTGATTTTCCTATGCTGATGTGTAAAAGAAAATGAAACCAGTCATAAGGAAGATAATGCATAGTAAGAGAGAGGTTTGGTTTCTTCAACGACGATATGGTTTAAGAGGTAGTTATTGGGTACTTCATATTATAACAAATCTCTTCAGTGAGTGCCTATTTGCCGAAGGACGCGTCGGTGTGTTAAAATCTCCCCTAACCAATAAAATAAAATACAGGTTATATACAGTACAGGTATCCCTTTTCTTACAGTACATTCTAATTGACGAGGCAGAAGGAACTGCCTCCTCTTTAATGGTGTAAGTGAAACCTCTGACGAGGACACCTACGCTGTGACGCTTTCACTATATCCTCATACCATCCAGTGTTGTCACTTGAACAGTCCACTTTGGCGAACACTTTGACGAAATTCAGGCTATATTTAACAATAATAGTGTCCATTTGATAGGAATTAGTGAAAGCTGGTTATCGCTTTCAATTCCAAACAACATGGTTCCCCTTGATAGTTATAATCACCATCGTCATGACCGCACCAATAAGATGGGAGGAAGTACTGTTCTCTGCTGTATAGACGACTTGAAGAGCCGTGCCATTTGTACCTCATCGTCCGGTGAACTGTCGAGGACGGATTTTATGTTCGTTGAAGTAGTTGCCAGTGCACAGAAAATACTTATTGGAATGGTTTAACCGACCACCTAATGTATCTTATTTGACGAGTTTGAAACATACCTGCTTAACTTGCTACCAGCCTAACAACATGCCATTATATTAGGGGGCTTTAACACTAATCTTCTTACGAATAAGTACGATACTATGAAACTAGAAGACTTGTTATCTCATGTGACTTGACTGTCATTCCCTCTGAGCCTACTAACCATGTACATACTGCCAACAACATTTCCCACGCCTTAATAGATCTCAAAGTGACTAATAAACCTCAGAAAGAGGTAACTAACGGACAAATTTCAATACCGATCTTATATTTCTCGCTCACTCACTTCGCGTTCCAAAATATAAACCTAGGTATATAACGTGCAGGGTATGAATATATCGACATGTATGAATTAAGATATGATGCCTACAATATTCCGTGGAATGACATTTTAAACCTGACAGACATTGATGCAAAAATAAATAAATTTAATTCGTTAATACACAGTCTATACAACAAACATGCATCAAAACGACAGATCAGAATATCACGCAAACCTAGTCCGTGGCTAACTTCTACAGTTAAAAATATGATGTCTCAACGTGATACTCTTTATCGAGATTACAAACGTACTCATGACCCAAACGACTATGAAAATTACATAATAACTAGGAATAAAACTAAGAAAAACAGCCGTAATATTTAAATATGTTCGCGAATCAGTAAGTATCATAAATACGGCTAGTGCCTGGAGGCATCTCCGAGCCATGGGGATAGGCAAACCAGCGAACAGCTTCAGATATATGACATTCCACCCGACGATTTAAATGCGTATTTCACGGAAGAGAGAGTTCATTCTAACCAGCTTAACAGACCACACGATCACCTGCCTCACAAAATCGCCCCTGCTTTGCTTTTCGTACCGTCAGCATTAATGAAGTTAAGAAAGTCTTGTATTATATTAAATCCAAAGCAAGTGGTGTCGATGATATTCCTATTACTTTCATACATAATATTATTGGCGCTATTCTACCAATTCCCATCCATATTTTTAATTACTGTCCCAAAAACGGCAGATTACCGGCAATTTGGAAGTACGCTAATGTAATTCCACTTCTACAAACTCAGGTTCGAAGCTTCTATTCGATTACCATCCCGTTTCGATTCTCCCTGCTCTTTCCAAAGCGTTAGAACGGGTGGTAAATGCTCAAATATTGGATTACCTGCACGCTCATTCTCTTCTGGACCCGCATCGATCTGGCTTCATGAAGAGCCATAGCACAGAAACTGCCTTACTCAAAGTGACTGAGGACATCAGACAAGCAATGGAGAAAATCAAGTGACAATACTCACACTGTTTGACTTCAGCAGTGCTTTTGACACGACAAACATCCAGACATTGTTGAAAAAACTTGAATCGTTTTTCGGCAATCAAGCTTTAAAATTTTTCACCGCATATCCTACAAATCGTATGCAACGTGTTATAGCACAATATACTGCTTCACAGTGATGACTCCGGATAACAGGGACTCCCCAGGATTTTGTTCCTGGTCCTCTTTTGTTTGTCCTATACAGGGTGAAGCGTAATTCGCGCACTCGGGCGTCGCAGCGCGACTCCTCACATGCCAGCAATAAAAAAATGTCTCTTACAAATTTTCGTCTAGCGAGTATATCCGGTAGAAAACGAACGTTGAAGAGTAGCAATCTGGCAACACTGTAACCATATGTAGGGTAACTACCTCTGTCAGCACGTTCTCGACGTGCTGTGCAGTTGCTGCAGTGGTTAGAGTTTTTGGTTGGTATGCAGGAGGTCGATGGTTCGATCCTGGGTTGAGGCGCTTTTTTTATTTGCTAATTTCCATCTGACATTCATCATCATCATCATCTGTTTACCCTCCAGGTTCGGCTTTTCCCTCGGACTCAGCGAGGGATTCCATCTCTACCGCCTCAAGGGCAGTGTCCTGGAGCCTCAGACTCTCGGTCGGGGGATACAACTGGGGAGTATGACCAGTACATCGCCCAGGCGGCCTCACCTGCTATGATGAACAGGGGCCTTGTAGGGGGATGGGAAGATTGGAAGGGATAGGCAAGGATGAGGGAAGGAAGCGGCCGTGGCCTTAAGTTAGGTACCATCCCGGCATTCGCCTGGAGGTGAAGTGGGAAACCACGGAAAACTACTTCGAGGATGGCTGAGGTGGGAATCGGACCCACCTCTACTCAGTTGACCTCCCGAGGCTGAGTGGACCCCGTTCCAGCCCTCGTACCACTTTTCAAATTTCGTGGCAGAGCCGGGAATCGAGGGAATCGAACCCGGACCTCCGGGGGTGGCAGCTAATCACGCTAACCACTACACCACAGAGGCGGCCCCATCTGACATTACCTACTGTAATACAGTAAGACACCGTTTCTGAGGTCATATGTATCCTACATTTACAACATTTTGTAACGCTGAAACAACAAATACCTGGTTAGACTAATAAGAAATAGACAGCTGAAACAAACAGGTTTCACATCTAGTAGATGAAGTGCTGCAAATAAATTCACGCTCACGACGTGGAAAGGACGCCTTTCAAAACTGACCAATGAAAACGATTGTTCGTCCATTTCTAGGATCGTAGTATGCAAGTGCAAATGGTTTCTAGAGGACCCGCTGCAATCGCTGTTGACGATAAAGATGCCAGATACCATACCACCTGAACTACATTTACGAAATAAAAAAACATCCGCCTCATCCCAGGATCGACCGCTCGACCTCCTGCATGCTAACCCAAAACTCTACCCACTGCACCAACTGTACAGTACGTCTTACGTCTGCTGATAGAGGTAGTTACCCTACATGTGGTTACAGTGTTGCCAGATTGCTACTCTTCAACGTCGTTTTTCTGCCGAATATACTCGCAAGACGAAATTTTGTAACAGATATTTTTTTGTTGCTGGCATGTGAGGAGTCGCGCTGCGACGCCCGAGTGCGCGAATTACGCTTTACTCTGTATATTAATGACATCTCTTCAGTAATAAAGCACAATAGATATCACCCTTGTGCGAATGACCTCCAAATTTACTGTCACGTTGGTAGTAAAGATATATCGAACGCGATACGTGATGTAAACACCGACCTGCAACAACTCAGTATGTATGCCAGTGATAACGCTCTCCTTCTCAACCCCAAAAGGGCCCAAGTTATTATAATCGGTACACAGGGATTATTGAGTTCCCTGTCTAAAAACCACACTATTCCTCCAGAGACTTTAAATGTAACCGTAATTCCGTTTAGTAAATCAGTGGAGAACCTTGGTAGGACTCTGACTGAAACTGTTGACTGATCTGCACATGTAAGTAATACATGCAGAAAGATGTACGCGACTCAACACCCACTCAAACGGCACAAGAACGTATTGACACAAGACTTTAGGATAAAACTGACTGGGACTCTTATACTACCACTACTTGACTATTGCGACTTGGTCCTCATTGACGCAGCTAGTAATCATACTATAAAATTGCAAGTAGCATTGAACTCTAGTTTTCGGTTTGCTTTCACCTTGAGTTAGGATTCTCACGTAACTCCTAGGTACAAAACTGTTTCCTGGCTGAAACCCGAAGGGCGGCGAAAGTTACATATACCGACGTCGGTATATCGAACTCTAGATGCAAATCTCCCCCTATATATTTCTTCGAAATGTTATTTTCTCTCCTCATTCCATAGTATTAATACTAGATCTGGCTGTTCCCCCGCTATTCCCGTTAACCGCTCTTCCAAGTACAACACATCCTTCGTTGTGACTGGGTCGCGACTTCAGAATACACTTCCAGCTGATATTAGGAACTGTAGGACGTATACGAAATTTGAAACTGCTTGCAGAGATCTCCTTCTGAACACCGCTGACCGTTTTGTGTGACCGGTGATGTACACTACCGCTCATTACTTTCAATATACCCTGGTATTTCAGATTTACAACACAAATCAAACGTTATTTCTCACAAAAGATAATTATATTTGTACCGGGCGGTACACCTCCACGCCGCTAATTTAAAATGTGCGCCAGTTGAAACTCCTCTGCTGGAGGAAGTCTGAACTTTATTGACGGTATTAATTTTCAAGTTTCTCAGAAGATGTCACTACGTGGAAAATTTGGAGTTTTTGAACTGTGTCATTTTCGACGTATTTTTGTTTTGCTTGTAGAAAGAAGTGTGAACTTTCTCTTCTAGAGAACACTACTGAAGATCAACAATAGTGCACCCTAGTGCGGAGTGAAAGAACTACTTTTTTGGAGAAATTTTTATTTCAAAAGTTTGTTTCTTGTTAAATTTCTTTCTGTTATTGTTTAAGTTGGCTGTATACCCCTCTCTTTCCCCTTGTTTTGTATTTAGCCAATCCCGAATTTCTTTTATTAATTTCTGACCAATCCGAGGTATCTTCCCCCAACTTGAATATGTTGCTGTATCCTACCCAATAAAGAGTTTGTGGGAGGGTGTTTTCATTCCCCTAACGCCTCGAACCTTCCGCGAGAGGATATAAACTGCTGATTTTAGGGTCTCCGGGCCACTTCTCTTCCATCTTTCAGTGTGTAAAGTACATAGCAGGGGGCGGGAAGCGCCTCTTTCTTCGGCAGCGGTCAACAAGGTAATGGCCAATTAATAACTTCTTTCTTTGCTAGCTCAGCAGTTTAACTCTCGGGGCGGGTCCGAAGTTTTTCCATTATGTAACCTTCCTTAAAAATGTAAAGAAACTTGTACCTATTCTATCTTTTAAACTACGTATTGGGATAGAGAGTGCGTAACCCTCTCGAGCTCCCACTCATATTGTTTTGAGGTGAACTTATTTTCTCAACCTTTTCTTCCTTAACATTATGTAAATTTGTTTCTTTTCTAAAGTCACCTCCGTAGTATGGGATTAGCCCTTGCATCAGCGGCCTAGTGCCAAATTAGGTTTTGAAACAAATACATTAGGAGTGCAGTTCGCCTCCTCTCAAATTGTTTCTTTAGAGGTCATTGTAATTACCCCTTTTTCTTTTATTAGACCTCAGTAGGTTGGGTATGTTACCCCTGTGTCTATGTCCAGAGAGGACAACTTGAAGGTGGAGTTTGGTGTGGCCTTTGAGAGGCTTAAAGTTGAGAGCGAGTGGCTCTTTTTCGAAAATTGAGTGTTGTATGCCTCGTGGAGGCTTTTCGGTGTAATTTGGAGCAAGTGCTCCTGAGCATGAATGGGGTTTTCTGCCCCTCTGTTAATACTTATTTTGAAGTAAGGTTGGGCTGATTGCCAAAGCATTGTGAAGTCAGGGCTCGAAGCCCAAATTCTGTAAATATTGTAACTACCCTTTTGACTTGCTACTCTGTACCTGCCATGTTTGTTATTTCTTTATTTTGAAAAGAAAATATAACCTTGTTAAATTTTAAATTAATTTTACTTTCATAGCTTGAGACCTGTTCACCACCCCGCACCTTTTTCACGCATAACTACCACAAAAATACGGTAACAAGTGGTAGCAGAGCGTGGTTGAATGGGTCTCAATTTAGCCCCTTTTGACGGCTAAACATTGTTTTGTTCCGAACTCTAACAATTTTCTCAGTTGCTGGAATTTGTTTTTTTTTTTTTCAAAATTGTTCTGCCATCATGCCCGGCCCTCGCGATGTTCTCCATCTTAACTATTTGCGCAAGGAGGAGTTAATCTACGAATTAACTATTAGAAATGTGCAATCTGGAGGCACGGTTGCAGTAGACACAAATAAGCTTAGAGAGTCCCTTGATTTTCCCATTTCCATCCCCACCTTGGGAGAGAAAGAAATTGACGACTCTCTTTCCACGATCGTCGAGAATATTACTGGGCTAGCTTCTGTAGTTAGTTTTTTTGATGAAAATGATCCTTCTCCTAATCAAATTAAGCGTGTGCAAACCAGGCTGCATCACTTTTCAAATAGAGTTAACGATCTGTTGTCTCTGAAGTTGAATGACGTTCAGAGGAAGGAAGCTAGTACGCTGCTTGAAAATATTTCTGAATTGTCTAGCAAGGTCACTCAATTGTTAACGGGGGAGGTTCCTCCCAAAAGCGATCTACCCACCACAGTGAATGTAGGTAGTGAGGAAGAGCCTCCTAAGGGAGAAGCAAATAGGTAAACCATTGCTGCTCAAACAACCTCTGCCCCATTGGACGAGTCTGAACGCCGTAACTCATTAAATAATGTACGTTCTGAATTAACTTCCTTCCCATTGAAACCTTTACCTACTATGTCACCCGGGTTTAGTAGCTTGCCTCATCAATTGGCAATGTTGCTCAGAGGTATCTCTAAGTTTTCCGTTAATACCACCAGTGACGTAATTTCATTTTTAAGATTTCTAGTTGAATTTCAGGATCATGCCCTTGTGTTTTCTCTTTCTCCATGTCAAATTTTGCAAATTATCTATCCTTATGCAATTGGTATTCTCTATGACAAAATAGTAAGAGCCATAGCTGAACAGTCATCTATTGAAGATTTTCATGCACACTTGCTTGCAAATTTTATTCCCGCCCGCGCGAGGTCATCTCTGATTCAGAAGTACTATTACCGTGTACAACGCTTGGATTAAAACTTGGCTGATTTCATACAGGACATTAAGTTTTATACTAGGGTGTTTCCTCTTCACTTCCCTGAGGATCAGATTGTACAAGCCATTGTGGAAGGTATCTCACCATCCTATAGGTCATATTTGTGTTTCGCGGCGTGCCCGCAAACTTTCTCTGAACTTGAAGCATTGGCCGTCTCAGCGGAAGGAGGTAGATACGCCGATTCTTTGCGTGTCGCGAAAGAACCCCCTCCTTCTCTTTTTTGCTATGGGCTTTACGTCGCACCGACACAGATAGGTCTTATGGCGACGATGGGATAGGAAAGGCCTAGGAGTTGGAAGGAAGCAGCCGCGGCCTTAATTAAGGTACAGCCCCAGCATTTGCTTGGTGTGAAAATGGGAAACAACGGAAAACCATTTTCAGGGCTGCCGATAGTGGGATTCGAACCTACTATCTCCCGGATGCAAGCTCACAGCCGCGCGCCTCTACGCGCACGGCCAACTCGCCCGGTCCCTCCTTCTTTTAGTAATCCTCGGCCTCCACCTCGCCGACCAGTCAATTCCCGTAAATGTTATGCTTGCGGGTCGCCTGACCATCTTCGCAATAAGTGTCCACTGATCAAGTCGAGTGGGACAAGGAATGGGGCTGGTTCATCACAAGGCTGTTTTAAATGTGGGGTTTTCTCACATATCGCCAAGAATTGCCCAAACTCAAATAGCACCCCCTCCTGCTCAACTTCTGGTGCAAATTCCACCAATGCCAATAATAAAATGTGACTAGCGGCTTCGGCTGAGTCGACTAATTCTGCTTCCCAAGGCTCAGCCCCTGACAAAAAGGTCGTGAATTCAGGGAACGATCAGTCTTCAAATTCATCTTTTGAATGCCCTAAAGAATGTCTTAGGATTGCGGCGGATACCCCCGCACCTGTTCCTTTTCTTAAGATTGAGTTAAATAACGAGCCTATAACCGCTCTATTAGATTCAGGCAGTGTTTGTTCAATTATTTCGGACCAATGGTATTCAAAATTTAAGTCTGTTTGTAAATTACCTGACTATGATTCATCTCCTGTTCAATATGTTTCGGCTAATTCATCCCCATTAGAAATTCTAGGTTCTGTAAATGCCAAAATTCGTATTTTTAAATTTACATGGAAAATCAAACTGTTTGTGGCTAAGCACTTGTCTTGCCCCATCATACTGGGAGCGGACTTCATTTCTCAAACTGGTCTTGTGCTCGATCTTCAGAGTAAGTCGTGCACATTCAAATTTGCGTCAAATTGTAAAATTCCCTTGTTAAAGTGTAATTCTGTATCATGTTCATCTATTTCGCCTACCCAGGATGAGATGTTGTTAGACCTTAGACATCTACCTGACGAGCAGGCTGATAGTATTCGTAAATTATGTCAGTCATTTCCAGAGGTGTTCTCTGATACTCTTGGTGTTACTGACCTTATTGAATACAAAATTGAGGTCACGGATTCGATTCCTGTCCGTTTTCCACCATATAGGCTATCTCCACCTAAAATGAAGGCATTGAAAGAAATCATCGATCAGATGTTGAAGGACGGTATTATTAGGCCCTCTAAGTCGGCGTATTCGTCACCTATTTTTCTAGTCCCGAAACCCCAAGGAGGCTTCAGGCCGGTCATTGATTATAGGGCTCTCAATCGGAAGGTGGTGTTACAATCTGTGCCCCTTCCTGACCTTCATTCTTGTTTTTCATGGTTTCGTAAGGCCAAGTTCTTTACTATCTTGGACTTGAATCAGGCCTATAATCAAATTCCCCTTGCCGAAGAGTCTAAACACCTTACAGCGTTTGCCACGGACTGGAACTTATACGAATACAACCGCGTGCCTTTCGGGCTCCCCACGGGAGCAGCTGTACTCACTAGGCTGCTAGATAGGGTCTTCTCCGACATCAAATTTGAGTACTTATATCACTACTTGGATGATGTCGTCGTATTTTCAGAGACTTTTGAAGAACATCTAGATCATCTGCGAGAAGTCCTCGATCGCCTTCGTAAGGCTGGGTTAACTGTCAAGTTGTCCAAGGTTGCCTTTGCTAAGCCCTCTATGTCATTCCTAGGGCATATTGTGTCATCTGATGGTGTAGCAGTCGATCATTCTAGAACACAGGCCATCCGTGATTTTAAACCTCCCAAGGACATTAAAGGTATCGCCAGGTTCATTGGTATGGTGAATTTCTTCAGGAAGTTTATTCCTAACTTCGCTAATAGAGCGGCGCCCTTAAACCTTCTTCGTAGGAAAGGCATCAAATTCGAGTGGGGACCTTCTCAACAAGCCGCTTTTGAAGATCTTAAATTAGCTCTCTGTAATGCCCCTGTACTTGCTATGCCTGATTTCTCGAAGAAATTCATCGTCCAAACCGACGCGTCGTCGTCAGCAGTAGCGGCAGTCCTTCTTCAAGAGACTGAACTAGGGAGGCGACCCATCGCCTATGCATCTAGGACTCTATCGGCTCAAGAAGCCAAGTATTCCATCTATGAGCTCGAAGGTTTGGCAGTCTTATTCGCCTTAGAAAAGTTCCGTCTCTATCTGGAACACGTCAAATTCGACCTGGAGACAGATAATCAAGCCTTAAGCTGGGTCTTAGGTAGGCCGCGTCGTACTGGTCGTATAGCCCGTTGGGCCATCCGTATTTCTGCCTTCCAATTCGATGTCAGGCATATCAGAGGTACCGAAAATGTTGTTGCTGATGGACTCAGCCGTATGTTTTCTAACGACGTCGAGACCCATGAACCGGTCTGCAGTTCATCACCTTCCGAGTCCATACTATCTGATGTTAATGCCATCTTAACAGATGCTCCCATGCTCTTTAGGGATATCGAGAAATACCAACGTGAAGATCCGACGCTGGCTCCGATTATGGAAACCCTTTCTTCTGGGGAACATGTCGTCCCTTATGTTCTGAGGAATGGTGTTCTATGTTGCCCTTCGAGGCATGATAAGATGATGAAAGTTGTCGTTCCAGCTGTTCTTGTACCTATGATCTTCAAGTATTATCATGAGACCCCATTAGGAGGGCATCTTGGTATCTTTAAAACTCGTGAGAAGATTCGTGAAATGTTCATCTGGAAAGGTATGGACGGTGAAATCCGTGAACTAGTGAAGGCTTGCAAACCCTGTTTGCTTAGTAAACCAACCATGTCCACCAAGGTAGGCCTTTTGTCTTCTCATCAAGCGTCGCGCCCCATGGAACGCCTGTATATTGATTATGTAGGACCCTTCCCCCAGTCTAAGGGAAATGCTAACAAGTTTATCTTTGTATGCGTAGATGGCTTTACTAGATTTTCCTGGTTATTTCCGACTAAGCTGGCTACCGCTCAGTCTACCATTACTTGCTTAAATTCTATTTTTTTTTCTTTTGGTCCGTGCCAATATATTGTGTCTGATAATGCTAAGGCGTTCACATCAAATCTTTTTCGTAAATTCTGTTTCGACTTGTCCATCTCTCATGTAACTACTTCTGCTTATTACTCTCAACCATCTCTGGCTGAACGGGTTAACCGTAATCTCAGGTCCGCGCTTATTGCCTATCATCATGAAGATCATTCCAGGTGGGATACGTCCCTGCATTTGTTAGCTTTTGCTTTGAATTCGGCGGTTCATGAATCACATAAATTTACTCCAGCCTCTTTGATGTTCAAGTTTGTTCCCAACACGCCGCTCTCTAACCTCTGGTCTCTGAGTGACATTCTGCCCGAGACAATAGATCCGGACAACATTAAAGATCTTCGGAAGAAGGCTAAAGCCAATCTTAAAGTGTCTCATGAAAAGGTTAGGGAAAGGTATGATCGTGGACGGAGACCCACCCCTTTGAAGGTAGGTGACCAAGTTATGGTCAAGAACTTTGTTCCCGCGGGCAAGCTTGCCCCCAGATTTCATGGGCCTTGTATCATTCTCGATTTTCTTACAACGGTTACGTTGTTATTAAGTAATCCAGCCACCGAGAGGATATTTAGGGTTCACCTGTCACAGGTGAAACCAGTGTAAATTTTGTGTCAACTTGCTTCATATAATTTGAAAGGAATATGAAGGTTATATTTTTTTTTGAGTTTCACTTTTAAGGCTTTCTGCCCCTTCTATAAAATTTAGTTTCATATGTAAGTATTTTTGTAAACCCTCCCCGCACCGTTAAACTGCCATTCTGTCCTTACCACGGCCATTACCACGCTCCCGTCTCCTGCTATACACACTGTGGCTTGCTTATATTAAATGCCATGGATATCTGCACGCCGCTGGCCCCTCAACCTCTCCACAAAGCCTGTGCCCTCAAAAAAAATGATGATGGTCCAACAATTCTGCCGCCTAGTTTTAATGTTTCAGTGCCCCCGCAGCCGCGTGGCGCCGTGCCGCGACTGGGCTAGAGGAAGGGCCCCCTCGACCCCAGCGAGGACGACATGTGCACGGCGAGCCGGAGCTCTCCTCCCGGCCAAGGCTGATATGCGGCGCACGACCTGCTACTTGCCCGCAGCCTGTATATGTTCACCGCGGGCGCGGCGTGCTTCAACACCACTGCTCCCCTCATAGTGCGGGCGAGCGGTATCTCAGGGTACTTGAGGGGTCCGAGCGGCCTCCTTTGGACGCAAGCTGCAACGGCCGGTCTGGCCATCCAACTTAATCAACATCAACTACATGGACAGTTACTATAAGCAATGACTACACTTGGGGATTCAACAACAAAATCTGGTGGACTTAGAAAATTTTTCCTCGACTTTAAAACTAAAGTTTTCCTTCTCAATTCAACCTTCTACAAACATTAAAACAGGACTTCCGCTGTTACTACAAAAATTTTTGAAACTGAATCAAACCAAATTAAGAAAATCTTATAAATGCTTCTGCAATCAATCTTCATATCCACATCATAACTTGGACCTTGTCTCAAACAGATTTCATGTGTCACCCCTGGAGGAACTTTTGGGGGGGGAGGTCTGTACCGGGCGGTACACCTCCACGCCGCTAATTTAAAATGTGCGCCAGTTGAAACTCCTCTGCTGGAGGAAGTCTGAACTTTATTGACGGTATTAATTTTCAAGTTTCTCAGAAGATGTCACTACGTGGAAAATTTGGAGTTTTTGAACTGTGCCATTTTCGACGTATTTTTGTTTTGCTTGTAGAAAGAAGTGTGCACTTTCTCTTCTAGAGAACACTACTGAAGATCAACAATAGTGCACCCTAGTGCGGAGTGAAAGAACTACTTTTTTGGAGAAATTTTTATTTCAAAAGTTTGTTTCTTGTTAAATTTCTTTCTGTTATTGTTTAAGTTGGCTGTATACCCCTCTCTTTCCCCTTGTTTTGTATTTAGCCAATCCCGAATTTCTTTTATTAATTTCTGACCAATCCGAGGTATCTTCCCCCAACTTGAATATGTTGCTGTATCCTACCCAATAAAGAGTTTGTGGGAGGGTGTTTTCATTCCCCTAACGCCTCGAACCTTCCGCGAGAGGATATAAACTGCTGATTTTAGGGTCTCCGGGCCACTTCTCTTCCATCTTTCAATGTGTAAAGTACATAGCAGGGGGCGGGAAGCGCCTCTTTCTTCGGCAGCGGTCAACAACAAGGTAATGGCCAATTAATAACTTCTTTCTTTGCTAGCTCAGCAGTTTAACTCTCGGGGCGGGTCCGAAGTTTTTCCATTATGTAACCTTCCTTAAAAATGTAAAGAAACTTGTATCTATTCTATCTTTTAAACTACGTATTGGGATAGAGAGTGCGTAACCCTCTCGAGCTCCCACTCATATTGTTTTGAGGTGAACTTATTTTCTCAACCTATTCTTCCTTAACATTATGTAAATTTGTTTCTTTTCTAAAGTCACCTCCGTAGTATGGGATTAGCCCTTGCATCAGCGTCCTAGTGCCAAATTAGGTTTTGAAACAAATACATTAGGAGTGCAGTTCGCCTCCTCTCAAATTGTTTCTTTAGAGGTCATTGTAATTACCCCTTTTTTATTTAATAGACCTCAGTAGGTTGGGTATGTTACCCCTGTGTCTATGTCCAGAGAGGACAACTTGAAGGTGGAGTTTGGTGTGGCCTTTGAGAGGCTTAAAGTTGAGAGCGAGTGGCTCTTTTTCGAAAATTGAGTGTTGTATGCCTCGTGGAGGCTTTTCGGTGTAATTTGGAGCAAGTGCTCCTGAGCATGAATGGGGTTTTCTGCCCCTCTGTTAATACTTATTTTGAAGTAAGGTTGGGCTGATTGCCCAAGCATTGTGAAGTCAGGGCTCGAAGCCCAAATTCTGTAAATATTGTAACTACCCTTTTGACTTGCTACTCTGTACCTGCCATGTTTGTTATTTCTTTATTTTGAAAAGAAAATATAACCTTGTTAAATTTTAAATTAATTTTACTTTCATAGCTTGAGACCTGTTCACCACCCCGCACCTTCCTTCACGCATAACTACCACAAAAATACGGTAACAATATTAACTTACACATATATAATACAGCCACAAACATTTAATTTTACTTTCATCAAAGTGTCCTCTTTTGGATTTAATGACTGCCTCACAAACTCGAGGCATGTGGTCAATTAGTTTTTGTAGGTATCGTTAATCTATGAGATTCCATACATTGTTAACAATATTCCAGAGATGTTCCTTCCTGGGTATATTAACTTCCCTGATACGTCTGTCCACTTCATCCCAGGCCATTTCAATGGGATTACAATCGGGGCTTTGGGACGGCCATACCATATCTTTCTGTACTTTCTGTTTTTCCTTTGATGTAATGTAGTTCGTACAGTATGCCGACCGATGTTTTGGGTCATTATCCTGTTGTAAGGTGGAACGCTTTCCCTATTAAGCGCAATCCACTTGGTATTGCATGATACTGAAGTATGCGGTGGTACTGCTTCTGATCCATACATCGTTCTGTTTTCATAATGTCTCCAACTGTATCTCCGGCAAAATATCCCCAAACCATAATAGAACCTCCACCGTGTTTAACTGTAGGTAGAACACGCTGCTGGGCTACCCTTTCCCCTACAAATCGGCGAACAAATATTCTCCTTCTGGTTCCAAAAATCTCGAACTTCGATTCATCGGTGAATAACACCTTCGTCCACTCTTGCGATGTCCAATTACGATGTTTTCTGGCCCATTCAAGTCTCTTCTGTTTATTTATGGGCCCTAGAAAAGGTTTTCTTTCTGTGACACATCCTTTCAAGCCAGCTTCAATCAGTCTCCTTTTTACTGTTGCAAGAGATATTGTTGTTGTGTTCATTTCTACCAATTCTGCACGAATTTGGGGCGCTGTTTTGAATCTATTTCTCTTAATGGTAATTCTGATATATTTGCCTTTGTCATCACTTTTAGTTGTTTTACGAGGTGGTCCTGGTCGTAGTATGTCCTTATTGCTACCTGTTGTCTTCTGGCGGTGAAATGTGTATTGAACTCCCCCTATAGACATACTACACTGTTTCGCAATTTGGCGAGTAGATAAACCTGCTTGGCTAAGTGTTACAATTCCAGCACGTTTTTCTATGGATATCTCCACTCGTAGAGCCGTACTAGCGATGTGCACACTTCAACTGTCACGAAAGTACTGACATGCAGGAACCACATGTTATGTATCGTAGCAATGTTTGCCGTTCGCTGCAGATATCACATCGCTACAGGGAACAACACAGGTACACCAAATGCGGCGTCCGTCGGCAAATAGGTAAACAAACACATCCGATAGGTACATAACGTTTATGTGAACAACATTGATTGTTGGATACTATTGTATCTCGATGACCACAAACATGAATCATGACATGTGTACAACTGCTGTATTCTCCCTTTGCTTCCTCAACCGTACCCACAGTATTAGACCTTATCTACAGAGAACTAGATGTCAACTATTGGGTGTATTGAAATTAATGAGCAGTAGTGTATGATAGAGTGCGTGTTTGGGCCAATATGGTATATGACTATGATTTCGAAATTAAATACACAGTTATTTGCTAGAATTATTATTATTATTATTATTATTATTATTATTATTATTACAAATAATAGTGTGTATGTGTATAATATTTAATCTTTCAATTCGTGTACATAGTATTTAAGTAGTCACTGTTTATCGCCATACTTGTTTTATGACATACTGTATTATACACAGGCCTAGTATGTATCCTTTACGATGTATTGTTTCTCATAACTGCTTTATATGTTTTTGTTTCATGCACATTGCTAGTTTTACTTATTATGTACTTTTCTAACTTATTATCTTGCTTACGTATCCAGTGATAGCATTTCTTTATTGTATTGTAATTATGTGGTTGACCGTAAGTGAGGGCCACGAGCCCGAACTTCGCCACTGCTAAAGACCTAAATAAATAAATAAATAAATAAATAAATAAATAAATAAATAAATAAATAAATAAATAAGTAAGTAAATAAATAAATAAATAAATAAATAAATCAGAGCGGGTTAATAATGAATTCAACCGGTGATAAGTGTTATATTAAAGATAGATATTCGTTCGAGATGAAAGAAACGAAGTTCTGCTCATATGATATTGCCAGTCATATGGTAAACTTGCGCGCCAGATATATTATTATGGAGCATTTGAAAGGATAATTATGCATTTGTGTTGCAGTTTAAAGAGCACTTGTTGCAGTTTTTGCAACGATTGACGATAAAAATATTTTAAAGTGACTCTCAACAACCATGGAAGTTAGGCCATATGAATATTTACTAAACTGTCTCGGGACTACATAATGGCCATAATCGTTAAGGCGTTCACGCACTCGGTCGAGCGGCCGGTGGTGCGAAGCTACCGTCCGTGCGATTAAGCCTGAACGCCTCTAAGGCCAAATCCCTCCTAGTCAATGTTGGCAACGATATCTCTCGGGATTCCCGTGAGTCGAAATGTGACTTTATTAGGCGTCACAATCAGAATATCTTAATACTTGATTTTCGATTCAGTACTGGATAAATGTGGATGAGTCGTATGTGAGTTTTACGTTGCACGTCTTTGATGCGGAGCATCATGGGTGAGCTGGGTATTTAGATTTGAAATGCTATATGTTGATTGAATAGCGTGAGAGGTTTTACACTGCCTGGCGTGTGTGTGTGTTCTTTGTTGTAAACATCACTCCTTGGCACTATTGACCTATATTGCACCCATCATATGAGCCTGATTGGGGAATTTAATTAATTTTATTTGATATTGGATGGAAGTATTCATGTATGCTATTAAAATTATAAAATTATGGTATACTCAGGAAGCCACTGTATATGAACAAAGAATCAGCAGAAGCTGATTCCATTCCAAGAGTGAGACAGAAAACTACGAATCTTACTACCAGAATCCCCTAGATTTGGAATGGACTCGTCCATATAAATGAATAGCGAATATAAGTGGTCCAATCAGGTTGCACCATTCAAATAATTTTAAAATCAGCGGTACAGAATATTTAATTCATCTGCAATCAAGGCTAATAATTAATGTGGATTTTATGACAGCAAGATATTAGTATTGACTAAGTAATTTTTGGACCAAGTCAATGTATTATTGGTAATGGAATATAATAATTGCGCACTGAACTTTCGGATAGCAACACAGGTGTGCAATCACCGCCAACATGAAGTCGGTTCGACAGTGCGTAAGAAGAAGTAATCCAACTAACACTACCAGTAGTATACGAAAAGTTACGAACAATTTTGAGATCACGCTGTATAATGACATGCAGTTTGTGGAATTGAGTAATGCGTTTCATCTCATAAGCATTTTATTTGGGAGATGCTCTCCAACGGGGATTTTTGGGTGTCAAAAAGCATATATCCTTCCGACGAGAAGTGACTCTACCTCCACACCGCCCCGATTCTCAACATTCAGTCATCTTCAGAAGGGTCGTGACGATTAGACGTGTGTCGGGCAGCGCTCCGTATTTGTGAATACCCACAAAGAAAAAGTATATTTATCTAGGTATTCGTACGAAGCTAAGTTTTAGACACACCAAGTGCCCATGAAAGTGACTTTTAAGAATACCAGGGAACTAAATAATAATAAACATACTCTCTGAATCAATTTTACATATTACCGCCATGAGATTTTGAGTTATGTAATAACTGATACACAGTTGTAATACGGGCTGATGATGCTCACTAGTGCCGGGAATCAGACATTCTAGCATACAAGGAGACCACTCCAGGCTTGGGAACACTTTCCTTTTTCTGTTGTATTAATTCAGCTGGGGAGCAGATATTTGCGGAAACCTACACTTTCACCGATTAGCTCTCTTCGAGGCCGAGCGTAAACCCCATATTTAACTGTTCTTTTGTCAAGATCGAGGGGAAGGCTGGCTACACGAAGTATTTGACTGCGTGTGAATGTAACCAGAGGGACGTCCAAGACGACAAGCAGTAGTAACGATCTTTCGCGATTGAGTACGAGATAGGATGTGTACATACTAAATGATTAGTGTTCTAGTATTTTATATCATCGATACAGTGATAATATGGTGTGAGAGTGTATCTGTGTTAGTTATAAGTAGTTATTGAGCAATATGGATACGTCAAGAAAGATGAAGAAACTAAATTGTTGTAGAATGGATTACTAACTCCCTATGGCCGCATCCTCTGACGGGTGACGATAGGTTGCTGGATGTGAGTATTGTTCTCATATTACTATGTAGAATCTAAAACATCTCCTTAATGTAATATGGATAGGTGCGCGAGGCGTAGATTTAGACACGAAGACACAGTCAAAGTATGTAGGGTATTTTTGTCGTATTTAAGTGTTTAGATTATTATTATTATTATTATTATTATTATTATTATTATTATTATTATTATTATTATTATTATTATCAAAATGTTGCTATTTCAGGTTATTTGTAACGATTTTTGCGAGTGTATGAAGCACTATTTTAGCCTAGTGTGGTGTCGTAAGCATGTCTATTTTGAGATATTTATAGGATCGTCGCCGGAAAATTATTATTATTATTATTATTATTATTATTATTATTATTATTATTATTATTATTATTAGTTAATTAATAATATTATTTTTGTGTGTGGACCAGTATATAGAATTATGATTTTGGTAACGTAACTAAAGGCTATAATCGGAATTTATGAGAATCACTATCATAATTTCAGTAAAGATGATGGTGATCGTTACTTTTTTTTTTTTTTTTTTTTTTTTTTTTAGTAAAATCTTAGTAAGTAGTTGGGTGATTAATATTACTATAAAAACTTATTTTCTCTAGTAAGAATTATTTGACATAGAAATGAAATGCGATGTTGAGTGACGATAGCACTCTAAGATTTGGTAAGGTCCGTATTTAACAGTACAGTATGATACGCAACGTTATTCGCAGAGATAAATTGAGAGATTTCTGTGTTAGCATGTTGACTGGAAATAAAGAGAAATAAGCAATGCAGCTGAAATAGAGTGAATGCCGGCATTATGAAACCGAGGTAACATAGTATTGAGAAGCAGATATGACGGTGAAACAGTCAAAATATTAAATATTTGAAAGGACCTAATGATACTTTTATGGGCTAATTGTGACACAACATCGGTTATTGGTATGTATAGTTTTGTTGAATATGTAGATCGCCACTGAAATATTGTGCTGGCATATTGAACACCCAATAGATTTATTAAGAATGTCAGATTTTGCTTACCTTCAGGAACCATTTTTTGTGTGACACTACGTATTATTATTATTATTATTATTATTATTATTATTATTATTATTAAGAAATATTTCTTTTCATTTTCGGTATTTATGGCTGTTTGTTACGGTCCTTAATGTTGACACGAACCTTATTTCATGAATTGTTATGATGACTTTCATTCTGCGTCAGGTTGAGTAAACCACGATATTAATTGGTTTATGGTCGTGGTTAACGGTTGTTTCAGTGAATTACTACCATTTGGACACTGAAATTAACCAAAAATTATATGAATAGAAATGTATTGACCTGAGATAATAATTTTTCTTTGAGAATTCTTGTGAATATTGACTTCTAGTGTATATTTGTATATAATCAGTGATAGTTTGCGGTTCTTATGGTATTTTTTTTTGACGTGTTAGGCTATTACATTTGGCTGTGTCGCTTGTTGTAAATAGTTATTTTTAGGACCTATTTTTATTTAAGTGGGAGAGTACATTCTTCTTTGGTGTGTGTAATGTAGAATAAGTTATGGTAAGACTGGCGCTCAATATAAGAAAATGTTTTAGATTCTCAAGCAACAACAACAAACCCATGAATTTAACATGTTACTGAACTTGATGGCCTGAATCAACATTTATGTATTTTAAAAAGTGTATATTATGGAACACAAGTTATAGTTGAAAGGTTCAGTAACTATTTGGTAATGAAGTTATTATTATTATTATTATTATTATTATTATTATTATTATTATTATTATTATTATTATTATTATTATTATTATTATTATTATTATTTGGAAAATATGCTTTAGGCAGCTGATATTTTTTCTTTACACAGTGGAGAGTTTCTTTCCTGTGAGTTGAAAAAGCTCATGGTAATTATCATTTAAAACAAAGATTCATCAAATTATGCAAATGAGAGTAAAAATTGTAATCACCAGAGGTGTGATATATTGGAATGTGAATGTTCTGAATTATAGATTACACATACACAGTGGTAACGAATTATGGTGGACACCAGTGGCTAATCTTTTTAATATGATTTTTTTTTTTGATTCGTTGTGCCCAGCTGTGGAGCGCGTTTGAACTTATTTTGCACAATGTTTCTTCTTCTTTTCTTCCCAATATCTCTTCATTTTTTCACTGTGTTCCTTTCTGCGTGTTTCTGTCCAGCCTGTATTTTTTCTTGTTGGTTTCTCTGCAAATTTATGTTTGTTTACTAAGCTTCTAAATTTCATTCTATCTTGAATGGTTTCGTCCTCAATACCCATTTCTTGTAGATCTTCATGAATTTCTGCTAACCAATTGTTGCGGATTTTCAGGGTTAGAGCTAGATTTAGAATTTTCTTTGTCAGCCTGTTGTTATCCATTCTGTGTAGGTGTCCGTAGAATTTTAGTCGTCTCTTTCTGATGGTATCTGTGATTTTTTCTGTGAATTGAAAAATTTCGTGTGGTTTCTTTTTCATCCAAATTCCATTTTCGAACTTTGGTCCTAGGATTTTTCTGAGAATTTTCCTCTCTTGTTTCTCAATGCTTTTCATTTGTGACCTGCCGCCAATGATCAGTGTTTCAGATGCATAAAGTGCCTCTGGTTTGATGACTGTATTGTAGTGTCGTAATTTTGCATTTTTTGATATACATCTTTTGTTGTATCTGTTCCATGTGATTTTGTAAGCCCTTTGCAGTTTAGCAGTTCTTTCTTTGTTAGCTTCCTGATTTAACCCTGCTGGATGAATAATTTCACCTAGATATTTGAATTTGTCTACTTGGGAAATTATTCCACAGTTGGTGATTAATGGTTGATTGTCGAATCTTGATTTAGTTCCTTCCATAAACTGCGTCTTTTCAAATGAAATTTGAAGTCCGGTTTTTGCGGCTATTTCATTCAATTTTTCTATGGATTGGATTGCTTCTTGTCTGTTGTTCGAAAGGATCGCAAGGTCATCTGCGAAAGCTAAGCAATCAAGGTGAATTTTGTCTTTAAGAAGTCTGCCAATGTTTATACCTTTACTTTCTTTTCTCCATTCACGAATCACTTTTTCCAAAACTAAATTGAATAGTAGTGGGGATAGTCCATCTCCCTGTCGGACGCCAGTTCTGATTTCGAACGGTTCAGAAATTTCTCCCAAGAACTTAACTTTTGATGTTGTGTTGGTCAGAGTTTGTTTAATCAATTCCCTCGTTTTCCTGTCGACTTGAAATTCCTCTAGTATGTTGAACAGGGTCTGCCGATCTATGGAATCATACGCTTTTTTGAAGTCAACAAAGGTGATTACTGTTTGTTTGGTTTTGCGAATCTGTAGTATGGTTTTTAGGTTTAAGATTTGTTCTGCGCAGGATCTCCCTTTTCGGAATCCAGCCTGATAATCTCCGATCAGGTGGTCTGTTTGTTTCTCTAATCTATTAAGTAGAGCTTTAGAGAAGATTTTATATACGAGTGAGAGGAGAGAAATTCCTCTGTAGTTGTTAATATCTGATTTGTCTCCTTTCTTGTGAAGTGGGTGAATCAATGCACATTTCCAGTCCTCCGGAATTTCTTCAGAAAACCAAATGTCCTGTAAGATTTTTTGAATACTCTGGGCCAGTTTGTCACCACCAATTTTCAACATTTCAGCGATTATTCCATCTTCTCCTGGTGCTTTGTTGTCTTTTAAATCTCTGATTATTTGTTTGACTTCTTGTAATGTGGGGGGTTCTGAATCTGGATTAGGTGTTGGTTTTTCATAGGTGAATTGTTCCTTTGGAGATTCACAGTTTAAAAGGTCCATGAAATGGTTTGCTAGGAGTTCACAATTTCCCTTATTACTTGTTTCCAAAGTCCCATCTGTACGTTTGAAACAGAGACTAGGTGCCTGGTAATTGGATAATTCTTCTCTGAATGTTCTGTAGAAGTTCCGTGTATTGTTTTTCTTGAAATCTTCTTCTATTTCTACCAGTCTGTTTTGATCATATTTTCGTTTTTCAGATCTGATGATTTTTGAGGTTTGTTTCTGTGTTTTGAAGAATTCATCACGATTTTGATCAGTTTTATGGGAACTCCAGTTTAGCCAGGACCTAATTCTGACTTCTATGGCCTTGTCACAGGTGTCATTCCACCACCTGTGTTTGCGTTTCCTTGGGGGATTGCTGATGTTTTGTGAAGCTTTCAAGAGTGTGTCCTTGAGTTCTAGCCAGTTTGAAGGAGCATCGTTGGAGATATTCGCAAGGAAATTGTCTGAGTTCTGTCTCAGAAATTCAGGGTCGATTCTTGGGTTTCTGATTGTTTTGGTTTTCTTCCTGTTGGGTTGAAACTTTACTTTAACAAGAGATAGGTGGTGGTCGGAGTCAATAATTCCCTTTTTGACTTTAACGTTCATAATTTCTTTTTGGTTTTTCTTGGAAATAGCCACATGGTCTAGTTGAAATTCTCCTAAATGTATGTTCGGGGATCTCCATGTCATTTTCTTTTGTGGAAGTGCCAGGAAATGGGTTGACATCAATTTTAGATCGAAATTCTCGCAGAAGCCAATTAAACGTTCTCCATTTTTATTGGTTCTTTTGTGAGCAGGGTAAAGTCCTACAGTGGTCCTAAATTTCTTCTCTTTGCCAATTTGTGCATTGAAGTCCCCCAGCAGAATTTTGACATGATGTTTTGGAACTTTGGCTGTAGTTTCTTCTAGTAATTCCCAGAAGTCATCTACCTTCTGTGGGTCTTTTTGATTGTAATTGTTTGTAGGTGCATGTGCATTGATTAGTGTATAAGCTTTGTTTCCTGATTTGATTGTCATTAGCGAAATTCTTTCAGAAGGAGATGTAAAGTATAATACCGAATTTGTGATATTTTTTCTCACTGCAAAACCAGTGCCAAATTGTAATATTTTGTTAGGGAGGAGGGTAGCTGGTTTACCTTTATAAATTCTATAGTTTCCTGATTCAAAATGATTTTCGTCACTGTACCTAGTCTCTTGGAGTGCCAGAATTTGGATGTTGAGTTGGTCTAATGTGTCTGTGAAGTGCTTCAACTTTCCAATTTTGCGAAGCGTGTTGATGTTTAAAGTGCCAATAAAATGTTTTTCCTTTGGGCGAAGAGATTTGGGAAGCTCCGATACATTCCCGCATGATGTTCTCGGTCCCCCAGAATCCGATGACCGAGAAAACCTAGTATGAATACTAGGGCCTGGGGTAGTAGTATCATTAACTGACGTTGCCATCATGCTAGTAAGTTGAAGATAATGGGGAGATTGATCTTTGTCAATCTCATAGTTACAACTAAGGTATTGAGCCTCAGAGGTTGCCTCAAGATGTTTTCTGGCTGTGCCTGTTTTTGGTCCGCGAGAGGTATTTTATTTCCCTCAAGCCCTCCGGACAAGTCCGGCGAGCCCCCCGATCCGCCACCTGGGACGCGCCCGATAGGGGAACAGGCAAAACCCCCACGGGTTTAATATGATTATTATTATTATTATTATTATTATTATTATTATTATTATTATTATTATTATTATTATTATAGTATGCTATCACTATGATTTACATATTATTTTGGATGGCCTAATGAGGCATGGTTTTAACCATTCAAACCAGTTAATTATGCATTTTAAAATTAATTGTAATTTAATTAATTAAATATTAACATATTTATTTATTTTTATGTAACTTCTGAAATATTTTATTATAGATTATTATTGAGTTTGTTGGATGATTATTAGTACTTCTGATGATTGATATTGGTTAGCCACTGTAACATCATTTAGAAAAATGTATTATTATTATTATTATTATTATTATTATTACTATTATTTTATTGTCCACTAATCATTACATTTAGACAAAGTTATTATTACCATATTACTGTGCTGGTGTGTACATTTACACAGATATTTTAGAAATTTTATGAAACAGATTTAGTAATTAATTATTAAATTTTTTTATAATTAATTAATTAATTAATTCAAGAATTAATCAGTGAAGTGGTAACTCATTTTCATTTATTAACAATACTCTTTGACATTGTGATAATGTAATACTATGATTTGAATCTGAATTCACATTACATTAATTAGTATTCGGTTGATTTCACTCTTCATTTTTCTTAATTTTGAAAAATAAAATTGTATACACAATTTTTAAAAATCAGTCTGTGTCATGATTTTATGTAGTTAGTAAACTATCCCTAGTTGAGCTATACCTATGCATCCCTATTCGACGACAGGGACTGATCGCGACTGAGAGGGGTCTCGCATCTTCGGTAAGTATATTCTTTTCAGGGGCAGCCGTGGCAATATTCGACTCCAAGTCTACACCGAAGAAGCTCAAGAAGGGTGCAATACAATTAGCCATGGTTCGAGAGTGTGTAGCCTCTTTGGTATCCTCGTGAAATGAGGGTGTTGCACTGATATTGCTGTATAGTCTGCAAAGAGGTACGTGGTAGTGAGTGTTGTCGGCAAGATCTTTTGTACATAGAACGAACAAAATCGAGCCTATTAGTGAGCCTTGGGCTACGCTCGCTCTGATCATTCGCGTGCTCGACAGTGTGTTTTGTACGTGTACTTGGAATTCTCAGCCCTCCAGTCTGACATATCCAGGATGGAACTCATAGTGTATGAGTTTCGCTAGTAAGCCTTCATGCCAAACTTTGTCGAATGCCTTTTGGAAATCTAAGAAAACCGTGTGCGTGTCCCTTTGCTTATTAAAGCTCAGAGTTGAATGTTCTAAGAATCCTATGAGCAAATGTGTTGAGAAGTGTCCGTTCCTACCTCCGAATTGTTCGTTGTGGATAGTTCCTCTTTCCTTGATATGTGCTAATAGCCTCGTCAGCAGTATTTTCTCGAATACTTTGCTGATGGCATCCAGTAGGCCTTGTTGGTCTGTGGTTATATGGGGCCGATCTATCTTTGCCTGGTTGCCTGGCCTTTTTCCACTGCTCAGTAAGCCTGAGGATTGCATTGCATATGCTTGTGAGTAATGTTAATGCTTTTTGAGTTATTTTTTAGTATAATATTGTATATCTTTCGGGGCCGGGAGCCTTCTTTGGGTTAAGATGATCTATGATCTACTTAATCTCGTGAATGTTAGTTTTCTTAACCTCGGGCTTAGGTAGATTGGCGAGGAATTCCTCTACCTATGCTTCTATTCGCCTCGTGAAGTTAGGTTCTGGCGGTTCCTCGTTGGGAGTGACTGCCGCCTCAAGCGTGTCTGCTATGACCTCAGCCTTCACTCGGGTCTCGAATACCAGGCCGTTAGGACTCTTAATTGTTGGAACTACGTGTGGTTCTCGGGTGAAGTGTCTCGCTGAGTTCCACACCGGACTGGTATTTGTGTCGAACAGACCTGTGTTCCTGCACTGATGTTTGTGTTTCAATTTTTAGCTAGTTTTTCATTTCTCGATCGAAATTGCGGTGGTATCACACCCAGCTGCGTCTATGTCGATTGCGCCTTCGTATTAGATCTTTGATGTGAGCTTATGTTTCGTTATATTGGTCTTTCTTCGTACAGACCGGGACACTCGAATTCGTTGCTGCCTTGATCGCCTGTACTAGTGTTTTAACAGCTTCATCTATTTGGACTGGGCTTTAAAGTTGTGCGTCTTCTTTTCCTTGGAGTAACGTATCCGGCTTTCTTTCAAATTTTCCCTTTTTATCTGCTTTATAGTTAAGTTTTCGCTTCGGGTTTTTCTCATGTTGGGTTCATACCCCACTGTCGGCAGCCCTGAAGATGTTTTTCCGTGGTTTCCCATTTTCACACCAGGCAAATGCTGGGGCTGTACCTTAATTAAGGGCACGGCCTCTTCCTTCCCATTCCTAGCCCTTTCCTGTCCCATCGTCGCCATAAGACCTATCTGTGTCGGTGCGACGTAAAGCAACTTGCAAACAAAAAAAAAAATGCTCATGTTCCTCTGAGTTAGCATCTAGTGTAAACAGCCTCAATCCTAGGTCGTACCACCATGCTGTGCCGTTGACGTACAATATACCGTCGCTGCCAGGACAAAACCTCCTATGTGAAATATGTTAGCTTATAACTTTGGCCGGTAAGGTTCTGTCATCTAAGGTGCAATATTGTGCGAATATTGTCAAGGCATTCTCGCTCTTCATAATGTATGTGCTGCGGGTCAGTATATCTCCAAAAACATAATCACATGGGAGGTTTCGTCCCGGCAACGACGATATGTTGAATTAGGGCTATGTCTTGTATGTCGGAGACCTGCCCTCGTGATGCAATGAATGTAGATTCGCTGGGAGCCGCTACCACGTATTCCTGGGATATCTTATGGTTATATAGGCAGCCTCAGCTGGCATGTTTTCAGCTGAGATCTCGTCCCAGGATGGTGTTTCTCGCTAGCCCTACTATATACTACTTCTATGCCTTCAGTTTTTAAACTTCTCGGATGACGTTAATGAGTATCCCTCGCACTGTCATGGTGCTTCCAACGCGACAATTTCTGGCTTGTCAAGCTTCGTATGTTTGATATCTTTCCTCACCAGAACCGCCACGCCCCATAGCGGGTTGCCCTGTCGCGTGCATGCACCTTGTGTCCTTCAATAGTGGATTTCTCCGAGTTCGATTTTATGGTTCCTGATACCCTCGAATAGCATTTAAGGACTCGAAGCCCCTGTATGTCGTTGTTATTGTTCTCATCTTTTTTATTAGGTTGCTCAGCCATCAAGCGTAGTAAAGCCAGAGATAGCGTTCGTCGGTATCCCAGCTAGGGTATTGACAGGGTTATGAATAGTGCTCTCAATATATCAGCTCCTACTACTAGGAGGTTATTGAGGTTTAGATTCGGGGAGATTGTTTTCAAGAACTCGTCCAGCCGACTCCTGAACATTCCCCCTGCCAGCTTCCTGGTGATTGGCCGCTCTCTCTGTTGTTCAGCCTGTCCGTGTGAGATGTGTATGGTTATGTAAGGGCCGGTGAGTAAGGGCTGGGGTTGGGATTGGGGTTGTGTTACAGGTGCTTTCACGCTATTTGTAGGCTGTTGTTTGTTCTTCCTGCGGAGAGTGGAGCTGGCCACAGGGGGCCCTCGGAGAGACCGGACTCACTGAGCGTGGACTTTTCCGTTTGCCTTGGTGGAGGTGGGGGCTGGGTCTTCTTGGTGGAGGGTTTCTTCTTCTTCTTCTTCGTCAGGATGGCGGTTGTGTGTGTTTGGACTAAGAGTCCTAGTTGGGGCTCACCCTCGGTCCTTGGGGGTTTCAATTTCGCTCTGCCACCGTCTGATGGGCCTAGTTTGCCTCGTGGGCCTGGGTTTTGGCTTTGGTTCTTGGTGCCTGAAAGGCCTTTTGTGCCTGAGAGCCTTGGTTTCCCGCGGGCTTTCCTTTGCCTGAGGGGTCATTGGTGCCTGAGGGGCGTGATTGAGCTGGTCACCCTTGATTGTCGGCTTCGAAAGCCCTGCGGTGTGGGCAGTTCCTATAGTTAGCCGCGTGTGGCTCCTCGCAGTTGGCGCACTTGGAGTACGTGGGATCTCTGTCGTGGGGACAGTCACCTGACAGATAGGGTCCCACTCACCTGCTGCGTATCGCAATAGCCCTGCAGACCGCACCACAGTGCCCATGCCTCTGAAAAACTTAACATTGAGGGCCGGATGCAGACGGTGGCTTCACCGAGACTAGCATGTTCTCCAGGAGGCGCATGCGTTCCACACTGTCAGCTCCTGGGGCATCCGCCACGTCTATTTCCTGTTCGAATCCGTGACACAAGTACAACAGTGGTACCCTGGGAGTGAGCTGCAATTTTGATGTCCTCCGGAAAGTACCTGTTGAAGACGGTGCGCACTACATACCGCTTAATCGAGTTGCGAGGTATTACTTGTACGAATTTTAACTGCATGTCTTCTAGCACTCGACAAGCTACGTCGTAGCTTTTGAAGCACATCATGTGCAGCCGGACGGTCTCACGGACTTCCCGTCTCGGCTTGGAGAAGTAGTACCCCTCTCCGCTCTTGATGTAGTGCTCCAATTAGTGCAGTATATCGTCGTTGCCGGGACAAAACCTCCTATGTGATAATATTTTTGGAGATATACTGACCCACAGCACATACATCATGAAGAGCGAGAATGCCTTGACAACCGTCACACAATACTGCACCTTAGATGAGAAAACCTTACCGGCCAAAGTTCTATGCTAAAATATTTCACATAGGAGGTTTCGTCCCGGCAACGACGATATATCGCTTTAATGTCATCTGTGTAGGCCGTCTGAGGTGGGGGCTTGACTTCTTAGGGTTAGAATTCGTGTCAGGTTGTTGTTGTTGTTGTTGTTGTTGTTGTTGTTGTTGTTGTTCTGTGTTGTGGGGGATGCAGTGAGTTGCCAGTAGTGTCTGTGGAGCCGGAGCCGTCGGAGTTGGTATTTTGGTTGAGGCTCCTGTCAGCCTGAGCCTCGCAGCTCGGTGGCTGGGCCTCATTGCACCATCTCTGCTTCTTCCCCTTCATTCCATTTTCCACCCTAAAGCCTTCTTCCTGGTCTAGCCCTCGTCAGTATGAGACCTGTCTTTCAGCTACCCGACACGTGGTTAGTTCCTCTCCCTCGGTACCATCTACGATCGCTACTTGGGATTCCGTCCAAGTCCGACTTGCTTTCCTGCTTCCTGTTCGGATGGGTGGGTGGGTGGGTGGGTATTAGGCTTCCTGTGTCACCAGCAGCCCTGTCCGCGAGCCCTGGGCCTCGCTCGGGTTAGGTACCGGGCACTCGGGTGGTCAGGACTGGGTCCTGTTCAGCCACCACCACGACACGAGGCATGCTAGGGTTGAGACATGATCCGTTAGCCCTCGGCGCCGGCGCCGGCATCGCTTCTAGCCTTTTGGTCGTTCCTGAGACAGAGGTTGTCTTAAATGCATGCGTTACCCCTGTAGCCACGGGGTCGGTGGGTTTGCAGCCACAGGGTGGTGCTTGGCTAACCACCGGCTCTGCACTGTAGCCTGCCGGGCGGCAAGGTGCGACAGTGACCGGGATGCGCGAGCCCTGGCTTCAGGTGTTATAGGGGGTTGTGTCTCTAGTGTTTGGTGATGGTATGCCTGCTACTTTGTGAATGTGGCGCTTGGTTGTTACCGTGGCGTCCTCCAGGGGGAGAACCTGCTCTACGAGATTCAGACGCGGAGTCAGATGTCTCTCCTCCATTCGTAGTGAGTGAAACAGCACCCTAGTACGTATGGCGGCTTGGCGCTGGGCTCTCCATGTGCGTCTCAGAACAGCCGTCCGGTGCGGTGTCTCAGGGCACCGTCGGGTAGCCGGAAACATATTTCTCCTTCCCTTCGGATCTGCCTTAGCATTTCCGAGGATGGGAGATGCGTGGGAGCACTAAGAGAAAAGCGTCTCATGCTTGGTGACCACGTCTATAAGCTCTTGAACGTCGGCGCTTGCCGGTATGGCCTCAGGTTCATTAACAATTTGCTCTTTCGAAAGTTCATTGCTTGTTGCTTTTTGTTGTTTTAAAGGGCCTGGTCGCCTGTGTGTACATGTGAGGACATCTAAAAGCGAACTAGTTTGCGCCATACCTGACGTTAGGCACCGAGAACTGGTAGCCAGTTGGGACTAGTAATGCAGGTCTCGATGTTTTCGTAGAAGTGCGAGTGGCGCATCAGCACTGCCCGCAGCCGATGACAGGAGAGAGAGAGAGAGAGAGAGAGAGATCGGTGAAAGGCACGTCACAGTCAGCTTGCTACTCGATTATAAGTTGCTTTCTTACGTGGGGGGGCCCGAAGCCCACTCCCCCCTCCTAGCGATCAGCAGAAATCCACATCGCCTCCGACATGCCATTATATCTAAAAACAGACAGCATGGAGGATTGGGGACATGTGATACTGTGAAAATACCGGCCTGCCCCCGTGCCGAACATGCTACCAGGTAGATTACGTATTAGGTTGCTTGGTAGTGGAGGTTGATAGTAAGGACAAGGAGAAAACCACATAGAAAGATGCCTGCAGGTAAAAACTGGTATATTATATATAGCACATACAAAGGATGTGGTCTGGAAAGGCCCAGGAAATATTGGTTGGGAACAGGTATTATGCACAAGTCAGTAGCTCATTCCTTGCCATTCCAGTCATTCAGGGGATCAGTCCTTCTGAGCACTGCTGTGGCTAGCGCGAGCCTTTCCTGTTACTGAAACATGCCGCGAGAAATCCTAAATCCTAGGACCTACAGCACAGCCCGTTCCCGTTGAGGTCCCTGGTACCTAGTCTTCCAACCCGGAGAACCACTTCCGCCGAGGCGGGGACCTGCTGGATGGCGGTGGCGAAAGACGCCGGACCTCCTCTCTCTCCTCCCGGGCCATGGCCCTATACGCCGGGCAACTGCGATGAAAGGCCGTGTGTAGTTGGAGCATACCGGCGCCTCCCTAGGCGCGGAGCAAGCTGTATGGTGGTGGTCACTAGCCCAGGGATTGGAGCGCAATTGTAGCCCAGAGCTAACCTGACGGTGGCCCCAACTCATATAACGGAAACACTGCAGGAGCTGTAGAGGGACACGTTCTGATCTCACCTGACTGCCGCTACCTGCTGAGGTCCTCTCCTGATTTGTTCATTGTTTGACTGCCTTCCTGGGTACAGTCGAGGTTTGCGGCTAGGTGGCCCTCACCGGGTGGTCCGGCGTCTTTTTCATCCTGTTGGCGGTCTCTTCTTGGCAGGGGAGGAGGTCTTTACCTGATAGCGCCTCTCCTCCCGGCCTGGGGACCGTGAGGGCGCGGGCTGCCCCGCTGTTGCTCCGTCTTCTCCTTTCTGGCAGGCATGGGCAGCGTGTGCAGGCGCCTTGGTGTGGTCTCTGTCCTTTGGAGCACATTCAGACGCCTATATGGTGAAAGACGCGCCGACCGGCCGGGCCTGCGTAGAAGCCTTGGAAGGCCATGGGGAGTCAGTCTCCAACTCTCTGCTGCCGTCATTAGTCCTGGGCGTCGTCCTGGAATGCGCGCGCGTGGTAGGCCCTCTCTGGGTGGCCCGTGCAGTTGGCGGTCGTTCCTGGCTGGCATCCTTAGTTGTCTGCGTCCACTTAAAAAAGCGGGGCAGTACGGGCAGTGTCGCGTTGTCCCGACGCTCGGTAGCGTCAGCGTCCACATCGGTCCTCGTAGTCCTGGGCTTCGTGGAAGCCAAGAAGCACGGGTTCATGCCCACCTACTTGTTTCTCTGCCTCCTGGAAGTCTGGGTGGCTGCCTACTCTCTGTCGCCCTCCTATGGCCCGGTGCCCATACCAGGCAGTCGGATGATTTGGTTTCTCTCGTGGAATCTGAACCAGCTTTCATTCTTTGGGCGTATGATGAGCGGCCGGGGAAGGATCATTTCCATGAATTCCACCGGCTACTGGGCGCTAGGATGCACGGTGAACTTGAGGAGGTTTTTTCCTTTATTTTTTTGCTTTGCTTTACGTCGAACCGACACATATAGGTCTTATGGTGACGATGGGATAGGAAAGGCTGAGGAATGGGACATAAGCAGCCGTGGCCTTGATTAAAGTACAGCCTCAGCATTTGCCTGGTGTAAAAATGGGAAACCACGAAAAACTATCTTCAGGGCTGCCGACAGCAAATGCGTGGGCGGCGACAATTACATTATAAATTTGATCATCACCAATTATGTTCTATCTACGGGGGCAGTATTTGCAATTATAGCTGGATTTATTCAATGATATCCTTCATTTACAGGGTTAACACTAAACCCTAAATGATTAAAAATTCAATTTACAACTATATTTGTAGGGGTAAACTTAACATTCTTCCCCCAACATTTCTTAGGATTAGCTGGTATTCGAACCCACTATCTTCTGAATGCAAGCTCACAGCTGCGCGCCCCTAACCGCACGGCCAACTCACCCGGTGAGTCTGTAAGCCTCTGTGAATTTACTAATCGCCACCATAATCATATATTTGTAACTAGTTCCGTGGCCTCGTTTAGTTCCATACCTGTTATCTTTAAATCGTTAGAAATTCAGTATAACCATCGTTGTCCTGGTCTCCCTCTACTTCTCTTACCCTCCATTACACAGTCCAATATTCCCCTAGGTAACGTATCCTCCTATATTCGCCTTACATGACCCCACCACCGAAGCGGTTTATACGTACAGCTTCATCCACTGAGTTCATTGAGTCTCTATTGTGACCGTAATTACTAAGGAATGAACTTGACATGTATTCGAATGACCCGATCAAATACCTCTCTCTCTCTCTCTCTCTCTCTCTCTCTCTCTCTCTCTCTCTCTCTCTCTCATCAACTAGTACAGGCCTCGACTGGAAGTCAGCTGATCTGAAGATGGGGGTAACATTGCGGAGAGCTACGTTTTCAAATCGGAAAATTGAAGCATATTCCAAGGCGCAATAAATTTAACCAATAAACATTAACATAGGGAATGTTAATCAACTAGGAGTGGTATTTTACGGACACACCTGCCACGTAAAGTTTTTATATGCAGTGCGAGTAGTTGTACGAGCTCTCTGATCTACGTAATTCTTTTTTGGAAATTAACATTCTTATCGAGCTGTGAGAAAATGTTTACCGAGGCAACGTTCTTTTGTGACGATGAAGCTGTCAACTTAGAACCCTCTTGTAGTAAATTTCTAGTAATTTCGAAATGAAAGTCTGTATAATTGTATCAAGAACAGTCCTATCTAAGCAACGACTACAATTCAGAGAATTGCGAAATGAAGAAAGCCGTGTTTAACCCACGATATCAGCAAGGACAGGCTAGGCGGAGAACTTTGCAGAGATCTACTATTGGCTTTACGTCACACCGACACAGATAGGTCTTATGGTGACGATGGGACAGGAAAGGGCTAGGACTGGGAAGGAAGCGGCCGTGGCCTTAATTAAGGTACAGCCCCAGCATTTGCCTGGTGTGAAAATCGGAAACCACGGAGAAACATCTTCAGGGCTGCCGACAGTGGGGTTCGAACCCACTATCTCCCGAATACTGGATAGTGGCCGCAATTAAGCGACTGCAGCTATCGAGCTCGATTTTTCAGAGATCGAACTCAGCTCCATTTGTCAGCTAAACGTTTTCAAGTCTATGCAATTCTGTGTAGTGATAAAATATAAGGCGAAAATGCTGTGCAACGTAACATCTTTCAAGGAATTCAAGTACCGTATTTCGTTACCAGAAACTGTACTAGGATCAATTCTGGCGTTCTCCATGCTAGTATTTGTGTTAGTTTTCAGCGACCAAACTTCAAGGAAACTGGTACCATGATGGAAATTCAACGAAGGATGTACTCAACTCAACTCAACTAGCCCAGGATCGACGCCCGAGAGATACAGCGAGGAAATTCATAGTCGACATGGCCAACTAAATCCGATATTGCGCAGCCCGTGCAATGAAGCAGTCTAAGTACAAGCTGATAATCTAGGCAGAGGGAATCCAGGTCCATCAACCAAATATAAGTATATTTTGAAATTGATAAATTTCCTTTCTGTAGGTAAAAGTATGCTTTATCTAACTGAGTATATATTTTCTATTAAAATAGTAGTAGTATTGATTACTTTCTTCCTCTATTTTGGTGTTGGTTAAATGCTGTAAATCTATCTTTGATTTTAGCGCTAATTTTGTCTTCAAGATAAGAACTACTAGAATATCTGTGATTAATAATAATCCCATTTACCGGGCGAGTTGGCCGTGCGATTAGAGGCACGCAGCTGTGAGCTTGCATCCGGAAGATAGTGGGTTCGAACTCCACTGTCGGCAGCCCTGAAGATAGATTTCCGCGGTTTCCCATTTTCACACCAGGCAAATGCTGGGGATGCGCCTTAATTAAGGCCACGGCCGATTCCTTCCCACTCCTAGCGCTTTCCTATCCTATTGTCGCCATAAGACCTGTCTGGTCGGTGTTACGTAAGTAGTATAATTGGATGGTTCGGCGGCCACCTCCACCTCAGGCTCCCAGTGGCCACCTCCACCTCCACCTCAGCCAGAGGCCTCCCAGTGGCCACCTCCACCTCCACCTCAGCCAGAGGCCTCCCAGATGCCTCCTCCACCTCCCGCGGGAAATTTGAATTTGTAAACAAAGCCACGTGCTTTTTGACAGCTGTCATCGACAACAACGCATCGCTAACCTCAGTACTGCCATCTTGACGGGCCTAAACCTTAGTGGTACCAACTTAACCTAACTAGCTCGAGATAAACAAAGCCACGTGTTTTTTGACAGCCACGTGCTTTTTGACAGATTTGTAAACAAAGCCACATGCTTTTTGACAGCTGTCATCGACAACAACGAATCGCTAACCTCAGTACTGCCATCTTGACGGGCCTAAACCTCAGTAGTGCCAACTTAACCTAACTAGCATGAGGTAAACAAAGCCACGTGTTTTTTTGACAGCCACGTGCTTTTCGACAGATTTGTAAACAAAGCCACGTGCTTTTTGACAGCTGTCATCGACAACAACGCATCGCTAACCCCAGTACTGCCATCTTGACGGGCCTAAACCTCAGTAGTACCAACTTAACCTAACTAGCGCGAGATAAACAAAGCCGCGTGCTTTTTGACAGCCACGTGCTTTTTTGACAGCTGTCATCCGCCATCTTTAAACTACAGAGCACCGTGCTGCCCTCTTTCGTCACCTGTCATCGGCAGTGCTGCCATCTTGACGGGCCTAAACCTTAGTGCTACCAGCTTAACCTCACTAGCTCGAGATAAACAAATCCACGTGCTTTTTGACAGCTACGTGCTTTTTTGATAGCTGTCATCCGCCATCTTTAATCTATAGAGCACAGTGCTGCCCTCTTTAGCTACTTACCTTTGAAATGTGGTGGCGGATAATTTGAAAAATGCTTTTCGACAAGCAGCCATCTTTAATCCAGAGAGAACAGTGCTGCCCTCTATGTGGTGGCGGCAAATTGAAAAATTCCACATGCTCTTGTTTGAAAACAAACTCACGTGCTTTTTTGACAGCTGTCATCTGCCATCTTTAATCTATAGAGCACAGTGCTGCCCTCTTTAGTTTGAAATGTGGTGGTGGTAAATTCCACGTGCTCTTGTTTGGAAACAAAGCCACGTGCAGCTGTCATCCGCCATCTTTAATCAACAGAGCACTGTGCTACTATCATGCGGGCAATTTCATCACCTGTCATCCGCCATCTTTAATCTACAGAACACCGTGCTGCCCTCTTTATGGCTACTACCTTAAGCACGTAGTAGCGGACAATTTGAAAAGTTCTGTTAGCTATCATCCGCCATCTTTAATCAAGAGAGCACCGTGCTGCCATCTTTAGCTAGATACCTTTGAAATGTGGTGGCGGCAAATTGAAAAATTCCACGTGCTCTTGTTTGGAAACAAACTCACGTGCTTTTTCGACAGCTACCATCCGCCATCTTTAATCAACAGAGCATAGTGCTGCCCTCTTTAGTTTGAAATGTGATGGCGGCAAATTCCACGTGCTCTTGTTTGGTAAACATAGCCATGTGCTTTTTTGACAGCTGTCATCCGCCATCTTTAATACAGAGAGCACCGTGCTGCCCTCTTTATCGTAGTAGATGTAAATTCGTCACCTGTCATCCGCGGTGCTGCCATCTTTAGCTAGATACCTTTGAAAAGTGGTGGCGGATAATTTAAAAAGAAAAATTCTACAGCAGCCCTCTCTCGACGCTAATTGCATAAGATGGTGGCTATACATGACTCCTTAAGGGTGCTTACGCAAGATGGCTGCTATACACAGGTTCTTATGAGACGCCCTTGGGATGCTTGCGCAAGATGACAGTTATACATGGCTCCTTATGAGATACCCTAGGGATGCTTGCGCAAGATAGCGGCTGATCTTATGGGACGGCTTAAGGGTCCTTGGACAAGATGGCTTGAGACTCCCTAAGGATGCTTGCGCAAGATGGCGGACACAAGATGGCAGCTATACATAACTCCTTATGAGACGCTTTAAGGGTGCTTGCGCAAGATAGTTGCTACTCTTAGCTTAGAGGCTAACGTGTCGTGATAGTTCGATTCATTAAATTTAGGGCTTAAATGCAAAATGTTAAATATATCGAAAACGGTGCACCGTAGAGCAAAACGGACAAAATTTTTCTGCCTAATACCCAGGTTCGCAGTATGAGGAACAAGAAAATCATAGTCTAATGATGGGATCAACGGTTCGGTTCCTACTTAGGCCCTTTGGCATTTGCTCTGTTTTAGCTTGTATTGAAGCGAGTCTTCGTAACATGATCAGGTCTAGCTATGGTAGAGAGTATAACGTACCGTGCAGGTTCGATTCATTAAATTTGGAGGCTTAAATGCAAAATGTTAAATATCTCGAAAACGATGCATCGTAGAGCAAAACGGACAAAATTTTTCCGCCTAATACGTAGGTTCGTAGTATCAGGAACAAGAAAAAACATAGTCTAATGATGAGATCAACGGTTCGATTCCTACTTAAGCCCTTTGGCATTCGCAGCTATCTATTTCTACAAGATGGTGGCTGCTCTTATGAGAAACAAGATGCCTTGAGACGTCCTAGGGATGCTTACGCAAGATGGTAGACACACAATGGTGACTATACATAGCTCCTTATGAGACGGCCTAGGGGTGCTCGCACAAGATGGCGGCTACTCTTATGAAGAAAGCTAGCTTAGAGGCTACTGCGCAAGATAACAGCTGCTGTTATGCATGTGGTGGAGGGCAATTTGAAATTCTATGTGCTTAATCAACAGAGCACCCTGCTGCCCTCTTTAGCTGAAATGTGGTGGTGGATAATTTGAAAAATTCTTTTGACAGCTATCATCTTTAAAAACAATGGCGACTATACATAGGCTGTTAAGGTCTTATCATTCTCCTCCTCCTCCTCCTCCTCCCCCTCCTCCTTCTCTACCTCCTCCTCCGCCTCTTATGTCAAGGCATAGCTTTATATCGAACAAGTTTAAACCTGCATCGCGAAGGCAAGCGTGTGCAGCGATAACATTATTGTGCATGTTTAGACTTTCGAAACATAAGAAGAGTAGAATCAAACGCTGTACTCGATACGACATGTGATCAGAACATTGATTGATGCGTTCAGAAAAACAAAATAAGTGATCAAGACTAGAATCGAACAATGTACTCAATACATCATGTGTTTAGAATATGTCAGGGGATACGCTTGTTCTAAGAAGATCAGATTGAAACATAACAAGACTAGAATAGAACACTGTAATCGATGTTGTTAACTTCAACATGTGATCAGAACATTGATTGATGTGTTCAGAACATAAAATAAGTGATCATGACTAGAATCGAACACTGTACTCGATACAACATGTGATCAGAACATTGATCGATGTGTTCAGAACACGAAATAAGTGATCAAGACTAGAATCGAACACTGTACTCAATACAACATGTGTTTAGAACATGTTAGGGGGTACCCTTGTTCTAAGAAGATCAGAATGAAACATAACAAGACTAGAATCGAACACTGTAATCGATGTTGTTAACCTCAACATATGATCAGAACATTGTTTGATGTGTTCAGAGCAAAAGTACAATTTTGATGATTTGCTTAGTGTAAAATCAAAAACTATGGAAACACACTGTGCACATATCGCGTAGCTAACTCGCTCAGTAAGCAATATTGCAAAACTACAACTTCAATGATTTGCATAGTGTAAAAATCAAAAACACACTGTACCCATACTGCGCAGCTAACTCGCTCGGTAAACGATATAGCCAAAGTATAACTTCAAATTATTTACCTTCCATCATTCGTCTTGTGTGTAAAAATCAGTCGAACAAGTTATCGCATAAACATGGCTGAAAAAAAATCGTGATAGGGTATGGAACCCAGGGGTTACATCTTATCAGAAGGGCAAAAAGGATGAAAGGACTCTTCCTCCTCCCTACCGCACATTCCTTGAAGGGCTAATTGGCTGAAGGGCTAATGGGCTAAAGGGCTAAAGGGCTAATGGGCTAAAGGGCTAATGGGCTAAAGGGCTAAAGGAGCAACAACCTCGTCGATCGCTATCAGCAAGAACGCTTGTACTTTGTTAAGTGTAGAAAATTAATCTTTATTTGTAAATAGTTTCATGTTCAGAACAAGGAATGGAAAATCCCCCGAGGTGCGATGAGTTACGTTTTTCGAACTAGTGTTTGGAACACTGAACTTTTCAAGATGATAGCAGAGAGTTTAGCAATGTTCTGTTGTTGGATTTTAAATTCCGCGCTACAACATGCATAAGGTGGTAGCCTTGAGGTTTACCGCCGTAAAGATGGCAAGAGTGAGGTTAACAATGTTCTGTTGTTGGATTTTAAATTCCGCGCTACAACATGCATAAGGTGGTAGCCTTGAGGTTTACCGCCGTAAAGATGGCAAGAGTGAGGTTAACAATGTTCTGCTGTTGGATTTTAAATTCCGCGCTATAACATGCATAAGGTGGCAGCCTTGAGGTTTACCGCCGTAAAGATGGCAGCAGTGAGGTTAGCGACGCTCTATTGTCCTTCAAAGTGAGGTTAGGGTTCGTCAAGAAGACAGCTGTCAAAAAAGCACGTGGCTATGTTTACCAAACAAGAGCACGTGGTCGTGACGTCACGGTCACGTAATCAATCCTTAGCTCGACGTCGTTAAGAGCAGTATTAGGGTTAGCTATGCTTAAAAGTCTTGGGAACAGAGCAGCAGTATGAATTGCTATGTTTCAAAGTGTGTACACATGACCTATCGATTTTACATGCATCGACCATCGAACTAAACTTCTTCCGCTAGATTGTGCTGCTATCTTAGCATAACCTATACGCGTGACCTTAAGGTACAAAGAATAGCCATGTTTCAAAGCGTGTACACATTACCTATCGACTTTGCATGCAACAAATATCGTACTAAACTTCTTCCGCTAGGTTGTGCTATCTTAGCATAACTTATACACATGAACTTAAAGTACAAAGAATAGCCATGTTTCAAAGCGTGTACACATTACTTATTGATTTTGCATGCATCAAATATCGTACTAAATTTCTTCCGCTAGATTGTGCTGCTATCTTAGCATAACCTATACCCATGAACTTAAAGTATAATGAATAGTCATGTTTCAAAGCGTGTACACATCAACTATCGAATTTGCATGTATCGACTCTCGTACTAAACTTCTGCAGGTAGATTGTGCTGCTATCTCAGCATAACTAAGACGCATGAACTTAAAGAACAAAGAAGAGCTATGTCTCAAAACGTGCACACATTACCTATCGATTTTGCAAGCATCGATTCTCGTACTAAACTTCTTCCGCTAGATTGTGCTGCTATCTTAGCGTAACCTATACGCATGACCTTAAGGTACAAAGAATAGCCATGTTTCAAAGCGTGTACACATTACCTATCGACTTTGCATGCAACAAATATCGTACTAAACTTTTCCGCTAGGTTGTGCTGCTATCTTAGCATAACTTATACACATGAACTTAAAGTACGAAGAATAGCCATGTTTCAAAGCGTGTACACATTACTTATTGATTTTGCATGCATCGAATCTCGTACTAAATTTCTTCCGCTAGATTGTGCTGCTATCTTAGCATAACCTATACCCATGAACTTAAAGTATAATGAATAGTCATGTTTCAAAGCGTGTACACATCAACTATCGAATTTGCATGTATCGACTCTCGTACTAAACTTCTGCAGGTAGATTGTGCTGCTATCTCAGCATAACTAAGACGCATGAACTTAAAGAACAAAGAAGAACTATGTCTCAAAACGTGTACACATTACCTATCGATTTTGCAAGCATCGACTCTCGTACTAAACTTCTTCCGCTAGATTGTGCTGCTATCTTAGCGTAACCTATACGCATGACCTTAAGGTACAAAGAATAGCCATGTTTCAAAGCGTGTACACATTACCTATCGACTTTGCATGCAACAAATATCGTACTAAACTTCTTCCGCTAGGTTGTGCTGCTATCTTAGCATAACTTATACACATGAACTTAAAGTACGAAGAATAGCCATGTTTCAAAGCGTGTACACATTACTTATTGATTTTGCATTCATCGAATCTCGTACTAAATTTCTTCCGCTAGATTGTGCTGCTATCTTAGCATAACCTATACCCATGAACTTAAAGTACAATGAATAGTCATGTTTTAAAGCGTGTACGCATCAACTATCGATTTTGCATGTATCGACTCTCGTGCAAAACTTCTTCAGGTAGATTGTGCTGCTATCTTAGCATAACTAAGACGCATGAACTTAAAGTACAAAGAATAGCCTTGTTTCAAAGCGTGTACACATTACCTAATGATTTTGCAAGCATCGACTCTCGTACTAAACTTCTTCCACTAGATTGTGCTAAAATCGTGTAAGTGTGCTGCTATCTTAGCATAACCTATCGATTTTACATGCATCGACTATCGCAAGCATAACTAAGACGCATGAACTTAAAGTACAAAGAATAGCCTTGTTTCAAAGCGTGTACAGATCACCCTGAAATTCTTCCGCCAGATTGTGCTGCTATCTTAGCATAACCTATACGTATGACTTTAAGGTACAAAGAATAGCCATGTTTCAAAGCGTGTACACATTACCTATCGACTTTGCATGTATCGACTCTCGTACAAAACTTCTTCCGCTAGGTTGTGCTGCTATCTTAGCATAACTCATACACATGAACTTAAAGTACAAAGAATAGCCTTGTTTCAAAGCGTTTACACATTACCTAATGATTTTGCACGAAACGACTATCATACCAAACTTTTTCCACTAGATTGTGCTAAAATCATGTAAGTGTGCTGCTATCTTAGCATAACCTATCGATTTTACATGCATCGACTATCGTACTAGACTTCTTCCGCAAGAGCATGTAGCAATCGCTTTTGTGTATCCCAAACCCCTGTGCACGAACTTAAAGCATAAAGATGACCTATGTTCTAAAGCGTGTACACATCACCTATCGATAATGTATGTATCGAATATCGTACTAAACTTCTGCTAGAGCGTACGAGTATCGCTTGTGCGTGCACGAACTTAAAGCATAAAGAATAGCAATGTATAAAAATCTTGTAAACAAAGCAGCAGCATTACGTATAGTCAAGATTAAATGCGTGCACACATCATGTATCCATGATGCACACAGTACTAAACTTATTCCATTAGAATGTACAAAGTTCGCATGTGTTTGTACTGCTATCTTAGCATAGCCTATGTGCATGAACTTAAAGCATAAAGAATAGTTATGTGTAAAAAATCTTGTGAACATAGCAGAGTGTTAACTGCGTAGGTGTAGACATTGAACTTTACATGCTGAGGCAACATACTACGTGACCGTGACGTCACGACCACGTGCTCTTGTTTGGTAAACATAGCCACGTGCTTTTTTGACAGCTGTCTTCTTGACGAACCCTAACCTCACTTTGAAGGACAATAGAGCGTCGCTAACCTCACTGCTGCCATCTTTACGGCGGTAAACCTCAAGGCTGCCACCTTATGCATGTTATAGCGCGGAATTTAAAATCCAACAGCAGAACATTGTTAACCTCACTCTTGCCATCTTTACGGCGGTAAACCTCAAGGCTACCACCTTATGCATGTTGTAGCGCGGAATTTAAAATCCAACAACAGAACATTGTTAACCTCACTCTTGCCATCTTTACGGCGGTAAACCTCAAGGCTACCACCTTATGCATGTTGTAGCGCGGAATTTAAAATCCAACAACAGAACATTGCTAAACTCTCTGCTATCATCTTGAAAAGTTCAGTGTTCCAAACACTAGTTCGAAAAACGTAACTCATCGCACCTCGGGGGATTTTCCATTCCTTGTTCTGAACATGAAACTATTTACAAATAAAGATTAATTTTCTACACTTAACAAAGTACAAGCGTTCTTGCTGATAGCGATCGACGAGGTTGTTGCTCCTTTAGCCCTTTAGCCCATTAGCCCTTTAGCCCATTAGCCCTTTAGCCCTTTAGCCCATTAGCCCTTCAGCCAATTAGCCCTTCAAGGAATGTGCGGTAGGGAGGAGGAAGAGTCCTTTCATCCTTTTTGCCCTTCTGATAAGATGTAACCCCTGGGTTCCATACCCTATCACGATTTTTTTTCAGCCATGTTTATGCGATAACTTGTTCGACTGATTTTTACACACAAGACGAATGATGGAAGGTAAATAATTTGAAGTTATACTTTGGCTATATCGTTTACCGAGCGAGTTAGCTGCGCAGTATGGGTACAGTGTGTTTTTGATTTTTACACTATGCAAATCATTGAAGTTGTAGTTTTGCAATATTGCTTACTGAGCGAGTTAGCTACGCGATATGTGCACAGTGTGTTTCCATAGTTTTTGATTTTACACTAAGCAAATCATCAAAATTGTACTTTTGCTCTGAACACATCAAACAATGTTCTGATCATATGTTGAGGTTAACAACATCGATTACAGTGTTCGATTCTAGTCTTGTTATGTTTCATTCTGATCTTCTTAGAACAAGGGTACCCCCTAACATGTTCTAAACACATGTTGTATTGAGTACAGTGTTCGATTCTAGTCTTGATCACTTATTTCGTGTTCTGAACACATCGATCAATGTTCTGATCACATGTTGTATCGAGTACAGTGTTCGATTCTAGTCATGATCACTTATTTTATGTTCTGAACACATCAATCAATGTTCTGATCACATGTTGAAGTTAACAACATCGATTACAGTGTTCTATTCTAGTCTTGTTATGTTTCAATCTGATCTTCTTAGAACAAGCGTATCCCCTGACATATTCTAAACACATGATGTATTGAGTACATTGTTCGATTCTAGTCTTGATCACTTATTTTGTTTTTCTGAACGCATCAATCAATGTTCTGATCACATGTCGTATCGAGTACAGCGTTTGATTCTACTCTTCTTATGTTTCGAAAGTCTAAACATGCACAATAATGTTATCGCTGCACACGCTTGCCTTCGCGATGCAGGTTTAAACTTGTTCGATATAAAGCTATGCCTTGACATAAGAGGCGGAGGAGGAGGTAGAGAAGGAGGAGGGGGAGGAGGAGGAGGAGGAGGAGAATGATAAGACCTTAACAGCCTATGTATAGTCGCCATTGTTTTTAAAGATGATAGCTGTCAAAAGAATTTTTCAAATTATCCACCACCACATTTCAGCTAAAGAGGGCAGCAGGGTGCTCTGTTGATTAAGCACATAGAATTTCAAATTGCCCTCCACCACATGCATAACAGCAGCTGTTATCTTGCGCAGTAGCCTCTAAGCTAGCTTTCTTCATAAGAGTAGCCGCCATCTTGTGCGAGCACCCCTAGGCCGTCTCATAAGGAGCTATGTATAGTCACCATTGTGTGTCTACCATCTTGCGTAAGCATCCCTAGGACGTCTCAAGGCATCTTGTTTCTCATAAGAGCAGCCACCATCTTGTAGAAATAGATAGCTGCGAATGCCAAAGGGCTTAAGTAGGAATCGAACCGTTGATCTCATCATTAGACTATGTTTTTTCTTGTTCCTGATACTACGAACCTACGTATTAGGCGGAAAAATTTTGTCCGTTTTGCTCTACGATGCATCGTTTTCGAGATATTTAACATTTTGCATTTAAGCCTCCAAATTTAATGAATCGAACCTGCACGGTACGTTATACTCTCTACCATAGCTAGACCTGATCATGTTACGAAGACTCGCTTCAATACAAGCTAAAACAGAGCAAATGCCAAAGGGCCTAAGTAGGAACCGAACCGTTGATCCCATCATTAGACTATGATTTTCTTGTTCCTCATACTGCGAACCTGGGTATTAGGCAGAAAAATTTTGTCCGTTTTGCTCTACGGTGCACCGTTTTCGATATATTTAACATTTTGCATTTAAGCCCTAAATTTAATGAATCGAACTATCACGACACGTTAGCCTCTAAGCTAAGAGTAGCAACTATCTTGCGCAAGCACCCTTAAAGCGTCTCATAAGGAGTTATGTATAGCTGCCATCTTGTGTCCGCCATCTTGCGCAAGCATCCTTAGGGAGTCTCAAGCCATCTTGTCCAAGGACCCTTAAGCCGTCCCATAAGATCAGCCGCTATCTTGCGCAAGCATCCCTAGGGTATCTCATAAGGAGCCATGTATAACTGTCATCTTGCGCAAGCATCCCAAGGGCGTCTCATAAGAACCTGTGTATAGCAGCCATCTTGCGTAAGCACCCTTAAGGAGTCATGTATAGCCACCATCTTATGCAATTAGCGTCGAGAGAGGGCTGCTGTAGAATTTTTCTTTTTAAATTATCCGCCACCACTTTTCAAAGGTATCTAGCTAAAGATGGCAGCACCGCGGATGACAGGTGACGAATTTACATCTACTACGATAAAGAGGGCAGCACGGTGCTCTCTGTATTAAAGATGGCGGATGACAGCTGTCAAAAAAGCACATGGCTATGTTTACCAAACAAGAGCACGTGGAATTTGCCGCCATCACATTTCAAACTAAAGAGGGCAGCACTATGCTCTGTTGATTAAAGATGGCGGATGGTAGCTGTCGAAAAAGCACGTGAGTTTGTTTCCAAACAAGAGCACGTGGAATTTTTCAATTTGCCGCCACCACATTTCAAAGGTATCTAGCTAAAGATGGCAGCACGGTGCTCTCTTGATTAAAGATGGCGGATGATAGCTAACAGAACTTTTCAAATTGTCCGCTACTACGTGCTTAAGGTAGTAGCCATAAAGAGGGCAGCACGGTGTTCTGTAGATTAAAGATGGCGGATGACAGGTGATGAAATTGCCCGCATGATAGTAGCACAGTGCTCTGTTGATTAAAGATGGCGGATGACAGCTGCACGTGGCTTTGTTTCCAAACAAGAGCACGTGGAATTTACCACCACCACATTTCAAACTAAAGAGGGCAGCACTGTGCTCTATAGATTAAAGATGGCAGATGACAGCTGTCAAAAAAGCACGTGAGTTTGTTTTCAAACAAGAGCATGTGGAATTTTTCAATTTGCCGCCACCACATAGAGGGCAGCACTGTTCTCTCTGGATTAAAGATGGCTGCTTGTCGAAAAGCATTTTTCAAATTATCCGCCACCACATTTCAAAGGTAAGTAGCTAAAGAGGGCAGCACTGTGCTCTATAGATTAAAGATGGCGGATGACAGCTATCAAAAAAGCACGTAGCTGTCAAAAAGCACGTGGATTTGTTTATCTCGAGCTAGTGAGGTTAAGTTGGTAGCACTAAGGTTTAGGCCCGTCAAGATGGCAGCACTGCCGATGACAGGTGACGAAAGAGGGCAGCACGGTGCTCTGTAGTTTAAAGATGGCGGATGACAGCTGTCAAAAAAGCACGTGGCTGTCAAAAAGCACGCGGCTTTGTTTATCTCGCGCTAGTTAGGTTAAGTTGGTACTACTGAGGTTTAGGCCCGTCAAGATGGCAGTACTGGGGTTAGCGATGCGTTGTTGTCGATGACAGCTGTCAGAAAGCACGTGGCTTTGTTTACAAATCTGTCGAAAAGCACGTGGCTGTCAAAAAAACACGTGGCTTTGTTTACCTCATGCTAGTTAGGTTAAGTTGGCACTACTGAGGTTTAGGCCCGTCAAGATGGCAGTACTGAGGTTAGCGATTCGTTGTTGTCGATGACAGCTGTCAAAAAGCATGTGGCTTTGTTTACAAATCTGTCAAAAAGCACGTGGCTGTCAAAAAACACGTGGCTTTGTTTATCTCGAGCTAATTAGGTTAAGTTGGTACCACTAAGGTTTAGGCCCGTCAAGATGGCAGTACTGAAGTTAGCGATGCGTTGTTGTCGATGACAGCTGTCAAAAAGCACGTGGCTTTGTTTACAAATTCAAATTTCCCGCGGGAGGTGGAGGAGGCATCTGGGAGGCCTCTGGCTGAGGTGGAGGTGGAGGTGGCCACTGGGAGGCCTCTGGCTGAGGTGGAGGTGGAGGTGGCCACTGGGAGCCTGAGGTGGAGGTGGCCGCCGAACCATCCAATTATACTACTTACGTAAAACAAATTCCAAACAAAAAATCGATCTAATAAAAAATACAAGCCGTATTACTAATTTTCGGATTTAATGGAATATTTCAATACCGAAATGTGACGTGTTGTAGGATAACTACATAGGTACTTCAGTAGAGTTTTTTTTTTTTTTTGCTAGGGGCTTTACGTCGCGCCGACACAGATAGGTCGTATGGCGACGATGGGACAGGAAAGGCCTAGGAGTTGGAAGGAAGCGGCCGTGGCCTTAATTAAGGTACAGCCCCAGCATTTGCCTGGTGTGAAAATGGGAAACCACGGAAAACCATTTTCAGGGCTGCCGATAGCGGGATTCGAACCTACTATCTCCCGGATGCAAGCTCACAGCCGCGCGCCTCTACGCGCACGGCCAACTCGCCCGGTCTTCAGTAGAGTAATTCCTAAGTCAGTGTTCTTCTAATCTAATAATATTATAAGAAAGAAACTCAACAAATAATGATCATAATGTTAAGGTGGAAGCCAAATTGGGAAGTTGAAAATTGTGTGTTGAGTCAATAAAATACGTAGTAATTTTTATGAAATTACTGTACACGTAAATGCTCAGTTCTCTGTTGGAAAATACACTGCAGAATGGTAGTGATCCATTTTTATGACTTCAAGGCAAAAGACAGACAGCAAATGAAAATTATTTGACTGCGTACTGCCATGTGAGCAAGAGTTAGTTGTTAGGTTTAATAATCGTTCAAATAGATACTCAACAATTGTTAATACATTGATTAAATGTTAATCCCGGTTAAAAGTATTATTATTGATAGCATTGTGGAATTAGAATTCTTCCTAATACGAGGCGTGTTCTTTAAGTCCGGGCCGTTTGAAAATAACTAGACAACGAAAGACGATTTTCAGACACCACATTTATTTGCTGATTCTACATACTTTAGTCTATTTTTCAACATAGCCGCGAAGTTTGTTTAAACACTTGGGTCGTGCGGCTGTTAGCATGCATCCGGGAGATAGTGAGTTCGAATCCCACTGTCGGCAGCCCTGAAGATGGTTTACCGTGGTCTCCCATGTTCACACCATCAAATGCTGGGGCTGTACCTTAATTAAGGCCACGGCCGCTTCCTTCCAACTCCCAGGCCTTTCCTATCCCGTCGTCGCCATAAGACCTATCTGTGTCGATGTGACGTAAAGCCACTAGCAAAAAAAAATCATACCTTACAACTAAGTTTTGAATGCCCTCCTCATAGAAACTTACCGCCTGCTCCGATAACCAAGAGTTCTTGATCTTGATCTTGAGCTTTATACAGGGGAATGTGTGTGTTTCCATTCCATGCTCTGTTGCTTCCATTCGGGCGTGATTTGCGAAGCCTACCTTCTTCGGCATAACGAGTCAAAAATGTCATCGAACGCTCGAATCCTAACGGAGGACCACAGAAACAAAAGATTTGAGTGTTCGGTGACGTTTTTGACTCGTTATGCCGAAGAAGGTGACGACATGTTGAGTCAGATCGTAACGGGAGACGAAACATGGCTGGTGGTGAGCAGGAAGCCGACTGATTCGGACAAGGTTCTGTTATGGTGTGGGGTGACATCAGTATTGATGGCCGTACGGATCTTATCGTCGTCCGTGGTAATCTTACCGCTGCGGGGTACATCGAGCAGATACTGCTACAGCATGTGTTGGTTGCTGCATACGGTGTTGGTCCTGAATTCCTACTCTTGCATGACAATGCCAGGGCTCGTGTAGCGCGCATCCCCAGAGCTGTCTTGCGAGAACTGGACATTCAAGAGATGGAATGGCCAACGTGAGTCCCCGACCTTACTCCATCGAGCATGTGTGGGACAGGCTTGACAGAAGTGTTCGTGGGCGTCCTGTTTCACCACAGACTCTCCAAGACCTCGAACAGACTCTCATTGAAGAATGGGACCTGATACAGCAACGTGACCTCCGTCGACTTATACGGAGCATGCCACTTAGGTGCCAAGCGGTGATAAATGCTCGTGGAGGACATACACCATACTGAAGCTCTCCAACTGTAATAAACATTCACCCTGGAGGACTGTCATCACTTTGTTTTCGCCCCTATTTGAACATTTCCGTTTGTGTTCTGAAAATGAACGCGAATCCATCGGTGTTCTTTTGTATACTTCAACGGTAAAGAATAAAGGTTTAGTTGGTAATATACCTGGGTGTGAGGTATTGTTTTGTGGAGCATGGCATACGTTCAAAAACGTGTTCCCCTAATTTTTTTTGAACTGTGTACCTTTTATTGTTTTTAATAATCTGCCCTTTCTCCTATAGTCCCCCAGTACGGCGAACATCTTTTTCCTCGATACACTGACATATGGCTTCACTACATCTACGAAACATAAACATGACTGTCTATTCTTCTCATAGCATTTTTCAGTGGCCTGGCGCATACTAAGTATTTGATCCTGGCAGCCCCTCTGTAGTCTGAAACCACACTGGTTTTATTCCAACTTACTCTCAACCACTGATCAAACCCTCCCTTCCAAGATACTTTGCCTCGTATGCTGATCAATGAAATACCTCGATAGTTGTTGCAGTTCTTTCTGTTCCCTTGAATAAGCATAGGTGCAATTACTGCTTTTCTCCAATCAGAAAGTTCTGAGCTAACATTCCATGCTAATTTTATTCCTCTATGCAATTTCATTCCTACCTTCCCGCTATATTTCACCACCTGAGGTCTAATTTTACCTATTCCTGCTGCTTCATGACAATGGAGATTATTTATCATCATTTCCACACCCTCAAGCAATAATATTGATCGTGTAAGGACCCCTTTAGAGGATGAGAAGACAAAAAATGAACGGAATGAATGAAATACTAAATTGAACGGGGACGTAGAACGCCTGTTCCCCAGCTCCTAGAGCGAAAGTAAACTGAACATACAATAGAATAGAGCCACAAAGCCACGATGAAAACAAGTATTTTGCGTGATTTTTTATTTATTTATTTATTTATTTATTTATTTATTTATTTATTTATTTATTTATTTATTTATTTATTTATAGTTTAACGCAGTTATTTGAGTGTCTTCAAATACGACTGGACGAAGCCGGGATCGAACGCGCCAACTTGAGTTTTACCGTCTGCGCTACTCAGTCTGGGAACCCAAGCTCTACACACACACACACACACACACCACGATACACTTCAGCACACATTTACTTGCATTCCTTAATTTCGTGTGGCTATTGCTAGCCTGGTGCAAGCCCTTGTAAGGCAGACCCACCGAGAAGGGTGGTGGCATGTGCCATGTATGAGAAACGTCGTGTTATTGTAGTGTATGTGTTGTAGGGGTGCTGCCATATTAACCATTTGAGACTAAAATCCCCGACCCAGCCAGGACTCGAACCCGGGGCCCTCTGATACAAAAGCCACTGCGCTGACCATTCAGCCAAGGAGCCGGACAACATACTGACCGTGATATCCGGTGAAGCAGCAAGAACTAAACAACTGGTGATCGTTGACAGGGAAGCGCCGTGGAAGAGACCGACCTTTCAAGGCTACTTTAGTTAACACCGCCCGATAATGTCCGCTAACGAATAGAACAGATAACTAAAACCATTAGTGGGACTGTGTGTATTGGATCATTTCCTGAATTCTGCGTGTTGCAATCGGCAGAGGTAAACGAGTCGGCTAAAGCGTATTTACTTCGTAAATAACAGCTCTTCAGCAGCACGTATTTAACGCGTTTTTACGAGTAAGCTCCAAAAATGGTAGTTTTGTCAAGTATCCACTTCTCAATGGCATTCTTTGTGACCTCCTAGTGAAATTCCGACTCCGATCAGATCCGCCAGGATTTGGTAAACAGCAACATTCCTGTGATATAATAATAATAAGAAGCAGAAGAAGAAGAAGAAGAAGAAGAAGAGAATGATGATGATGATGATGATGATGATGATGATGATGATGATGATGATGATAATAATAACGTTATTGGCTTTACGTCACACTAACTACCTTTTTACGGTTTTCGGAGACGCCGAGGTGCCGGAATTTAGTCCCGTAGGAGTTCTATAACGTGCCAGTAAATCTACCGACACGAGGCTGGCCTATTTGAGCACCTTCAAATACCACCGGACTGAGCCAGGATCGAACATGCCAAAATGGGGATCAGGAGGCCAGCGACTCAACAGTCTGAGCTACTCAGCCCGGCATTATTATTATTATTATTATTATTATTATTATTATTATTATTATTATTATTATTATTATTATTATTATTATTATTATTATTATTATTATTATTATTATTATTATTATTATTATTATTATTATTATTGCACCGGGGTGGGGTACAGTATCTACCTTTGAATATTTCATGAGCTGTTCTCTAATATGTCAATCCCTGCTAAAGACTCTAAACTATGAGATAATGTAATAGGTTCTTCTTCTATGATATGTAAGAGACCTCTTGAGGGTAAAAACCTATCTAATCCTAAAAGAAAGTTTGTATCTCGAGGTTGGTAAACTGTTTTGCATGCTGTTGTTATTATTTATATTTCCTAAGTTGCCAATACTTTCTCTATCTCCTCCTCAAATTGTACCCGCCTATCGCAAGCTAGTACGTAAATTTTCTGACCAAACATGGTCCTTCTTAGTTAAGGGATGCCATCCATCCGGTCCTTGTATTGTAAACATCCAGATCTTCCGGTATCTCTCTCTATACAGTATATATAAGCTGATGCCTTTTCGCTCTCGGTGTCATGCATTATTGGTGATTGACTGAGGAGAGAGAGGGCCCGCTCCAGGACGTCACGGAGGCGGGGGTTTTGGCCTGAAGGAAGTTCAAACTAATAAGTGTGGCGGAATAAATTTAACTAAGTGCGTGTGAAGATTTTAGCAGCTTTCTTTGAATAGAACTGTTCGGGCGTTCCTTTTCTCATCATAATGTAGGGTGGTCTTCGGACTTAAATAAGTATTTCTTTATGGGAAATTGGATGAAGGTAAGGGAGCACGAGTGGTTACCCTCGTAATTCTCCCATTAAATTTGAATTGGGTGGCTTAACCCTTTTTTGCCTGACGGTACTTTAAAGTACCATCTCATATTTCATGGCTTTGGAATTATTCAGTAAATCCTACCCTTGTATTTTCCTCATGGTACTTTCAAGTAACTACTTCTTGAAACAGAGATATTCCATTTTTGAGGTTGGTATTGATGAAAAACGCGGGAGATCCTTTTATTCTTAGGAGTATAGTCATAGTGTTACCACTGTAAACAAATGACATTTTGATTGATTATTTCTTAGCTCCTATCGTTACATTCGACCTGCAAGTGATCTTAGTACTTGTAAGTATGCTTCTGTAATGCAATAAAATACTCAAATTGATGAAATTTGCAATTGGCAAATTGCAATTGCTAGTAAATGGCGAGGTACTTAGAAGTACCGTCAGGCCATATGGAGGGTCTCATGTTAGTCATATCCAAAACCGAAAGTAATGCTTCCCTTCGATGGACATCAGTGTTTTTATATGGAATGCCAGTAAAGGTGTGTGCTTAGCATCTAATTTCCATGGAACAGAAGCCACAACTGTTTCTAGGAAACAGAAGGATGAAAGTAATGTTACTGTCGATTGCCCGGTTGTTGTGCAAGACTACAATGCACACATGGGTGGAATGGACCATGCTGACAGACTTCGAGACGTATATGGTTTAGACCGTCGATCCAAAAATGGTGGCATAGATTAATTTGGGGAATGATTGAGATAGCATTTGTCAATGCCTACATCATATACTGTAACCTCCATGAAAAAGTCCCTCTAATGGCATTCCGGCGTAATGTGGCCCTAGGACTGATGAACCAGAAAGAAATTCCTCTTCCAGGAAAACTTTCACGTGATATGAGGTCAACAAAGTCACCAGAGCAAACTTGTCTCCCAAAAAGGAGGAAAACAGAATATTCTGTGCCCAGTAATGTCAGACTAAGTAATCGTGGAAATCATTTTGTTGTTTTTGTAAAAAACCGTGGTCGATGTGAGGTGTGTTCGAAAAAGGGGGTGCAGTCAAGACCGCATTCAAAGTTTGCTACATGTAGTGTTTTTCTTTCCTGCAATGAAAAAAAAAAGAACTGCTTTGCAGAGTATCATAATGTGTCAGCTGTATAGGATGTATGCAAGATGTTCTACATATGAACAATAATATTAGGAAACTTCACTCGTATTACACATATTTGCTTTAAATTTTTCTTTTACATTTTTGTAATAGATTTAGGTATGAAAAACATGTTCTACTAATATTTTGAGACAATAAATGTGATATAATTCCAAAATGTGAACGTTTTTATCTACCCAAATACGAAGCCTCCTATATGCCTGACGGTACTTAAAAGTACCAGGCCTCAAAAACATACCAAAAATTAAAATTATGATTTGAAAATATTAGCATTTACTACTTGAACATATTCCATTAGGAAAAGGTGAAAAAATCAAGTATACTTATTATTTTTCACTATTCAGGCAACAAAGGGTTAAGTTTTTAAGTCTAAAAATTGAATTAGCGTGTTTCGGCCTTAAATGTTTGACCCACTCAGTCACTCCGTTGTATGGGATTAGCCTCTGCTTCATTGGGCCATCAGCCCATTTAGGATATGAATATTTTCCTTTTTGGAGTGCTTAATTTCCACCTCCTTCCAAATTAGTTATCGGCCAATTTAAAAGATTTCCTTTTCTAATTCGGTTCCATATGACCAAGTAGCATAGGCCTTTGGCCTCTGTATATAATTTCCAGAAAGATAACCTTTATTAATAAGCAAGATCTGTGTGCTTCAACACAATTGTTGAATTTGTTATCATACATGTAATTTGAAAGACTTTATCAATAGCCCAATATGGGGCTGATTTTATAAAATACTACAAAAAGGGTTGTGACCCTTAGATAGAAATCGTAATAAGAGACGTGGTCTCTTTTCCGAAATGTAAGGCTAGCCTCTATTTATCTGCTAGTGTAAATGGGAATTTACTCCCTTGATTATAGTACCTGTTGGGAGATAATAGGCTCAAGTTGTACCTGTGGCAGAGCTACTTAGCTCTTATTTTGTTTTTTGGAGCTGACGAGCTCCTGTATTGTTGCACTATTGTAAAGGTTTAACGAGCAACCCTGCTCTTCTAAAAGTTTTGAACTTGTTATGAAATTCAAGTTTCAGTAGAAAAGAAATAAATAAAATGTATCTCATTTTCTTAGATTAACTCATACTTTGAATCGTTCTTGTCTGCCCATTCAGCCCAGACGCTTACTATTCTGTGAGCCACGGAATCGCCGTAACAAGTGGTAGCAGAGCGTGGTTGAATGGATCTGGATAAAGCCCCTTTTGGCTGTTTTCTACAAAAGTTAGAATGTGAACTCTAGAATTTTCTGTTTTCCAAATATTTGTAACGTTTTGCCAAATTTCAATATTCATCATGTCGAACACTAGAGAGGATCTTGCACCTTGGTATCTACACAATGAAGAGCTCATTTACGAGTTATTAATTAGGAAGGTTCACTCTAGTGGCACGGTGAAACAGAAGCATACACATTTGTATTACTGTTTATGAAGAAAAAGAAGTTGGGGAGTCATTGTCCACAATCACCATCAATATTGCTGATCTTGCATCTCTTGTTAGTTTTTTAAATAGGGAACCGTCCATTAACCAACTTAAACGTGCTCAAGCCTGGCTATTTCATTTTTACAATCAAGTGGGGGTTCTTTTGTCTCTTAAGCCTAGCGAAGAACATTCTAGTATGGCTGCTTCATTGTGTTAACATATCTCAGATCTGTCTAATAAGGCGAATCAGTTGTTATCTGGATTCGTTAACGGGAAAAGTGATTATGTGGCCGCTTCGACTATTAGTGTGAAAGAGGACCACAATAAGTCATCGGATAGTGCGGAGTCTACTGAACCACAGCGAGCTCCGGCCCCACCCGAACAGTTAGCTAATGTCGCGGTTGAACGTCAACACCTTCCCCAATTCTTCATTAATATTGTTCATTGTGAACTGCCTGATCCTCCTGTGGCTGCTCCTACCTTTTTCCCGGATTTTAGTAGTTTGCCACATCCTCTAGCTATGCTTATGAAATGTATTTCCAGATTTTCGGTCAACTCGATCTATGATGTCATTTCACTCTTAAGCTTCTTAGTAGAGTTTCAAGACCATGCTCTTGTTTTTGCTCTCTCATGCCCTCAGATCTTGCAAATCATATATCCCTATCCCGTTGGTGTTTCGCCTGACAAGATTTTTAAAGCTATATCTGAAAGGAACCCCATCGAGACGCTCCATGCCCACCTTCTGGCGAATTTTATTCCTTCTAGAGCATTGTCTTCTCTTGTTTAAAAGTACTACTTAAGGGTTCAGAGGCTAGATGAAAATCTAGCTGATTTCATTCAGGACGTTAGGTTATATGCCCGAGTTTTCTCCTTGCACTGTGCTGAAGGTCAGTTGGTCCAGTCCATAATAGAAGGCATTTAACCGTCTTATCGCTCTTACTTGTGTTTCGCTTCCCGTCCTCAAACATTTAAGGAACTTGAGGCTATGTCTGCTTCTGCGGTGGGAGTGAAATACGCCGATACTCTGAGAACTGCGCGCGATCCTCCACCTACTTCAAATATTTATCGGCCATTCCCCGCGTAGAAACTCCATGCTATGCTTGCAGATCTGCGGAACATTCAAGGAGTAAGTGTCCATTCTTAATTTCAAAAGGTCCCAAAAATGTATCTTCTTCTTCTTCATGCTGCTTTAAGTGTGGGTCATTTATGCATGTAGCTAAGAATTGTAACTCCCCGAAAGCTGCTCCTTCTTCTTCTTCGGCCTCTATTAGTAACAGTAACACTGTATGACTAGACTGTCCGACTGAGTCTTCTTCCCCGTCTGTTTCTCCCGGCTCAGCCGAGTGTAAATCAGACTATCCGATTTCAGGTGTAGATGAGGAGGCATCTCCTAAAGTCAGCAAATAGACGATGTGTCTATTTTCTGGCAACACTTGTGTATTTTTCATGGACACTTGTAAGAATAACCTTAAAATGATGATGAGGTCTAATGTTACTTCAGTCTAGACTTAATGTAAATAGTAACTTACTAAAATCAATTGCATAATCTTAGATAAAACAGCAAACAGGATTTCTCTTGAAATTACACCCACAATTATCGACTGTAAAACACCTAGAATTAGGGCTACAAAGTTCTTAGGATTAATTCTTGACGAATAACTTCCTTGACTTATCAGGTGTAGGTGATATGCAATAAAGTTATTTCAACTATTGGCGTTCTTAATAGAATGAAACAGGGCGAGTTGACCGTGCGGTCAGGGGTACGCGGTTGTGAGCTTGCATCCTGGAGATAGTGGGTTCGAATCACATTGTCGGCAGCCCTGAAGGTGGTTTTCCATGATTTCCCATTTCCACACGAGGCAAATGCTGGGGCTGTACCTTAATTAAGGCCACGGCCAATTCCTTCCAACTCCTAGGCCTTTCCTATCCCATCGTCACCATAAGACCTATCTCTGTCGGTGCGACGTAAAGCAGCTAGCAAAAAATAGACTAAAATACAAATTCACTAACAAATTATTAAAGAATATTGACCAAAATCTCATAACAAGTAATATAGTATACAGAGTGTCTGAAAAACGTTACGGAAAATGTATGGGCATAATAAACACAGTAATGTAAGAGAGGATCCCTCATCCATTTTCACCTAAACTACTTAGTTGATCGCGAGGGGTAACTGGTTCATATCGCATATGTCCTGCGACGCAGTGCACGGAATTCTCAGCAGAACGTTAACGGTGAAGGGTGTCAATATTAGCATTCAAAATTCTCAAGGAAAATGCATGGAGTACGCAGGAAAGATCAGAATCTCTACTAGTGAAGGGAGTACAGACATGAGCGCGTGACTTAAGACCGCATGATACCGTTTGTTTATATGCGCTGTGCGTTTAGCAAGCAATACGGTAGACTGCATTACCTAACTTAACATGCGAACAAGCGGGGCATCGGGAAAGAGAAATTGAATGCAAATTTTTCTGAAAATGCACGTGCCTGTACCCTGCGCCGAATAAAACACTACAAAAATGAAATAAAAATATTGATGTTCAGAGTATGTACGATACGTGAACAATTAACAGAAATCAATTATCACTAAACACATGTCCTCAATGGTCTAAGGACTCTAAAGTCGAGCTATTAAGGCTCGGCCTGTTACGTCAGCAAATCTAAATAACGTAAAGAAGATCTTTGGCATTAATGCTGGTATCACTTCTGATTAACACCTATCGAAACAAGAATAACGTACGGAACTACGTTGGACTTAGTTTCATTAGCATGTATCGTAGGATACTCTGTTCTAAAGTTAGCCTTTCATAGCTGTCAGTACCACGGGAAGTGCTTGCAATGTTTACTTTTATTACATAACTTATGTTACATGGGTATGTCATTTCAGTAATTAATTTGCTGTGTGGCGAACGTTGACATGCACGAAATGTTCTGTGTTTGCCGATATGTTTCTTAAAACAAATGCATTGTGTTCACCCGAAACCGCGAGGAGTTTTACTACTAGGATTTAAGTTTAGTGCGCCAGTCGGTTCAGGATGCCTTAGCGCATGATAATCACAATAAAGAGGCTGAATTATCCGAGCATGATGATCAGATGCTGCTCTGTGATACGCCACCATTTCTAGCAAGATTGCATGTGGGCGAGCGACACACCAGTGTGCTACGGTAGCGCACCGCCCAAGGTTCTCAAGCAATTGAGCTTGGCCGATCACAAACTGCATAGGCTGACACAGAAGTTGTTCACGATTGAACTTTCATTTCCTTGTCGATTTTCTGATGAGCTTTCACTAGGTGGGAATAAAATATGCTAGAGATCGATTTTTGTTTAGGGACACTATGTCCTCTTCCAATTTCCATAACTTATTTTCAGACATTCTGTATATGGTACATACTTTGTATGTTGTTATATAAAGCTCTTTCAGGCTGGGGGAATTCTGCTATGTACATTTATGTCAACAGCGTATTTATAAGTCATTCTTCCACTCAAGACTTTACTTTTTAAAAATTCAGGTGTGATGATGTATAAATTAAAAAATTGTTTCGTTCCAATACTTTATGTGTGACAAATTCTGACATTCACTCGTACAATACCAGAGGTATTAATAAAATTCACATTGGTTTAATTAACTCAAGTAAATTTGATAGCAAATCTGTATAGCACTACTCTGCACGTGCGAATAACTCACTTCCTGAATATATTCGACTGTTTGTTTCATTTCCTATACTTAAACACAAACTTGTAAAATATCTACGTAAGAGTATATGACAATAACTGTTCTCTTAACTCTGCAGTTTGGATACGATAAATGTATTAGAACTCTACCATGTATATCCCACTTTCTGTATATTTCCGTGCAAAATATTAATTTACTGAAGATTCTCTGAAAATGTCTCTGTTATATCTTAATTCTGCCACTTGTATACCTGAAATACAAGCCAAGTATGAGCTACGATTCCACTCTTTATGGAATACATACATAAATAAATAAATAAATAAATAAAAGAATAAACGTGGAGAATATACAGAAAATGAAATATCTCATATTCCGAGATATAGATATTTCAGCTAAAACAACTCAGCAGTTTCACCTCATACACATGTTGTAGTAGGACTGTAATATTATTGACGAGGTACAAATGACTGACGTGCTTCCAATTAGGAGACTATTTTTGTTGCCCTTGAAACAGTACAGACTCCTCTGAATCATTCCGTGTGCAAATAGAATGCGGAAATGTTGCCAAGTGAATAGTCAGTACAACACAATACTACTTCATCAAGAACAGGTCAACAGGTCAAAACAGCAAATCTCTTCCTTCAAATAATGAGAGACAAATAGTCTCCAATGGATTAGGCGGATTATTTTCCTTTTTTTTTTTTTTTTTAGTCATATATTGTATATAAGCTATAGATGACATTGTCGTAAGCCATTAGAATCCTCGATAAAAGCTCCCTTTGTAAGCTATATAGCTATAAGTATTCTTAAATGTTCCTCTTACGAGCCATACAGCAATAACTCATCTTAATAACTGATTTATTCGGGTTAATAATTGTGTTATGCTCTGGCTCTAATCCTGCTCAGCAGCAGAGTTTCATCATAGCTAATTTCTGATCAAAAGGGTCATAGACTGAATCCCCGTCAATGCCAATCAGATTGCCGAAAGAACTACTGACTTTTTGGCGATAAGAACAACAGGCATATCAGGTTAATTTATTTTTCAAAATTATAGAAGCCAAATTTACAGCATGTCCAGTACAAAAACATGAAAGAGGTGTATGTACACTGTATCTTTGTCTTTAGTTCACTTAACTTGACAGATGCATTATGGTTAACTATGGGTAAACTCCTGATTACTACTAGAGACAGTATTTTTTTAGAATTTTGTATCGTTCAGAACTTTGGACAAGACGTGAAGTGGCGTATGGCTTTTAGTGCCGGGAGTGTCCGAGGACAAGTTCGGCTCGCCAGATGCAGGTCTTTCGATTTGACTTCCGTAGGCGACCTGCGCGTCATGATGAGGATGAAATGATGATGAAGACGACACAAACACCCAGCCCCCGTGCCAGCGAAATCAACCAATTATGGTTAAAATTCCCGACCCTGCCGAGAATCGAACCCGCGACCCCTGTGACCAAGGGCCAGCATGCTGGACTTTGGACAGGAAAACATGGACGTTGGGTTGACATAAAGTGATGGCTCTCTTGCTTTAATTTACTTTTTATTAAAGACATATTTGCACGAGATTTGGCAAACTCTCAAGTATATAGCCTACTGTACAATAAAAATTAGGGAAGTATCTAACGATAATAAATGGTTTGGCTTCGTTGTCTCAAAAAGGACAGAAGGAGAACTAGTGACCGGGTGGTCCACACGCCCCTTGCGATCTAGTTTTATGCAACCCGTCGCGTTCATTACAATTCTGAAACACATCAGTCCTCTCACTAAAACAGGGTAATATAAAGAGATGTGTGGTTACGGACTAGAAAACAGCAGGAATCGTGAACGCCACTATTAATTAATTATGAGTACCCGAATTAAGCCGTAGAACCAGCAGAGTTACGAAGACCATGTACCTTACAACAGGAAATGCGCACACAGACCAGGAACAGGTTGGGAACTGCCCACTGCATGCCAGGCCTGGCAATAGCTCACTTGGCAGGGGCTCGGTTGGAGATATTATAGTGAATAGTGCTCGAGGGTGCGGAGGTTCAAATACCACGCATTTTTGTACCGTCAATTGCCTGGGATGTGGCAATGTTGCATACTTAATAGTTGGTATCGTGGCATAGAGTATGGAGCTGGGTTGGATGAGTATGAGGAGGTAAAAGCCTGTTGCTATAGCACAGGCTATCAGTTAGCTACGTCGTCTGTATTTATAGCTTCGAAAGACACAGGTAGGGCAAAATATGCCACAGTGGTAGTCATTTGTGACCGAAAATGTCAAATGGAGCTAGTATCAAACAAAAGAACCACCCGGTGGGGGACGGTAGAATGACACCCGCGATATCCCCTGCCTGTCGTGAGAGACGACTTGACGTGGCCCCAGGGGCTCTTAACTTGGGAGAGTGGGTTGGTGACCACGGGGCCCTTAGCTGAGTCCTGGAATTACTTGTCCAATTACTTGTTCCAGGATCGTTACGTTCATCTGTCCTATTCGACCTACCTTGATCAACTCTTGTTCATTTCTGACCCCAAGTATCGGACCCCTTCCAGGTTTTCCCTCTGATTATTGTTAATAGAGGATGGTTGCCCAGTTGTACTTCCTCTTAAAATAATAATTATCACCACCACAACCTCAGACAATGGAAGAAGTGTCGATGGAAAGTGCGTTAGTAATTAATTTGAAAACAAGAAATAATAACGAGTAAATGAAATAAGTCAATAGATACTCGTGAGAATGAAAGCACAACAGGAAATACTAAGGAAAATAGGTAATAACTATCACCAGTCTGGCATACAGGGTCATAATTACTTTTTGTTGAAACCAATTATCCAATTTTTAAAAAGGAAATAATCATCCCATGGTTATCGGAAGATTTTTCTGCGAAAGAAGGAATTAAATCGGCAAAAGGCAAAAAACAGAAACAAACCACACAAGAAAAACTACAAATGGATTCTAAAACCATGAACTGTTAAATGAAAAACAATTAAACGTGTGCATTCCAACTTCAAACACACAGTGGGAGGGAATAGTAAGAGGAATCGACTTACAATTGACGAATTAATAGGTAATGAAATATATAGAATTCGAATTCCCGTGTCCAGTCATAGAAATAAAACGAATGAATCGTAGAAAGACAATCGAAAGGATAACGGAATTCATACCAAAAGGTACAGTGAAGATCACGTTTGAAGCACGACAACTGCCTCAACACGCGTCTGGTTCTATGTAAATGCCAACGATAATGTCAATGAGTAAAAAAAACTCTCGTGCGAGAGAGCCTGGGTGTAGGAAATGTTCCCTTAATCACAACAACCGGGATTAGGACCAACACATGAAACTAGTCCCGCGACGTGGACAAAAGAAAAGGCAGGCAGAAAAGAAAGTTGGCATACTCCTAAAGCATCCGGAAGGTAAAGTAATGCAACAAAAACATAAGAAACTGTTCGTAAAATTTCAGTATATAATGGAACACATGAGACAAAATGCCCAATGGCTTCATTTCATCAAGACTCCACACGACGAAAATGTGAGTATGTTAAACAAGAAAAATGGGAATTTTTCAATGGATCTGTCGGAGTATGTAAAAACAAGAAATGCAAATTACTAGGTATCATTCAACAACTATGATTTTACATTTAAATGTGCATTCTACATGTATATCTAGTTTCTTTGCATCCCACCACATTTATGAAATACATTGGTCCCTCTCCCCCAAACTGGAATAATAAAGCGAGATGTGTGGTTTTGGGCTACAAGACAGCAGGAATCGTAAGCCCACCATAAATTCATTATGGGTAGCTGAAATGAACCCGTAAAACAAATAAAGATGCGAAGAACACTTACCTTACAACAGGAGGTGCACACACAGACCAGGAGCAGGTATTGTACACGCTGGAAACTAGGCGCTGCATGTCAATCCTCGCAGTAGCTCACATGGCAAGGACGCAGTGGGAGATGTAATAGTGGGCAGTGCTGGGAGGTTCCAGTCCAACGCAGTTTTGTAAACAGCCTGGGGTATGGTAAAGTTGCATACACTCTAGCGACCATGTGTATCATGTATGATATATTTCCTTCGCCACATATTGCTCAGAAACTATGCGTATTATAAATCGAACGCCTGTTGCATCATGAATTGTAAACTCTGTGCTACCTGCAAGTTATTTCTTCTTTGTTGCCGCTTTGGCGCTAGATCGCCTTAGAGCATCAAATCTTGTGTTTGTGAGCTGATGAAATGTGGACCGAGAAAGAAGAAGATTGTACAAATTATAATTTTCATACCATAAATATATCGCCTGAATAGCATGAGTTTTATACCGATACAGAAGCTTACCCACACGATCGTTTGCCGTAATTGGGATGAATGCACTTTGTACCATATTTGATGCATTGGATGCCTGCCGCTACAATATGTACGAATACCTTGATAGGTTATGTTTTGTTTATATATCCATTCGGCTCAAATTAATTGAGCCAGTTTGCCTAAAATGATTTATGGGGAGCAGAAGACAAGATCTAGGTGCAGAAACCAAGGCTGCAGTCCACTGAGTATTGTCCGATGCTCAAAATATCAGATATTCTTATGTTTCGCATCTGACCGTAATTGGTGTTATGATCGCCATAGCAGTTGCTTTGGCTTCAAAATGAAGGAGAATGTTTGTAAAAGTCATTTTTTTAAAATATATTCTTTTATCAGCTTCTGTGTTACTTATCTATTTTTAGAACGTTTATATTTAAATGTACATTCTACATTATATCTGAGTGTACACAACTGGTTTCAATAAACAGCATGATTATAGCACATAACAACGTATTTTGATGTCACTATTGAATGTAAGAATGTCCCCTTAGAAACCCAGCGAATCAAATATTGCACATGGTCTTGGATGGAAGGATGAGTTCGAATGTTTATTTTCTGTGCAATTCTGTCTTTCTTACATTGTAAACATTTATATGTGCAAGTATTGAATTTAATTATTTTTTACAATCTGCTCTTGCGTCTCTAGGGGATACTTAATAGCTTCCACAGACTGATTTGCTCATTTGGCCATGCAAAAGGCCATACATACCGTGGCATAGGATATCGAGCTGGACTGGACGAGGATAGGAATGTGATGGTCTGTGGCCAGGACACAAGCAACCAGTTAGCTGCATCGTACATATTCCGAGCTTTGTAGACCACATGTAGAACAAAGTGTGCCGCATTATAACGATAACAACATGCGATGGCAGATAGGTATGTATCTGCGCGAACTCCCCTACTTTGAGACAACTCACAACACAACACAAGGTTTATTCACTGCCTCGTGATGTAATCCAGAGATGAATATGTGGATTATGTTACTCATCTATGGAGAAGCTAGAAATAATGTATACCAGGCACAACACCTGTATCAAGAACGCTATCCGGATAAACAACAACCAAGAGGCATAACATTTCGGAGTGTGGAAAGATGGCTACGGGCTACTGCGTTCCTGGGAAAGACACGGCCTGTTCGAGATCATCCTGTGACGTTTGCTCACAATGAAGAAGCTGTCATGGACGCTATCCGGAATAACCCTCTCACTAGCACACAGACTATTGCACAGGAGACGAGCATCAGCCGGGCATCTGTTACGCGGATATTGCGTACCCAGCGGTTTCATCCGTACTATCTGCACTTACAGCAGGTCTATGGTCATCATTTCGAAGCCCGGGTGGCGTTCTGTCAATGGACCCTATAACATGTGGATACCGATCCTGCACTTTTAGCGACCATCTTATTTACGGACGAAGAACGGTTCCATAAAAATTGAACCGTTAATAGGCATAATATGCATTAATGGAGTGTGGATAATCCCCACTGGGTACGACAGGCAGCTTTTCAGGTGCAGTGGGGTGTGAACGTATGGTGTGACATCGTAGGCGATCATCTCCTTGTTCCCCATTTCTTTGAAGGACATCTGACGGGAGAACACTATCTGAGATTTTTCAAAGGTGACCTACCACCGTTCTTGAAACATGTTCCAATCCTTGACAGCTGCAGGATGTGGTTTCAACATAACGGAGCTCCACTGCACGCGAAGGTGTTTGTTCCATGCGACATATTCTGATAAATGGAGGGGAAGGCAAGGACTTGTCCTCTGGCTCGCCAAATCACCCGGTCTTACACCACTATTTTTGGGCCAACTAAAACAACCGGTGTATGCACCGGAGCTGGCCAATCCCCGTCACCTTAGACAGCTCATCACCGAGGCATGCCGATTCTTTACGCCGGAGACGTTGCAACCTGCCGGACGGTTCTTCATAATCGCACGCAGTTCTGTATCGACCACGGAGGTCGTCAATTCGAGCAGGTGCTGCGTTAAACGACGTAGGTAACTGAAAACCTGTCACATGTTACCTATCCTCTTCTAACCCACACCATATGCCACCACACTAACGGCCCTTTTCAGGGCCAAATAAAGAAAGAAATCTGTGGAAACTATCAGTATGCAACATTGCCACATCCAAGACAACTGGCTATAAAAATATATAATGCGTGGAATTCGAACCTCTTCACCTTTCAGCACTGTTCACTTTCACAATTCCGATCGCGCCCCTGTCAAGTGAGCTATTGCGAGGCTTGACATGCAGCAGGTAATTCCTAGCCTATACAATACCTGTTCCTGGTCTGTGTGTTCAACTCCTGTTTTAAGATACATGTTCTTAGTATCTGTGCTTGTTTTACTCTGGGCACTCACAATGAATTAGTAGCGCCGCTCACGATTCCTGCTATTTTCTAGCCCGTAACCACACATTTGGTTATATTACACCGGTTTAGGGAGAACGAGCGATGTATTTCAGTGTATTTCAGAATTATAGTAAACGCGGCAAGTTGCATAAAACTAGGTCACAATGCGCGGGTGAACTACCCGGTATATCAAGTAATGAGGGGTTTAGTTTAAACTGACCAACAAGTCCGACTCCGTTGCTAAATGGGAGCCGGGTTTGATTCCCAGGCGGGTTGGGGATTTCAACCTTCATTGGATAATTACTCTGGCTAGGGAGATGGGTGTGTGAGTGCCTCTTGAACATTAGAGTATTATATCATCTTTTCGGAGACCACACGCTGCAATTATTATTATTATTATTATTATTATTATTATTATTGTTGTTGTTGTTGTTGTTGTTGTACCGGGCGGCACACCTCCACGCCGCTAATTCAAATATTGCGCCAATTGAAACTCCTCTACAGGAGAAAACCTGAACTTTAAAAAACTGTATTAACTCAACAGTTTCTCCGAAGATGGCTCTGTGTGAATTTTGATGTGTTTTTGTTTGTAATTGATCAAGAAGTGTGGACGTTCTCTACCAGATGTCTACTAAAAACTATGATTACGCACTCTGGTGAGAAGGAATGAACTTTCTTGAAGAAATTTTGTATTCAAAAGTTGTTGTCTTTACTAAATTTTGTTCTTTTATTTTTTGGGTTGGCAATATTAATCCTTCTTTCCGCCAGTTTTGAACTTAGCCAATCCCAAATTTCTTTAATTAATTTTCAGCCAATCATGTATGTCTTCTTCGATATAGATATGTAGCTCTAAGCTATCCAATAAAGTTTGGGGGGGGGGGGTTGTCTTCTCATTCCTGAAAGGTCTCGAATTTTCCACGAGGGTATAAAAACTGCTGATTTTCTTGTCTCGGGGCTACTAGTATAACATCTAACTCAGTGTGTGGATATGTATTGCTAGCTCAGCAGTTTAACTCTCGGGGAGGGTTCGAAACCTTTAATATGTAACCTACCACCTTTAAATATAAATTCCTCTTCTGTCTATGTAGTTGTGAACGTCACTTCTGAGCTTGATTTTATCGGTTTCTCCATATACCTTCAGAAGTGCACTATAAATACATGTGTTCATAATAACCATAACATACAGCTCAACAGAAAACGGCATGAAATAGGAAATCATAGAATAATTTTTTAAAGTACGTAATGCCATTTTCTACAGAAGTAAAACTGAACCAACCAACAAGGGACAGAATGCGCACCGACGATATTTCTTTTTCGCAGATATCTATTTCTCAAATACGTTTATGTGGAAACACAGTCCAATAGGATTTTGTCACAGTGTCACAGAAGCTGAGTAATCCTGCTGTATGCACCCTGTCTAATCCCTGCGCCAAATATAGTAGTGAAGAGCTGTAAAATAAGATGGAAACGTGAAAGTAAGTGTCAGTGTGGAATCTAACTAGCGAGTATGTTTACATAGGGTAACTTCACAAGCCGCTAGAACTTGCAGCTCGTTTATGAAATATGCAACACCGTGAAGTAAACGTGTGCTTGAAATGAACTTTATAATACAGATGATGTGCATGACAATACACAAATGATTAAGTTTATAGTTCTATTCATGACCTTTGAACATGAGTATTCAGAATTTTATGCAGCCTCCACGCACTGCAAACTGAGCCTCTATACGTCATGGCATGGAATCAAAGAGGTTCTGGATATGTTACTGGGGAATCTGCCTCCGCGTAGTTTGTATGAGAGTTCAAAATTCAACGACACTGGTGGCTGGAAGATCGTGGCGAACAAGATATCAATCAGACATATCCCAGACATGTTCGATAGGCGAAATGTCAAGCAAACGTGCAGCCCAGAGAAGGAATGGTACCCGTCGTTTTTCGAAGAAGGCTTGCACATTCCTCGACGAATGTGGTCGGGCATTACCCTGCTGGAATGTAGCATGTGAAGTTTCCTGAAGGAGGCGGGGGATACTTCGGGCTCTGAAACCTCCCTCATGTACCGGTTTTTGTTCAGATTGCCCTCAATACGTAGGAGGCGAGCTCGATTGCTGTACCCAAGGCGCCCCAAACCATGGCACTTGGTGTTTATCCACTATGCCACTCAATAATGCCGACTGCGAGATTGCGCTCACCACGGTAGCGTTGAATACGTATGCGGACATCCCTGTAGGACAGGTTAAAGCGGGATTCGTCTAGAAACACTACATTTTGCCACTCAGCGCGTCAGTGATGGCGTTCACGTGCCCATTGCAGTCCGAGATTTTTGTGGTGTTTGGACAATGGATGGCGACCCAATGGCATTTGTGCAACCAGTCCAATCCACAGCAAATATAGTCGAACCGTCGATGCAGACCGGTTCACACCGGTAGCAATACTCTAGTGTCGAGCCAACGCTGTTGACGGAGCTGTACGGTCCATTATGGCCATGCGGACAAAATGGCGGTCATCTCATGCTGTAGTCATTTTGTGAGGGCCAGTACCCATTCGTCGCTGCCTACGACTCTTTTCTATCCACTGCTTCCGCACACGCATCACTGTCGTAGCAGCATGCCCTGTATGAGCCGAAATGCCGCGGAATGACAAACCCGCTTCCCGGAGACCGATCATTCTGACCCGTTTGAATTCACTCACATGCTGATATTGCGCAATTTACGTCGACGCACTCGTAAACTAACCCCGTGAAAACGAGCCTATATCGACCTTCTCCAGGACGGAAAGGGGAAAATGAAGCTTGTAGTTCTACGTGTGAACACACCCATGGGGGTCAAGTTTTACATGGACTGCTGATACGTGGCATTTTATTTCAAAAATTCCACAAGCATTGCTGACAAGAAGGGAAGGAGTCCTACAGCGGTGACAGAGGTGCTTGAAGAATATGGTCCTTTAAGCCTTCCATCACCTATTTGTCACATCTGCATTGATCGAGATTTGAGCACTGCGATTTAAAGTTAGAATGTCCTCGATCTCTTTTAACGAAACAATGCCTGGCACGTAAGACACAGACCTCAGTGCCCACCATATTTTATACCTGCTCTTAATGTTGTATTAATATACCACAAGCTTATGTAGAACACAAACAACCAGGGCGTAATTTTCTATTTTGTAAATCTCACATGTATCGATTGAATTCCAAATACGGCCGTCGTAGTCTGATTTTTTTAAGAAAATTCACATCGTTATGCCCAACTGAGGAGCACACTTGAACATATTTAGCTGATGATTTTGCTTCCTTCTCTTCCCAAAATCTCTTCATCCTCTCACTGGCATTCTTCTTCTTATGTTCTTCTGTCCAGGTCTTATTAGTTCTAGTTTTTCGCTCCACGAAACAATGATTATTAATCAGTGTTCTGAAAGCAGATTGGTTCTTCACAGTTTCCTGGTTGATGTTGATTTCTTGAAGATCTCATTCTATTTCATTTAGCAAGTTGTTCTTGACTTTCAGTGTGAGGGCAAGATTTAGAATTCTTTTGGTCAGTCTATCATTGTTCATTCTAAGAATGTGACCATAGAAATTCAACCTACTTTTCCTGGTAGTGTCTGATATTTTTTTCAGTATGGCAATACATTTCATGAGATTTCCTTTTCATCCATACTCCCTCTGTGCAGACTGGGCCGAAAATTTTCCGTAAAATTTTTATTTCTTACTTTTTTATACCTTTTATGAGTGATCTACCGCCAATGATTAAGGTTTTCGATGCGTATTTTATTGCTGTATTATAATGTCTTAGTTTTGTTTTCCAAGATAATGATTTTTTGTTATATGTGTTCCAAGTGATTCGATATGCTTTCTGCAATTTAGTAATTCTCTCCTTATTTGCTTCACAATTTAATCCAGAAAGTTAAATGATTTCTCCAAGGTATTTGAATTTATTTACTTGGGAAATTTGTCCAAATTTAGTCATCATAGCTTGCTCATCTAGAAACCGAGAGACTCCTTCCATGTACTGGGTGTTTTCGTATGATATTTGAAGTTCTGTTTTGGGTGCAATTTCCTGTAGGTTTTCGAGGGAGTGGATTGCGTTTTGCCTATTATTAGAAAGAATTGCCAGGTCGTCTGCAAAAGCTAGACATTCTGCTTTTCAGTTGTCTACCAAGATTTATTCCTTTAAATTCTTTTTTCCAGGTTCTGATTATTTTTTCTAGAACAAGATTGAACAAGAGAGGTGACAGTCCATCCCCTTGTCGAACCCTGCGTTTGCATCAAAAGGATCAGATATTTCTCCTAAGAATTTAACTTTGGAAGTTGTGTCAGTTAATATTTGTCTGATAAATTATCTTGTTTTTCTGTCTACTTTAAATTCTTCGAGACTTTGAAAAGTGTTTTGTCGGTCTATGGAGTCCTATGCTTTTCTGAAGTCTACGAGGGTGATCACTGTTTGTCTACTTTTGTGCATTTGTAAGATAGTTTTGAGATTGAGTATCGTGATCTGCCATTTCTGAAGCCTGCCTGGTATTCTCCAATGAGGCGATCTGTTTGTCTTTCAAGTCTTCTCAGTAGAAATTTGGATAAAATTGTGTAGGTAACTGATACCAAGGAGATACCTCTATAGTTGTTGATGTCAGTTTTATCACCTTTTTTGTGCAGTGGGTGAATTAGTGCACATATCCAGTCCTCAGGGATCTTTAACCTGATCCAGATATCGCTGAGAATAGCACGAAGTTTCGAGGCAAGACTTTCGCCACCAATTTTCCACATTTCGGCAATTATACCGTCCTCACCTGAAGCTTTGTATTTTCAAGTTCACTGATAATTTGTTTGATTTCTTCTAATGTAGGTGGTTATGAATCTGGATTTGGTATGGGTTTTTCAAAGGTGAGTTGGTCTCCAGGAGATTCACGCTTTAAAAAAATTTGAAAATGTTTTGCTAACAGTTTGGAATTTTCCTGGTTATCTGTTTCTAAGAGTTCCATCCGGACTTTTGAAACAAAGGCTAGGTGCCTGAGAATTCGATATTTCTTCTCTGAAAGTTCTGTAAAAGTTTCGTGTGTTATTTTTTGTGAATTCCAGTTTAAGTTTTACGCAAGCTTGGCGATATATGACGTACATCATCAAACGGGCTGCTCGAACTCGACATTTTGAAGTACCACCGGAATGGATCGTCCGCCCCACCTTTGAGACAACTTCGGCTCATTTTACATCTGTGCTCGTGTTAGTGATTGCAGTGTACATGCATACAGTGTTAAAAACCCATGGAACATGGAACTCTCGACACCATAGTTTATGTCCAGATATTCAAGATTCAAGTTTTATCGTCACCAAAAGCTAAATATGTTGGGGAATATAGTCCGTTATTGTACTCAATAATAGAAGACTTCTATATTGAAAACAATATGAATAATTAAGAAACATATGTGTTCTTTTAATCTATCTTTTGCACTTCTCCGAAACTTATGTTACCGTTCTGGCTCGGTAAAGCCAAAAAGAGTGTGTTGCTATTTGCATTTATTTTTATTTTTACTATTTGTGTATATTTTATTTTCATTATTTTCATCCTAACTGTTAAATAGTAGTGCTTCCTAACAAAATTTCAATAGTGCCAAGTTATCAAGGCAAAAATAGAACTTTTAATTTTTCAATATATTTGCTAATTTTGTAATATCATATATGTTACTATTGGTGTTGTATTCTGTATGTGTACCAATGGTACCAACAGTGTTGAAGGATTAGGCACAAAAACTATTCATTGTTTTTACCCAAGACCAGGTCAATTATTGTCATAGCAATGAAGAAAGTTCAAGAACTGACAAGAACCAACACGGTAGTGGGAGTGGAAATGACTTATTGTAGACTAGGAGATATGAACTATGTAAACCTACCAACTGTAAAACTTGTAAGCATATATTTTTATCAAAAAAAGTTATAAAAAGAAATTATGCCAATCTTCTGTGATTATATTTGCGTTTCTCAAACCTGATGATTTTTGAGGGGGTTTGTCTGGATCTTAATGAATTCCTGTCATGTTTTACCAGTTTTATGGTTATTCCAATATTTATTATTATTATTATTATTATTATTATTATTATTATTATTATTATTATTATTATTATTATTATTATTATTATTATTATTATTCATCTGTTTACCCTCCAGGTTCGGCTTTTCCCTCGGACTCAGCGAGGGATCCCACCTCTACCGCCGCAAGGGCAGTGTCCTGGAGCTTTAGACTCTTGGTCGTGGGATACAACTGGGGAGAATGACCAGTACCTCGCCCAGGCGGCCTCACCTGCTATGCTGAACAGGGGCCTTGTGGAGGGATGGGAAGATTGGAAGGGATAGGCAAGGAAGAGGGAAGGAAGCGGCCGTGGCCTTAAGTTAGGTACCATCCCGGCATTCGCCTTGAGGAGAAGTGGGAAACCACGGAAAACCACTTCCAGGATGGCTGAGGTGGGAATCGAACCCACCTCTACTCAGTTGACCTCCCGAGGCTGAGTGGACCCCGTTCCAGCCCTCGTACCACTTTTCAAATTTCGTGGCAGAGCCGGGAATCGAACCCGGACCTCCGGGGGTGGCAGCTAATCACGCTAACCACTACACCACAGAGGCGGACATTATTATTATTATTATTATTATTATTATTATTATTATTATTATTATTATTATTATTATTATTATTATTATTATTATTATTATCTTAATGTCCCTTCAATTGCTTTAGAATTTTAGGGACACGAGGTTCCCGAAATGTTGTCCCACAGTTCTTTAATATGCCGGAAGCCAAAGACTCAGAGTTGTCTCATGTCAACACCTGAAATTCCGACGGGGATCGAACCTTCTACCCTTGGAAACTGTGCCACCGAGGTAAGTGGGTAAGAATAAAGGGATGGAGCCTCTGAACTATAACCCTCAAATGTGTATAATATTTATCTCTTCCCACACCCCGGTGGGGTCGCGGATGTGGACTTAGACCAGTTTTATGGCTGGATGCCCATCCTTACGTAGAGGGATGTTTTACCTATTGCGTGCTTCTGTGGTGACTGGTAACGTGTTGTGTGTACTGAGATAAATCCAAACACCACGTCCCCGAATGAGATAAATTAACCAGACATGACTAAAATTCCCGATCCGATCAGGAATCGAACCCAAGAACCTCTGAACCAAAATTCGTGACGCTGTCCATTCAGCCGAGGAGTTCATATTAAAATTTAAAAGCAATTAGCACAATTCAATTCAGTTGTTCGTGGTTTTGGTGCTGGCAGTAACGAAACAGTACAGATGAGTTAGAAAATTAGATTCCGGTGTCTAGTGTATCTCCTTCTTTCTTGGTTTTTCCTCAATTAATTGGTTTCGGCACTACATATGGATTAAGCCCAGTTTTACGGACAGGTGCCCTTCTCGGCGTCAAAACCCGTTTTGAAATTACCCACAGAAAAAGCACATGGTTGGCCTACAGGTCGCTGCTTATGGAACATTGTGGTAGAAGTCCCATGTACAAAGTGAAGTGAGGACTGTCACTGTGACGTGTATTTCACATCTCCGTACAGGCTGCCACCATCCAGGGTGTTTAACACGTAGGTCATGTGGCTATCCAGCAGTGGAATCTTTATGGCTTCCTGACGTGGAATCGAATCCACGTCTTTCCGGGCGAACCGAGCACGCCTTTACTGATTCAGAATAGCAAAAACTAGTGCTGCCATCTACTGTAGGATCACCAAAAGTAACGTTTTAACTTGCGATATGATAATGAACTTTCCAACAGGTTCAGGTATCTAGTGTATCTCTTTTTCTTGGCTTTTTTTCTTAATTACTTGGTATCGGCACTACATGTGGATTAAATCCAGTTTTACGGCTGCGTGCCCTTCCTGACGACAACCCTATGTGGAAGGCTGTATTCACTAATACGTGTTTCTGTGGTGGTTGACAGTGTGGTGTGTTGTAAATAAAGAGGAATGCATTAATGCGAACGAACACAAACCCCAAATCCCCGAGACAGACAAATTAACCAGAGGCAAAACGAAATCCAACTCTCGATCGGGGATCAAACCCAGGATCCTGCGATCCAAAGGCCATTGCAATGTATCATTTAACCAAGGAGCCCGACAGATTCATGTTCCCCGGGCAAAGCGCACATCGTACTAGACCTTAACCCAGTCTTAAATTGATAGCAGAACTGTGTCCAGCTGTCTATTAACCTTACAACTAGACCAGGATCGTATCGTCCTAATACATCGCTAATTAGGTAAGACGTCAAACTTGTAAAACAAGGAAACGGGAAGACAGAAACCAAGGAAGTGTGACCATACATGTGCTGAAGTAGTTGTGACGCCACATTAACAAGAATCTCATGGTCATGGTGTATCCGATTCTTAGTAAATTATACTCTGGTGTTGGGCCTACGTCCTCTTGCTAAAGGTGATGGAGTAAACTCGTTTTCCAGATAAGAAATACACTTCCAATACCTTAAAATCAATACCTTAAAATATCATTGATAGCATTTTCTTTTCAGAATAATTCCTCTCAAGAGTATTCCAATGTAATTTGGCTTACAATCCCGTACTCATACCACTGTGAATGGAACCGTATATTGAGCAAACTTCTGTCCCTTAAGAAATATCGTTAAGTGACGAGAAGCTGCAATTAGCGTCCACGGATGTTATCGCTTGATGGGAATGACCTCAGTGAACCAGTGATAGCGTGCCTGATACTGAGTCTATAATTCTACATTGCTAAAAGAACCGCCGCACGGCTATGTAGGGCCAACTGCGGGAGGGAGGAAAAAACGAGCATCCATCTTTGTGATACAGATGGCCTCAGGTCCGTGGCTTCTCACTTCACGCAGGAGGATCCGATCATCCAGCGAAATCGGGACATTTCGGAAGACCTCGGGAAATGAATAAGAAATTCGGGCTAATAACCCCTACTGTGAGAAATTTCGGCACTGTCATTAGCGAGGAAGTAATTAAGAATTTTTGGAAACATTTGATGAAGCTAACTTCACAGGGGGAAACATATTTAATATGCCCAGAGGAAAGTTAGCAGGCCTGTCGGCAGAGTGAATTTACACGTGTCAAGGACATACAGTCAAACTATATGGGAATCATCGTATGCGGAATTAATTAATGAATTAGTTACGCTCGTGAAAGAAGCAGGAGAAATCAGCGAACAACACCATTATGATTGGAAAAATAGGCGGAATGTCTGGGGTGAGTCTCAAAGAAAGCGGTCCAGCGCTTATCAGATGGAACGATAGGACAATGAGAGATAATGCGTGGTATCGCGTCCCTTGGGTGCGTATAAATACCCATTCCAAAATCGGGAGTGAGCAGTGTGCGATTTTCAGTCCGAGGTGACTAGTCGACATCAACTAGTCAAATTATGCAAGTTAAAGTGTTAGAAGCTAGACTTGGAAATCTCACAAGCCAGTTGGCTTGAGAGATGAGAAATTTGTTAAGTATCGATAAAGAATAGAGGCAACTTTGACATTAAAACATTTTTTTAAATTTACGACAATTCATCCTGTTAGGAGAGAAGATTGTATTGGCTAGTTATAGGATTTATGAACTTCTGCGTGGAAGACAGAAAAGTCCAAGAGATCTGTCTGAAATTATTATTAATACGGTTATTTTGACAATCTATAAGGGACAACAATTCATTTGTTGTGAGAGATAGCATCATTGTCCCACGGTCATTCACGTTTGGTGAACACCTGGTCTAGAAGGGTAGGAGCTTTCCACGATCACATTAGTTTACTGGTCAAGACGGAACGGCAAGATCCATTTTGTGTTATGCGTATAATAAAATTTGTTATTACGTTAGTTCAGGCTCAAGAAAAGTAATTTGTATTTCATCAAGACACGTGTAGAGTCAGTGTAATTGATAAGATGCAACGAAAAATGTCGCCATATTATTCAACACAATTACAGGTCTGTCTAATATAAGTAGTATGTCTTGCTAGTTAGAAATGTTTGTCCCTTCAAATTACTTAGTAAATCATGACATCGGGTTATATATGTGGCGTGTGTAGAATTAAGTGTGTTGCAATGACGAAAATGTGTCAAGTCTGTATTCCAGGAAACACTGTAGGTGCAAATATCTGTTATTTATGCCGCGAGGTGTTAAACTGTATTAGCATGTTTTGATGTGAAGTTAAAAATTACAATGAAAATCAGTAAAATCCGTTCGTCCCGGTAAATTATTATTATTATTATTATTATTATTATTATTATTATTATTATTATTATTATTATTATTATTATTATTATTGCGGGAATTCTGTGAAACACAGAGGTGAAAGAAGGTGCGGGCATAAATTGGTGGATAGAGGAAAGATTAAAAAGCAATTTAAAACTTTAAATTTCGGATTATATTTATTTCTTAATTTTTTCATTTCTTTTCAAACTTTACACTTTTCTAAGCAAATAACAAAGTCAGGTACAAGGTCTAGCTCGTGAGCTTGAGTAACAATATTAGAAAAATCTCGAATAGTCAGATAACAACCATTTAACAACTTGAGCTTGAAGCTCCTTAGTTAACAACCCACACTCACGGAGACGGAGATCCCAATTTTTACCTCAGTAGAAAGAGCGTCTTTGCTCTACACAGTTACTTCCTATGAGGCTATCCTCCAAAATTACAAGTTCCAGGCCTATTAAGGCACCTACCTACATTTAACAAAACCACACAAAACCACTGTCTTAATCGCTCAACAGTCTGATTTACCTAGACACAAAATAAAAGGTAGAAGTTAACTTTAACAGGGGTGACAAGTGCCCATTCCACGTGGCCTTGTTTAAAAAGAAGCTAAAAATTAAAATGTTAGGAGGCGAACTCTTGCACTCCTTTGGAATTCACCAGGACATCATTAAAACCCTATGTGGACTTGTGGCCTGAAGTTACAAAGTCTATGGAGGTAACTAGATGGAGAGAAAGTTTACAAAATTAAGAGACAGACTTTAAGGATTAAAAAATCATAGTCATCTCAGTATCAAGTTGAGAGGGAATACAAGAGTGTACCTCATTCTTTATTCCCAAAGTTCGGTTAAGTTCCTTATACTTGTTTGAGAATTTACATTGAGAAAAGTCACATTGCTATATAAATTTGAAACCTTCCCCTCGAGCTAGCTTTCAAAGACTATTACTGGTTAAACAGAGTCTGCCATTACCTTGAGCTGGTGGACCTCCCGAAGATTGACGAGGCAGCCCTTCCCCATGCCTCCTTTACGAACAAATTCTAAACCTCTTGACTGGAGCGATCACAAAGACAACATGGCCTGAACGGTCCCAGCTTTTATAGCGGAGAGAAAGGTTCCGGATTTCTCTGGGTCGAAACCCTGACACACACCCAATTTTCATTGGACATTCAAATAAATATAAAGTATCAAAAATATAAATTCAAAATTAATTGTTCATCCTCGCCCCAGAGGGCGCACCTAAGTTGACAGTAGAGACATCTGTCAAAAAAGGTTCGAACTTCTTCCAATAGCAGTTTCAAGGTTTACATTATAGATGGCCTTCTAAAAAGCGCTTATTTTAAATGCACGGGGCGGGTGTCAATTATTATCATTAATATTATTATTATAAAGTAAAGATAACAATTATGGGTGATAAAGTCAAATAATAACAGTGATAATAATATTCACGTTAGAAGTAAATTGAAATAATAACAGTAAAGCATTCAGTAGTTAGGTAAGCGAGAATTACAGCTTATATAGAAATCCAGTGAAGAAAGATAATTTTTGGCACTTGGAAATTTCATTTTGTGACACCGTGTATTTGTAATACAGAATCACGGCATGCTATTTTGCTCCTGAGGTCTGAAAAATGTCGAGAAGCCACTTTGAGATCATTATGATGTCGTTTGGTCATGGGAGAGCTTGTGTTTAAAATCTGATCAAGTAAGAAGAAATGGATTGTGATGATGAATGAAATATTATGAGAATAATTAGGAAGAAATGTAGAGGCAGAGTAAGCCCTGTATTTTATGAGTGAAAGTTTTAAGCAGGACGCCGTAGAGAAAAGGCCCTGTAGTTTGATGGAGAAGAATTTTTGTAAGAGGGTGTTATATGTAGATGCGTAATATTTCCGAGACAGGCTGTATAAGAGAAGCGACATCCTGTAGTGATCCAAAGCGATTGAAAAATGTAAGGGTTGTCAATTCCAAGTGAGTGCGTTGTAACGCATTGTGTTCTTCCATGATTATTATTTTGCGTAAGACTGCAGATGTCAGTTAAGTCAAGTTGACGATTCTATTTAATACCAGCGAACTGGATTGTGTTATCAGGCGAGTGAGAGAATGGGAGTTTAGCCTGCGTATGTTGATGACAGTTTACAATGTTTGGAGTGTTGACATTGTAACTGTTCCCTCTCGTCATAATACTTGGGGAGATGAAAGTTATTATCTTGGGACACATGAATAACAAATAAACTATTTGTGGCTTGCCCGCAAATTACCACGCAAATAGAAACAATTAACATTCCATGGTTCCCCATTTCTCTATGTAATATTTGGGCGCCATGGTTACAGTTTTAAATAAAACTGTTAACCAAAATTTATATTTACTAGCATAGAGACTTATACTTAGATCACAGGGGTAGGATTTTAAATAATTAACCATTAAGTATCGCTTAAGAAAGAAAATTAACGCAATATAAAATACAAATGAATTTATTATACAAAAATGAGATGAATCGGAAAAGTTTCCTTAAAGCGTGGAGGGATTTAGAATTTACTGAATTTACTAACTGTTTGCTTTATCTAATTGAAGCTCACCAATTGCAGCTTCCGTTGAAGTCATCTGGTTTCCGTGGTTACTCGTTCTCTCCTTCTCGATGTAGAATTTGCTCCATGGACATGCTTCCTTCCTTTTCTGGTATGGTACGGGCTATCTGGACTAGCACTCCCTGCTTGCCTAGTCTTTAAATTAGACATTGGCCCTATACTTGTAAAAACTGATCACCGTTGATCGTATGAGGAGAAAATTCAGAGATATTAATTTTTCCATATTAGTAGAAATCTCAATCCAACTGAGCTATACTATTTATACGGTACAGACTTGTACCAAAATTCCATAGACTTGAACTAAACATAGTTCTTCGTCCAGAAGATTTACTGAAAATAACACAAGCCGTAAGCTTGTTTCGTTTCACGTAGATCCGATAACATAACCGCACCTAAGTACTGTATCGAAGCGATAATACATTGTACAAAAATAACTATGTCGCGGAGCGACCACACACTGTTCCAAAAATCGAAGTAGATGTTCACAGTAGAAGTAGTAGTGATGGAGTTCACGTAGTTAGGTTGTAAGGTCGTGAGGTTGTAAGGTCCCGTTCTCGTGTTGAGAATCAGTATATATCCGGGCTCACCCCCACTCTTGGTAACAGTTCAATCTCAAAACTCATATACAGCGAAGTATCTGATTCGATAGATCGAAGCATCAACTCCCCTTCTCTTCTTCCTCGACAAGTCCAGAAGGCGTGGCGATGATATAGCTGACCAGCTTGCAAGCCTCGCGCACGGGTCGCTGTTTACTAGCCTTGGTCATAAAATAAACCCATGACTCACGCAAAATCCCAAGCTTCAAGAATAACCCTCCGTATACACAAATATGAGATGAAATGAAAACAACTATGTCTCAACATATTGACCGAATTTACAACATAATGAATTCTTATCCTACATAATATAATACTTTAAATAATAAAACGATGTTATTATATATACAATGTGATTCCAAAAAGCCTTGATTACAAATGATTGACGTTGAATAAATATGTTATTACAAATAATTGCCGATGGCGGATAAACTTGATATCAAATGATATCGCGTAAAATGATATTATATTAAATTAGTAGGGCTGGAGAAGCCTGGACGGTTACATACGCCCTCCTGTTATTTACAGATATAACATATATGAAAATAACACACTACACCAAAACGGCTGATATATACATCATTACATCTGACAAACATTTAATAAAAAAAACATACATAACCAAATCTTGTATCTCACTGTAGAGTGTCTGTTTCAACGATACCAGATAACATTAGTAATAAATCCTGCCAATTTTCTTGCGAAAGTTTGTCAGCAACACTCATAATATTTACAACAGGTAAATAACACTATCTTTGCACTTCACCATCAAAGTGTTCGGCAGTTCCAGGTTATAATAATATATACACCACACACACACGTAATCACACGTGGCTCACCTCCCTTAGATGGCCGCAAGCAATTTCTTGTTTTCATTGCAAAAAATATTGCTACTTAGAAAATTATTGTATTAATTTCCTTCTGCAGTTTCAAAACAAAATCCCAAGTTACTCATGGCTTCTACAATGGTGTCAAGTCTAGGTTCACAACCTATACATGAATTCACGTTTTCTAACTCAAGTACATTTAATGTTGTCAAAACAACATCGGGGAGACATTACACTTAATTCGCAGAAATATATCGTCTCAGAGAGCGAATATTATAAGTGCCCAACAAGACACGATTACCATCTTTCAATCTGTATGCACAAGGACCAACCCGACAATGAATCTGGAATGGACCCTGATACAACAAAAAGAATTTCTTCGTCACCTTCTCTTCACTGGACGAGAGCATGGGAACACCTAACAGAACAGAATCTCCTACCTGAAATTCGTCTAACACCTGACGTTTCTGCTGTCTGCTACGCTTCTCAGCCGCTTTAATCAAATTCTCTCTCGCTAATCTGACATATATCTGAGAGTCCCGCTGAGGTTCCTGTGTAATACCTAGTACTTTTGCCAGCTCATTCTTTGGATTGCTGCCAAAATGAACCTCTAATGGGGTGAATTTCGTACTATCATGCTGAACCATGTTAATCCATTTCTCAATCAACGCTAAAGAACCAAACCACGCAGTGTGCTTGTCATGAACTAAAGATCGAAACATCCTACCTAATTCCTTCATCGTGCGTTCACACATATTCCCTTGCGGATTCCTAATTGAGGAAAAAACATGTGTGATATCTAACTCTGTCATCACAGCCTTCCACTTTTTCGATGTAAATTGAGATCCGCTATCAGATAATAACCTACTAGGCGTACCTAATTCCTGAACATACTTGTCACTAATAATCTTACTCAACTAAGACCTGTCGCTTTACTCAATAAAAGATTGACACACTCACTACTCGAAACTTCAATAATACCATCCTCTAACATAGCTTCATTTTGATTGTCTACCGCTTTAGCATATTTATGTGGTATCGGATATCTCGGTCCAGCGAAAATACTTTTATCCAGCACTGAAAATGAGTGTTCATACACATGTGTTTTGCCAGGTTTCGATGAAAATACTTCCTTGTGTTCTCTCAACACATACAACAATCGGTCTCTCTGACCTTCTTCCAAATTGCTACTATCTACCGCTTCTCTCAAAGCATCATCGTGATTCTCCTCTAACCACACTTCACACAACATAAAATCCGCTCTCTCTTCTTCATCTTTTGAAACCTCATTCACACACCACATATTACAAACCTCCACTTTCGTCTGAACTTCGGCATCCCACGTGACTTTAACATCCTCATTATCCCACTTTAAATACACTATCGCCTCATTGTAATTTAACCGAGCTGAGTATAAACTTAGCCAGTAAGATCCCAAGATAACATCAAATATAAGATTCGGAATAACAAGACAGATCTGAATTTTCGACTTCCCGTTAATAAAAATAGGTATGGCAACTTGTTTACATATTTGCTTGGATCGTTTACCTACAGCAGTGACGATATATGTGGACTTAACAGGCATTTCTTCAATCTCAATATTCTCCTTCTTTCTGTCCTCATACCACTTCGAACTTACACATGATCTTTGACTGCCTGAATCCAATAAAGCCTGATACTGCGCCCTCCATACAACGATCGTAACAACGGGGTTCTCACTTTTACTACCAAGTTCGACTTGATTCACTTCCACCTCCCTTAATAACTCATCTCTAACATCGAGATCATAATCCATGTGCGTCATTACACAATTTCTCGCAACATGTACTGAAGACTGATAATCTGATCTCTCATTACCGTCTACTATCAGTTTAAATTACTTTGTCTCCTTGTATCCTGATTTCGGCTTGTACCTTCCTCTACATTGCGTTCCCTCTGAACATTCTTATTTTGCTGGTGTGACTGATTACCTACAGGATGTTGTCTCGGTTGAAACTGACCACGGTGATTGTGTTCTTGTCTTCTGGGTGGTGTCTGAAAGTTTGTGTGCTCACGTGTACTATTACTACTTCCTAACGCATCGAAACTTGCTAGCAATCTTTCCATTCCCTGAATAGACTCTATCTGTTGCATACAGCTAGCTTCGCGGATTTTCTTGGGAAAATGCCTGATAATAACTTAACAATATCTCTCTCCGCTAACATCCCATCTACGTTTTTACAAATCATAACGTGGGCTAGAAAATACTCTGTCATAGAAACTCCCTCGTGTGGCCTAAATTTCCCAAAGACAATGCGTTCTCTTTCCCTGCTTTGTATAGCTTCACTCCAAAATTCTTCCGTGAAATATTTCTGGAATTCCATCATACTGGTCATGCTGCTCTTATACACCGCAAACCATGATTTCGTATCTCCAATAAAAGCTTTACCAATTATTTCTAACGCTTCTTCCCATTCAATGATTCCTTCTTCGATTCGCTTTTCAAATCGTTTCTTAACAGTGTTTAAAAAATCTAAAGGGTTTGTCTGCCTCCCATTAAATTTAGGTAGTTCAGTTTCATTTATGAAATTTGTACCATGGCACTGACTTCCTATATTACCTTGCTTTTCTCTGATTTCTTTACGTATTTGTGCCTCCGACCTACCAATACGTTCATTAATTCTTTTCTCTCTAGTTTCTACGTCATTCGCAATGTGTTCCTGTCTTTCCTTGGTGGCTTTAATTTCAACAGCATATTCGTCTGCTTTCTTAAACTTTTCATTACATATTTTAGGATTAATCTCTACCTTACCACACAGATCATCGTATTGTTGTTGTACTTCTTCTCTAACTTTATTAACTTCTCCTACTTGTTCCTGAATTTTACAATTAATTGCTGTGATCTGCTGGTCTACTTTGCTCCTATGTTCAGTTAACTTACTTTCTACCACTTTCTCATGCTGGCTACGTCTCATCTCCTGTTCCGCTAACTGATTCTCAAAAAGTTTCTGCTGCTCTAGTGCTTCATCTAATCTATGATCTAAAGCATCCATCCTAGCATTAACTTCTCTGCTAATTTCGGTTTTCGTCTGTTCCATCTCCTTTCTCTTTTCTTTAATCTCTGTCTGCGTTTTCTCTACTTCCTTGCTAATTTCGGTTTTCGTTCTCTCCACTTCCTTCCTGATTTCATTAGTTTCCTTCTTAATTTCATCTATCACTTTTGTTTCCTTCCTAATTTCATCCGTTTGCTGTAATATCCCTTGCATCATTAAAAACAGTTGTCGAATATTCATTTCACTATTCGTATTACTTTCTTTCTCACCCTCCATCCTAGCTACATCAGATTCTGTGCTATTTTCCATGCTCCCAGCACTCTCTACCGTTTTATCTATTTCAATGCTTTCATCTACAACATTCCGAGAATTCAGCGTCTCGCCTCCCTTTACTAAGTTTCCGCTACGCAATTTCATGTCCTTTTCACCTTGTGCAGCCATGATTCCCCCAAAATCACACATACAAATTATATGGACACTCACTTAACCCCCACAAACACAGATTCTACTTTACTGTTTTCTTTCCACGAATACTTAATGGCTTTCGAGCTCCACGTTGGTGGGACAAATATAACTGTTCCCTCTCGTCAAAACACTTGGGGAGATGAATGTTATTATCTTGGGACACATGAATATTAAATAAACTATTTGTGGCTTGCCCGCAAATTGCCACGCAAATAGAAACAATTAACATTCCGTGGTTCCCCATTTCTCTATGTAATGTTTGGGCGCCATGGTTACAGTTTTTATTAAAACTGTAAACCAAAATTTATATTTACTAGCATAGATACTTATACTTAGATCACAGGGGTAGGATTTTAAATATTTAACCATTAAGTATCGCTTAAGAAAGAAAATTAACGCAATATAAAATACAAATGAATTTATTATACAAAAAAATTGAGATGAATCGGAAAAGTTTCCTTAAAGCGTGGAGGGATTTAGAATTTACTGAATTTACTAATTGCTTGCTTTATCTAATTGAAGCTCACCAATTGCAGCTTCCGTTGAAGTCATCTGGTTTCCGTGGTTACTCGTTCTCTCCTTCTCGATGTAGAATTTGCTCCATGGACATCCTTCCTTCCTTCTCTGATATGGTACGGGCTATCTGGACTAGCACTCCCTGCTTGCCTAGTCTTTAAATTAGACATTGGCCCTATACTTGTAAAAACTGATCAGCGTTGATCGTATGAGGAGAAAATTCAGAGATATGAATTTTTCCATATTAGTAGAAATCTCAATCCAACTGAGCTATACTATTTATACGGTACAGACTTGTACCAAAATTCCATAGACTTGAACTAAACATAGTTCTTCGTCCAGAAGATTTACTGAAAATAACACAAGCCGTAAGCTTGTTTCGTTTCACGTAGATCCGATAACATAACCGCACCTAAGTACTGTATCGAAGCGATAATACATTGTGCAAAAATAACTATGTCGCGGAGCGACCACACACTGTTCCAAAAACCGAAGTAGTTGTTCACAGTAGAAGTAGTAGTGATGGAGTTCACGTAGTTAGGTTGTAAGGTCGTAAGGTTGTAAGGTCCCGTTCTCGTGTTGAGAATCAGTATATATCCGGGCTCACCCCCACTCTTGGTAACAGTTCAATCACAAAACTCATATAAAACGAAGTATCTGATTCGATAGATCGAAGCATCAACTCCCCTTCTCTTCTTCCTCGACAAGTCCAGAAGGCGTGGCGATGATATAGCTGACCAGCTTGCAAGCCTCGCGCACGGGTCGCTGTTTACTAGCCTTGGTCATAAAATAAACCCATGACTCACGCAAAATCCCAAGCTTCAAGAATAACCCTCCGTATACACAAATATGAGATGAAATGAAAACAACTATGTCTCAACATATTGACCGTATTTACAACATAATGAATTCCTATCCTACATAATATAATACTTTAAATAATAAAACGATGTTATTATATATACAATATGATTCCAAAAAGCCTTGATTACAAATGATTGACGTTGAATAAATATGTTATTACAAATAATTGCCGATGGCGGATAAACTTGATATCAAATGATATCGCGTAAAATGATATTATATTAAATTAGTAGGGCTGGAGAAGCCTGGACGGTTACAACATTGAAGGTTATGTGGAGCCTCACACTTAAGCTATGCCGCGAATATCGTTGTGGTTGTGATTATTGTTTTCAGTAACATCACGAAATATCATACGAGATTTGAGTTTGCTTTTATTTAGCGAACTTCACCGCATGTGTTTAAACAATGAGTCATAGGCAAAACTATTCAAACCTCTTATTTAATTTCGATTTCACGCTTTATCGTAGGAAATGGACATAGTTAAATTTTCCAGATTCGAGTTCATTTATGTAGCGAATTTTACTTCACATGTTAGAATTTCAACGAGAATTACATTTAAATATCCGGACATTGTGTTAAAGTTCTGATTTCGCCCGGCAGTATCAGTGATATGTAGATATCATAGCGTTGGCTCAACGATAGGTTCAGGATGCCGGGTGTATATAATTGTCGTTGAAGGTTTGTAGACACTGTAGCGTTGGCTCAACGATAGGTTTAAGATGCGGCGTGTATATAATTATCGTCAGAGGTGTGTAGATACTGTAGCGTTTGCTCAACGATAGGTTTAAGATGCCGCGTGTATATAATTATCGTTAGAGGTGTGTAGATACTGTAGCGTTTGCTCAACGATAGGTTTAAGATGCCGCGTGTATATAATTATCGTTAGAGGCGTGTAGATACTGTAGCGTTGGCTCAAGGATAGGTTTAGGATGCGGCGTGTATGTAATTGTCGTTAGAGGTGAGTAGACACCGTAGCGTTGGCTCAACGACAGGATTAAGGACGCCGTCTATACATAGGCAAGTCATGGGTTGGGCATTTTTGCGAATCGACTTGAACGATGTTAGTGTCTGCAGTAGTGGATACAGATACGGAAGATATTAGCAGGTACTATTTAGGCCATGTTTCGGCATAATCTTTACTAGCTGGAATGTGCTCCCATATTAGCGTTGAATCAGTAGTGACATAAATGTAAGGGTAGTTCTACGTGGAAACCTGGCTAATGGAGTCTGGTCCCTACTACTTAGCCGCGTGCGTTCAAGTTCGATGAACTTTCGTTTCTATTTGTTTCTTTTCCTTTACTTCGAGATTTATTGTTCGAGGTACGGTATATTATGACAGTGCAGTGTGTTGACACTTGGTTAACATTTTGTAGGATTTACACTACGAATGCGATTTCGATTCATTATATGTTATTGTTGTGTTTTTATTTTACGTTATTCACATTATTTAGGTGAGACGTTGATCTACCGATCACTTGTAGTTCAGTTTTTTTTTTTTTTTTTTTTTTGCTTTACGTCGCACCGACACAGATATGTCTTATGGCGACGATGGGATGGGAAATGCCTGGGAAGTGGAAGGAAGCGCCCGTAGCCTTAATTAAGGTACAGCCCCGGCATTTGCCTGGTGTGAAAATGGGAAACCACGGAAAACCATCTTCAGGGCTGCCGACAGTGGGGCTCGAACCCACTATCTCCCGATTACTGGATACTGGCCGCAGTTAAGCGACTGTAGCTATCGAACTCGGTGTAGTTCAGTTTAAGGAGACAAGTGTAGATAGACAGACTTGTAATTGAATCGTTTGTTGCAGAAACAGCACTTCTCCACTTTTTGACACTATATGAGTTATTAATACTGCCATGATTAATGCACGAACGGCTACTATTTTGTGCAGAAAAATCATTTCTACCGTATATCTCTTCCTGTCAGTCGCGAATGAAAGTTTCCGTTTTGTGCAGAAAGAACACTTATCCTGGAGAGGTGTTGTTTTTACTTCAAACCAGCCCGCTTCAAAAAGTAGTACTGGTATACTGAGAGTCAACTCAAGACCTTAGCGGTCTCTTTGATGTTAGTCAGACTTCTGGTCGGTGAAAAGGCTTCCGCAGCGCCAAATAGTTCCCTAGGTTTGTTACTTGTTCCTGAAGTCAGGAGCTTTCTTCAGTTTGGTTAAATATTCTGGTGAACTGACTTGACGAATTAAAAAATTTTGCCCTGTATAAATATGAAAAATATATCACAGGTTGTATGTTATTCGGGTTCGTTACCAACGCTTATATTTCATACGTAGATGGCTATGAATAGTTATTGTTCTCAGTGGTGTATGTAGCAAAATAATAATTATTTCGTAATGATATTGATATTTTATTGCACTGTGTACTTAGTAAGCTTTGTTCGAGTTCATTCCATTGCTGATAAGTTCCCACAATATGTGCGACGTTGAAGATGGATCCAAGAAAACTGTTGGCAATACTGGCTGAACAGCATGTTCAGTATTCACAATGGCTGCCAGCTGTGAGCGAGACGTGTATGATGCTGTGACGCTTGAGTCCCTTATGAAATACTTTAAAGCTAACAAAAGTGGAGAAAAATTAAGTAGGAAATCAAAACCAAATTGTTTTAAACGTTTACAGTAGCCTACGAGATTAGAATCCGCTGTGGTCTGTGCAAGACGGGAAAAAGACCGCGCAGCTGACCGGCGTTTCTGTGTATAGTGTTTACGCCGCTCGCTTGGAATTTAAACTCCACGGAAAATCCAAGTCTCCAGCGAAAAGTCGATGTGTCAGCTCAGTTCAAACTATGCACTCGCCGTAAATAAAACACGAAGAGCCTTAACACGGTATGGGAATAGGATCCTTGGCGTATTCGATAATAATAATAATAATAATAATAATAATAATAATAATAATAATAATAATAATCTGTACTTTACTTTATATTCGTAACCGCCCTCTACCTGCAGAAATGTTGTCATGAGGAGATCATGTGTTCGTTTTTACCTTCCGAATGAGGAGACTACAATATTTACAACATTCCTGGAAACATTGTATTTTGCAAGCCCACTCACGGGTGGGGTTTTCAGCTTTTTGAACTATGAGAAACTGCCACTGGCAGTCGTTGCACGAGAGCGGAATTGTATACTTAATGTTGTAAGTCTCCATGTGCCTCAAACAAATTGCATTATGAAATAAAAATAAACCTTGCTTCTCTTGCCTCGGTATTTCAGTAATCTGTACGTTTTACATAGTCAGTAAAGGAATAAATAGGTATGGTACGTAATCAAAGTACAGCTATGTGAATGAAAGTGATTTCGTTTGATGCTTCACTATTTCAGAATGAAGTACTTGTCAGATAGACTCACGGCGTTAATGATAAGCTGGTTGTGGCGGAGATGGAGAACGGAGACGGGAAGGGGGAACAGGGGACGTGCTCACATGCGGAAGGATACTTTTCCTAAGCTCTTGAGTTGAATTTCAGTATAGAAGACATTCTTCAAGAAGTCAGTTTTTTCACTTCAGTCGCTAGGAATAAGTGTGAAAAGAGATGCAAAAGTCGAGTTTTATATAAATCAATTTATGGAGTTTCAGTGTGAGGCAAATCATGTCTTAGGAAAATACTCTATTGATGGACTGTGCGTTCATACTTTCAAGTTGCTTATTTCTGCAATCCGTCTCCCTGTGTTACCAACTAGACTTGCTTATCAACAAGGCTGTGTTCCATTAAATGAAAAGAAATTAGCGGACATAAAGAAGTTGGAATCTTACATACCAGAAGAACACCATGAGTTTTAAATGAACTGTTTGCATGGACAACATCAGCGCAATAGAAGTGTGAAGCATTGTTCAAAGATAAGAGACTTACATGTTACTTGCATTATTTTGTGTTGTTTTGTTTTATACATATATATTTAACTTTGGAAAGGGACATAAAAGGAGTATTCTTCTGTTTATTTTTCAGTGCAATATGGTATAATCATAATATGTGCAAATAAGTAAGTCTTACAAATAAGTATTGAATAATGGGTTTAAACACTGTATTTCCTCAGTACAAATAAAGTTCATATTGAAAGTGAAATGACGTTAAAATCAATGTTACACTTCCTTATATTCTCATTAATGGTGTTTGTTGCAGAAACAGCACGTCTCCACCATTTTCAACAAAGTCTGTAAAGGAACGTATTGGACTAATTCATACAAACAACGTAACTCTCATAGTCATTTCAACAGTAGAATAAGCATAATAAATGTCGGAAGGATAGAAAAGACATTACACACTACAGACAGTTTTTCCTGTTTTCTGAACAATTTGGTACGTTGGAGAAGTGTCGTTTCTGAAACAAACGATTCCATTGTAGTTGTGGTTATGTGGAATTGGAAAGATTTCATGTTGTTTGTTTTATATTGTGGACTTGTACTTTAACGAATTTAACGACGTAACTGTTTCATAACCTGAAAGTTGGTTTAGTAAGAAGACTTTTCGAGTGATTTATCACTTTTATTTAACTTCACTGTTTGGCGTTTCTCCTAAACGCGTAGTGAATTAATGTTTCCGTGAATTTCGCAATTTGTTCCCTCAGAACGATGTAACGTAAGATTCCCTCGGATCAAGTGTTGTTGGTTCCTTCTGAACATCTGTTTGTGGTGATGCATGTTTCAGTATCGGGATTCATCTAGAACTTAAGGGAGTCGTGAGATGACAATACATGGTGGAATTTTATTTTAGATTGTGACAATTGCTGTTAACTTGTAACAAACACCATGCTTTCAAGTTATATTTCGCGACCTATCCAAAGCAACTGATAGTTAATTTGGTTCGATTAAGGATCCATTCGGGGAATGTTCCGATATCCGAGAGGACAGTCGACTGGTGGATAAACTTAATTAAATGTAAATCTGGAATTCTACTTGTTGAAGGTCAGATTTTCCACGGATCGTGTGGGTTACTCTCAGTTATCGTTTGGGTCAATGTTGCCTGATTTACAGGTTTCCTATTCTTTTTCTGGTTTTGCTGTCCACAAACCTTACATTGCTTTTTCACATTTTGAAAGGAATTAATGTAAATAATTTCAAGATCCTTTCACCACTCACGTTACTCGTTGGCTGAACGGTCAGCGTACTGGCCTTCGGTTCAGAGGGTCCCGGGTTCGATTCCCGGCCGGGTCGGGGATTTTAACCTCAATTGGTTAATTCCAATGGCACGGGGGCTGGGTGTATGTGTTGTCTTCATCATCATTCCATCCTCATCACGATGCGCAGGTCACCTACGGGTGTCAAATAGAAAGACCTGCACCTGGCGAGCCGAACCCGTCCTGGGATATCCCGGCACTAAAAGCCATACGACATTTCATTTTCATTTACCACTCACGTTATGCATTGTGACTGCGTTATAACATGTGACAATTTTAATTGATTTTTCTTGGTTATTCAGTAAATATAATTATCGTGATTTCATTTAATAAAATTTTAGGAAGTACACTTTTGCTCCTGATTTGAAGTAGTTATACTCCCCTGTTGATCGGTCAATGAAATGACTGAAAAGAATCAATATTGTTCTACCGAAGTAGCCGAGGCCGACGACCGACGATGGAACGGTAAGTTCAGGGTTCCAGTACATGATCCCAAGTTCACGGGTTTGATCCCGGCTACGGTTAAGTTACCAGACGTGACCGAGCCACTTGGCCGTGCAGTTAAGGTCGCATAGGTGTGAGCTTGTATTCGGGAGATAGTGGGTTCGAACCCCACTGTCGACAGCCCTGAAGATGGTTTTCCGTGTTTTACCATTTTCACTCCAGGCAAATGCTGAGGCTGTAGGCCTGCCATAATTAAGGCTAATGCCGCTTCCTTCCTATTCCTAGGCGTTTCCTACCACATCGTCGCCATAAGACCTATCTGTGTCGGTCGACGTAGAGCGCATTGTAAAAAAAAGATGCTACCAGACGTTCCCATTTCCTGGGAACACCTCCCGAATTCGTACTTTTGTCCCCGAAGTGTCCACATATTTTTATAATCTCCTTAATTTCCTCGCTTTCAGACGTAATTATTTCTATTATTGTTTAGATCAGACATGTTTGTCACATGCAATATAATTAAATATTAGTCCCAGGAGATGGCTGAGCAAACTGCTGGTAGATAATACAGTCAAATCCGTGTTCATTGTTAACGGAAATTTGTCAGTGTATCAGGAATTTGCAACAAAGTTCACTCCAAGACGGGTCATTCTACAGAAGACTCATGCATCGGAAAAATAATGTACGATTTATCCAGAAAAAAGTTGTTCAATCTTGTAGTAATTCAAGCCAATATAGTGATAAAATTATAGTGAATAATATTAGTAAGAACGTCGACAAGAGCAGCAGAGGCCGAGTGAGTTGGCTATGCGATTCGAGGCGTGCAGCTGTTAGCTTGCATTCCGAAGATAGTGGGTTAGAAACCCGCTGTTGGAGGCCCTGAAGATGGTTTTCCGTGATTTCGCATTTTCACACTAGACAAATCCAGGGGATGTACCATAATTAATTCCACTGTCCTAGTTATGTCCTAACCCATCGTCTGTGTCGGTGCGATATAAAACAAATAACAAGGAATAACACCAACAGCAACAATACCGTCAATGTATAGCAGGCATGTGTCCCCGGGTTTCAGATTAAAAAATCGTCTGGTAGTGAATTTTTAAAAGGCAATAGGTGGTCGTGCGCTCAGTGTCACCTGACATAGGAACCGTCGACTAGAACCCTGAATGACCGAGTATGGCCTGACACCCGGCGAAACTGGCAAACCAGCAGACGATTTTGTGAAGCAGTATTGTATACCCGTATACCACAACCGAGTATGAAATATCCGGCGGAGTCCAACGAGCTAGACATGTGGCTAACATGTCTGCTACAGCGTTCTGGGTGGTCTATAGCGACGCCGTAGTTTAAGCGCCATCCATACAGTTTCTTCCGCTTAGGGTGCGTTACTTTTGTTAAATTAGATCGAACAAATTAAATGCATTAATTATGCCGCCTGTGAGAGCAGCATACAATTGCACCAACCGTAGAATAAACACAAGTAAATTTTTAGTAATGTACACAGGTTTTGGTGATTAGCAGAATTATGTTGCCTGTGCTTGTAACACAATCTAGCATGTGAACAGTAGGCCTGCTTTTCTTTTTCTTTATTCTTTATTTTCGTGTTTAGAATAACAATCAGATCTGTTTCAGATTAAAAGAATAAATAAAACGCAAACCCATAAGCAGTTTAAATAGAAACGTATCTGCCACATTTACTCATGGCGGCTTCAAGGACGTCTGGCATTTTTTTTAAATTAGTTCTTTAATGTTTGGGGTCAGATTCTGCGCAATGGTTAGTCTCGGGCAGTTTTTGAAGTGAACGTTTGACATGGAAGAAAGAATCTGGCGTTTTCGACAGTGACAGGAACAATGTGAAGCTACTGCCTTCTAAAATAATAGTAACAATATGGAGAGACAGTCTTCGTTCTAGAAAAGAGCTGTCCACACAGGTAAATAGTACCGAACATACTGAAGATTTTGGAAGCGTGGAAAACTTTCTCAAGAAAAGATTTGGTAGAACATGCGAAGATTTTACATTCGTCGGCGGTGAGGGAGAGGCTGCGATTGTTGTGAGGAAGGCAATGACGTAGCCGCAGAGGTAAACGTTTTGCTAGAAGGAGCTGGCCACGTAAAGGCGCAGCGTAAAGGCCACGTTGCCTGTTATCAGCCAATTGCGCAGGCCTGTTCTACGTTCAGTGACGCTGATGAAATGTGTCAGAGATAAAATATGATCGTTAAGGGTTGATTTGACTTTGCTTGAACAGTGATGGTAACAGACTGAAGCTTAAACTGCATTTACGAAGGTTAGAAGTATTAGGCAGTGACTTAAGTTACCGTACTTATTAGGCTGAAGAAAAGTATAAGGAACACAAGAAGGTGCCAGCAATGACGAGACAGAGGACAAGTTATTTGGATTGAGGTCCACATACAGTCATGCAAAAAAAATCATACAGTATCTGCTGCAGGGCAAAGTGCGTGTTTTCTACGGTAAATTAAAAACTACACCCAAGCTAATGCGTACCATGATTAGCACGATATAATAAAGGCATTGGTTATACATATTTTCATGTAACACGGAAATGTTCTATGAAAATAAACGATTTTGTATTTCGTACGGCATTGAACCGGAAGCACATAAACCCGACAAGTTGTAACGAAAACAACGGCTCATCCAAACCCATAGTGGAAGGAACACGTGTGTAGTCGTGTGGTGCGCCATGAAGTATCAGTTGGCAAAACGTGCGTACTGTGGAGCAGCAGAACGGGCCGAAAAGGGAAGGAAACGACCGCGGAGGAAAGAAACGTTGTATTCAACACACATCACATTCTGAAATTGCAAGTATATTCAGAAGAAGTCAAACGACTCTGCAATCCATCATTAAGCGATAACAGTGCAAGAACAAGAAAGCAGTAATTAACGGTGAAAGGAGAGCTATAGATGGGGTATAGGATTGTTTGTTGTTGTGCTTTTAGTTATCAACTATTGCACTTGACGTAAAGAAATAGATGAAGGACCTATGATCGCTGCTGTCTATTGCCTTTGAATGAAGACGAGGAAAATAAGAAGCGGCGTGCGCAAAGCAATGGTTGCACAATCGATTTAATAACTCGTGCGTGAATTTGATGGATCAGTTGGCATTGGAGCCAGAGGATTGGCGAAGTTATATGAGAATAGATGAGCTGGAGTTAGTACAAAACAAGATTCTCATTCCAGACAGCCAATGGGTGGCATTCATCGACTCTCCGGTTTTTGGCATCCGGATGTACACTGACTGACAGAGCAAATGCAACACCAAGAAGGAGTGGTCAGAACTTTATGCCAATCGCAGGGTAGACTGACGTCACTGAGGTATGCTCATGATGTGAAATGCGCCGCTGTGCTGCGCACGTAGCGAACGATAAATGGGACACGGCGTTGGCGAATGGCCCACTTCGTGCCGTGATTTCTCAGCCGACAGTCATTGTAGAACGTGTTGTCGTGTGCCACAGGACACGTGTATAGCTAAGAATGCCAGGCCGCCGTCAACGGAGGCATTTCCAGCAGACAGACGACTTTACGAGGGGTATGGTGATCGGGCTGAGAAGGGCAGGTTGGTCGCTTCGTCAAATCGCAGCCGATACCCATAGGGATGTGTCCACGGTGCAGCGCCTGTGGCGAAGATGGTTGGCGCAGGGACATGTGGCACGTGCGAGGGGTCCAGGCGCAGCCCGAGTGACGTCAGCACGCGAGGATCGGCGCATTCGCCGCCAAGCGGTGGCAGCCCCGCACACCACGTCAACCGCCATTCTTCAGCATGTGCAAGACACCCTGGCTGTTCCAATATCGACCAGAACAATTTCCCGTCGATTGGTTGAAGGAGGCCTGCACTCCCGGCGTCCGCTCAGAAGACTACCATTGACTCCACAGCATAGACGTGCACGCCTGGCATGGTGCCGGGCTAGAGCGACTTGGATGAGGGAATGGCGGAACGTCGTGTTCTCCGATGAGTCACGCTTCTGTTCTGTCAGTGATAGTCACCGCAGACGAGTGTGGCGTCGGCGTGGAGAAAGGTCAAATCCGGCAGTAACTGTGGAGCGCCCTACCGCTAGACAACGCGGCATCATGGTTTGGGGCGCTATTGCGTATGATTCCACGTCACCTCTAGTGCGTATTCAAGGCACGTTAAATGCCCACCGCTACGTGCAGCATGTGCTGCGGCCGGTAGCACTCCCGTACCTTCAGGGGCTGCCCAATGCTCTGTTTCAGCAGGATAATGCCCGCCCACACACTGCTCGCATCTCCCAACAGGCTCTACGAGGTGTACAGATGCTTCCGTGGCCAGCGTACTCTCCTCTCCGGATCTCTCACCAATCGAACACGTGTGGGATCTCATTGGACGCCGTTTGCAAACTCTGCCCCAGCCTCGTACGGACGACCAACTGTGGCAAATGGTTGACAGAGAATGGAGAACCATCCCTCAGGACACCATCCGCACTCTTATTGACTCTGTACCTCGACGTGTTTCTGCGTGCATCGCCGCTCGCGGTGATCCTACATCCTACTGAGTCGATGCCGTGCGCATTGTGTAACCTGCATATCGGTTTGAAATAAACATCAATTATTCATCCGTGCCGTATCTGTTCTTTCCCCAATTTTCATCCCTTTCGAACCACTCCTCCTTGGTGTTGCATTGTCACTGTCAGTCAGTGTACATATGAAGAACCAAAGGTTAGGTGTAATAATACCGGTATCCGAGACATGCAGAACTATTCTGTTCTGCTTGCAAGAGCATATGAAGTAAAGCTGAACTGTTAAAATGTTAAATTTGCTTCATAGCAACTGGTGTATTCCATCAAAAAGATATAAAGTAAAAAAAAATACTAAAGCAATAATTAATGTAATGTTTGGTAGTTTGTAGCATCCAAGGAAGCCGTCGTGTTGGAAGTAGAATTCAGGCTGCCAATTGTCGTACGGAAAAGCATGTTACCAATCAATTTCTCACATATTGGAACCACCATAGGGTTCATTGACCGCAGCTTCTCCGTAACATGTTCACCAAAAACGCCATCACACAACTCCATCATTTCCATATGGCCTTTTGTGGGAGCTTCAATCCTTTCGGCTGTTTTCTCCAAAACTTGGGCGGGTTTTAACTTCGGAAACCCTGCAGTTGGCGTGGTAGTGTAATATCCACGGTATCCCCTAACTGTCGTAAGAATTGACTGAAAGGGACCTCAGGAGCTCTTAACTTGTGACCTGGGTTGGCGACCACGGGGCCCTTAGCTGAGTCCTGGCATTGGTTACACTTACTTGTGCCAGGCTCCTCACTTTCATCAATCCTATGCGACCTCTATCAACTCTAGTTCTTTTCCGACCCAAACGGTATTAGGTTGCGAGGCCTAGCAAGTCTTTCATTTTCACGCAATTCGTGGCCCCTGTCCTTCTTTGGACGATACCCTCATTTTTCTAAGTGTTGGACACCTTCAAATGTATCTCTCTGATTCGTGTTAATAGGGGTTGATTGCCCAGTTGTACTTCCTCTTAAAACAATAACCATCCGGGAGATAGTGGGTTCGAATCCCACTGTCTGCAGCCTTGAACATGGTTTTCCGTGGTTTCCCATTTTCACACCAGGCTAATGCTGGGGCTGTACCTTAATTAAGGCCACAGCCGCTTCCTTCCAACTCCTAGGCCTTTCCTATCCCATCGTCGCCATAAGACCTATCTTAACCAATAACCACCAACACCTCCACCTTTTAACTTCAGCCGCTTAACACATTGACTGCTGGTGACGCTTATAAGTGTCAGTGTACAGCGGCATGTATTTTATTTTATTTTATTTTATTTTATTTTATTTTATTTTATTTTATTTTATTTTATTTTATTTTATTTTATTTTATTGTGATAATCACTACTCCTCTCTAAAGAACCAGAGAAATAAGGAAATGCCGTTTGGTCCTTGTTTCAATGACGGTGAAATCCTGACATTCACCTCCCCGCGGTAGAGAGGGGGCAACGACTGCATATAAAAATAATATTTTATATGCAGGCGGCTAACGAATGAAGGGACCGATTATCTCCCGGTATAAGGAGATCCCCTATACCAAGTGCCAACAGTCTCTTTGAGAGTGGATGAGCGGGTATGGGTAAGGGCACTCTATTGTCCTGAGGACAAGAAATTGTTCCCAAAGGCGGAGGAACCAGTTTGGTCAACGGCATTAGGATGCAGAAGGCAACTGGAAACCACTGCATTAAAGATCCTGAGAGATATTCCAATAAATCCACATGGCATGGCTGCAACGTCAAGATCGGAGCTGGCCGTGTGGACCGTTTACCTCCGTTTGGAGACGACGACTTAAGAAGAAGAAGTCACTACTCGTAACCTGTCATAGGCACGGCAACCATTTATATTTTCCAATCACCTCCAAAACATGATCGCGCGCTGGCATACTTCGAAATATATAGTGCATTCGACGCGACGGTATCTTGGAATTGACTGACGCTAATTGGACCACGGACTAGCAGGTTCGCACGGTGGCTTGGAGCCGCTCCCCGTACGACTTCCCCATTCATTTTGCGAAGGCACGGTGGCGTGTTGGAGCGATCACCTGGATTTTGCACGCGACAGATATCTGACAAACTCATCGCACCACGCCAAACACACGGCGGTTCTCCCATTCACTACCGGAGCGTCGAGTGGTACAATTCCATTCGAACGTATTGAGCGATAGTAAATGGCACCCTTACGAGTCATCACTGAAGGCATTCCGGCGGGGTTGAGTGGCTCAAACGGTTGAGGCGCTGGCCTTCTGATCCCACCTTGGCAGGTTCGATCCTGGCTAAGTCCGGTGGTATTTGAAGGTTGTCAAATACGTCTGTCTCGTGTCGGTAGATTTACTGGCAATTAAAGGAACTCCTGCCGGACTAAAATTCGGCACCTTGGTGTCTCCGAAAGCCGTAAAAGTACCTAGTTAGTGAGACGTAAAGCCAATAACATTATTGAAGTCCGAACCCCACTGTATGCATCCCTGAATTTGGTTTTCTGCGGTTTCTCATTTTCACATCAAGCAAGGCTGTATCTTAATTAAAGTGTGGCTACTCCAACCACTACTCTTATACCTTTATCTCCTTCACACAATATACATAACATTTGTTTGAGCGCCAGTTGCTTTTTAAATAAAAACAACAAAATTTGGTAGAGCATACTGTGATAGTACATATATCACACCCCCGAATTATATGTAGAAGTTAGAGATATTATTGTCAGTATTCGATTTATTATTATTATTATTATCATTATTATTATATTTCATTTGTATATTTTGCTATTTATATTGGTAAGCTGGAAGATATCCACATATGTAGGTATGAGTAATTTGTTTTGCATGAGTGGGAAAACATTGCTTTAATAACTCTGGTAATTTGAATGAGTCATATGGCTACCCCAGTGTCTGTTGTGATGTACTTGTGTCGGGAAATTCATGAGTCATGTATATATCCCAGCCTGATGAGATGAGCTTGTTGTTGTACCAGGGAAATTCGATTATTCATGTAAAACTCCAGAGTTTGTTATTGTCTTGGGAGGAAGAAATAGTTCAGGGCTTGGTCTTGACTAGAGATCACTCATGATTGGTGGGCAAGCACCAATCCAGACGTCTCATCTGAGAGGAGGGGGATGTTGATGTCTATAAAGGTTGATCATACGGCGGCAACAGGAGACTGTATAAAACATTGTATGAAACATTGTATGAAACATTGTATGAAACATTGTAGAGGTGATTGTAAAGGAACGAGAAGGAAGATAACTACAAGCAGTAACACTGTATGAAGGAACGACAACTGACACACTGTACGGGAAGGAAGTAGTGCTGATACACGGTACTGGAGTGACACGGCAGCAATGGATTGGACTTCAAACGTTCGTGGAGCGTAGTCTTGTTATGGTCGTGGAAAGTGGCTGATTGTGGAGAGTGCTTGCGCATTTAGTATGGTAGCACTTGTGGCGACCTAGCATTATATGTTGGTGGAAGCTATCTCAGACTTTCCATAAATTTATGTTTAGGATCGACAGGCGTGTGTATATATCTTTACAACAAGTGTTAAAATATGTGAACACAGTAGTACAAGGTACAGTATCTGTGTGATGTGATAACTGCCGATTATGAGAATCGGTAAGTCGAATTGATATAGAGACAGTGAAGGGTATTTATCTTCATACATGTACATTGTTCATCGGACTATCTACAAATGGTGGCTTAGTTCTCGCTTTCGTTTTCCCACGATTTTCATTATTGTTGTTGTTGTAAATATGGAGTCTTCCAGCAATATTTTATGTGTGTATTATATGTATAATGTTGTATGTTGATCACCACCGTTGCATCGACTTTTATAACCTCGCGATGACGACTCATCTCCCTACTCTCTGTTCATCCCTTCCACTTCAACATACCGTAGCTGGCGAACACTGACACTTGGTCGCAATCACGTGTCCACGCACTGATGTCATCAGTCATGTGTCGTATAAGCGTACCCAAGCGGATTACAGTGACTATGCGGCATGAGTCACTGGAAAACCTACTTGCATATAACATTCTCAGTTAAACATAGCCTCGATTGCAAAATACTCTGCCAACACATCTGCCTAGAGTTACAAGCCACAGAATGACTATATCAAACCAACAAATCTCACTTACTAATATACAGCATAATTACAAACATATTCACTTAACCTATGATTAAATACAATAATATGCGAGATACCTAATTATTACAGTCTAAATGATGAGAAACAGAATATAAAATCTAATGAATCGGGTTAATAATAATAATAATAATAATAATAATAATAATAATAATAATAATAATAATAATAATAATAATAATAATAATAAATACTGAATGGAATATGTAACCCTGTTGTACGGTTACAAAAGCTACAGTCATTAAATTCGCAGTCCTAGTCCCTCCCCACCCCATCTTCGCCGTTGCCGACACACCGCATTATGTTAGCGCGACGTTGAACTACCGGCAGGTAAAAAGAACGTGTACGACTTGGCCGGTGGGGACATCTCATGCGAATGGAGCAACAAAGAATACCTAGTAGATTAACTGATTAGTGTAAGAGTGCCACAGAGAGAGACGTAGGACACGATGGTTAGACAATGTGCAACGTACCTCGCGATTTCATGCTAAGATAAGTAGAAACGACCAAACTACCAGCGAGTGAATAGTTCTCTCATAGAGGGTTGCAAAATTAATGCTGGACAAGGACAATATGAGCTACTGCCTTCTGAAGTAACAACATGGAGTTATTGTCCTCCAAAATAACAGGGACAATATAGAGCTACAGTATTCCAAAGTCACGGGGGCAATATTGAGCTACTGTCTTTTGAAGTAACTGGGGCAATATGGAGCTGCTGACCTCTATAGTAGACTAATAATAATAATAATAATAATAATAATAATAATAATAATAATAATAATAATAATAATAATAATAATAATAATAATTGTACCGGTTGGTACACCTATACGCCGCACATTTGAATTTTCCGCCTTAAAATACTCCTCTACAGCTGAAACTCTAAACTTTAAAACTGAATTAATTCAACCGTTTATCAGAAGAAGTCACTGTGTTAATTTCGAAGTGTTTTTGTTTACTAATTATCAAGAAGTGTGGACATTCTCTCACAGATGTCTCTACCAAAACTATGATCATGCACCCTGGTGCGAAGTGAAGGAACTTTTCTTGAAGATATTGTGTATTCATAAGTTTGTTCTTTACGAAATGTTGTTCTTTCATTTGTGGGTTGGCAATATTAATCTTTCTTTCCGCCAGTTTTGAAATTAGCCAATCGTAAATTTCTGTCATTAATTTTCAGTCAATGGCGCCTTTCTTTACCAATGTCGATGTGTAACTGTAAGCTACCCAACAAACGACTGTGGGTGTGTCTTAATCATTCATGAAAGGTCTCGAATCTTCCCCAAGAGTATAAAAACTGCTGATTCTCCTGGATCTCCGCCACTCGTACAACGTCTAGCTTAGTGTATGGAAGTATAGCAGGAGGCGGGAAGCGCCTCTTTCATCCGCCAGCAGCTCTTCTACAAGGTAATGGCCGTTTAACATCTTTATTTTTCTAGCTCAGCAGTTTAACCACCGGGGAAGGTCCGAAATATTTTCAATGTAACCTTCCTGTCTGAAAATGTAAAGTAGTGCCGGCTCATGTAAAATATTCATATTACTTTAACTATAAATCGGAGATAGAGAGTGCCTAACCCTCTCGAGGTCCCCTTCCTTTTGTTTTGAGGTGACTACGTTTGTAACTGTTTTCCTTCTTTAGGTAATGTCTTAAATTTTTCTTGTACGAGTCACCTCCATAGTATGGGAATATCCCCTGTGTAATTGGCCTAGCGCCGCTTAGGTTTTAACAAGTTTCATGTATGAGTGCAAGTTCACGCCTCCATTCCTTTTGTATTTAGGGCCGCTTAAATTAACCTATTATTTTTATTTAAGGCCCAGTAGAATGGGTACAAGGTACCCCTGTTCATTTGTAAGTGTGCCTTGAGAGGCAGGCAATGCGAATGTTGTTGTGGCCTTTGAAAGGCGTGAGAAATTGAGAGCGGGTCAGCTCTTTCTGATGTGATAAAGTGCCTCTAGGAGGGCCGATATTGTTTTTGGAGCTTATGCTCCTGGTATGAGGGGGTTTTCTGCACTTGGAACTATATTGTAACTTGGTATTGTTCAGCTAAAAGCTGAAAGATTGTGAAATTTGGGGCTCAAGCCCAGAACTTGTAAAGGTCCCGAAACTTGTGCTTTCGTTTGTAAAATATTGTACCTGGTACCTGATTGTTGGATTGTTGTTGATGGTTCTTGTTAAATTTTTGAATTCTATGCGAAAATTGTTAAGTTTTGAAAATATAACTTTTATTGAAATTTTAAATCATCTTTCGGCCTTTGTAGTTAGACGCATTCCAGCTCGCACCTTCTTTCACCTCTGCTGTTCCACAGATACCTCGGAACAATAATAATAATAATAATAATAATAATAATAATAATAATAATAATAATAATAACAATAATAATAATAATAATAATAATAATAATAATAACAATAATAATGTTATTCGTTTTTTCGTCCCTCTAACTACTTTTACGGTTTTCGGAGACGCCAAGATGCTGGACATTCGTCCCGCAGGAGTTCGTTTACGTGCCAGTAAATCTACCGACATGAGGCTGACGTACACTGACTGACAGAGCAAATGCAACACCAAGAAGGAGTGGTTCGAAAGGGATGAATGTTGGGGAAAAAACAGAGACGGCACGGACGAATAATTGATGTTTATTTCAAACCGATATGCAGGTTACACAATGCGCACGGCATCGACTCAGTAGGATGTAGGACCACCGCGAGCGGCGATGCACGCAGAAACACGTCGAGGTACAGAGTCAATAAGAGTGCGGATGGTGTCCTGAGGGATGGTTCTCCATTCTCTGTCAACCATTTGCCACAGTTGGTCGTCCGTACGAGGCTGGGGCAGAGTTTGCAAACGGCGTCCAATGAGATCCCACACGTGTTCGATTGGTGAGAGATCCGGAGAGTACGCTGGCCACGGAAGCATCTGTACACCTCGTAGAGCCTGTTGGGAGATGCGAGCAGTGTGTGGGCGGGCATTATCCTGCTGAAACAGAGCATTGGGCAGCCCCTGAAGGTACGGGAGTGCCACCGGCCGCAGCGCATGCTGCACGTAGCGGTGGGCATTTAACGTGCCTTGAATACGCACTAGAGGTGACGTGGAATCATACGCAATAGCGCCCCAAACCATGATGCCGCATTGTCTAGCGGTAGGGCGCTCCACAGTTACTGCCGGATTTGACCTTTCTCCACGCCGACGCCACACTCGTCTGCGGTGACTGTCACTGACAGAACAGAAGCGTGACTCATCGGAGAACACGACGTTCCGCCATTCCCTCATCCAAGTCGCTCTAGCCCGGCACCATGCCAGGCGTGCACGTCTATGCTGTGGAGTCAATGGGAGTCTTCTGAGCGGACGCCGGGAGTGCAGGCCTCCTTCAACCAATAGACGGGAAATTGTTCTGGTCGATATTGGAACAGCCAGGGTGTCTTGCACATGCTGAGGAATGGCGGTTGACGTGGCGTGCGGGGCTGCCACCGCTTGGCGGCGGATGCGCCGATCCTCGCGTGCTGACGTCACTCGGGCTGCGCCTGGACCCCTCGCACGTGCCACATGTCCCTGCGCCAACCATCTTCGCCACAGGCGCTGCACCGTGGACACATCCCTATGGGTATCGGCTGCGATTTGACGAAGCGACCAACCTGCCCTTCTCAGCCCGATCACCATACCCCTCGTAAAGTCCCTTGACGGCGGCCTGGCATTCTTAGCTATACACGTGTCCTGTGGCACACGACAACACGTTCTACAATGACTGTCGGCTGAGAAATCACGGTACGAAGTGGGCCATTCGCCAACGCCGTGTCCCATTTATCGTTCGCTACGTGCGCAGCACAGCGGCGCATTTCACATCATGAGCATACCTCAGTGACGTCAGTCTACCCTGCAATTGGCATAAAGTTCTGACCACTCCTTCTTGGTGTTGCATTTGCTCTGTCAGTCAGTGTATTTAAGCACCTTAAAATACTACCGGACTGAGCCAGGATCGAACCTATCAAGCTGGGGTCAGAAGGCCAGCGCCTGAATCATCTGATCCACTCAACCCGGCGAGGTTAAAAAGTAATTGAGTAAATGTAATCGGATTACTTGCAACGTTTACATTCTTACTAATTTACTTCTTGAAAGTAAAATTGTAATCGTTACTTTCTAGTGCCTGATATACATCGCACGGAAGCAGAAACGGCAGTGGCGACGCGTGACGTTTCCTCTGAGGGCATATTGTCGCTCGCACCGCAACATTTTTATGAGCTGTACAAATGTCATTTTATAAAAGTGAAAGATTTTGTGATTGATATTACTTTTGTATAAGATAACGTCCTTTGAAATTGATGAAATGGCACATAATATATTGAACACTAGTGAGCATCAACGTCATAGAAACTAGCAGTCTCGATCATGCACTAATTGAAAATACTGTAGTTCACATCATGAAAAACGTATGGCCGGCTACTCATGCACTAATAAACATAAAGTTTAAAATTAATTTCTAACGGAGCTTCAAGGTTTACCTCAGTATTTCCTATTTGAACTTCAGGTCGATACGATGGCATGTTGTGGCGTCAAAAACATCTATCACAACAGGTAGAAATTAGGACTCTTCATTAAGTCACTCAGAAATTTCTTCTCAATCGCAATCAGAGAAAGTGCAGAGAGCCTGTACTGTACTTGTGAATTTCTTTGGAACGCCGAGAAGCTTCTTTCAGCGGAAGCGCTGGTTGCCGAGATGGTGAAAATGAGGTCAATCAATTTCGTTGCTTCTGGTGATCCTTTTTCAAGAACACTGGTATGCAAATATTCGTAGAGGTCATATGCATTATTTTTCACAAGGTCGGGCTTCATATAGAAAAGAGACAGCTCACTTTTAAGTTTCATGCAGTCAAAATTTCGTCCATAGGTCTTCACTAACGACTGATAGGTACTGTTCGGGAACTCCTTCGCGAAATTGTTAAACTGGTCAATATCAATTAACTGAAGGAACTACATCTTGTTAATATCAGAAAATCTATCTGATAGTTGCACGGATATGATGTCAATTATTTTCAAATACAATCGGAGATACGCTGTTTTCTTAGTTTCTATAAAATCAATTCTCTGGCGCTTTTGAGGGTAATCTTCGCTCCCTTCATTGTCTTGCAACTTTGACCACATAGTTTCAAAATGATTTCTGGTTGTCTACAAAAACGCTTTAAGTTGCTGGATCTCTTTGGAGCAGAAGGAAATATCACATATTTTCTTCTGAAGGGTCTGATACAGAACATCAGATTGAGAAAGCACTTGAATTCTCCTTCCACCATCCCATTCGTCTGCGTTATCTTTCATTTCTCTGAAGAATTCAAGGAGATCTGTATGGAGAGGGGACACAACATCAACGAGCCTAGAAGCATATATCCATCGGGTACTCTTGGTAATCGTCTCTGTATTACTTTGTCAAGAGCAGCGGCCCTTTTAGGTGATGATGAAAAAAACCGTGCTAACCCGGACAAGGTCTGAAAAAATACTTTGCATTCCTTGACGTGGTTAACAGATTGCTGCAATACCAAGTTGAGCCTATGATCATAGCAGTGAACAAATATAGTCTGGCCATATTTATCCCTGACTAACTTCTGCAACCCACTGTGCTGTCCAGCCATCACTGCTGCGCCATCAAATGTTTCTGCTATTAACTTTTCACCACACTGAAATTCTTGTAACACTCCAAAGAGATGTTTAGAGAGAGAAACAGCAGAACGGTCACCGCTTACATCACTGAATCTCAAAAAATCTCTCTTGAATTTCGCCTTCAGTCGAGAGTTGTGCTCTGTTAGGAACGTCTGTACTTTCATACAAAATAATGGAAATAAAGTTTGTTTTCTTAACCTCGTCTTTAATTTCGCTGCTCATAAAAGTAGCTATGGCTTCAATAATATAATTGTGTATATCAGATGAGAGTCCTGAGAAGACTGTAGATGTTTCTAAGTGGTGCCGAAATACTTCATCTTTCTTTGCAATTAATGCTAGTACGAAGATCGATCAAATATAAACGAGATTTTTGTTCCTGAACATCAGCAGTTGGTAGGACTGGCCCCGCGCTTCTGCTATGCTTAGGCGGGACCTTTAGGAGTGGGGAGAGCGTGCTGTTAGATATTTCCCGCCGTTTCGTCAGTAACACTCACGATGTCGGAGGAACAGGTGCACCTCCAATGCGCATCGCAAAGTTATAAAATTTCTTGCTCGTGAACGCGTTACAGCGGCGGAAATTTGCCGGAGATTGACTGCACAGTTCGGTGATCAAACATTGTCAAGGACGCGTGTGTTTGGCTGGCGTAAAAAGTTCAAGGAAGGACGAGAACGTGTGGAAAATCAGCAACAAAGACATTACTGACGATGATCGTGTCAGAAATTGCAAAACATGTCGGAATCAGTTATGGGGGCTGTCAAGAAATCATCACAATGCGACAATGCCCGGAACCATACTGCAGCTCTAACTGTCTCCCACCGAGCAAGTTGGCTGTGTGGTTAGGAGCGCGCAGCTGTGAGCTCGCATCCGGTAGATAGTAGGTTCGAACCCCACTATCAGCAGCCCTAAATATGGTTTTCCGTGGTTTCCCATTTTCACACCAGGCAAATGCTGGGGCTGTACCTTAATTAAGGCCACGGCCGCTTCCTTTCCATTCCTAGGGTTTTCCTGTCCCATCGTCGCCATAAGACCTATCTGTGTCGGTGCGACGTAAAGCAACTAGCAAAAAAAGACCTGTCTTCAAGCTATAGGAAATGTGCTGGACTACACGCGATCATCCTCATTATAGTCCGGACTTATCGCCCTGCGATTTCCATTTGTTCGGACCGCTTAAAGAAGCTCCAGGAGGGCAGCGATGTGAACATGATGAGAGTGTGGAAGACTTCGAGCGCAACTGGCTGGTGACACGACCCTGTCCTTTTTACGATGAAGGCATCAAAAAGCTGCCCATGCGCTGGGACGAATGCATTTCCAAAGCAAGAAACTATGTGGGGGAAGAAAATTGTAATTGCCTTTTGTTTTTCAATAAATGAATTTAAGTAAAAAATAAAATCCCGTTTATATTTGACCGAATCCCCCCACCCCCACCCCCTGCTCCCCGCTCGTAACTCCCTGTAATTATCTCTGTTGTCGGATTCTTCAGTTTCTCGATGACCCCTGAAAGGTAATCCTTGCTTTGAATGAAAACACACAATATCTATTAAAGTGCTGACAATATATCTGTCATTTTTACTAGCTTATTATGCTCATCAGTTTTCTTTCTGTAAGCTTTACTCAAACAGAAATCTATTCCGAACCTTCCGAACTGAATCCTATCGGCAACAGCGTTGATGTGTGCTTGAGACACTTCATGGCGTCTCTTTAAGACTGAAACTATCTGAACTGTCCACACCGTCTTTCTTCCAAGCATTATTTTCCGAGGAAAATAGAATACATGGCCAATAGTACAGTTTATACATTTTTTGCGCAACCACATAACCAGTCCTTATTTATGTACCATGAGTCATGAAAATATCGTACTGTTATTTTCGATTCCTTGAATACATTTTAAGAGAAGGTATGGGTCTACCTTTTTCAATTATGTTTTTGTTTTCTTCAAACGTTCTCAACGAAAATGGCGTGTTCAATAAGCTTTCTATTATACAAGAACATTCTGGGCCCGCCAACTCAATTATTTTAGAGGTGGATGCGACAGCACTCATTTTAAAGTTTAATACGTTGTACAGTCCTATAGCCCATCCTTACCTAACATGAATTAAATATAAATTCACACTTTCACAAGAGAAGTCACATCGCATTATAAAAGTAAACAATAACACAATAATAGGCCTATAACAATGCACTGTTGAGCGCGGCGGAAAGAACGGGCGGAACAGCTCAGCACCGACGTTATAAGCGTTTGTTTCCACTTTCCACAGTGGTGAAAATGAAATGGCGCATGGCTTTTAGTGTCGGGAGTGTCCGAGGACAAGTTCGGCTCGCCAGATGCAGGTCTTTTGATTTGACTCCCGTAGGCGACCTGCGCGTCGTGATGAGGATGAAATGATGATGAAGAAGACACATACACCCAGCCCCCGTGCCGGCGAAATTAACCAATTAAGGTTAAAATTCACGACCCTGCCGGGAATCGAACCCGGCAACCCTGTGGCTTAAGGCTAACACGCTAACCATTCAACCATGGAGCCGGACGGTAACAGTGGATAATAGCACCCTTCGCCACTGAGAAACGGGCAAAATAAAGTTGTAATCGTCACTTTCTAGTAGCTGATATACATCGCACGGAAGCAGAAACGGGGAAAATAAAGTTGTAATCGTTACTTTCTAGTAGCTGATATACATCGCACGGAAGCAGAAACGGGGAAAATAAAGTTGTAATCGTTACTTTCTAGTAACTGATATACAGTACATCGCACGGAAGCAGAAACGGGGAAAATAAAGCTGTAATCGTTACTTTCTAGTAGCTGATATACATCGCAGGGAAGCAGAAACGGGGAAAATAAAGCTGTAATCGTTACTTTCTAGTAACTGATATACATCGCACGGAAGCAGAAACGGGGAAAATAAAGTTGTAATCGTTACTTTCTAGTAGCTGATATACATCGCACGGAAGCAGAAACGGGGAAAATAAAGTTGTAATCGTTACTTTCTAGCAGCTGATATACATCGCACGGAAGCAGAAATGGGAAAAATAAAGTTGTAATTGTTACTTTCTAGTAGCTGATATACATCGCACGGAAGCAGAAACGAGGAAAATAAAGTTGTAATTGTTACTTTTAGTAACTGATATACATCGCACGGAAGTAGAAACGGGGGGAAAAGTTGTAATTGTTACTTTTTAGTAACTGATATACATCGCACGGAAGCAGAACCGGGGAAAATAAAGCGGTAATCGTTACTTTCTAGTAACTGATATACATCGCACGGAAGCAGAAACGGGGAAAATAAAGTTGTAATTGTCATTTTCTAGTAACTAGTGTTCATCGCACGGAAGCAGAAACGGGGAAAATAACGTTGTAATTGTTACTTTCTTGTGACTGGTATACATCGCACGGAAGAAGAAACGGGGAAAATAACGTTGTAATTGTTATTTTCTAGTAGCTGGTATACATCGCACCGAAGCAGAAACGGGGAAAATAACGTTGTAATTGTTATTTTCTAGTAACTGGTATACATCGCACCGAAGCAGAAACGGGGAAAATAACGTTGTAATTGTTATTTTCTAGTAACTGGTATACATCGCACGGAAGCAGAAACGGGGAAAATAACGTTGTAATTGTTATTTTCTAGTAACTGGTATACATCGCACGGAAGCAGAAACGGGGAAAATAACGTTGTAATTGTTACTTTCTAGTAACTGGTATACATCGCACGGAAGAAGAAACTGGGAAAATAAATGTTGAAAATAACATTTTCTGTTGTACTACAGCAGAACCAGTGGCCAGTGCTCACCGCTACTTCCAAATACATCACACTTTCCCCAACGATGTTCTAAAAATCAAATTAAACACAGCGCTCCTGTCGGGCGCCTCTTCACTATATGCAAAGATCAATGCCCGCAAAGAGGTCGAGTCTTATCGGTGACAATTATAAGAACCAATTGTTCTGTGAGTAAAGTAAATGACAAATTGTTCGAAACCCTACAAGTCATTAACTAAAATAAAAATAATAACAATAGTAATTCCATGTGGCCATTGCTAGCCTGGTTCAGACCTTGTAAGGCAGGCGCTTCGACGAGAGGGCCAGCATGTGCCGTGAATGGGAATCGTGTTATTGTAGAGTAGTTTTGTGTGTGCTGTGTGAGTTCCAGTGTATGGGACCCTCGCCAGGATTACTTGATTCAAGAACTGCAAAAACTCCAAAGAAAAGCAGTTCGATTTGTTCCGGGTGATTTCCGACAAAAGAGTAACGTTATAAAAAAGTTGCAACGTTTTGGGCTGGGAAGACGGGAGAAAAGAGGTGAGTTGCTCGACTAAGTGGTACGTTCCGAGCTGTCATTGGAGGGATGGCGTGGAATGACATCTTTAGACTGAAATGTTTGAATGGTGTCTTTAAAAGTAGTAAAGATAACAATATGAGGATAAAGCTGGAATTCAAGAGGATAAATTGGGGCAAATATTCGTTTATAAGAAAGGGAATTAGGGATTGGAATAACTTTCCAAGGGAGATGTTCAATAAATTCCCAATTTCTTTGAAATAATTTAAGAAAAGGCCACATGGGCGACTGCCCTAAATGCAGATCGGGATTGATTGATTGATTGATTGATTGATTGATTGATTGATTGATTGATTGATTGATTGATTGATTGATTGATTGATTGATTGATTGATTGATTGATTGATTGATTGATTGATTGATTGATTGATTGATTGATTGATTGATTGATTGATTGATTGATTGATTGATTGATTGATTGATTGATTGATTGATTGATTGATTGATTGATTGATTGATTGATTGATTGATTGATTGATTGATTGATTGATTGATTGATTGATTGATTGATTGATGTTGGGGGACATTTCAAATACCCAGTTCCTGAGCCAAACCTGGGGCCCTCTGAACCTAAGACGACTACGCTGGCCATTCAGGCAAGGAGCCGGACATAACAAATGATGGGGAAAGCTAATTTCGCAAGTTCCAAACTATCATGTTTAGTTTCACCTGGTGATAATAGCCACTTAATATAGGGTGGGCAAAGTAAAACTGGCCCGGCAAATATTTATAAAACCGACGCGGAATCAACCCTTGTTAATGAACAGGAGAACTGTCCGTCACAGGAAATGTTGGAAACCGTGATTTCGATGCACCAATCTGTTGTCACATGTCTGCGCGAGCTATGTCATTACGAGTGAGTGAGTGAGTGAGTGAGGGAGAGGAGCAGACGTGTTTAGTGACCAGCTGAACGGCGCTCACGACAAAACAGCGCGTGTTCATTGTCGAGTGTTGTATGGAGCACGATTCGTGAAAAAACTGTGCGAAACTGTTTGCGCAATAGTCTAAGATTGGAAGTGATTTGGGAAACCTCCAGCAAAGTCTGTAACACAAAACTTAGTGGCAAAATGGCGTGAAACGCGCTCTGTGGCGAATAAAAACCGTAACTATCCGAAAAGATTTCGAATACCAGAAAACACTGCTCGAGTGAAGGAAAGCCTTGAACGAAATCCGACGATATCTGAATATGGTTTATCTCTGCAAATGGTTTTTTTGCTATTGGCTTTACGTCGCACCGACACAAATGGGTCTTATGACGACGATGGGACATGAATGGCCTAGGAATGGGAAGGAAGCGGCCATGGCCTTAATTAAGGTACAGCCCCAGAATTTGCCTGGTGTGAAAATGGGAAACCACGAAAAACCATCTTCAGGGCTGCCGACAGCGGGGTTCGAACCCACTATCTCCCGAATACCGGATACTGGCCGCAGCTATCGAACTCGGTCTGTGCAAGAGGGAATTAAGAGAGCATCGTGACGAAACATTATGATGAAATGTCGTATGGCTTTTAGTGCCGGGGTATCCCAGGTGCAGGTCTTTCTATTTGACTCCCGTAGGCAACCTACGCGTCATGATGGGGGATGAAATGATGATGAAGACAACACATACACCCAGCCCCCGTGCCATTGGAATTAACCAATTAAGGTTAAAATCCCCGTCCCGGCCGGGAATCGAACCCGGGACCCTCCGAACCGAAGATCAGTACGCTGACCGTTCAGCCAACGAGTCGGACAACATTATGATAAAAGACCTGCATCTGCATCCTTACACATTTACTGTTGTGCATGCATTACGGCGTCCAGACGAACCTTCGCGTGTTGAGTTCTGCCCGTGGTTTCAGAGTGGAATCAGGACATTTGATTCCTCAGCTTTTCATTTCTTCAGATGAGGCCATTTGCAGCATCTTCTCTGATGTTAATTAACAATCTCGCGCCAGTTTTATTGTAAATATTTTCCGGGTCAGTTTTATTTTGCCCACCCTGTATCTCTACGCTAAAAAATGAATAATACATTTTCCCTGCAAACTTTAGCATTGTTACAGCGCCATGCGAAATAGTACAATAATGGCAATAATTAAGACACGAGTATGTTTACAAAACGAGCGAAGCGAGCTTTATAATTTCCATACGAGTGATGTATGTATAGTATCGTAATTTACGCCGAAACTTCTCCGGTATTTCGTATAGATATCCGTTCAAACTATCGCGAAGGTAATAATTGACTACATTAAAAATCACGATACGCCTGTAAACTTCCATTTAAAAATAAGTTAAAGAGATGAAACGGTAATAATTAACAGTCGTTGTATTGTTATTGACTACTAGCGAATGTACCCGTGCTTCGCTACGGTATTCTACATTGTATTCGGTTATCGAAGTAAATAGTGTACATGCAGTAAATAAGATTGTTTTAAAATTGCATGTCTCTTAGCGTTATCCGAGAAAGAGCATGGGGAGTTCCCCGTACCATGTTTCCAATGTAAAGTGTTTGTTACGGATTTGTGATATAGCGGCAGACTCACTTGCTTACTGCCATTCACAATCGAGTTGGGATGATTACGTAATAATTGCAGGCCCCATTGCCTACTACGCGGACAAAATCGATTTGGGGAGTTTTCGTTAATATGGCAGCCCCCTTCCTACTTCCAGACAGATTTCAGTTGAGGAGTTTTTATTATAATGGCAGGCAATTACCCTACTATCACTCGAAATTGAGTTGTGCAGTTATCATTATAATGCCAGGCCCATTTTCCTACTGCCAGCCAGCTTACTGCCAGTCACACCAAGTTGGTGAGTTTCCATCAAAATAGCAGGCCACTATGCCTAATGCCAGTCACATTTTAGATGAGGACATTTCTTTATAATGATAGGCACCCTTGCCTACTGCCAAACACAATCGGGTAGGGGAGTTTTAAACAAAACTGCATGCTCACTTGCCTTCTGCAAGTCAAATCGAGAAGGGAACTATTCATTATAATTGTAGGCTTTCCTTACTAATGACAGTTACACAGGAGTTGGAGAAGGAACCCTTTCCTACTGCCAGTCAAAGTCGGTGTGGGGAGTACTTATTACAATAGCAGACCCACCCTTTCTCGATCGCTAAAAATCGACATCAGTGAATATATATAGATCGACATACGAAAGTATATGCGTATTTACAATATTGAAGACCTTCATTTACAGATTAACTGCTACTAAACGTACGTCATATCGACAAAGGATTATACCATAAGACACGCCGGATTTAGTGGCCTAAATGGCCGATCCTATGATATGTCATCTATTCTTGGGTCAGATTGAATTAGAAACGTGGAACAGGGTAAAGGTTTTGTAAGATTATCTCACATTACATTACTTTTCGGATACATACATAGCATTTGGCACACATATGGCTACTGGTTGGGCCAATTTTCGTGAAGAGTTTAATGATTCTGTATTTCATATAAGTAATTGAAAGTATGAATTATGCATGTGAAAATTCCAAATTGACTTAACATCGATTAAAGAGAAAAATCAAACGTAAAAGGGATACAGATACGGCAAAAAGTCATAAGACCACGGTTGTAGATCATTCCAAATTGAACGGAGATTGTGCAATCCGTTATAGGATAGGAATTTCCGAAGGTCTGCACCATCATTAAAATTGCCTGCGTATTTCGATATTCTTCGGGGATTCAAAGTGAAAAATTTAATGATCTAGGAAGTTTTCCGTTCGTTACAGGCTTAAACGTATAATTTTGTCAAATTTCAATTATCTTCTTTTTCTTCTGGCAGATTATGGCGCAATTTGGATTTTGGGCGAGGCGGGTAAAAATTAGTACTTTCAGGAAACTAAACCAAAAATTATGGAGATGGTCATTATTACCCCTTAAACGGAAAGCTGTACGGAAATTTCGCCAAAATAGTCAGTGTAGAGGCACACAGTCGTTACGATTTGATTTATATAGATAAGGAATCTGCTCCATGTAAAACACCTTTTGGGCTATGTCCGCTGGACTTAACCTGCAAAAGTGACCATTCATGATATCTCCCTTAGTAATCCTCCTGACGAAAGAATGCACATGAAGAAAAGGTTTAGAGGTGGAATTCCATCACGTTTGGTCGATTTCCAGTCAGGTTGGTCTTGTTCTGTATATGTTGTGGAAGAGTAAAATCACCATTTCGGTTCCCTATAAACCGCCAGTCCATTCCGGAACATGAAATGTTATTTACGTTTAAAACCTACCTTTGGACAGGTGGATGCTAAATATAAATTTTGGTTCGAATGTCTTCAGTAGTTTTCAAATTGTAAGGAGTACGCTTTACACGCACCCGCTCGGGAGTTAAGTCCGATGGGACTTGTACAGAAAAACGGTCCGTTAATGATATCTCCCTTATTAATCCTCGTATCGAAATGATGCACATGAGAAAAAAGGTTTAGAAATTATTATCTACCAAGGTAGGTAGATTTCCATTAAGTTTGGTTGTGTATATTTTGTGGAAGTGCAAAATCACTGTTTCGGTTTCGTATAAACCCCCAGTCAGTTCAGGGATTTAGAAACAATATTTGCCCAAAACCTATCAAGGACAGGTGTATTCTAAATATGAGTCTTGGTGGAAATACATCCAGTAGTTTGTAGCACTCGCGTACATACGGCGTAATTAAGGAAGAAATAATACAGTTAAGAAAGTTGAAAGTAATAGAAAATGGATTATAACTGCGGACAGCCGGATAACGACAAATATGTAAATGCCAAGTGAATGTATTGGAAAATCAAATGCCCCTCAATAAATTATGCTAGTGTGAGTAATGGATATAATAAAGCGGTAACAGAGGAGAAATTTAGGTCAGTGATTCTTAGGTAAACAAATAATAAGAAGATGACTAATGGTGTTATTACTTAATCTATTCGAGGGCGGTTATAATATCCAACGATATTCCGCCAATATCCCGCAGATAGGCCGATTGACGCCTCTCTTGCCTTCTACCCAAGGAACAACCACGAATTTAAAAGCATGATGAGGAAAATGGCAATACGTTACTTCCCTGCTGGCATGCAGTCAGAGACGTTGCCATGGTAACCTGTAGTTTCGTTGTCGGTCTGTCGGTCATTCAATGCAGAGCATGATACCAGCGGAAAATTGTAAATTTCTCCGTCATGTGAAGAGTAAGGTAAATTATGAACATAACGAAAGTTGTTTATAATGAAGAGACGTTTCACGTACGGTAAACGAAGTTTACAGAAAATCAATAGTATAAGAGAAAATGGAGGAAACCCATTCTGGTTTTCCTATAAACCACCCGTTTATTCGACGATTGTAAAATAATATGCATATAGAAACCTTCCCCGAGATGAGTATTCTCTAAATATGAAGTTTGGTTGAGATCTATCCAGCCGTTTCGAAGTGATGGTGGAAAAACCATTCAGGTTTTCCTATAAACCCCCGTCTATTGAAAGATTTTAAAATGATATGCATATCGAAACCTTCCCCGGGATGAGTATACTCTAAATATGAAGTTTGGTTGAGATCTATCCAGCCGTTTCGAAGTGATGGTGGAAAAACCATTCTGGTTTTCCTATAAACCCCCGGTCTATTCAAAGATTTTAAAATAATATGCATATCGAAACCTTCCACGAGATGAGTATACTCTAGATATGAAGTTTAGTTGAGATCTATCCAGCCGTTTCAACGTGATGGTGGAAAAACCATTCTGGTTTTCCTATAAACCCCCCGAGTATTGAAAGATTTTAAAATGATATGCATATCGAAACCATCCCCGGGATGAGTTTACTCTAAATATGAAGTTTGGTTGAGATCTATCCAGCCGTTTCGACGTGATGGTGGAACAGACAAACAAACAGACAAACAGACAAACAGACAGACACGAAACGAAAAAACCACCGATTCGGTCTTGAGTTGACCTAAAACGGATAAATATCTGAAAAATTGGCAAAACTAAAGAAATTACAGACAGCGGACCCCCTACAATTTTATTTATATAGATTGTCACTCTTCATATTCAAATATTGCATTGTTGGCTAAGTCGTGAACAAATAGTGTATAAAATAGTGTAGTCAAGTAAATATAAATAAAATCAGCTGATCTTGTATTCCAATCATTTGTAGTTCTGAGTAGGTAGTTAAAGTATCCGTAATTTATATTTCGCTCCCTCGATCTTTCAGTATTTATGAGCAGTTACCTAATAATAATAAAGTTCATATATCCCAGTAATTGCAATTCAAGTCCCTGGAGTAGTAGGAGTAGTTTTGACAGAAATATTTTTGAGAAATTATTGTAGACAACCTCGTATTTTTCAGTAGGCCTAATTAAGGACACTTTTATTCTCCGTCCCGTGGAGTAGGGAAAATAATAGTAATCCACCAGCTGTAATAATCACATAACCACATTTCAGTTGAGAATTGTAGTGAAGATAAGGTATATTAGATAGTATCTTGCCTGTTATATTCGTGTTTTTCTTTGTGTACGGCCATCCTTTCGATACATAAGCATTTAACCATACGCAAGGTTTCATTTCTATTAGATCATAGTAGGATAAAGTAATACTAAAGAAAGTTCTGTCTACGCGTTTAACTTTGCTGGTAATCCTTGAGTACGGTAGTCCTTGCGAATTTCAAACTTAAGGCCTAATTGCAATTTTCATTTCCATTTGTACTTAATAATAACCTATTTGTAATTAGGATACATCTGAACGTAGTTTTTAAACTGTTGTAGTGTATTGTAGTGACTTATTAGAAATTAGAGTGCTTATTCTATTATTTTGAGTAGTCTTGCAAATTTCAAACTTTAATTGTAATTTCCATTTCAGTTTGTGCTTAGTAATAACCTGTTGTATTATAGTTAGGATACGTCTGAACTTAGTTTAAAATCATTGTAGTGTATTATAGTAGGTATCTTATTATAAATTAGTGTGTGTATTATATTACTGTGAAATGTTTGTGTAGTATAGTATCTGTAGTATCTATGGTATCTGTTGTATCTGTATTACCCTCTTACTAGAATTCTGTATCAGTAATTAGGGTAGACTTAACTGCAGTTTAGAATTGTGAAGACCTAATTCTTGTGTATTACTTTCGGTTTTCAGTAATTAACAGCAATTTTCATTCTGTTAGGGTGTAGTAGAAAAAATCGGACAACTAAGTAGTATTGTAGAGTAGTAGTGCTTATATTAATTACCTGGTTGTTGTGTGATCTTTGTGGACTATCCTAGACAATATTTCTTTCCTTTCATTTTTATAGGCAATATTTCTTTCCTTTCACTTTTATTTGCACAGAATGAGTTATTTTATTTTTCCTTTTCTTCCTATTATTCCGTAATTAATGGCTACGCAGTGCAGTTTAGGAACTGTGGGTGTGGCCAGGCATTAGGGAGTATGAGGGAGGAGTTGGAGAGTTTGAGGGAGATAATTAGGATTCTCTCAGAGGACAGGAAGGAAAGTAGGCCTCCCTCAAATAATGTACAGGATACAGTAGGTGTAGAGGAGGGATGGGAAGGAAAGGGGGGAATTGTGGAAGACAGGTGGTCTAATGTTTTAAGGGGAAGGAGATTGCAGGCTAAGGGCTCCATTCAGGATCAAAATTCAGGACAGGTGTCGATGAGAAATCGGTACGAGTCACTGCAGGTAGAACAACCGAGGGAAGATGAAGAACAGGGAATTGTTGCCGAGAAGTTTGGAAGTAGGAGAAAGGGAAGAGGTAGGAAAGGGAAATGTGGAGTAGTGGATAGGAAAAGACAGGTGGAACAGGGTCATGGGATGGAGAAAAGGGAGGAGGTAGTAGCTTCTGCAGCTGTCAGGAAAGATAGGACTGACCAGGAGGGGAGGGGATCAAATGAGGTGGGTAGGGTTGAGGCTCTGGTCATGGGGGATTCTACCGTTAGACATGTTGGGAAAGTGTGTGGAGGAAAGGGTACCAGAGTAGAGTGTAATCCAGGAATTAGGTTAAGGCAGATGTTGAGGAAAGTAGAAGAGAAGGAGGAAGGAAAGGAGAAGGTGGTAGTGTTTCACGTTGGTACTAACAACGTAAGATAAGCAGGTATAAGTACCAACATAGTTGGGGATGTGTGGGATCTGGTAAATGCAGCATGGGTGAAGTTTATGGAAACGGAGATTGTTATCAGTGGGTACTGTGTAAGAGGGATACTGACTGGAAGGTGATTGGGGATTTAAATGGGACTATTGAGTGGGTATGTGGGAAACTGGGAGCAAAATTTTTAGATCCTAATGGGTGGGTAGGAGAAAGGTATCTGCGCTCAGATGACCTTCACTTAAACCGCAGTGGTACATATAAGTTAGGAAACTTGTTTAGAAGGTTTATAGGCAGGTACATTCAGGCAAACGGAGTGGCCTAGGGAGCGGTGTTAAGCAAACAGGAAACTGGAAATCAAGTAGGGATGACATAAAAATTTTAGTGCTCAATTGTAGAGGCATTGTAAAGAAAGGAATCGAATTAAGTAATTTAATAGATATATACTTACCAGATATTGTAATAGGAGTTGAATCATGACTGAGAAATGATATAATGGATGCAGAAATATTCTCACGGAACTGGAGTGTGTATCGTAGAGATAGGATAGGAATGGTAGGAGGGGAAGTATTCATTCTGGTGAAAGAAGAATTTGTAAGCTACGAAAAAGTTAAGGATGAAGAACATGAAATTCTGGGTGTAAGGCTCATCTCTAAAGATAATAGGCAACCTGATGTCTTTAAAGTGTACGCGCTGACGCTGATTCAGAATTACTTGATTAGATAATCAGCTATGTGGGAAACGATAAGGAAAGGAACGTGATTGTAGCGGGTGATCTCAATTTACCAAATGTCAATTGGGAAGGTAATGCGACCGACAGGAAGCATGAACAACAAATGGCAATAAGTTAATATGGGAAGGGCACCTGATTCAGAAAGTGGTGGAACCAACTAGAGGGAAGAATATTTTGAATGTGGTGCTGATAAAACCAGATGAGCTCTATAGAGAAACCGAAGTAATAGATAGTATTAGTGATCACGAAGCTGTTTTTGTCGTAGTTAAAAATAAATGTGAAAGAAAGAAAGGTATTAAAATTAGGACTATTAGGCTGTACCATATGGCTGATGAAACATGCATGAGAGAGTTTTAAAAAGTAACTATGATCGCTGGAAAATGGTAAATAAAAATGTAAACAGACTCTGAGATGGGTTTAAAGCAATTGTAGAGGAATGTGAAAATAGGTTTGTGCCTTTAAAAGTGGTAAGGAATGGTAAAGATCCACTATATTATAACAGAGAAGTAAAGAGACTAAGAAGGAAGTGCAGGTTGGAACTAAATAGAGTTAGAAATGGTTATGGAAGTAAGCAGAAATAGAAGGAACTTACTAGGAAATTGAATCTAGCAAAGAAGTCAGCTAAGGTTAACATGATGGCAAGCATAAATGGTGGTCATACAAATTTTAGTGGAAAATGGAAGGGTATATATAGGTACTTTAAGGCAGAAACAGGTTCAAAGAAGGACATTCCAGGAATCATTAATGCACAAGGGGAGTGTGTATGCGAGGATCTTCAAAAGGCAGAAGTATTCAGTCAGCAGTATGTAAAGATTGTTGGTTGGTGAGATGGACGGTGGGCAGTGGTATGATGATAAACGGAGTTAAAATTCAGGTTGAGTTTCACAAATGGGAAAAGTCCTCTCATTTCTAATTACTGTGTTGATGGGGTAAACGTTCCTTTTGGGGATCATTGTAAGTACCTAGGTATTAATATAAGAAAAGACCTTCATTTGGGTAATCACATAAATATGATTGTCAATAAAGGGTACAGATCTCTGCACATGGTTATGAGGGTATTTAGGGGTTAAAGTAAGGATGTAAAGGAGAGGGCATATAAGTCTCTGGTGAGACCCCAACTAGAGTATGGTTCCAGTGTATGGGACCCTCTCCAGGATTACTTGATTCAAGAACTGGAAAAATCTAAAGAAAAGCAGCTCGATTTGTTCTGGGTGATTTCCGACAAAAGAGTAGCGTTACAAAAATATTGCAAAGTTTGGGCTGGGAAGACTTGGGAGAAAGGAGACGAGCTGCTCGATTAAGTGGTATGTTCCGAGCTATCAGTGGAGAGATGGCGTGGGAGAACATCAGTAGACGAATAAGTTTGAGTTGTGTATTTAAAAGTAGGAAAGAAGATAAGATGAAGATAAAGTTGGAATTCAAGAGGACAAATTGGGGCAAATATTCGTTTATAGGAAGGGGAGTTAGGGATTGGAATAACTTACCAAGGGAAATATTCATTAATTTTCCAATTTCTTTGCGATCATTGAATAAAAGGCTAGGAAAACAACAGATAGGGAATCTGCCACCTGGTCAACTGCCCTAAATGCAGATCAGTAGTGACTGATTGGTATGTATGTATGTATGTATGTATGTATGTATGTATGTATGTATGTATGTATGTATGTATGTATGTATGTATGTATGTATGTATGTATGTATGTATGTATGTATGTATGTATGTATGTATGTATGTATGTTAATTTTGTAACATGTAGGATTCTAGGTTGTCCTCCAATGGATTGTAACGGCCCAAGTGGATGCCATGTAATGTCTTAAGGATGTATGACTGTGGACCCGCGCTTCCCTTCTTCATTTTCGTTTTGATGACTAAGCTTTTCTGAAATTCTAAATTTCAAATATTTTTATCTTGCATGACGGTCTGTAATGTCTGTCCCGTCTTAGTCACCAACGTAGTATAGTTTATCCTCTGTGTAACCGGACCTTATGCCCCGTTAGATTTTATGGCAATTCATATCTCGAGATTCCTTGGGTGGGTTCAACATCCCATTCTATTTTGTTCTCGGCCTTATGCTTTAAATCGCACCAACACAGATAGGTCTTGTGGCGACGACGGCACAGGAAATGACTAAGAGTGGGAAGGAAGCGGCCGTGGCCTTAATTAAGATACACCCCCAGCATTTGCCTAGTGTGAACATGGAAAACCACGGAAAACCATCTTCAGGACTGCCAACAGTGGAGTTCGAACCCACTATCTCCCGAATGAAAAGATCATTTAAGAAATATCATCAAAATGTAACATTTTTGTGTAGCCTAGGCCCTGCCGTCTCTTCCTATGTGCTGCCCTTGTTGGCGTAGTAATAATAATAATAATAATAATAATAATAATAATAATAATAATAATAATAATGCTATTCAGGCAAGGATTTTCCTTGAGTCTGGCGCCTAAGACCGCTCGACCATCCTGACGTAGAGGAGAATCGGGTAATATGGAATAGTCGGGTAATATGGAATACCACAATATCTTGCCTGTAATGTACTCTTCTCAGGTGGAAACTCGTCGAATTACGGTAAATGTTCTCATGATGCTTTGTATTCAGTTTCGATATGCTCGTGAGTGAGGTTAGTGCGTGGGGCAAGAATATTTGTTTTTCATATTTTAAAAGCTTTTGCAGGTAATTCTTTTAAAGCTTGTATTAATTACCAAAACTGAGTTTAGTCCTGGGAAATCCAATGTTACATATTGTACAAGAGTTGCTTTTATTGCTACACCAGTGTAACTTCCTTGTTGTGCAAAGTTTATGGCATGACGAATCCTTTAATTCAAACATGGTGTGTCGGGGTATATGGAATACTGCTTTAGTTTGAAAATAAAATGACGTTTAAAAGTAATTGCATTAATCCTGGTATAGTATAACATTTAATTACCTATAGATCTCAGTTTCTGCATCTGTGACTTTTGTCACTGAATGAACAAGTGGCTATAAAAAGAAAACTCTGAATAATTAGTGTATACAGATTATCATTTAAGTTAATTACCAATTTTATTCTTTCGATTTTTTAAAATTTCTGTACGTCCACCTGTAAGAACGTTCCTTAAATATAACTGAAAGAATTTATTGAAGCTGTATTTTAATTTACATATTATTTACCCTACTATTCCATATTAGCCGACTATTCCGTATTACCCACCAAGTGCAACTTTTTGAAAGAAATAATTTTGACGTGAAAACAATAAAACTTTACAGTTTAAAAATATAGAGAATCTTGGCTAATTATTTGAATTTTCAAACCATATTAATTTATATTTCATAACTGATTTTGGTAAGAAGTTATACTGCCAGAAGTAAATGGTATTCCATATTATACGACTCTCCTCTATTATTATTATTATTATTATTATTATTATTATTATTATTATTATTATTATTATTATTATCATCATTATTATTATACTATTGTTGTTGTTGTTGTTGTTTTCTCCCACAAGTCCAATCTCACCTCCCCGTGGTGGGGGGAGACGGGCAACTGCATGAAGTGGGGAAGGGCAGGTTTCCCTAAAGCCTAAGGGCGAAAACTCCTACAGAAAACTCCCGCATGCCTGGAAGCGGAAAGGAGCAGCCCCCAACCAGGATAAGGCGCTTGGACCGGTCACCTGCGCTAACCATAATAAACCTCATCAAAGAAACCGGAACAAGAAATAGCCGGACTGATTCTAAAGATGTGACATTCGCTATGCAGGACATTCGAATTGGATTCCGGAACATTCAGACCATGTGGCAGACTGGGAAACTTGAAGTGTCAAGAGAAATGATGCGGTATCGGTTGACAATATTGGGTCTCAGTGAGACAAGATGGACAGGTTTTGCAGAAATAAAAACTAGGAATGGAAGTATTCTACTGTATTCGGTAAGAAAAGATGACAACCATACCGAGAGGGTAGCTCTACTTCTGAGTAGCGCAACAAAGAAAAGTTTGTTAGAGTGGCATTTCATTTCTGAACGGAAGACATATTTCATCCAAAAATGGCGTGGAAGCATAATGTTGGTGATCATAATATTGCATCAGTTGTTTTTCTTCTTTCTTTTTCTTTTTTACAAGTTGCTTTACGTCGCTCCGACACAGGTAAGTCTTATGACGACGATGGGACAAGAAGGGGCTAGGAGTGGGAAAGAAGCGACGTGACGGAAATGGGAAATCACGGAACACCATCTTCAGGGCTCCCGACAGTAGGTACGGTTCGAACCCACCATCTCCCAATACCGGATGCTGGCCGCACTTAAGCGACTGCAGCTATCGAGCACGGTGCAACAGTTTTAGCAGTTTCAATACCATATTTTGTGCCGTTAATACCAAGTGGTTTTGTTTGTGTTTGGTTATTTTGAGCTTTATTTCCTTAGGCGTGTTTTGTGATTAAGTAAGGTTTGAAGGAAATGAGACCTGCGAGCAGTAAGTTGTCAAAATAGAAACAACAAAAGAATGTTAGGAATGTGAGCAGTTTGCTGTTGGACTTCTAAGCAAATTATGTTACCTACAATATTTAATTTCTTCTGCATCATATTTGCAAGTTCTTATATCATACTTTGGTATTTAGTAGGTCAAAACTGGATGTCCAGCTCTTTGTCTGAATGGTTAGCATCGAAGTCTTTGGTTCAGAGGGTCCCGGGTTTGATTCTTGGCCGGGTTGGGGATTTTGATCGCGTCTGGTTTATTCCTCTGGCTCGAGGAATGGATGTTTGCCCCAATACATGTAATTGGTCATATTTGATAAATAAATATGGTTTAGAAAATACACGCCTCTTCATATACATACATCAAATGACACTACCAACCACAACAGAAACAAGCAATACCGGTAGTGAATTCATCTCTCCATATAGGATTAGCGACAGGAAGGCCATCCGGTCGTAAAAATAGAGATAAGTCCACATTTGTGACATTGTTCGCAACCCGCGACCTCAGCAGGTAGTGGGAAAAGCGGAAGAATAATAATAATAATATAGGTCATACGTGGATGCAAATTTCCCGGAATAACACTAGGCCTACTCTTCCTGCTGTGTCTCTGCCTTCGCCCAGAAATTCTGCATACGGTTTTCTGTGCAAAGAAATATGTAAACGAAGGGCTGTAGACTCCAGAATGTCTGTGTGTTATCCTAAGGAACGAACTCCGTTCTGTCAGACGAGTGATCAGCACGTTCTAGTTATCTCAGGATGAATGGCACTTCACTTTCACTCTGGCTGCGATGGTATCTTACAGTACTTCTAGTTCCAGGACATCAGCCTCAAAACTACTTCAGCCACTACAATAACACAGACCATATAGCAACAATGACGCACGAGGTAATCCCAGTGCCTGATCAGCTTGTTCCGTCCTCACCGTAGGTCTCAGGTATTACCCAGTCCGATGCCGGGCCCGACTGGGAGGGAGCAAGTGATGACGCAACCTGAAGTGCAGTTATAAATGCCGTGCAGCTATAGCTGCTCGCCACAACTCCGTCTGGTAGTGCGACGACAGCTTACTAACAGTGAGTACTCCAACATCAACTTGATACAGTACTTTTTAGTGTGCATGCCGGTATTTCAAGTGCTCAAGTTTGGGAATCCTGTCATTTCCGTTCAGAAGCTTGGCTGAAGAGCGCCGGAAGGTGTATCGAACGAGTGGCTAAGATGATCCATCTTTAAAGTGTTCCCGTAACTGATAGTTCAGCTAAGAAAATAATTATCATTACAGAGAGAGATTAATCTAGCATGTTTCCATTGCAATATAATACGTATAAGTGTATTTGCACGTACTATATAGCAACAAACGGCAGATGTATAATTTCTTCACAAACGTTGTTACATGGCGTAGCCTACATTTATTGTTTTCAGATCAGAAGAAACACCTAGGTCAGGAGGTTACCTTATTGGATCTGAATGGTTCCCTTCAAATTCTATGAAATCATTTATACAATCCCTACTGATCTGAATTGGCTGTGGATAAATCTTAAAGTGAATGTCAGCTTATTGGCAATTTTTAAAAACCAAATTTATGAACAAAAATACGGACGCATGGACTTGTCATTATGGCAACCCATAAATCGGGAAGCAATAATAATAAACAGCGCAAAGTAGGTTCCGTAATATCAATGTTCCCTGGAACAGAGGAGATGTGGTAATTATCGCTTCAAGAGGCAAACCAGGATGTCAGCACCCAATAACTTAGAAAAAAGGCAGTGTTTCTCCATTATTATAATCGTCACTACCATTTGGCGGGCTGAATCCCTCCCGCCTTAGCGCCTGTCTGCAAGAACGACTGCATTTCAGTCTCAAATCACCATTTTCTTTACTTCGCACCGACACAGACAGGTTTTACGGCGACGATGGGACAGGAAAGGGCTATGAGTAGGAAGAAAGCAAACGTGGCCTTAATTGTGAAAATGGGAAACCACGGAAAACCATTTTCAGGCCTGCCGACAGTGGGGTTCGAACCCACTATCTCCCGAATGCAAGCTGATAGCTACGTATCCAAACCGTGCAGGTACTGAAACAATCTCTATTGTACTGCACATTAAAGCACAATTCATCGATCACAGTAGCTCAGTAGGTCTCTGGCTATGGGCCTGCCCTTAAGAACAGAACGTAATGAGACAGAATTCACTGATATAGTGATCACACGGCATGGGCGCCCATATGACAGTTTCTAGAGGGGGGCCCAGACCTGTGGGTAAGTAGTAATTTTAATATTTTGGAAGATAAATGGCCATTTGTATTGTGCGATAGAATAACCTACGGTATCCCCTGCCTGTTGGTGGGGGACGCTACTTCCGCTTTTACGTAATACTGACTTTTAAATCATTTTCTTGAAAGGAAAACACGTGATTACACTAGATTTTTGCCTTTCCCTGACAGCTAGAGGGGGACCGTGGCCCCACCTTGCCCCCGAGTATGGGCGCCCTTGTCACACGGGACTGAAATGGTGACAAAGTTTGCTTACGTTCAATTCTGTTTAACTCAGATTTGTAGAGACCTTACCTCGGCTTTAGCTCTTAGACAACGTCTGCTGAATGAAACGGCATCTATATGATGTCTTTATAAATGGACGTAGATTTACCAACATCTTCTCAGAGACAAAGTCTAATTTTCCATTAGTTCTGGGCACAGTGAGGGGTGAAGAGTGACCTAAGTCAAACCAAAGCAAATTGTAACAAATTACTTGCGAAATATTTGAAATATTCCTATGAATAGGAGAGTAGCATGTGTTTGGGCTGTAGACTGTCCTTCCCCGAACCCGCGTCTTCAAAGTGTTATTGTATTGGTTTGATGGAGTTGAGATACCGTATAGGCCTATCATATTAGCATTACTGTTGAAGGGTATCGCATTTATCGGTCCTGCGCACTTGTATAGGCCTATTAGTAGCAATATGAATAATTATTTGGATTTCGGATGGATGGATTTCCGATCTATGACTGGTAGGTTATAGCTTCAGAGTGTAATTTCACCGTTCGGCTATGAAGGTATACCGGTATATCCTACCATACGCTGGTCTGACTGCCACTCGGTTCGAGCAAGACGTACCGCAGGAAGAGCATCTTTCGAGGAGCGTTCAAATAGAAAGAAGTAACAGAGCACTAAAGAAACAGCATTCGTACATAATTTGTCACTCTTAAAAAGGATGCGAGGAACGATGGAACCACTTCCAGTAGCCACAGTAGCATATTCTTGCAGGGATCGAACAACTTGGAGATGTATTGCGAGGGAATAATTACACACAAAAATGGTTTTGGGTTTGCAGTCACGTTATTGCGCACTACAAATCTGAAATAAAAACTATTGGATACATAGTATCACTACTGAATACTGGTCGTCTGCTCTCCCCGTTCGCATGTGTTGTTATGGTAGCGTTAGTTGCAACGGGTAAATAAATTACATTGTTCTTGCCTGTTCTCGATACGCGTGCAACTCCTTTCCATAAAACTGGGGGTGTCTCTCGTTCGAGTCACTTGCTCAACTTTTAGCTAAGTGATCCCACATTATGCTAATGACGGGTTTCTCTTTCCCCACGATCTCTGAGGAGGAGAGGGCTCATACGGGAGACGTATTGGCTCAACGTTAGTACAGTGCTTGATATAACTTTTGTGCTTCGTTTGTAGTAATAATACGGTAGTGGTATTTGTTTAACGACTCTTCAATTGCTATACATTTTATGATACACCAGAGTGTTTGAATTTTGTTCCATACGAAGCCAACTATATGGAGCTGTTGCATTTAAACATACTTAAATGCTTCCACCTTCAGCCGAATCGAACCCGCTATCTTGGTACACTTTTCTTCTTTTTGCTAGTGGTTTTAACTTTGCACCGATACAGATAGGTTCTATGACGACATAATGATGGGAATATAGCAGCCCTAGCCTTAATTAAGGTACAGCCCCAGTATTTGCCCGGCGTGAAAATGGGAAACCACGGAAAACCATCTTTAGGGCTGCCACCTGCGGGATTCGAAGCCACTATCTCCCGAATGCAAGCTCACCTGCTATGCGTCCCTAACCGCACAGCCAACTCACTCGGTATTTTGGGACAGGACAACAGCCACTGAGATCGGCTTTTGTTGGTTTTCTAATATTTCAACATGATGAATGTAAATAAATTTACCAACATGTTCTCAGAGACGTCTAATTTTCCATTAGTTCTGGGTACAACGCGGGGTGAAGAGTATCCTAAGCCAAACTAAATCAATCTTCATTTCGGGGGGGAGATGCTGTCGAACTTTTAATAGCAACTCGAACGACTTCGAAAGCACACATAGGTGGTGGCTTCACAAATAAAGGTTGAGAATACACTCATGTCTGTAATTTGTAAGGTTTCCTTCAACTTACTTTGAGTGAACAAATGAAAATCACCCAACTGCTTAATAACATCTACTTATTTAGTGTAAAATAAAGTATGGTAGGTCTATAAATTGGGGAGGAGGATAGAGGGCAGAATCATCATAATGACAGAAAGCAGGGGGAAAAGTATTATTCTTTACACAAACATAATTTCTCTCTATGTTCATGGTATTAGTCTGAGGAAATTTGCATTGAGTTACTAAAGGGAGCCACCTCAATGGAGTCTTGCTAAATAGAAGACAAAATATTCATATTATTTACCAGTATATTATACGCAGCCAGTCCATGAAATTAATGGTGTGAAAGTATTTTTTACATTTCACTGGGCTGGCCAGACTGATTGGTAATAGCAGTTTCTGGCTCAGTGAGAAAAGCAACAGGAAATTACCTTGCTTCTCATCTACCTAGCGTACCTTTCCAGAGATGTTCAGGCTCTTTGTGACAGCTAATAGTGGATTTGGTTGGGAATTCAACCACTTTTGAGATAAGGACTGAATATAACATACATTCATACATACATACATACATACATACATACATACATACATACATACATACATACGAGTAGAAAAGGAAGTTCGGCCCCTGTAGCCACCCTGCACGCCAGCTCTCAGTTTAGAGTACGCCTGTGTGGGATTCACATGAGACTGATGACAAAGATGTCTCTATACCATAATTAAAGCAACAATAACACAACATGTGGTGTACCATTTATATTAGTTGATAATCATAGCCAATTCCCTAATAACAAATGATTTCTAAAAATCTTAGTTAAAAGATGATAGGAGTTAAACCTGTGTGTCAGCTGTCTTTAACTCTTTGATAATATTGTTGGTTTCTTGAAAGAATGGCAACGGCACACTTGCATAAAGAGAGGTTAAACATTTTTACAAGCAAACTATCATTCACTGATTTTTGTAGAGAAAACTGTATATTATTTTCCTGTCTCCTGTTTTAAAACTGGATGGTAGCAGCAACATGACCTCATAAAACAGGGCCTCTCAAACGCCCAAAATCTCACGCATGCAAACTGAGGTGCAGAGTTCCTGTGCACAGTACAATGAACTGGTGCATGCACCCTGAGAGGTCCTGTCTTAAAAGAAGGGCAAGGTGTATCACTAGACACAATAATGATTGAATGGATGGCCAAATTTATACAAAATAGATCTCAGAGAATTAGACTAGTTGAAGCATTATCTGATCCTGTAACTATTAAGAGGGGTGTTCCTCAAGGCAGTATTATTATTGGACCTTTATGTTTTCTTATGTATACAAGTGATATTTAGTAAAGAACTCAAATCGCAGATAAGGCTTTCTACGGATGATATTATACTCTATAGAGTACAGTAATAAGTTACAGGATTGTGAGTGACTACTAAAAGAGCTCAACAGTGTGATGGTATTACAAGATATTAGAATCATTCCGTATTGACGGTTTTCACTTGTAAAGTGTGATGGTATGACGGTAAATGGGATGAAGGGTCAGGTTACTGTGTCAGTGGGGTGAAAGTACCTCTTGGGGATCACTGTAACTACGTAGGTGTTAATATGGAGCAATCACATTAATGAGGCTGTAAATAAAGGTTACACATCTCTTCATATGGTTATGAGGGTTTTTAGGAGTTGTAGTAAGGATTAAAATAGAGAGCATATAAGTATGTGTGCATGTCTACCCTTTAGTCCCATTTCTTGATACGGGGAGGGGGGGGGATGAAGTGACGTGAATTTATATGGCATGTTTTCACAGCCAGATACCCTTCATGATGCCAGCCTCAGTTGAGAAGCTAATGAAGATGAAATGAATGTTGGTGAATGAAATTGAGTAAGGAGGTGGAAGGAAGGAATCAGCTGTGGCCTACAAATAGGAACTGTCCCAGCATTTGCCTGGAAGTGAAAATGGGAAACCACAGAAAACCAATCTCAGGACAGTCGATGGTGAGGTTTGAACTCACGCATCTCCTGAATGCTGAGCTTGGTTTCACAGCCGTAGCACATTAATGCATATGACAATTCTGCTTGGTAGAGAGCATATAAGTCTACATAAGCATATTAAAATATGGTTCCAGTCCATGGAACACTCACCAGGATTACTTGACCAAGAAATCATAATATGAAGTTGGAATTCAAGAGGACAAACTGGGGGCAAAATATTCATTTATAAGAAGTGGAATTACAGATTGAAACAATTTATCATGGGAAATGTTTGATAAATTTCCAAATTCTTTGAAATTAGTTAATAAACGATTAGGTAAACAATTGACAGGGAATGTGCCACCTGGGCAGCAGCCCTAAATGCAGATCAATGGTGAATGATTGATTGATTCACCAGCAGAAGTAAAAAGACAGATAATTCATGGAAGATACCAATTTGAACAATAATTTGCTATAATTCCCAAACAGAATCATGGCACAGATTCTGATCTAGTTTAACTTTGATGCTTATGAAAGCTGGAGAATTAATGTCTCAGCCGGCACACTGCTTATTGTGTATAATTTGTACGACAATAACAATGATAAATTTGAGGGCCCAAACTATATTGTTGCAAAACTTTTAAATACACTAAACATTCACCATGAGGACATTTAAAACCATTTTAAGGCCTAGATAGTAAATAGTTCACATGAAAAATATAAACCAGGCCAAAGAGTCTGTTTGAACGACCAATTTCCAGGCAAAGTCCAGCATGTACCGTGTTGTATATTTGGATGTCTCTTATGAGCAAGGAGGTATCTGAAGAAGTAAAACAGACTCTTTTTCTATGAACTGCTGTTTCATTTAGTGGGTAGGGACCATATGGCCATCAAACGTGTTCTTTGGTGTGTAATTATAAAATCCCCACTTATAGCAGAATGAATGTGAAAAGTACTTAGAGACTAACCAAATAGCAAACACGCGGTTGAAACTTCCTATAATCCAGAGTATCCAATGCTAGTTATCACACTCAAATTTGCTTCCCGTTGGTTAAAATGACTCTCAAAAGGATAACCATTACATGTCAGTAGTGTTGATAGGCCTATTAAATCATTAAGATTTCTGCTAAGTTAAGTAATTTGCACTTGCAAGATACAGTATGAATCTAAAATATTTTCTGTAGAATTTTCCATAACTTTTCCTCATTTTCTGCTTACAGCATAAACATAACTTCAGCATGGACACAGAAGAGTTTCGTGTGAAAGGAAAAGAGATGGTGGACTATATCTGTAACTATATGGATAGCCTTGGATCACAACGAGTTACACCTAAAGTTGAACCAGGTTACTTAAGAAAGCTACTACCAGGTGAAGCACCTCAGCAACCTGAAGACTGGGACACGATCATGAAAGATGTAGACAATAAAATCATGCCAGGAGTAAGTGAGATATCAGTACTTAAGGCCTCACAGATCATATGAAATTAACAATATGCATTACATTTTGAAATGAATCGAGCCACTTCCGTGGATTACATGGTAACGTTGCCCTTGTTCCAGGTAACCCACTGGCAACACCCAAGGTTCCATGCTTACTTCCCATCTGGTAATTCTTACCCATCAATTCTTGGAGATATGCTCTCGGATGCAATTGGCTGCATTGGTTTTTCATGGGTGAGTAGATATCTTTATAAATTACTAGTTTTTGTACCCATCTTTGACAGCTTACTTTGGTCAACCATATTGACCAAAGAATTCTACAAAGGGCAAGGATGTATGAATATTGGTTTAATGTCTTTATTTTCTGAGGTGTTGAATGTCAGATAGAGTTCCCATCACCATATCTGAATTCAGGATATGAATACAGTGCTGGATCATACATTTTGCCAATACGAAAACACAAGCATTGAAATATGGCAGTCATATTTCTTCCTGCCATCGTGAAGTTACAATCCTATAATCCCATGAATGTAACTCTGATAATTTGATGCTCAGTCTTTCTATGAATGTCTCTTATTCCAGAGCTTTTTACACACAACATACTGTACAGTTGATGCTTTTGTTTTGGGAATGATGCGATAGAAAAAGTTAGAACTGGGAAGAAAGGAACTGTGGCCCCAGCATTTACCTGGTGTGAAATTAGGATACTATGGAGAACCATCTTCAGGGCTGGTGATAGTGGGGTTCGAACCCGCCATCTCCTGAATCCAGAATAATAGCTACGCACCCCGAACTGTGCAGCCATCTTGCGTGATGAGGAGGAGGCTGATCTGAGCCTGGAGTAGCCAATGTAAAGAGAAACAGTAGTGATTCCAATGACATATCTTTGGATAAAGAAGATTTATTGACCTTTATTGACAGTATAGAGCACCCTTAGCAAACAGTACAAATGTACTGTTAACAGATGTGGCAAACTTCCTGCTCCACTGAGCAAATCAATGGTACAGCTGTTTATTAACTACAGGGAGTAGGCCAATAAACACTCCAAGCAATAACTCCTAGTAATACAAAACGAAAACCTTGAGCAGACTTGTTCATCTGGATGCAACCATACGTGGTGAACTTGACAATCAGAATGACTCGGACAGGAAGGTAAATCTGTTGACCCCCACTACACCCTCCCTTTTTCCAGTACATCTTGCCCAGAATTAAGACATACTGTTTTGTTATTTGTCATATGAAGTAATGTATAGGAGATAGATGACAGAAAATAACATTTAATGTAACCTACGTTCTACACATTATTTCTAATATACTAATATTAAATGAGGCATTAACAATTATTTGGTTATCTTTATGTTCATACCATCCTGACACCCTTCCCAAAATGAGTAACTAAGATCAGATTGCCCTTTTCCTCAACTTAAAAACCAAGTTTCATGAAACTCTAGCAGTCATTTTCTGGTGGTGCTGTAACAGGCAGACAAATAGACAAAAATTAAACTGTTCTTTACTTTCCTTAACCAATAGAAAAATCAAGATTCAAGTTAATATTCAAAACGTACAGTCAGAAAGATAATTTTATAATTATATAGAAAGTTATATAGGCTACAGTACATTATTTCTATTAATTTATTAATGGGTTTTGTTGAATTAGATTATAATGACTGTAATCTTACTTTGTACAGGCTGCAAGTCCAGTGTGTTCAGAACTGGAGACCATTGTCTTGGACTGGTTTGGTAAGTGAACTACATATGTTTTAAACTTAAAGAAATTGACATTTGATCCACATTAAATCTCAAAAAAATAATATTTAGATACTCAGTAAAATATTCAAATTGTTGAACAATGTCCTCTAAAAGCAGGAAGTTGCCTAGCTCAGGTGGTAAAGAACACTTATTCCATCTGGAAGGTTAAAGGTTCAATTGTCCCTCAGAAAGTTAAGAAATTCAGGAACAAAACTTCCATTTCTGGAGAGACTGATAACTTCTAAGATTCACTCACCTTACGATACAAATGAGTACTACACCACATTTATACCAGGAGCATAAAAAATTGTCCAGAAAGCTAATTGCAATATCACTCTCAACACCAAGGTTATGATTACTGTAAGCTCTTACCTTCTTCTTTTCCATAGGTCTTCATATTTTGTACGAAGACGACATTTGGTCTCTACAAATCCCAAGAAAGTATGGTAAAAGGAGTTCAACCAAAGCTAATACTTAGCTATTACTTCTTGTTCTCAGGATATGAGGGGAAGTACAGGCACAAACTATTTGCAGTTGATATTGGTGTATAGTTTTGTTTCTTGTCCATTTCAAAGTATGTTCAGTTCCCTTGATCTCAAAGCATGAGGGAATATCTGAGTTTCAATTGAATGTTAAATTAATTGCCAATGAATTCAGATTAAGCAATCAATTTTGAAACAAAAATAACATTATAAAGGGGTGTAATTAAAGCAAGTAAGTTTGTAGCTTTATGTATCTGCTGATATTGTGACCATAGTCACAGAACTTTCAGTTTAAAGTAACTGTTGATATTTTGATCATAGCCACAGGACCTTCAGTTTCATGTGACTGTTGATATTGTAATCATGGCCACAGGACCTTTAGTTTCCTGCGACAGTTGATGTCATAATCATGGCCGCAGGACTTTTAGTTTCATGCGACAGTTGGATGTCATTATCATAGCCACAGGACCTTTAGTTTCCTGTGACAGTTGATGTCATAATCATGGCCACAGGACCTTTAGTTTCATGTGACAGTTGATGTCATTATCATGGCCACAGGACCTTTAGTTTCCTGTGACAGTTGATGTCATAATCATGGCCACAGGACCTTTAGTTTCATGTGACAGTTGATGTCATAATCATGGCCACAGGGCCTTTAGTTTCATGTGACAGTTGATGTCATAATCATGGCCACAGGACCATCAGTTTCATGTGAGAGTTGATATACGGTAATCATGGCCACAGAATCTTCAGTTTGATATGACTGTTGACATTGTGATCATAGTCACAGAAACTTCAGTCTTATGTGACTATTGGTAATGTGATCATAGTCACAGAACCTTCAGTCTTATGTGACTGTTGATATTGTGATCATAGTCACAGAACCTTCAGTCTTAAGTGACTGTTGATATTGTGATCATAGTCACAGAACCTTCAGTCTTATGTGACTGTTGATATTGTGATCATAGTCACAGAACCTTCAGTCTTATGTGACTATTGATACTGTGATCATAGCCACAGGACCTTCAGTTTTACATAACTGTTGATATTGTGATCAAATCCATAGATCTTACAGTTATATGCAACTATTGATATTACAATCTTAGCCACAGAACCTTCAGTTTCACATGGAATACCAACAGTTAGGACGTGACTTTTCATTTTAATAATCCTTCATGCAATGGTTGGGATTGGTGCAAAGCAAGACCTAATCGCAATATCGCTCTTAGTGCCAACGTTACAATTACTATAAGCTCTTGCCTTCCTCTTTTCCATCGGTCTTTACTCAGCCACCCCTGTACCCAAGGGAGGAAGTTGCAGTAGTGTTCACGGTTGTTAAGGTGCCCCCTCATATCCAAATATGAAAAATAGAAAAAGAACTCCAATGTCCGACTCGTTGGCTGAATGGTCAGCGTACTAGCCTTTGGTTCAGAGGGTCCCGGGTTTGATTCCCTGCCAGGTTGGGATTTTAATCACTTTTGATTAATTCTTCTGGCTTGGGGAATGGGTGTTTATGTCCGTCCTAACACTCTCCTCTTCATATTCAGACAACATACCACACTACCAACCATAACAGAAAGACGCAATAGTGATCACATCCCTCTATATAGTGTTGGCGTCAGGAAGGGCATCCGGTCGTAAGACAGGGCCAAATCCACATGTGCAACGCAGTTTGCACTCACGACCCCACACATGTGGGAAAAAGTGGTAGGAAAATAAGAAGAGAAAAAGAACTCAATTATCACATTGGACCACCATTATTTATAGTACCTTGAGTTTGCAAAATTTGTTGTTAAAGAGAAAATACACTCCAACTCACTCTAACTACCTACCAGCTGAATATAAATAATGAATTTCAGCCAATCAATTTAGCTGAAATGTAAGATGTTGTATGTTGTCAAGAATATGAATTTCATAGTAGGTATATTAGTACCAATGATCAAAACTACATGTATTTTACTACATGTTGATTTAGTTTTCCTCCTTGGTGTCTAAAATAAAAATAAATAAATTTTAGAAACCTCTAACTTGTGGTACCTATTGTTGGAAAACCATGTAGGGGTATGTCTTCATGAAAACATTTATTTCCAGGCAAAGCAATTGGACTTCCCGATTACTTTTTGGCATCATCTAAAGGAAGCAAAGGAGGTGGAGTTATTCAGGTGAGAGGCATGATATAGACCCTGCTAATAAACTGCTAATGTGTTTGATGTATCCTAAAAATTGTTGTCTTGTAGTTGTTAATTCATTTTGTGAGTTGGTAATAATGAAAACATCAGCTTCCTTTCCATTAAGCAAGACTAGTATCTTTAAATACAGTTCACTAATTCTTATCATAATGGTTTAACATTCCACCTACTTAGGTTTTTGGCAACTATGGGATATTTATGGGTAAGGGTTGGGAAGGAAGCAACTTCGACGTTAATTAAGGTATAACCCCAACATTTGACTGATGTGAAAATTGGAAACAACTGAAAACAGTCTGCAGGGCTGGCAATAGTGGGGTTCAAATCCACCAACTCCCAAATACATGCTAACAGCTACATGACCCAATCTGTGCAGCCTTTCATTATGGTGTCTGTTGTAGCATGTGTGGCTATAATTCTTCAAAAACAGTATTATCAAAAGAGAAAATTTTATTTTTAGTGACAATATGACATCTGAGTAAGATTAAATTGATCAGCCAATAAATTTATTTTGAAATATTTTGACTGGCTGATTAATTTAGCTTTCTTAGATTTTCTTGGCATGACTTTGAAATAAAGCATGGAAGAGTATGCTCAGTATGATTGTTAAAATATGCCTTGGTCAGGGCTCATACCAGTTGACTCTGGCTTCCAAGTCCTCTTGTGGTATATAAACATGGCTGTAGAAACCAGTTTCTGAAAGGAAACATTATTTTACAAGTATGAGTTAGGTGTTTCATCATATCATCAGCATAAACAGTATTTCCAGATACAGGTCAATTCAAGCATTAAAGAAGCTGAGTGTGTCACTCTTATGTGTTAACCATTAGTTAATGCATCCATCCTCAAAATGGGCAAGGACGGCTTCAATTTTAGCTCATTCATCTTTGAAAAATACCTACACATTATATTCCAGCAAAAGTTCAAAATTCACTAGTGGTGTATTACAGTAACTATGTTCATTTACTTTCCTTCCTCCAAGTTCTTATTTATTACAATGAACTATGTTTGAACCTATCAAACATATTTTCGTAAGGCAATATGTTACCAAGACAGTTACAGGAAAGAAACTGCCTCCACTTTGCAGTCTCAGGTGCCAAGATTTGGCAAGGTTGTTGGCCATCTGTAATACATAAACCCTTTCCTCATCTAGTAATTTGCGTACCAAGTTGCTATCCGGGAGACTCAGTGTTTGATCACCTACACTGCCAGTAGCAGCTATTGGGAATTTAAGGTGCGGGGGAAAAATATATACAGACAAGAAACAGTACCCGGGTTTGTGGGATGCAGCGGAGGGGAGGAAGGGGGTATATACATCAATCCTAAGTACCAGTAGCCTTTTTTTATGCTCTTTCAGCTAATTTCGACAGAGAGGTAAAGATTGACAGTTTACCAACTTAAATGTGGTAATAAGAGTTTGTTTGAGATTTTGATTCAATACTATACAATAAAACTTTCACCAGAGGAACAATATTTTACATTTATTATAATTAAAAAGAAATACGGTGTGATTATGCAATTAAAACAATTTAGTATTTGACTATACACTAAAAAACTAACAGACACTAAAGAGACTGCCAGTTTGACAAATGCACACGGCAAGGTGGTGAATCATACCTCAGTATCTATGACATTAGCAAAAACAATATAGCCCTGGTACCCTTCCTCAAAGCACAGGCAAAGTCTCCACTATTTGCTGTTGCATTATACAAATCAGTTAGCCGGGACGAACAATAGTTTGTGCATATTTCCACTAATAATTTTGGTAATGATTAAAGAAAATAGAGAAAAGAATTATCTGATAAAACAACAGGGCTTGTACAAATTGCTTTTTTTAAATAATTCCTATAATTCCTAGTTTCATCCAGATAAAATGGAATAAAAATGTAATATTTTCTCCAAAAAGTGTGGGGGCAACCCCCCCCCCCCTTGCCTCCCCTAATCACTGCTACTGTACACTGCCACAAATATAATACTGGTTTTGAGGTTGATCTAGAACAGATTTTACTCTCCTCTGTGATGGCAACTGCAGGGGTATCTACTAAATTACTAACTGTGGTCCAGTGAATTGCTATCTGTAACAATGCAGTCCATAAGGTTAACCACATGACATTCAGTTCTTCCCAATAGAAAACAACCATTAGGAACCATAGTACTTTTATCAGTGAGAAAGACAGATAGGTAACTTAACACTGAATTGTGAAATCACTCAGAGTAAGATTAATTAGGCTAATGTTTATCAAAAGTCATTCTCATTTTGTTTATTTCACTCTTACAAAGATATTCATGATGTTACAGTCCTCTGCAAGTGAGTGCATCCTTGTGTCAATGCTTGCTGCACGTAACCAGGCTATAAAATACCTCAAGGAAGAAGAACCAGATGTGGAAGACAGTGCCTTTCTGCCTCGTCTCGTGGCATACTGCTCTCAGGAGGCACATTCTTGTGTAGAGAAAGCAGCAATGATCTGTCTAGTTAAGCTCCGGATTTTAGAGCCTGATGAAAACTGCAGTCTTCGAGGATCTACTTTAGAAAAGGTAAAATAGTGTGTATAATGTAGACAGTTTGAGAGGGAAGTGGGTATCTTCAGTCAGACTCTAGTAATCTTATCATATGATCTCCAAGTGATTATTCATCATATGTGTTTGTTTTGGTAATACAGGCTATGGAGGATGATGTGGCTAAGGGACTGGTGCCGTTCTTTGTATCCTGCACATTGGGTACAACTGCCAGTTGCTCCTTTGACAACCTTCTTGAAATAGGACCTGTCTGTAAGCAGTGGCCAACAGTATGGATGCATGTTGATGGAGCATATGCAGGAAATGCGTTCATATGTCCTGAACTGAAGCATCTAATGGACGGAATTGAATGTGCTGACTCATTTAATACCAATCCCAATAAATGGTTGCTGGTGAATTTTGACTGTTCAACAATGTGGGTGCGAGACCGAATACGCCTTACTTCAGCACTTGTTGTAGACCCTCTGTACCTTCAGCACATGTATTCAGATGATGCTATCGACTATCGCCACTGGGGAATACCTCTCAGCCGCCGCTTTCGTGCTCTGAAACTTTGGTTTGTTATACGCCGTTATGGACTCCAAGGTCTCCAACAATACATTAGGAATCATATACACCTGGCCAAGGTATTTGAGAGCCTTGTAAAGAAGGACAGCAGATTTGAAGTCATCAATAATGTGCAGGTAAGAAAAGCTACTATATGCAGTATCATACATTAACGAACGTTTCCACTTGATCGTTGTTACTATTAGCAAGTGTCACATGTGCATATAACAGTGAGGGATCTATCTCACCTACAAGTACAGGACTTTCTCACAAAGCTTTCCTGTTATATTCACAGACATGTCCCAGTTTCGTGCCCATTTCATTATTTATAATGACTAAATTTTAACTGCAATAACGGAAAGAAAATAAATATTGTTAAAAATTAATGAAGTATGTAGCTGAGAAATTAGCTCCACATATTTTTCTGCTTGTGTTGTCAAGTTCATATCCTTAACTAATCCCCCAGGAACACGGGTGATGATCAAAGTGTCTATGCCTATGATAGTTCACATCAGACTTGGAGCAAAAATGGCAACACAAACTGCTTCTGGGAAAATAATAGCATGGTGACGAGAGACAGTAACATTTCATCAACAGAACAACGGTCAACTGAATTAAAACATTTTATCACTATTAGAACAAGATTGTGGTCAGTCAAAATTCACATATCAGGAAGCAGGGCTAAGTTTGTATCTTTCACAGGGATAATCTAATAATAATAATAATGTTATTTGCTTTACGTCCCACTAACTACTTTTACGGTCTTCAGAGACACCAAGGTGCTGGAATTTAGTCCCGCAGGAGTTCTTTTACGTGCCAGTAAATCTACCGACACGAGGCTGTCGTAGTTGAGCACCTTCAAATACCACCGGACTGAGCCAGGAAGGGATAATCTAAAAGATATGTTGAGTATAGGGTCATAGTTTCCAGTATAGCCTGCTAACCTAATATGTAATTATACAATTTACTTTCTAATTAACTCAAAACTAAATATCAGCAATTTGTAGCTGACTTCATAAACAAAACTGCTTTAAGCCCATCTCAAAGATTCTAGGCTCACTTGCTATTTCAAAGAAGAGATTGGACTTAATATCAAAGGAGAAGCAATTATGAAGTACTGCCTCCAATGATAAGCAAGAGAAAGGAGACTGCATACCTGAAGTAAGATTTCAATTGGATATACTGTAACTGAACATAATACATTTCCAAGATAAGTTCCATAGAATTTAGAAATAATTTTCTTCACTACATGCTTCTTTCTTCCAATACAAGTGAGGATAGACATTCTGTAAATCCATTGGACAATATATGAGTTAACATATGTATAATCAAATTTATTTAACTAAGTCCATTTTTGGAAGTTTATTTTATTACTGCATCAGCTCACCTAAATGAGTCAAACTATGCCATGCTTCTCTTACAATTTTCTTCTTCATGATTTCCTGACAGAATGCATTGAGAGAATATACTGTATTACTACAAATAAATCCAAGTCATTAAATTTTGGGAATACATACATATGTCCTGTTGTTATTTTTTATAAAAGAAATACACCTGTGGACTAAAATTGCACATCAATGCTAGATATGAAATTTTACATTTCAAATTTTGGCCTTAAATTTCATCATAACAAACACATTTTTCACATCCTGCAAACTGTTATGACCAATTTGTTATGACATGTATGTCCCTTGGAAAAATATTGTTTTTTTAATGCACAATTACACAATTACATGTCTTAGAGATCTATACTGACCTCTACAAAAGGTGTAAATCTTACTTTTTACATTAAGAATAAATCTGTTTTCAAAATAATATAACACATGATAGTAATGAACTTCCCTACCTCTTTTTCAGTTGGGACTGGTATGTTTTCGACTGAAGGGTACTGATAGAATCAACCAAGATCTACTTGCATTGATTAATGGCTCAGGCAAACTACATATGATCCCAGCAATTGTTCGTGGAAAATATGTAATACGATTCTGTGTTGTGACTGAACACGCATGTAAAGCTGACATTGGTAAGTGTCGTGCCTAGCTGGCATTACAACTATTGAGATAAGTCTGTAAATAGTATCAGTCAACAGTCAGTGGAATCTCTAGGAAGCAGAAACTGTATTTACTCACTCCTATGAAATTACAAAACGGTATAAAATCATCCTCCTCCTTTCTCCTTATCCAGCTCCTGCCAGGTCAGGGCATTTATGGTATTTCTCCACCTTCCTCTCTCCTTCCACCATTCTTCTTCCATCAGTTTGTCCCATGTTTCTTGCACTCCTCGATCCACCTTGTTCTAGGTCTCCCTCTCACTCTCTTTCCCTCAAACTTCATCATCTATTTCGGTATTCTTTCCTCTTCCATCCTCATTACATGTCCAAACCATCTTAGTTTACTCCTATCAATTCTCTCATTTAGGTTTTCCATTCTAACCTCCTTTCTCACATTTTTGTTTCTCAATCTGTCTTTCCTTGTCTTTTCTATCATACTTCTTAGTTATTTCATTTCACTGGCTTGAATTCTACTCTCCTCCCTACTTGTCATTTTCCATGTCTCAGCCGCATACATCAATACGGATGCATAGTACATTTTTTACATTATTTTTTTATGCTTCTTTGGTTCTTCCTTATTCCAGACAAGGTTTCTTACACTCTGGCAGATTGCACTGCCCTGCACCCTCTTGCTAATCGCCATGTCCAGCCTTGTATTCTGCATTCATTCACTCCCTAGGTATATGAAACTGTCAGCAATTTCAAGGCTTTGATCACCAATTTTCACAATGCCTTTCTCTTGTCTTTCTCCCCTTGATATCACCATGGACTTGCTTTTCTTTGTGCTAATTTTCATACCAAACTCTTCAATTTTCTTGTTCAGTACATCAAGTTGTTCTTGTACTTCTTTGCTGTTCATTCCCCAGCCCACAATATCATCTGCAAATACTAATACCTTCATCTCCCTATTCACATATGCTTCCTTTGTTTTCTTTCCAATTTTGTCCATAACCATTAGAAGCAAAAGAGGTGACAGCACACTTCTCTGTCTTAGTCCAGTTTTATTTCTAAACCATTCTGTCTTTCCAAACAGAGTCTGTACACTGCTGACAGAGGTTTTGTACATTGCTTGCACAATTTCTACAATTTGTGTACCTAGTCTCTTTCTGACCATGGTTTCCCAAACCTTCTCCCTGGGAACATTATCGTAAGTCTTTGTTAGATCTGTGAACATCATGACCAGATCCCTTCCATATTCCCAACTCCTTTCCATTAATTGCCTCATGCTGAAGATTGGATCCACTGTAGATCTTCCACTTAAGCCATACTGTTCCTTTTGCAACTCTCCTTCTACCTTTCATCTCATTCTCCTCTCTAATATTCTTTCCAGTACTTTGCCACTTGTGATAAGAGTGTGATTCCTCTATCATTATCACACACTTTTTGTCCCCATTCTCAAAGACTGGTGTTATTATTCCCTTTTCCCAGTTTTTTGGAAAGTGTTTCTGTCTCCATATGCACTTTAACAAGACCCATTGTAGTCTTACAGGTCCAGCAGTCTTAATCATTTCCACACTAATTTCATCCATTCCTGATGCCTTTCCCATTTTCATTTCTTGGACTGCTAATTCTACCTCTGATATTATTACATCATCTTCTACTGTTGAGACATCACACCGTGTTATTACTGCCTCCCCTACACAATTTCACCACATTCAGCAGTTTATCAAGGTACTCCTCTCCACCTTCATCTTTCATCAGCTTTGTACAAATTCTTTCTTTCCTATTACTACATATAATTCCATACAGCATTCTTTTACTGCCAGCTCCATCTGCTTCCATCTTTTGTGTAAATTCTTCCCAGAATTTCTCCTTTTCTTCTCTTAGAATTCATTATATTTCCTTCTATTATCAAGATACTTCTTTTGCAGGATTACACTTGGTCACCAGTGTAAAATAACCAGCAGAAATAAGAAGGTAGACTGGCTATTCCTTAAGAAAATTTAGTCTCTTTCTGTGGTCATTATCTTTCTTACTGTTAGCAAGTAGATACTAAAAAGCATGGTTTCTCACCAATCACATGTATTACAAAGTTCTCAAACTGTTAATTCCACAGTTTTGCCAACCATACTGGCTTTAGATGGAATATAGGCAAATTTCAATTCAAAACAAATTCCGCTATGGTAGATGGAATGGGTTAGTTCTCAGTTCTCATTTCATACACTAGCCAACCTCAGCACAACAGCTGGTCTTTGTCTTTATGTTCCCAAGATACCAAGTTCAATCCCAGGGTATTTGACTTCTGACATGTTAAAGAATACCTGCAGAATAAAATTGTGATACCCTGGTGTCTACTAAGACCATTATCAGTTTTAACATACAGTATGTTCAACAAATACCATCCTTACATTATTATTATTATTATTATTATTATTATTATTATTATTATTATTATTATTATTATTATTATTATTATTATTATTATTATTATTATTATTATTATTATTATTATTATTATTATTATATCCTCCTTTATAGGAAAGTACGTGCACCCTACTCAGTTTTTTCTCTTCCTTCCACAAAATCTATTGCATGTCTACAAGTTATAGAAAAATTCAAGAACAATGAATGCATGTGTCTTTCAGAGGAGATCATGCTTCAAGTGAAGTTTATATATGCCACGAATTTTGTTACAAACATTTTATTGAAAATTATATTTTAATTTTTATGAATAATGTCAACTAAAATGCAGATGCTTTATATACGATATACAGTATATAGCACCAACAATTTTGAATTTATTTCACTTCTAAGACTTTCTAACATTTCATCCATTGAAAACTTGATGGTCTCAATAAGAAAATCTATCATTACTGATCTCAAGGAGAACCTCAAGCTAACATTGTGGAGTGTACATAATCATACAGACACAGTTCTGAAGTACATGTCACTACTAGACAATCTCTTTGCAAGATAAATACAAGCTGGCAAATTTCTCTGAATCCATGCTTTGGAGGACTTTAACGTATATACCATTGCGAGGACTTACTTGAAACTCCTAAGTACAATGAAATGACATGTTTGATAATATATTCAACATATTGCCATAACAGACTCTGATAAATGTCTCCACACCCTGTTCACAGTCGCATGCCTACCTGCTCTCATGATTCTCACACCATCATTATATTGAGGTAATGGGTACTTCTCACAAATATCTCATGCTCATTTAGTGCATACCTTATCCCTGGAGGTGGTCTTTAGCCTCATACTATAACACCTTGCCTTTTGATTTGGGGCTGGACTTCTTCAGGAAGTACTCCTTTACCATCTTCATCAAATTAGCCCGAAAGGCATATGGTGTTCTAAAATTTAGGTCTAATATTTGTGAAATCAGTGATAATTGTACACAAATACAGTATAGGTAAAATGCTGTATTTTGTATTGTAAATAATAGACTGCCATTATAGGGATAAATAATGATAGAATGCTACAAAATCCTACACTAACCTGATGTAAATCAAAAATGACTATGGTATCAGTACTGTACCAATAATTTTTTTTTGCTAGTTGTTTTACGTAGCACCGACACAGATAGGTCTTATGGCGACGATGGAATAGGGAAGGGCTAGGAGTGGGAAGGAAGCGGCCATGGCCTGAATTAAGGTACAGCCCCAGCATTTGCCTGGTGTGAAAATGGGAAACCACGGAAAACCATCTTCAGGCCTGCCGACAGTGGGATTCGAACCCACTATCTCCCGAATACTGGACACTGGCCGAAATTAAGCGACTGCAGCTATCGAGCTCGGTTGTACCAATAATTATAATGATGGAGGCAGTTGGAAGCTATTGTTAATTTAAGGACTACGAATAACACATTAATCTTGTGTCCTTTGTTTAAATGACTGATGTCTGGGTAAAGAAAGAAGTAGACTAAATGGGTTAATTATTAGTAAAAGATGAGATGGGTGGGACTGTAATGCCTTAGAAGTATTGTTTATAAACTGAAAATACCTTTGAGAGTGACAAGTAGTTCTACACCACAAGTGTTTCAGATTCCTTCAGATTGTATCAAATAATAGTTCTAAAAGTGTGTGTTTATGTCGTTTCTATGTTGAATGATGTATGACTCATGGAAGTCAGCTGATCTAATAGTTTTAAGATTACAAAATTATTTGTGATTATTTGTCAGAATACCATTTGTAGAAAGCTTATAGTCAATTTGATGAATCCAGTATCAGCGATCTTGATACAAAAAAGGTGTGAGACGATGTTGTATCCTCTCTCTAATTCTATTTATACTACGAAGCCATTTTTCGAATTATTCTTGGTGAAGTTGATGAAGGAACCAAGATGATACCATGATACTTGCTAACAATTTAGAAGACTATCAATTCTTTTTGAACAGCATCAGCAAAGTAATCAAGAAGATTGGCCTTAAATTAAACATTCAAAACACTACATTCATGGTAATCAGCAATCAGAAAGTCACCAACACAGTTATCACATTGGACAGAAAAGTCATAGAAAGGTTGTCACACTTCAAGTAGCTAAATTAAGAAGTAAACCTGTGCCAGAGGTGGCACACCCTCAGTGGAAGTGAACTACATATACCATTTTAAGCATATACCAGCCTTCCTGACATTCTGGCAGTACCAAAAATCAAACCGGGGCCTCCAAGGACAGCAGCTAATAGTGCTAACCATTGCGCTGAGTATTTAGGATGTTGGTTCACACAGGAATGAGATCACAAATTTAGAAATAAAAACCAGAATCAACACTGCAAGGAGTGTGTTCATGAAATTAAAACAGATTATGTGCTATTGTGACCTCTGATTTGAAACTCTACGTGTCGTCAAGTAATATGTGTTGCCGGTGCTGCTTTATGGTGTCGAACGATGGACACTAAAGGCTTTGTGAGTGAACCAACTGCAGGCCTTCAAAATCTGGGCAAATCGCACAATGTTCAAGATCCCATGAGTAGCCACATAACCAACAAGGAGCTACTCCATCAAACTGGAAATTCAAATACACAGGTAAACAGCTTATTTCATTTCCATATTCCAAAATGGCAAGTCTAGCCTGCTACAACAATTGTAGAAGTCAAGATAGAAGAGAAATGAGGATGCAGGCAGAGAAGATTATCCTTAATGCGGAACTTCTGATAGTGGTTCAACATCCACGATACAGGAAACACATAATAGAGAAACTTTCTCCATGATGGTCGCTAATCTTCTGTGAGGAGACGGCTTGTGACGACTGTCGCCTGATGTCCTATATACATATAAGGAATGTGTAGCGGTACTCATATTCTTGATGCTTGTATTGGTTTTAAGACATCAGATTCTCAAAAGAAAACATTCTCAGTGAGAACAGTTAAAAACTCAAAAAGCCCTGAAGGTCTATAATACACATATTACTAGTAATAATTTCTCTAAATTTTTTGTTCATGGCATCAGGATCACCCTTGCTTACCATACAATTAGTAATGATTACAGTTATTATTATTATTATTATTATTATTATTATTATTATTATTATTATTATTATTATTATTATTATTATTATTATTATTATTATCATTATTATTATTATTATTTAATCTCCAAAGTGCTGTGAACCCTATTTTACCATAAGGTATGTTAGGGTTGTAGTTTATACAAAATATACAATTTCTCTGATAAAATTCAAAATACATAAACAGCAAAATAGACATGAACAGAAATGGAAAAATTAAAGTATGATATATACAATCCTTAATACTAAGAGTACCGTGCTAATATTTAAAAATACCAGACATACAATATATATACAATATATACAATACATATGGTAAGCAGCTAATAAAGCAGACAGTATCAAATTATATATGTTTGAATACATTGTCAATAAATTCTGAAAACTGAGAAGTGCAGCATTTTTTATAAAATAGGAAATTTAGTGGTTTTTCAAAATAGCAACTGCAAGTTAACAAATGCATCTGAAGTTCAAAACGTGGTCTCTCAAAAGCAGGACAGTTGAACAGAATGTGTTCTACAGTTTGAATGTCTTCAGTGCAGAAGCACAGTGAGCCATTTTGTGTTGGAATTTTGAATCGCTCGAAGTAAGCATTGAATTTACCATGACCTGATAGCACTTGAGTTAAATGAAAGTTGCACACTATATATTTACATCCCAGCCTATATACATTTGGAAAAAACAGGTCTTTGGTTACTGAGCCATTTTTACTTGTTAACCACAGTTCATTCCAGCGAGAGAGCATTTCATTCTTTACGGTTCTTTTGACAAAAGAAAATGGGCATTTAGTATAACTCTCTGACAAGTTTGAATTACAAGCTTCGTTGGCCAATTGGTCAGCTCTTTCGTTCCCTTTTATGGCGGAATGACCTCGCGCCCAACCGAAACATGTATGTTTATTGTACTTTGATATATTCTCTCTTACATGTACTGCCAAATTGTGTAAGTTATATTTATCTTTTATGGAGTTCAGCGCCGCTTGTGAGTCACTGAGTATAGTTGCACACGTATTTTTGTTTATGCACCACTCGACTGCTTTCAGTATTGCAAGCAGCTTGGCTTGAAACACGGAACAGTATTCCTTTAGTTTTATTTTCTCAGAATGAACTTCGTCTTCTCCCTCATATGCCACGAAGGCGCAGCCCACTAGTGTTCCATTGCTGGAAATGCGAGAACCATCTGTGTATATTGAATGGCTGTGATCTCTGGTACATGGTTGGTCAAATACAGATCTCATATAGTCTGCTGGATGTCCGGCGGCAGTATGATGTGCAGGAAGTTCAAGTTCCACTCCTTCCAAATCCCGCAGATGTATTCTGTTCTTCTTATAGTTAACAGAAGTTGACATGCTGAGTCCTGTGAGATGCAGAGGTTCTACAGTGATTAATATAGAATTTCATAAAGTACAGGTACTGTTAATTACTAATGCTGCAGTACAGAGGTTTCAATAACTGTGGTTATTTTTCGTACAGTAGGCTGGAATATGTTTAACAGATTTCTTACTAAGGGTATATCTATATTTGAATAATTAATCATGGTACATTTATAAATTAAAGATAGTATGCACTGGTAACATTTTGCTTCTCATTTTATTACAAATAGATCATGCATGGGAGGTCATTCAGGAGCATGCCAGTGAATTGCTTGAACCTGTTCCTGAGAAGAAACCGGCTCCTGAGGCTGTTTCTAAGCCTGGTCCTCGAAGATTATCTCGGCGTCACAGTTTTACTCGCAGTGTGTCACGAGAAGTTTTCAAGCGATCTATGTCTCGCTCTAGCCTGCATGATGGAGCTACTCCTATTATTGTTCCTGACGATGAAGACAACATTACCACTGACATATTTGATGAGGATGTGTTCAATTCATTAAATCTCGAAGAACCAATTTTACCAATTTTAGAAGAGAAAGAATGAGACGACATCTTGTTTGTTATTGAACAATTTATTTATTCATTCCTTAATTTATTTCCTTCATTTACTTCATAATGTGTGTTGATCATACTGCAATATTTTACTGATACATTGTACACATGAAATACAAATTGCTACTGCTGGGACCAGGAAATTACCATGCACAGAATATTTGTGAGAAAGGAGGTAAACAGTTTGAATACTTTCCACATACTATCTACCAGAATGTCAACATAGTTGTATAGAAAAGATACTTACCAAAGTAATTTTTAAAGTGATAATGTTAGACTTTGAGATGAGTGACAGGAAAAATACAGAGTAATTTAAATTAACTTATACAGTTTCATGTAATATAATGTTATATATGGTACATGTCCCCACTCCATCCTCCCCCATTCTCCTATATACTTGTGAAAATGAAGTATAATAACTGTCCTTCATGAAGAACAACTGTTAACGAACATCAATATTTCTCTGAACACAAGTATGAGGGGAAGGAAGGAATGTAATGTAAATAGCACAGGATTTGTAGCATAATTGTTAGGGATTAGCTCAATATATTAGTCAGTAGAGTAGCATTATAAACAGTCCCTCAAATCCATTTGGATTAGTTGCTGCTGCTCATAAAGAACATTATCAACTGTGTTGTAAATATGTAATTACTGTACTGAAAATCTTACACCCAGTTATAAACAAATTTTAGAAGAAATAATATTCAATTAAAATATGTAATAATAATTTGTTCAGAATGCAAGCAATACAAGTTCATAATATGTTATATTCAAATTTCAGAAATCATCACATTCAGTACATTAAAACAGTACATACTATATGATAAGAAATTTTTGTACATGTTCTAGGTCTAATGACACTTTATTTTTGTATATTATAAGCATTTTTCACCACCATCAACATCACCACCACCACCATTACTATTTAAAATGACAAAGACTGAAAATGCATTTTTTAAATTTAATATATAATGAAAATACTAATTGTAGGGGCAGTCTCATAGCACAGATAAAGTTATTAACCATATTTGATAGATTCAAGTAGGTATAATGTGTCAGACTAGCGATCTGTTTGATAAACCATCATCAGTATTATATTCTGTAAATTTTAGGAAATGTCTAGTAGTGTGTAGCACATGAACTCATTGTTTATGGTATTATATAATTATGCTGAAATATACTCCCAATGAGCATATTTCTAGGGAGATACCACATTGTCATCACTATTGTAATGAAATACAGGGTTAAATGTAAGGTGGAAACAAAAGAAAGAATTCACAAGACCTTATTTTTAAGTTATTGAAAATTATAATACCACTTTATGTGACCCTCAGTTAAAGAGCATTTTTACTAGTAGCCATCACCTTGAATTCTTTATGTTCATTTACAGGTTACTAATGAGGGATTAAAATAAAATACAGTATATGAAAATATTTCCAGTGTTTGTTATGTGGTAATTATGTATCTAAGAGTACCATGTAAATAATAATTGCTAATGCTATAAGAAGAAGTATGTACATATTTGTAAATAATGTTACTTTTATAAATAAATATATATAATACTAGTATTTGGCTTGCAAGTTGGAGTACCATATCTTATATCCTGCTGCATATTCACTCATCTGTTAAATACTCCTCACATACTTGAACATTGCCACTATAAGTTTGTACAAACAGGCAAAATATGAAGATTATCTGCTTCTCAGTCAGATCTAATTTGTTGTTTTTGTTTTGTGACAAGCATACTCTCAGCTAGTTGTCATATCCAGTGCTGACAATTCAAGTTTCATACATTTGCAGAGACTATAGTATCAATTCAATAAAGTGCCTGCTGTTAAAAGAACAATGGAATTTGTCTCTTCAGTGCAAGTACAGAGAGAAAATGGTTTATCTTGACAGAAGACTACATAGATCTGAGTGTTTATTGTTGAAGCTGCATAGAGACAGTAGTTATTATTAGAAAACTCAATGAATACTTAATTTTCACAACCAAATTGTACTCAAAATAAACTTTCAACTATTACATCGTATACAGTACATATAGTCCAGTAAGTACAGAGCCAAAATGGCCAACTAGACACCAGTGAGTTCCAAACCCACAACCTTCACCGAATTGGCCCACAATGGGTGACTTGCACACACTCTACAGTTGTGATGGCTTATAGCTTATATCCTTTCCAACAGAACAAATTTGACCAAGGCAACCAAAGCTCAATTGGTAAGAGCATCTGATGTAAAACTGGAAGGGTTTGGTTTCAGATCACACTGGTGTCTGGTTGCCCATTTTTGTTCTCTGTACTGAATAAGACCAAATATGTTAAAAGTTCATTCTGATTACCAAGCACCTTTGCAAAGTACATATATGTAGCAGGTGCATACTGGTACTCTGCAGTATGTTGTACTGCTGCACTTTGCAGGTGCTTTCTTATGGAAAGTGAAGGAAAATCATAATAATTATATAGGCCTACAATGAATACTGCTGCACATGCCATCACAAGAAAAGTTCAAAATAGCCCCCTCCCTGTTCTGTACACAATGCTACTATTTTCATTGCTGATGTGATAATTGCTGTTGTTGCATGAAGTTAAGCACAAGATCAACCCCATTTGCATAAATTTGATTGTGCAAATAGCCTCCTAAATCTTCCATAAATGTTAAATAAGGCACAAACTGGTAAACCAAAACAACACAAGACACTCAAATTTAAATTTAATGACATAATTTATGCTCAGGTGGGCGCTGTTCTGTTTCTCAGTGGTCCACTTACAGACAACCTTGTGACATATTTTTAAAAATGTTTTTTATTTGTTCCTGGCGTCGACCTCTGTAGAACTTTTGCCACTACTTTCACCATACATGAACCTGCGTGTAAGTGGAATTGCGGAAGTGTAGAGTGCTGAATGTGAGAAATGGAACGTTAAGGACAACACAAACACCCAGTCCCCAGGCCAGGGATATTAATCATTTACAATTAAAAACAAAAGAAAGAAAAGACAGATATACACTAAGTAAGTTCTAAACTTTTGAAAATCACACTGCAAAAGCATGTTTTTAAAATTAAATGCTTCAAGACAAATCCTAGACAAAATGAACACAACAGAAAAATTTAAATTTTGAATGTATTTCCTAAACTTCTCTTCTTTTTCCTATTGTTCTCTGAACAACAATCACAAAGACAGTAGAAAAGTAGCTAAGTACAAGGAATAAATAGATAACAATGATAATTAACAATTATATAACATAGTTAGCTCACAGAGAGAGCTTCATTAATAACTGGAAAAAACCACCCCTCCCACCCCACATCCCCAGGATTAGTAGCCTATGCAAAGTAAATACAAGTCTTTGGTACTTTCTCACAACTAGGGAGAGTGAGTTCCAAATTTGATAGATACTGTGTAATTTAGAATTCACAGGGAGAATGAACTCCCAACCTTCAAGATCCTAACGGGCTTAGTGCCTATATCACAGCACATTCATAACTCATTCTGAAAGGGGAAAGAAACCAGTGACACTCACTGCCCTTATCCCACAGGGAAGCAACAAAATCAGAACTTGGATCCAAAACAAACAGGAGCAGAAGCCCATCCCTGAAAGGCCTAGAGAAATTAAATAGTTCAATAGAAAATACACCAATAAAAAATGGAAGGAGATACTGAACCCACTCAAGCAATACCACAACATGATTAAAATAAAACAAAATGACACAGTGGGTAAACCATACTACATTGTGATTAAGAGAGGGAAATTAATGGTCAAAAGGCAAGAAGGAAAATATTAAATTTAGGAAAATCTTAGTCACTATACATCAAAATGAATAAGGGAAATGAGGGTCCATACTAGTACTTCTTTATGACATTACACCCACTTGGGTGGTTACATCGGTAGTTTAGAAAACTTAGAAAACCTACTTTTTATAAAATTGAACTAAGTTGGAGAAACTCTACATTTTAAAATCAATTTATCACGGCACAACCCTAACTGTTACATGCCAGAGGAGAACACTGGTATCTTCCTGTTGCCGCATGCTAGTAAGTCCATATAGCTGCATAAGAGAGATGCCTACCTTAGATGTTGCATGAGTTTGCCAGCTGCCTTAAGTGAGGGAGACTCTCAAGTGCCAATGCACCAATCACAATAGATACTAAGGGGCCAAAATCAGTCTTCTTTATAATGGTGAGCTGGGCTATGATTAGTTGATTTAAATTTGAAATTTCAGTAGGGAAAACTCAATAACAGAAGAAACCCAGAAAATGCAACCCCTAACTGTTAAAATTCTCCAATAGAGAGAGTTAATTCCAATTCCCTAAGTGACACCCCAAACCAAAGTAGTAACACTTGTTAACAAGCTTCAAAATTATGTAGTGTTTTTAAAGTTAGGCTTGTCTATGCAAGACTTCACTAAACATATATGTTTAAAGTGTGGGCCTAATACTAGGTAGAGACCTTACTGTTGTCACAGACTTTCCCCTCCTAAAGTTTACAATTTCAGTGAAATGGAGAGAAAGAATGAAAAAATTTTAAATGTTGCATTAAATTTTGGTCATTCTTGAAGCTGAATCTATTATGCACTGTAGACTAGTTGACTGATGTCCAATGGTTACTGAAAACAGCAGTTGAATAGTCCAGCCACTTGAACAAAGGTCAAAGGCAAGAGAGGCTGACACTGCCGAGGACTGGATCCAGGGATCCAGGACCCCAAAAGTATCCTCAGATACAATCCTCCCAGTACTATGAGAGATGGTGAGTTGATTCAAAGATCCCAAAAATGGACCTTGGCTCCGATACTCACTCTGAAGTAGAGTCCCCCATTACTGCACTCGTTCCAGTAGCACTGAGAACAGGATGGCACAACAGGACAGCGGCTGTAGCCCAGTCACCAATGGGGCCCTCACGGGTGATAAACAGCCAGTAGCTTGATGTAATGCTCTATCCGTAGTTGTAAGTAGGGGACTGAAATATAACATCACTAGACAACAGAAAACGCTCGTATTTAGTAGCCCAAAAATGTTGAGCATGGCTGATAGGAGTTTCCAAAGGGGCATCATTTGTTGTGGTGGTGATTATCTGGCAAGTAAGGCACAAGGCTATGTGGCTGGGGCAACTCTACAAATCTTGAATGACTTTGGAGAAATTTACAAATTGTATAAAAAAGGCTAAAAAAAGGAGAGATGTAGAAAATCTTACGTGTTAAATCAAAATGGCTGCACCCAACAACTTTAGTAGAGAGATTAGCTTCCCATTGTTGACTTAAATGTAAGACCTTTTGATATTTATCATCATCATCATCATCATATGCAGTTCCAGCTGTTGGCGTGGTCTGCTTACCCTTTGATATTAACACGTTGGGTGCCACGTGCCGCCATATGGCGTCACGGTGGTCTTCAAATTTGAGATGGCGTGACGCCATATGGCGGCACACCGTTCTTGAAATCAGAGTTGGCGTGACGCCATATGGCGGCACAGTTGAGTTTCAGGCGATGCACCATAGATAATCAGCTGTGACATCTATGCGCGTAAAATTGGTACTACGTGAAGGGCGAACTTCAGGGTCTATTCCAGCTATGTATTTTTACTCTATGCCACTATGTGGCGCCACAGTATTCTTCCGAAGCAACTGACTGGCCAGTGATCATTGTCACAGGTGAAAGCGCGCCAGGCATTGTTTATTCCTCGTTTACGTACGTATTATCACTCAGTTTATATAGTTGTGCAAAAAGATAAAAATGGAAGATATTGGTAATAATCTTACGAGGGAACACATACATGTGTTACGCTCGGATTCGGTTGAAATTTGGTAGGAATATTCGTGGGAGGCAGTAGAATGCTAAAGTGAAAACTGCATATACCCAGCACAAGTTTAAACGCCAAAATTGAACAAATAAATAGTCATAAAATTAGAAGTACCGCGGGAGTATCGGGGTGTGGCGAAGAGGTAGGGAGGAGCGAAGCAGCGGACGTGAACCAACCGGGCTGCGTCGAGCTGTGCTAGCAGCCAGGTAGCGTATAGTTAGCGCTTTCCCCTTAACTTCCCGATCAGATGTGCAAAATGTAAATATGAATATAGCACATGAAACAAGTGTACAAAGGACGATGTTTGAACAACGATGCCAATAAGGTTTGAAAAATTACGAGTAACAAGAACTCGGGCGTGCCGAGACACATATTTTCATTGTTTAGAGTTATCAGAAAACTGTTCACAGCAATATGTAATGTAATATAAGTACTTGTTTTGCATTTTACTAGGTTTTCATAAATATTGCGTTAATTTGAATTAGCAGATAAATATCCTGTATTTGAAATTCGTATTGCACATTCCATGACAAAAAATTCTGTGACACCATATGGCGTCACGCTATATTTTACCTTTCCTAAAACTTGATGTGACACCATATGGCGTCACACATGACCATGGTATGGTGAGATAAAATTTACTTAGTACATCATATAAATACATCCCAAGATTATATAAACAGACTACAACGCGTACAATTCCTTTGGCACCAGCGGAATGCAATTCAAAAACATGTCTGGCACCAGTGGAATAGTGTGCTACAATCGGCTCGGCACTCAACGTGTTAAGGTATCAAAATTTGACTTTGAATAATTGATGAATACAACAAAAGAAAAGGCTTAATATTCCTCAGAAACACATAAGTACACTTGGGGTACCTGCTTTAGACTTCTAACACAGCCATACTTCACACATATTAATGTTACTTAAGGGGACCAAGTACTCCCTATATGAAAAATGCTAAATTTGCTAAACTTGGGGGTGCTTATCTTCCAAACTACTGCAGATAGAGCAGTAAAATTTGGTATGGATATACCAGCAGCCTTTACCTCCATGTTAAATTCATTTTAACAAAAAAAAAAGGTAGACTGGTTTTTTATTGTTTACTTTTATCTGATACCGGTAAGCAAAAAATTACCAATTTTTTACACATATATTTTTAATGTAGAAAGTTTCCATTGATATATAATGAATTTCTGTTTAATATGGAGGACTGTGTTTGTTTTAAAGGTGATAAAAATTTCATACTGGTATCTTTAGTAGTTTCCAAGATGAGCACCCCACAACCAAAAAAAAATATTGTTCAGAGAAAATCAACTTCAAAGTTTAGGTAGTAGAAAAAACACTCTTCTTGTGGTTTAAAACTTCCCAGCTTCATACTCGGAATCATCCATGTCTTCATTTGTCCCCTCGGATCCTCTCTTCTTCTTTCTCGCTTCCTTTGTCATCTGTTCTGCTTGTCTATCAGCATATTTTTTGTACAGGTTGTCCACTATCTGAAGCTGTCTGATGGTGTTCAGACCTGCTTCATTCCCAAGATGGTTAAGTACTTGTGGTCTCCCAATGTTTCCTATGTTGAAGAGAACACTTTCCAGTACCCCCTTTTTTAGGGTATTACACCCAATAAACACATTCTTGGGTATTTTAGTCCATATCACATTGTTAAATGACTCATTTGGGTTCTGGGTTTGACCATACAAACCTTTTTTTAGAAGGTCTGGATTAGCCAAGTTCCGATATACATGTTTCATTACATCTAAAATAGCCTCAGGCAGACCATAATGTTTGTGGGTTTCCCTTTTAGCAGAATTATACTTGCACCATGAAGCTGTAGGGCACAGTCCATGTTGAGGCCGATCGTCTGTTGAGAGCTTATGTAAATATGTCCACCATACTGCCTTCCTTATATTTTCCAAATCATGCACATTTTCTCTTATGGCTTTACCATAATAATCCTGCAACTTGTCAATTTCACTACCAGATAATCTATTTAATCCTCCAATAGCCTTGCCATCAGCTAATTTCTTGCCCTTCATTATTACAATATTTACAATGTACAAATTGTCTCAGGGCTTCTGTCAGCATTTCAATATCTAAAAACTGGAAACCTGTTGTCACTTTATTTATATCTACACTGTCACCAAATTCACTGTAAAGAGTTCTTGAAGATGATATTTTCCTGCTTGATGCAAATGAAGCAGTAGCTGCACAATCATTTAGACATGAGCCAAACATTTTTACAACCTCACTTTCAACATCATTTACTTCACTAAATTTTTCACTTCCACTATATGTAATATAATATAACAAATGTGCACATTTGTGCATTTTTAAGTAGTTAGTTCTCCTTGCTGTACTCTATGAGAGATTTCACTCTTTTGGCACAACTGAGTAGATGGTATCTTGTACATGTTTTGTTGCAAAGTTCGCATTTACACTTATCACCTGGCGTATGGAATGACTTGATCACGCATATTTTATGATGGAGGCCATTGACCGCATAACGGGTTACCATATGCCTGAGCTCATAGTTTGCCATCGTCCAAGCTCTGTTCATCATGGCTTCAGTGCTGTAAAAATCTTCCCAAATACTTGATCTCTTTTCATATCTCTCTTTTATATGTTTCTCTGATGCAATTGTGTATGGATGTCCTAGTTTGGATTTGATATCCTCTATATAGAAAGACTCCTTTGCCAGTTCATATACCAGCCTTGTTTGTGTGAATTTTGACACGCACAGAGTGCGTTTGAGGAAGCTTGCTTTCACTCTTTCTATAACTCCCAGGTCTGCAGTTGTTAGATTATTCCATATTAATTGAATCCCGTATGTGATTATGGGCGTTATCTTAGTATTGAAAAGAAATAATGCCGTCTTGAGATCTAATAGTTCTGGATGTGAGATGTCCTGAAAAGCTCTGATTGCTGCTATCGCTTTCTCTTTTACATGCATTTTGAACGATGTTCTTATTGATTGTAGTCGTATTCCTAGGTAGTTATAGTGGTTGACTACCGTGAGTTCTTCTTTTCCATATTGTATGATATCCTTTTTGGCTATTTTGCCACCCTTTCTGAATATCATTTGCACGGTTTTGCTTCTGTTTATATTGAAGTCATTCTGCTTAGCCCAGTCTTGTAGTCTGTCAAATGATTTTTGTAGTTCTTCTTTGTTACTGGAGCCGATGACCATGTCATCTGCATACATGCATATTACTACTGGTACATTGTCAGCTATGATCATCTCCACAATATCTGCAGTTGCCACGTTGAATAGTATTGGGCTTATTGGGTCTCCTTGTAGGACTCCATTTGTTTGTATAATACTGTCTGAGATACTGGTTCCATCATCTATGGTTATTGCGTTTACTGTGAGAATGTTGTTTATTATGGTGACTAATCTGTGATTTCCTCCTAAGATCGCTTCTAGTTTCTTAATTAATTTCTGCCTATTTAGGAGGTCAAACGCTTTGTTGTAATCAATGAAGATGGCAAAGAATTTTTTGTTTTGGGTGACTTAACGTGTCGTCGATACTATCTAGTAGATTCTGTACTGCATGCAGAGTCGATCTTCCTCGACGAAAGCTGAACTGGTTGTCCGGAATCTTTTCATCTACTTCTTTTGTCAGTCGTTGTGTAAGGAGTCTGGTGAAAACTTTGAATATATTGCTCTCCAGAGCTATGCCTCTATATGAGTCCGGTGCGCTTGTATTACCTTTGCCTTTGTATAAGATTTTTACTGTAGATTCTCTCCATATTTGAGGTATATCCCCTTTCTCAATGCATTTATTGAATAGTGAGGTCCATGCTTCAATAAAGGATCCCATTGAGGTCTTTATATGTTCATTGTATATTCCATCGGGGCCCGCTGCTTTATTAGATGCTATGTGTTTTATTGTTGTTTCCACTTCCTCTTTAGAGAAATTCTGGAATGTCTGATCTTGTTCAGTGACTATCTTCTTCTCTGTTGCATGCATTCTACCTTCTCTATTTAAGACACCAGAAAAATGGGTCTTCCATGTATCCATTGTTATGTCATGAGGGAATCGTGGTTTTCGTGGGTTTTGGGCTTGGAACGGTCTTTCTCTTGCTATTTGCCAATTGTTTTGTCTTATTCTCAAGGTATGATTGTTTCTTTTCTTTTATCATCATCTTAAATGCTTTGCGTTTAATGGCGTATTCTGCCAGGTTGGTGGTTGTATTATCAGCTTTAACTTTGTGTAGTGCTTGTAATACTAGTCTTCTGTGTGCATAACATTCAGCATCAAACCATTCATGTGCTCTCCTTGCGTTTTGCTTGACTGGAATGAGAGCCTGCTTTAGTCTGTCTGTGATGTCTCTTGCTGCTTCCTCAATCGTATTCTGTTCTACTTTTTGTATTAGTTCTAGTGTTTCCTCTGTTGATGGTAGTTTCTCTTCGTTCAGTTTCCTTGAGAATTTTGGTCTTTCGTGCGAGATGGAGAATCCGACTTTTGATAGAGTAAAGGTTATGATCACCGGAAGGTGCTTCCTCAATGGATAGTTCTCAATCTTGCATGAGTGTACATGTATGTTCTTGTTTGTGAATATTAAATCAATCGTACTGGTGCCATTGTAGCAGATATAAGTTTTTGTATTTACCAATTGGAAGCCTTCTTCTTCAAGGAACGAGAACACCATATCACGTTTCTTGTTTTGGATATCAAGTCTGCAGTTAAGGTCTCCCACTATTATAACTGGATCGTTTTCATTTGTCTTACTTATGGCCTCACTTAGTGCCTCTATCACTCCTTCCGGTGCGAATTCTGGCTGCATGTATATTCCAATGATTGTTAAGTATTTAGTCTTGGTGATCAATGTATTTTCCCCTCTGAATAAAACTTCTATTGGTGCCAGATGTGGTTTGGACATACATGTGATACCACCACTGGGTCTGCCGCGTTGACCCTGTTGTGCCAGGTTGTGCGTACCAACACATTTAGTTCTAATTAAAGAGGTTTTCTTGTTCTTATGCTGGTTTCCATTTGCCTTTCTTTGACCGAATTTCTTTAGATTTCTCATTTTTCAACCCGGATAACTTGTAATTTAGATCAAAACAAACAACTTTCTGTGCTTTGGAGAAAAACAAACCAACTCCCTGTGTAAAAACAAAACACAGAACTTTGATAGCAGTATGACCAACTTCAGCTACGTAAACTCCTCTTCCAAACAAGGGTACATTCATAAAAAGACACAAAATCTCGTGGAGTAGTAACTTATGAAAGGAACGAAGGATCTTCATGCTAAAGTGGGCGTATCCAAATTGAAGCATGCAAGCATGCACTAAATATTAAAAATGAAGCATTTCCTATAGGATTTAAGAGTTTAAACTTTGAAATTACACTTGTTACACATCAGTCGACGGGAAAATGAAACCCAAAAAAATCGTCCAGTTTACCCGGTGGAAGGATACTTGGTCCCCTTAAAATACTTAATACTAATCTTAAATCTAAAACAACCTGTTAATAATACCAATGAATCAGGCTACACACTTAACTTCCATAGACGGCTTGAAATCATGGATAGCCTGTGTTCTAGACTGATCAACTGACACTCTGCTAGGAGAAACAATGTTTCCTAAGGAGGATATATTAGGTTCAGCAAAGGAAACCTTGGACAATTTGACAGTACGACCAGCCGTCTTAAGGCGCTGTAGAAATTATCTTACGTGAGAAAGTTGTTCCTCGAAAGTTTCACTGTACACAACTACGTCTTCTAAATAATGGTAAACATAGTGAAATTTGACATCAGACAGGATTTGGTCAACTAGCATAGTGAGCACAGCAGCTCCTGTCGATTACAAGAAAGGCACTCTTTTAAATTCATATAAGTACCAATCTGTAACAAAGGCCGTTAGGTGTTTAGACTCCTCAGCTAAGGGGATCTGATAGTAAGCCTGATTAAGATCTAATGTGGTAAAATACCTTGCCTTGCAAAAGCAAGAAGAACATGAGTGCAAGTTAGGGAGGGGTACAGACTGCAAGATGAATTTCTTATTCAAAGCCCTATAAACTACCAATGGGCAAAAACCACCATTCTCGTGATTATATCAATATCAACTGCTATGCCAAAATTTGAACTGATTATATCTATATTGTACCAGGAAAGCCTATGTCCTAGCCCATATCAATCGAAAGAAACGTTATTCCAGCATAAAATACCCGTCCGACGTACGAACATTTAAATAAAGGAATATTCCAGCAGGTGCCAGACTTCACGAGTGCACTAGGCGAAGTCAAGTGACGTCACCTGTCGCTCGAAGCTCACCTCCCCTAGAGATATTTCTCGAAAAGAATTTTCTTTTCGCAAGCTTTTCAACGCCTTAACCAATTTCAACGGGGTCCGACTCGTTGGCTGAACGGTCAGCGTACTGGCCTTCGGTTCAGAGGGTCCTGGGTTCGATTCCCGGCCGGGTCGGGGATTTTAACCTTAATTGGTTAATTCCTACGGCACGGGTTCTGGGTGTATCTGTTGTATTCATCATCATTTCATCCTCATCACGACGCGCAGGTCGCCTACGGGAGTCGAATAGAAAGACCTGAACCTGGCGAGCCGAACCCGTCCTGGGATATCCCGGCACTAAAAGCCATACGACATTTCATTTCATTTCAACGGGACAGACGCTGAATCGTAGCGGACGTCATAAAAGTTAATCCCTGTGAATTTCGAATTAATCCATCCGATGGTTGTTGAGTTATAATAATTTAAAGTCTAAGAAATTTATACACACACGGTCACATGGCCAAGATAAACCACCCCTCCCAGCGCCGGCATATATATGTCAAGGCTAACAAGCAGAGCAGCGCAGTACAAGGACGAGTACACAGATGTGTGTGAGTGAGACAGAGGAGAGACCGACCCTCGTACAGTATGTCCGCACAGTCACGGTGAAAGTACTTGCCGTCGCGTTTCCGGAACACGAAGTTATATCGCCGACAAAATTATAAAAGACGTCGCACTGTATTTAGTACATCGCGTCGCGACTACAGTCTAATTCTAAAGACATTTGAGAATATAATACGAGTGAACTTATTGAAGTGCAAATACCAATTATTTAACGTTCACAGAATATATCATTACGTGTAGACTTAGTTTACTTCACATGATATTGAACTTCTACAGAAACTAATGTGTAGAATTACCAGAACTCATTTCTTTTCGAGTATTGAACTGTATTTCTTTATTCACGCCATATTAGTATACGACTTACAGTAGTAATCTGGGTGAATACTAAGAACTTTTTCTGAGGTAATATGACGTTATAATAACAAGATAATCAGAAAATAATCCTTAGTGACTTAATGTCCGTGTTCAAAGACTGTGATTATAGACTATGATTTGCCTTTTCTAGTGTGAACTGTGTAATTATGGACGTTTCAGTAACGACTTTAAATAGTATTTCATACAGGAAGGACTGTGATTATTCATTTAACGTCTTAAAGTTCAATTACGTCATAAACTGTGTTCAACAGTAAATGACAGTGTCAGTGATAACTACTCACACTAAGTGAATTTTTCGTGTGCGAAAAATCACCTTAACGAGCTGCAATTCTACACGATCCAGTTCCAGCTATCATCACCTCATCGGGGACGTCAACATGGTGTGTTAAGGGAACATCGCCGACCCTGATTCTCCACGGAACATTCCAGATGTCCATCCTTCAACATTTGTAGCAACATTTCTTTCATAAAGTGAGTAGTAACAAACTGACTAAAATTTTCTCATTAATTTTGAACAGTGGAAACTTCAGTGCTGCGTGTGAACAAATATTTCAGAGTTCTCATAGTTCCTCAGAAGTGATTAATTTAATTTTCAAATTTAATTTTCATATCTCATAGAAAGACTGTGCTATACATCAAGGTTTACAAACTGAAAAACTGAAAACTTTTAACAGAAATTTAATTTCTCATGTCAATTTGCAATTACAAGTGTGTGCTCATATTTAGAAAGAGTTTAGGTGGAAATCTAATTCCTCGTCTTCTCACATATGAAAGACTTTGGAATCAGTGATATTCATTTAATTTTCATGAACAGGATTCAAGAAGATTACGTTCAAACTTTTAATTTCAATGCCAGATTTGAATCCAATAATCATATTGCACGGTGAAGAATTAATAAATTGTTTTAAAAAAATTTTTACCATCTATTATTCGCTCTGCGAGTCTATCCTACTCTGTACCGGCTCCAAAACCAAGTTCCACTCCCTGAGGTCCTGCTCATGCCCTTTCCCCAAAAACGTTTCCTGGTACAATATACATAAAATAACATCTCCTGGCTGACTGACTGACCGACTGACTGACTGATTCATCATCGCCGAGCCAAAACTACTACTAGACAAAGAAATGAAATTCTGGGGATACATTTGTATTAGGGTGTATATACTCACTAATAGAGGATTTTTGTATATTCCATCGCTGAAGGGGTGAAAAGGGGGGTGAATTTTTAAAATGAGAATATCTATATCTCAAAAACTTAAAAGTTTACAGACGTAAAAATTTGTATTTGGAATCTCCTTTAAAAATAAAAAATGTGCGTTTTGTTTTCGGAAAATCCCATTAAGGGGGTAAAAAAGGGAAAAGGGGTTGAACACCTTTTATGAGGAGACTCATCTCAAAAACTGAAGATTTTAACAGACATGAAATTTGATATTTGGAATCTCCTTTGGAAATAAACATGTATTTTTGTGTTTTTCGATAATCCAATGAATAGGGGGTGAACAGGAGTGACAAACGGGGTGAATTTTTAAAAAGACTACATCTGCAAATTATCTCAGACACGTAATATATTACAGATTTTGAAAACTGGTGTTTGGAATTTCCTGTAAAAGTAAAGAAACATATTTTTTTGGGAAATCCAATTAAGCGGAACTGAAAAAGGGGTGAATTAGTAAAATTAGCATATCTACAGTATATCTCAAAAACTTAACATGTTGCAGACGTGAAAATTGGTATTTGGAATCTCCTTTGAAAATAAGGAAACACGTATTCTTTTGTTTTTGGAAAAAACACTTAACGGGAGCTGGGGGGGAGGATTGAAAACTTAGTTGAATTATTTGTATGAGAATATATACCAAAAAACTAAAGATCTTACAAACGTGAAAACTGGTATTTGGAATCTCATCTATACATATAAAATAACATGTCCTGACTGACTGACTGACTGACTGACTGACTGACTGACTGACTGACTGACTGACTGATTCATCATCGCCGAGCCAAAACTACTGGACATAAAGAAATTAAATTTAGGGGGTACACTTATATTACGGTGTAGATGCTCACTTAGGGAGGATTTTTGGATATTCCTCTGCTAAAGGGTGAATTTTCAAAATGAGGATATCTATATCTCAAAAACTTAAAAGATTACAGACGTAAAAATTTGTATTTGAAATATCCTTTGAAAATAATGATACACGTATTTTTGTGCTTTTAGATAATCCGATGAATAGGGGGTGAACAGGAATGACATATGGGGTGAATTGTTAAAAAGACTATATCTGAAAATGATCTCAGACACGTAACATATTACAGATTTTGAAAACTGGTATTTGGAATTTCCTGTAAAAGTAAAGAAATATAAATATTTTTTCGGAAAATCCAATTAAAGTGAACTGAAAAAGGGGGTGAATTATTAAAATTAGCATATCTACAGTATATCTCAAAAACTTAACATGCTGCAGACGTGAAAATTGGTATTTACAATCTCCTCCTAAAATATGGAAACACGTATTCTTTGGTCTTCGGAAAAAAACACTTAACGGGAAGGGAGGGGTGAAAGAATTGAAAACTTAGTTGAATCATTTGTATGAGAATATGTATATCAAAAAATCTAAAGATGTTACAAACGTGAAAATTGGTATTTGGAATCGCATTTAAAAATAAAGAAACACACATTTTGGGGGTGATCAACTTGGTATGGGGGATGAAGACGGAGATGAATTCCTTATACGAGGATACATATTTTTCAAAAACTTCAGATGTTACAGTCGTGATAATTGATATTTGGAAGCTCTTTTAAAGAAATGGGTACTGTTTGTTTTTGGAAAATTCACTTACCGAGCTCGATAGCTGCAGTCGCATAAGTGCGGCCAATATCCAGTATTCAAGAGATAGTAGGTTCGAACCCCACTGTCGGCAGCCCTGAAAATGGTTTTCCGTGGTTTCCCATTTTTACACAAGGCAAATGCTAGGGCTTTACCTTAATTAAGGCCACGGCCGCTTCCTTCCCACTCCTAGCCCTTTCGTGTCCCATCGTCGCCTTAAGATCTATCTGTGTCAGTGCGACGTAAAGCAACTAGCAAAAAAAAGAGAATTCACTTGAGTGGGGAGTGTCAAAGGAAGTAAATACAATTGAATTCTTTTTCTCGAGCAACTTATATCTCAAAACCGAAGGTTACAGACGTGGAAATTGGTATTTGTAATCTCCCTTAAAAATAAAGTAGCACGCATTTTTGGGTGGGGGGAAACCAACTTATCGGGCGCGGGTGAAGTGAAAAAGGAGTTGAATTCTTTTCATGAGGATACTTATATCTCAAAAACTGAAGATGTTAAGGCATGAAAATTTGTATTTGGAATTTTCTTTCAAGGTAAAGAATCACGTAATCTTTTGTCTTTGGAAAATCCACTTAAGGGGTGGATTATTTGAAAATTGGTTGAATTCTTTATATGAGGATACTTATATCTCAAAAACTAATGATGTTATAGACGTGAAAATTAGTATTTGGAATCTCCTTTAAATATAAAGAAACACGCATTGGAGGGGGGGGGGTATCAACTTGGGGGCGGGGACGGTGATGGAGTTTGCATCCTTTTTATGAGGATACATATATCGCAAAACAGAAGTTGTTATAGTCATGATAATTGGCATTTGGAATCTCCTTTATAAATAAAGAAACGCGCATTTTTGGATAGGGGAGGATAAACTTAACGGGCTGAGGTGAAAAAGGAGTTCAATTCTTCTTATGAGGATACTTATATCTCAAAAACTGAAGATGTTAGAGGCATGAAAATTTTTACTTGGAATTTTATTTCAAAGTAAAGAAACACATAATATTTTGTCTTTGGAAAATTCAACCTAAGGGGGGGGGGGTAAATTAATTGAGGGATTACTGGAATTCCTTGTATGAGGGTACTTGTATCTCAAGAACTAAAGATGTTACAGACGTGAAAATTAGTATTTGGATCTCCTTTAAAAATAAAGAAACACACATTTTGGGGGGAAAACAACTTGAGGGCGTGGACGGTGAAGAAGGAGTTTAAATCCTTTTCATGAGGATACATATATCTCAAAACTTAAGATGTTACAGTCATGATAGTTGGCATTTGGAAGCACCTTTATAAATAAACAAGTATTTTTGGTTTTTGACAAATTCACTTAAGTGAAAGGAAGTGAAAAATTTAATTCTTTTTACGGAGAAAGTTATATCTCAAAAACTTTAGGTTACAGATGTGAAAATTTGTATTTGGAATCTCCTTTAAAATAAAGAAACATGCCATTTTGGAGGGGGGAGTATCAACTTATTGGGCTGGGGTGAAAAAGGAGTTGAATTATTTTTGTGAGGATACTTATATCTCAAAAACTGAAGATGTTAGAATCATGAACATTTGTATTTGGAACCTTCTTTCAAAGTAAAGAATCGCGTGTTCTTTTGTCTTCGGAAAATCCACTTAAGGGGAGGGGGGTGAATGAATTGAAATGTTAGTTGAATTCTTTGTATGAGGATAATTATATCTCAAAAACCAAACATGTGAAAGTTGATATTTGGAATCTCCTTTAGTAATAAAGAAACACGCACCATAGGGGTGGGGGAATCAAGTTAACGGGTAAGAAGGGGGAAATGAAAAAGGAGTTGAATTACTTTTATGAGGATACGTATATCTCAAAAACTGAATAGGTTACAGACGTGAAACTTAGTATTTGGAATCTCCTTTAAAAATAAAGAGATGCGCATTTCTTTTTTCGGAAAATCTGCGTAAGGTGTGTGGAGTTAAAAATAAGTAAATAAGAAGTTGAAATATGTTTATGAGGATACTTTATCTTAAAAACTGAAGCTGTTACAGACGTGAAAGTTGATACTTTGAATTTCCTTTCAAAATAAAGAAACGCGTATTTTTTGCTTATGGAGAGTCCACTTAAGGTGGGATAGGGGTAGAAAGAAGTGAAGAAGAAGAAATTTATTTATTTTTATGAGTACACATTTAACTCAAAAACTGAACGTGTTCCAGACATACAGTCATGAAAACTGGTATTTGGAATCTGCTTTAAAAATAATGAAACACGTTTTCTTGTTCTCGGAAAATCCAGTTAAGGGGCTGAAAAAAATTGGAAAAGCGGGTAAATTTTTAAAATGAGTACCGGTATATCTACATTATATGTCAAAACTTAACATGTTAGGAACAATAAATGTGGTATTTGGAAAGTTCTTTAAAAATACAGGAACATGTACCTTTTTGTTTCAGAGAAGGCATTTAACGGGGGCTGAAAAGAAGTGAAAAATAGTAGAATTATTTTTATGTGGATACTTATATCCTAAAAACTGAAGATGTTACAGTCATGAAAATTGGTATTTGGAATCTCTTTTAAACATAAAGAAACTTGTATTTTTGTTTTCGGAAAATACACTTAGATCGGGGCGGGGGTGGGCGATGGGTTGATCAAGGAGTTGAATTCTTTGTATGGGGATACTTGTGTATATCACAAACCGCTCACTGAGAGGCACAGTGTACAGCTCTTTATCAAGAGTGTATTGAAAAGAAGCAAGAAGCGTGTGCGTGTATTATTAATATTTTATTTATATTTCGTAGCTGAAAGTGAATTTGTTGTAGTATGATATTCAGTGTACGTAGCGATGCCCCCGTTTCGTTCTAAATTAGCGAGTGCTAAAACTTTACACAGTCAAACTAGAGAAGTTATTTATAATGTGTATAAATTCATGAAAAACGAAACACACCCCACTGAAAACTTATGTGCTATTCAAAAGAAAGTGGTCGAAGCAACAAGTGTACCGGAAAGGTCCGTGCTGAATGTAATACGAGACGCAAAGAAGATCGAAAGTGGTGAAGTGGATTCATTTTCAACGCCTGGAAAGAGAAGACCGAAGTCTGTCAAGAAGTGTGAATTAGACGATTTTGCGAAATGCGCGGTCAAGCGCACGATTCACAATTTTCACAATACCGAAGGCGAGAGACCAACACTTGAAAAGATCCTTAAGAAACTGGTTGAAGATATACAGTTTAAAGGTTGCGTAAGAACACTAAGCAAGATAGTTCGAGGCCTAGGTTTTCGATAGAGGAAGACAGAAGACATGCGTAGAATACTTATGGGGAAGCCTGACATAAGGCTCCTACGTGTGCAGAACATACAAAGCATAAAGCGGTACCGACAAGAGGGTAGGCCTATTGTTTACACTGATGAGACATATTTGCATTGTTATTATTGTTATTTCATTCAATGTTTCTGATTCTGCATGTCCAACAATATCATTATGCTATAGGGTAATGTGTCCTGGCTCTGGTTATAACTACAATAAGGCATTACATACACGCGCTGAGATTTCACTCGAACGCTGGTTACAGTTCAGCTGGCCAGACCGCCAGCGCAGACGGTTCATTAAGAACTGCTGGCAGTAAGGCGATTTAGCGAAGTGAAGGGGGCGTGCAGTGCTTCTACCGAGCCCACCCAAACACTGCCCAAGTTCTGTGCAGCTTTCATTGGCAAGCACTTCTTGCGGGACCTATAATCTTTTGTCTTTGGAAAATCCTCTTATGGGGGCTGAATTACTTGAAAAATTAGTTGAATTCCTTGTATGAGGATACTTATATCTCAAAAAGTAAAGATGTTGCAGGCGTGAAAATTAGTATTTGGAATCTCCTTTAAAAGTAAAGAAACACGCGTTTGGGAGGGGAGGGGGGTAGGCGGTGAAAAAGGAGTTTAATTCCTTTTTATGAGGATACATACGTCTCAAAACTGAAGATGTTACAGTCGTGATAACTGGCATTTGGAAGCTCCTTTATAAATAAAGAAACAAGTATTTTTGGTTTTCGGAAAATTCATTAAGGGGGGAGGGTAAAAGGAATTGAAAAAATTTAATTCTTTTTATGGAGAAACTTATATCACAAAAACTTAAGGTTACACACGTGAACATTTTTATTTGGAATCTCCTTTAAAAATAAAGAAACACGCATTTTTTGGAGGGAGAGATCAACTTACGGGCTGGGACGAAAAAGGAGTTGAATTCTTTTAATGGGGATACTCATATCTAAAAAACTGAAGATGTTAGAGGCATGAACATTTGTATTTGGAATCTTCTCTCAAAGTAAAGAAACATGTGTTCTTTAGTCTTCGGAAAATCAACTTAAGGAGGGTGAATGAATTGAAAAATTAGTTGAATTCTTTGTATGAGGATAATTATATGTAAAAAACCAAACATGTGAAAGTTGGTATTTGGAATCTCCTATGAAAATAAAGAAACACGCACTTTTGGGGATGGGGGATTCAACTTAACGGGTAGGAAGGGGGGGGGGGGAGGGTGAAAAGAAGTTGAATTACTTTTGTGTGGATACTTATGTCTCAAAAACTGAAGATGTTACAGACGTGAAAATTAGTAATTGGAATCGCCTTTAAAAATAAAGAAACACGCATTTGTTGTTTTTTTAGATAATCGACGTAAGGTGTGGGAGGTTGAAAATAAGTACATAAGGAGTTGAAATATGTTTATGAGGATACTTTATCTTAAAAACTGAAGCTGTTACAGACGTGACAGTTGGTATTTTGAATTTCCTTTCAAAATAAAGAATCGCGTATTTTTTTCCGAAAGGCTGGAGATGGGTGGAAAGAAGTGAAGCAGGAGAAGAAGAAGAAGTTTAATTATACTTATGAGTATACAATTATCTCAAAAACTGAAGGTGTTACAGACGTACAGACATGAAAACTGGTAATGGAATCTCCTTTAAAAATAATGAAACACGTATTTTTTGTTTTTGAAAAATCCACTTAAGTAACTGAAAAGAATTGGAAAAGCGGGTGAATTTTTAAGATGAGCACCGGTATATGTACATTATATGTAAAAAACTTAACATGTTACAGACAAGAAACTCGGTATTTTGGAAAGTCTTTGGAAAATACAGGAACATATACCTTTTTGTTTTCGTAGAAGGCACTTAACGGGGGGTTAAGAGACGTGAAAAATAGTTGAATTATTTTTATGAGGATACTTATATCTTAAAAACTGAAGATGTCACAGTCATGAAAATTGGTATTTGGAATCTCCTTTAAACATAAAGAAACATGTATTTTTGTTTTCGGAAAATACACTTAGATGTGGGAGGGGGTGGGGGAAGGACTGATCAAAGGGGTTGAATTATTTCTATGAGATAATAATTATTATGTATATCTCAAAAACTGAAGATGTTATAGATGTGGGAATAGGTATTTGGAATATCTTTAAAAATAAAGAAATATGTATTTATTTTTTCGACTTGAGAGGAGACTGTTTCTCACATGTACAGTTCTATGTTGCATGGTCGTCTTAGCCCCAAAAGGTAATACCACAAACATGGTTTATAAAGAATTTCTGGGGTAAATGAAACCCGATTTTTTGGTGAGTTTTTCTACTTAAGGAATTTTCAGATAATGTCTTAGTACAATGCCGAGGGACTATTACTTTGATCAAATTACGAAATCCACGTGAGCGAAGCCGCGGTAATTGCTGGTATAAGATAGTTCCCCTTGTGTTTATACCCGCATCTCTAATAACCTTCTCCAAAATTATATTGAACCAAAGGCATGATAATGAATCTCCTTGCCTAACTCCGTTCTTGGTCATTACAGCACTTGATAACATGTTCTGTATTTTAATTTGATTCCGAGTATTTTCCATTGCAGCTTTCACAAGGGCGATCAATTTCTTTGAGATTGCTACATAGAGATTACTTCTATCAATACTTCTATCTTCCATTGTTACATAGAGATTACTTTTATCAATACTGTCATCAGGTGATCTGAATGCAATGAAGAGATGGTGTGTATCAATTCCAAATTCTTTACATTTTTCAAGTATCTGGCGGATTGTGAAGATCTGATAAATAGTAGATCTTCCTTGGCGAAATCCACATTGATAGTCACCAACTGCATTTTCCACGTAAGGCACCAATCTGATAAAGAGAATATTGGAAAATATTCTATAATAGGTAGATACCTCTATAGTCATGATATCTCCTCTCTTACGTATCGGGCAGATGACACCTACATGCCATTCATCAGGGATTGTTTCAACTATCCATATCTTGGTCACTAGTTTGTGAAAGTGTTTAACAAATTATTTTCCAGCGTTTTTCACAAGCTCTGAATGTAGTAGATCCATTCCCAGGTACTTAAAATAGGTACTGCAATGTAAAAGTATTTTATAATTGTGATCATTGGATTCATCAATACGGAAAATGAAGTCAATAGATTATGACTAGGTTAAATAATTGAACCATGGAGTCAGTGATGAAGTTAATTTGTGAATCACTGTTCAACAGAGCTCGACAGTGATGTAGCATACCCTTAAGATCCTTCAATTTCACGATGGCGGTTCAGAGAAGAATATGAGTGGTCGGATTCATCTTGGAAGTGCAGTTACTGCTCGTTGACCTCTCTCCATTTTGACTGTGTGTTACAGCGTTACTGGTGGTAGCCGATTGTTGTGAAACTGGAGTAAGATGATCAGAAGTACAGTGGGGACTTCGAGAGCCATGGGACTGCTACGGTAGCTGTGAAGGCCCTTCAGGAACTCTGAAAAGTGGTGGCAAAAGGGGCTCTGGTTAAGATGCAGCAGGTCGTTATGCTACTTAGGTTCCAAAATGGGTAAAAAAAATGAATAAGTAAATAAATGCAATGTAAATTTTAATCTTATACCAGTTGTATAGTATTATTTGAAGTAATTCCACATACTGTATATGAGTTGACTATGTTTGTAAGTACAGGTGATATTATAAGTAGAGTTTTGTAAACAATATAAATTTATTAAGGATGAGCTGTGTGTTTAATAGAAAAAATTGTTAGCGTAAATTGTATAATATTGTATTCTAGGAAATTTTCTTCTTCTCTTGTTAATTTAAAATTTAGTGCTTGACAATAATGTATTTTAGCGTACCATTTGCCACCGAGGCAGACACCTCATTTGCATATAAAGAGATTTTGATTTGATTTGAGAAGCATTGGCAGTTGCAGGTTCCTGATGATTATGGTGGAGGAGCGTATGGTGTCTGGTACCACATTTCCTACAACTACTTGACTGGCAAGCCTTCTGATCACGGGAAGACTTCGTGCAATTGAAACATAGTTTATTATGCTTCACAAACTCGTTCCGATCTTGAACACTTAATTGCGTAAATGGGGAACATTTATACAGGTTGTGGTTTTGTTGACAATAAGAGCAGGCTACAAATATATTAGTATCTCTAAATAAATTATTGTATTTTGGAGTGGTATAAGCAAGCTTGTGGTTTAGCTTAAACTGAGCCAACTTCAAATCACGAGTTACTATCAAGCAGCTACATCATCAGCATAACCCACTAGCATAGTGTCTTCCGGCATCTCCAACTGCAACAAGCTGTCATACATGATGCTCCAAAGATTTGCGCCAAGTATTGGCCGTTGTGCTGCATCAGCTGTGAGACGTTTCATTCTCTGAACATATTCTGTATAATATAATAGAGTACGATCTTTCAAATAGCTTCTCAGTATGCACATGAGATACCCTGGTAATATGAATGTTTCTTGAAGCGTTTCCCGCACGTCATTCCATCTTGCCGAATTGAAAGCGTTCTTAACATCTCAGGTCACAAGAAGCATCACTTTTGATTACCCGTTCGTGCACTTTCTACTGTGTTCACTACTTCTCGCACTGCATCGATTGTTGAATGTCCTCGTCGAAATGCATGTTGACAATCAGATAGATCCCCAGCCGACTGGACTGCTGACTGCTGCAGAATTTTCTCTAAGTCTTTCCCAGCAGTATCCAGCATATATAAAGTCCTATAACCTTCAGATTTCCCTTTGCTTATTAAAACTAGTCAAGCTATTTTCCAGCGGGCACTAATAAACCCCGATGTCAGGCAGTTGTTATACATTTTCAGCAGCAGCTGTGGACAGAATTCTAATATCATCTTTGGTATCTCTGCTGGAATACCATCTGTTCCCGAGGATTATTTTTATTTCTAAGGGAACTAATCGCTCTTGTAATAAAAAAAGTAGTACATCATCTATCTCCTTTTCGTCCACGACATCAATCCTCTCAGGGTGGTCTGGCAATAGTGTGTTCACTATATCCTCAGCAGTTTTTGAGTCCATATTCGGATTTGAGAGATTCCCAAGTTTATTCATAACGATCTTATAACCTAACCCCACGGGTCGTCATTCACTTCATTAGCAAATTTCCACAATTTGGCAACTTTATACTCCTTTTAATTGCATGTGAGTGAGGTACTTTCCTGTCTGATTTGCACTCCCTGTGCCCTCCTTCTAAGTCGCAGAACACATCTTCTCAGTTCAGCAATTTTTTCAGTACACCAGTACACTGAACGTTTTCTGTTTTGTGGCGTGTTTCTCGTCATATACAAATCACATGCTTTCTGAATGAGCTGCATGGAGAGTTCAACACATTCCTCAGCTGCTTCATTTCCCTTGTAGCCATAACCTTGTTCTGTTATACTCTCCATTCCATTCTTTAAAACTCCAAGAAATTTAGTTCTGCCCATACAATAATAATAATAATAATAATAATAATAATAATAATAATAATAATAATAATAATGTCGTGCTGAGTGGCTCAGACGATTGTGGCGCTGGCCTTCTGACCCAAACTTGGCCAGTTCAATCCTGGCTCAGTCCAGTGGTATTTGAAGGTGCTCAAAAATGTTAGCCTCATGTCGGTAGACTTACTGGCACGTTAAAGAACTCCTGCAGGACAAATTTCCGGCACCTTGGCGTCTCCGAAAACCGTAAAAAGTAGTTAGGGGGACGTAAATCAAATAACATTATAATGATTAATAATAATAATAATAATAATAATAATAATAATAATAATAATAATACATACATATATACATACATACATACATACATACATACATACATACATACATACATACATACATACATTATCATTATAGACTGTTATGCCTATCAGCGTTCAGTCTGCAAGCCTCCGTGAAGTTACTAAACGTAGCCACAATCCTCGATTTCCAACTAGTGTCGTGGCCTCATTTAGTTCTATACGTCTTATCTTTAAAAAGTTAGAAACCGAGTCTAACCGTCGTCGTCTTGGTCTACCTCTACTTCTCTTACCCTCCATAGCAGAGTACATTATTCTCCTAGGCAACCTATCCTCCTCCATTCGCCTCACATGACCCCACCACCGAAGCCGGTTTATGCGTACAGCTTCATCCATCGAGTTTATTCCTAAATTAGCCTTTCTCCTCATTCCGAGTACCATCCAGCCATTGTTCCCACCTGTTTGTACCAGCAATCATTCTTGCTACTTTCATTTCTGTTACTTCTAACTTATGGATAAGATATCCTGAGTCCACCCAGCTTTCGCTCCCGTAAAGCAAAGTTGGTCTGAAAACAGACCGATGTAAAGATAGTTTCGTCTGGCAGCTGACTTCCTTCTTACAGAATACTGCTGATCGCAACTGCGAGCTCACTACATTAGCTTTACGACACCTTGATTCAATCTCACTTACTATATTACCATCCTGAGAGAACATACAACCTAAATACTTGAAATTATCGACCTGTTCTGGCTTTGTATCACCAATCTGACATTCAATTCTGTTGAATTTCTTACCTACTGACATCAATTTAGTCTTCGAGAGGCTAATTTTCATACCATACTCATTGCACCTATTTTCGAGTTCCAAGATATTACACTGCAGGCTTTCGGCACAATCTGCCATTAAGACCAAGTCGTCAGCATAGGCCAGACTGCTTATTACATTTCACACCTAACTGAATCCCTCCCTGCCATTTTATACCTTTCAGCAGATGATCCATGTAAACTACGAACAGCAAAGGTGAAAGATTATAGCCTTGTCTAACCCCTGTAAGTACCCTAAACTAAGAACTCATTCTACCATCAATTCTCACTGAGCCCAATTGTCAACATAAATACCTTTCATTGATTTTAATAATCTACCTTTAATTCCATAGTCCCCCAGGGTGGAGAACATCTTTACCCACGGTACCCTGTCATATGCTTTCTCTAGATCTACGAAACATAAACACAACTGCCTATTCCTCTCGTAGCATTTTTCAATTACCTGGCGCATACCAAAAATCTGATCCTGACAGCCTCTCTGTGGTCTGAAACCACACTGGGTTTCATCCAACTTCCTCCCAACGACTGATCGCACCCTCCCTTCCAAGATACCAGTGAATACTTTGCCTGGTATACCAATCAATGAGATACCTCGATAGTTGTTACAATCCTTCCTGTTGCCTTGCTTATAGATAGGTGCAATTACTGCTTTTGTCCGATCTGAAGGTAGCTTACCAACACTCCACGCTAATTTTTCTACTCTATGAAGCCATTTCATCCCTTCCTTCCCACTATACTTCACCATTTCGGGTCTAATTTCATCTATTCCTGCTGCTTTATGAAAATGGAGTTTATTTACCATCCTTTCCACTTCCTCAAACATAATTTCACCAAAATCATTTTCCTCCTCCCCATGAGCTTGGCTGTTCGCAACACCACCAGGATGATTTACTTTTACATTGAGAAGATGTTCAAAATATTCCCTCCACCTCTCCAGTGATTCCCTGGGATCTATTATGAGTTCACCTGAATTACTCAAAACACTGTTCATTTCCTTTTTTCCTCCCTTCCTGAGATTCTTTATTACTGTCCAGAAAAGTTTCACTGCTGCTTGACCTAGCCTTTCCAGGTTGTTACCAAAATCTTCCCATGACTTCTTTTTGGGTTCAGCAACTATTTGTTTCGCTCTGTTTCTTTCATCTACGTACAAATCCCTGTCTACCTCGGCCCTTGTTTGGAGCCATTTCTGATAAGCCTACTTTTTACGATTACAGGCTGCTCTCACTTCATCGTTCCACCAAGATGTTCGTTTTTTTCCCCATCTTTACACACAGTTGTTCCTAGGCATTCCCTCGCTGTTTCTACTACAGCATCCCTGTATGCCACCCATTCACTTTCTATATCCTGAACCTGCTTACTGTCTACCGTTCCAAACTTCTCACTAATCATATCCATGTACTTCTGTCTAATTTCCTCGTCCTGGAGATTTTCTACCCTTATTCGTTTGCAGACAGATTTCACTTTCTCTACCCGAGGCCTAGAGATACTTAGTTCACTACAGATCAGATATTGGTCTGTATCATCGAAAAATCCGCGGAAAACTCGTACATTCCTAACAGATTTCCTGAATTCGAAGTCTGTTAAGATATAGTCTATTATGGATCTGGTATCCCTAGCCTCCCATGTGTAGCGGTGAATAGCCTTATGCTTGAAGAATGTATTCGTAACAGCTAAACCCATTCTAGCACAGAAGTCCAGCAAACGCTTCCCATTCCCATTAGCTTCCATATCTTCCCCACATTTATCAATCACCCTTTCGTATCCTTCAGTTCTATTCCCAACTCTCGCATTGAAATCGCCCATTAGCACTATTCTATCCTTGCTGTTGACCCTGACCACGATGTCACTCAATGCTTCATAAAACTTGTCAACTTCATCCTCATCTGCACCCTCACATGGTGAATACACGGACACAATTCTAGTCCTAATTCCTCCAACTGACAAATCTACCCACATCATTCGCTCATTTACGTGTCTAACAGAAACTATGTTGCGTGCAATGGTATTCCTGATAAAGAGCCGTAACCCAGACTCTGCCCTTCCCTTTCTAACACCCGTCAAGTACACTTTATAATCTCCTATCTCTTCCTCGTTATTTCACCTTACCCGAATATCACTTACTCCTAGCACATCCAGATGCATCCTCTTTGCTGACTCAGCCAGTTCTGCTTTCTTTCTTCCATAAGCCCCATTAATATTGATAGCTCCCCATCGAATTCTATTTCGTTCGCCAAGTTGTTTCCAAGGAGTCCCTCGCCTGTCAAATGGGAGTGGGACTCCGTTACTCCCATAGGTCCGAGGCTTGTTTAAAATGTTCTGAGCTAGGTAAATTCATGAAGCAGGATGCTACCATACTTACACATAGTCCAAGTGAGGATCTCTCCTCTAATGGGTTAGGGACCAACGGTGGATTGTATAGTCCTAGCCGCCTGAGCACAAGGAAGCCATGACTCAGAATATGTCCGAGATGCCCACTCCCATTCCATAGCAACTGGTATCCCGAGTCTCAGGACCACTTACTATGCCACTCAGCCGTTGCCCATGGTTCACGAACTAGGACGTGACTACAGTAACCTACAAACATGAATAATAATAATAATAATAATAATAATAATAATAATAATAATAATAATAATAATAATAATAATAATAATAATAATAATAATAATAATAATACAACCATCATTACTGTTTTAATGGTATTTTGTGATGATTATATCCCAACTTATATAGGTTCAAAAGTATCCAAAACTTTCAAATTTAGGAATACCTACTGAAAATACTAAGTATTAATGATGACATTAGATTCAGTCACGAATGATTAAAGTCTAATTTAACTCGCAAGTCAGAGAATATAGTGAAACCATATGTTTATTACATTTAATACTAAATAACTATTATTTCACGTTTAATGGGAAATACTACCAGGTGTACACAATAAAGGTTATGGTACTGAGCGCGGTACGGTACGGTACGGTACGGGCTGTAATGATCGTAGGAGTCTGAAATTGTGTAGATATGGTAACTAAACAATGCCCTCATGAATTATGCCACAAAAATTATTACCGTAGTTCCAAGTTCTGCCACAAAGCAAAAATATGGCACTGTAAGCAATGGCAGGGGCACAGAAAAAGGCAGCAAAGATCAAACACTTGATAACAGTTGTTCTGGGAGGTTTATTAGCATTTATGGTTACAAACACTGTTCGATATGGCCTCCGAACTCAGCAACATGGCATTGTCGACAGTTACCCACAGCATATCGGGTGAAATCAGAGCGAAATGTCGTCGTATGCTAGCCTTTAGATCAGGCAGAGACCGGACATATCCCTGATAGACACGATCATTCAAATATCCCCACAACCATAAATCACATGGATTTAGGTCGGGGGACCTCGAAGGCCATGCATCCGGATAATGCCTATAAACAATGCAGTCGTTACTGAAGGTTTCTCAAAGCAATTCATTCATCTGGTGAGCGATGTGTGGTGTTGCCCCATCTTACATGAAAATAACGGTGTGGTCACAGTTGCGTTCCTGCAAAGATGGAATCATGTGTTGCACAATTAGGTCCCTATAACGTGCAGATGCCACTGTTCACATAACAGGCACACGAGGGATCATCTCTTCAAAGAAAACGGACCAAGAATGAAAGAGCTTGTAAAACCACACCGAACAGTCACATATGCTCAATGCAATGGTTGTTCCTGTACAACATTTGAAGGAGCTGAACCCCATATGCGACAGTTATGTGCATTCACTGCACCCTCCAAAGTAAAATGCGCCTCGTCAGTCCACAGAATAATCCCCGGCTGCATGTTGTCCACTTCCACACGCACCAGAAACCAAAGGGCAAAGTCACAGCATTGTGCAACATCTTGGGGTTTCAATTTGTGAACAGTATGAAGTTTGTAGGGACACCAGTGTAGAATGCACCGTAAAATCTTGTGAACTATTGACCGGGGTAGCGACAATTCATGTGACACAGGTCGAGCACTGGTTACAGAATTAGGAGGGGAGAATGTGCTGCACGGTCTGCTACAGCTACAGCAATTTCATCAACAACATCCATGAGGAAGGGCCACCGTTCACTCCCTGGTGCGACACCTAATTCACATTTTTCCTCGAATTTTTTAATCATTTTCTTCAGCCCGTTACTTGTCACGGGACCTCTTCTCTACAGTTTCTGCCGGCGATATTCTCGCAATACAGCGTTGCTATTGATACCATTCTGATAAAAACAACCTCACTAGTAGTGCAGTGTCTCTCTTCCCAATAGGCATTATGTTTCACACGGAGAAATTCAACTTTCTTACGTTACAACGAAGATTCACTTCACAAAAGAAATCAGCATGTGTCAATCAAGAAACTGACACAACGCAATTCTACCGGAAGAACATTTGGACATCAGAGTTACGGAATATTGCCCATTCTGACTGCTTACAGCACCATATTTTCTCCTGGTGTCAAAACTTGGAACTAATAATTTTTGTGGCATAATTCGCGAGCGCATTGCTTAGTTGGCATATCTACATAATTTCGGACTCCGGCGATCATTACAGGCCATGCTGTACTGCGCTGAATACCATAACTATAATTGTGGACACCCGAAACCAACAAAAAGTTGTTTTGCCTATGTGAGGTCCTCTATCAGGCTTTTCAGCTTATATTTATTTAAATAACCTTGAAAAATCCATTTAAAAACATACCACAAGGAAATAAGACTTTGGACCTCTTAAGTTGACGACACTGTGTTATTTTAAAATGGAGACCTCATTACTCCTGTAACATTTCTGGGCTTCTTAAATTTGCTTGCCAGTAACATTAAATTTACAACATAAAAAGCAAATAATGATAAGTTATAGTTCCTAGATCTCACATAAAAACAATAATGTAGATTTTGAAATTTTCAGAAATCTGCTCAATATATTGCCACTATTAACAAAAATTCTAATTACCCAGGAATCCATAAATAAGCAGCATTCTTCTTCTTCTTTTTCTACCGCTTATCCCACACCTGTGGGGTCGCGGGTGCGAACCGTGTCGCACATGTGGATTTGGCCCTGTTTTACGGCCGGATGCCCTTCCTGACGCCAACCCTATATGAAGGGATGTAATCACTATTGCGTGTTTCTGTGGTGGTTGGTAGTGTAGTGTGTTGTGTGAATATGAAGAGGAAAGTGTTGGGACAAACACAAACACCCAGTCCCCGGGCTAGAAGAATTAATCAGAGACGATTAAAATCCCCGACCCGGCCGGGAATCGAACCCGGGACCCTCTGAACCGAAGGCCAGTACGCTGACCGTTCAGCCAACGAGTCGGACCATAAATAAGCAGCATATAATAGCTTAATTAATAGAATACTAAGAAACCGCGTGAGTAAAGAAAAGAAACTGAAAGAAATCAAAATAATAAAACAAATCGCAAAAGCGAATAGACATAGTCCAGAAATGGCATACAGAATTATGTACAAAAAGTGCCTAAGTCTTAATATAGGGAAAGATCTTCATTTGGGTAATCACATAAAGCAGATTGTAAATAAAGGGTACAGATCTCTGCACAAGGTTATGGGAGTATTTAGGGGTTGCAGTAAGGATGTAAAGGAGAGGGCACATAAGTCTCTGGTAAGACCCTCACTAGAGTATGGTTCCAGTGTATGGGACCCTCACCAGGATTACTTGATTCGAGAACTGGAAAAATCCAAAGAAAAGTAGCTTGATTTGTTCTGTGTGATTTCTGACAAAAGAGTAGTGTTACAAAAATGTTGCAAAGTTTGGGCTGGGAAGACTTTGGAGAAAGGAGATGAGCTGCTTGACTAAATGGTATGTATCACTAAGTCTACATAAGAAGTATTTTATTACACCACCTATTCAATTCAATCCACTGTTGCGTGGTTAAATTAATACAGAAACTACCAGATTTTAAGGTACATGTTTTGCCCTTCCTTTACTGGGCATCATCAGTCTTATTCAATCCTAAAACAAATTTTGGTCTGAGGACCTTATCAAACTTATGTAAACTATACTGTTGAACTCTTAATAGTATTGACACTGTGGTTCATTATATTTACAGTACAAAGATACTTGAAAAACATACTGTATACACACATTAAAATCTCTTTAAAAGTATTAAAATGTTCATCTAAAAGAATTTTGTATCACATTATTTCTAAAAATAATTCATGTCTGAGTCTGAAATGGATCCTCTTCATAAAAATCTTGAACAATATGTAACGCGTGAGGACCAGAGTATCGAACCCAAGGCATCAATGGATAAGATTAATATGATAAAACGTGCAGTTGAGGTTGGGATCTGTTTTTAAAAACATAAGGGTTAAGAATGCGTAGTAAAACTGAAGACGATATGGATTAAGTTATCATAATATGTTGGGTAAAAATCATTGTATAATTACGAGTGCTAGCAGACATTGGGGTGTTGGTCAGAATTGCTGCTAAGATTATTCATAAGAGTTAATTATAAGCCCATATGACAATCTCATGGAACCGTAATGCCCCTTGTAGATGTAGACGAGCGTGGAAAAGAACGTGGATGTTCCGTAATGAAACAGAAAGAGAACTTGATGGTGTGTGATAGATCGTGCAATTTCAGTGAAAAATATTTGTTATATAAAATGGATACTTACTCATTCAGAAAATGTTATGTACGTCCTAATGTTTCAGCAGCGTTAGCTTGTTTGGTGTTCCTACTCCTATAGTGTTGTATCGATGCGGTAGAGGTGGTGGGGAATTCTGAGGGGGAGAGGAGGTAGGCAGAGCTTTGCATGCCGATGCTAACAAAGAGGGGGGTTGTTTGGAGGAGCAAACGCAGGCTTGGTATTTAGTGAGATAAAGAGAGTTTTTAATTCTAAGGATTTAAATATCCGAAGGATCCTATTATGGTTTGGATTAACCGCATTTAATAACTTAGGCGTTAAAGTGTGCAGTAGACTTCTGATTTCCGTATCGTCATTGAGATTTCGATCTTTTATTACATGTTTTGTCCGAAAAGATGTATATACTCTCTAACTCATTTGAAAGTTTACCTTTGCCTGTATTCCTTATTATTGTGAGATCATTTCTATTGAAGTGAAACGGTGTCCGGTTTCGTTTATATGCGTGCACATCGCCGAATATTTATTATGTTTCTCAGCATTGAAATGCTCCATGTACCTTGTATAGAAGCTTCATCCAGTCTGTCCAACATAGGAAAATCCACACTGTGAACATGTTAATCTGTAGACTCCTGAACCTGATTATCTACGAGTATTGTTGTTTAAATTGAAAAATATGTTTTGAGTTGTGTTAACTGTTCTAAAGGCTATGTTCATATTATACTTATCGGAAGTGTTCGCAATTTGGTGGACAACTGGACTACTATATGTGAAAGTGGCGTAATCATTTCTTTTAGGTTTGTCGGGTGTAAGAATTGTGGAATTGTTTTTGATCTTATAATTTCGGCGGTTTACCATCTCGACCTTAAATCCATTAAGTTTGGCAAGGTTCCTTATGTAGTTTAACTCGGTCTTTAAGTTAATCGGGGAAAGAGGGATTCTCAATGCTCTGTATATTAAACTTTGAGAAGATGCCTGCTTCTGGGAACCGGGGTGTAACGAGGAATTATTTATAGTTATCAGAGAATGTGTAGGCTTTCTATACATCTGAAATTCAACAGTATTATTAGCTAAGTATTATTATTTACTAATGGTTCCTTACTAATGTACAGTGTATTTTAAAGACAATAATCAAGAAATCGACATTTCATTTTAATGAACAAGATCAACAGAGACTCATAAGTATGAATTTTAACATCCCAGTAGCAAGAGCCCTTCCTAAAGTCCATAAGAATGGTATTCCAATACGTCCTATTATTAACTGCCGTAACAGTCCGACCTACAAATCTTCTAAGTACATTCATGGCTTTCTTAAGAAACATTATATATTTAATAACAAGCAGCCCTTAAAGAATTCAGTTGCATTTTGTGAGATCCTGAAGTAAATTCATTCTACAACCAAATCAAGCAATACGCTCTTTTGATATGATTAACATGTACCGACCAGAAATACAGTTAACATCATCTATAATCATGTCTGTAAATATGGTGGCCTCAGTAGAATGGAGATCGATGAGTTCATGAGATTATTGAATTTTGTCTTGGACAACAACTATTTCACATTTAATAAGAAAATTTACAAACAGAATGGTTTAGCAATGGGTGACCCAATATCCGGCATCCTAGCTGATATCTTCATGGACTCGATTGAACACACAAAAATAAGAACTAATATCAAAGGAATTTGTTTGAGATTGAGATTTGTGGATGACATTTTTGTAGTATTATTGATAAGAATGTCACCAACAGTAGTGAAATTTTAGAAAAATTTAAATAATATCGACCCCACTAGAGTTTCACTAAGGAAGATGAAGACAAGCGCTCCTTAAATTTTTTAGACATAAAGGTTACCGACCTAATAATACTTTTGAATTTCAGGTATATAGAAATCCTACACATTCTCCGATAACTATAAATAATTCCCCGTTACACCCCGGTTCCCAGAAACAGGCATCTTTTCATAGTTTAATATACAGAGCATACAGATTCCCTCTTTCCCCAATTAACTAAAAGACTGAGTTAAACTACATAAGGAACCTTGCCAAACTTAATGGGTTTAAGGTCGAGATGGTAAACCGCATAAATTATGAAATAAAAAACTAATTGTCCACAAATCTTACACCCGACAAACCTAAAAAGACTGATTATGCCACTTTCACATAGCCTATAGTAGTCCAGTTGTCCACCAAATTGCGAACACTTTCAATAAGTATAATATGAGCATAGCCTTTAGAACAGTTAACACAACTCAAAACATATTCTTCTATTTAAACAACAATAGATAATCAGGTTCAGTAGTCTACAGATTAACATGTTCACAGTGTGGATTTTCCTATGTTGGACAGACTAGATGAAGATTCTATACAAGTTACATGGAGCATTTCAATGCTGAAAAACATAATAAATATTCGGCGATGAGCATGCATATGAAGGCAGCCGGACAACGTTTCACTTTAATAGAAAAGAATCTCACAATAATCAGGAATACAGGCAAAGGTAAACTTTCAAATCAATTAGAGAGTATATATATCTTTTGGACAAAACATATAATAAAAGATCGAAATCTCAATGACGATTCGGAAATCAGAAGTCCACTGCACACTTTAACGCCTAAGTTATTAAATGAGGTTAATCCAAACCATAATAGGATCCTTCAGATATTTAAATCCTTAGAATTAAAAACTCCCTTTATCTCACTAAATACCAAGCCTGCGCTTGCTCCTCCAAACAACCCCCCTCTTTGTTAGCATCGGCATGCAAAGCTCTGCCTACCTCCTCTCCCCCTCAGCATTCCCCACCACCTCTACCACATCGATACAACACTATAGGAGTAGGAACACCAAACAAGCTAACGCTGCTGAAACATTAGGACGTACATAACATTTGGTGAATGAGTAAGTACCCATTTTATATAACAAATATTTTTCACTGAAATTACACGCTTTCTCACATTCCATCAAGTTCTCTTTCTGTTGCATTACAAAACATCCACGTTCTTTTCCACGCTCGTCTACATCTACAAGGGGCATTACGGTTCCATGAGATTGTCATATGGGCTTATAATTCACTCTTATGAATAATCTTAGCAGCGATTCTAACAAACACTCAATGTCTACTAGCACTCGTCATTATACGATGATTTTTACCCAACATATTATGATAACTTAATCCATATCGTCTTCAATTTGACTACGCATTTTTAACCCTTATGTTTTTAAAAAGCAGATCTCAACCTCAACTGCACATTTTATCATACTAATCCTATCCATTTATGCCTTGGGTTCGATACTCTGGTCCCCAAGCGTTGCATATCGTTCAAGCTTTTTACAAAGAGGATCCATTTCAGAGTCAGACATGAATTATTTTTAAGAAATAATGTGATACAAAATTCTTTTAGATGAACATTTTAATATTTTTAAAGAGATTTTAATGTGTGTATACAGTATGTTTTTCAAGTATCTTTGTACTGTAAATATAATGAACCACAGTGTCAATACTATCAAGAGTTCAACAGTATAGTTTATATAAGTTTGATAAGGTCCTCAGACCAAAATTTGTTTTAGGATTGAATAAGACTGATGATGCCCAGTAAAGGAGGGGCAAAACATGTACCTTAAAATCTGGTAGTTTCTATGTTCATTTAACCACGCAGCAGTGGATTGTATTGAATAGGTGGTGTAATAAAATACTCCTTGTGTAAACTTAGTGATATAGCTGTTTTCAATATTGAACAATGACGAGAATAATGGTTTGTACATAAGTGATATGTTCCGAGCTGTCAGTGGAGAGATGGTGGAATGACATCAGTAGACGAATAAGTTTGAGTGGTGTCTTTAAGTGTAGGAAAGATCACAATATGAAGATAAAGTTGGAATTCAAGAAGATAAATTGGGGCAAATATTTGTTTACTGGAAGGGGAGTTAGGGATTGGAATAACTTACCAATGGGGATGTGCAATAAATTTCCAGTTTCTTTGCAATCATTTAAGAAAAAGCTAGGAAAACAACAGATAAGGAATCTGCCACTTAGGTGACTGCCCTAAATGCAGATCAGTAGTGATTGATTGATTGATTGATTGATTGATTGATTGATTGATTGATTGATTGATTGATTGATTGATTGATTGATTGATTGATTGATTGATTGATTGATTGATTGATTGATTGATTGATTGATTGATTGATTGAGAGAAGCGAAGAAAAATTATGAAAATAAGAAAGATTTAGATTGTCACCATTATGTAATATCAACACATTTTGGGAGTGAGATTTTTAAAATTACAAATATCTTCAAGAAATTGAAGTTAAAAACAGCTTTTAGAACTAAAACTAAACTATCAGAAAAAATCTAAAATTCAAATACTGACGACAAAAAATATGTTTGTACTAATTTTAGGCTCACTTTCAACTATTGAAAAATTATGTACATAGGAAAGACTGGGTGGGCACTGATACAGCAATACCAAGAACATTTTAAAGCTAAACAATACAATTTGGGGCAGCAACTTTAACCATCTCCTTGACTGTTAATTGAAAGGGAGCAGTTGTGCTCATATAAAGTCTGTAAATTGGAAGCTTCGAGCTCATGTTGTAAATAGTTGTTGTTTTTTCTAATTTTGTCATGCAAGATTACGAGCTAGCCTCATTCCTGGTTTATTGTTAATTGCTCAGCAAAGTGTAAATATTTAAGATTTGAAAGGAAAAAAGGAAGGTCAAAGAAAGAAATAAAACTGCTTTTGCAGAACATGTTTACAATATCCATAATTTTTAAGTCAATGAAAAAGACATGAAGTTAATTTTTGAACCTAATTGTGGTTTAGAATTAATATCTATGAAAATATTGAAATAGGCATTTATAGCAGAGAAAAAAACATTTTTTTTACGTTTTGCTTTACGTTGCACCGACACAGATACGTCTTATGGCGACGATGGGATAGGAAAGGACTAGAAGTGGGAAGGAAGTGGCTGTGGGCTTAAATAAGTTACAGCTCCGGAATTTACCTGCTGTGAAATTGGGAAACCACAGAAAACCATCTTCAGGGCTGCCGGCAGCGGGGTTCGAACTCACTATCCCCCGAATGTAAGCTCACAGCTGCGCAACCCTAACCACTTTGCCAACTCGCTCAGTGAAGTAAAAAGATCATTATAAGATTTTCAATTACACTGCTATTAGTAACATATTGTTTTCAGCTTTGAGATGATGTAATGTCATGTACTACTAGCACTCTCTAGCTCGAAGCTGAACCTTTGTTTATTACCTGTCCAACAGCTTAAGTGATATGTCCAGCCAGCCTTCCTAATAGTATTTTACCTCACAATACAAATTTTCAAAGTCTAGGCTTAGGTTCTTGGAGTCCCTGTCATTTGTTTTACTTATTTATTTCATCATGGCTGCATTTTACCTTGACATCACACTTACGTGGATTAACATTCCTTAAATAATTTTTAATCACCGATGATGATTAACTGATTCTGAACTTAACATTGTGTGCTGATATGACTGTAATAATAATAATAATAATAATAATAATAATAATAATAATAATAATAATAATTGTACCGGAGGTACACCCGCCCTTTCATTTAAATTAAGCACCTTCGATAAGACCCTATTTAAAGTTAAGTTTGAAATGACTACTACAAGAAGTTTGAACATTTCTCAACAGATGTTGCTAACATAAACTTATGTTGTGCCCTCTGGTGTGAAGATGAACTATTAAAATTCTAGAGTAATTTGGTATGTTAAGGTTTTCTAAATTGAATTGTTTATACTTTGTTTTCGGTATGCTAAAGTTTACAACACTTCTATCTCTTCCCGCCAACTTATGATGTTGGCCAATGAAAAATGTTTTACTGTTAAATTTCTACCAATCATAATTTTCTAATATTTATTTGATTATCCAATAAGAATTGGGGGTGTGTCGGGCCTTAGCCCAGAGTTTTCTGGAACCTTCCCCCCTACTATAAAAGCTGGTACTTTTGCACCAAGTTGTCTTTGTGATCGCTCCAGTCTACAGAGTGTGTGTTAGTAACGGAGGTCCACCAGCTCAAGGTAATGGCAGATTCCGTATAACCCTGTGATAGTCTTTGAAAACTAGCTCGAGGGGAAGTATCGTAACTTTTATTTTCTCAAATGTAAGTTTCAACATTTTAAATGCAAATTTCAAAACAAGTCCATAGAACTTAACCAAAAACAGGGAATAGAGAGTGAGATACCCTCTCGTATTCCCGCTCAGCTTGATTTTGAGGTGACTATAATTTTGTAACTTGTAATTTCTGTAATTTAAATATTTTTCTCCATCTGGTCACCTCAGTAGTATAGGCCTAGCCTCTGTAATGTCGGGCCACAAGCCCAAATAGGGTTCTATGCATTTAATGTAAAGTTGTGTTCGCCTCCTCACCATCCTAGTTTTTGGGCCAGCAACTTTAACCGTTTGTTTTTACCAAACGCCTCGTAGAATGGGTACTTGTTGCCCCTGTTAATTCTTCTTATGAAAATCCACAGCCTGTTTCCAGTCATTCGACCGGGTCAGGAATGGAATGAATGAAGACCCCATCTAGCGGCGAGAGTAGAATAAATAGAGAGTTAGGCGGCCTCCACCTCCACCTCCTCCTCACGCTCTCGGGAGAGCCTTCCTCCACCACCTCCTCCACACGCTCTCGGGAGGGGCCTCCTCCACACCCTGGCTAAGAGCGCGACCCTAACCTCACATCCGCCATCTTGGAGGGGCTTAACCTAAATTTATATGCGTAAGAGAGGTAGCCTAACCTCATGGAAGGGCCTAACCTCAGTTTTACAGCCGGATGCCCTTCCTGACGCTTACGAGAGCGACCCTAATCTCACATGCGCTATCTTGGAGGGGCTTAACCTAACTTTTTATGCGTAAGAGAGCTAGCCTAACCTCATGGAGGGGCTTAACTTCAGTTTTACGGACGGATGCCCTTCCCGACGTCAATTGCACAAGATGGCGGCTATACATGACTCCTTATGAGACGCCTTAAGGGTGCTTGCGCAAGAACTTTTGACACGCAAGACAGCAAGCCTAACCTCATAGAAGGACCTAACCTCAGTTTTACGGCCGGATGCCCTTCCCGGTGTCAATTGCACAAGATGGCGGCTATACATGACTCCTTATGAGACGCCTTAAGGGTGCTTGCGCAAGAACTTTTGACAGGCAAGACAGCAAGCCAAACCTTATAGAAGGAACTAACCTCAGTTTTACGGCCGGATGCCCTTCACGGCGCCAATTGCACAAGATGGTGGCTATACATGACTCCTTATGAGACGCCTTAAGGGTGCTTGCGCAAGATGGTGACTGCAAGATGGCTGCTATACATAGGCTATTATGAAACATCCTTGGGATGCTTGCGCAAGATGACGGCTATAAGATGGTGGCTATACATGGCTCCTTATGAGACTCCTTAAGGGTGCTTGCGCAACATGGCGGCTGCTCTAATGAGACGGCTTAAGGGTGCTTGCACAAGATAGCTTGAGACGCCCTAAGGATGTTTGCGCAAGATGGCGTACACAAAATGGCGGCTATATACGGCTCCTTATGAGACACCTTAAGGGTGCTTGCGCAAGATGGCTGCTGCTCTTATCAAGAAAGCTAGCTTAGAGGATATCGTGCCGTGCTGGTTCGATTTATTAAATTTGGGGCCTAAATGCGAAATGTTAAATAACTCGAAAACGGTGCGTCGTAGAGCAAAACGGACAAAATTTTTCTGCCCAAAACCTAGGTTCGCAGTATAAGGAACATGATAGCATAAGAAAAAAAAGTCTAATGGTGAGATCGGCGGTTCGGTTCCTACTTAAACCCTTTGGCATTTAGTCAGTTTTAGCTTGTATTGAAGCAAGTTTTCGTAACTTAATTAGGTCTTGGTATGGTAGAGAGTATAACATGCTGTGCTGGTTCGATTCATTAAATTTGGGGCTTAAATGCAAAATGTTAAATATCTCGAAAACGGTGCGTCGTAGAGCAGAACAGACAAATTTTTTTCTGCCCAAAAGCTCGTTTCCCATTATCACGAACATGCTAGTGTAAGTAAAAAAGTAGTCTAATGATGAGATCAACGTTTCGGTTCGTACTTAGGCTCTTTGGCATTGACAGCTATCTAATTCTACAAGATGGCGGCGAGACTGCTTAAGGGTGCTTGCACAAGATGGCTGTTGCTTTAATGCACGTAAGATGGCGGACACAAAATGGCGGCTATTCATAGCTTCTTATGAGACTGCTTAATGGTGCTTGCACAAGATGACTGCTGCTCTTATGGGACACCCTAGGGATGCTTGCGCAAGATGGCGGCTATACACAGCTCCTAATGAGACGGTCTAGGGGTGCTCGCACAAGATGGCGGCTGCTCTTATGGAGAAAGATGGCTAGAGGCTACGGCGCAAGATGGCGGCTGCTGTTATGCATGCGGTAGAGGACAATTTGAAATTCCACGTGCTCTTCAAAGCTACGTTCTTTTTGACAGCAGCTATCTTTAATCAACAGGACACTGTGCTGCCATCTTTAGCTACTACCTTTGAAATGTGGTGGCGGCAATTTGAAAAAATTATACGTGGTTTTGGTCGCTGTCGACCACCATCTTTAAACAACAACGCATCGTGCTGCTATCTTTACGACACTAAACCTCATCCTTATACATGTGGTGGTGGGTATTTTAAATTCCATGTGCTTTTTTGACAGCTCCCATCTGTAATCAACAGAGCATAGTGCTGTTATCTTTAGCTACATACCTTTGAAATGTGGTGGCGAGTAATTTAAAAAATTCTACGTGCTTTTTTGACAGCTGTCATCTTTAAACAATGGCGGCTATACATAGGTTGTTAAGGCCTCATCCTTCTCCTCCTCCTCCAGCTCCTCCTCCTCTTCCGCCTCCTATGTCAAGGCAATTTCTATCGAACAAGTTTAAACCTGCATCGCGAAGGCAAGAGTGTGCAGCGATAACATCATTGTGCATGTTTAAACTTGCAGATTACAAAAGAAACATGACAGGACTGGAATTAAACACTGTACATGCGTTCAGAACATTGTTTGATTTGTTCAGATCACTACATAAGTGATCAAGACTAGAATCGAACACTGTACTCGATGCAATATGTGTTCAGAACATGTCGGGGGATACCTTTGTTCTAAGAAATTCAGATCACAAAAGAAGTGTATTTCTTATAGCACTAGCGTTCTGCTTAATTTTACAATCCGCATGAGCTACACGCTTTTAACCCGTGCCAACAGATTGACTGATATTTCATGTTATATGTTTATGCGATAACTAGTTCGACTGCTAGGGACTTAAATGTAACCAATGTATTTCTTTTAGCACCAATCGTTCTGTTCAATTTCACTTTCCGTGTTTGCGATAATAGAACAGGGTTTGAATCTATGTTTTTCTATTGTAACTAAATCAGATTATCGTTTACCGAGCGAGTTGGCTACGCAGTATAGTTTTTCCTGTAGTTTTTTATTTTCGCACAAGACAAATTATAGAAGGTAAATCATTTGAAGTTGTACTTTGTTGTATTCATATTATCGTTTACCGAGCGAGTTGGTTACGCAGTATGTGTACTGCCTTATGCATAAGATCGCGTTGTGCGTTCGATAAAGCTATGCCTTAACCGAGCGGGAAGAGGAGGAGGACGTTATAACAGCCGCTATCTTGCATAAGCTGTACAGAATTCTTATTATTTTTCTCTGTTCGAATGCATCTTCTTAGAACAAAGATATCCCCTGACATGTTATGAACACATGTTGTATCGAGTACAGTGTTTTATGCTAGTTTTAATCACTTATTTAGTGTTCTGAACTCATCAATCGATGTTCTGACCACATGTTGAAGTTAACGACATCGAGTACAGTGTTCGATTTTAGGCTTAATCACTTCTTTTGTGATCTGATCTTCTTAGAACAAAAGTGTCCCCTGACGTGTTCTGAACACATATTGTATCGAGTACAGTATTCGATTCTAGTCTTGATCACTTATGTAGTGATCTGAACACATCAAACAATGTTCTGAACGCATGCACAGTGTTTAATTCTAGTCTTGTTATGTTTCTTTTGTGATCTGCAAGTCTAAACATGCACAATGATGTTATCGCTGCACACTCTTGCCTTCGCGATGCAGGTTTAAACTTGTTCGATAGTGATTGCCTTGGCATAGGAGGCGGAGGAGGAGGAGGATGATGAGGCCTTAACAGCCTGTGTATAGCCGCCATTGTTTAAAGATGACAGCTGTCAAAAAAGCATGTAGAATCTTTTAAATTACTCGCCACCACATTTCAAAGGTATGTAGCTAAAGAGGGCAACACTATGCTCTGTTGATTAAAGATGGGGCTGTGAAAAAAGCACATGGAATTTAAATTACCCACCACCACGTGTATAAGGATGAGGTTTAGTGTCGTAAAGATAGCAGCACGATGCGTTGTTGTTTAAAGATGGTGGTCGACAGCTATCAAAACCACGTAGAATTTTTTCAAATTGCCGCCACCACATTTCAGAGGTAGTACCTAAAGATAACAGCACGGTGCTCTGTTGATTAAAGATGGCGGATGGCAGCTGTCACGTGGATATTCCCGCCAGCACATTTCAAATGTAGTAGCTAAAGATGGCAGTACGGTTCTCTCTTGATTAAAGATGGCCGCTGTCAAAAAGAACGTAGCTTTGAAGAGCACGTGGAATTTCAAATTGCCCTCTACCGCATGCATAACAGCAGCCGCCATCTTGTGCGAGCACCCCTAGGCCGTCTGATAAGGAGCTGTGTATAGCCGCCATCTTGCGCAAGCATCCCTAGGGTGTCTCATAAGAGCAGCAGTCATCTTGTGCAAGCACCCATAAGCAGTCTCATAAGAAGCTATGTATAGGCCTAGCCGCCATTTTGTGTCCGCCATCTTGCGCAAGCATCCCTAGGGCGTCTCATTAAAGCAGCCACCATCTTGTGTAAGCACCCTTAAGCAGTCTCGCCGCCATCTTGTAGAATTAGATAGCTGTCAATGCCAAAGGGCCTAAGTAGGAACCGAAACGTTGATCTCATCATTAGACTACTTTTTTCTTATGTTATCATGTTCCTGATACTGGGAACCTAGCTAATAGGCAGAAACATTTTGTCGTTTTGCTCTACGACGCACCGTTTTCGAGATATTTAACATTTTGCATTTAAGCCCCAAATTAAATGAATCGAACCAGCACAGCATGTTATAATCTCTACCATAGCAAGACCTAATTAGGTTACGAAAACTTGCTTCAATACAAGCTAAAACTGACTAAATGCCAAAGGGCTTAAGTAGAAACCGAACCGTTGATCTCATCATTAGACTTTTTTTTCTTATGCTATCATGTTCCTTATACTGCGAACCTGGGTATTAGGCAGAAAAATGTTGTCCGTTTTGCTCTACGACGCATCGTTTCCGAGATATTTAACATTTTGCATTTAAGCTCCAAATTTAATGAATCGAACCAGCACGGCACGTTATCCTCTAAGCTAGCTTTCTCGATAAGAGCAGCAGCCATCTTGCGCAAGCACCCTTAAGGTGTCTCATAAGGAGCCGTGAAAAGCCTCCATCTTGTGTCCGCCATCTTGCGCAAGCATACTTAGGGCGTCTCAAGCCATCTTGTGCAAGCTCCCTTAAGCCGTCTCATAAGAGCAGCGCCATCTTGCGCAAGCACCCTTACAGCGTCTCATAAGGAGCCATGTATAGCCGCCTTCTTGCGCAAGCACCCCAAGGGAGTCTCATAAGAGCCTATGCATAGCAGCCATCTTGCAGCCACCATCTTGCGCAAACACCCTTAAGGTGTCTCATAAGGAGTCATGTATAGCCACCATCTTGTGCAATTGGCGTCGTGAAGGGCATCCGGCCGTAAAACTGAGGTTAGTTCCTTCTATAAGGTTAGGCATGCTGTCTTGCGTGTCAAAAGTTCTTGCGCAAGCACCCTTAAGGCGTCTCATAAGGAGTCATGTATAGCCGCCATCTTGTGCAATTGACGTCGGGAAGGGCATCCGGCCGTAAAACTGAGGTTAATCCCATCCATGATGTTAGGCTTGCTGTCTTGTGCGTCAAAAGTTAGGTTAAGCCCCTCCAAGATAGTTAGGGCATCCGCTCTTAGCCAGCGTGAGGAGGCCTCCCCCGAGAGCGTGTGGATGAGGTGGTGGAGGAGGGCTCTCCCGAGAGCGTGATGAGGTGGTGGAGGAGGAGGTCTCTGCGGAGGGCCGATGGAGGTGGAGGCTGCCGAACTCTCCATTTATTCTACTGGCGAGGATAGAAATTGTTAGGTTAAGACCCTCCAAGATAGCGCATGCGAGATTAGGGTCGCTCTCTTAAGCGTCAGGAAGGGCATCCGGCTGTAAAACTGAGGTTAGGCCCTTCCATGAGGCTAGGCTAGCTCTCTTACCCATAAATAGGTTAAGCCCCTCCAAGATGGCGGATATGAGGTTAGGGTCGCGCTCTTAGCCAGCGTGAGGAGGCCTCCTCCGAGAGCGTGTGGATGAGGTGGTGGAGGAGGGCTCTCCCGAGAGCGTGATGAGGTGGTGGAGGAGGAGGTCTCTGCGGAGGGCCGATGGAGGTGGAGGCTGCCGAACTCTCCATTTATTCTACTGGCGAGGATAGAAATTGTGCCGGCTGCCGAAGGCTGTCGCACTCCTCTGGGGCAATGATTAATGAATGAAAGATGAAATGAAACGATAGTGGAGAGTGTTGCTGGAATGAAAGATGAGAGGGAAATCCGGAGTACCCGGAGAAAAACCTGTCCCACCTCCGCTTTGTCCAGCACAAATCTCACATGGATTGACTAGGATTTGAAACACGGAACCCAGCGGTGAGAGGCCGGCGCACTGCATCCTGAGCCACGGAGGCTCTAATTCTTCTTATGTTAAAGATATTAGACTGTTGAGCATTCAAGGCAGTGAATACTGGTGGATTTTGATAATTGTAAGTTGTCTTGTCTTGTCTTGATAATTTGAAAGGCTTCGCGTGAGAGCGGTGTACCCAATCACAGATCCTATAATAAAACTCAAAGTATGGAGGAGGCGAAAACACAAATGATAAAATGTAAAAGGGAGGTTATGAATTCAACTACAAATCTATAAACACTGGAGTAATACAAAGACACAAGGTACAAATCTTCACGCCAGAGCGATTGCTACTTGGCGACTTTCTACACACATGTACATTACCTGGTCAACACAGGGGCGAATATAGAATATATTGGGGCGGGGGGAAGATGAATGTAAGGTTAGATTAAGTAAATTTAAGAGGTCAGACGATTTCAAACACTTTAGAAAGGAAAAAGGAAACATTGATTCGGGCTGATTCATACATACATACATACATACATACATACATACATACATACATACATACATACATACATACATACATACAGTACACCAACGGTTACAAAACGAAGTCTCTGTCGATAGAGAGTAAAGCAAGCCCGTTAAGCCTACTTTCAGATGTGCTGTTCCTTAAGTAAGTCTTCAGTCTCCTTAGGCTAGAGAAAGTTCTTTTTACGGTTGCGACAGAAACAGGAAGAACTGCGAGTAATTTGAGAAGGGTATAAATGTTGCTTGTCACATTTTTCTAGAGAACTTACAGCCGTTTTTGGAAGATTTGAAGGATTTTCCTGACTCCACTTTTCTTTCCACGACATAAACTCACTTTACACAATCTCTTTATGTGACAGATCTTCTTCGTAGAAACTAAAAGCAGCCTCCAGTGAACCGAAATCTGTTATGATAAACAATTGTGGAAGGATGTTTTGTAAGGATGCAACTGGTTTCTTGTGAGATTCAAAGCGTTCTTTTAGTGAGTTACAAAAATCGTCCAGGTATGGCACATAAACAGCTACTCGATAGTGTTCTTCTTCTGTGGTGTTAGGGACGTCTCTACGTGCTGTTTGAAGGTGGCAAATTCTTGGAATCTCTTCTTTAATGTCACGTTTGGCAGCGAATGACTTTACACGATTATACAAGGCTTTAAATAAGTCATCAGTATTTGCACTCTCCTTCGATAGAAGGTGTAAGACACTCGTGACGTTAGTCAAGGCCTGTGGAAGATCTATATTTTTGTTTTGAAACTGCTCAAATAAGTTATGCGTGGTTGATGGCATCCAGCTCAAAACAAAAAGATTAACAAGAAATGCAAATTGACTAATAGCACTCCTTAGAGTGTGAGCCTTAGATGCTGAATCACTTAATTCCTCTTCTATATTGCAAAGGGAGAGAAAGATAGCCTCCAAAATGTCTTTAAATAAAATTACTGAGTCGTGCCTTTCTACCCATCGGGTTTCACACAGTGAAATACGTTTCTTTTTCTTTTGTTCTGGACAACATTCAGAAATCATTGATTTAAATATTTCGGTTCTTTTGGCTGACATATGAAAGAATCCACAGACTCCTTTTATGACACCCATACAGTTTCTGATAGAAGGTATTTGGCTCGCATCTGACAAATATAAATTTAGAGTGTGTGAAGAATGTGTATACAGGGCCAACGGTAGCTTTTCTCTGATAGAAGCTTGAACGCCTCTAAATTGCCCGCTCATCGTGGCAGCACCATCGTACCCTTGGCCTCTCATTTTGTTTAGGTCAAGCCCTAATGTTGACAAGGTCTCCAATATTGTGTTGGCCAAACCTGCTCCAGTGACGTCATAAACAGGGACGAATGTCAGAAAATCTTCTCTGATTTTGAAAGTTTGGTCCTCTACGTAACGTACAGAGAGAGAAAACTGTTGGATTTGGCTGGATGTCAGTGGTTTCATCTGCTAAAACGGAATAAAAAACAGACTTTCTGACATTTTCTACAATTTTTGATTGGATTAAGTGACCGAATGTGTTAATAAGTTCGTTTTGAATGAAAGAACTTGTGAACATCGTCTTCCCACCACTGGTTGTTAATTGGTCTTTAAGAATACTATCTCCACTGTTGGCTCGGTATCTCAACAAAGATCGAACATTTCCATCATTTTGGTCCGGTTCTTCAAGGCTTATTCGTCCAGAGTCACGATGACCCCTTAGAGCTATTTGCTGCCTCCCGCAAAGTCGTACTGTTTGTATTATAGGGATTAGCCGTTTTCTATTATTCTCAATATCCTGTCTTCTTTGGGCATTTGCTTGATTGATAACACTTTCAGACGTTTTCTTAACTATATCTTTTGTATTTTCAGCGATCAAAACATATTTCTTGTGATAGGATAAGTTTTCATGTTTGCTAAACATTTCCCTGGCTTTTTTAAGATTGGTAAAAGCCTGAGTGACCAACGCCCCTGCTACTTGGTGATTTCCTTTCCCTACATTTTCGGTATGGGAAAATTACACGCAGTACTTGCAAAAACATCCAGATTTTTCCTCTGAATAAGCTAACCACGTAAATTCTTCTAGCCACTTCATTTGAAAAGATCTAGTAAGATTTGAACTAATAATGGAAGGAAATTTGTATCCAGGCTGAGGTTTCCAAACATTTTCTTAACATTTTTTTTTTTCGTTTGTGAAGGACTGAACGGAATTGTTTTGACAATAGTTTCCAATATCATAGATATTTTTCCTTACTTGGTTAGGCCTACTATCCTCCATATACGGAACTACATTAATTGAGCTCGAAGTAGCGACATCACAAGAAGCGGTTCTACCAACGCAGCCAACTTCAGCATTGTCACCGTCGCGCCCATTTGCACTTTGTCCATTCCTAACGCTACCGACTTCAGGACTATCGCCAACAGGCTTATTGGCACTTGTTTTTTTGGCGAAAAAGTTTTGAATGGAAGCTTGCCCCTTCATTACCATTATGGTTCACTTACGGCCAACTTCAGTATACTGATAAAGTACGTAAACATTAACACTTAAAACAGCACCTTACTTCAGTACAACAGATGTTGAACAAACGTAAACAACAACCGATGATTGCCACTGAACTGTTCATCACACCTCTGGCGCTCGGTTGTTGTGCTGGCCTCTGGCGGCGACTGGTGCAGTTCAGTTGTCCGCGCACGCGCAGGTAGCCGGGCGGGAGCGGGAGCTTCCGGTGTTCAGTGATCACTGCCACGAACTTCACACCACTTCCACCCCACTCCCCTCACCTACAGGGAAAAGTAGGCGATGCCTTCGCGCATGATTAATTAAAATACTTCAGATTACGGTACCTATTTTTTCTTTATATTCACTATTTCGGGGAGGGGCAAGGCCCCCTGCCCCCCCCCTTATATACGCCGTGCACATATGATTAAGCCGCAAACGGATAATATTAGTAATATGACGTCTAGTATAAAAATGATTAGTAAACCACGGAGAACGTGGGACGTTCGGAAGGATCGTAAACAAGCTCCGTCCTGTACGACACGCGGGGTTGCTCCACTCATTCTGCCATAACGGTCTGATCTTCTCTCAGCGACCGCTCCAATACTCCATGAAGGGTAACGCCAAACGAAACGCCACACCCTGACCTTGAGCTGCCGCCTGAGCCAAGGCATCCGCCTGTTCACTGCCTGCGATGACCCGGAACCCAAAGTAAGGTAATCCTTTTACCGAGTTGGTGAAGGTCGAAACAAAGTTTTCGAAGATTTTGAACATACCAATTTGACCGGAAACTGGGATTCTTTAAGGCTTGAAGCACACTCAAGGAATCCGAGGCAACGTACGCATTATCCTGCTGCGAATACTTGACGTATAGTAGGGCTTGACGGATTGAGAAAGCCTCCGCCGTGAAGACAGGAGTCTCCGATGGGAGTGAAAATTGTCTTGAAATATATAAATCTGGTGAGACAAAGGCTGCCCCCACATCTGGAGGGGTGGAAATTTTGAACCCATCAGTATAGAATATTGGAGCTAAGGAATGAATATCCTGGGTCAAAGTTAGACGGACATATTTCCTAGCACTCTGTGACCGAGTCGGGCCAAAGGGTTGAGAAACCCCCGATGTTGGTAACATCATGTCAGGGACATAATAGTTTGCGTGAAAGGGAAGAATGTAGTTAGCTGTGGACGGGTTACGAAGAATAGAAGTGCGAAGGTAACTAAAGTTACAATATGCCCATGCCGGAGCGGGGTAACGGTGTAGAGGAGTACCTTTATCTTGATAGTAACGTACTAGTAAGGATAATTTAGGAAGGATTGGGTGTGAAGTTAAGGGATGGAGTCCTTAGAATAAACTTGGTGGCAAGCAATTTTCTCCGCAGTTTTAATGGGAATTCTGCAGCCTCAACCACTGTTGCATTGTTGGGGGAAGATTGTAGAGCCCCAATATAAAGTTTAAGAATCTGTACTTGAAGTGAATCCAACTGAGCACGTTTTTGAATGGCCGCCGTAACGAATAATATTGCAATATAACAGGAGCATAGTACAGGGATCCGATCCCCAAGATCTCTGTCGTAGGCAAAAAATAATGTTTTTTTTGGAAGAGACTTAACCAGAAGGTGTTGAGCGTGGGCGTGCCATAATAGTTTTCTGGCGAGGTAAATACCTAGATATTTAGTCGACTGGACAATTGCTATCGAAAATCCTTGGAAGCGTATAGGCGGGTGATCCGTACGCTGAGACCAAGAGAACACCACCGCTCGACATTTGTCGTAGGACACTTCGAAGTGATGATCGTGAAGCCAAGTATCGAGATCCAGTAGAGTCGTATGTAATGACGTGTAAACCTCTTCAAGTGATGGGAGACTTAGATATATCACTAGATCATCGGCAAATTGTATAATGCGTGCACTGCGTGTAATAATTTTCTCTAGGGACATCGAATAGAGTGTAAACGGACTGAGAATGTCCCCTTGAGGGAACCCCGTAGACGTCATACGTGCTGGAATCTGAGGAAAGTGTTTTAGTTGAAGCGTTCTGTGCGTCAGCATGTTCAATAGAAGATTAACGAAGAGAGGCGGGAAATTGTAATTGAGCAATTTTTGGAGTAACACTTTGAGGTCAACATGATCATAAGCTCCACGTAAATCAAAAAAGATAGCCAGCAAGGGTTCTTTCCGACAGCGAGCTAGATTGATATCTGTTACCAAAAGGTCAATGGCATCAGAGGTAGATCGACCCGGTAGGAAGGCAAATTGATATTTTGGCAACAACTGATAAAAATCTAGCGACCATTTGAGACGTTCCAGAAGAATTTTTGGAAAAAGTTTTCTGAGGCATTATCCCAGGTAAATGCCCCTATAACTATCGGGAAGGACAGGGTTTTTGCCTGGTTTCAGCAGGGGGACCAGGTAAAATTCGTTCCATGTGGAAGGGATGTGAGCCGACTCGAGGCAACGATTGAAAATCTGTAGTAAGTGCTGACGAGCTAAAGGGGGAAGTTGTTTTAAGACTGAATACGAGATCTCATCCCGTCCAGGAGTCGAATTATGGGATGTGTGGATGACCAGGTTTAATTCTTGGATATTAACTCGGCTCATGAGCGACGAAAATTTATTTGAGCTAGGAGGAATAGAGAAACTATAATGTGGGACTACGAAATCCGGCGTAAGTTGCTGAAAAAAGCTTACCAAAGCCTCCATATTGAAATGTGCTTTAGATGGGGTACTAATTAGACGGCTGGATAGGCCGGCTATTGCTCGCCATATATGTTTGGACGGCGACTGTCTATTAAGGGATGCAATGAACGTTTTCCAAGCTAGTCGGCGTTTGTCGTTAAAGACCTTTTTAGTTTGGGCGACCAGGACTTTGTAGTGTAAGTACGCTTGGGACGTATCCAAACGGCGAAAGGAGCGCAGAGCAGCTTTCCGTTGTGATATTAAGGCTGCACACTCCGCGTCCCACCAGCGTGCATAATGAATAGACTTGGGTCGGAAATGTGGTTGTATCGGATGGTATCGATCTAAATATTCATTGATAATAGCTGTGAACGAATTATAGGACACCTATTGACCGTCAAATGCAGATAACTTTTGAACCAAAAACTATTGAAACTGTGAAGTATTGAAGGGGAGCATACGTCTGCTCGCTTTAAACGGGAGCAGAGCGGCTGGTAGACTGTCAGCCAACCCAATAAAGATGGGGAAATGATCACTGGAATGAGTGTCCTTGACGACCTCCCATTCCATGCGGTGTGCCAGATCGCTAGAACATATGGTTAAATCAACAGCACTCTTATTTACATGAGGTGACGTCACTCGAGTAGGTGAGCCGTCATTCAAAATGCGTAAATGGTATAATACCGCAATTTTAGCTATTTTATTACCTTTAGGGCACGAAACGTCACATCCCCAGCTCTGATGGTGCCCGTTTAGATCTCTCCCGAGGATAAAGTGGTGCGGAAATTGCGAAAAAATCGTCCAATTAGAATATGTACTGTACCAGTAAAAGAGCCCGACTCTCAGATTAAATTTTAAAGTAGCATGAATATAGTTCTCAGGGCGAAAAACTGGATTAATTGTAGCTAGGGCTCGGTACAGGAGGTAGGGTCCTATCTACAGAAAAACTTTGACTCTGATTGCACAGGAGTTTATTCAAATAAGTCATGAATTTGCACATCACCTCTAAATAGAAATGGATTGTCTTCCTCGTATTCCAATAGTATGGCTCGGGTTCTCCAGCTCACCAAGCCAAGCTGGTTGAAGCACGTTCCAGAAGACTCCAGGGATTCCAGGGACTCCAGATACTCCAGACAGAGGCAGATGGACTGTCTGGATTGACGGCAAGTAGAGATGTCTCGAACTCTGAGGCCCGGGTTGAACCCCGGTGATCCAGGCGATGTTGTAGATAGTCATGTACAACCTCAGCCCAATGAGACTGAGAGGATTGATGTTCCCAAGGTCACTAGTAGCACTGAGTCCATGAAAACCTTGGATGATCAACTTATAAGCAGAGTTCTTGATAATTGTACATCAAGACTTCCAACACTCCTAAAACGATATGAGTGGTATTAATAATTTAGAGTTCATCACTAGGAAAATTCTCGTCCCTGAATAACTTTTGGCAATGAAAAATACAAGTCCCTTCTTGTGAAATTATAGTTAAACTCAAAGTTCATTACTGGCGAAGGTGCAAGTCTTTGCCTAAACTCGAATGAAAAACACAAGTCCATTCACTTGGAAGTTTGAATATATTTAAAGTTAATCACTGGTGAAATTCATAAAGTCTTTGAGTGACCACTGACGAAAACACAAGTCCTTCCACATAAATAAATTCACTGACGAAATTTATAAGTCCTTTAGACCAACACTGGCAAATGTACAAGTCTTTGAGTAAATGTAAGTGAAATCCTAACTTCGTTTAAAGCCGTTGGAAAGTTAAAGTTCATCACTAGCAATGTTAATCAATCACTGTCTATTAGAAGGATGAGTTCCTCAACAGTCGCAAATATTCTACGTAAATAATACAAGTCCATTTCACGAACACTTAGAAAAATTCCAATCTCGAATACTCGTAAATAATACAAGTCCATTCAATGATCACGTAGAAAAGTTCTGGTCTCGAACACATGAAAATAATACAAGTCCATTCAGTGAACACTTAGAAAAATTCCAGCTTCGAAGACGCGTAAATAATACAAGTCCATTTAGTAAACACTTAGAAAAGTTTCAGTCTCGAAGGCACGTAAATAATACAAGTCCATTCAATGAACACTTAGAAGAATTCTGGTCTCAAACCCATGTAAATAATACAAGTCCATTTCACGAACACCTGTAAATATTCTAAGTTCAATTACGAAGACTTAGAAAATTTTCTACAACATTCGAAGTCTTATGAGTCCACTTTATAGTACTTGGAAGAATCGTCTTCCCACACTTGTATAATGACAGAGTTCCACGATGATAGTAGCAGCAAGAGTGTCCCCGCTGACTACTCAGCTGAGACTGTGTGTATAGGCTACAGTAGGTCCTCCTTTTATTCGATTCGGGACGTCTACGTCATAATACGGTTTGATTGAATATCTCCCGAATCCCTCGATGGATTTGCTTTGAAACTCGAGCATTGGGACGTTTAGGTGATCCCAAACAAGATGACATATCGCTCGACTCGCTAGTATCATTATTATAGAAATTTCAAAATTTTCTCCATCGAACTCTCTAGAACAGGTGACGTGGAATCCAGAAAATACCAGTCAAGGCTGGTAACACGTGTTGAGACGAGCGGGCGGTCTAGCTAGCCCCTGTGGCTACGTCACAGCTCACAGTCGTCATACACTCGCTAGCTGGTCCTCGCTGCTGGTAAACAAACCAGGCGCGCTCGGAACATTACGCGTGGTAAATAAACGTAACTTATGCTCAAAAAAATACTTATGTACAGGTCGTAACCGGTACAGTACCTTGGATTCGCGGGGGACAATAGATAGAAATAAAATGTATGTTGGTGACCACAATGGCGACCACCTGTGTACCTGGTATGCTATAAGTCAAATATGTCGAAGAGAATTGTAGGTTGTTAGCTACCAAAATACAAGCCCCGTCATACCCATAATTGTCATGACGAATACAGGTATAATTGGGTATGTGAAATCGTTTGGCCGGAGCCAACCAAGTTTCACTAATTAAAATTATATGAGGGTTATATGAATCAATCAGTAAAAATAGTTCGTGTCTCTTATGAATGATACTACGTGCATTCCACTGTAGAATTATCATTTGAGACAGATAATGTTAATGAATTGAGAAGTGCCATTACTTCCTCCTGCATGGTGAGAAGCATCTTTGACCATTTAAAATCGTTTTCCGCTGCCCTAGCATAAGCAGATATTTTATCTGAAATAGCTGTAATTGTCGCCGATATCAGGTTCGAGCCCCGGGATTGGTCTTGCTTCGAGGTAACAGTAGAATCCACCCGCCTGGAAGTAACCGGTATGGTCTTCCCAGATACAGAAGGTATAGGAGGTATTGCATTTGTAGAGGAGGGAGGCATTTTTAGAAGTGTACGATATCCCTGGACATCGTAACCTGGGGAACGATCATGACTAGGCGGAGGCGATGTAACCTCCGCCGTAAATTTACGTTTTCTGGACGTCGGGAGATGAAAAACTGGAGAAGTTCTCGAAAGAGGAGGAAATTTTTGAAGGGTCAAGAAGGGGCAGAATCTATTATCTACCGGCGTGAAAAAAGACTCTGAGAAGAAAGTAGAAACTTCCAGAGCCTGCTTTGTTTTCAATTCTTGTTGGCGCTTATGTTCGGGGCAGTGAGGAGATCCCACTGAATGTTCTCCGGAACAATTGAGACATTGTCTACGAGAATCCGTACATTCTTGAGTTTCATGATTATGGGCGCAATTGGCACATCTAGGGTTTTAAGCCCTACAATTTTTCCTAGTATGGCCATAGCGTTGACATCGACGGCAAATAGTAGCTTGAAACACAAATGGTTCAACCGGGGAACGAATTCGATAAATAGAAATGAAGGAAGGTAGAGTCTGGCTACGAAAATTTAACTTAATGGTGCCAGTGGGAATATATGTGACCTGTCCATCCTGAGTGGAGGGTCTTTTCATCCTATGCGCGCCGACTAGAGGTACGGACGTATCAGCGACATTACAAATTTAATCTTCAGTCGAATCCCTATCTACCCTTCTGATAACTCCAAACTTATATAGAGACGCTGAAGGAATGAACGCTTTCAGATGTTTTTCTTTTAAAATAGGTTTTGTTAAGAACTGATTAGCCTTAGTTCTTGTCTGAAATTCAATTTGAATCCAATGGCGACCCCTCCTAGAAATATGGCTAACACCCTCAAATTTCCGGTCATAAAATATTTTTCCCAGAGCCATTGGATGTATGTTGCCCAATTTTCTACTTTCGTCAATGGCTTCCATAAAGACTATGTAGGGGCCAGCATGACTACCATCGTATATCTGTGCTTCAGGTTTTGGAACAGATACATCATTTTTAGTAGAGGGAGCAAGGTTACGTTCAGGTGGGGTTTTATAATTTAACACAATAGTTTCCTCCATAGGGATCTCGCGACTATCAACTACAACAGACCCCTCCTCCATACTATCTCCCCCACTCGACTCCTCCATGAGGCCCGGAGTGAGTTGGGAAATCAACACATAGAATACTTACAAACTCTCTCACCGCTCCCAATTAAGAGAGAGAAATAAAGTAACACTACACCGAATCCGAACCCTAATCGCACACAACACACAGTAAACACGCTAGCGCCGAGAGCCACACGTCCACTCGCCACCGGGAACCAGCACGAACTCGTGCCGACGATACAACTGACAATTGTAGGTTGTGTCTTTGATACACCTGGAAGACGTGGAATTTTAAAAATAGGTTCCTAAGTGTAAATGTATAGAGCAAAGATGCTCTTCCTATTAATGTAAAGGTTGAGTTGTGCCTTTGGAAGGTTTGGAATGGTATAATGTTTGGAGTGTAGTCTCCTAGATAATTGATAGAGCAAAGATGTTCTTACTATTGGTGTAATAGAAATAGGGAGATCCGTCTCCTTGACTGTTGACTGAAAGGGAGCAGTTGTGCTCATGTAAAGTTTGTAAATTGGAAGCTTCAAGCTCATGTTGTAAATTGTAGTTGTTTTTTCTAATTTTGTCACGCAAGATTACGAGCTAGCCTCATTCCTGGTTTATTGTTAATTGGTCAGCAAAGTGTAAATATTTAAGATTTGGAAGGAAAAAAAGGAAGGTCAAGGAAAGAAATAAAACTGCCAATTTTAAAGTTTTAAATCAATCTTTCGATTTTCTTACATCCACCCATTCATGCCCACACAGTCTTTCACCTCTGTAAACCACCGTATCCCCGCAACAACAATAATAATAATACAACCATTAACAGTTTTAATGTAATGGCTTTGATATTTTATGAGTTTCCTTAGGTGGAGTGATTGTCCTGCCAGTGTAAGAAACGAACTGGAACCCATCGAGTAGTGTCCAAGCCCAGGTTATCAGCGGATGCAAAATGTATCTCTACTCCACCTTAGGAGTGCGTGTTCACCTGATGGCAGTAACTATAAAATGCCTTTGAGAATGGTGACCCCATCATAATAACAGCCGAAAATGAAAATGGCACTTTTAAATCAGACTCGAAAAAGGCTAGAGCAATCCCCTGAAGTGGCGCACAGTTCTTATTCTGGGGGAACTGTGAGAAGTGGGCGACCAATAGAGAACTTTATGAAGGTGGCAATAATCAACCTCATGTCAATGAATGGAATGTCAGAAGAGGTGATCGATTTCATGGAGAAGGAGAATACAGCTATGATGGGATTGAGTCGGGTTAACAAATTGATGGTGAACCCCAAATTGACGCTGCTACCCCCTGTTGACTGGATATTTCAAACCTTGCAGAAAAAAATTACACTGCTGCATTCAAACTACTATAAATCAAAAAGTATTTAAAATATCGACCTCAAACTTTGAACATGTACTGACCGGTAGTCTGTACAGTGTGATACCTTTCAAAACAGTACCCTTTATAGCTCAATGTAATAGTCTTTCTCAGCATGGCTTAATAGCAAAAAATACTGATCTGCCCTGTCTGTGCCTTTCAAGTATGTAGGCAAGTCAATAAGTATCTGCAATTTTGCTCTAATTGTCTTCAGGTTGGCTCTATGGCATTATGTGCTCACCAGCCACTAGATGACACCGTTGTCTACGTCTGTGATAAGTTTCAGCGTTATCAGTACACCTTGCACTGTTGCGACGTAAAGATGGCCGCGCCACTCTCTGTTTGCACCAAGGAAGAACAGCGTTCCATAATCCGCTTTTTGTGGTCTGAGGGTGTATCAGGAGTGGAAATTCATAGAAGACTTTCAGCACAATACGGGGACAATGTTTTGCCACAGGTAAGTGTTTAACCAGTGGATTGAACAGTTCAGAAGTGGTTGCAAAAGCGCGTAAAGGATAAGTAAAGATCCAGGCGTCCATCTGCCGCCGTTCCTGGTATACCCTCAGACCCCAAAAAGGGGATAACAGAACGCTGTTTTTCCTTGGTGCAAACATAGATTGGCACGGCCATTTTTATATCGCAAGCAGCGCAAGCTGTACTGATCTGATAACGCTGAAACCTATCACAGATGTGAACAACGGTTCTATCTAGCGGCTGTTGAGCGCACAATGCAATAGAGCTAACCTAAAGACAATTAGAGCAAAATTTCAGATACTTATTGACTGGCCCTCGTACCTCTTATATTCAAATTTGGAAGGATTTTTCTTTATGATTACTCCCCGTTTAGTGTTAGACATTCATCACTAGAAATATCCGATTCACTGTCAATCAATACATTTGATAACCACTCTGCACATATTAATCACAAATATCGGTATGCACCAGCAAATGAATGCGCCGCACCATGTTGACATCTTCACTGAAACTCCAGGAAATAGCTCTACATTTCTGATATTATTTTGTTAACTATATGAAGTTTTAAAGAAGGGTACAGCTGTAGCTGCCTGACGCTCTATATTCCACAACTGTACAATCTGGAACTTACAATCTCACCATCAAATTGTAGCAATGATCAAAGAAATACTAAGTGCATAGAGATGAGAATCTCGTAGCCTGTCACCTGCTGTCAGCTGAGAAACTACAAAAATTCTCATGGCCCATCACCCATGTGGCACATCAGATAATGAATGTGTGTATAAATCTTGAAATATTTTACCGTCCCACAAGACACATTGACTGTTGGCACATAAGAACACCCATTTATATCCACTACCTGATCAAAATATCTGGACATCTATCTGAAATTGCACTTGGACTTTATCCATGTCATGTTCCCCAATATTGGGCATTAATATGGGGTGGGTTCACCTTTCGCCTTTATGGCGAATTTAACTCTGCTGGGGGACACTTTCAATGAAGTGTCTGAATGTCTGTGAGGATATAGCAGCTCAAGACCTGAAACCAGAGAAGGTAGTGATGTTGGAAGCTGGGGTCTGGAGCAAAGTTGACATTCTAACTCATCCCAAAGGTGTTCCATTGGGTTCGAGTTGGGGCTCTGGGTAGGCCAGTCCATTTCAGGGATGTTATTGTCCACAAACCTTGGTCTCACAGATTCAGCTTTATGACAGGGTGCACTGTCATGCTGAAACAAATAATCATCATCTCCGAACTGGTCCTCTACTGTATAAACAATGGTTTAAAATGTGTTCATATCCTTGTGAGTTTTCTTAAGAGCAAAAAGGGGACCACAACCTAACCACGAAAAACACCCCCATGCCATAAACCCACCTCCTCCGTACTTCACTATTGGCACCAAACATAATTGCAGATAACATTCTTCAGGCATTCGCCAAGCCCAAACCCTTCTACTGCACTGCCACAGGTTATAGTGTGAAACATAATTCCAAATCACTCATTTCCAATCATCCACTGTCCAGTGGCATCGCTCTTTATACCACATGAAGCGTTGATTAGCACTGACTACATAAATTTTTGGCTTATGAGCAGCAACTTGACCATTGTACCCTATTCTTTTAAATCCTGATGCATAGTTATTGTGCTGGCTGTACTGTTAGTAGCACTTTGAAACTCACAAGTGACTCCTTCTGCTGATTTCTTGTGATGTTTTACAACCAATCTATGCAATGCTTGACGGTCCCTGTCCGTCATTAAATGGGGTCTGCCTGGTCTTGGTTTAGCAGTAGTTGTTCCTTTGTGTTTCAGCTTCACAATCACATCATCAACAGTCAACTTGGCCAGCTTTAGAAGGGTTGAAATGACCTTGAGTTATTTAGGTGACATCCAATGACTAGTGCACGTTCGAAGTCAGTGAGCTCTCCTGACCGACCAATTCTGGTGTTGCTGCTCCCCGCCTCATTTTATACCGGCAGGTCCACCTCCCGTGACATCTTGGGTTTAATTGTGTATTACATAAGGCTGTCTGGATACTTTTGACCAGGTAGTGCTTGTAGTTTTCAGCGCTACAAAGAGCGTGCAAGTCGAAAAATATACCAGCAATATTATCTACGATCTCACTACTCCATTATATGCTTGCAAGTAGTTCAAGGTATAGCCAACAGATGAACAACAAGCTGCAAACACTGTCCATGTGTAAAATTGGAGATTTCCAGGGCCAGCCAGCCACTGCTGGCCACAGTAATACAGAGATCTCCAGGACCTGTCATCAATTTGTTAAGAGGTGAGGAAAAGGAAAAAGGAAGTTGAGGGATGGATATGTTCTCTACTGGAGTGGAGGACATAAGGCCAAGAATGGACTGGGGATAATAACCAACAAGATCTCAGATGAGTATGTAGATAAAGTGGACTACATAATTGATAGAATAATAGAGATACAGTTAAGGACAGAGAATTAAGTAAAGGACTTCATCCAAGTGTATGCACCCCAGATTGGGTGCAAAAAAGAAAATATGGGCAAATTCCTGGAGACAGTGGTGAGAGAAATTAAAGGATGTAGAAGTGACTGTCATGAGAGACTTTAATGCTATGGTGAGATATGATTTTAAAAAACAGGGATGGAAGATGTAATTGGACCTTTTGTATATGGAAAGAGTGACGCAAGTGTAAAGGACTAGTATAACATGGAAACAATTCTTTCACCCATGGGAAATGGTAAATAATGGAAATATCGAATTTCATTTTTATTATTATTATTATTATTATTATTATTATTATTATTATTATTATTATTATTATTATTATTATTATTATTACTTGTGAGGTGTGGCTATGACGTTGTTTACATCTATTAGTATTAGTATTAATATTATTATTTATGTAGTTATGTATGGACTTTATGTGGTATAAATTGTGATCGTATTACATGTAAGTTATGTCATGAAACATCTGTTGTATGTATATTAATATGAGTTTATTCAATGTAGGACCAGGTAATTAATAGTATATAATTTATTATTGCCTGTATATATGATGTATACATCCAATGCAATGTTGTGCAACACACAGCAATAATCCAGAACAATGTATCTTTAGCACTAAGAGAGTTACAGAAAAATCCATTCATTGTAAATAGGTTATTGGAGACTCTCGAAATTACAAGAAAACATGTTGTGTCATCTTCTTCTAGAAGCCTGGCCAGGCAATGTATATAGAGGGAGTCTTGGGAGTTGAGTGGAGTTGTGTCAGTGAGAGCTGCGAGTGCAAGTCGTTAATAGCGTATGTGAATTTGTTGCGTTGGTAGTTGGTTGACATGCAAGTGTTGCAGTCTTCTTCTGTTTCTTCATAGCAGTGATTTGGTCATGATGGTAATTTATTAGTGTGTGTGTATAAAGTGTAAATTTGTAAATAAAACAGTGTATAGAATTGACAGCATTTCCTGTGTGCGTCTTTGTGGATACAACAAGAGGAATGAAAAAAGAGAGAAGTTGGTGGATTTTTGTGCGAGAAATGGGTTAAGTGTGGGCAATACACGGTTCAGGAAGAAGAATAGTAGCAAGATTACAAGATATCAATGGAAGAACACAATGACAAAGGCAGTAATTGACTACTTCTTGGTGGAAAGAGCAAACTGTAGACAGTTGTTAGATGTAACAGCCTTGCCAGAAGTAGCCTTTGATGGAGACCATAGAGCAGTGGTAGCAAAAATTAAAGAAGGACAAATAGTGAAAATAAAAGAAATAAGACAGAGAAAAATAAAAATTGGAAATTAAAAGATACAGAAGTAAAAGAAAAATTCCAATATAAACTGAAACAACATACTCAGAACTGAGGTGGAGAGTGTGAAAGTTGAGTGGGACATGTTCAAGAAGGCATTTGTAAGCTGTGCAGAGTGTGCCTGAGGCAGAATGGCTGAAGGAGTGGAAGATAAACAGACCCCATCATGGAATGAGAGTGTGAAGGAATCAGTGAAAAATAAGAAGAAATGGCAATTATGGAATAGGGATAAAACAGAAGTAGAAGAAACTACTGTATCATGAAATGAAAAAAGGTGCAAGAAAGTTGTGAGGAAATGAAGAAATGGTGGGAAGGATTTACACAAGAGTTTGAAGAGGGCAGTGACACCGACTTTAGGGCGTCGGGGGCAAGGCGTTTTATGACAACCCGCCCCCACCCCCACAAAATTATTTTAGAGGGGCAGAGTGCCATTTTCCCCCACCCCAACCCCCAACCTTCTCCTCCTAGATGTTAAGTCCCCTTAAAACATGGAGTTCAGTACTCTTCGGAACCCTGAGTCGTGAATTACAATGTAACAAGATTTAAAAACACTCACGTCTGGCAATCTCAGGTCAGCTGGGGGATAGGTTGAGCTGCACCTCATGGGATTATATCGAGAGAGTGCAGTGAGCTTTCGCTAAAGTGTTTGGGAAGAGAGTGAGGTACTTACCTTGGAACATTGGTTGAGCGATGAGTTGATGTGTGAACTGGAGTTGACTGACAGCTACGGCACCTACCTGGATTCCCCGGAGTTTTCCGTAGAAGTAATCAGTGTGTACAGTCAAAAGAGGTGCAGAATTGCGAGTTTTAGGAAAATATGCTTTGTAAGTGTGAGTCGACACAATGCGGCCAGAAGTGGAGGTATTCAAGCAAAGCATGTTCAATGGTAGTAACTTTCTGTTATATGGGTCTCACAATCATGAATTATGTTTTATGATCAATCGAGAATTCATTTCAAACAGTGTAAGAAAAAGTCTGTGACGAGATATCTGAACTGTCATTGAAGTTGCAGAAGTTCATCACCCACTCTGCCTAGAAGGAAAAAAATTCCCAAATGGTATGACGATTCTGAAGACAATTGAGCAGAGAAGTTTGATTCAGTTGAACAAAGGTCCACGAGTCCATTCTTTTCAATCATAGATACAAATGGTAATTGTTTGGCTCCCCATTTTGACACATCTTACGAATTTTTACTTGAATTCGAGCAGTTTCTGCTCGGAAATGTTGTGAACAAAGACAACATTTTAGGACTCCACGAAGATGATGTACTCTGATCGTCTTTTACTTCACAGAGGAATGGTTCATGAGTCATTGCTGAATGAAGGAAAAATAACTGATAACTTAGAGGACATTACCAATCACTCCAAGAGAATAGTTCATCTCAAGGAAATCTCGCTCAATGGCTAATTGATTAGCGTCCTGGCCTTTGATCCACGTGTCCTGGGTTTGATTCTCGGCGAGGTCAGAGATTCTAACTTTAATTGGTTAATTCGTCTGGCTCAGGGACTGGGTCTGTGTGCCATCTTCATCATTAGAGATCATATTAGGTAGGATCCCATCCTCATAGACATGCAGTTCGCCTATAGGCCACCTACTAGAAAAAGACCTGTACCAGGCCTCTCCGGAGGCCATACACCATTATTATTATTATTATTATTATTATTATTATTATTATTATTATTATTATTATTATTATTATTATTATTATTATTATTATCATCTTAAGGATTTGCTCTCAGAACTGTTCAGATTTTAAAAACTAGTGACGCAATTCCAATGACAACTTCAACAGATGAGAGGTTTTTCTTAGGCCTTAAAAGACTTGAGGCTTATTTCCAAATAACTGCAGGGCAGCAGAGATTAAATTATTTGATCCTTCTGCATATAAGCCTAAACAAGGAGGCTGCTAAGGCATTAAATCTTCAGAAGATAGCAGATGATTTTAAATCACGAAATGATGTTTTTGTAAGTTGCTTAACATTGCACCAGCATAGATAGGTTTTACAGCGACGATGGGATAGGAAAGGTTTAGGAGTGGGAAGAAAGCGGCTCTGGCCTGGTGTAAAAATGAGAAACCATGGAAAACCATCTTCAGGACTGCCGACAGTTGGGTTTGAACCCAATGCAAGTTCATAGCTGCATGCCCCTTACCGCGCGGCCATCTCGCTCAGTATCAAGAAAGATTAGAAAGCGGGCATTCCTCCAGGGAACTACATTTCCCAATGGAGACTGTTTAGGCGGTACATCTGGTGGTAGAGCTTTTCACATTTCGTATCATGAAATGAACAATATACAGTAATAAGACATTTATTCAGAAAATGTATTTATGAAGCAAGTTCTACTCCTTTTGCTTATGATTATTTGTGACAGATTCATACATAAAGACATACCTTCAAAGTAGTTTTTATGAGTAAAGTTCTGTTTTTCTCTCTGCTTGAGAATATTAATGAAAACTATGTTCATAAGACTCATTTAAAAATTAATGTATTTGAGAAACAAGCTCTATTATTGTTCTGTTTTTCTCTGTTTGTAATAATAAAATGGTGTTATTTTTACGTTCCACTAACTACTTTCGACAGTTTACAGAGATGCTGAGGTGCCAGAATTTGTCCAGCAGGATTTCTTTAACATGCCAGGAAAACTATCGACATGAGGCTGGTGAATTTGAGCACCTTCAAACACCACTGGCTAAGCCAAGATAGAACCTGCCAAGTTAGGGTCAGAAGGCCAGCACCTCAACTGTCTGAGACACTCAGCCCAGCTGTTTGTTAATATTGCTAATATTGTTAATATATAGGAATGTTTTCATTAATAGTTGTTCCTCACTTCACATGCCTGTGATCATGTTAACCATGGCCCTTCTCCCGCCCAGTAATTACCCGAAGTTAGCACACCTGGATGAGGGTGTGTATAGCAGTAAAAGGATGCTATATTGTCCCCGTCAAATTTGGTGAATTTAAAGCATAAATCTACCAGCGGATCTCGAACATTTTATTATAAAACAAGGGTGAGATTCTGGTCGTCAGCGAGCTATTTTCAGTGTGTAATAAACTGGATTGGCAAGTTCCTAGCAAGAATGAAGTATTGATCGCCGAGCATGTCGATCACAGCAAGGGGAATGTCACATGGCCAACAGGTTTCTCGAGGCATGCTCAGCGCGTGTGCAGGGGGCAAACGATTACTTCTACAAAATTCCAGAATAGTCTCAGCCAATAATATGTGACACGGACCAATAAACTTCCTCAGGAAAACGACACACCTCCGAGCACACATTTTCTTATTACTTCGTCTTCCGGACAGCTGACTACAACTTGGACTACGTCTTATTTAGCAAGGCTAAATTCTTACAGACAGCAGCCTACTCTGCAACTTACAATAGTTTAACATTGCCGTCTGGTGTATTTTCAAGCTTCAAATATAAGTTAAGTGTAACATTCAACGTTTCACTGGAGTTTCGACTGAGTTGTGCACTTCCTAATTTGATTGTGTTAGTTACAGCTAAAATTCAACCTGCATGAGGAGAAGACTCAAGTCATGGGCTATCGCCGTCAACCTTAAAATGGATCCAGTTACATCAAGAGGAACACCATTCACATCGTGGGACGTCAACTCCTGTGCCATCATGAATTGCTAAATATGTAAGGCGATTCTAGCAGTGGAGAGGTGCACGTGACGGAGCCGATGGAATGAAGGAGACGCCTACCAGGAAGCAAACGAACCTCATCATAAAATTTGAGTACATTTTATTGTAATATATCTATCCATCTGAGTAGAAACTAGATGATCTTTCTTCTCTAGCAAGTAGTTCTATTAAATTTGCAATTTTTAGATATATTTCCACACTTTCACTCTTGATGGTGGCAAGGTAGACTAGTTACATGTGTGAACGAGATTTTGAACTCTATTAGAGTAGTTAAATGTAGTTGATCTTCTGAATGATTTTTTTTTAAATTGCAGATATATACTTAAAAATAATCGACCTCACGTTTAATATTCGATTTCGACTACAATTGTGATATTTGGAAGTATTGTGATATGGAATTAAATGTGGTTCTAGTGATTAGAGTTGAAGAGAGTTTCATCTGTGCATAGTCTGACAAGTCTTTTGAATTGTGTCATCTGCTTTCAAGTTAATTTCCAGATAGCTGATAGACGTAATCATCACTAATAATAATAATAATAATAATAATAATAATAATAATAATAATAATAATAATAATAATAATAATAATAATAATTTTAAGTTATATGATCGGGTTAAACAGTGACTTAATGGTCGTAAGCTATAAAAGTGATGGATTATTTTTGAGTAAGTTATTTAATGTGCTCTATTTATGAATTTGCCTGGAATATTGGTAATCACGTGGGATAAGATTATAATGTGTTTAAGCTTGTGTCTTGAGAACACAGCATGTTAGTGGAATTTTGAGCATGTTTTGGGCACAGTTCTTATGTGTAAAACCAAAAGTAATTGAGGCTTATGGACCACGTGCTAGTAATTTAAGATGACCCACCTGATGGTAGTGATTACTGTTTTATATCAGATCTCCGAATAATACTCTTAATTTAGAACTAATCATCGTCGTATTTGAATAATTCACTCTATAAAAGTGATACTCTAAATTCGATCACATACCACATGCAAAGTTGAGTGAGTTTAATTAACCTCTGTTCATCCATGCGATTTCACTGACCTGACCAAGAATAAAAATCATGTAATGATAATAATATGCCAAGGATTCGATTGTAAATAATGTACATAAATTTTCGTGTAACCATGGTATGAATGTATTGTGTGAATGTGGTAGTTAGCAATGTTTTCTAATGTCAGTTGTGCATATTGTGTTTTAATCTGGTCATGGGTTCACCTCAGCGATCCAGATTATTTCGGCGTTGCCTTTGTCGATTTGTTGGTTCAGTGGAAGTGTTTAATGAAACATTATTGAAATTATAATAACGTAACGTCAAGACTTAGGTTTTCTTTTTCTTTTTAATTTAATTCATATTAATAAGATCATTTAGTTTAAAAGCAAAGGCAAAGATTTAAAATAACGAGCAGTTAAAAATTAATCTGTGATTAGGTTGGATATTCAATGGTCATTGTAGATTGAATACTTAATAAGTAACTCAAGGAGATACTGACTGATAACTCATTAATTCATTTAAAGAAGTCATAACTAATTAATAATTAAATAATATGAATAATTTAATCTCTGTCAACTTGATTGTGTTATTAGACAAAATGGCATAAAGGATCATTAAGAGAGGTGTTAACCATATAATTACCACGTGGATAATTGGAAAATTTGAATTTATTTGTTATTGAAAGTAGGAGAAGGTCTTTTGTCAATTATTATGTAAATATTAGAACGAGTTAGGGAAGGCTCAGTTACATTTGATTTCAATTCTGAAGCCAATAAAGGCCAAATTTTTTTATTTATTGTTTTTCAGAACAAAACCTTTGCCTATGCAGATGAAAATAAAATTCAATTTCTGTACAGTCTGATCAAAAATCAACTTCGTGAAAATATTAATGTAACATCAAGAATATGTTGTTTGTTTCTATGTTGTTGTTGTTTGAGTCATCTGTCCATAGACTGGTTTGATGCAGCTCTCCATGCCACCCTATCCTGTACTAACCTTTTCATTTCTACATAACTATTGCATCCTACATCGGCTCTAATCTGCTTGTCATATTCATACCTTGGTCTACCCCTACCGTTCTTACCACCTACACTTCCTTCAAAAACCAACTGAACAAGTCCTGGGTGTCTTAAGATGTGTCCTATCATTCTATCTCTTCTTCTCGTCAAATTTAGCCAAATCGATCTCCTCTCACCAATTCGATTCAGTATCTCTTCATTCGTGATTCGATCTATCCATCTCACCTTCAGCATTCTTCTGTAACACCACATTTCAAAAGCTTCTATTCTCTTTCTTTCTGAGCTAGTTATCGTCCATGTTTCACTTCCATACTGCCCCCATTATTCCCGAGCTAAGCCCAGTCAGCGAGCGAGAGATCCCGAGGTGGACCGTTCTATCGTTGGCTATCACTTTCTAGAGGCATTTAAGGGAAGTTAAGGGTTGATGACCAAGCAGGATAAAAAGAAATGTTAAAACAACACTCTGACATTTATTCACATAAGCAAATAATAAATGAAAATATTCTTAATGATATTCTTTTTTTATTTATTTAGAACTTCCATAATATTGTATTTCTTCCTCGATTTTGAGTGACACGTGTTCTTAATCTCCAGCCTTACTGTGCTGTAATGAAAACCAAAGAAAAATTAGGCCTCTTGCCTTTCCAAATCAAAATATTTGATTGAAAGAATTTTAAAAAAATTAACATAGAAGTTCATAAAATAATTAAACAACTGTCTTGCTAACGAGGGTTTTACAATAAATGTGTTCAAAGCTTTACCAATTCAGAGTAGTCTCAACACGTGGTTTTAAGATGAACTCAACTAAATTTATCATTTACAGTATTTAATATTAGTCAATGACACCAACATGAACTTCAGTGGAAAATGAAAATTGATTTCAAAATTCTCAAAATTAATTAATTATTATTCTGATTATTATTAATATTAATCTCTCATCATTTAATTAACCTATGCTTCATTGTCACACGATCATGTTCTCATTAATTTTCCACTGCATCATTTACCTAACGATCATCATCAGCATTCCAGAATAATTATTTTCCAATTAATTATTACTGACTTGGTTTCACCATAATTCAAAGTAATCATGCGGCTAACGAACTTCTACTTCTGATCTTTGTATGGCATTTCCATTCAAATTAATCTTAAAATATTTCAAAGTTCAACTATACATGTGTCAGAAATTTACGTTATCCACGTGTGAGCTAGTTAAATTAATTTTATTTACAAATCGAGTGCCTTCGTAAGATAACGAGATGATCTTTCCTTTTAAATCTCGCTAATGAAGAAAATAAATCCTTTTCTAGTCTTCCTCGACTTAAGTTGATCAAATTTTCCCTTAAGGGCATGAAAATTACTTCTTAAGGCAGCACACAACGATGAATGTAATCTGCGTCGCAGCAAGTGCACGACCAGATCAAATTAAATGGGACCAACATGATACAAGAGAAATATACGTATTTACATATACACACACATTCACACTAGGAAACACGTATTTTATATACATTATTTATATCGAATCCTGTTTTGGCAAGTTTATTCATGATTTTTACGAGTGGTCAGGTCACGTAATATCTAGCAGAAATAATCTGTGTACTGAAATTATTCTTCATTAATGGTGACTAGTGATCGAAGTCATGGGTATCACTTGGTAGAAACACATTTCACATATCAATGTGAGTTCGTCTAACTCTCGAAATTATAATGGAAGATTCTAGTAAAATCCATAAGCACTACCATCGCTTGGGCCACAGGTTGAAACTATCGCGAGCGTGAGCCTTAATCGTATTATTTTTATTCCCTACCTGTGAAATACACTCGCAACACGTACTCCAATAATTATAATCTATCTTGCGCTCCCAATACACAAGAATAAGTCAAATATCATCATTAAATCATCAATCGCTCAATTATACAACAAATATCCCTCAGGATTGGTCATATTCCAGACCCTTCATGAACAGAGCACATTCAATCTCACATATAAGGACTCTGCTGTAAATTTATGGCTCACGAGCGTTTAATTCTGTTTCATCCGATCTGTAGTCAATATTATTATTACTTAAGTGATTATTACATCCACTGATCCTCGTGGAATATCATAAAATTAGATGACTTCATCATAAATACAACAAGTGATCTTGAAAGACACTAGGTTCGACCCTATTCACTCAAAATGTACACGCAAATTTCAGTCCAATAACTTTCAACATTACAAGGGAAGTAGATTTATCGTGTGGTCAGTGATTTTTAAATATTAAGCTCCTAAGCATGGGAAATCATTCAAAGGCAACCTACATGTCTACTCTAACAGATTCAAAATTTCATTCACACGTACCTAGTCTGCCACGACACCTTAAGAAGTGGAAAAATGAAATGTTTCTAACTACAACAAACTAATAGATCTACGACTTAAAGAAGAAAGACCTCTAGTTGTACAAAAGGTGAGACAGATAAATTAAATTAAAAGGTACTCAAGTTTTAGATGGAGTTCGATCCCCGTCGACAGTCAATTATTCCAGCATTTTCCTCCGGTCAGTCTCCTTCCAATTACCAGATACGCCTCACATTTTACAGCTCCATGGAGGCTTTGTAGCAGTTGTCCCTCGATGAAGTTGTGTTATAGGTGGTTGTGGAATTGTCCATCTTGAGGTGTTCGGCTTCTAAGGCGACTTCCGTAGAATTCCGGTCACAAGCTGTAACTGAGATGACAAGATTAAGTATTTGCACAAGCACACGTCGAACTTTAATAACTCGTCTACACAGTCACACTTAACTTGGTTCTTAAGGCGTGTTTTACTCCATAGGAATTCGCTAATTATCTCGCTAAATTCTGGCAGAACGGGCGTCGACTTGAACTGGAAATCATTTCTCCACGTGGTCGGATAACGTAGCGTCGCACATCCAAGTCTAGAGTTCAGAATAGCAGCACACCGAAGAATATTCAGAGAGAGAGCAATACAGCGAAGGATATTCAGAGAGAGCAATTTACTCGTAACAAGGCATTTTTATCTTATCGGCCTGGGAGGTGTGATCTTCAACGAGAACGATAATTGGCTGATGGTCTCATTTAATTGGCTCAGACTATTCCAGATTCAGAATGCGGTAGTCACGTGATTTGCTTCGACCTTGGCACGGTCCGGGCCATGTATCACCCCTCTGAATGACGAAAAAAACTCGTTCTTAGCTCGCCACTACTTCCCCAATGACACATTGCAGTTCCAAGCAGACAATAAAACTTTTAATTTCCAATTGTTGAAAATATACACAATATCGCCAATTTTAACGGGGAAATCTCTCTCTTGGTTGGAGTATAATTTCGTTAGCAGATGAAATTATAACATAACAGTGTCCACTTCTATTGTTCCGGAAAATTGGCTGATAAATCACATGGTAGTAACGTAGTTGATCTCGCGACAGGTGTCCGTCCTCCTCGAGACTCGGAGTTCTTCGTTCCGCTCCTTGCATCCAATAGCCTAGTCTCTCCATACAGGGTGTTCCACAAGTTTTGTTTCCATCTTCAATAACTCATTTTCCCTTTTAGTAGATGGTTTCACGGTGTCAGTTAATGGTGTAGGTGTTCGGTAGAGTCTTAAATTAGCGGCGTTGTGGACAGCTTCGTAAGATTTGTCCAGACCTTGTATTTTATAAGAATTATTGCCAAATACTTTAATGATCTTGTAGGGTCCCACAAACAATGGTGCAAATTTCGCATAAAATTTGCTCGTAGGCTCGGACACAGCAGGTCTCCTCAATAATACATATTCATTTAATCGGAGAGGCCGGTGAAATTTTCTCCCTTGAACCCTTCGGTTACGCCTCTCAGCGTGGCGTTTCAATGATTCCGTTGCCTTTTCAATGTTTTCCTGGGGAGTAGGTCTCACGGTACCAGGACATTGAATGATGCGGTCCCAAGATCTCACAGGGTAATTATTAAAATGAAGCACTGATGGAATTTGGGAGGTTGCTTCGTGAACAGTGCCATTAGAACACTCCATGATAATTGGAAGTACGTCTACCCATTTCCAATGAGCATTCCCACAAAATATTCTACAGAACTTTGCCAGCTCTTGCATTACACGTTCCGCTGGATTACTGGACGGATGTCTCACGGAATTTAGGACATGTTTGATGCCCAGTTGGGTCATGGCTTGCTTGAATTCGGCCGAGGTGAATTGTGGTCCGTGATCCGTTAATATAGCCTTAGGCTTTCCCATGTGAGGAATTATATTCCGGGTGATTCTCCATAGAACGGCTTTAGTAGTGGCCTTCTGGATTGGATACAACGTTACGTACTTGGAAAATACATCGATGGTCACAACCACACGACGATTTCCCCTCTTAGAAGTTGGAATTTGACCGAACAGGTCCATTATATAGTGTTCTTTCGGAGCAGATGGCAAAATAGGAATGGGACTTTGCTGTAACAAATGAGAACTTGGTTTGACTCTCTGACAAGTGTCACACGTCCTGATGACATCATTTACAAAAGTTCTCAATCCTTCCCATGTGAATGATTCCAATATCGTGGCAACCGTCTTATCCACTCCACCGTGACCTGTAATCCTATGGACGTGCCAAGTAAGAAGTTCCCGTAGCTTCGGTGGAATAACAGCTCGTAATTTCGTCTTGGCGGGGTCAATAAACTTACACAGGATTCCATTGACATAGCGGAAATTTTTAGCTTGCCTCCTTATTTTCCTAAATCCTGGCTCGTCTGGAGTAAGCTTGTCTTCAAGACAGTCAATGATAGGCCGTAACTTAAGGTCCCGTTTCTGTGCCTGTCGAAGGTAATCAAGTTTGCGTAGGAACTCGTGGTCTTCCTGTATTAATGCTATCTGATGTATCTCTGCGACTTCAGAGTTAGGATTTCGACTTAAGCAGTCGGCTAACAAGTTGTTTTTCCCAGAGCAATGTTCTAACTAAAGATTAAATTGTTGTACAAAGAGTGTCCATCCGAAGACTCGTTCGGAAGCCATAGTTGTTTTTAACATGAAGGTTAATGCACGATTGTCAGTCCTAACAACGATGGGAAATCCATAAGTTAATTTCTGCCAATATTTAAGAGCGTAGACTATGGATAACATTTCTAGTTCAGTTGCGGAGTAATGTCTTTCGTGCTTCCTTATCTTCCTGCTGACGAAAGCCAAGTATGTCCTATTTTCAGGGTTCTCCATATCTTCTTGGAAAAGCACGGCTCATATCCCAATGTTTGAGGCATCTGTTTGTAGAATGAAGGGCCTAGTAAAATCAGTGTATCCCAACTTATCATTGTTACGAGCATTTCTTTCGTTTTAGCGAAGGCCTTGTCACATTCGGTGCTCCACTTCCATCTGTTGCCCTTTTTTAAGAGATCCTGCAACGGAGCTACTGTCTGAGTATAGTTTGGACAGTGGTTCGAAAAGAACTGGGCCATTCCCAAGAATTGTCTGACTTGTTTCACTCTCACAGGCTTAGGAAAATTGCTAATGGCTTCGATCTTGACTGGGTTGGGTTTCACGCCATCGCCGTCTATGACATGTCCTAGAAATAGGATCTCGGACTTGCAAAAATGGGATTTCTTCAGGTTCACATGGAAGCCAGCGTCGGATAAATTCTTGAGGAGTTTCTCCAATTTAACCAAGTGTTCTTCTCAGTCGCTAGGAGTAGGTCGTCTACATATCTCGTTGTAAAGGTTTTTACCTCGTCAGTTATGCATCTGACGAGTGCTCGGATAAGCGCGGCGCCAGCGTTACGGATACCGAATGGAAGCCTGCAGAAAACATAGGTTTGTTGGTCGTATATGAACCCTGTCAGTAACCTGGATTTTTCTTCGAGCAGAATATGGAAATAGGATGACGTAAAGTCAACAGAAGAGAAGTATCTCATACCCTTAAATTTTCTAATAATGTCTTTAATCGTCGGAGGCTGATCATTCTCCGGGATTAGCTTTTCATTTATAGAACGAGCATCCAAACATACGCGTAGTGATCCGTCAGCCTTAGAAACGACTACTAAAGGGTTAATATATAGACTGCTAGCTTTCATGACGATTCCATCCCTCTCCATCTCTTCAATAATCTTGCCGACTCTGGAGTGAAATTTTTCCGGTATCGGATACGGCTTCTTCTTGAAGGGTAGCCAGTCTGTCACAAGAAGTGAGTACTGAAAGTTAGGAATAAGACCTGGTTTGGAATCGAACAAGTTCTTATATTTCAGCAGTAAATTCCGAAGCTGGATCTGTTCCTCTTCCGTACCCATGGCTTGCCTTGACTTATCAGAGATAAGATCGAAGGGGTGTACGTCGTTATCGCCTTCTTCTAATACTTTATCTATGGCCATTAAAAGTTCCTCAGAAGCCTCATGGTCTTCGGTTTCCCTCGGAGATAAGGCGTTTGTCTCCCCACAATAAGCATATGGATCGTTTACATTTGAAGGGTTTAACATAGCAGTCGCAGAAAAATCCGCTTTCCTGAATTGAATGGAGTTTGACTGCATGTCAATCATAGATTGGTAAGACATTAGGAAGTCTGCACCTAGAATAATGTTAAATTTATTGTTGGACATGGCTAGGAATACTTGAGGAAATATCGTCCGGCCAATCTCGACATCCAACAATGTCTGTTGTTTACACATGACAGACTTGTCCGGTATTATGCCCTTGATTTTCACATGAGATACCGGTATGACAGGTATATCATTTCTGTCCCTGAGATCTCTCAAAAATACCGTAGAAATGACGCTAATCGTCGACCCAGTATCCATAAGACATTTGACATGAACACTGCAAATCCGTGCTGAAATAATAGGTAAAGTTGATGGTATTTCACTGTTACGCTGACCAACCTCGTCCAATAAATCGTCGGGCTTGGTAGTCCATGAGTCGACCTGTACCACAATCCATTCTCGATGTTTACTGACCATGCCTTCAGGATTCAGGCTATCTCCTTTCACTGGAGATGGAGTTTTTTTAACGGCACCTTGGCTGTGCTCCTGACTCGAGTTACTCTGTTGGCTTCCCCGAGCCTTGGCCTCTTGATATTGAAGGCTTTCCGCCCCCACGATATCAGGGTTGGTATCCTGGGTTTGGATTGCTCTTCGTCATCGTTCGCTTTCCTGTGTCGTGTTCTGCAGGTCCTTTAGGTATTTTTCCTTTTCTTCTTCTCGCCAGTCTCTCCTTCCTCTTGATTGGCGGAAGTCCTGGTTTCGTTTCCTGCTCCTTCGGTAGTCCGAGTATGGTCGCTTTCTCTCGTCACGTCTGGAATATTCCCAGTTTCTGGTGGGTCTATTTCTACGTACGGGCGATCGATCACGAGGTGAATCTTGCCCTCCAGGGTTACGTTTCCACGTTCTCCCTTGGTTGACTGGTTTCGATTCCTCCTCCTTATTTGTTGTCACCTGATGGATCTGAGGTTCCGGGTTTCGTCCCTGACGAACTGGTTCCTTGGACGTCATATCTAATTGCAGTTTGTGTATTCGAGGCTATCCTGATCCTCTGCACATCTGGTGGTAATTGACGTGTGATCAATTTGACCAACTCAGGTTCTGATGGGGGTGAGTCTAGCTCTCGTAATTTCCGTAATTGACTGGAAAGAAAGTCTGCATATCTCGTGGGCGTGGAAGATGCATATTTCCTGGCATATAGCTCCGTCCTGAGGTTGTATTGGACGTCGCTATTCCAGTACTTCTCCAGGAATGCTTTCTTGAAACTTTCGAAATCGTCAAACGAAAATCGAAACGCAACGAACCAGGTATGTACTGAATCTTCCAGGAACTTTTCGGTGACACTTAACTGCCTTTCTGGTGGAATTTTCGCATCGCGAAAGTAATCTTGCAGTTCCCGAATGAAGCCTTTCGGTGTCACGTTTCCTCTGACGTTATTAAATTTCTTGGGCTGGTCTTCGTGGAGACGAATTATATTGACTATCTGTGTCTGGCCGGTTGTATTTACTTCAGACGTATTTACTGTCGGCTCTGAAGAAATGTCAATCGTATTCGCAGCGCATGTTCCTACAGTTGCCAGTGGAGTTGACGTCTGACCCGTGCCGGTTACACGTTGCTCCAGTAAAGCCTGCTTTTCTAGAAATGAGTTAGTGACCTTGCTAGTGTTCTCATTCTGGGCCTTCAGGAGGTGCATTTCATGTACAAGCTCTTTGATTCCATCCGAGTACTCCTTTCGTATCCCTTCAGTTTCAGTTTTAGACTCGGTAGTGACCTTGTGTATAGCATTCATCAAGGTGGTTTTAATTGTCTTTATTTCGCCCCAACTATCCTCAAGTGACTCGTGGATATAATCCATCCGCTCTGCGTTATCAACTTGGGATATCTCGATTTTGTCGAGAATGCCTTTTAGACTTGTAACTTTTCGTTTAATCCAAGGAATATCTTTGCCCAAGCCGTTTTAGTAACTTTAAGGTCCTCTGCGTTCGTGTCAATCTTTCCCTCAATATTCAGGAATGATTGTTCGACTTCGCCCTTATATTTGTCAATTCCGGTTAAGATGTCCTGCTGAACGTTCGCCAATCGTTCACTGAATTCATTGGACATGCTCGCCATAGACTTGGCAATATTTTCGTTCACTTCCTTCTTCATGGTAGCGAAATCATTTTTAACTATCACGAGCTCGCTCTGCATTGAGGCTAGCTTGCCGTTAAAAAGTTTAATGTCAGAACATATCTTCCCTAAACCTTCTTCAGTTTGATTTTGAATGTCCGTCAATTTTTCTTCAATGGCTTCCCCGAGAGATTTTTCGAGATTTATTTGTGCGTCACTGAGATCACTGAGTCCTTTCTCTAAGTGTAACTGAGTTTAACTAAGTTTTTGTTCTAAGTTTTTCTCTAAGTTAGTTTGACTAGTATTCAAATTGGCATTGATCCTCTCCTCCATAGCCAACATCATCTGCCTTAAGTCCTCCATAGTTACAATTATTCATTAAATGGCTATTCTGGTACTGGAAGGATTCTGATCGGGATACTGGAATGTTAGGCATCGAACTCCTCTAACTCACGAAGGCAACGATTTGTCAATATTATGAAAGTTCCGAATTTTCACCAATATCGGTCACAATTATTAATCTAACTTTAGTTAATTATCATCGCAGCAAATTCGAGTTTCTAATTACCAGCAAGAACTGTTTTCGTAAACAAGATTCATATAAGATACATTTAACATGTGCTTATGTTAGCCACAAGCATTTGGGCGAATAAATGTGTCAGAGTCAGCCTAATTTAATTGGTCATCTGATCTTGTCAATGTCATAAACACTGGACAGCACAAGATCATTTTCGAGCTTGGATAAGCCAATATCGAGCCCCACGCTTGGATAAAGCCATCTTAAATGCCCCCATTATTCCCGAGCTAAGCCCAGCCAGCGAGCGAGAGATCCCGAGGTGGACCGTTCTATCGTTGGCTATCACTTTCTAGAGGCATTTAAGGGAAGTTAAGGGTTGATGACCAAGCAGGATAAAAAGAAATGTTAAAACAACACTCTGACATTCATTCACATAAGCAAATAATAAATGAAAATATTCTTAATGATATTCTTTTTTTTTACATAGAACTTCCATAATATTGTATTTCTTCCTCGATTTTGAGTGACACGTGTTCTTAATCTCCAGCCTTACTGTGCTGTAATGAAAACCAAAGAAAAATTAGGCCTCTTGCCTTTCCAAATCAAAATATTTGATTGAAAGAATTTTAAAAAATTAACATAGAGGTTCATAAAATAATTAAACAACTGTCTTGCTAACGAGGGTTTTACAATAAATGTGTTCAAAGCTTTACCAATTCAGAGTAGTCTCAACACGTGGTTTTAAGATGAACTTAACTAAATTTATCATTTACAGTATTTAATATTAGTCAATGACACCAACATGAACTTCAGTAGAAAATGAAAATAGATTTCAAAATTCTCAAAATTAATTAATTATTATTCTGATTAGTATTATCATTAATCTCTCATCATTTAATTAACCTATGCTTCACTGTCACACGATCATGTTCTCATTAATTTTCCACTGCATCATTTACCTAACGATCGTCATTAGCATTCCAGAATAATTATTTTCCAATTAATTATTACTGACTTGATTTCACCATAATTCAAAGTAATCATGCGGCTAACGAACTTCTACTTCTGATCTTTGTATGGCATTTCCATTCAAATTAATCTTAAAATATTTCAAAGTTCAACTATACATGTGTCAGAAATTTACGTTATCCACGTGTGAGCTAGTTAAATTAATTTTATTTACAAATCGAGTGCCTTCGTAAGATAACGAGATGATCTTTCCTTTTAAATCTCGCTAATGAAGAAAATAAATCCTTTTCTAGTCTTCCTCGACTTAAGTTGATCAAATTTTCTCCTAAAGGCATGAAAATTACTTCTTAAGGCAGCACACAACGATGAATGTAATCTGCGTCGCAGCAAGTGCACGACCAGATCAAATTAAATGGGACCAACATGATACAAGAGAAATATACGTATTTACATATACATACACATTCACACTAGGAAACACGTATTTTATATACATTATTTATATCGAATCCTGTTTTGGCAAGTTTATTCATGATTTTTACGAGTGGTCAGGTCACGTAATATCTAGCAGAAATAATCTGTGTACTGAAATTATTCTTCATTAATGGTGACTAGTGATCGAAGTCATGGGTATCACTTGGTAGAAACACATTTCACATATCAATGTGAGTTCCTCTAACTCTTGAAATTATAATGGAAGAATCTAGTAAAATCCATAAGCACTACCATCGCTTGGGCCACAGGTTGAAACTATCGCGAGCGTGAGCCTTAATCGTATTATTTTTATTCCCTACCTGTGAAATACACTCGCAACACGTACTCCAATAATTATAATCTATCTTGCGCTCCCAATACACAAGAATAAGTCAAATATCATCATTAAATCATCAATCGCTCAATTATACAACAAATATCCCTCAGGATTGGTCATATTCCAGACCCTTCATGAACAGAGCACATTCAATCTCACATATAAGGACTCTACTGTAAATTTATGGCTCACGAGCGTTTAATTCTGTTTTATCCGATCTGTAGTCAATATTATTATTACTTAAGTGATTATTACATCCACTGATCCTCGTGGAATATCATAAAATTAGATGACTTCATCATAAATACAACAGGTGATCTTGAAAGACACTAGGTTCGACCCTATTTACTCAAAATGTACACGCAAATTTCAGTCCAATAACTTTCAACATTACAAGGGAAGTAGATTTATCGTGTGGTCAGTGATTTTTAAATATTAAGCTCCTAAGCATGGGAAATCATTCAAAGACAACCTACATGTCTACTCTAACAGATTCAAAATTTCATTCACACGTACCTAGTCTACCACGACACCTTAAGAAGTGGAAAAATGAAATGTTTCTAACTACAACAAACTAATAGATCTACGACTTAAAGAAGAAAGACCTCTAGTTGTACAAAAGGTGAGACAGATAAATTAAATTAAAAGGTACTCAAGTTTTAGATGGAGTTCGATCCCCGTCGACAGTCAATTATTCCAACATTTTCTTCCGGTCAGTCTCCTTCCAATTACCAGATACGCCTCACATTTTACAGCTCCATGGAGGCTTTGTAGCAGGTGTCCCTCGATGAAGTTGTGTTATAGGTGGTTGTGGAATTGTCCATCTTGAGGTGTTCGGCCTCTAAGGCGACTTCCGTAGAATTCCGGTCACAAGCTGTAACTGAGATGACAAGATTAAGTATTTGCACAAGCACACGTCGAACGTTAATAACTCGTCTACACGGTCACACTTAACTTTGTTCTTAAGGCGTGTTTTACTCCATAGGAATTCGCTAATTATCTCGCTAAATTCTGGCAGAACGGGCGTCGACTTGAACTGGAAATCATTTCTCCACGTGGTCGGATAACGTAGCGTCGCACATCCAAGTCTAGAGTTCAGAATAGCAGCACAGCGAAGAATATCCAGAGAGAGAGCAATACAGCGAAGGATATTCAGAGAGAGCAATTTACTCGTAACAAGGCATTTTTATCTTATCGGCCTGGGAGGTGTGATCTTCAACGAGAACGATAATTGGCTGATGGTCTCATTTAATTGGCTCAGACTATTCCAGATTCAGAATGCGGTAGTCACGTGATTTGCTTCGACCTTGGCACGGTCCGGGCCATGTATCACCCCTCTGAATGACGAAAAAAAAAACTCGTTCTTAGCTCGCCACTACTTCCCCAATGACACATTGCAGTTCCAAGCAGACAATAAAACTTTTAATTTCCAATTGTTGAAAATATACACAATATCGCCAGTTTTAACGGGGACAATACAATGCCACACTCAACACGAAAGTTTTCAAAAACATTTTTCTAATTCCGATATCAATGTTTGAAGTGAGCAAATTTCTTTTCTTCAGAAAGCTCTTCCTTGCTTGTGCTAGTCTGCATTTTATGTCCTTACTTCTGCCATCGTTAGTTATTTTACTACCCAAGTAACAATAGGCCCTATTCATCTACTTCCTTTAAGACTTCATTTCCTAATCTAATATTTCCTGCATCACCTGCCTTCGTTCGACAGCAATCCATTACTTTTGTTTTGGACTTATTTATTTTCATCTTGTACTCCTTACCCAAGACTTCATCCATACCATTCAGCAACTTCTCGACATCTTCTGAAATCCCAGATAAAATAACAATATCATCGGCAAATCTCAAGGTTTTGATTTCCTCTCCTTGGACTGTGATTCCCTTTCCAAATTTCTCTTTGAGTTCCTTTACTGCCTGTTCTATGTAAACATTGAAAAGGAGAGGGGACAAACTGCAGCCTTGCCTCACTCCTTTCTGGATTGCTGCTTCTTTTTCAAAGCCCTCAATTCTTATCACTGCAGACTGATTTTTATACAGATTGTAGATAACTCTTCGTTCTTGGTATCTGATCCCTATCATCTTCAGAATCATAAATAGCTTTGTCCAATCAACATTATCGAATGCCTTTTTTAGATCTACGAATGCCATGTACGTGGGCTTGTCCTTCTTGATTTGATCCTCTAAGATCAGACGTAAAGTCAGGATTGCTTCACGTGTTCCTACATTTCTTCTGAAGCCAAATTGATCTTCTCCCAACTCAGCTTCAACTTGTTTTTCCATTCTTCTGTAAATAATACGTGTTAAAATTTTGCAGGCATGAGATACTAAACTAATGGTGCGGTAGTTTTCACACCTGTCAGCACCGGCTTTCTTGGGAATAGGTATAACAACATTCTTCCGAAAATCGGATGGACTTCTCCTGTCTCATACATCTTGCACACTAAATGAAATAACCTTGCCATGCTGGTTTCTCCTAAGGCAATCAGTAATTCAGAGGGAATGTCATCAATTCCAGGTGCCTTGTTCCTATTGAGGTCACTCACAGCTCTGTCAAACTCTGGCCTCAAAACTGGGTCTCCCATTTCATCAGCATTAACAGCTTCTTCATGTTCGAGAACCAAATTATCTAAATCTTTACCTTCATACAACTGTTGGATATGCTCCTGCCATCTTTCTGCTTTGTCTTCTTTCCCTAGAAGTGGCTTTCCATCTGAGCTCTTAATATTCATACACCTAGATTTCCTTTCTCCAAAGGTTTCCTTGATTTTCCTGTATGCAGCATCTACCTTTCCCAGGACCATACAGCCTTCGACATCCTTGCACTTCTCCTTCAGCCATTCTTCCTTAGCTACCTTGCACTTTCTATCCACTTGAATCTTTAATCGCCTGTATTTTTTTCTGCCCTCTTCATTTCTAGCATTCTTGTATTTTCGTCGTTCATCAATCAGGTCTAGTATCTCCTGAGTTATCCACTGATTCTTAGTTGATCTTTTCTTCCTTCCTAACATTTCTTCAGCAGCCCTACTGACTTCATTTTTCATGACTCTCCACTCTTCCTCTATAGTGTTTCCTTCAGCCTTTTCATTTAGTCTTTGTGCAACATGTTCCTTGAAACAATCCCTCACACTCTTTTCTTTCAACTTGTCTAGATCCCATCTTTTTGCATTCTTTCCTTTCTTCAATTTCTTCAACTTCAGATGGCATTCTATGACCAACAAGTTGTGGTCAGAGTCCATGTCTGCTCCCGGAAAGTTTTGCAATCCAACACCTGGTTTCTGAATCTCTGCCTAATCATAATGAAGTCTATTTGATACCTTCCAGTGTCTCCAGATCTCGTCCACGTATACAGCCATCGTTTGTGGTGTTTGAACCAAGTATTGGCAAGGACTAAATTATGATCAGTACAGAATTCAACCAGCCAACTTCCTCTTTCCTTCCTTTGTCCCAATCCAAATTCTCCTACTGTACTACCTTCTCTTCCTTGGCCTACCACTGCATTCCAGTCTCCCATCACAATTAGATTCTCGTCACCTTTTACATATTGTATTAAATCTTCTATCTCCTCATATATTCTTTGGATTTCTTCATCATCCGCTGAACTAGTAGGCATATAGACCTGCACTATTGTGGTGGGCATTGGTTTGGTGTCTATCTTGACGACAATAATTCTTTCACTATGCTGGTCGTAGTAGCTTACCCGCTGCCCTATTTTCTTATTCATTGTTAAACCAACTCCTGCATTTCCCCTGTTTGATTTTGTGTTGATAATTCGGTAGTTGCCTGACCAAAAATCTTGTTCTTCCTGCCAACGTACTTCACTTATACCAACTACATCTAACTTTAGCCTATCCATCTCCCTTTTCAGATTCTCTAACCTACCACAACGATTTAAACTTCTAACATTCCACGGTCCGACTCGCAGAATGTCAGTATCCATCTTCCTGATGATGGCCCCCTCTCGTGTAGTCCCCACCCGGAGATCCGAACGGGGGACCAGTTTACCTTCGGAATATTTTACCCGGGAGGAAGCCATCATCAGTACATCATTCATACAGAGAGAGCTGCATGTCCTCGGGAGTTAGTTACGGCTGTAGTTTCCCGTTGCTTTCAGCCGTGTAGCAGTATCAACACAGCTAAGCCATGTTGAGTATTATTACAAGGCCGTATCAGTCAATCATCTAGACTGCCGCCCTTGCAACTATCGAAAGGCTGCTGCCCCCCTTTCGATGAACCATTCGTTTGTCTGGTCTCTCAACAGATACCCATCCGATATGGTTGCACCTGCGGTTCGGCTATCTGCATCATTGGGACACGCAAGCCTCCCCACCGCGGCAAGGTCACATGGTTCACAGAGGAGGTTGTTTTTATAAGTGCTTATATATAATAAATGTCAGAAATGTTGTTTGAATTTAATTTTTGTTTGGTCGTCAATCCTATTCCTTTAAAATGCCTCTGAAATAAGGTCAGCCGGTGAACAAACTTTCCCCCTTGCGATCTCCCGCTCATCAACTGGGTTCGGCCAGGGTAAAAGGGGGCAATATAAACTTGAAAGGATTATCCATTTCTTTGGTCACATAATGCAACATGGTGAAGGAAGCCTCAAAAGGCTCATAATATTAGAAAATGTGCCACGAAAGAAGAAACATGGAGGAGCCTCTACATGTTTGACAGACTGAATAAAATACACAACATAGATATCCATCTTACAAGCGACTCGTCTGGCAGAAGACCGTGAAGGATGGCAACAGACACAAGATCATGATCTTCAGGATTGAGGAAATGATACAGAGAGAAGCATTACAATGCTCATTCTGAATATGAAATGATACTCAAGTTTTACATTCAAAATAATTTCTTTAATTAATTTTCAAGTACATACAGAACAATACAATACAATAAGATACAATGAAGAAGATTACATTTTAAGAAACTGTTAACACTTAATGCTGTTCAGCATTCTCCATTTTGATGTCCCATAAGATATGATCTCAATATCTTCAGCATGAATATGGAGAGGGTGACTAAAATGACCTAGACAATTTTTAAAGTATGTAACAAGGAACAACTTTTATGGAAAGCTGAGAAGGGAGGAAATACTTGTCTATACACATGGATGAATATTATTTAAGTTAATTAAAAAATTAATATTATAAACAAAAATTGATGTTCTTACAAAAATTATTACCGGTAATAACTGAGCAAGAGCTCAGATTATACCAACAGATCACGAAAGAGGACCTGCAGGGAAATTGCACATTGTTGAGCACAGAACTATAATGATGAGTTCCAAGCCAAAGTTAAAAGTCCTTTAACAAAGTGTATTCTTTGTGCTGCCAGCTCTGCAGCTCTACTGAGATTGAACAATTCTTTTACTTTCTATCTTTCAGCCTAAATTAGGAATGATGGCTGAAGCCGTACATTTGAATCAACATAGGCAAGCGAGGTAACTATCAATAATGAAGATGTATTCCAGAAATGTAACACATATAATATGAAACATATATTTACAAATACAACTGTAGCAAGGAAGATCTATTAATGCATATCACCCTTCATAATAGATGTACAAAACACCAACATAAATATTCATCAAACTAACAAGGAAGGGTCCCGACAGTTGTTGCCACGATCTGAATGAGACATATTTAGTCATGTTTCAGACCATAAATGACTTATAGTCAATTTTTAGCTTATATGGGCCATTATCTGCAGAGGATGAGTAGTATGATTGTCCCAGATTTTCTTACAGTGGTTCAGAATGTTGTCACAGAGCACGGAACAAGGTTTTTTCATCTATATTAAGGGTCATAAATTATAGAACATGAACTTTACAACATTGCAATAGTAGACTGAAGTATGTCATCATAAGGATCATCCTTCCTATATAATCCACTGTTTTAAACTTCCATGCATTTGCTTTTGAACTCTCTGCATTTCAGTTTTAATTCTGGGAAACTGTATTTTCTGTTATTATAGCCCATAGCAGCTAAACATGTTCCACTGTGTACATTTTGTACAATGTATGAAATTTTCTTGTATAGCAATAGGACCACTTACTTGTAAAAAAAAAAAAAAAAAAGGAGAAGAAGAGAGTTATATATACAACTTACTACATAGCCTAAAGATGATGTCACTTCAAAACTAAATTGTGTACCACATTAGTAAACAAAATACTTATAATAGTTATGGGAAGGAACAACAAGTGCAAATCAAGTTATACATAGAATGACAACAAGAAAAAACAATGACAGATCAGTGTGAGAAGAGGGGAAATAGAGGAGACAGTCAGTATATTTGAAGATGTGGAGATTGTCCTTGTAATGTGGTGTTTTCTTTCCACTTCTCCCTTTTCCTTCACTGGCCTGTCACTGTGTTTTCTTCCTTTTTAATGTTCCTGTTGCTAACTTAAAAACTTATGATCTTAATCATGCATAATTAATAATTAGCAAGAAAAATATATTAATTAAGCAGACAGATTTTTACACAGGCTGATTTCTTCTCAGTTTCTCAATGGATTACAGAAATGAAACATTTATAACATACACACTGGTATGAGAAATGTCTATATTTCCACTGAAAGATGTAACACAAAATGTTTTAAAAAGGTAAAAATTTAATTCATACAGGACTCAAGTGAAAGTTTTAACTTCTCCTCAGTTCCTTTACACTAGGTTATTCCTGTTTCAAATCCTTTGAATATTCCTGGCCAATTACAATACCAAGTGAAAGAACATTTGTTGTATGCTAATAGGAAAGAACACACCTTACATTTAAACAATTTTTATTGTATGCTACATCAACTGAATGATCCACTGGCAATCAAAAAATAACTAGCCTAGAGATGGTCATGGAAAATAAACCTTCGCATAACAAAAACAAGAGGCTAAGTAAGTATTTCCAACAATATTTAGGAAGGAAGAGAAACAAAATACACAAACATGAATCAATATGTACCAGGGATGTATTGGATATGTAAAATATATCACTGAATATGGTCTGGATAGAAACATCCAGGATAGCAACTAAAGTGTCAGGTTTGTTCTACTCCTGAAAAAAATATCAACCAGTATGAAATCTATACTTATATTCCCATGACACTCAGGCTTTCTATCCGAGCTGATGGTGGAAATGTTGGGTATCTAATCAGCCTTCAGGCTGAAGACTCAGCATGGACCAGGGAGAGAGAAAAACAACCTTAACATGAACACTCAACTAGTTTTTGAAATTTCTTCCTATCACACCAATCTTTTACAAGCTTGCAGAGTAAGCTGGTTCATTTACAGTAACTTCATCAGCTATTATATTTTTTAATGTATTGTATTTTAATTTTTATTCAAATGTTTGTTAAAATATCACCAGTAATATAAAAATTCATCAATATTTGCTTTTCAATTTATTCTCCTTAAATATAAAAACAAGCTTATCTATGAAATTTACTTGATCAAGCAAAAATATGACAAGAAATTAAGTTTTGTAATAAAATACCTACATTTAAAAAATTATAATACTAAGAAATTCATGACTAGAGCCCAGATGTATATGACCTAAAAATGTTGAAAATATGTAAGCACTTATGACCTAAAATGTATTAAAATATAACAATAAATATGACTTCAAAATCTAGCACATTCAATAATAATAATAAATAGGTAATAATATTAATTTTTATTACTATATTTTGAATTTATTTAAGTTCTCAAGTAGGAACGATCTTGTATTTTCAAGCAACATTGACTTGTAAGAAGGAAAAATATCATTAAAATATAATTATTTTGTTGAAATGAATGCCATATGGAATCTTTTGGCATTACGAGTTGGTAGCAGTTATGATACCACTACTGAACAAATTTTATCATCATGAGCACTGTCATCTAGTCGTACATTAGCTGAGGAACTAAAGTATGTGGAAATTTCAAATTTTGTATTTTGCTTCATTAATCTCAAGAATGTTTAAAGAAACCTCTGGTGAGAAAACAAGTGAGGAAAAAATTACACAGGTTTATGAATGGCAGACAAGACTGAAATAAATGTTTTTGCAAGGGCTATGCCAGTAAGTTATCAATAATCATGCAAGCAGTAAATGATCATCAATTTTGAGATAACTACATTCAATGAATTTGCAACATTGTACACAGTGACCACCAGTGATAATTTTTTTTTTTTTGCTGAAGTAATAATCAATATGAATGACCATGATAATGATTGTTTGAACACAATTACTGAAGATAAATCCCAGTTCTGTTACTATGATCAGTAGTCTAAAAGTCAGTCAAGTGAGTAAAAGTCTCTGTGGAAATATTTGTGCAGCAAACAAAAATATATAGTTGTGCTAGAAGTTTTATTTCACTCACTCTCAGGGTGAAATAATATCAGTTTCAACAGATAAAATGTATTCTGAAAGAGCAATGATTTGTACACCATGAAGAAGTTGTTGCAAATAGAATGGGAGCCTTATAACAAGAATTAATCAAATATTTTCCAGTTTCAGGAATCCTCCCAAACACTGCCACAAGCGTGTCACTGACTAAGGAAGTGACTCTAAAGCCATGGAAGTTCGTTATTACTCCCCAAAGAAACCAAATCTGGGGATTTTCTGTTATTACATAGATGACAATGAATTCAATAACATATTAGTGGACATCATTTTGAGCAACCTATGAGATGACATAAAGGAGGAAATATAATTTTTCAAAATTCTTGTAAGCTAAAATAAATTTAACTTCTGATGCAACAAAAGATATCAAGGTTCAAATTCACATGCACATTTTTTTTATAATTCACAAAACTTACGAGAAGTATTCTTCATAAAAGAGTACCTTAGTCTATAAAAAACTCTCAGTGAGTCTCTCTTGAACAATGTTGCTCCTCCACATGAACAGGTTACAAAAGGCACATACAAAACTACAATATCAATATATAGTCACTTTCCAGTTTTGAACCGAGTCTCTTTCTCATTTATTTCCTTAAACGTTATAACACAAAGAGTTTGTCGATTCTTTTCCCTCTCTTATTTACTAAATTAAACTTTTCTACACGGTTCTTACTTCTGTATAAAATCTTCTGTTTCACTCGTTAATTTGGATATTTACACAGAGTCCATCAGTTTCCATTTCTGTGCCATGAAAGTCATTTTTTAGTCCAATCTTGATTGGTTGGACGTCAAACTTGGATCATTGGACCTGAAAAAAAGATGACTACATAGAAAGTACCTTTTGAAAGGTACATGAAATGTACAAATATAAATGGGAAGGATAATCTAAGTCTCCAAATGATGTGTTTTCAATGTACAATGACAAATAAGTTTTTAACTGCAATACAAGGAAACTAACTGCAAATCAGCATTGTTAGCATTCAAGCCTGCTGACCCATGGTGCAATGTGTACAAGGAAAAGCTGTTCCTGTAAACCTCATAACAATCTAATCTGCTACATGTACACTAGGGTAAGGTGGAAGGAAAAGAAAAGTCTTCTGTTTCACCCACAGTGTCAAAAGTTGCTGAAAGACATAGTGAGAAAATCATCAAAATTATTTTGATCACAAACAATACCTTCAGGTGGCACCCCCTCCCCATCCCCCAAATTTAGAGATAAATTAATCATTTTTCTACTATGATGCTTATCAACTACTGTGGGATGATGAGTCTAAATGACATTGACACTAATGTTAACTTGTTTAATACAATGTTAAAAGCTTTATGTGTCAAACATATCCCTAAACGATGAATAAATGTTTCTCTCAATTTTTGTCCATTGTTAGATGATGAAACCATGAAAATGACAAATTCCTTCGACGTTATAAACAAACCCTAGATGACACAGACTTACTGCTTCTTAAGAAATTGCATAAAGGAGTTGATCAGAAAATAAAAAATATAGGTATATCCATAATTTAGCTAACAAATTAAATTCTAATCATGCATGGTACTAACTTAGACTCCTGGGAATAGGGAAACATCAACGGAGACAGACAAATCCTGACATTCTACTTGAGGAATTGAATGATTACTTTAGTAGAGTAAATATTCAAGCTACCTCACTTAACTCTTGTGTGGTCGCATGAAAAAAGAAACATATTTGGTTCCGCAAGTCAAAAAGACTGGGCATTATTAAAAGCATGGTAGAGTTACTGACTCCTCTTTTTTTTATCTATAGTCCATTATGTAATAACAAATGAGTCAATAAAGCTTAGTTATGAAAAGCATTTATGTAAAAGAAATATATTATTTTAAATAAAAAGAAATAATGTAACCCTCCAAAGTATAAATTACTACACATGAAATAATGTGATAATATATCTTGAAAATCAGAAGCTCGTTTCATCTGTTTACATTTAAGCATCCAACAAATAGCTATTTAATTATAAAGAAGCTCACATTCGATTGTAGAAACAAAGACAGGTTTGCTGAATTACTCATCTGCATCTCTTTGTCCTCAACATCTCTGTTTCCTACAACATATTTGTTACAGATGTTCGTCATGTGCTTTTTACGTATATACTTACAACATGAAGAACAAGTGACTTTTGTCTTAAGATTTTGCTGCCATGAATAGTAAGAACAGCAGGTAGCAGCACCTGGAGCATAGCGCCGTTGATTTTCTTCGATTCCAGCCAGCTGTCTTGTTTTGACTTTTAGTTGCCATGGTAGATTTTCAAGAGTCGATTTGTATGTCAAGTAATCCATGCACAGTTCTTGTGAGATAGCTTTTAGGAATTAACGTCTATGAATGTTTTGTTTGGTATTTCCAAGGTAAATACTGTAGTAGTTGACTCCAGCAATATTCATCAAGCAAAAAATACGGAAAGAGACCACCTGTTTGTTTTTCTTGTGACTGATAGGTCTCCTTCAATTTATCTAAGGTGTCTACGCCATTGTAATGTGTTAGAATTATGGGTTTGCATTTTTCACCACATTCTTCATCTATGGAGTCAGAACGGTGTTCAGGCGACAGCAACAGAACCACTTTATTTGGTTTGGACTTGTATGATACAAGAGTAGCATGTTCACCATAGGACTGGTCTCCACTGATTAACATTTAACAATAACATGTTAAATGTTTAAACTGTTAAATGTTAACTGGTGACACTATCAACATGTTAACTGTTAAATGCTAAATACTGTTTCATTTAACATTGTGTCCACACTTATAAACATGTTAAGCTTGACTTCGCTGGGCTGAGTGGCTCAGACGGTTGAGGCGCTGGCCTTCTGAACTCAACTTGGCAGGTTCGATCCTGACTCAGTCCGGTGGTAATTGAAGGTGCTCAAATACGTCAGCCTTGTATTGGTGGATTTATGGGCACGTTCTGTGATGGACATGCTACCGCAAAACGTGATACCTGTGTCACCCACAAAAGTGAGGGAATAGACTCACGATCATAGGAAATGGAAATCAGTTGTTGCAAAAAAGTGGCAATAACATTCAGTCAGTAAATATTTTCTTACCCAGTAGAAATTCAATTGGGAAATGGACTTATAAACTCTTGTATAGTCAATATCCATATGAACTGATCATAACCTCAGGGCGCTTTATTATAACAGCTATCCGCTGCAGTCGCTTAAGTGCAGCCAGTATCCAGTATTTGGGAGACAGTAGATTCGAACCCCACTGTCGGCAGCCCTGAAGATGGTTTTCCGTGGTTTAATTAAGGCCACGGCCGCTTCCTTCTTCACGCAAAAGAACTCGAGTGAGACAAAATTCTGGCACGTCGGTGTCTCCAAGAAAACGCAAAAGTAGTTAGTGGGACGTAAAGCGAATAACATTATTATTAAACTTGACTTCCTTTGTTTGTTTATATATATATATATATATATACAGGTAGTTCATCATATCAGTTTGTGGTAATAAATTCAGGTGGTGTCTTGTATTTTCAAACTAGGACAATGGACTCAGATGAAGATGATTTGACCTTTGTTATTGCCACTGTTGGTTCTTACAAGATCTTGAGAATGAAAGAAAGGAGAATGTGGGTACGACAATATCTCAATAAAAGGCACAATGTGGATGATATTCTGAATGAGATAAAAGTACAAGACAGGTTTGGATTTAAAATCTTTCTGAGAATGTCTGAACATGATTTTAATGTAGTTTTGGAAAAAAAATACCTCCTACCATAAGAAAGGAGGATACACAGTTATGAGCAGCTATTCCACCTCACCTGCGTCTTAGGATAACTCTACGTTTCCGCACAGTATAAAATTCATCGACTCCCATCCCCAACTTCTGACTTTTCTGAACTTTTTGCAATTCTCGATTGTATTGGGAGCGGAGGGAGGTTTCTTTAATGCACTTGTGGGAGCAATTATAGACAGTTTTGAGTTCCTGGAAACTGTCGGCTTTCCTCGCTTTATGTCGGTATTCCTTCGATGAGACATCCCACAAAGAAAGCATTTCTATTATATCATTAATTAAGTCCAGAGCACTCCATTTCTGAATATAAATTTCAGTATAGTGCAGAGAGAATGACACACGTGCACGTACTGTATTTGTAGCTTGTAACTATAATCCAACTTTTGCTCTTTCACGAGAAGCATGCCGTTTAAGCTATCTGTTGGCATGCAAACAGCACAGAAGTTGCCGAAGCTGTGCCGACATCTATTGCGCGGACATTCATTGTGAAATCACTGATGTATATGGTGAGCATGTAATTTCTCGCTCAGGTATTGTAACATGGTGTAAGCAATTTGTCACCGGATGCACGGATCTCACAGACGAATATCAGGAAGGCAGACCTGCAACGTCCAGAACCGTTGCAAATGTTGACCATGTGGATGAGATAATTAGAAGGATTGACGAATAACACTGCAGAAAATTGCCAGTATGCTGAAAATTTTGTATGGCAGTGTGTTCTTCATTGTTCACCAGCACCTTGGATTTTGTAAACTGTGTCAAAGATGGGTCCCACGTATCCCCCTCAAACTTATCAGAAGCCTACTGCATCCCCCAGCGTCAGTGGGTAGGGTCTGACACATCCCACTCTGATGAGTCTAGTGTCAGACCTAAGACAAAACGCTGGTTAATAGAGCAAACGCCTGAAAAGCCATACATCTAACTTTTGATCTGATTTTTGATATGCTCTATTGGTGGAAAAATATCTAATTCCCTCCATGGGAACTTAGAATTTCCACATACCACTTAGTCGAGCAGCTCGTCTCCTTTCTCCCAAGTCTTCCCAGCCCAAACTTTGCAACATTTTTGTAACGCTATTCTTTTGTTGGAAATCGCCCAGAACAAATCGAGCTGCTTTTCTTTGGATTTTTTTCCAGTTCCTGAATCAAGTAATCCTGGTAAGGGTCCCATACACTGGAACCATACTCTAGTTGGGGTCTCACCAGAGACAAATATGCTCTCTCCTTTACATCCTTACTACAACCCCTAAATACTCTTATAACCATGTGCAGAGATCTGTACCCTTTATTGACAGTCATATTTATGTGATTACCCCAATGAAGATCTTTCCTTATCTTAATACCTAGGTATTTACAATGATCTCCAAAGGGAACTTTCACCTCATCAATGCAGTAATTAAAACTGAGAGGACTTTTCCTATTTGTGAAACTCACAACCTGACTTTTATCCCCATTTATCATCATAACATTGCTTACTGCCCATCTCACAACATTATCAAGGTCATTTTGCAGTTGCTCACAATCTTGTAACTTACTTATTACTCTGTACAGAATAACATCATCTGCAAAAAGCCTTATCTCTGATTCCACTTCTTTACACGTATCATTGATATATATAAGAAAACATAAAGGTCCAATAATACTGCCTTGAGGAATTCCCCCTCTTAATTTTTACAGGGACAGATAAAGCTTCACCTACTCTAATTCTCTGAGTTCTATTTTCTAGAAACAGAGCCACCCATTCAGTCACTCTTTTGTCAAGTCCAATTGCACTCATTTTTGCCAGTAATCTCCCATGATCTACCCTATCAAATGCCTTAGACAGGTCAATCGCGATACAGTCCAATTGACCTCCTGAATCCAGGATATCTGCTATATCTTGCTGGAATCCTACAAGTTGGGCTTCAGTGGAATAACCTTTCCTAAACCCAAACTGCCTTCTATCAAACCAGTTATTAATTTTGCAAACATGTCTTATATAATCAGAAAGAATGCTTTCCCAAAGCTTACATACAATGCATGTCAAACTGACTGGCCTGTAATTTTCAGTTTTATGTCTAGCACCCTTTCCTTTATATACAGGGGCTACTATTGCAACTCTCCATTCATTTGGTAAAGTTCCTTCATGCAAACAATAATCAAACAAGTACTTCAGATATGGTACTATATCCCAACCCATTGTCTTTAGTATATCCCCAGAAATCATATCAATTCCAGCTGCTTTTCTAGTTTTCAACTTTTGTATCTTATTGTAAATGTCATTGCTGTCATAGGTATATTTTAATACTTCTTTAGTATTAGTCACCTCCTCTATCTGGACATTATCTTTGTAACCAACAATCTTTACATACTGCTGACTGAATACTTCTGCCTTTTGAAGATCCTTGCATACACACTCCCCTTGTTCATTAATGATTCCTGGAACGTCCTTCTTGGAACCTGTTTCTGCCTTAAAGTACCTATACATACTCTTCCATTTTCACTAAAATTAGTGTGGCCACCATTTATACTTGCCATCATGTTATCCTTAGCTGACTTCTTTGTTAGATTCAATTTCCTAGAAAGTTTCGTCAATTTATCCTTACTTCCACAGCCATTTCTAACTCTATTTCTTTCCAACCTGCACCTTCTTAGTCTCTTTACTTCTCTGTTATAATATAGTGGATCTTTACCATTCCTTACCACTTTTAAAGGTACAAACCTATTTTCACATCAAAATGTAAGTTACAGTAGCTCGCTGCGAGAGCACGCTGTATGTCGTGACCATGGCCAATGCGGAGCAAGCTACAGTAACTGCTGACACATCCGATAGGAAGGTTGGTGTCGTATCCCATCGTGTTGTGTGTGCAGAGCGGGCTAGGCTCAATGGCGCGTCAACTGGATGTTCACTCCAAATTGGAGATGCGTGCAACGATCAGATTTCTATGGGCTAAACCCTCCTCAAACTCAATGAACTAAATCAATTCCTAAATAAGGCACAGCTGATAAAAGATTTATAATAACTCTACTCCTCAAAATGATATTTGTCCTCAAGGTAAAACATATCCTATAAAAGCTGTTCCTGTTGCCAGGAATAGGATTACTACGCCTGCCGATCAGGTATGTATATAATTATAACAACCATAATATATTCCACGTCCTACATGGAGGTAAAGACAAATACAGAAGAAAGATGCTCCGCATACATGTAAAGTTCATAGTAACCACCCGTAGTCGACATCACGACAGACATTCCTCAACAATTGCTTTAAACCCATCCCAGAGTCTGTTTACATTTTATTTACCGTTTTCCACCGATCGTAGTTACTTATTAAAAACTCCCTCATGCCTGTTTTATCAGCCATATGGTTCTGCCTAACAGTCCTAATTTTAATCTCTTCCTTTCTTTCACATTTATTTTTAATTACCACAAAAACAGCTTCGTGATCACTAATACCATCTATTACTTCGGTTTCTCTACAGAGCTCATCTGGTTTTACCAGCACCACATCCAGGATATTTTTCCCTCTAGTTGGTTCCATCACTTTCTGAATCAGGTGCCCTTCCCAAATTAACTTATTTGCCATTTGTTGGTCATGCTTCCTCTCATTTGCATTACCTTCCCAATTGACATTTGGTAAATTGAGATCACCCGCGACGATCACGTTCTTTTCCTTATCGTTTCCCACATAGCTGATTATCTTATCAAATAATTCTGAGTCAGCATCTGCGCTATCCTTTCCTGGTCTGTACACTCCAAAGACATCAAGTTGCCTATTATCTTCAGAAATGAGCCTTACCCCAAGAATTTCGTTCTTGTCATCTTTAACTTTTTCGTAGTTTACAAATTCTTCTTTCAGGAGAATGAATAGTTCCCCTCCTACCATTCCTATCCTATCTCTATGATACACCCTCCAGTTCCGTGAGAAAATTTCTGCATCCATTATATAATTTCTCAGCCATGATTCAACTCCTATTACAATATCTGGCAAGTATATATCTATTAAATTACTTAATTCTATTCCTTTCTTTACAATACTTCTACAGTTGAGCACTAACAGTTTTATGTCATCCGTACTTAATTTCCAGTTCCCTGTTCCCTTCACACCGCTCCCTAGGCCACCCTGTTTCCCTGAATGTACTTCCCTATAAACCTTCTAAACAAATTTCCTAACTTATATGTACCACTGCAGTTTAAGTGATGGCCATCTGAGCGCAGATCCCTATCTCCTACCCACCCATTAGGATCTAGAAATTTCGCTCCCAGTTTCCCACATACCCACTCCATAGTCTCATTTAAATCCCCAATCACCTTCCAGTCAGTATCCCTCTTACACAGTATCCACTGATAACAATCTCCACTTCCATAAACTTCACCCATGCTGCATTTACCAGATCCCACACATCCCCAACTATGTTGGTACTTATACCTGCTTGTCTTACGTTGTTAGTACCAACGTGAAACACTACCACCTTCTCCTTTCCTTCCTCCTTCTCTTCTACTTTCCTCAACATCTGCCTTAACCTAATTCCTGGATTACACTCTACTCTGGTACCCTTTCCTCCACACACTTTCCCAACATGTCTAACGGTAGAATCCCCCATGACCAGAGCCTCAACCCTACCCACCTCATTTGATCCCCTCCCCTCCTGGTCAGTCCTATCTTTCCTGACAGCTGCAGAAGCTACTACCTCTTCCCTTTTCTCCATCCCATGACCCTGTTCCACCTGTCTTTTCCTATCCACTACTCCACATTTCCCTTTCCTACCTCTTCCCTTTCTCCTACTTCCAAACTTCTCGGCAACAATTCCCTGTTCTTCATCTTCCCTCGGTTGTTCTACCTGCAGTGACTCGTACCGATTTCTCATCGACACCTGTCCTGAATTTTTATCCTGAATGGAGCCCTTAGCCTGCAATCTCCTTCCCCTTAAAACATTAGACCACCTGTCTTCCACAATTCCCCCCTTTCCTTCCAATCCCTCTATTACACCTACTGTATCCTGTACATTGTTTGGAGGCCTACTTTCCTTCCTGTCCTCTGAGAGAATCCTAATTATCTCCCTCAAGCTTTCCAACTCCTCCCTCACACTCCTTAATGCCTGGCCACACCCACAGTTCCTACACTCGCACTGCTTAGTCATTTTTTACTAAATAATGAAAAGAAAAGGAAAAATACGATAATTTATTCTGTGCAAAATAAAAATGAAAGAAAAGAAATATTGTCTAAGTTAGTTCACAAAGATCACACGACAGTAAGTTATTTAATATAGGCTACTACTACACTACAATACTACTTAATTGTACTATTTTTATTCTTACAACATGCAAACACGATGAAAATTTCTGTTAATTACTGGAAACAGAGAATAATACACAAGAATTACACAATTCTTAACTGCAGTTAAGTCTACCCTAATTACAACAACAGAATTTTTAGTAAGAGAGTTACTACAGATACCACAGAAATGGTACTATACTATACAATTATTTCACAGTAATAGAATAAACACACTAATTTCTAATAAGATGCTATAATACACCACAATAATTTTAAACTATGTTCAGACTAAATCATCTTTATACGAAGTAAAGAACCCAAAATAATAATAATAATTTCGTATGGCTATTTCTAGCTGAGTGCAGCTCTTGTAAGGCAGACCCTCCGACGAGGGTGGGCGGCATCTGCCATGTGTAGGTAACTGCGTGTAATTGTGGTGGAGGATAGTGTTATGTGTGGTGTGCGAGTTGCAGGGATGTTGGGGACAGCACAAACACCCAGCCCCCGGGCCACTGGAATTAACCAATGAAGGTTAAAAATCCCCTACCCGGCCGGGAATCGAACCCGGGACCCTCTGAACCAAAGGCTAGTACAATGACCATTCAGCCAACGAGTTGGACAAGAACCCAAAAGAAAATTATTTACTAAAATCTGTAGGCAACTAATACATGTAACTCCTTACAAGTATTGATTGATTGATTGATTGATTGATTGATTGATTGATTGATTGATTGATTGATTGATTGATTGATTGATTGATTGATTGATTCTTTATTTTTCCTCCAGATCTACATTATATGTATATGATCCATTAGTGTAGAGAAAATATAACAAGTCTGACCTAAACCAGCTCACAAAAAGAAAAGGAAAAGAATGCCACCAGATAGGCAGACATATGAACAAAACTGGAAAAAAAAAATTTTTTTAAATAAAATAAAATGGCAGTGCTGCAAAATAAACATTGCCGTATGGCCCAAGATCAACCCTTATTGGTGGTCTATTGGCCATGGCAGAAGGCAGTATGGCAGTATGATAATAAGAAACTAAAATACTAACATATAACTGTGTAGAGTATAATAGTGTCAGCAGACGGCATCTGTGATTTAAACAAACTGCATATCACTTCCAGCTGGGTTCACAACTCAGCACAATCTATCCTGAACATTGACCTCTTTGTTGCTCTACTTAAGTTGCAAACCCAGCTTCCGTGTTACATCCACTGTTGTGCCGGTGTGCAATTATTCCCCTTACGTTTCATTACTAGTGTCCATTTAAACTCCATTATCTAGTTACAGCTCCAAGTATTTTGATTTACCAACCGAACATAATTATGGTACCTAGCTATTATTTATAAGCTCACCAAACCTACCATTATGTCACTGTTTCATAATCATCCTCTACCTCAGATTATACCACCTAGTTTTATTCTTTCACCACATATCAATTAATCAATTACGTCCTCAATCTCAACCAAACTTTGTTTCATTCAAAATTTCAGGCCGATCTCCACATTAAGTTAAACCATCGCACTTACCATTCCATACACATAATCGCTCTTGGCGGCCTTCACACAATACTATCATCTTCACCCAATTAACTTCCTTCCTCCAATACCATTATGTCCATCAACCACTTCTCGCAATTTACATAGCATATACTAATTATTATACTCACGATACCTCACTATTATTTACGGACTCATCCAACATACCATTGTATCATTGAGTCACAGTCAACCTCCATCTCAACTTATACCACCTGGTCATATTCTTTCACCACATATTCATTTCGTTCTCAATCTCAACCATACTAATTCTCTTTTAAAATTTCAAACCACTCTCCACAATAAATTAAACCATCTCACTTGCCATTCCATACATTACCAACCATACATCACTATCTCCCTTTTCATCCGCCAGCCTTAACTCATCACAATTTTTACAGCCACTCTACTACCTTATTCACTAACAATTGACTTAGTCCATAAGATCATGTACCAGCCATCTCCACACATTAACTTAATCACAAAACCTCGTGATTATTTACAAACTCCCCAAACATGCCATTGTATTTCTGAATCACAGACATCCTGAAACCACTTGTATTCACAAACCAAAATATCTTAACTACAGTCACATAAGCCTCTCACCATATTAAATTATGCCACTACATTTTACCATCTCACAATATTAAATTGTGCCATCACAGTTTACCATTAACGTTTACCCTTATCACCTAACCATTTTTTACAATCACTCTCTTCCTTACTTACTAACTAGATACCCACCTCATCTTAATTACAGCCTTCCAATACCATCTAAATTCACTACCTCTCCTCTCATTCCAACATAGAACTCTGATCACTCTATTGAATTTTCGATACGTTTGACACCAATCAGGCTCACTATACAATTAAAATACGACGACAACAATTAATATACACACTTCACTACCTACTAATTTAACTACTTCATCACTCTTGTCTCAGCTACAAATAACACACACACTCCACTATTCTCACGTGCTTAAACAATTTACTTACGACTGCTGCTTGTTTTTTTTTTTTACTTCTTGTCACTACGCCTTCGTCCAATTTACTCTTCTTACCCCACATCTCCTTCAGGCTCAAGCTTCTCCCTTTAGCCAAGGCACCACCTGCTTCTGCTTCCTCCCTCAAAGCAGCATTTTCACTTCGCTTATGGGCACTTGCCACATCTTGTGCTTCCCCTCCACATTCACTTCCTGTATCTTCCTTTCTTCTCTCACACTGTTCTCTGTCCTCCGCTCCTTATCTATTGCCCTGGTCTCCCTCCTCATCTCATTTGCTGCTTCTCTGGCTCCTTCTACGATCGCTTTGAAGATAGTATGCGCATCCTCCTCTGCCCTGCTGATTTCTTCTTTCTCCAAGCTCTGTTCCAATGCTTTCAGATTTGTCACTGTCCAATTTCGGGACCAATTTCCATGGCTCACCACCAGTGTCTGGCCCATAATATACGCTCTCAACCCCTGCAATTTTGCCCTCACTAAGTGCTTCTTCAAAATTTTGAAATTCATAATCTGCTCTCTCCCCAAATCCCTCCTAATCCCAATTTTCTCACTCCATAGATTACCAGCATTCCTTATCACTATATCTGCCATTAATGAAGATAGCAGTGACACTTTTATGGGTCTACGCCCCCTCACCTTGCCTACCCTCTCCACATTGTCTATGTCGACCTGACTAAAGCTGATTTTAATTTTCTGTTGAATGGCATCCACCACTTTGTAGATAATGTCTACATTTGTTTCTGTCTTGTCTTCCTCCACCCCATAAATAAATATGGATTTCTTCTTGCTGCCCTGGTTGCAGGCAGCTATTTCTTTCTTCAAATTTACCACCTGCTCTTCCATATTTTTTATTCTTTCCTTTAATGACACCAGTTTTCTCTCGCTGGCTTCCATCTTTGCCTTAGTATCTCTCGTGTATTCCTGGATCCACTGTCGCGTCTTTTCGTGCTCCTGGACTTGCTCCTGTAGCAATTTCTTTAGATGCTCAAATGGGCATAACTCCTCCACTACCTCCTTTACCACCTTCCTTATAATTTCAATGTCTTCCCAACTCATGTTGCTACTACTCTGTGGGCCCGGATTTACCTCCACTCCTCCAATGACCAGCAGCACAGTAACCACCATTGCCGCAAGAAGCGTCTTCTCCTTCATTGCCATCTCTACCTTACATTCTTTTTTATTATTTGTTCTCTTCCTCATTCTTCCCTGCCATCTCCCAATAGTGACACTGTACTGCTCAATGCAAATCATCATCCGAGCTTCCTCCACACACTCCACTTGACCTGACCGCTCCCCCACTCTTTCACCACTCCACACAGTCGGCACACACCATACCATACACCTGACCCCCTTACTGGTTTAAGCTAGACTGCCCTTACCCTTACAAGTATGTAAGATGATATTTTAAAATACTTTCTAAATCTGGAATGTGGTGATAGTTGTTTGTGATACCGATTTGTTTTACAAGATATTAGAATCATTCCGTACTGACGGTTTTCACTTTATAAAGGTAAAATTAAGTTTATCCTCCTAATTAAATTCATCATATAATTCCATCATTAGATGGAGTAATCAAATTCAAACATGTTTTGACTCGTTTGAGCCATCTTCAGTGAAAAGGGGGGGTTGAAGTAATTTTCATAATACAAGCTTAAAATGTGCCAAAAAACATAATTTAGGAACAAATGAAAACATTTGGCTCCCAGAGTATGTCACAGTTACTTGAAAGTCTGGTGGAGAAAAGTCATCTGTCTGCCAAGAAAATAGTGATGAAATAGCTTTTGAACTCACCGTGCATTTCTTCCTTCGTTTAGAAGGACTTCTGTTTCTTTCTCACTTACAATATTTTCAGAAGTCTCTGTATCACTCTCACTTTCCGTGCACCGTCTATAGACGGGCATAGCAGTGCTGGAATGACTGTGTCAGCCCGTCTATAGGCGGGCGTAGCACACATCGGGTTAAGTAAACTGTTCAAACAAATCACAGTATCTGCCCAACAGGTTGGCGATGAAAACTTTAGTGTCACAGAGGTATGATCGTATTTCCCTTTCCTCTTGGTTTCCAATAAAGCATGGGGGACATAGCAATCCTTAATGAATTTTACTATTTTCTTCGCTAGATGGAAGCACTCTTGCAGTGTTCTCAGTGACATTATGTCCTTTATTAGTAGATTAAATATATGTGCTGCACAGTCTATGCAGGATATGTGTGTATATCACTCCTCTACTATTTTCCATGCAAACAAATCACAGTACCTGCCCAACGGGTTGGTGATGGAAGCTTTAGGGTCACAGAGGTACGACCTATTTCTCTTTACTCTTAGTTTTCAATAAATCATGGGGGGCATGTTGCGATGAAGTCTATAGCCTGTGTTTCCACCTCCTGTTTGAGAGATTCCCCCCTAAAACAAGGATCCAACATATTTGCCACAGCATGAATAGCTTTACACACGAACTTGTACTTCAGGTTCACAGCATCTTTAAAATGGAAGATTTGTCTACTGGAGAAAGTGTATTACATTCTACAAGTACATCATCTACTCCCCTAGAAATGCTATCACAGAATATTGCACTGATTGAAGTATTAGAAATAAATATATGAGAATAGTATGCTTCCGTTTTAACTTAAATATGTTTCACATAGTAGTATGACATCATTCCACCTATGTATGTTGTTACTATCTTAATAGTAATAGATATAAAATAATAAAAAAAATAATATATATAATTTAATGTGGCTATTTCTAGCCGAGTGCAGCCCTTGTAAGGCAGACCCTCCGATGAGGGTGGGCGGCATCTGCCATGTGTAGGTAACTGCGTGTTATTGTGGTGGAGGATAGTGTTGTGTGTGGTGTGTGAGTTGCAAGAATGTTGGGGACAGCACAAACACCCAGCCCCCGGGCCATTGGAATTAACCAATGAAGATTAAAATCTCCGACCCAGCCAGGAATCGAACCCGGGACCCTCTGAACCGAAGACCAGTATGCTGACCATCCAGCCAACGAGTCAGACATAAAAATAATAATATAATCTTAGTGAGAATAATCATCATCATCATCATCATCATCATCATCATCATCATCATCATCATTTCCCTTTATCCAGCTGTACCCGGGTAGGGGCCAATATGGTTCCTCTCCACTTTCTTCGGTCTTTCCACCACTCCTCCTCCAACACTGTGTCCCAGTCCAGGTTTCTTTCTATAATGCTGCGTTGGATGGTATCCTTCCATCTCAATCTTGGTCGTCCACGGCCTCTCCTTCCTTGGATTTGCATTTCCATCACCTTTTTTGGCATTCTTTCGTCGCTCATTCGCTTTATGTGCCCAAACCATCTTAATCGGCTCTTCTCTATTCTATCATTCAATTTTTCCACTCCAATTTCTTCCCAGATTTTCTCATTCCTTATTTTGTCTCTTCTACTCTTCTGTACCATACTCCTCAAGAACTTCATTTCGGCTGCCTGTATTCGACTCTCATCCTTCTTTGTCATTGTCCAAGTTTCTGCTCCGTAAGTTGTTATGGGTACGTAATACATCTTGTACATAGTTTCCTTTACTTCCGTTGGTACATCTCTGTCCCATAACATGTTTCTTACACTATGATAGAAACAACTTCCAGCTTGAATCCTTTTACTAATCTCAGCATCCATTTGAGCATTCTCCATTAATTCACTCCCCAGGTATTTAAACGTTTCCACTACTTCCAGGGGCTTGTCTGCAAGTCTAATCTGACCTTTCCCTTCTTTCTCCCCTCTAGTCATAACAAGAGTTTTACTCTTTTCTACACTTATTTTCAATCCACATTCTTCGATCTTCCCATTCACCACATTCAACTGTTCTTGAACCTTCCTGTCGTCTTCTCCCCAAATTACAATATCATCTGCAAATAACATCATGTTTATTTCTCTTCCTCCATATGCTGCTTTTGCTGTTCTCATGATGCCATCCATTACTATTGTAAACAGGATTGGTGATAGAAAACTTCCCTGTCTCAGCCCACTAGTTATTTTGAACCAACTTGTCCTGCCAACTTGTGTTTGCACGCAACTACAACATTTCCTATACAATGCCATGATCATTTTTATTAATCCCTGTCCAATTCCTTTTTGCACCAGACTGTCCCAAACTTTCGTCCTGGGGACACTGTCATATGTCTTTTCAATGTCAATGAATGTCATCACCATATCATTCCCGTACTCCCAATGCTTTTCCATTAGTTGTCTCATAATGAAAATGGGCTCTATTGTTGACCTTCCACTTCTGAAACCAAACTGATTTTCCTGTATCTGATTCTCAACCCTCAACCATATTCTACTTTCCAGTATCCTTTCCATTATCTTAGCAACTTGTGATATTAGAGTAATTCCCCTGTAGTTCTTCAAAACTTTCTTATCACCTTTCTTGAAAATTGGGATGATTATTCTTTTTTGCCAATCCTCAGGGACCACCTTATTCTCCCAGACATTCCTGAGAACCCGATATGTCCACTGCAGGTCTACAGCTCCAGCTGCCTTTATCATCTCCACTGAAATTTCATCTATTCCAGCAGTTTTTCCATTCTTCATCTTTCTTACTGCCATTTCAATTTCATTCATTATAATTTCTTTATCCATTTCTTCATCAACTAGTTGCCTTTCCTGGTCGTCCATTGAATGACTGTCAACCGTTCTTATGTTCAGCAGCTTCTGAAAATACTCTCTCCATCTATTTATTTCTTCTGGCTTTGTTAAAATTATGCCACCTTCATCCTTCACAAATCTGGTGTTTACTTGATCTCTCTTTTTGTTTCTTAAGATACCATACAGTAATTTCTTGCTGCCCTGCGTATCATCTCTCAATTTCTGTGTGAATAAGGCCCAGCTTTTCCTCTTTTCTTTCTCCACTACTTTCTTGGCTAAATTCTTTGCCTCCACATATTTTCTTCTACTTTCTTCAGTCTTAGATGTTTTCCATGCTTTCCATGCCATTTTCTTTTCCTTCACTTTAATTTTTACCCTATCATTCCACCAGTGTGTTTCTTTCTCTTTCACATTTCCTGATGTTCTACCACACACCTTTTCTGCACCTCCAACCAGTGCTTCCTTAAATCTTTTCCATTCCTCTTCAACATTCCCCATCTCTGTCCTGGGTACCAAGGGTATTATTTCCCTTTGAAATTCTTCTTGTATGCTTTTCTCCTTCAACTTCCATACTTTAATTCTTTTCTCTCTTCTTAATTGGGGTTTTTCAATATTTCCAACTTTCAATTTTCCTATCACAACTCTATGATCTCCACCAAAGGCTTCTTCAGGCATGGCTGTTACATCTACAAGGTTCTTCCGGTGTTCTTTCTCTATGATTATACAATCAATCATGGTCTTTGTTCGTCTGTCTCCCCAACCATACCTTGTAATCTTCTGACTGTTCTTCTTCCTAAACCAGGTGTTTCCAACAATCATTTGATTCCTCATGTAAAAATCCACCAACAACTCACCTTCTGGATTTACATTTCCATATCCAAAGGGCCCTACAACATCTTCCTTTCCTTGTCTTTCCATTCCAACTTGTGCATTTCGATCTCTCATCAATAGTACTTCCTTATCTTCTATCTGTCTCTCCACTTCCTCTAAGAAGTCCTCTAGATGTTCATCTATGCAACCAGTTTGTGCGGCATACAACTGAAACAGATCTTTCATGCCATTTTCAAACTGGAGTCTCATCATCATCATCCTATCGCTGACGTACTTTGCATATTCCACATATTCTTGGATTTCTCTTCTAAGTATGATGGCCACTCCATTTTTTCCTTCAGGTCCTCTGCTATAATACAGCCTGTATCCTTCTCTCAGAGGGATCTCCCCTGTACCCCTCTTCTTGGCCTTGCACAGTCCAAGTATGGCTATATCTTTTTCTATCATGAAGTCAACCAGTTCTTCTGTCTTTCCCGTCAGTGTCAGTACATTTACTCTTGCAATTTTGATGTAGTTTGGTGCTGGTTGCCCATTTTTCACAGTTCCCTCAGCACCTGAAGAGCTGCGTGTCGCTTTTAGCAGGGGACGCCATAACCTTTTCCGAGACACCATATCTGCTTTGTCCATATAGGCTATTGTTACGATGAGCTCGCCACACACAGAGGCATCTTATACCTTCTGCAAGGTTCAAAATTAGGCCGCCCCTAACATGGAGACAGACGCCTTTCGTAGCCGCTCCTCTGGAGTACAGACGCTACGGGTTTGTCCCTTCCGCCATCTCCGCCGTACCGAAGTCCACCTTCTCCGCCGTAGATGCCGTTGAGGTCTTCACTCATAACCCTGAGCTGGGACCCATACCAGATGTTACACACCGGGTCAGTGTGCTCTGGGACTCACATAGGCAGGGGCACCACTCCCTGGGTAGGGCTGCCTCCGAAGAGGGTTCCTACCTGCTACCTAGTGAGAATAATAATATTGGTAATTATAAGTGAATTAACAGGAATTAATTTGTCATAACAGGGAAAGAGTGTGAATGAGTGTGAAGTGGAAATAATATGAGAAATCTGGATAATTAAAACTGTAATCTGGTCTAAAAGACGGACATTTTTAAAATCTAGTAATACGTAATTGGACGAATTCACAAGTGAATGGCAAATTAGCTTTAATTATGAAAAATTGAGACTAAGGTAAACACTACACTTCACAGCACTGTACACCACACTGATGGCATCTGTGTTTCGCAGCCAAGAACATAATATACAGGTACAATGACCTGTGTTAACTTAAACATATGAGAGGCTGAGGTATCTGGAAATGGGTGGAAGCTAGGGATTGATGGGTGGGAATAAGTAAGCGAGTGGGAGCCTCTTTAATAATAGGATTATTATGAAGGTTATTGTCAGTGAGATATTTCAAGCATAAGGAATGTTGAGGATGTTGAGGGGACTCTAAAGGGGTTGTAGGCTGAGGGAGTGCCATAGGGAAGGAGGTACACTATTCTGATGGCGAGACAGTCTAGTCTTGTTAGTCGAGCGTATTCAGTAGGGTGGGCAGTTATCCACGTCAGGCAGGCATAGATGATTAGAGATCGGATAAAGGATTTGTAAATATTAACGATATAGTTTAGTTTCAGTCCTCAGGAGGAACCGGTCAGGGAATGCAGGGATCAGAAACTATACACACTTTAGAGTGGGTTGAGGCTAGGTAACTGGATCCCAAGATTAGTAGTTTTGTTTCAATTATAGGTAGGCTATATATTGTTAGTTGGAGTCTATTACTTAGGGGAGAGGGGAGAGGGGCAGGACTTTTACAAAAAACAATGAACTGGGCTTTCGTAGGGTTGACAGTTAGGCGCCAAGAGTCGAACAGTGATTCAAGTGTATTAAAGTACGTTTGTACTTTATTGGAGAGGGAGGCAAAAGTGTGACCAAGAGCAAGGATAGAGAGGTCATGTGCATATTAATTCAGTCGAAGGGGCGGGTTGGAGTAGGGAATAACATAAGTGAAGTGGCATATAGCAGGGGCAAAAGGAGAAGACCTTGCACTACACCGGACGTTGGAGGGAAGGTACAGGAACAGGTGCCATGGATAGTTATGGTACCGGTAGCTGTTCTACATTTTTGATAATTAAATAGTAATCTAAGAATAGTAATTGGAAGGAGGAGGTGTGGAGCTTGTAAAGAAGCCCTTCATGCCATACCGTATTGAATCGAAGGCTTTATTCACATCAAGGCAGACTAGCGCTGAGGGATGGTGGGACTTTAGATAGGTGCTTAGAGAGCAGGTGATGTCAAAAAGGTAGAGATGTAGAGGATGTAGAGAAATGAGCTTGGAAACTGGCTTAGGAAGAGGGAACCAGATTAAGGGATTGTAGATAGCAGGACATTCTGTGACAAAGGATTCCTTCAAAAATCTTCGAAATTATGGATGAAAGGGAATTAGGCCTGTAGGATGTGATATCGGAAGGTGGCTCATTGAGTCTGAGGAATAGGAGTGTGATGGCATGACCCCAGTGCTCGAGTGTCTGAGTGTCCATCTATGTTCTAGCATAGTCACTGGGTCTCGAGTTCGTAGGTTTGAATAATAATAATAATCATGAGCAAGTTTCCGAAGGGACAGAGCTTTAGTGGATATGGGAGGCTTTGTGGGGTTGTATGATGGTGGAGAATATGGAGATGATCAGCTGTTTTGAGAGCATTTCCAAACATTTGCTATGATTAGGAGAAGGATGGGAAGGGCGATGGGAGGAGGGGGGGAGTCTTGAAAGAGGTTGCTTATTGTGTTGCGATAATCTGTCCAGTTGGTCTGGGAGAATCGTCAAGTAGGTGGAGGACATTATAAATTTTCCAGCTAACTCATTCCTGGTTGCCAGCGTTTCACCTGAGTGTGCTAAGTTGGGCTCATCAGTTGGTAAATAGCACACCTACCAAGACGCATAGCTAGTACATACCGTGGAGGCCACTGCGTAAGCTATTTGGAGCCACCGACAGTGCCAATGCACTATGAGAGATTTTGTCTCATTACCAAAAAAAAAGTAGATGCCTACCTGGCCATCAAATGATATATCCGATGGTCGGGATTATTGGGTGTGGGTTGTGTGGGAAATATTGGGAACATAAATGAGGGCAGGGAGGTAATTTGAATCTACAGTAAGGAGTTTCTCTATAGTAAGATTAGTGGAAAGGGAAGGGAAAAGGATAAGTATATCATGAGTGGAATTGGAGATAGGACAGGTGTGGAAGGGGAAAAGAATCTGCATGACCTGATTCTGGAGATTAAGTAATTAAAATCATTAGAATTTGTTACATTATTGGAATTTACGTTCATGTCTGTGATGAAAATATAGTTACAAAATATCTAGATTCAACATTCAATAAGATCTACAGGAGGTGGCATTCTAGGGGGAAGGTATAGCATTACTATTGTAAGAGATGGAGAGAGAACAAGTAAAAATGGCTAAATATAGTGTTGCGCTAAACATTCCAAGAGGATTTCCTTCTTCCTCTAGTTCAAGAGATACAGTGTATATTCCAGGTGCTGCAGCATATTTCAAACAAACAGGAATGGTCTGGAAACTTCAACGTACCCTGTACTAAGAAGAAGAAACTAGATGGAATATGATGCTGTTCATACTGAAATCTGTGGATGGCCAATATGATAAAACAAGACAAATCCCATGGTGCAACAGCCCCAAAAGGCCAACTGGCAGCTGCTCAGCCCTAAAGCTTGCAGATTATGAGGTGTCGTGTGATCAGTACAACAAATCATCTCGGCTATTGTTTTTTACTTTCTAGATGGGAACACGATATCATTGTCACACAACTCCTCAATTGTAATCACATAGGCTGAGTGGACCTCGAACCAGCCCTCAGATCCAGGTAAAAATCCTTGACCTGGCTAGAAATCGATCTGGGGCCTCTGAGTAAGAGGTAGTAACAAAGGCAAATAAAGTGACAAATTGGAAACACTGCATACTGAACACTTGAGCAACCTGACTGGCTTCCTAGAACCTTTCAAAGAAGCCATGGATGAGTTGGAGTGGTGTGGTGCGGTGGTGGTGATTATTGTTTTAAGAGGCAGTTCAACTGGTCAACCACTCTCTAATAACACTAATCAGAGGGAAAACTGAAGAGGTCTGACACTTTGAAGAATGAAGTTATTGCTAAAAGAAAGGGAAGGGCCATGAAGAGTGGGAAAATTAAAGACTTCGTAGACCTCACACCCTAATACCTTCAGGGTCATGAAAGAACAAGAGTTTACCAAGAGAAGTCAGATGGGAGAGTTGAAAGTGAGGAGCCTGACACAATTAAATGGAAACAATGCCAGAATCAACAAGTGGTCACCAAGCCAAGTTCCCAAGATGAAATCTCCTAGGTCTCATTTTAGTAGTCTTTTACGACATGCACAGGATAACACGGATGTATTCTACCACGTGGGGAGGATGAGTTAGAAGGAGATAATATTCCAACAATTCAAAATGTGCTACATATCAGTCATTGTGAACAGCTGCCTAGTGATACAGAGGTCTTCAATTGCAGACTAAAGGTAAGTGGGTTTATGAGCTTAATATTTTGGATGTACATATTTAAATTAACCACACAATATTTGCCACCAGTAATTATATTTCTTGTATTATAGGAAGGAGTAAACGAGAACGGGTATTATTAATAATAATAATGTTATTTGCTTTACGTCCCACTAACTACTCTTACGGTTTTCGGAGAGGCCAAGGTGCCAGAATTTGGTCCTGCAGGAGTTCTTTTACGTGCCAGTAAATCTACCGACACGAGGCTGACGTATTTGAGCACCTTCAAATACCACCGGACGGAGCCAGGATCGAACCTGCCAAGTTGGGGTCAGAAGGCCAGCGCCGCAACCGTCTGAGCCACTCAGCCCGGCAGAACGGGTATTAGCTGGCCCTAGCAAAGAACCAGCAAAGAAAAGCACTCACTTTGAAAATGAGGAAAGATGACTTGCGACGTACGTATGGAATGAAGTCATGTTATATATGAGAGTACTGCCCAAACACATCCGTGACAAGGGAAAGGCACACACCGGAGAATCACAGATCTTACGTAAATTTTGCACATATGTTAAATAAGCCTCGAATAACACAACAGCCAAAACATTTCTTTCGGTAATTAATTTATGCGACCTACAGATAGTGTTAAAGTTCGCGTGTTTGAATTGCCATGCTTTGCTACGCAGGACTGCAGCATGTGCTGCGTTCGCTAGTCGAGGGACGACACCACTGATTTTCTTTCTTATTCCATTAATAATTGCGTAGCACATTGCAAATATGATGTAGCGGCATCAAGGGAAATAATATCATTCCTGCACTGATTGAGGGTCAATAAAGATAATAGTATTTGATTGTTATGGTGACAATAAAGGTTAATCAGTATACCAAGGGACATTACACACAAAAGCAAGTCACTCCTTATAGTTTCTGCAACAATGATACTCGTGGTAGAAATGTTGAAAGCACAAAGCGGTTCTACACTAACCACACCTAACGAAGCGAGGATAAGGGCAAGCAGAATATCTTAAGTCACCGCTGGCAAAACAATATTGAGGGGCCGATGACCTAGCTGTTAGGCCCCTTTAAATAACAAACATCATCATCAAAAAATTCTGCGCAGGAATCTCAATGGCTCCTGGGCTTTTGGACAAGTTCTGACTTAGGTACCAGGTGTATTGCCACATGGGATGAAAACGAGGAGATGATAGTTGGTGGTATGTCAGAGATTGAATTTTTAAGATGGTGTTCCTCTGCGCCAAAATGATATCCAAATTGAATAATCGAACCGTGTCAGATAATCTACACACAAAGCTTTTCCATATTCTAAACCCGTATACATCTAGGGGTTGACAGTAAGCTGCGGCACCATGATGGATCATAATCAGCTGTATAGTATCCTCATTTTTTGTAGAAAAGGAATCCAGAATAAGCACAACTTTACCAGGCGGTGTATATTGCTTGAATACGCCATTAAACCATTCGTTCACTTGTAGAGATCCCATTTTTCAGGATTTAGTGCATGCAACCAACTTGAATATTTGCATGTCAAAACATATTATTTTTCACTGTCTTCCAAAACACACCCCATAAGTTTGCCACTCGCGATAACTCTCGGCATTATGGTGTAACTCTGGGTGGTGGACACCACAGATTGCACTGTAGTGGTAACTGATTTTTCCCATTTTAAAGTCAGTGTCCTTCCCGTACACATCTCTAGGCTGAACCCACTCTGAGCACTGTTACACACATTTTTGGGGCCGTAGGACTCTATAACAGATTTAACTTCTTCTATGAATATTTCTGCTGCTGCCATGGTTCTACTTCTTTGTTGGTCTGCTTTTTCATCCTTACAGATGTTATTTTCCACAACACAATGTTCCCACATGTGGCATGCTTTAAAACCCCGCGCACTGTTCTTCATGAACAAATTGCATAGCTACTAGATCATCACATCGTGAATTATTTCAGTATTTTGATGGACAAAATCAATGTGGATTTTTTCTGTAAGTACGTGCTATTTCTCTCAATTTGTCACAGTGCTTACCACTTCAATATTGAACAGCCTTCTTTTCAAGTGTATGTCAGCATGGCCTCAGCTGTTGGACAGTGCAATTTGTGGACAGGGTATGGAGTAGCGGCCTGTCAACGAGGGAACCCAGCACGCACCGCAGTCCTGCGCAGCCAAGCGCATCAATTTATACCTGCAAAATTTAACGCTTTCTGTCAGTCACATAAATGAATTTCCGAACAAAATGTTTTGGCTGTTGTGTTATTCGTGGCTCATTTAACATGTGTGCAAAGTTTATGTAAGATCCGTGATCCCCAGTCTGCGCCCTGCCCTTGTGACATGAAGATGACATTTTAGGGTAATAGAATGTGAGCATGACTTTCCATGACTTTCAAGGGTGGCTAAGAAGATAGTATGTATGCCAGCTACAAGTGCAGCTAGCGTACATACATACATACATACATACATACATACATACATACATACATACATACATACATACATACATACATACATACATACATACATAGATTCTTCTTCTTCTTCTTCTTCTTCTTCTTCTTCTTCTTGTTTTATGACTGCAAAGGATCACTTTAGTCAGTTCATAATGAAATCTATAATGAAGACATACATCTTCATTATAGACTGTTGTGCCTTTCAGCATTCAGTCTGCAAGCCTATGTGAATTTACTAAACTCTACCACAATCCTCCTTTTGTAACAAGCTCTGTGGCCTCGCTTAGTTTCATACATATTATCTTTAAATAATTAGAAACCGAGTCTAGATATTGTTGTCTTGGTCTCCCTCTACTTATCTTACCCTTCATGATCAAGTCCATTATTCTCCTCGGTAACCTATCGTCCTCCATTCACCTCACATGACCCCCACCACCGAAGCCGGTTTATATGTACAGTTTTGTAAGTCAAGTTCATACCTAACTTAGACTTTATCTCCTCATTTCAAGTACCCCCCTGTCATTGTCCCCACCTGTTTGTACCAGCGATATTTCTCACTACTTTCATGTCTGTTAATTCTAACTTATGAATGAGATAACCCGTGTCCACCCAGCATTCGCTCCCATAAATCAGAGTTAATCTGAAAACAGGCCAGTGCAAAGATAGTTTCGTCTGGGAGCTGATTTCTCTCTTACAGTATACTCCTGATCGCAACTGTGAGGTCACTGCATTAGCTTTGCTGCACATTGTTTCAATCTCACTTACTATACAGCCATCCTGTGAGAATACTTGAATACTTGAAATGGTCTACCTGTTCCAGCTCTTTACTCCCAATCTGAAATTCTTAGGTATCTTACCCACTGACATCACCTTGGTCTTGGAAATGGTAATTTTCACATCATACTAATTGTACCTATTTTCAATTTCCATATGGGAGTTCTCTCTGCAGCTCAAATGTCAATAAAGATACCTTTGATTGCTTTTAATAATCTACCCATAATCCCCAGTATGGCTAATATCTTTACCATCACTACCGGTACTCTGTTACATGCCTATGAAACATAAACATAGCTCTCTATTCCGCTCGTAACATTTTTCAATTACCTAGTGCATACTGAAAATCTGACCCTGACAGCCCCTCTGTGATCTGAAATCACATTGGTTTTCATCCAACTTACTCTAAACCACTGATCGCACCCTCCCTTCCATAATGCCAGAGACTACCTTGCCTGCTATACTGATCAATAACATATCTTTTTTTTTTTTTTTGTTATTTGCTTTACGTAGCACCAACACAGATAGGTCTTATAGCGATGATGAGGCAGGAAGGGGCTAGGAGTGGGAAGGAAGCGGACGTGGCCTTAATTAAGGTACAGCCCCAGCATTTGCCTGGTGTGAAAATGGGAAACCACGGAAAACCATCTTCAGGGCTGCCGACAGTGGGGTTCGAACCCACGATCTCCTGAATACTGGATACTGGCCGCACTTAAGCGACTGCAGCTATCAAGCTCGGTCAATAACATATCTCAATATTTGTTGCAATCCTTTCTCTTCCCTTGTTTACTGCTTTCATCCAATCAGATGGTACCTTAATAACATTCCATGCTAATCTTATTACTCTATGAAGCCATTTCATTCCTTCCTTCCCACTATATTTCACTATTTCATGCCTAATTCTGTCTATTCCTGCTGGTTTATGACAACGGAATTTATATTCCATCCTTTCCACTTTCTCAAGTGCAATTTCACCAACATCATTTTCCTCCATCCCAAGAGCTTGGTTGTTCACAACATCACCAGAAAGATTTCCTTTTACATTGAGAAGATTTTCAAAATACCATATTTTCACAAATAATCCCCGCATAGTTTAAAAAAATTTGAGATAAGAAATTGGGTTGCAGGTCTTATTTTCATCAAGGTTGGCAACACACTCCTGCCTCACGTAGTTTTTGATGTTGGCATTAGTTCGCCACTAGTGAGGAGATAACAAATGCCTAGCAACTGAAAGGAAGTAAATGTATGAACTATTACAAATATATACGAATCTGAACGGGTTTTCTATGATGGGAAATGTGTGTAATTGTGCATGGGCCCAGTGTTGCCAATTCAGTGGCTTTCGCGCTAGATCTGGAGGCTTTTAATGTTAAGTTAGCGAGTGAAAATCAACGACAGAGGCTAATGGGTTTTCTGGAGAGTTCTAACTTACGAACAGTTGGAATCTAGCAGAAATATCATTGCAATTAAATACAATTTTATTTATCAGTATAGTACTGACAACCCTAAATATGTATTAGTAAGCAAGTCTTTATATTTTTATGCCAATGAAAAGAAAAAGTCTGCATAATGATGCATCATGGCTTTATTTCTTATGTTGCTGAAAATAGGAAATTAGGAAATTGGAGTCTTTCCAGTGTAATCGTCAGTCTCGATTTTTGCCGCTCTACCTCAGATGACAGGGGAGCCGCTGTGTCTCAGTCAGAAGCATTACTATATGGTCCCGGTCTCTGTGACCTGTCAACAGGTGATGGCAGCACTTCCCGTCCGGTATGCCGCCAGCCGGCCCTTATCCTCCAGCCGTGCCATCTAGAATGTCAAAGTATCTGAGAATGGTTGAATGCACCTATTTTGCATGTTGTATAATTTGGAAATTAATTTAATACTGGTAATCATGTAATTCAATACATGACATTGTATGTTCAACCATGCCCCTTTTCCAATAAATACAGAAGTTTGAAATTCTAAAGGATTTGGAGAAAAACTACAGATTTATAAGGTCCATGTAATGAGACTGTACCAAACATAGTTGGCAAATGTGTGTAGGCCATGGTGTTATTCTTCTATGCACGTCAGTTGAAGTGAATCACGTGTCGAAGACGGCAACTAAAGGTCTGTAGGTCTTTCACGGCCAAAAAATAGCTGCAGATTATAGAAGATGCAAAAGAAATTTGAAATCTTGCAGCAGGAAGAAAATACAACGTGAATGACAGCTGTATTTGTGAGCGGTGAAAAAATAAATTATAGCTTCAGCAAACTAGTAGTAATCACTAGAAAAGAATCCTGAGATCGAAGCAAGATTATGAGCATATAATGAAGGAAAGAGACAATTCGAATGTGCCGTTACAACTGAAATGTGCCAAATTAAAACCCTATCAATTGCAAAAGAACTGGGTGTTACAGGAATCAAAGCTAGCAAAGTGGTGCCAATTTAATAGACCAAATCATAATTTAGACCCTTTTATAAAATATACATTAGAAACTGAGAATAATAACAAGCTGAATTTTCTGGATCTGACTATCGAAAGAAAAGAGGAAAACCTGTCTTTTCAATTTTCAGAAAGAAAACTCAAACTATAGATACAATACGGAAAGATTCACATCACCCTGAAGCACATAAAAGAAGTTCATTTCTAATTATGTTGAATAGAGCCTATAATATCGCCTTGTCTACGAAAGATTTTCAGCAAGAAATTAGTACTATTTACAGAATAGTGATAAGTAACAGTTATACAAAATACTACATTGATAGATTAATAAAAAAAACCATAAACCTCAAACACAGCTAAAAAGAGAGCAACATAATCTTTGCCACTTTGACCTACAATAATGGAAATATTTATCATATCACAAATATCTTCACGAGGCTTAGTTTCAATATAGCCTTTCATACTAGTAATAATAACCAATGTCTAATATTTAATCACCATAGTGTTGCGAGACATAATAGATTTCTTAATTCGGTAATTTGGTAATGAGACAAAGTCTCTCATAGTGCATTGGCACTGCTGGTGGTTCCAAGTAGCCTACGCAGTGGCCTCCATGGTATGCACTAGCAATGCATCTTGGTAGTTGTGCTACTGTAGGTACCAACTGATGAGCCCAACCTAGTGCACGAAGGTGAAACGCTGGCGACCAGGAATGAGTTAGCAGGAAAATTTATAATGTCCAATAACTGACCATTTGTATTGGTATTATAAATTTACTCATTCAGGACAAATATTTCAAATTCCCTATGGGAATCAACATCTATATTATCTGATGGCCAAGCACTTGGTAGGTGTGCTAGGTACCACCTGATGAGCCCAACCTAGCACACGGGGGTAAAACGCTGGCAACCAGGAATGAGTTAGCTGGAATATTTATAATGTCCAATAATGGACAATTTATATTGGTATGATAAATTTACTCATTCGGGACAAATACTTCAGATTCCCTATGGGAATCAACATCTATATCATCTGATGGCCAAGCAGGCATCAATTTTTGGTAACGAGACAAAGTCTCTCATAGTGCATTGGCACTGCCGGTGGCACCAAGTAGCCTACACAGTGGCCTCCATGGTATGCACTAGCCATGCGTCTTGGTAGGTGTGCTAGGTACCACCTGATGAGCCCAACCTAGCACACGTGGGTAAAATGCTGGCAACCAAGAATGAGTTAGCTGGAAAATGTATGATGTCCAATAATGGACCATTTATATTGGTAATATGAATTTACTCATTTGGGAGAAATATTTCAGATTCCATATGGGAATCAACACCTATATCATCTGATGGCCAAGCACTTGGTAGGTGTGCTAGGTACCAACTGATGAGCCCAACCTAGCACACAGAGGCAACACACTGGCAACCAGAAATGAGTTAGCTGGAAAATTTATAATGCCCAATAAGGGACCATTTATATTGGTATGTTTGTGGGTTACTGTAGTCACGTCCTAGTTCGTGAACCATGGGCAACGGCTGAGTAGCCTAGTAAGTGGTCCTGAGAGTCGGGATACCAGTTGCTATGGAATGGGAGTGGGCATCTCGGACATATTCTGAGTCGTGGCCCTCCTTGTGCTCAGGCGGCTAGGACTATACAATTCACCGGTGGTCCATAACCCGTTAGAGGAGAGATCCTCACTTGGACTATGTGCAAGTAGGGCAGCATCCTGCTTCATGAATTTACCGAGCTCAGAACACTTTAAGCAAGCCTCGGACCTATGGGAGTAATGGAGTCCCACTCCCATTTGACAGGCGAGGGACTCCTCGGACACAACTTGGCGAACGAAAAGGAATTCGATGGGGAGCTATCAATATTAATGGGGCTTATGGAAGAAAGAAGGTAGAACTGGCTGAGTCAGCAAAGAGGAGGCATCTGGATGTGCTAGGAGTAAGTGATATTCGGGTAAGGGGAGATAATGAGGAAGAGATAGGAGATTATAAAGTGTACTTGACGGGCGTTAGAAAGGGAAGGGCAGAGTCTGGGTTAGGGCTCTTTATCAGGAATACCATTGCACGCAACATAGTCTCTGTTAGGCACGTAAATGAGCGAATGATGTGGATAGATTTGTCAGTGGGAGGAATTAGGACAAGAATTGTGTCCGTGTATTCACCATGTGAGGGTGCAGATGAGGATGAAGTTGACAAGTTTTATGAAGCATTGAGTGACATCGTGGTCAGGATCAACAGCAAGGATAGAATAGTGATAATGGGCGATTTCAATGCGAGAGTTGGGAATAGAACTGAAGGATACGAAAGGGTGATTGGTAAATGTGGGGAAGATATGGAAGCTAATGGGAATGGGAAGCGTTTGCTGGACTTCTGTGCTAGTATGGGTTTAGCTGTTACAAATACATTCTTCAAGCATAAGGCAATTCACCGCTACACATGGGAGGCTAGGGGTACCAGATCCATAATAGACTATATCCTAACAGACTTTGAATTCAGGAAATCTGTTAGGAATGTACGAGTTTTTCGCGGATTTTTCGATGATACAGACCATTATCTGATCTGTAGTGAACTAAGTATCTCTAGGCCTAGGGTCGAGAAAGTGAAATCTGTCTGCAAACGAATAAGGGTAGAAAGTCTCCAGGATGAGGAAATTAGACAGAAGTACATGGATATGATCAGTGAGAAGTTTCGAACAGTAGACAGTGAGCACGTTCAGGATATAGAAAGTGAATGGTTGGCATACAGGGATGCTGTAATAGAAACAGCAAGGGAATGCCTAGGAACAACTGTGTGTAAAGATGGGAAAAGGCGAACATCTTGGTGGAATGACGAAGTGAGAGCAGCCTGTAAACGTAAAAAGAAGGCTTATCAGAAATGGCTCCAAACAAGGGCCGAGGCAGACAGAGATTTGTACATAGATGAAAGAAACAGAGCAAAACAAATAGTTGTTGAATCCAAAAAGAAGTCATGGGAAGATTTTAGTAATAACCTGGAAAGGCTAGGTCAAGCAGCAGGGAAACCTTTCTGGGCAGTAATAAAGAATCTTAGGAAGGGAGGGAAAAAGGAAATGAACAGTGTTTTGAGTAATTCAGGTGAACTCATAATAGATCCCAGGGAATCACTGGAGAGGTGGAGGGAATATTTTGAACATCTTCTCAATGTAAAAGGAAATCATCATGGTGGTGTTGCAAACAGCCAAGCTCATTGGGAGGAGGAAAAGGATGTTGGTGAAATTATGCTTGAGGAAGTGGAAAGGATAGTAAATAAACTCCATTGTCATAAGGCAGCAGGAATAGATGAAATTAGACCTGAAATGGTGAAGTACAGTGGGAAGGCAGGGATGAAATGGCTTCATAGAGTAGTAAAATTAGCATGAAGTGTTGGTAAGGTACCTTCAGATTGGACAAAAGGAGTAATTGCACCTATCTATAAGCAAGGGAACAGGAAGGATTGCAACAACTATCGAGGTATCTCATTGATTAGTATACCAGGCAAAGTATTCACTGGCATCCTGGAAGGGAGGGTGCGATCAGTCGTTGAGAGGAAGTTGGATGAAAACCAGTGTGGTTTCAGACCACAGAGAGGCTGTCAGGATCAGATTTTCAGTATGCACCAGGTAATTGAAAAATGCTACGAGAGGAATAGGCAGTTGTGTTTATGTTTCGTAGATTTAGAGAAAGCATATGACAGGGTACCGAGGGAAAAGATGTTCGCCATACTGGGGGACTATGGAATTAAAGGTAGCTTATTAAAATCAATCAAAGGCGTTTATGTTGACAATTGGGCTTCAGTGAGAATTGATGGTAGAATGAGTTCTTGGTTCAGGGTACTTACAGGAGTTAGACAAGGCTGTAATCTTTCACCTTTGCTGTTCGTAGTTTACATGGATCATCTGCTGAAAGGTATAAAATGGCAGGGAGGGATTCAGTTAGGTGGAAATGTAGTAAGCAGTTTGGCCTATGCTGACGACTTGGTCTTAATGGCAGACTGCGCCGAAAGCCTGCAGTCTAATATCTAGGAACTTGAAAATAGGTGCAATGAGTATGGTATGAAAATTAGCCTCTCGAAGACTAAATTGATGTCAGTAGGTAAGAAATTCAACAGAATCGAATGTCAGATTGGTGATACAAAGCTAGAACAAGTCGATAATTTCAAGTATTTAGGTTGTGTGTTCTCCCAGGATGGTAATATAGTAAGTGAGATTGAATCAAGGTGTAGTAAAGCTAATGCAGTGAGCTCGCAGTTGCGATCAGCAGTATTCTGTAAGAAGGAAGTCAGCTCCCAGACGAAACTATCTTTACATCGGTCTGTTTTCAGACCAACTTTGCTTTACGGGAGCAAAAGCTGGGTGGACTCAGGATATCTTATTCATAAGTTAGAAGTAACAGACATGAAAGTAGCGAGAATGATTGCTGGTACAAACAGGTGGGAACAATGGCAGGAGGGTACTCGGAATGAGGAGATAAAGGCTAATTTAGGAATGAACTCGATGGATGAAGTTGTACGCATAAACCGGCTTCGGTGGTGGGGTCATGTGAGGCGAATGGAGGAGGATAGGTTACCTAGGAGAATAATGGACTCTGTTATGGAGGGTAAGAGAAGTAGAGGAAGACCAAGACGACGATGGTTAGACTCGGTTTCTAACGATTTAAAGATAAGAGGTATAGAACTAAATAAGGATACAACACTAGTTGCAAATCGAGGATTGTGGCGACGTTTAGTAAATTCTCAGAGGCTTGCAGACTGAACGCTGAAAGGCATAACAGTCTATAATGATAATGTATGTATGTATGTATGTTTGTATGTATGTTATAAATTTACTCATTCGGGACAAATATATCAGATTCCCTATGGGAATCAACATCTATATCATCTGATGGCCAAGCAGGCATCAATTTTTGGTAATGTGACAATGTCTCTCATAGTGCATTGGCACAGCCGGTGGCACCAAGTAGCCTACACAGTGGCCTCCATGGTATGCACTAGCCATGCGTCTTGGTAGGTGTGCTAGGTATCAACTGATGAGCCCAACCTAGCACACGGGGGTGAAATGCTGGCAACCAAGAATGAGTTAGCTGGAAAATGTATAATGTCCAATTATGGACCATTTATATTGGTATTATGAATTTAATCATTTGGGACAAATATTTCAGATTCCCTATGGGAATCAACATCTATATCATCTGATGGCCAAGCACTTGGTAGGTGTGCTAGGTACCACCTGATGAGCCCAACCTAGCACACGGGGGTAAAATGCTGGCAACCAGGAATGAGTTAGCTGGAAAATTTATAATGTCCAATAATGGACAATTTATATTGGTATCATAAATTTACTCATTCGGGACAAATATTTCAGATTCCCTATGGGAATCAACATCTATATCATGGATAGCAGGAATATGGAGAGACACAAGAGATATTTGGATATGATCGAATGTAATCATATTTTTACTACAATAGAAAGAGAATTAACCATTTTGTGAACTTTAAATAAGGGTAAACTGATGAATATTTCAGAAAACATTTATATTGAGATTGATCAGGGATGCAGGGCTGTGAGCTTGCATCCGGGAGATAGTGGGTTCGAATCTTACTGTCGTCAGCCCTGAAGATGGTTTTCCGTGGTTTCCCATTATCACACCAGGCAAATGTTGGGGCTGTGCCTTAATTAAAATCATGGCTGCTTCCTTCCAACTCCTAGGCCTTTCCTATCCCATCGTCGCCATAAGACCTATCTAGGTCGGTGCGACATAATGCCACTAGAAAAAAATCTAATCACATTTTAAATGAGAAGACTGATAATATACCGTATAATCTTGAATACCACCCGCCACCGAATAAGACCCGCACCCTTATTTTGAAAGAACAATTTTTTTTTTTTTAAGTGAAGTCAAAATTATTTACTATCTTTACTAACACACATAAAATGATTAGAAAATACCAATGAAAGTAAACAAATATTTCCAGAACGATATCCAACGAGTTCATTCATCATCATCATCATCATCATCATCATCATCATCATCATCATCATCATCATCATCATCAGTACCAACTTCAGAACTTTCATCACCATCACCTTCCCACAAAATGTCGTCATCGCTGCCATCCATAGCATTAGAAATGCTACATTTCCTGAAGCTCTTCCGTATGAGGTCTCCGGGGATACGATTCCATGCCGTCAAAATCCACAAACAGCAGCTGAACTTCTGGGCGCTGAATGCGACCAGTTGGCGTCAGTGTGTGATTATCAGCCGCCATCCATTCTGTATAGAGCTGTTTCAAGGCTGCTTTAAATGGACGGTTCACGCAGACATCCAATGGCTGTAGCATAGACGTCATTCCCCCCCCCCGGAATGACTGCTAGGTCGATTTTCCCATCCTTGATATGTTTCTTCACAGTGTCTGTTGTGTGGCTGCGGTAACTGTCGAGAACAAGCAGGCTCTTTTGTCCCAATAATGCACCAGGGCAACGTTGCCAGGTGCACTTTACCCAGTCTTCTACAAGTGAACTGTCCATCCAGCCGGAGTTCTGAGATCTGACGATAACTCCAGCGGGTAAATTTTTAGGAAGCGTCTTTCGCTTGAGAACAATGTACGGCAGCAGTTTGGTTCCATTGGCAAGAATACATAACATTACCGTACTCTGTTGTTTTTCATTACCACGTGTTCTAACGGTAACGCTTTTCGCACCCTTAACATTCACAGTCCTGTCCACTGGCATTTCAAAGTAGACTGGCATCTGATGTGAACTGCCAATTTGGGAAAGTAAATATGCATTTTCCTTCCACAACCAAATTATGTGACGCTGAAACGACAATAACTTCTCATAATACCAATATAATGGTCCGTTATTGGACATTATAAATTTTCCAGCTAACTCATTCTTGGTTCCCTGCGTTTCGCCCTCGTGTGATAAGTTAGGCTCATCAGTTGGGACTTAGCACACCACCCAAGACGCAAGGCTAGTGCATACCGTGGAGGCCACTGCATAGGCTACTTGAAGCCACCAGCAGTGCCAATGCACTATGAGAGCTATGTCTCATTTCCAAAAATGTATGCCTGCCTGGCCATCAGATAATACATCATAGGCCAGGAAGACGCTGTGAAACTGAGGTACACCTTCGTATGCTCAACCCATTTCTTTTATAAAAATTACAAACCCACCCTCGGCTTACCTTAAACCCTTCCGATAAAAGTAACTCTGCGATCTCTAATGCCTTTAGTTGACACATTTCGGTTGACACACCATATCCCAATTCCTGCCTTTCTGTCGCATATTTATAAAGTTTTTTTTTCAATTTATGGAAACTGTACACTCAGTCCATGAAAAGCTCTATGATCACCATTACATGTTAAAAGCACATTTTTCTTCTCTCTCCAATTGCGAATACACACTCATCAATATCGTATTTCCTACCAGCGGCACGATTTCCAATAATTTCGGCTTCCTGAACTACTTTCAGTTTCTCATTCGCAGTAAGAGATCAAAAACGCTTTGTGGAATTCATGTTGATACTCCAAGAACTGACGCCAAGCGCGGCAGTAGCGTATACTGAGAGCGGAGAGCGTTGTTTCCAAGTCGCGCCTGCGGTGATGCCCGATTTACGTGCATTCGGAAAGGTAAATTTCCCAAAATTTTAAATAAGACACACACCCAATTTTGGAAGTGATATTTTCGAAAAACCAGTGTGGGTGGTATTTGAGATTATATGGTAAATATACTGTTAGAAGAGGCTTACAGTCTAGATTTATGTAGAAAGGTCATCAAAAAATTTCCGGAGAATCATCCCAAACATTTCCCTCCTATCGGCTTCACTCACTACAACATTTCCCCTACTATCCCCTCCGTTTCCTCTCATCTGTCTCATGCTCCTCTGACAGGCCAACCATATAATATACAAACTCAGTCAGCTGACAACGTGAAGGAAGTTAACATAGCAGGACCGCCTGAGAGGTACGCTTTTGATTGCTCTTCTAATACTCCACCACTGTATATTCACAAGGTTTTTCTTTTTCTTTTTTTTAAAATTTCTTTCCGTTTATTACAGACTCCCTTCAACACCTCAAAACTTTCTATCATGATTTAACCTCAACTTCGGTTCTTTTTGAGAAGTTTCCCACAGTCATCGCATTTTAAATTCAAGTCTATCATCATCCACAAGTTATTTAGAGTACAGACTAAAAAACTAGAGCAATTTCTCCAGCATTTTGAAGGATGATCACATTCTTGGATTCCTTATGCACACAGATTTTATTACAAATTCGAACATCAACTTGCCGAGTGTTTTAACTCAATATGAAGGAATATCCCATAATCATCATCATCATCATCATCATCATCATCATCATCATCACCATGATCATTATAAGTGTTTTTAATTTCAAATGTTCCAATTCTTGTATTTTAATACACATTTTTTAGGTGAAGATGTTCCAAAACTAGAGGAATGCAACATGTACTTCTTTAGCCATTTAACTAGATTTTTAAGCTGGAATATGCTTTTAACTACATAAACTAGCCATAAAAAGCAAATAAATATTGGAAAGTGGGATTCTTCCTTAAACCTTAACTTTAGTTATGTGGATGGATTTTGTGATATAATGTTCCTTATGGCTATAGTTTTCGAAGAAAAACTACCATCGTGCAGTGTCTTCCAACAGATTATTAAGTTAAAATTGTGAATTTTCATAAATATGTGATCAATTTATACAAGAAAAATTCTTACATACTTTCAAAAATAGGTAACACAGACCACATACCAATTTTCTTCGAAATGACGCTTAATTATACTGTAAACAAAAAGGGTGCGTCCAACGTCATGGTTAGAACTGGCAGAAATGAGAAACAAAGGTGTACAGTTATGCTTTGTGTAACCACAGATGGAAGAAAACTGCTCCCATATGTCATATTTAAATGGAAAACAATTCCAAATATAAACCTAAAAGGCATTATCGTAAAAGTGCAACCCTAAGAGTGGATGGATAATAGCCTAGTAGCAGACTGGTTCAAGCAGGTTTGGCAAAGGCACCCTGAAACATTACTAAATCTCAGAAATATGCTCCTTTTAGATAGTTTTCGTGGGCACACTACTCAGGAAGTCCACAATGTTTTGACAAGGGGAAGAATGGACTTATTAATAAGTCCAGGTCTAACATCCGTTCTCCAACCCACTTGATGTGTGCATTAACTAGTCTTTTAAGGTGACAGTGAAACTTCCAGGCAATTTTAAGATACAAAATTACAGTACGGTTTTTCTATTGCAGGATGCTGGACGCTGGTGCTACAGTCATAGTATTATTATATTGTGTTTACGGTTTTTTGTTACATGTGACTCCTGGACTTTGCTAATTCATGTACTGTTTATAATTATTATTTGCTGATTCATGTACTATTTATAATTTTATTTGCTAATTTATGTACTGTTTATATTTTTTATTCAAGATTCCAATAAAGTCAAAAAATCACACTTTCCAACCACAGAATAAAGTAGGTGTAAACAAAACCACGTGATTTCGACTGCTTCACACTTCCTTTCTCCTCCCAGTAAATAGTACATTTCTGAATTTCGTATGATTGCAATGAATTGTTTATAACAGTTCGAAGTATGAAGTAATGAGTGTGAAAATAATATTAGGCCTACTGTTCTAAGCTTCTAGTGAATATGTTAAACATCCAATATCTGCTCGCAGAAATACCCTATTTATCTGCTAGCTGTAGCAGCTGCAGGGATCACGAATGCATGACCTTAAATCTCTTTGCTGCAATGGTTATGTACAGAGCAGTTCCTGTGCGTGTAAAACATAAAGAGAGGGAAACCTCTGAATAGGAGAGAGAAGACTGTTGTGTTAAATGTATTTAATAAGTTTATGGAAACATATCCCGAATGTATAACTGATGATATCATAAAACTAACATCCGAGTTCGCCAGTGTGTTTCAAGTGTTTACATTGCTTAAAAAGAATTATTCACCACCGGTCATGTTATTATCCAAGTAAAAAGAGACCGCATGTGAGAAGTGTTTTAGATATGGAGTGTGACAAATTTGTAAGTAATTTAGGAGAGGATTCTAGTGATGCAAGAGACAACGAATCTTCTGATCTACAGAGAATTGAGCCTCCTTTAAGTTCAGATTAATGAAATACCTGTCACATAAGTAGGCCTACTTGTTAATTTTCATGGCAAATATATTTTATAGCGGTGATAATGTATTTTTATCTACTCAAATATGTTTAGGCAAAGCAGATATATCCATAAATTTACATGTTCATACTTGCATAATGGACCTCGAAGAGTGATATGAAATGTTTGTTTATGCTTAGGTTACTCTTTCGATGGAAGGAATTTTAGTTCATTTCATTCTTTTCAAAATGAACCTTCCTAAAATTAGGGTGCGGGGATTATTCGGCAGCAGGGATTATTTGTGTAAATATGGTATTCCTTCCAACTGCCCAGTGATTCCCTGGAACTATTATGAGTTCACTTGATTTACCCAAAACACTATTCACTTACTTTTTCCTGCCCTTTCTAAGATAATTTATTACTGTCCAGAGAGGATTACCTGCCACATTACCAAGTCTTTCAACATTATTACCAAAATCTTCCCACAACTTCTTCTTTGATTCAACAATTATTTGTTTTGCTCAGTTTCCTCCATCTATGTACAATTCTCTGTCTGCACGAGTCCTTGTTTGGGGCCATTTCTGATATGCCTTCCTTTTACATTTACAGGCTGCCCTCACTTCATCATTCCACCAAGATGTTCGCTTTTCCCCATCTTTACACATGATTGTTCCCAGGCATCCTGTTGCCATTTCTACTACAGCATCCCTGTATACTACCGATTCTCTTTCCATATCAAGAACCTGCTTACTGTCTACTGTTTGGAACTTATAACTAATCACATCCATGAACTTCTGTCTAATTTTCTCATCCTGGAAACTTTCTATACTTGCTTATCTGTGGACATATTTCACTTTCTCTATCCTAGACCTATAGATATTTAGTTCACTACAGATCAAATAATGGTCTGCATCATCAAAAAATTCCCACAATACCCGCACATTCCAAACACATTTCTTGAATTCAAAGCCAGTTGTCATACAATCTATTATGATCTGGTGCCCCTACCCTTACTCCTTAATATTAATTTCATGTTAAGTTTAAAAACTCTAATTTACAACAAGATAACGCTTGTGAGTCAAAAAATAAAATCTCATCTCTAAGTGATGAGTTGTCTTCAATATTCAGTGATGGCTATTATTCTATACACTCGTAAACATCAAATTCAAATACAATCTTAAAATTGAAAAATTAGAGCTGAATCAAGTCCTATAATGTTAAAATGTTCATTTCACAGATGCGTTGCTAGCCATTTATTAGATAAAAACTCTTTGTGTTCATTAAATTGCTAAATTGCACCATCTTCTAAAGTTTATTGATATGTGGAAACGTAGTTCTTATGCTGTATATCTAATGGTTGGAACTGTGTTAAGCGAGCATAGCCTCTCAGTTCAATACAACCCTATAATAATGAAAGCCCAATGTTAATAGAAAGCAAGAAAAATTGTAAAAACCTGATTGAATCAAACTATTCATGAAGCCAACTCACCTCAACGGCTGTGTACTTGGAGCAGCGACTGCAGCACAACGAGTGTGTCTGCTCGTGTTGTGTGCTATGTGATGAAGCACTAAGGAAGAGGAAGTAGGGGCAGCAAGGGGAATGTTTCTGGAATGATGACAATGTAAGAGAGGGTCTGGGGGGCATTGTGGACGAAGACAGTAGTATGAAAAACTGTTACGTAGAGTTTGAAAGTTCGTTGAATTTTCCGGAATTCTTAGCTTGTCAAGTAATAGACTCAAGCAATCATATAATACTTTGGGTTTCTCCGAAATTTCATTCAAATTTAGGTTAGCATTATAATGCTGGTCTAAATGTATTAGACACGCTTCTGTAATGTCAAGCCTCGGTCCCTTAGCTGGTGTTTCCATGATCTCAAGATCGTGATATATGTCTGTGAATTTATGTTTGTACTCATGGACATGTTGGCTTACGGCTGAAAATGTATTATATTTCACAGCGTTCAGGTGTTCTTGATATCTGACATTAAAGCTACGTCCAGTCTGCTCTATATATCCGCTTCCACAGTCTTTCCATTCAAACCTATATACACCTGATTTAGAGTATGGGTTGACCTTATTAACAGCTGATGCATTATGTAAAACTTCCATACTTCTGTTATCTGTTTTGAACGCAATCCTAATATTACATTTCTTGAAAATATTCATAACTCTATAAACCTCTTTATTGAACGTGAAGGTCATGATTACTTTTACTTCTGGTTTATCTTTAGTCAGGGTTGTGTGAGGGCGATATTTAAATTTACTTATTATTCGCTCCACAAAATTCCCTTTAAAGCCTTAGCCATAGACCGAAAAATGTTCAGTTCCTTGTCCAAGTCTCGCTTGGACATTGGTACACTAAATGCGTGATTAACCAAGCTGTTATAGGTCGCACATTTGTGAATCCTGTCGTATTGTAACTGAAGTTTGTGTGGGCTTTCTGTAAATGCTAAAAGAAAATGAAGAGGAATGCCTATTGATTTTTAGGTCCAGATAATTAATGGATTTTTCTATTTCGGATTCCAAAGTAAATTTTATATATCAGTATCTATTGTGTGGAGACTGAGATCTTAATCATCTTAATCTCCAAAATTTCATTCAAATTTAGGTTAGCATTATAATACTGGTCTAAATTTATTAGACACGCTTCTGTAATGTCAAGCCTCAGTCCCTTAGCTGGTGTTTCCATGATCTCAAGATCGTGATATATGTCTGTGAATTTATGCTTGTACTCATGGACAAGTTGGCCTACGGCTAAAAATGTATTATATTTCACAGCGTTGAGGTGTTCTTGATATCTGACCTGATATTATACGATTGCTTGATTCTATTACTTGACAAGCTAAGAATTCCAGAAAATTCGACGAACTTTCAAACTCTACATAACAATTTTTCATACTACTGTTTTCATCCACAACGCTCCCCAGACCCTCTCTTACATTGTCATCATGCCAGAAACATTCCCTTGCTGCCCCTACTTCCCCTTCCTTAGTGCTTCATCACATAGCACACAACACGAACAGACACACTCGTTGTGCTGCAGTCGCCGCTCCAAGTACACAGCCGTTGAGGTGAGTTGGCTTCATGAATAGTTTGATTCAATCAGGTTTTTACAATTTTTCTTGCTTTCTATTAACATTGGGCTTTCATCATTACAGGGTTGTATTAAACTGAGAGGCTATGCCTGCTTAACAACATCAGGGCAAATAATCACAGTTCCAACCATTAGATATACAGCATAAGAGCTACGTTTCCACATATCCATAAACTTCAGAAGATGGTGCAATTTAGCAATTTAATGAACACAAAGAGTTTTTATCTAATAAATGGCTACCAACGCATCTGTGAAATTAACATTTTAACATTATAGGACTTGATTCAGCTCTAATTTTTCAATTTTAAGATTGTATTTGAACTTGATGTTTACGAGTGTATAGAATAATAGCCATCACTGAATATTGAAGACAACTCATCACTTAGAGATGAGATTTTATATTTTTGACTCACAAGGGTTATCTTGTTGTAAATTAGAGTTTTTAAACTTAACATAAAATTAATATTAAGGAGTTTCAATATGTTGTTGTATATTGTTATATCTCCAAGTTTTCTTTACTTATTATGCAGCTGATGATGGTGTCTAAATGACCGCTGAAACTAGTTCCGCAATAAAAGATATGTTGTAAAAACCATCAAACAATAGCGTATTTGTGTTGAAAAAGGTGGAACCTACAAGACATTTATTTCAAGTGAAAATGTCAGCAAATGTTGGGTGGTTGTTGCAATAACTGATGGACATAACTCTGTAATATTTGTTTCAATTGACTTAATTTTGTTATCCTTAACCCAATGGACTCTCGTTTAAATATCGCTGCATGTCACACTGACTCAGATTTAAATCTCAGTGAGGAAGCTGTTTGTGCAGCACACGGGAAGATAGACTGGTGAAAAGAGAATGATACAAGATATTAACCTGAAAGTTTGGCAGTAGGTGAATGAATATATGTACTCACGTAAAACGATGTTTCTGTGTGATAGATTTCAAAGCAGTTAGGGAGGTGTAGTGGAATTTCTCACTTCTGCGCTGACACATTGTTTCACTTCTTTTCTTCTGTTTTGAGCACATGAAACATCACTTAGAGGGACTGTTCTATTTTTTTTTTTTTTTCAGTACTAGGGAAGATGAGCCCAGTTTCTAGCTTGTAGCCAAAGAAGGGTTGTGCTAGGTGAAGGTTGTTCCCTGACACTGTAATCAAGCAGCTGTATGGTTGCAAGTAACTGTGTCACTACAGCCACACGAAAGTCTGTGTAGTGGGGTTTCCTGCACTCCGAATGTGAGGAAAGTAGAGTACACTAAGGCCAGTTTTGGTTTTTCAACTTCTTCCCATGGCACTTGTCCTCACTTTCTCCTGAGTTTTCCCATTGGTGTAATATTTTCTGTTGTGTGTTTTTAAGAAAGAAAATTAACATCTGTGTTACCATTCCATTTGAGGCACAAAATATTGTTGGACAACCACGTTTGATATTCACCGCTTTGCAGTACGTTAGATGAAATATCAGGTGGCACATGTTTTTATGTTGTGTCTGATAGTTCCCACGATGTTTATTTGCTTTTCATTAACCCTTTTACAAAGGTCTGGATACATATAGCAGTTGTCAAGATACAAGGTCTGTCCCTTGTTGAACAAAGGTTCACACATGCTCGTAACAACATTACTGCTCGCAGGCAAGGAAGGGTATATGTAAAAGGTGCTGCAGTAGCTTGTATTTGCATTGCAAATTTGATATATCTTTATGCCAAATCTGGCCCTTTTACCGCAATTACACTGCACGTACGGCAGTCTACCATGGAATTTATGAGGAATTCATCTAAGGCAATGTTTTCTGACAGTTCAAACAATGAAGCAAATGTGTCCGAGAAGTGCGAAATTATAGGCCTTATAGTTCAGTTTGTCACTAGCATCACCTGAAATGTTATCAGTGAAATGGAAGAAACGAGAAACGAGGAGAAATCTTTCCCTGCTCATTGCTTCTGAAAAGAAGGAATTTCAGTGCACCTATCTTTACACCAGTACAACTGGGTATGTGGTTTCCAAACCTGGAACATCACGATACACAAAGCAAAGTACAACTTCATTTAGTCCTCTGTTGTGTTAAACCATTTCTCATCACCATTTTGCTTTTTCCTATTCTCATCTGTAAGTTGCTTCTGAGCATAATTATGTGTCCCTGTAGGACATATATTTCTGGAACAAAATCTCAGAAACATCACTATTTGCAGTGAAGGGTTGAATGATAGGATTATGAAATGAAATGGCGTATGGCTTTTAGTGCCGGGAGTGTCCGAGGATATGTTTGGCTCGCCAGGTGCAGGTCTTTTGATTTGACTCCTGTAGGCGACCTGCGCGTCGTGATGAGGATGAAATTATGATGAAGAAGACACACACACCCAGCCCCCGTGTCAGCGAAATTAACCAATGATGGTTAAAATTCCCGACCCTGCCGGGAATCAAACCCGGGACCCCTGTGACCAAAGGCCAGCACGCTAACCATTTAGCCATGGAGCTGGACGCAGGATTATTATCTCCACTTATCCATACCCAGTCATCCTGTTTCGCACGTTTTGGTTGTGGAGGCCTGGCACAAAAGTTATGCTCACCATCAATCTCTGAGTCACTAGTGATATTTACATTTCCTGATTCATTTACACTATTTATACCAACACTTCCTCATACAAATGATCATCTTCTAATTTCTGAAGATCTTCACTCACACTATCCTATGAATTACTAATTAAAACACTATTAATTAACACTAACTTCTTGTGTTCAGAAATGCACGCACTGCTAGTTGCCATATTGGCTTCTGGGTTGAAAGGAATTTACAATATTTCTGAATCAGCCTATGCTTGTGATGTGAAGGTCAAACAAGAGGAAACTTCGACATACCCTTGTATCAACCTCTAATATTTGAAAATCTTAATGCAAGAGCCATCTGTTACAAAGTGGGTGGACTATAGGAAGATATCTGAGCATTGGCATCAAAGTAAATACAGGACAGAAATGAAGTCATCTACGATAGCTGAATGAATGCTTAAGATTCAACATCAAAGGGAAGTAACAAAGCCATTTGCCATCAGCTACGAAACAAATACTTTATGAAACCTAACATACTATTTGAGATCCACGGGGAAAGGTGAGGACAGTCATTAACTATTACAGAGAAACAGGGACTGCAAAGCCAAATATTTACTTTACAAAGGAAAAATTAAAAGTATCCTCCTAATTCAATACAAATCATAATTCCATCATTAGATGGAGCAATAAAATTCAAACATGTTTCGACTTGTTTGAGCCATCTTCGCTGAAATAGGGGGGGAATTAAAGTAATCTACATAATACAAGCTAAAAATGTGCTAAAAACATAATGAAGGAGCAAAAGAAAAACAAAAGAGACATGATGGAAATTAAAACAATAACAATATACAATATTTACATCACTAGATGGATCAAAAATAACTTTGCTGAGACAAATTCAGAGAAAAATGTTAATGTAAAACATAATTGAATCCAAAAAGTGTGCTAAAACTAAGACCTTTATCAATAGTATTTACCTCAAGATCAAGATCTGGAAAACGTCAGACTTGCCATCTCAGTCAATAGATCCTCTGATGCCTGTTGAAACATAGATTAATAATTAGGCAGAAATCATTTAATTAAAATAACTTCTAGCAAACATAAGGAAAAATATCTCTTTGTTGTTGTCAAAGAGGAGAAGGGAAGTCTCCTCATGTCACTTGATGTTAATAAAGTCTTCATGGACCAGAATACTATATATGGTAAATCACATGAGTGCTCTCAATAACCATGTGCATCCAACTCTTGAAACACAATCAGCCAAATGGAATATTTACTATAAACAATTTCTTCACTTGCATAGAAAATATACTTCCTAGCAAAAGTTTATAATATTATGAGAGATGAACATGCTGAGCATCATGTATCTCAAACTTAAGGGTGAAGACACTGCTAGACAACTTTTGCCAATTATCTGCAATTGGCACAAATGTGGATTACACCCAGTTTTACAGCCGTCCTGATGCCAACCCTAAGCAAAGAGATTAATTCACTATTGCTCATTTCTGTGGTGTTTGTTGCTGCCATGTGTTGTACATAAATGAAGATGATTATTAGGACAATCAGAAACACCCAGCACCCAAGACAGAGGAATTAAAGAGATGCATCAAAAAATACCCAGCCCGGCCAGGATTCAAACCCAAGGCCCCATGAACCAAAGGTCACTATGCTGACCATTAAGCCAAGGAGTCCAGACTGGCCATTAACCTCTGAGATTTGTTAATTCCTTAAAGAAAATATTCAACATACAGTATATAATTCTGGACATAACCAGTTAATAAAGATAAGCAATATCTCACTTTAAAGCCTACAAAATTGGCTTCCAAATTACATAAAACAATTAAAGCAATCCTTGACAAACACTGAATTTTAAACTCTCTGGTCCGTACTTCCATTAACATTTATTGTATTCTATCATAAATACGTATTACATAATTTCAAACAAATTTTCTTAGCTGTGAAGTTATTAATGTTTGGCAGCTAAGACTACGTTCATGTTAAATATTCTAGCTGCTTTGCATTAATATAGCTGCTCTCTTATTTACCTCTTCCTTCCCACCACTAATCATTAATACACTAAAAATGGGTACCTGGTTAATTCCTGGGGGCAAAGGTGGCCGGACATAGAGTTTACCACTCCACCCCACCACATGCCAAGGTTACGAATAGTGGAAGCATTTTCTTTCCACCCCTCCTAGCCCCTCCCTTGCCTGTACATAGATGACTTTGCTTTCCTTTTACTCCCTTGCCTGTTAGACTCAAGACTCTCTGTTCCATTTCAAACCTCATGTATCTGAAATAATAATAATAATAATAATAATAATAATAATAATAATAATAATAATAATAATAATAATAATAATAATAATAATAATAATAATAATAATAATAATAATAATAATAATAATAATAATAATAATAATAATAATAATAATAATAATAATAATAATAATAATAATAATAATAATAATAATAATAATAATAATAATAATAATAATAATAATAATAATAATAATAATAATAATAATAATAATAATAATAATAATAATAATAATAATAATAATAATAATAATAATAATAATAATAATAATAATAATAATAATAATAATAATAATAATAATAATAATAATAATAATAATAATAATAATAATAATAATAATAATAATAATATCATCATCATCAGGTTCAAACATTCAGCTGCATATAAGTCTTCTGGATGGATCACTGCCTGGTAATGTCTGAGTTTTGCATTGATTGAGATCATCTTCTTGTTATGTGTGTTCATACTTAGCTTGTATGACAAATTCATTTTGTTGATCCTCTATATCAGTGCCTCTTTCTCTGACAGGTTGTTATCTATCCACTCTCCCAAATATTTCTCTACTTTCTGAATCCTCCCTCCCTCCCCCCACTGTCATCCCTCTGGGTGCAGTTTTGATGTTGGTCATGTGTTGTGTCTTCTCGAAGGAGATAGATAAGCTTGCCTTACTAGCTTGTTCCTGGAGCTGGGCAATCTGGTTCCATTCCTCCTCTATTGACCCTGACAGAATCACAATGTCATCCGCAAAGGCTAGGCAGTCGACTACAGTCCCTCCATTCTTATATCCCATTCGTATACCACCTATTCCTTGCATTTTCTTGCGTCACTCTCTAATCACCTTGTCAAGAACACAGTTGAATAGAAGGGGAGAAAGCCCATCTCCCTGCCTGACCCCTGTTTTAATCCTAAAGGATTCTGATAGCATCCCCCTGAACGTGACCTTTGATGTTGTGTCAGTCACGGTCTGTTTAATGAGCTCCTGGTCTTCCTCTCTAGACCCATTCTTTCCAGGATACGGATCAGTGTTTCTCTATCTACCGAATTGCAGGCCTTCTTGAAGTCCACAAATGTGAGCATGAATTTCTTGTTCCTCTGTTTCTGGTATGCTGTGATCAACTTTCAGGTTCAGGATCTGTTTCACACATGACCTGCTCTTTCTAAAACCTCCTTGATACACACCAATTTGCGGTTCCAATTGTTTTTCTGCTCTATCTAGCAGTGCCTTTGAAAAGATCTTATATGTCTCTGGTAGTAGCGATATTCCCCTGTAATTGTTGATATCTGCCTTATCTCCTTTCTTGTGAAGAGGGTGTATTAACGCTGATGTCCATCCACGTGGCAGCTTCTCTTCTTCACAGATATTGTGTAGGATTCTTGTCAGTTCAACGATCACTCTGTTGTCAGCATATTTCCGAAGTTCTGCAATAATCCCATCTTCTCCAGGTGCTTTGTTGTTCTTTAAGGTCTTGATGATTCTCATGACTTCGTCCACAGTTGAAGAGTCTGAGTCTGGGTTTGGTTCCTTGTGACTGTAGTCAAATTTCTGAGATGGTGGCTCACAATTGAGGAGTTTTGCGAAGTACTCTGCCAGAATCTGACAATTCTCCACATCACTGTGAGCTACTTTTCCTTCTTGTTTCTGAAGTTGAGGCTTGGTGGATCATATCTACTCAAGGTGTTCATCATTGGGGTAATCACATAAATGGATTGTAAATAAAGGGTACAGATCTCTGCACATGGTTATGAGGTTGTTTAGAGGTTGTAGTAAGGATGTAAAGGAGAGGGCATATAAGTCTCTGGTAAGACCCCAACTAGAGTATGGTTCCAGTGTATGGGACCCTCACATGGATTACCTGATTCAAGAACTGGAAAAATATCCAAAGAAAAGCAGCTTGATTTGTTCTGGGTGATTTCCAACAAAAGAGTAGCGTTACAAAAATGTTGCAAAGTTTTGGCTGGGTAGAACTGAGAGAAAGAAGGAGAGCTGCTTGACTATGTGGTATGATCCGAGCTGTCAGCAGAGAAATGGCGTGGAATGACATTAGTAATGTCAAAAAAATATCAGATGTAAGGCTTTTCAGGCGTTTGCTCTATTAACCAGCGTTTCATCTTAGGTCTGACACTAGACTAATCAGACTGGGATGTGTCAGACCCTACCCACTGACGCTGGGGTGGATGCAGGTGAACTTATCAGAAGCCCTTATAAGAGGCACAGTCTGATAACTGCATACGGGAGATAAATCTCCACAATGGAATTATTGCCCGCCTAGCAATTCCGAATGGAAAATTCTAAATTCCTATGGAGGGAAGTAGATATTTTTCACCAATAGAGCATATCAAAAATGTCAAAAGTGAAAAATATCTAATTCCCTCCATGGGAATTTAGAATTTTCCATTCAGAATTGCTAGGCGGGCAATAATTCCATTGTGGAGATTTATCTCCCGTATGCAGTTATCAGACTGTGCCTCTTATAAGGGCTTCTGATAAGTTCACCTGCACACACACTCCCATGCGCGTGCGCGCACCTGTTATTCTATATGTCGTTGGTAATATCGGGACACCATCTTGTTTCTAATCCACGATTTTCTGGAAGCTTCTGGAGTCTACTAGTGTCATTGAGAATCTCTTTTCGTCATCATGAGTCAGCCGTCGACACCTCCAGCAGGGTCTCCAGAACATTCTGACCCGAATATGGAACTGGAACCCCAGTCGAAGCAAGCTCGCAGTATTCAAAATGTGAAATCGCCAACTCCAGCAGGCGACAGGAAGAAAGTCTGTGCCCCACCAGATTCTATCAGTTCTGGCTCAGTCTACACTTCGCCTAGTGAACTTCTGGACGTTTCTGAGGGTGCCTCGGTGTCAGGCATTCAGCAGTTATTGGGCAGGAATGTTGTGGCAGATTTCCATCTACCGCCACGTTCACCATCCTCGCCGCCGCCTCCAGCTAATCCTTACATGCCTACTCATATGAAGAGTTTCGCCACTGTGGCGAAAAATCCGGCCCTGGCACCGCACATCCGGCAACGAAGTGTTCCTTACCCACCACGCTTCTACCTGCTCCTTTCTATGTAGAACAACTAATGCACATTGATGCAGCGAAGGCCAATACTTGAGCGATTTATCTGCTGCTCACCAGACTCACCCCCAACTACCAGGACTATCATATTGAAATCCAGCGTACACGTGATGGTTACTTCAATATCAAAACCAGCAAGCCATTTTATAACCACCTAATTACGGCTATTGGGGTGGCACAGTTTGGCTCACACACCCGAGCCACTAACCTTACACAACAGCAGCCAGCCCGACGCCCACCGCCGCCGTCTCGCTCAACTCCTATCATGTCCGTGATTGCCTACGGAGTGGATCGCGACTGGACGGATGATGAGGTGGCTGATCAACTACAGCTTGAGGGCCACCAAATCTTCAAAATCATCCGTATCCTCAACGAGAGGGGACCTACATCACTCATTAGGATTTTGTCTAAGGAGGTGACCACTCTGGTCATCCTTCTTCGAGATGGCGCTGTTATCTATGGTCGTCGCCACCGGGTGGAGCCATCCCGCTCGGCGGCGCCGCAGAGGATTCGCTGCAACAGGTGCTACCGGTATGATCATCTGCCCGGCACCCCATGCATTCAGCACCAGGTATGCACCATATGCAGTCAGGACCATCCTACGTCCACATGTTCAAATAGGGCTCAACCCAAGTGTATTAATTGCTCCCTCCCTCACCCGGCTTTTTCCTATAAATGCAAGGCTAAACCTAATCCTGATCCTTCTTAGCCTGAATCCGTCGTACCTGTCATTTCCCAAGATCTCCCTACCCCTATTACCAATACCGCCCTCCTGCACCCAAAGTTCTGAAAACATCATCCACTTTGTTGCGATGGTGCTTCAGAACGTCCTACCTTTTAACCGACCCCACGTCCTTACCCAGATCCAATTGGCCGCGCAATTGGTGTTTAATACCCATCTAGGTGTGGCTTATTCGGGGAATAAAATGCATTTTGCATTTTTTCCCCTGAATGCAGTTCCCTTGATTAGCTAGTGGTTATCAAGGCACATTTTGCTAATATCCGCTCCATCTCCGTTGTCGCGCCCCATTGGGCACCTCCCTCTCTCCATACGACCCCGACGTTTTTATTCTAAATTAAAATTTTTTGACTCCTGAACTCCATCCTCATTTTTGTCAATATAATCTTTATCGCGCTGATGACCTCGTTGCAGCTCGTGGAGGAGTCGCTATTGGGGTTTAAAAACATATTACCACCAAACAGCATTTTTATCACTTTTCAAATAATTTTTCGGAATATTTAATACTTGAAACCTTTCTACCTAATAATTCATCTCTGGTCTTTGTTACTCTTTACCTCTTTACCTAACCCCCCTTGATTTTCTTACGTATGTTGATAATACTTTTCAAAATTATGTTTTTGTTGCTGATATTAATATCCGCTTTTCAGGATATACTTTCTCACCTTCGGGGTGTACAGATCCCCTTCCCTTTCCCTACCCGTCCAATTTCTAACACTACTCCCGATGCTCTTATTTTATCTCCTTCTCTGGCTCTTTCTCCTACCATCACTAAATGTTTAGAACTAGGCTCTGACCACTCTCCCGCACTTTTAACCTTCCCCAACCTTTCCTACCACCCTCGATCTCCTAGCTCCCGACCCCTCCTATGCAACGATATTCACAAACGAATTGGACAAATTATCGACAAATTATAACTGATTTATTAACTGACTGTCCCCTTCCTACTTCCTTGCCTGATCTCTTTTCTTTAATCGATAGGGTAGAACAAGCTCTTATTCAGGCAGACCAACTTCACATCCCTCGCCATTCCCACAACCCTACCAAACCCCCCATACCTCCTAAAGCCCTCTCTTTACTTAAACTTCCTCATGATCTGCATCATTCTTATGTTCGAACTCGGGACCCCAATACCTTACGAACACATCGTCAGACACTTCGTCACGCCCGCTCTTACATTAAAGCTATTAAGCACAAACATTGGACGACTGCTTGTACCGACCTCTCTAACTTACATGACTCTCGAACTTTCTGGACCACTTTCCGACGCTTATGACTATCTCCATTCCCGTAGCACTGATATAGTCATCCGTGGCACCCACTCCTTTACTTTTCCTAACACCTCGGGTCTTGCTCAATGTTCCCCTCTTTCACCTCTCCTCTCTTCCCTGTTTATGTATGACATACCCCACCCCTCCGTTCCCCTACGTCTATATCAATATGCGGACAACCTTGCTGTTTTAGCTCTTTGCCCCACCTATACTTCCCTACAATCTAAGCTCCAACAATATCTGAATACTTTGGAATGTTGGCTCAATTCTTGCCATTTATCCGTTAATCCTAGTAAAAAACAAATTATGTTATTCCGTTCCAAATCCCGCATCTGTCGTTCCTCTAATAAAGTCCATCTAACAATGTATAATCAACCTTTCACCGAAACTAACCAACTAACACACTTGGGCATAAAATTTCAAAATAATCTTAAATGGACTCTACATCTTTCTTCAATACATCGTAAAGTTTTAGGTCGTTTCCGTACCCTCCGCTCCCTTGCGGGTCATTCCTGGGGATTAAAACCCGCCCAAATCCTACGTGTCTACCTTGCTTTTATCTGCCCAGTTGTCACTTACGCCTCCCTAACCTGGATTAATACCCATCCCTTAGACTACTATCATTTATTAAAATACGACCAACACGCACTTCGCATAGCTAATCGAATGACTTATGATACCCCCTCTGTCAATTTTCAACCATTGTATACTTTTCCTACTATCCTTACACATCTCCATTCTCTCCGTTTCACTTATCTTACAAGCGGTATCCGTTACAATAATCCACTTATTACAGAAGTAATTCCCCTATCCCCCCTAGCTAATGTTATTCTCCATCACACTCGAACCCCTCCTCATGCTCATCTTTTTCCCACCCCTTATTAATTTCCAACCACCCCGCTATCCACTGCCCTATATGGTTTCATACATTTATTTTTCTCATGTTGTCATTTCTGTATGCTCCTGGCTGCGGTGGTACATCACCTCCCACCGGCATATATCTACGGCACCGCAAGTGCCATCTGTGAACTGTGTGTTTAAAGTGCAGTGTTAGTGCTCAAACTCCTTTTTCGCAATGTTGTTCCTTACTTCGTTCTTCCCCTGTTAAATTCTGTTTTTTTTTTTTTGTTTTTTTTTTTTTTTTTTTTTGTGTTGATTAAGGTTTCTACTATGTGTTCTCACTTCAAACCTTTCAACACGTTTATTTCATCTGTGTACCGACTCTCATATTCATTGCATTCTCTCAAATATTATATATGTTCTTTCTGTTGCTGTAAATGTTCACGTTGGGCTCTGTGCTGGTTTACACTATTCTTTCCTTTTCTTACAGGTATGCACATTGCATACTCCTTTACTTACATGTTTACTAATTTTTCTTTCTACTTCTATGGCCTAAGAGCCGCCTGTTCAGCTGATGGCCCACCTAACCCTCTTGGGTTAGGAGTTGAAATAACCTTTTGAAATGAAATGAAAAATTCACCTGCATACACCCCAGTGTCAGTGGGTAGGGTCTGACACATCCCACTCTGATGAGTCTAGTGCCAGCCCTAAGACGAAATGCTGGTTAATAGACCAAACGCCTGAAAAGCCTTACATCTGATATGTTTTTGACATTTTTGACATGCTCTATTGGTGAAAGATATCTAATTCCCTCCATGGGAATTTAGAATTTTCCATTTGGAATTGCTAGGCGGGCAATAATTCCATTGTGGAGATTTATCTCCCATATGCAGTTATCAGACTGTGCCTCTTATAAGGGCTTCTGATAAGTTCACCTGCATACACCCCAGCGTCAGTGGGTAGGGTCTGACACATCCCACTCTGATGAGTCTAGTGTCAGACCTAAGACGAAATGCTGGGTAATAGAGCAAACGCCTGAAAAGCCTTACATCTGACATGTTTTTGACATTTTTGACATGCTCTATTGGTGAAAGATATCTAATTCCCTCCATGGGAATTTAGAATTTTCCATTCGGAATTGCTAGCCAGGCAATAATTCCATTGTGGAGATTTATCTCCCGTATGCAGTTATCAGACTGTGCCTCTTATAAGGGCTTCTGATAAGTTCACCTGCGTCACTCATCTCAACAAGCATCTCTTAAACGGATCTTGCTGATCTCCGTTGAAGAAACTCTTGTTACTTTTGATCGGCCAGGTGGCTATCCATCTTTACTGCAAGCTACCGCAGACCTCAACAAAGCATATTGGCCGACTCCTCGTTGGATGTTAGCCATCCTACTACCTTTCTGCACCATGACTACCACAACCTCCATCACAATCACCACGACCTCTGCCTTTGCCTTTCCCTACTATCCTATCACAACTCTTACGTCTTCGCATCTGTCACCGCTTGTGTGCGCCTTTCATTCTATGCCATTACCTCTTCGTTCAATCAGTGTTCCATCTTCTACCCCCCACAATCTACACAGACCACCAACTGATGCAACACCAGAACCACCGTCGACTCCATTACCACCATCTACAACCGCACCAGCAGCAGCCGCCAGCCAACTGTCATCACCGCCGTCAACCTCATCCACTACTGCTGTCTACAGCTGTGTCGTTCGCAGCGTCAACCCTCTTCTTCCAGCAACAGAAGTTCAACGTCACCTTCGTCTTCACGCCATTCCAGTTTGGAAGGCTTCCCGCATTTTCAACACCTATGGCCCCACGTACTTAGTGCGTCTTCAACTATCAACTGCAGCAGCCGTCGACCATCTCATAGCCAACGGTGCAACCCTCTATGGCCGTCTTCATAAAGTCGAATCTTCTCGTTCTCCTCCCCGCTCTAGATATCCCATCCCTACACCACATCGTCACACCCGGCCAGATCATCCTTCCTTTCGACTTACACACTACGTCCGCCCATCTTCTCACCATCTGAATATCTCTTTTCCCTCACCGCCGACACCTGAACTTCTTAGATACTTCACAATCGTCCTCTACCACATCGTCTCAACACTTCACCACCTCACCCTTCCCAGCAACTTCCAAACCGCTACTCCTGAGTAAATCTTCACTTTTCCCATCTTCCTTAAAACTTCACACCTAATGCCCATCCTTTTTCATTACCAGCAGCGTAGCCCTTCCTCCTTCAATCTGTCAAATCGCTTACCCACCTTTTTCATTTATCCCATCTCTAAGTTATCTTTACCTCTCTTGGCCCAAGCGATCGCGTTACGATCTAGGGAGCCCGCCCCGCCCTTTGGGTGGGGAATGAAAACGATAAATGATGATGATGATGATGATGTTTACCTGCATACACCCCAGCATCAGTGGGTAGGGTCTGACACATCCCACTCTGATGAGTCTAGTGTCAGACCTAAGACGAAACGCTGGTTAATAGAGCAAACGCCTGAAAAGCCTTACATCTGATATGTTTTTGACATGCTCTATTGGTGAAAAATATCTAATTCCCTCCATGGGAATTTAGAATTTTCCATTGACATTAGTAGACGAATAAGTTTGAGTGGCGTTTATAAAAGTAGGAAAGATCACAATATGAAGATAAAGTTGGAATTCAAGAGGACAAACTGGGGCAAATATTCATTTATAGGAAGAGGAGTTAGGGATTGGAATAACTTACCAAGGGAGACGTTCAATAAATTTCCTATTTCTTTGAAATCATTTAGGAAAACAACATATAGGGAATATGCCACGTGGGCGACTGCCCTAAATGCAGATCAGTATTGATTGATTGAATGTTTTGTAAAAGTCCCGAGTGTTATTTTTTTTAAAAATCCTGTTTGACCTCAATCAAGCGTTCATTTTTATTTTTTCTCTTCAGATTCCTGATGGTCTTAGATGTTCTTTCCCTTGTTTCCTGGAACTTCTTCTGGTTCTCTGGTGTTTTCTGGGAACACCAATTCACTCACATCTTTTGGCTTTCTTTGATTGCATCATCACATTCAGATGACCACCATGCATGTTTCCTCTCTTTCTCTAGAGGAACTGTGACTCATACAGAATCAATCATAGCCTCTTTTAACTGTACCTATCCCTGGTACTGTCTTTTGTTTAATTCTCTTGCAAAATCTTTGTGCATTCTGAGATTTTCTCTGTCAAACTTTGTTGTTTGAGTTGTGTTCCTGTTTTTCTGGGATCTTGGGATGATTTTGATTTTGATCTTGAAGAGGAAGTGATCTGAATCTAAATTTGCACCCCTCAGGACATTGACATTTTGGATCTCCTTTCTCGCATGTTTTGTTGCTTGTTGTTTTAAGAGGCCTAACATCGAAGGTCATCGGCCCCGCATGTTTTGAGATCACTACGTGATAAATCTGGAACTCTCCTAGGTTGGGGTTGGGAGATATCCATGTTTTCTGTTTTCTCGGGAGGTGTCAGAATGCTGTAGATTTTATGACCAGATTGAAGGTCCTACATAACTCTATCAATCACTCTCCACTTTGATTAGTCCTTTTGTGGGCTGGATAGTCTCCAATGATGGCTCTGAATCTCCTTTCCCCAGTTGTGCATTAAAATCTCCAAGAAATATAATCACATTGTTGGTTGGTACCTTGGATATAGTTTCCTCCAAGTCTTCCTAGAATTCCTCTACTTTCTCCAGGTGTTTCTTGTTGCTCTCATTTGTAGGTGCATGTGCGTTGACTAGAGTGTAGAGTTTATTTGCTCCTTTGAATGAAAGGGTTGAAATCCTGCCATTCCTGGAAGTGAAGTTTGTGATTGCTCCTAGGATTCGCTTATTGATTTTAAAACCCATTCCCAGGTGAGGGACATTTTTCATCACTCTCTTGCCTGGTTTTCCTTTCAAAATCCTGTATCCTTGTGATCCAAAAGCTGACTCATCTGTGAATCTGGTCTCCTAGAATGCTGTTATCATGATATCTTGTTTGGTCAAGGTATTGGTCAGATGTTTGAGTTTTCCAACTTTAAGGAGTGAATTGAGACTGAAAGTTGCAAAGTGAGTTACTCTTTTGCTCTTTAATCTCCTGCATGCTGGTGCGAGCTCCCCGGAATCCAAAGGCTTGCTGACGTTGTTCTTGACAAAGGTGGATTGGTTACCACCTGGGGTAGTGCCTATGCTAGATTTTGCCATAATGCTGAGCCAAATGATTTTTGGCTTTGGGCCGATGCCTATACATCGACAAGAGATACAACTGAGGTTGTTAGCCTCACAGGAGTTAGGTTCACAGCTGCTCCTAACATGGAGATCAGACGCTGCCCCTGAGCCGCCCATTATGGGTTCAGACACTCAGAGTAGTTTTGGTAACTGCACTCCATTAATCCCGAGTACTAGGCTGCCTCCTCCGCCATTCATGCCGTACTAAAGTCCACCTTCTCCGCCGTAAATGCCATTGAGGTCTTCGCTCGTCACCCTGAGCTGGGACCCTTACCAGATGTTACACACCGGGACTCACATGGGCAGGGTCGCCACTCCCTGAAGTAGAGCTGCCTCAAAGAGGGTCTCTACCCGTTACCCTCAATAATAATAATAATAATAATAATAATAATAATAATAATAATAATAATAATAATAATAATAATAATAATAATAATAATAATAATAATAATAATAATAAGCATGGTGTGGGTTACTGTAGTCACGTCCTAGTTCGTGAAACAAGGGCAATGGCTGAGTGGCCTAGTAAGTGGTCCTGAGAGTTCGTATACCAGTTGCTATGGAAAAGGAATCGGCATCTCAGACATATTCTGCATCATGGCCTTCCTTGTACACAGGTGACTAGGACTATATGATCCTTTGGATGTCCCTGACCTGTCAGATGAGAGATTCTCATTGGCACTATGTGCAGGTAAAGTAGCATCCCGCTCCACAGAATTTACTGAGCTCAGAATATTTTAAGCAAGCCTCAGACTCCTGGTAGTAACAGAGACCCACTTCTGCTTGACAACCGAAAGACTCCTTGGAAATAAGTTATAAAATGAAATGGAATTTGATGCTAGTTGCTTTACGTTGCACCGACACAGATAGATCTTATGGCGACGATGGGACAGGAAAGGGCTAGGAGTGGGAAGGAAGCAGCCGTGGCCTTAATTAAGGTACAGCCCCAGCATTTGCCTGGTGTGAAAATGGGAAACCACGGAAAACCATTTTCAGGGCTGCCGACAGTGGGGTTCGAACCTACTATCTCCCGAATACTGGATACTGGCCGCACTTAAGCGACTGCAGCTATCGAGCTCGGTGGAACTTGATGGGAAGATAATCAATATTAATGGGGCTTATGGAAGAAAGAAAGTAGAATTGGCTGAGTCAACACAGGATGCATCTGGACATATTAGGTGTTGATGATATTTGGGTAAGGGGAGATAATGAGGAAGAGATAGGAGATTATAAAATGTTCTTAACAGGTGTTAAAAGGGAAGGGCAAAGCATGGGGTAGGACTGCTCATCAGGAATACTATTCCATGCAACATACTGTTAGGCACATAAATAACCATACGATGCAAATAGATTTAGCAGTTGGAAGAATTAGGATAAGAATTGTCTCAGTCTGTTCACCAGGATGAAGTTGACAAGTTTTATGAACCACAGAGTGACATCATAGTCAGGGTCAACAGCAAGGATACAATAGTATTAATGGGTGATTTCAATTCAAGATTTGAAATAGAACTGAAGGATATGACATGGTGAAGGGTAAAATGTGGAGAAGATATGAAAGCTTACAGAAATGGGAAGTGCTTACTGACATTTGTGCTGGTATGGGATTAGCAGTTATGAATACATTCTTCAACCATAAGGCTATTCACCACTACACATGAGAGAGTAGGGGTACCAGTTTGTAATACATTTAAATCCTATAACAAATCATTAGGCATATAGTTCCCGCAGGTTAAATTTAACACTGGAGCAGTGTAAGTCAAACTTACAGCTACAATGAACAATAAAAGAAACTTGCCTGATGTCTTATTTGCCGAGAAAATGGAATTCCATTCTTTGTGTCTGTGTACACCTTATGAAACAAAATCCCATCGAAAACATTGACCGGACTTAACTGAAACAGAAATTCATAAGTACAGAGCAATGAGAAAAGTTGAACTACAAACCAAAACAACACAACAAAACTACAAAATAAAACAACTTCTGCACTCATGTATACAGGGTATAACAAGACACATTCCTCACACATAGAAAAATAAAAAATGTTATACAGACACAGGTCCGGAAATGCTTTATTTCCATGTTAGAACTCATTTTCTACAAGTCTACGTAGTACATTAATCATGGAAAACGCACACAAACAGAATGTACCAGCACACACCATGAAATTCTTTCTTACGTGAAATATGCTCAAGATGCCCTCCATTAGCAATGACAGATGCATCAACCTGCCGTACCACTTCATCCCAGTACAGAGAGACTTTGTGCCTGTATCAATGCTAATGCAGGGCATCTTGAACATTTCAAGTGGTATGCTGGTACATGCTGTTCGTGTTTGTTTCCCGTGATTAATGTAGTATGTATAGTTGTAAAAAATGAGTTCTAACATCGAAATACAGCATTTCTGGACCCATGTCCATAAACCATATGCTCTATGTCCTGAAAGTTTGGCCATACTTCATTGCTACACACTGAATTAAAATAGTTGGACCTCCTTTCACCAGCCTGAAACTGGACATAGAGGCTGATATGTCCCTGCTGAAAGTACATTATTCTACTTTGGATAAAAACAGAAAACAGCCATCAAGAGAATAAGGGGATACATCTGGAGATATGAGAAGAATGTGGGAGCTCCTGTGACATTCAGCTTATGAAGAAGTTCAGGTTAGTATCGCCACCTTTTTTTCTTTGAAAAATATCCCTGTTAAGAAAACATAGCAGTACAATAATAATGTCTTGTGGAAACCCCTCATTATCATACAGGATCAGATAATGCTTCACCTACTCCAATTCTCTGAGATCTGTTTTCAACAAATTTAGGCACACATTCAATCACCCTGTTGTCTACTCCAATAACCCTCATTTTCAGTAATCTCCCATGTTCTACTCTATCAAAACCTTTGGTTAGGTCAATTGCAATAAATTCCATTTGTCCTCCTGAATCTAAAATATCTTCTTCAACTCACTGGAATCCAGCAAGTTAAGCCTCACTGAAATAATTGCTCCTAAACCTGAACTGCTTCTATAAAACTGGTTAGAAATTTATCAAACATGTCTAATATGATCAGAAAGAATAGATTCCCGGAGCTTATATGCCAAACTGACAGGCCTGTAATTATCTGCTTTATGTTTATCACCCTTTCTTTTGAACACACAAGCTACTTGGTACAGCTTCTTCATGCAAACATAAATCAAATAAGTACTTCAGATATGGCACTGTATCTCAATCCATTGCCTTTAGTATATCAGCAAATATCGTATCAATTGCAGCTTTTTTTTCTAGTTTCTAACTATTCTATCTTTTTGAAATGCCATAGGTAAATTTCAGTACTGGTACTTTGGCAGTGTTAGTCACCTACTCTACCTCTACCTTATATTCAAATATCTTTACATACTGCAGACTTATTACTACTGCTTCCTGTATATCCTCACATACACATATTGTACTAGGTATGCCTAAGGCCTGGTACATAGTAGGCTATTTTAATTAGAAAAGTATTTGCAACAAGACGGCTAGAACACTTGAGTAGAACGCGCAAGGTAACGGGACGACACGGAGCTGAAAGCAAAGAGTGAGATAAGTACGTCACTGGCCGAAAGCATGCGGGACCTAATCATCTAGAATGTACTAGAAGCTTTTTTATATCTCCTAAACCCTTTGAGATACAGATAAATTAATAATCATCGTGAAGCTCATTATTTAAATGTCACCGTGTCAAAATTTCACGTAAATCGCCTCATGGATTATCGAGATATATTGAGTTGAGAAGAAATTACCATTTTTCCACAAGGTACAAGCAGCCGACCTCGATTTTCAGTATAGAAGGACGGACATTGGAGAGGTATAGGCAGTTACAAATTACAACTCAACGATGACGGATCGTCGTACTGTCTCCACGTATGGGTCTCGGACCTTGTAACTTTGTCATGCATTATGCTGAACTATTCGTCATACTTATAAAAGGTTCGTACCCCACTGTCGGCGGCCCTGAAAATGGTTTTCTGTGGTTTTCCATTTTCACACCAAGCAAATGCTGGGGCTGTACCTTAATTAAGGCCATGGCTGCTTCCTTCCCATTCCTAGGCCTTTCTTGTCCCATCACTGACATAAGACCTATCTGTGTCGGTGCAACATTAAACAAATAGAAAAAAAAAATCTCTTTCACAACCATCCTATTTAGTGTAGTATATTAGATATAACTGTTTTTTTTTTAATATTTAGAAATATCTGCTAAAGTTTCTCTTTCACAACCATTCTATTTAGTTTAGTATATTAGATATAACTGTTTTTTTAATATTTAGAAATATCTGCTAATGAGATTAATTTTATACAAATTTTCTACTCATTTATTTATTTCACTTCATCACATAATTTCTAAATCAATATATTTTTTTTTTTTTGTATTGATATAGGCTACCAAAATTATCATACTTCTTTGAACAATCTGCTATTGAACTATTGTGTTTAACCCTTTGTATTACATTGTACTCATAACAAGTAATGAGTGTGCCTTATCTGACTTACTATACGGTGTTAGTGTGAGAAACACAAGAAATCTTAAGGTCATTCATATCAATTCTCAGTCTCTTGTTGACTCCTCCCATATATCTGAGTTCCGGCACATTTTTGGCAAGAGTTTGTTTGATATTATCGCAGTCAGTGAAACATTTCTTAAAGCTTCAGTACCAGATTCTGCCATCTGTCTCGATGGGTATAATATTTTCCATAATGACAGAATAAACAGAGCCGCTGGCGGTGTCACTTTACTTGAAGAACAGCATAATATGTAGTGTATTTAGCAAATCTCCTGGAGAGTACAGTAAGAAACCTGAGTATATAATCCTTGACATAGCCCTGAGTGGCTCAGACGATTAAGGCGCTGGCCTTCTGACCCCAACGTGGCAGGTTCGATCCTGGCTCAGTCCGGTGGTATTTGAAGGTGCTCAAATACGTCAGCCTCATGTCGGTACATTTACTGGCACGTAAAAGAACTCCCGCGGGATGAAATTCCGGCACCTCGGCGTCTCCGAAGACCAAAAAGTAGTTAGTGGGACGTAAAACAAATAACATTATTATTATTATTATTATTATTATTATTATTATTATTATTATTATTATTATTATTATTATTATTATATAAGACACTAAAATTCTTTTCGCTTGTCCTTACATGATATGTATTCTCATGTTATGAATTATAAATATATATTAGTTGTGGGCGATGTTAATGCTTGGTTCAGAACTGGGGCGTCTGAAAGCGAAAACATAGGTGATGTGCTCAACGCCTGTAACCTTGACTGCCTTTCATTCAATCCAACCTTTCATACTGCCACTTCCGATAGCACTCTCGACATAATCTCATCCAACTGCAATGAGTTGGTACTCGAATATGGACAGGAACCAGCTGCTGGTTCTTCTGGTCATTACCTGCTGTATGCTGTATTCACTTTATCCACACCAAAACAAATTCCAAAAACAATTCTTGTTCGAGACTTCAGTAAGTTTGACATAAACAATTTTCATCCTGACGCTGAATTACTACCCTGGAATGGGATTTTCCAGTCTAATGACGTACATCAAAAAGTCTCTCTTTTCAACAGCTTTTTACTTTCTCTCTATGACGGCCCCAAGAAGAATTCTCGTAAAACACCAGTCGACACCAAGGTTCAATAAACGTATTAAGGAATTTATAAGAAAACAGGACAGAGCTGGGAAGAAATTTATTGAAACAAAAATTCCAGATGATTACAAGCAATTCAGAATCTTGCATAAAGAGACAAAACAAGTCATTAGAAACACTAAAGTGAAGTATACTTACAACATCTTCCGTAACTTTAAGAGCACCTCAGCTTCTTGGTGTGCTGCTAAATCACTTGGTATTGGAGTCAGTCACTCTCTAGATAGCCATATGCCTGTTACTCCATCTGAATTAAGTGAATATTATATGGCACCAGTCTCTAATTTCAACTCTCCGAAAGTATCAGAAACTGCCAAACATTATAGATTTCTCACTCCAAGTAACAGAGTTAAATTCTATTTCATGTAAGTACACCCTTCACAGGTAGAAAAAGCAGACAGATCAATTTGAACTGAAGCTAAAGGTCAAGATAATATCTCAAAATCCATGATTTATACTAGCAATGACATATTTCTTCCTGCCCTTGTGCATCTATTTAAATTCTCTCTACAGAATGGAGTTTATCCCTCAGAATGGAAGCGTGCGAATGTACGCCCTGTGCCTGAAAAGAAAATACCAGCAGTCTGTAGTGATTTTAGGCCTATCAACATCCTCTGTGCACTTAGTAAGGCACTAGAAAAAATTGTTCATGAGCAGATATGTGAATATCTGTCTAAATACCACGTACTAAATCCCTATCAATCTGGCTTCAAGAAGGGCCATAGTACTACTACTGCTCTGCTCAAAGTTATAGATGATATACGCACGGCCACCGATAAGAGACAGCTTATTATCTTATGTCTCCCTGATTTCTCTAAGGCATTTCACTCTAATCATGAGCTGTTTCTTGCTAAGTTGAAGTCAATTGGCTTCTCACAGAGTGCTCTGTCATGGCCTGAATCATATCTTGACGTATCCACACAGACACACACAAGATGCTGTCAGTTGGTGCAATTAATTTTATTGACTGACTCGTTGGCTGAACGGTCAGCGTACTGGCCTTCGGTTCAGAGGGCCCCGGGTTCGATTCCCGGCCGGGTCGCGGATTTTAGCCTTAATTGGTTAATTCCAATGGCATGGGGGCTGGGTGTATGTGTTATCATAATCATCATTTCATCCTCATCACGACGCGCAGGTCACCTAGGGTAGTCACATAGAAAGACCTGCACCTGGCGAGCCGAACCCGTCCTGGGATATCCCGGCACTAAAAGCCATACGACATTTCATTTCATTCACATATATACACAAATTTACACACACATATAACCTTAATCACAGTATCACAACAAACACTTCACTTCGAGAATATCAGCAAGCCGCCATTATTAAAAACAACTGAATAACATGCCACATAGAGGTTACAACCTTGGAACACAAATAAAACAGCTGACTGCATACAAGCATGTCACTTCAGTATGGAGACGGTGTTTACGGCATGTCAAACCAACAACTTTCTTCCAATAACTAACTTCAGTAACTCATTTCAACGTCAAGATCGTCACTTTACATATATGCTGCCCAGTCTTCCAGTAAGACACGTTACCAACAAAAACAACCTTCTTAAATATTCTAGAGTGCCCAATACATAGAAATAGTGTACAGAATATTCTCAATCGTTCTAGTGTCTAAACCAGGGTTGGTGAACCTTTTCCAACTAGTGTGCCATTTGATGTCTAGTTTATTTTTCTAAACTGTATACTGTGCCACTTGTTGTTTTCTTTTGGAATGGCTACAACCTCCCCATCTCCAACACACCAACGACTTCCAACCCTAATTCCAAATTATGTTGTTTCTTAATATGTTATCACATTTACACCATAAAATAATACATTACATTGCATGTTCCATGGTCGTATTTTGCCAATGCCTCAAAAATACATTTTAATATGTAAGTTTTTAGAATACCTAACATTATTTTTGTTTAAATATAATAAACACCCATTGTAACACTTCATCATTGAGTATTATTGGATATAAAAATCAAAAATACTAATATTGCCGAAGGACTTTAAGTGAAATGTCGTTCTCAACTTTAGTGTGAAACTTGTTGCTGAATCTTTGTAGCCATGTAATTTATGTTAGGGTCTTAACTTGTTGTCTTCGATAACACACAAGAAGCACTTAGGTCTGAACTAAGACAGTTTCTAACAGTTGACTTCACACGTTCATTGCATAAAATAGCTGTTTGCAGGTTTATGATGAACCAAACAAAGTAACTAACACTGTAGCAAGTTTCTTCATGGCCGAAAACATCTGTGGGAGGCTGTTCCGCTGTTCAAGTATTAAGTTCTCTGGCTTCTGGAAAGAATATTCATCATCAACAGCACACTCGATTTTCACCAATTCTTCACCAAGTTGTAGGAATTTGTTCACTGATGTACTGCTTTCTTGAAATTCAGTCAAACTCCATTTCTAAACTCAAAAAAATTGGCCTTAATAGCACTCATTTGTGCAACAAGAGGTTTTGAAATAAAGTGTGATAGTTTCTCCAAATCTCTAAGTTGAGGTAATCTCTTGGCAACTATTTGTCTTACAAAATTCAAACAATAAGCAGTTACACACTACGAATAATTACGCGATGCTGGCAACCACACATAAGCCAAATTTCACTAATTGGCTGACGTACGTGAGCAAATGGTTCGTCGGACGGATCTGGCATTTATCTCACTTGACTTCCGGACCTATCAATGTTGAAGTATTGCCATAATGCACGTCCGAATGGATCTAGAATTTAAATTCTCGGTATATATTTCTTAAACCTCAAACACTGTAACTATACCATGCTTGAGATATGTACAGTCTATAATACATAAAAACATTAATATGTGCATGTGGCGTGCCACCGAAATCGTGTTTGCGTGTCACCTAGTGACACGCATGGCATAGGTTCGCCATCCCTGGTCAGTGTAGTGGTTGGGTGACTCGCCACAACTCCGATGCATAGACCTTGACAGGAGGGTTGGTCTTCAGTTAGTAGATCCCATGGCCCAGCTGTTTATCCACCTAGATGGGACCAACCAACTTAGGTGCAAGATCTGCGTGAAACCCTCCAATCTTATTACTGACTTGGGTGGTTATGTCGCAGTACTTGTTGGCCTGGTATGAAGATCTGCATCTCTTCGACATCTTGGGCCTTGGCCTGGGTAAGGGATTTCTTCTCGGCCAAGGCTTGCTCCTCCTTGATGTTCTGCTGCTGCTGCCACTCTGCCAGGGTAACAGCTCCATCATCTTGACCCGAAGTGCATGGTGGATGAATCTCCCAATCCCCAGCGCCGTACAGATGTCAACCAAGAAACAGCTCTGCTGGGGAATAGCCGGTGACACGGTTGATGCGTTGTCCCAGGGCAAAGAGTGATTATGGTATCCGACGCTCCGAAAGTCGATGTTCTTTGTCTATAAGGTGGACTCGTGGCATCCTTTTCAGCTCCTGGTTCCATTGTTCCGTTGGATTTGTCCTTGGGTTGTAGATAGGAGTGGTCCAGTGCTCCGCACCCCATTCGCCATCATTTGCTGCCACTTCCTCGACGTGAACTGACTCCTGTTGTCTGACAGAACACACCGTGGATAACCATAGCAGCTGAATACCTCGTCCTGTAGCAGGCTGGTGATGCACTCCGTCATGGCTTCAGGTATCAGGAAGGCCTCAATCCATCTTGTGAAGAGGTCAGTGATTACAAGGAGTCCTCTTTTACCCCGTGGTGTTCTAGGGTAAGGACCCATCAAGTTCAGGGCTATGATCTTCCACGGGCGTTGTGACCGTCTTCCTTGTTGGCTGGAATCTGCCCTCCTGTTGCTCGCCTTGGTACAGGCACAGATGTAGCACCCCTTCGTGTAGTCAAGGATGTCTTTCCACATGTTGACCCAGAAGAACCTTCGTAGGATGGACTGATATGACTCTTCACCTCCTGGATGTCCGGCTTCCGTGCTGTCGTGGAACTTCTCGAGGATGTCCGTTGTGTGCTGTCAAGGAATCACCACTACTGCAGGCATGTTGGAGAGGTGCGACCTGTATATCAAAAGTCCTCCATCGACCTGCAATTCCTGGTAGCACATCTTGATTTCCCTCGGGATAAGTCGACTATCGGTGTTCTGTCTCCTAATCCACTGTGTCATGGTCCTAGAGGGCTTGTCTTGTTCCTGCCACTGTTTGATCACTCCCAGATCAAGTTCCTTCTTGCTGGTCATAAGGGCAGGTTCCTTAGGCTCCCTCTGGTGTTTTTGTGGGAACTCCCTCTCGACAATGGTGCTCCAAGCTTCAGGTTCCATCGCCGGGTGCCTAGATAAGCTGTCTGCTCCTATTTGTTCATTGGTCCTGGGACGTGACACACATCAAAATCAAATTCTGTGATTAACCAGGCCCATTGTATCAATTTAGATTTTGAGCCCGAGACCGAGTTCAACCATTTGAGAGCGGTGTTATTGGTGTATAGCTGGAACTTTCTTCCCTCCAAATAGCCTCTGAACTTGCCCGTAGCCCACACCACGACTAAGGCTTCTTTCTCAGCAGTGCAGTAGCATTGTTCAGTGGGAGATGGTTTCCTGCTGGCATACTCAATGATGTCCCTTCCACTGTCACTCCTCTCCTGAATTAACACAACTCCTAAGCCAGAGTTGCTAGCGTCCATCTGCAGGCACATCTTCCGTTGAGGGTCAGGATAGGCTAGACCGGGAGCATTGCGTATCGCAGCCTTAATGCTTTGGAATGCTACCTCTTCCCTGCTGGTCCATCGGAATGGGCGGTTGTTATGGAATAGTTCGGTGAGTGGTATTGCCTTCTCTTCAAAGTGTGGTGCGAAGCTGCTGTACCATCCACACAAGCCAAGGAACTGACGTACTTGCCACTTGGTCTGAGGGCGTACAGCTTCTTCGATAGCTTGATACTTCTCCAGTTGCCTTTCTAAGCCTTCAAAGGTTAGGACATGGCCAAGATATTCTACGCGGAACTGGGCGAAGTGGCACTTCTCCAGTTGGTAGGTCAGTCCATGAATCTTTACTCGTTCCAGCACTTTCCTCAGATGTACAAGGTGTTCTTGAAAATTCTTGCTGTGAATTAAAATGCTCTTGAGATACACTTGGCAAAAATCTCCAACATATCCTAATAAAACTTATCCATCAGTTGCATGAAGGTGGTGGGAGCATTCTTCAATCCAAAAGGCATTACTGCAAACTGGTACTGCAAACTATGTGTCATTAAAGCAGTCAGTGGTCTAGAACTTTCCTCGACCTCCACTTGCCACTATCCAGAGTTGAGATCCAGCGTGCTGAAAATCCTAGACCCACTTACTTGTTTCAGCGAGTCTTTCAGGTCAGGCATGGGGTAGGCATCACTAACGATCTTCTTGTTCAGCCTGTGGAAGTCCACACATGGTCGATACTCCCTGTTATTCTTCTTCTTCTCCTTCTTTGGTGGGACAATTGGTGAAGCCCAACAGGATGTAGAGGGTTCAATGAGACCTTGCCCTTCCATCTCTTGAATCTTCTGGATGACGAAGTTGCGTTGATTGGATATGATAGGTGAGGAAGAGTTACATTCAATGGTGTGCGTTACCTTAGCAGTCTGTCCTTTTTTATTGGTGATGACTTCCAGAAAGTCTTTTAGGGTGTGTCTCAGCTCCTCTTCTTCACTCGGTCGAAGACGAGTTAAGTCATGACCTAATATGATGTCAGGTATCAGGTTCTGAATTACTGCAACATCAATTACAAAAGGGCATGTTCATGCATTTAGCGGTTAGGTTAGTCTGTCCTTTGATGGAATAGGTTACCCCGTCCACTGCTCCTACTACTGTTCTGAGGTGGTGAGACTTCATAGGCGGTAGTAATCTGGCAACAGTCCCATTAACAAATGAATGGCTTGCTTGCCTGTCGAGTATGTCTCAAAAATTCTCATTGCCAATCCTCAAGATGATAGCTCGGCGGGGTTGGCCTATTCTACTCACTATTGACCAATCCCTCTCCTACTTGACCAGGGTTGCTTATCTGTCAGGTCTTGAGGCAGATTCCTGTTCCTGGTCCCATCCCCTCCTCAATCAAGAATGGGCCGGACCTAGTTTTCCGACGTCAAGTCTGGGCACTTGTTCTTCAGGTGTCCCGCCCTTCCACACTGGTAGCACTTCCTACCTGTGCTGGGCTCTTCAAATCAAATCAAAATCTCTACTTGCAAATGAGGTGTCTACCTCGGTGGCAAATGGTACACTAAAATACATTATTGTCAAGCACTAAATATTAAATTAACAAGAGAAGAAAATGTTCCTATAACGCAATATTATACAATTTATGCTAACAATGCCCTGTAACACTTCATTTATTTTCTCTGTTGTTGTTTATACTCTTCTTGAATATCTGTACAGATTTTGGAAAAGGATCAAACACTACCCCTGGTAAACTGTTCCACTCCTTCACACCCTTCCCAATGAATGAAAATTTACCCCAATCGCTTCTGCTAAAATTCCTTCTAATTTTATATTTGTGGTCTGTCCTGCCGATATAATTATTTTCCAACTGAAGCCTCTCACGGATATCTCCCCATGCTTCTTCTCTTGTATACGCTCTATATAATCCTATAAGTCTAGTTTTCTCCCTTCTCCTGCTTAAAGTTTCCCAGCCAAGTTCCTTTAACATTTCTGATACACTACTCCTTCTCCTGAAATCCCCTGTTACAAATCTTGCTGCTTTCCTCTTGTCGCGAGCACCAATTCGCAACACATCCTTCCGTGGGAAATTATGGGGCGAGTGCATCGAACGAGATTCGATCCGTGACCTCCCAGTCAGAAATCCCTAATAATCACAAATAGTTTAAGTGTAATATATAAAGGGAAGATACAGCAGGAAACAGTGGAAGCGAATGAGTAAGTGTAATAGAATATCAGTGCAGTGAATAAGTGCAGAATTACAATTATAATTAAAAGCATTTCTTAAAACTAATCTCAACTTGGAACATTTCAGTGAGCTGAGAATGAGGCAAACTTGTGCAATCAGAATATTGGTCAGAGAAACAAGTAAACAGACTACAAGGTCATAGTTAGAAGCTTTTAGAGGGCGGACCAGGGAAAGCGAACCTGTTGTTGGTCACGTAGCAAGGTGCCCTGTAAAAATAAGAATGCATGCTGTGGTGTAATAATTCTTTCTATAAAGAATCTCTGGAAGGTCACCAGTCACATGTACATCCATGAGACGGGTGGGACCACACTTGAAGTAACCAATAGGAAACTAACAGATCAGTGAAGTGAGGGAACATAGTAGTAGGGGATGACTTGTTCCAGAAGCTCAGAAAAATGATAAAGGGGAGTGACAAGGGAGCCTCTTGGTCATTCGGTCATTCTGCATCATTCTGTCGGTCGTAATTCTGGTGTCATTCAGGGAGTTATTCTGTTAACACTGGAAAGGAACGTTCTCTTGGGAAGGGACGGACACTAGATCACTTGGCAGAGAAGAGACTCTGTAGAATAAAGTCAGTGAAGATAGCAGTATATGGAGTTAGTCAGATTAGGCAGTAGTTGAGCCTGCCATCAGTTAGTGAAGACAGCAGTATAAGAAGTTATTCAAATTAGGCAGCAATTAAGACTGTCAAGCAGCAGAACTGGTTAGCAGTGTCCCACAGGGTAAAGTACAGAGACAGTACTTAGAGAGCTCACTGAGTGTTCGAAGGAGACTGTAGCTTCAGTTAGTATTCACCTTAGAGTTCTGCGTTCGAGTCCTGAAACCGTCAGGGAAGATTCAGAGGAACACCACAAGGAGGATTCAAGAGAGAAGCAAGAAGCAAGAAGAAAGAAGCTTCAAAACCCGAGATAAGTATCAACTAGTTAAGAAACTTTAAAGACTGAAGGGAATTTATAAATGTTGTAAAGTGAATCATAGAAGTGTGTGTATTTTCCAAGGAAGTCAGAGACTGCTAAACTGGTTATTTAAAAGTAATATTGAGAAGAGAATAATTACAAGTGTGATGTAATATTATTGGAAGGATATATTTGATAGTTTGTTTAAATAAATTAGACTAAGAATTTAATGGTGTCAGAAAGTGTCTTATATAAAGGTCAATCTGATATTCGAACCCAAGTCCTCAGCCTGTCCTGTTCATAGAATATGACACTCTGCACACTATCTATTTCTTTTATTAGGTATTCTTGGTGAGGATCCCAAACACTGTTTGCATATTCCAATAATGGACGAACCATACTTAAGTAAATTTTTTCTTTTAATTCTGTATTGCATCCTTTAAGTAGCCTCATTATGACATGTAATGATCTGTATGCTTTCCCAACAATGTCATCAACATGTCCCTTCCAGTGCAAATTACTTTCAAATCTCACACCTAAGTATTTGCACTTGCCATCTTTTGGGATAACTACCACATCCAAAGTATATTCAAATTCAGTTTTAAAGCTCCTGTTTGTAAAAGTTTTAACAGTTGATTTGCCTCTATTAACCTTCATATTATTTTCTTCAAACCATTGTTGGATACTTTCAAGGTCCCTTTGTAATTCTGAACAATCCTCATTGTTATTTATTTCCCTATAAACAATTATGTCATCTGCATACAATCTTATTTTTGATGTTATATTGTTCCCTAAATCATTTGCGTATATTAAGAAAAGTAACGGACCGATTATACTACCCTGTGCAATTCCCTTCCAATGTATCCTGCGATACATTATTTCCTACTTTGACTTTCTGAACCCTTGAATTTAGAAATGTTCTTATCCAACGTATAACTCTTACGTCCAATCCTCCAATCCTCTAATTTCTTTAATAATATTCCATGTTCCACTCTATCAAAGGCTTTGGAAAGATCTATGGCTATGCAATCTAACTGACCTCCTGAATCCAATTGATCTGATATGTCCTGCTGAAATCCCACCAGTTGTGCCTCACAAGAAAATTCCTTTCTAAATCCATACTGGCTCCTCATGAACCAATTTTTATCATCACATATCCCTCTGATGTACTTTGATAATAAACTCTCCAGTATTTTACAAACTATACAGGTCAGGCTGATTTGTCTGTAGTTCTCTGGTTTCCTTTTATCACCCTCTCCTTTATAAATTGGTATTATTATAGATTCCTTCCATTCCTTTGGTATTACACTATTATTTATATCATAGTCAAAGATAAATTTTAAATAAGGCACTATGTACCACCCCATTGTCTTTAATACCTCTCCAGTAATATGATCACTTCCTGCTGCTTTTCCTTGCTGAAGCAGTTGGCAGTTGGATTTCTCTGAAAATATCTTCATTTGTGAAAGAGAAGCTTCTTGTTTCCCTCTGTGTCTCTCCCTCTCTATCTTCTGTTTCGGTTTCCAACTCCTGACAATCATCTACTGAATCTCTGAATTCCCTACTAAATAGGTTTGCTTTTTCAGTATGTTAAATAGTGTTCACCCCCTTCTCCCACCATTATAGGAATTTGGATTCCTTTTCCTTTTTGTTCCTTTGTTCCTTTGTTTCTCATTTCCCTTTGTGGTCATTACCCTCTTGAAGTATGCCATTCATATAATTCTCTTTTGCTTCCTTTTTCACTCTGTTCAGTTTCCTCATTAGCTGTTTTCTAGTTTCTCTACTCTCCCTACCCTCTTTGATTTTCCTGTTTACTATTCTATATTTTCTTTTTAATTTTCTTATTTCCCTTGTATAATAAACAGGGTCTGAGGTAATTTTACCCTTCTCAACAGGTACAAATCTCTTCTCTCCTTCCCAAATGATTCCTTTAAATTTAGCCCAAAGTGTATCCACATTACTCCCTTCACTTATCCAACAACTGAATTGTGATTTAAGGTAAGTCCCAAATTCATCAACTTTAGTTTTTCTGTACAATTTCTTGTCTTGTGTAACCCTCTTATTAAGCCTTTTTGGTACGAGTCCTACATCCATTATTACAGCCTTATGGTCTCCTATTCCTTCAATTACCTCAGTTTTATCAACAATTTCCCATGGTTTAACCAAGAATACATCTAGCAAGTTATTGAGACTAGTCGGTTCTTGTACTACTTGTATAAATCCTCCCTCCCAAATTAACTTATCTTCTATAGCTATGCTCGTATGTTCCTCCTCCAGCTGGGCGATGATTCTGCGTAGATCATCAAATGATCTGGGTTGTGATACTTTCACTAGGGGTTGAATCTTATCGAGGAGTAGCTCTGTGATATCTGGTAAGATCTCATTTTCACTTCCTTCCAGGTGCAGGCGCTTGAAGAGTTGGTACTTCTGTAGGATGAAGGCACTAGCTCTCATACCAATGGGTTGTGCCTCAGTCAGTAGCATCCTTTTCACGGAGCTCTTCACCCCTTCGGAATTAAACCTAGTGAGGAATTCCCTCTTGTAGTCCATCCAGTTTAGATTGAATCCGTTCAAGTTCTTCCACCAAGTAGCAGCTTGCCCCTTTAATCACAGTGTGATGAGTCGCACAAAGATGTCCTTTGGTAAATTATTCCTTCCCAATAGGTTGACCGATCCCTCGATGAAGCTAGTAGGGTTCTCCTCCAGTCACCCGTGGTATTCTGGAAGGCTCTCTATGTGCTGTATTGCCGGTTAGGTTTGAGTGTGTTAGAGGTGTGGCGGTATGTCCTGTTTGAGTCAATCTATCTTTTACTGTGTGAAGGACGCTTTCCCTTATATTCTGCACATCTCCCTTGATGGTCAAAATCTGGTTTTCTATCCTTCCTTCAACAGCAGAAATACGGCTCCCAAGGTTTCCCTTGACGGCACATATACGGCTTTCAAAATTTCCCCTCAATGTTAGAAATCCTCCCCTCAACCTGTTGTTTTATGCCGGTAACCTGGATTTCTACCCCCCTCCTTGAGTTTCAAGATATCCCCTTCCAGCTGGCTTACTCTAGTATCGATCTGGTCAACCTGTTCCAGTTTCGATCTGATGTCCAATATCTGCCTCGTTAATTGATCGATGTCGTCGCTAATTTGCGATGAAATTTTGTCGTCATTTATGGTTGAAATTTTTTATTCTAGGACCTGTTCAACTTTGTTAACCTGCGTATACACTTGTGATATTTGTCCAGTTAAAACTGAGTTAGCTTGAGAAAATTCTTCTGAAATTTTTCGTGAAAGTTTGTCACGTATGTCTGAAATTCGGTCTGAAAATTTGTCTGAAAGTTTGTCATTTAGTTCCTGCATCATGGTCATTAAGTTAGAGCACATTTACCTCATCTTCCGATGTTTCATCGGCATCTTCGCAGACTTAGATGCAAAACTTTCCTGGATCTTCTCCCTTCTCCATGACATCTTCCCGTAGTTGCGTCTGTAGTGATTTCTTCTTCCTGTTCGTCGGGAGATTCCTCTTAGTAAGTTCGTCTTTGAGCTATTTGAGTGACATATGCTCTAATATGACTTGCATTTTGAACTACTACTCTCGTATTCACTTGTAAATTTTTACGTCCTGTCATGGTCACCAGTTGATGTATCCACACAGACGCACATAAAATGCTGTCAGTTGGTACAATTAATTTTATTCACATATATACACAAATGAACATATACATATAACCTTAATCACAGTATGACAACAAACACTTCACTTCGAGAATATCAACAAGCCGTCATTATGAAAAACAACTGGATAACACCGCACATAGAGATTACAACCTTCGAACACAAATAAAACAGCTGACTACGTACAAGCATGTCACTTCAATATGGACAGGGTTTTGTCACTCGCATAGATCCTACGCTTCCGAGGGCCCAATTCAAACCTCACCCGAACCCTGCATGACAAATACGGCAGCTCCTATTGGTAGAAACATCTCACGATTGCTATTGATCGATTTTGAGTTGAGAATTCCCGGTCAATTGGGCTGTTTATCACTTTGGTTTATTGCTTTGATAGTTTGTATTATGTGTTTTGAACTTGCCAACCTGTTTTTAATTTCAATTTCACTATATACGAGTATGTTATTAATAACAATAACATGTGTATCAAACATATTTATGTCACGTTATGGCCTTTCAGCTAAAATAAATTCATAATTATTGCTTTGATGACCATGTGCGAGACCAGTCTACTTTGTCACCTTTGTTTATCTTCTTGTTTACTTTTGTTTTCATGCTCTTAAAGTGTTTTTCACTGAAATTCTGAGTGGAATTTCTTGTTTGAAGTAGTACAAGATATTTGAGGTAAGAATTCCTTATTATTCTTATTTTATTAACCCTCTGAGGCCATAATATGAAAAGCATATCACACCAATGTAAATGAAATTCCTATAAATTAGAACACCTACATTTTGGCCTACTCGATGTTCTATTTATTTTATTATTTAAAATATGTTTTGCGGGATATTTGATTCTATTTTTAAATAGGTCATCTCACAAGGACACTAGGCCACAGGAGGTTATGTAAGTTATTAAGTTGATAATTGATAGCTGTTCCTGTTCCCAATAATAACTTTTTTAAAAGTTTTTCACATGGTGGCTGTTATTAATAACAATGACATGTGTATCATATATATTCATGTCACGTTATGACCTTTCAGCTGAAATAAATTCTTATTAATTTAATTTAATTCAGTTGATGCAATGTTATACTATTTCTCATAAGCCACTATCGTTTTGATGGTATTGAAATTAGCAGTAAAAATATAAACTGATGACAGTACCTTTAATTATTTTCTTCTATTTCTTTTTATGCCTCAGACTATGCATGGAAAGTGCCAAATTTGTGGGATATACACTGATACCGAAGAGGTCTGGCAGCAGGGAATCTTATCTTATTTCACCATTTCCCTGTTCCTAGATGTGATATTTGCAAAGAATGGCTGGACATTGTGGGAATCAAAAGGTTGCGGCAGATTTCTTCACACCTGAGAAACCGCACTATGTGTTTGAGACATTTTTGCTGCTCCAGCTATCCAGGACCTCTATCAAAGATACTGTCCCAGATAGAAGTAAGTAATTATTATCAATATTACTGTGACCTATCATATTTTTCTGTGGTTCATTTCAAATTGCTCTCCAGAGGTAATTATGATAAATTCATCAGTGGCAGATGAGGGTGAACCTCGCTTCTCATAATGAAAGTTACTGTAATGCCTGTCATACCTAGTCTTGCCTTACCTAGTAATTTGAAATTGGTGCATCATTACTTCAGCCCGGCCGACAAGACTTTCAAACACGCGTAACGAAAGTCGTTTGTTTACATGCTTGCGGCCTTCTCGGAAAGGATATTCTCCAGCAGTGCTCAGTGCTGCCAACCTCCATACTTAGGAACTATGCTTCGATAGCTGGTGGTGGTAATTAGTTACACCGTTGTTACACGGACAAGATTCTTGCCGTGCGGACGGTTAGGATAATATCTGGACAAGTTTCTTGGTGTGTGGACAGTTAAGATAGGATCTGGACAAAACCATCGGTCTAGACAGTTAGAAGCCGCGAAGCTGCTCTAGGCATGTTACATTTACTTGCACTTTTATTGTGCTGCGGTTGGTAACGGATTATGATTAACTTTCTTCACGGGAAGGAGATCACGTGCCACTTTACATTGACCAATAGGAATACAAGTAGCTACTTCAAAAATGAAAATGGCATGTAATAATCTTAATTAGGTTATAAAAGTAAATATAATTCTTGGGGCGGGATGTTGGGTTCCTGGACATCGCAATGAACACATCTCTCCTCTGAGATGCTCTCCAAGTAAGATTGCAGTAATTTCCACATACTTGTGGCTCACAGGCTGAACTAATACCGGTGATTATATTTACAGACCACTGGTCTGGAGTGGTTCTTGCCGTGCGGATGTTTAGGATATGATCTGGACAAGACCTGTGATATAGGCACAAGCCTATACTTTAGTGTGGAAACACGATTGGTATGGACTGGTTCTTGCCTTGTGGTCGGTTAGGATAGGACCTGGACAAGACCAGTGGTCTCGAGTAGTTCTTGCCATGCGGACGTTTAGGATAGGATCTGGACAAGACCTGTGATATAGGGACAAGCAATGTTACATTTTTTGCGCTTTTATCGTGCTGAAGTTGGTAACGGATTATGATTAACATTATCGACGGGAACGATATCACGTGCCATTTTACATCAGCCAATGGGAATGCAAGTAGCTACTTCAGAAATGAAAATGGCGTGTAATGCTCTTCATTAGCTTATTAGCTTATAAATGTACTATTTGGGGCGGGACGGTGGGTTCCTGGACATCACAATGAACACATCTCTCCTCTGAGACGCTCTCCAAAAAGATTCCATTAATTTCCACTTACTTATAACATTAGAAATATGATGTCGACTGGGCTGACTTAATACCATTTGTACATCTCTTAGAGGCAGAGTGTAGTTGAAATTCTGAACATTTGAATGTACCTTCTTAAATTTTTGTCCACGTTCCTCTCAGCATGTAAGGATCTATTTTTGGAGACAGTGAATATCAGATTTGCAATAACAGTAAGATTTTCTTCATTAATTTCAACCAAACATGAACAGAGCAAAATCAGTTCTTTAATATCCCTCACCACAGTCAATGCTTAATGAATTTAGGTAGACAACTTGCTCAATGTAAATTTATTCCTGTTTTTCCTACCTTAAGAACTGTAAGAGGGGCATAATAACATACAAATTACATACAAATTATAAACATAATATCTATAGATGTTTATGAAAGAATGATGATGTAATGAGATTTGAAAATCAATACCCTGCATTCACTGTAGTAGGGGAGGAAGAATTTCATACCTCACTTAGTGGTTTTTTTTCCCTCCCAATATAGATGTGCCTCGACATGAGTCTGGTCCTCGGTCAGGTCCTTCGAGTTCTGCTACTGCTGCTTCCACTGCCTCCACTCCTGCTGCTACTTCTACCACTGTTACTACCACTTGTAGTATTGCTGTTTCTACTACTACTGCCAATAGTGATACTGTTGAACCCTTACCAAAATGCTTAATTCCTTCTCATTTCCTACAGGCATTGGCAAGACTTTCTTCAAAGTGTTAGAACCTCGAGTCAGAACTGTGAGTAGGCTAGTGATCAAAAAGTTTGGTCCCTCATTTTTAATGATGTTTCTTTGTCTGCTGGACTTTATTACAATGTGGATTAAATTGATGAGTACAAAGACTATGGACACCTAGGATATACCAACAGATTTGCTGATCATGCCTTGGTGTTCATGGTCAGAGGTCTCCTCAGAAAATGGAAGCAACCTGTTGCTTACTTTTTCTACAGAGGCACTGTATCCACTGAAAAACTTGAAAGTTTTGTTAAAGGATGTCATTCTTGCTTTGCAGAAAACTGGCTTGGAAATTGTAGCAAGTGTGTGCTACCAGGGTCCCACAAACAGCAGGGTAATATGAGAGCTGTGCAGTGAGACTCACTCTGGCCGTTACAATCTTTGATCCTCCCCACCTTCTGAACACAACCTGTTTTGCAATGGAGTGTTTTATCAACCTGGGAAAAAAGCGGAAAGAAAACATCTAGCCATATTGTTCAAATATGACTCACAGAGGATGCTCTACTTTTGTCACAGGCTCACAAAAGAACACATTCATTCCACAGGTTATAGGGCCATGTGAGTGAAATTGGGAGTCTAGGTATTCAGTCATGCAGTAGCAGCTACTATTGAATCATTTGTTGGATGTCCAAACCAGAGGCCAGGAAATATGTGCTATGCTCTCTTCCTCTATTTGCAGTTTGTAAGCATGTCCTTCTACACAGTAGTATCTGTTCAGTTTCCTAGTAATTTATGTTTCTGTATTTTGTGATGGTAAGTCATTCATATCATATGATGGAAAGAGTTGTACAAGCTTCAGTACCTATCTATATATATGAAATAAGAGTTTTGTCTGTACATTGCTCAGAATTTAAAAAATGGTATTTCTGTATCGGTCATGTCAACAGTAAGAAGGAAATTCACTTTTAATTTTCCGTAATTTCTGTCTGTCTGTCTGTCTGTCTGTATGTACACGCAGCACGAGAAAACGGCTCAGGAGAATTTAATGAAAACTGGTACATAAAGTCGGGGAATAAGTTGCTACAATCCAGGCCATAAATAATTTTAATCACGGTGAGTGAAATGGTAGTTCAGGGGAAGGCCTAAAATGTAATTCTCAAATATTTATGTTATTAGTGGTCCTATCAAGAAATACTACATAAATAAAGTTATATTGTATTAAATTTCTGATCAGGTAAGTCTTATACATTTTTACCATACCGGCTATGATAACAGAGATATTGATGAATTATTTTTTTGTTTGTTTTTAAATCCATATCAGTGCCGAGTCACGAGAAAATGGGTAAACAGAGTTTAAAGAAACAGTATGTAAATTCGGGGAATAAGGAACAACAGTCTACACTATAAATAATTTTATAAGATGCCCTAATATCACAAAGTCGGAAGAATATTGAATGTGACGGCCTACAATATAGAAAGTTCATAAAATTATTCAACAGACGTGCGTGTAGCCGGTTATATCTGACGCTGCGTAAAAGTAACAGTTTTAAGGACAGCAAGAATAATTTTCTGATTGATCGTTGTATTGTAGAGAGGTTGGAATATGTATTGCCGGAAATTGTTCAACGAGTTCTCTTCGGTATTATGATGCCAATGTTAAGTTAATGGTCCTTAAACCCGTGGAAATAAAGAATAATTGTGCAGCCAAAACAAAAAAGAAATACGGCTTGACGAAAGTCAATGTTCAGCGTCTAAAAATAGTCTAAAAATGCGTAGGCCTGTATGATTTTACAAACTTCTTTTTGAGCCTGATTTAAATTTTTTGAAGGAAAAAGTGGGGTTCATCTTGGATTCGGAGAAATACGGAACTATATTTTTTTCAGAATGAAATTAAACATACACTCTCACGTAGTATCGGATTACGAAAAATAAGCAAGTAAGCCGTAGTGTGGATATCACCTGCGGAAACGCAAGTTTTGAACAAACTGATTGCCGTTTCATACAGATTTTAAAGTGCATGAAGGGTTTTCCGACTTGTATACACAAATCGGATATAACGACAATCCGTTATAGCGAGTACATTTTTTGCTGTTATGAATTCTCGCTATAACGGACTTCTACTGTATTTTAGTGTTATAACGACAAAGACGTAACAGAGTAGTTTGAACTTCTAGTGTTCTACTGCTCATTCATAATAGGTGGAGCTATCTTGTGATGTGGCACGGGAATGTGGAGAGCCAAACGGTTTGTTAAGTCCCGCAGAATCGAGTGCTCGCATGTGATTCCATGCTAATCCAGACATCGCTCGCGCACAACACTACGTGATAAGTTGAACTCTTATGTAACTCGTGCAATTATGCTGACAATAATGAAGATTTTTCATTTAAATAAACAGTTTTACAGTGTTTACATTTTAATTTGGAACACATAATGACTGAAATATGTGTAGCCTCCATAGCTCAGGCCGGCCTCTCACCGCTGGGTTCCGTGGTTCAAAACCCAGTCACTCCATGTGAGATTTGTGCTGGACAAAGTGGAGGCAGGACAGGTTTTTTTCTGGGTACTCCGGTTTTCAATGCCATTTTTCATTCCAGCAACACTCTCCACTATCAATTCATCTTTCAGTCATTAATCATTGCCCCTGAGGTATGCGACAGGCTTCGGCAGCTGACACAATTCCTATCCTCACCGCAAGATGGGACCTCATTCATTTCATCCCTGACCCGGTCACTGACTGGAAAACAGGTTGTAGGTTTTCAATGACTGAAATATGTATTAATATTATGTAAACCGAGTGTGTTAGGAGCGCGCAGCTGTCAGCTTGCATTCGGGAAATAGTGGGTTCGAGCCCCACTGTTGGCAGCACTGATGGTGGTTTCCGTAGCTTCCCATTTTCACATCAAGTAAATACTGGGGTTGTACCTTAATTAAGGCCATGGCCACTTTCTTCCCACTCCAAGCACTTTCCTATCCCATCATCACCAAAAGACCTATCTGTGTCAGCCCGACGTAAAGCAACTTGAAATATTATGTAACTAGCACATATCTGGGTTATAACAGCCAGGCACTCAGTGAAAGGTTCTAGGGAGAACACTGTGTATGGGTTAAATATTGTTGAAGACTTCAAATTCAACAATTTCAATTTGTAAAATCCTAATGATTGGGTATTAATGTATTTAATTTTGTATTACAAAACACCCAGCAAGTAGGCTACACAGTGTGGTCACGTATCTGTGAGATTGCGCTTGGGCAGTGGTGGGTTCAAACCCCACTGTCGGCAACCTTGAAGATGGTTTCACTTCACAGCAAAGTTCCTTGCACACAGTGGTCGCAGAATGTAGCAGCATATTTTTCATAATAATGTACGTAAATTAGTGACCAATTCCTCGGACGTAGATCTTCATAGGTAGAGGTAGGTGACATGGCATGGGAATGTTTTGTGCTGGATCAGCTGCCATATTATTGTATGTAGATCCTGATGCTACATATTACTTTCAATTTATTGGAACTCCTCTCCTGCGGATGGACTGAAAGGAAACATTATTTGTACCTCCTGCATGTTGTAAAAGGGAACAATCACAGAATCTGTAATCGCTTTCTTGTCTGTTAAGCCCATAAACATATTCATGATTCTATCCTTTTCTGTGTAGCAGAGAAATTTAGATATATCCTACAGTCACATGAAATACAACATTTTTAAGTTCTGTAAATAGTGCAGAACAATGAATACAAGGCATGCATACAATTTTGTACCTTGACATTGTTTATCACCTAAATGCAGATGATTGATTGAATGATATGTTGTGTTTTGGTCCAATATGTAGAACAGAGTACGTGCTATCATGTCTTGGTTTCTTCAAACACTACTCTGCCAGAGACTTGCCATCCTCTAGCAGAAGCAAAAGAAGTTCAAATCTCAATATTTCTCAGTGTATGGCCCTAGGTACCTTATTTGACAGACTGAAAGATGTATCATATAGTAACTTCCTTGAGAAAATACAAATGGTGTTGCTGAAAACTTTTGACACGTCAGTGCAACATTAGACTACAAAAAGAGAGAAAAGTATTACGTTGTAACTTATCAGTTCCAGTCTTTCATAAATGAATGATTTTTGTATTTGTGTTGTATTGTTTTCTAGCTGATAAATATTAATTGATGATTAACACTACTGAATGCAATGTCATGAAATTATGATATACTATGATCACTAAAACATTTGTGAACATTTCTATACAATTTTTATAGCTGTAATACTGAGGATGCGACATACAGCAACTAGCAAAAATAAAAATAAAAAAATTCTGTGGATAGTAGGCAGAATATAGCTCCATAAATCAAAAGATCATGTTTCATTTCAGTTTACCTTTGAATCCTACAAACTCCCTCCATAGCATATGAGATTCCTTTAATCACTTTGGTACCTGTATGTGGCTTTCTTTCTTCCATTGTATTTATATTTCATTTCCTGCATAAGTGGCATATCTTGATACTATTGACTGTTGAGGTTGGCTTAAATAATGTTAAAGAGGACTGATGTACGACGTGCTGTTAGTGTCTATTTCTGTCATAGTTCTTAATCTGTGAAAAGGATTGCCCATCCCACCCTTCCTTCTGGTCACTTCCTTACTTCCCTCCTTCCTTCCTTCCTTCCTTCCTTCCTTCCTTCCTTCCTTCCTTCCTTCCTTCCTTTGTGAGTTAGCTTCTTTTATCCTCAACAGAAGAAGAAGCAGCACAGGCCAGGCCAGTCACTCCCATCCTTCATGGCTTTGTAAATTAGTAATAATAATAATAATAATAATAATAATAATAATAATAATAATAATAATAATAATAATAATAATATTAATAATAATAATAATAATAAAGCACAGGCCAACCTCCAGATATATCATTGTTCAGAATGAAGTATTTCAGAAAAAGGTAACAGAAAGAAAGAAAGAAAGAAAAGAAAAGAAAAGAAAAGAAAAGAAAAGAAAAAATATGAAAGAAATTTAAAAAAGAAATGAATATATTTACCTAATACTATATTTAAGAGTGGGGGGGGGGGGATGAGAACCTGGGGACCCGCCGCGCTAAATGATTAAATCGCCCACCCGGTAATCTTAGTTCAGACCTCCTGACGGCTAGAGGCACTAGCGAGCAATTCCCGGCAATCTTTGCGGCAGCCCCCAGCAGTCTTTGCGGCAGCCATTGCATACAGAGGTGAAAAATAACATTCAGAGTCGCCTTTTACACATTCTCTTTGAATATGGAGACTGCGTTTATGGCATGTCAAACCAACAACTCTCTTCCAACAACTACCAATGATTAACTTCAGTAACTCACTTCACAGTCAAGATTGTCTCTTTATATACACTGACTGACAGAGCAAATGCAACACCAAGAAGGAGTGGTTCGAAAGGGATGAAAGTTGGGGAAAAAACAGAGACAGCACGGACGAATAATTGATGTTTATTTCAAACCGATATGCAGGTTACACAATGCGCACGGCATCGACTCAGTAGGATGTAGGACCACCGCGAGCGGCGATGCACGCAGAAACGCGTCGAGGTACAGAGTCAATAAGAGTGCGGATGGTGTCCTGAGGGATGGTTCTCCATTCTCTGTCAACCATTTGCCACAGTTGGTCGTCCGTACGAGGCTGGGGCAGAGTTTGCAAACGGCGTCCAATGAGATCCCACACGTGTTCGATTGGTGAGAGATCCGGAGAGTACGCTGGCCACGGAAGCATCTGTACACCTCGTAGAGCCTGTTGGGAGATGCGAGCAGTGTGTGGGCGGGCATTATCCTGCTGAAACAGAGCATTAGGCAGCCCCTGAAGGTACGGGAGTGCCACCGGCCGCAGCACATGCTGCACGTAGAGGTGGGCATTTAATGTGCCTTGAATACGCACTAGAGGTGATGTGGAATCATACGCAATAGCGCCCCAAACCATGATGCTGCGTTGTCTAGCGGGAGGGCGCTCCACAGTTACTGCCGGATTTGACCTTTCCCCACGCCGACGCCACACTCGTCTGCGGTGGCTATCACTGACAGAACAGAAGCGTGACTCATCGGAGAACACGACGTTCCGCCATTCCCTCATCCAAGTCGCTCTAGCCCGGCACCATGCCAGGCGTGCACGTCTATGCTGTGGAGTCAATGGTAGTCTTCTGAGCGGACGCCGGGAGTGCAGGCCTCCTTCAACCAATCGACAGGAAATTGTTCTGGTCGATATTGGAACAGCCAGGGTGTCTTGCACATGCTGAAGAATGGCGGTTGACGTGGCGTGTGGGGCTGCCACCGCTTGGCGGTGGATGCGCCGATCCTCGCGTGCTGACGTCACTCGGGCTGCGCCTGGACCCCTCGCACGTGCCACATGTCCCTGCGCCAACCATCTTCGCCACAGGCGCTGCACCGTGGACACATCCCTATGGGTATCGGCTGCGATTTGACGAAGCGACCAACCTGCCCTTCTCAGCCCGATCACCATACCCCTCGTAAAGTCGTCTGTCTGCTGGAAATGCCTCCGTTGATGGCGGCCTGGCATTCTTAGCTATACACGTGTCCTGTGGCACACGACAACACGTTCTACAATGACTGTCGGCTGAGAAATCACGGTACGAAGTGGGCCATTCGACAACGCCGTGTCCCATTTATCGTTCGCTACGTGCGCAGCACAGCGGCGCACTTCACATCATGAGCATACCTCAGTGACATCAGTCTACCCTGCAATTGGCATAAAGTTCTGACCACTCCTTCTTGGTGTTGCATTTGCTCTGTCAGTCAGTGTATATGCTGGCCAGTCTCCCAGAAAGATACGTTACAAAAAACTACCTTCTTGAATACCAGTATTCTAGAGTGTCCAATACATAGAAATAGTGTACAAAATATTCTCAATCATTCTAGTATCTATACCATTCTGGAAGTTAAAGTATGTTTCACAATTATGGATTACAATCTACATAGAGGTAAGAATAAATTATAATATTTATTTACAGGTATTTACGTTAACAGAACTGATATCAATGTCTATGTACAACACATGTTCATGACATTTCCTCACACACAATATGATCATTCAACTATGTAAATAATAACGATACTAATACTAAGTGGATGTACACTTTATAGCCATACATACATACATACATACATACATACATACATACATACATACATACATACATACACACATACATACATACATACATACTACTACTACTACTACTACTACTACTACTACTACTACTACTACTAATAATAATAATAATAATAATAATAATAATAATAATAATTCGAGCTCGATGTTTATATCAGTTGCCCATGGGTCAGAGAATATTGTTTTCAAGATATACCTGTTATCGCAGTTGCGTCAGTCTGTCAAATAGATCACAAAGACTCACATTTGTTGACGGACGATCCTCTAGCTGGGATTCAGTAAACTGTGGCGTACTTCAAGGATCAGTCCTCGGTCCTTTATATTTTTTATTTATATTAATGACATCTCTGAAGTCTTTAAAAGCAGTACCTTTCACATGTATGCTGATGACTTACCTTTCACATGTATGCTGATGACTTACAAGCTTATTTCCACTTTAGTCCCACTAACGCACCTTCCTGTATAATGCATTTTAACCATGACATCTCTCGATTGATTGAATGGAGAATAAATCATAACCTCCAATTAAATGTGGCTAAGACCCAGCTTATTTGCATAGGTTACACAAAACTCCTGAAAACTGTAGATCTCAAATCCCTCCCAGCAATAAAAGTTCTAGATACAGATATCCGTTATAGTGACAATGTTAGCAATCTAGGACCAATTTTTGACAGAACCCTATCCTGGTTTGATCATACATCAAATGTGATGAGAAAAGTTGTGTCATCCATGCATATTTTGAAATGTAACGTGTCATGTATATCACCTTTCATGCAAAAACTACTTGTTCGAAGTCTTATATTCCCGATAATTGATGATGTATCTGTCGTATACGATGACTTACCTGAAACTTTGAACATGAAATTACAGAGCGTACAAAATGCATGTGTTTGTTACGTGACAAATGCCAGGTGTGATAAACACATAACACCCTATTACGTACAGCTGCAGTGGTTGAAACTCCATGAACGACAGGAAATCTCAGTAGCCGTTGCTACGCACAAAATTCTCAAAATGAAGACCCCATCCTACCTTTATAATGCATTTAAACCTATGGAGTCAATACATAACAGAGATAATAGGTTTGCAAAAACTACCTTTCAAATTCCCCTTCATCATACTACCAAATTGAATAAATCCTTTGTTTGCACTGCATCACGTACCATTAACGTCTTTAATCTTCACCGTTTCGCAAATAACAGAAACTATGCCCAACTAAAGCAGTCCTTAACATCTATCTTTCAGGAAGAGTACACAAGGGGCTGAGATCAGGCATTCTTGTGTCTAACAATCAGAAATATGTATATTTCTAAGAAAATTGTTTCTCTGTTTTAGCTTTATATTCTTTAGATTCCTGTAGTCTAAAATAATAAATAGGCTTAATTATACACTTTCTTACTTCTTATATGATGTGTGTTTTAATTTTATTTGATTTGGTATCCATATCTTAGTTTTTAATGTTTAATTTAATGTTTTAATATTGTAATAATGTAGTTAGTGTGTTCATAAACCTGTATTTTAATATTTGAGGATACTACATAAAAGGGGTTTTCAGCCTCAGTGGCATGTAAATCATCAATAAATTCAAATTCCCCTTGTTCATTAATGATCCCTGGAATGTCCTTCCTGAAACCAGTTTCTGCCTTAAAGTATGTATATGTACTCTGCCATTTTCTGCTAAATTTCATATGGCAGCCAATTATGTTTGCCATCAATTATACTCACCTGACTTCTTTGCTAAATTCGATTTCCTGGCAAGTTACTTAAATTTCTTCTTAATTCCACAAACATTCCTAAATCTATTCATTTCTAACTTGCTCCTCCTTTCTAACCTCTTTCTCTAATATATTATAGTGGGTTTTTATCTTTCCCTACCACCATTAAAGGTACATACCACTTTCCACACTTCCCAGCAACTGCTTTACACCCATCCCATATGCTGTTTACATTTTTATTTACCATATTACACAGATCATAATTACGTTGTTTTTTTTAACTCTCTCACTACTATCTACTCAATCATATAGTACTGCCTAGCAGTCCTACTTTTACAACCAGCCTTTCTAACACACTTATTTTTAGCTTTGTGATCACTTATGCCATCTGTCACTTCATTTTCTCTGGAGAGCTAATCTGGTTTTATTAGTACTATGTCTAGAATATTCTTTCCCCTAGCTGGTTCCTTCACTTTCTGATTCAATTGTCCTTCCCAGATTAACTTGTGCATGCCTTCTGTCATTCGCATTCCCTATACGATTAACATTTAGTAAAATAAGATCACCTGCTACAATCATGTTCCATTCTGTGTCATTCCCCACATAGCTAATTATCTGATTATGTGTCACCATCACCCCTTCCAAATTTGTACACTCCAAAAACATCAAGTTGCCTATTTTCTTTAGAGTTGAGCCTTATATCTAGAATTTCATGTTTCTCATCCTTAAATTTTTTCAAGCTTACAAATTCTTCATTCAACAGTATGAATACTCTATGAAATCTATTCTGTATCTATGATAAAAATTCTAGCATATAATTGGGTACAATGAGGGTCCACTTGTTTAATACAGGTTCATTTTTGTGTATTGAATAGGTGGACCCCCAATTGTACCCAATTATATACAGTAATTTTCAATATGGATCATAACAGTGAGACTTAATATCAGATAAAAACTCCAGTTTCACAAAATATTCTGAATCCATAATATCACTTCTTAACAATGTGCCCGTTCGCATCTCGTACACCAACAACAAAATGGCGTCGTAGGAAGGTATGGCCCATGCGATCTACTAAGGCAATGAACTTCGTATCAATGCAACGTATAGGAGGCTATGTACGTCACGGAAAGGATAGGTTTCGAAGACACTGGAGAACAGTAGAGGCTCATTTGAATTGTTTTAAAAAAATATATAGCAGCGGGTGAATTGTTTAACGAGACTCTAAAAAATTACTTTCATGTAGACAAGACGCAGATGCGAGCAGATCTACATATTCCAAGAATAGATTTGCCTACTGAAGAAGAATATTAATTATATATATTCGCGACAGCATATAATTAAAGTATTCATCGCTGTATGCCAGTAGATGAGCCGAGAAAAAAATATAAATATATAAATTTTGGTGATATACGACGGATTTGGAATATCAAGTAGCAACGTAACGATCGAAAGAATCGGAATTCACCATTGTGAAATATTTAATAACTACACACGAGAAGAGTATAACTACCGTAGCAGTAAAAAAATAATAATTATTTACGGAGAAAACTTTTTACAGAAAGAAAAACTTTAACGATTATTTTAAATAACAGAAAATGCAGAATATCATGACTAATTACTGCGCACAGGGAATTCTTTTCATTGTCAACAGATACATGATGATGACTGTCTGCTAATTCATCAAGATGGACCGAACTGGGGATATGTACCGTCGAATCAGACGACCAGGCGGAGATTATTGGACAGACCAACCAGTGGAGATGATGACGTTGGATGAGCATCGGCCAGCCGAAAGACCGGATGATACGAAGTGGTCTGACGAGCTATGTAACCAGCAGATGACCGTGAATGTCCAGTTCAGACAGAGATCCAGTTCCAATCTGAGGGTCTAGCAGCAAGTGAAGGACGGAGCAACCACCAGACCAGATGTAGCAACTGACGAGCTAAGTCCATACTTTTCTATAGTAGAGTAGTTTCTTGCAATCTGCACCCTCAATCTATTTTGGCATGTGCTGAGAGTTTGGTGATTTATGAAGTAATTAAGAACGCGTGTGTAATATAAGTAATGTGTGAAATACTTAAGATTTTAAAATTAGATGGAAGTGATGAATTAGAATGACAATATGACATATACTGGATACTGCACTAGCACATCGACAGTGGAAATAATATCCGATAAGAGAAAGGTATGTTACTTGAGTAGAGCTAGAATCAATGAGTCTAAGTTACTAGTAAAGGTTCGATTAATCTCGTTTTACCTGAGTATAGTTTACGTCACGAATTACCTGCGCAATACGATGATCATTGACAAATTAAGTATTCCTTTCGTCAGAGAAAGAGGGCATATGAATTCATATTACTGTTATTAAATATAGAGGTTATTGACTGCGTATTTTGCTAAGCAATTCTTGAATATTTAGCATATGGTTTCGGAGTTATGGCTATATGCATGCGGCTAAATGGAAGCCGATAGGATGTTAAAGTATCGACGGTAGTGTATTGAAATGTGATTATATATTGATGAATGGTTTAAGTGAAGAGATTTAGTTATGTTCTACGGGAAGTATAAGAATTGCTATTTGACGTGTTAATGATTTATTAGTAATATAAGGTGAGTTTCTATGCCATGTTTGAAAATATACGTCAAGAAGAGAATTCCGCGCAGATGACCATTTCAAGGTAAGGTAAACATGAATTATGTAGAATTGTGTATCGTGACAGTGATATTATGTTTGACTTGGGTGAATAACAGGTACTGCGTAAGAGAGAGTGTTCTTATATATGATGCAATAGACTCATGATTGATTATATATCTAGTATTTCGTGGAGCGGTGATCTTACAGGTTGATATGAAATACCTGCATTCTATACTATCCATACACGTTCAGTAGCACGTATATAAATGAAATATTGAGACAGTGCAGATCATAAGAGTACATTGAGCCACTAATAGATGAGTGTGTAGATTAGAAACTATTCGAAGAGTTAGTTAATTTTTTTTTATTTCTACTCAGATAAATATGATTTTAACTCAGTATATAAAAATGAAGAATATTACAATGGTTAGTTAGGAGCCAGATATCGTAGGCACGAGGGTGGTATTGCTTTAGCTCGTAAGTCGTTACTTGTTCACACTAGAAAGATATTACCTAACACTCGGAGTTCAAACCTATGAAAGACTTTAACTTATGAATGGAAGGTCGGTGAATACTGCCACAATTTAATACACGCGAAAGTGTATACTTGGGAAACATGTCTCATATGTTGTGAGGATAACTTTAATAATTAACAGAGCAGTATTTACAATATGAAAATTTTATTTGATTCCTTGAATGCTCAATGATCGCAAATATTATTTTAAAAAATGTAATACTTTCGGAACATGGCTACGAAGGTTCACATGTGTATTTATTGGAATTTGAACTTATAAATGAGAGAATGTTAGCATTTTTTTTTAAGTTTCACTATTTTATCTTAAATGAGCCAGCGCTGACTCTAACTTATTTTCAAATGATGAGATAACACGGAATTAATACTACCCAGATTTCACTATATCTCGAACATTAATTTTTGTCAATAAATAATCTTATATATATTTTCTTTAGTATGTGACTGAGTTATGATTTCTGTTCTGGTAACGTTTAGAGTTAAGTTAGTTGTTAAGTTTTCTAGATGAAAGCAATCGACAAGTTCTTACAAACGAAATGCGAGATGATTTCTAGATATCGGTCGTCATTCTCGTGGATATTGATACTCCCATCACGAGTACCCCAGCGGCTAATTTCTCTTCCGAAACCACGTTAAATAATTACATATAAAATCTCAGATTTTATGGGCGGAAAAAGGATACCCTGAGAAGAATTAATGAGCTACCGGGATAATCTTGCACTGACCGTTGCAAGAGCGGGTGCAAGTATTTAAAATGGCTGCCCAGCTGTGGGGCAATTGAAGAGAAACACACCGTGGGAAAGTTATTAAAATGACGCCGCAATGTGTGACGATTTGAAGAGAAAGACACCGCGGGATCATTGAATATTGGTTGCCAGAGGTAATTTTTGACATCATAACGTGATTTAAAATGGAGAAAGATGCCGTGGGAACTGTTGGTTGCCAAAGAATAAAATGCCGCAACAGTGGAGCGAGTGAAGAGAAATACACCGTGGGAACGCCAAATAAAGTGAAAAAGGTATTGGAAACGGTCTTCACTTTGAAATAAATTAAATGTCGCATTAATGGTTGGCGCCTGAAGAGAAACACATCGCGGGAGTGTATGAAAATAGTCTGATAATTTATATTACTTAATAGGCAATCATGTGACGAAGCTCGAAATGTAGGTATCGGGTATAGAAAACATGTCACTAATGTATTGAGTAATTTATTAATTATTACCACATGGCTGAACCTGTGAAGATATATTAATATGGAATTATTGTATTTATTAGATGAATGCTTCTTTTTAATAATAATAATCTAGGGTAAGGTGATTTTAAGTCAATATGAAATGAAACTTAGTTAATTTTAATTATGGTATAGGCTGATGGCCATGCATATAAATATGGAATGCAGCATAACGGAATTTTAATTTATTTATTTCGTAACATGTTCCGAAATGTGAACGAAATCATAGATTTGAACTCTTGGTCTGGTTGTTGTTGGTCTATCTGGTGAGATGGTGCCGATCTCTAGGAAGGTCCATCAATATTATTATTTACTGAAGAGAAAACTTCAAACTAGTGCATATAGTGCAAACCTTGAACTATTTTTAAACCTTGTAGACTAAGTTATTGTGGTGTGTGTGATATAATATTTAATATTTTGTGAACTTAGAGGACTGTTAGGCAAATAAGTGATTTTTAACAAAATAGAGAGCTTAATATAAACTTTGAGATGTTATAACGAGTATATAGAAAACGACATAAAATGGCAACACAGGGTAGAGTTCAGACAAGAAGAGGAGATGAGAAAAGCTCAAGAGAAACAAGAGGGAGCGCCATTATGGTTTCTCGAATATTTGAAGCAACAACAAGAAAAAGAGAGGAAACTAGAAGAAAAAGAGAGGAAACTAGAAGAAAAAGAGAGGAAACTGGAAGAAGAGAGACAGAAGGAGAAACAGGAGCGTGAAGAAAAAGAGAGGAAACTGGAAGAAAAAGAGAGGAAACTGGAAGAAGAAAGACAGAAGGAGAAACAGGAGCGTGAAGAGAAAGAGAGGAAGCTGGAAGAAGAAAAAGAAAGAAGACGGATAGGAAAGGAACGAAAACAACAAGAATTGTTTAGAGAATTTCAAAAGGAACAAGAAAAGAAACAAGAAGAATGGCAACAAGAACAACGCGAAGAAAGAAAGAAAGAAAGAACATTATGAGTTGATGCAAGAATTGCACAAGAAACAAGAAGAATGGCAACAGAAACAAGAAGAGAAAGAACAGGAACGGGAATCAAGATTCCAGAGATGCATCATTGAGATGAGAGAGGAAAGAAGAGAGGATCAGCTAAAACAGAAAGAATCTTTAGAAGAACTCGTTAGAAAAATAGGAGATGAACACAAAGGGATGATCGATGAGCTACGCAAGAAACAAGAAGAAGCAACAGAAGAAACAGCGAAAACACGGTCGGAAGTATATGAAGTTAAGAACGAAATCCAAAACATGCAGACGAGGTTGACTGAAACCATGGAGAATAGAAACAGAGAGATGCACGAGGAAATAAATAAAATAAATGAGATGGTAACAGAGAGCCAGGAAACAATCCGAAAATTGGAAGAAGAGAAAATAAATGATATAACAGCTGGTATGCAAGGATTAAATCTAAGGCAACAAGACTTAGATGAGAAATATGACCAAGCTGCGAGCAAAGTAGCACAGAAAATTGATGAATTGAAGCAGAAAATAGAAGATAACAAGGTGGAATCTGAACGAAAAATCGAAAAGACGGAAGAAGTGGTGAAACAGATTAGAAAAGAAATACAGGAGATGAAGGTGGAATCACACACGGCGAAATCTATGGCCTCAAGCTTTAGTGATAGACATAGAGCAGTAGAGGTACAGATTAATGAGAGAGAGAACACACCTTCAGGGATAAGTGACCCATGTAGAAGAGATATGGAAATATTAAACAGTAGTAATCAAAGTGAAGGAAGCACGATAATTAATATCATTAAAAATTACGACGACCGCCCAAAACATTTCGACGGTTCGGCTAAGACCTCACCGAAACAATTCCTTAGGGACATAGAGGAATATTTTAGGGAAGGAAAAATTCAGGAGGAAAAGAAATTGAGAATTATCGAAAAACATCTGGACGGGCACCCAAATATTTGGTTCCAGGCTTTCAAGTACACATTCCATAACTATGACGAGTTTAAGGTAGCTTTCCTGAAGAAGTTCTGGGATCCTGAGATCCAGCAACAGCTAAGATTAGAGCTGTACTCAAGGAAATTTTCGACTGCAGGCCAAACTCGCTTTAGTGATTTCTTCTCCCTACAATTTCATCGTTTTCAGGACTTAGATTCTCCACCTAGCGAACTGGAGGCAATTAAAACTATTCAGAGGCAATTACCACTCGAAATACAAAGATTATTAGCAGCCTCTGATATACAAACTGCTATTGACATGGAGAGACGATTAAGACAGATCGACCTAACGTCATCCTGCTTAATAGAGAGGAACCCCAGAAATATAAGACAAATAGAAGCAGTCAATACGCTCAGCTCCGAAATCACTAACCAAGGACTAGATAAGGGTCATGAAATTAGGACAGAAGATTGTGTTAGAGCCCAAAACAAAGAACCAAGAAAATGTTATTGTCAGTATAGTGGTCAACAGCACGGAAGATGTGGGCAAATTGGAAATAGAAATAGTTTCCAGTATAGGAGTAACATTCGATATGGGAACAATAGAAGTCGACCATATCAGAGGAACAGAAGGCGATACGATGAGAGGAGAAGACCTGCACAATATAATCAAAATGAAGAGAATAGGCGATATCTTCAAGAGCTAAGAGAAGAGAGACAAAATAGGAGCCGATGGGAGGAAGCCATCAAAAATAAGGATATAAACGGCGACCTCGAAGGCGCAGAAAGTCTCGAACTTCAGAATTATAAACGAAGAAGACAGGAAGAAGGTTGGAAGGAGCATGAAAATCATGGGAACACAGAAATTTCCCAAACATCTGAGCGAAAAAAAAACGCCGATGATGAACTAGTTAAACACGAAATTGTAAATATTAAACCGTTAGTGAATATTGTCAAAATTCGCAGTTGGGTAGTAGCACAAATAGATCATTGGGACATTCAACCTGAAGATTTAATTAAAGAAGATACTTGTCACGAAACTCAACCTAAATTCAAGTTACCAGTAATAGTTGTGAGAGTGTTCAACACCCGATTGTACTGTTTAGTGGACTCTGGAGCTAGCATAAGTGTAATGTCATATACCTTATTCCAAGAGCTAAATCAGAAAATACAGATACCAATCATACCTGTATCTGGTGTAAAAATCCGAGGCATAATTCCAGACAAGTCTGTTGAATGCAAGATACAAGCCTACTTAAGTATAAAGATCGGAAAATATGAATTTGAGCATCCATTCATGGTTATGAAGAAAATAAAATACAACGTCATTTTTGGAATAGACTTCATGATAAGCTCTAGGATGACAATTGATATGGATAAGGGTGAAATTCGATTTCCAGTGGTAGAAAACGATGGAAATAGAACTGTAGAAAGAGTTCAAATTAGTAGCACACTTGAAGAAAACGAATGGTTGAAGATCGAGGGAAAAGAAGTGGATCTATTGGACGAAGAGAGCCAAGAACTAGAAGAAAGAGATCTTAACACAGAATTAGAGCCGGAATTGGCCATGAGAATTGAAGAGATAGTTGCAATCGAAGTGGAAAGCTGCGAAAAACCCGAAATTTGGGAGGCTATCATTCAAGCTGCGGTATCTGCAGAAGAAAAACGAATATTGTACAACATCATAAACAAATATATTGAAGTTTTTAGTGATAAACCAGGGCAGATTCCTAACTACAAGTACAAACTGATAGTTACTGACTGGACGCCATACAAGGGAAAAATATATGATGTGCCAGAGAAGTATTTCACTGAGGTTAAACAAATCATCGAGGAAATGTTAGTTGATGGATTGATCGTGAAGACTACTACTCCATTTCTGAACCCTATAGTAATTGTAAAGAAAAACAACGGAAAACTGCGTTTGTGCCTCGATGCGCGAGTCCTGAATTCCAGACTGATTCCAGAGTATAGTCAGGCCCCTAAAATTAAGGACATTGTGAAGAGATTTCGAGGTCAGAAATATTTTACGAGTATGGACTGCACAGCTTCATTTCACCATATTGTACTTGAAGAAAAGTCACGGTTATTAACAGGTTTTATGTTTAATAACCAAACATATGCCTATTGTCGGTTGCCTTTCGGATTAAAGGTCAGTTCGGCAGTATTGATAAGGGCACTAGACAGAAGCCTAACGAGTGAAGTAAAGGACTTTGTAAATTGTTATGTTGATGATCTAGTCTTTGCGAGCACTACCTTCGAAGAACACTGTGTCAAATTGGAAAAGCTATTAAGTAATTTACAGAGAACTGGCTTCAAAATAAATTTATCAAAATCTAAATTTTGCCAAAGCCAAGTACTTTTTGTAGGTCACGTGATCGATGGAGAAGGGATAAGACCAAATCCAGTAAAAATAAAGGCAATATGCGATTTCCCAAGGCCGACTAAAGTAAAGCATATAAGGCAACTTCTTGGGTTGACTGGATTCTTCTCAGACCATTGTGAAGGTTACACAGATACGGCTGCACCGTTACAGAACTTGCTAAAGGTCAACAATAAATGGAAGTGGAATGATGAGGCAGAAGAAGCATTCATCAACATGAAAGAGCTGATGAAGAAAAGTATCAAACTGGGATATCCTGATTATCAACAGAGATTCATAATTCAAGCTGATGCATCACACGTTGGTGTAGGAGCATGCCTATATCAAGAAGATAATGAAACCAAAAGACGAACTTATTTGGCATTTACCAGTAGGAAACTTAGAAAACATGAGCAACATTATACTACTACTGAGCTTGAACTACTCGCAATAGTGCACGCATTACAACATTGGAGACGTATAATTTATGGCTACCCAGTAACAATACGGACAGACCACAAGGCGTTGACTTTTGGGTTAAAAGCCGTCATGATCAGCGAAAGGATAACGCGATGGATGTTATTCACGCAACAGTTTGACCTAAAGATTGAACATTGCAGTGGAAAGGAAAACATCTTAGCTGATGCATTAAGTAGAAACCCACATGAAGGTGAAGAACATGTGCTAGCAATCGAGCTGGATACTCAAGACGAACAACTACTAAGAAAGTTAGAGAATCTGAGAGAATTTCAAGAATCTGACCAGAAATTAAAGATCATCATCGATAATTTGGTTAACAGGGAATCAACGCCAGAACTCACAAAGAAATATGAAATCGTAGACGGAATACTATTGAAAGTAGTGGACAAGTTCAGTAACAGCAAAAGAATTGTAATACCGGAAGAGCTACAAAGAGAATTAATCTGGCATACTCATAAGATGACAGGACATGCTGGTATTGACAAGGTTATAGGGACGATAATGGAGAAATTCACGTGGAATGGATTACGAAGATCAGTAAGAAACATAGCAAAAACATGCGATGTGTGTCAGAGAGTAAAGCATAACAATTACACATGCGGACATAAACCGATCCCAATTATACCATCTAGAGCTCAGGAAATTTATGCAATAGATATTTTTGGAAAGTTGCCCACTGCTAGGAAGGGAAAGAAATATATACTAGTGGTTATCGACATATTCTCTAAATATATCTCATTGCAAGCCATACAGAGAGCCAATACTAAACAAGTTTTACACGGCCTCATTAATAAGACATTTCCTGAAATGGGAAAACCTGAGAGGATCCTTACTGATAGAGGAACACAATTTACTTCAGTTATGTTCCGCGAACGAATAAGAAATGAGGGCATCAAGCATACGTTATGCTCAGTTCGTCATCCAGCAGCTAATCCCGTAGAAAGATATATGAAGGAGATCGCTAAATTCGGGAGAATATATTGTAGTCAACAACATTGGAAATGGATAGATATGCTAGATATCATAGCTGAAAGTTTAAACAACACGGTTAATCAATCAATAGCCCAAATTCCTAGCGTAGCCCATAAAAATGTTCACCCACAGAGAACATGGGACAGCATTTTCACTATGCAGCTAGAGAAAAAGCCTGATCCTCAAGAAATAAATCTAAAGATCCAACAGAGACTCAAGGATCAGTCTCAAAAACGGTTAAGAAGGCTACGGAATAAGAAGTTCCATCCACATTTCAAACAAGGAGATCTAGTTCTGGTTAAGACTGCACCAATATCAAATGCACCAGCAAAAATATGTGCTAAATTTCTGCCGTTATACAATGGTCCCTACAGAATCGAACGCGTACTTGGGAATAATGCGTACGAAATAGCAAGTTTAAATGGCAAATATCGTAACGTACATAATGCATGCAATATCAAGTTGTACTTCCAAGAGAATCAGCAAATGTAATAAGAACTTAAGAGATAAGAAAGTCTAAAGCCATTAAATGACCTACCATTGTGAAATGCGCAAAGAGGAAGGAATAAATATCTTTATTACGACCACTAGAATGAAGAAAAAGCAGTTGCCAAATACATGGTTACGGGACATGTAAACAAATTAATGCAACTAGGACGTAATCGATATCAATCTGCTGATATTCGATAATCGAATAGATAATATCGCAATGGCAGAGAATATACGAGATGCAAAGTCACATTTGAGATTCAAGTTAACAATGAGAAAATATATCGTGACCAATATATTTTCTTCATGCCAGGGGGATTAAATGTGCCCGTTCGCATCTCGTAGACCAACAACAAAATGGCGACGTAGGAAGGTATGGCCCATGCGATCTACTAAGGCAATGAACTTCGTATCAATGCAACGTATAGGAGGCTATGCACGTCACGGAAAGGATAGGTTTCGAAGACACTGGAGAACAGTAGAGGCTCATTTGAATTGTTTTAAAAAAAATATAGCAGCGGGTGAATTGTTTAACGAGACTCTAAAAAATTACTTTCATGTAGACAAGACGCAGATGCGAGCAGATCTACATATTCCAAGAATAGATTTGCCTACTGAAGAAGAATATTAATTATATATATTCGCGACAGCATATAATTAAAGTATTCATCGCTGTATGCCAGTAGATGAGCCGAGAAAAAAATATAAATATATAAATTTTGGTGATATACGACGGATTTGGAATATCAAGTAGCAACGTAACGATCGAAAGAATCGGAATTCACCATTGTGAAATATTTAATAACTACACACGAGAAGAGTATAACTACCGTAGCAGTAAAAAAATAATAATTATTTACGGAGAAAACTTTTTACAGAAAGAAAAACTTTAACGATTATTTTAAATAACAGAAAATGCAGAATATCATGACTAATTACTGCGCACAGGGAATTCTTTTCATTGTCAACAGATACATGATGATGACTGTCTGCTAATTCATCAAGATGGACCGAACTGGGGATATGTACCGTCGAATCAGACGACCAGGCGGAGATTATTGGACAGACCAACCAGTGGAGATGATGACGTTGGATGAGCATCGGCCAGCCGAAAGACCGGATGATACGAAGTGGTCTGACGAGCTATGTAACCAGCAGATGACCGTGAATGTCCAGTTCAGACAGAGATCCAGTTCCAATCTGAGGGTCTAGCAGCAAGTGAAGGACGGAGCAACCACCAGACCAGATGTAGCAACTGACGAGCTAAGTCCATACTTTTCTATAGTAGAGTAGTTTCTTGCAATCTGCACCCTCAATCTATTTTGGCATGTGCTGAGAGTTTGGTGATTTATGAAGTAATTAAGAACGCGTGTGTAATATAAGTAATGTGTGAAATACTTAAGATTTTAAAATTAGATGGAAGTGATGAATTAGAATGACAATATGACATATACTGGATACTGCACTAGCACATCGACAGTGGAAATAATATCCGATAAGAGAAAGGTATGTTACTTGAGTAGAGCTAGAATCAATGAGTCTAAGTTACTAGTAAAGGTTCGATTAATCTCGTTTTACCTGAGTATAGTTTACGTCACGAATTACCTGCGCAATACGATGATCATTGACAAATTAAGTATTCCTTTCGTCAGAGAAAGAGGGCATATGAATTCATATTACTGTTATTAAATATAGAGGTTATTGACTGCGTATTTTGCTAAGCAATTCTTGAATATTTAGCATATGGTTTCGGAGTTATGGCTATATGCATGCGGCTAAATGGAAGCCGATAGGATGTTAAAGTATCGACGGTAGTGTATTGAAATGTGATTATATATTGATGAATGGTTTAAGTGAAGAGATTTAGTTATGTTCTACGGGAAGTATAAGAATTGCTATTTGACGTGTTAATGATTTATTAGTAATATAAGGTGAGTTTCTATGCCATGTTTGAAAATATACGTCAAGAAGAGAATTCCGCGCAGATGACCATTTCAAGGTAAGGTAAACATGAATTATGTAGAATTGTGTATCGTGACAGTGATATTATGTTTGACTTGGGTGAATAACAGGTACTGCGTAAGAGAGAGTGTTCTTATATATGATGCAATAGACTCATGATTGATTATATATCTAGTATTTCGTGGAGCGGTGATCTTACAGGTTGATATGAAATACCTGCATTCTATACTATTCATACACGTTCAGTAGCACGTATATAAATGAAATATTGAGACAGTGCAGATCATAAGAGTACATTGAGCCACTAATAGATGAGTGTGTAGATTAGAAACTATTCGAAGAGTTAGTTAAATTTTTTTTTATTTCTACTCAGATAAATATGATTTTAACTCAGTATATAAAAATGAAGAATATTACAATGGTTAGTTAGGAGCCAGATATCGTAGGCACGAGGGTGGTATTGCTTTAGCTCGTAAGTCGTTACTTGTTCACACTAGAAAGATATTACCTAACACTCGGAGTTCAAACCTATGAAAGACTTTAACTTATGAATGGAAGGTCGGTGAATACTGCCACAATTTAATACACGCGAAAGTGTATACTTGGGAAACATGTCTCATATGTTGTGAGGATAACTTTAATAATTAACAGAGCAGTATTTACAATATGAAAATTTTATTTGATTCCTTGAATGCTCAATGATCGCAAATATTATTTTTAAAAAATGTAATACTTTCGGAACATGGCTACGAAGGTTCACATGTGTATTTATTGGAATTTGAACTTATAAATGAGAGAATGTTAGCATTTTTTTTTTAAGTTTCACTATTTTATCTTAAATGAGCCAGCGCTGACTCTAACTTATTTTCAAATGATGAGATAACACGGAATTAATACTACCCAGATTTCACTATATCTCGAACATTAATTTTTGTCAATAAATAATCTTATATATATTTTCTTTAGTATGTGACTGAGTTATGATTTCTATTCTGGTAACGTTTAGAGTTAAGTTAGTTGTTAAGTTTTCTAGATGAAAGCAATCGACAAGTTCTTACAAACGAAATGCGAGATGATTTCTAGATATCGGTCGTCATTCTCGTGGATATTGATACTCCCATCACGAGTACCCCAGCGGCTAATTTCTCTTCCGAAACCACGTTAAATAATTACATATAAAATCTCAGATTTTATGGGCGGAAAAAGGATACCCTGAGAAGAATTAATGAGCTACCGGGATAATCTTGCACTGACCGTTGCAAGAGCGGGTGCAACAATGATTCAACTACTATTACAATATCTAGTAAATACCAGTGTATACATAAGTTTTTGCCAGCTTTTGTGGTAAACAAAACATGTAATTTACAAGGGAAATTCATTTTTTGTTTATTCAAAATACTGGCCATCGGCTTCTACACACTTTGCCCGTCTTTCAGGTAAATTATGAATACCATGCCAGAAAAACTGCTTGTCTTTTGCGGCAAACCATTCGTCGAGCAATTTTCCAACTTCCTCTAAATTGCTGAAGTACTGCTCTACAAGCACATGCCCCATTGATGCGAAGAGGTGATAGTCAGATGGCGCCAGGTCGGGGCAGTATGGCAGATGCGGAAGGATGTCCCATCCAAGCGATTGCAAGGTGTCCTTCACTGGTTTTGCTGTGTGAGACGACGCATTATCATGTAACAAAGTCACTTTGCCGTGTCTTCTGATCCATTCCGTTCGTCTTTCAATCAATGCGTGATCAATGCGGTTTTGCTGGGCTTCACGAGTTCATAATGCACAATACTGTTCTGGTCCCACCAGAAACAAAGCATGGTTTTCGTGCCAAAGCGATTTGGCCTTGGTGTTGAAGGACCGGCTTTGCCAGGTTACAGCCACTATTTTCTCCATTTCAGGTTTTCAAAATAAATCCATTTTTCATCACCCATCACTATTCGGTACAGAAATGATTTTCTTTTGTGGCGTTGAAGCAGCAATTCACAAGTGACTTTGCGATTTTCCACTTGCCGTACATTCAAATCGTGTGGAACCCATTTACTGAGTTTACTGATCTTCCCCATTGCTCCTAAATGTCTGCTGATTATTTCTTGTGACACATTTAATGCTTGTGACAATTGCTGTTGAGTTTGAGTTGAATCATCATCAAGTAATGCTTGCAATTCCTCGTCTTCACACTTTTGTGGTCTACCAGAGCGCTCACTGTCTTTCACATTGAAATCACCACATTTAAATTGTCGAAACCATGTCTCGCATGTTCTAATCGATGGACCGTGTTCACCATATGTTTTTAACAGGAAACAATGACTTTCCACAGCCTTTTTCTTTTGATTACATAAGAAAAGCAATGCATGCCGCAAATGTTCTTTTTCAGGCACAAAAGTCGACATGATCACTGAACGGTACAACATAAACACTAGTGTTTGGCAGACTCAACTTGTTTGGTTGGAAGGTTAACTTCAGATGAACAAGCTGACATATGTGTCAAATTCATACGGCGCATACTGTTCGCTTGCGCCATCTCTTAGTAAAACCGGAAATGACTTATGCATACACCTGGTATAAACTGACGCAAGTGCGATAAACAAAAATATAACTTGAAAACAATATTCTCTCATTCACGGGTAAATAATACAAGTATCGAGCTCAAATTATCATTACCGTACTCGATAGCTGCAGTCGCTTAAGTGCGGCCAGTATCCATTAATTGGAAGATAGCGGGTTCGAGCCCCATTGTCGGCAGCCCTGAAGATGGTTTCCTGTGGTTTCCCATTTTCACACCAGGCAAATGCCGGGGCTGTACCTTAATTAAGGCCACGGCCGCTTCCTTCCACTTCGTAGGCCTTCACTATCCCATTGTAACCATAAGACCTATCCGCGTCGATGCGACGTAAAACAAATAGCAAAAAAATAATAATTATCATTATTATTTTATGATTATGGTTATCATTATTACTTGTAATGTATAATTATGAAGTGTTTACATCCATTTATTATTATTATTATTATTATTATTATTATTATTATTATTATTATTATTATTATTATTATTATTATTATTATTATTATTATTGTCATATGTACATATGAAACGATTGCGTTGTTTGTTAGATTATGTCATGAAATATGCACTGTATATTGATATTTATATCAGTTTACTGTAAGAACCTGTATATAATTCATTTTTACCTGTATACATAATTTGTAATCCATAATTGTGAAACACAGTGTAACTTCCAGAATGGTATAGGTAGACAAGATTGATGGAGAATATTCTGTACATTATAATCTATGTACTAGGCACTCTCAAGTTTTCAAGAAGATTTTTTTGTAACGTATCTTTCTGGAAGTCTGGCCAGGATATATATATGTGGAGGCGATCTTGATGGTGACAGTTAGTTATTGGTCGACGAGTTATTGGTTGGAGAGTTATTGTTCAGTAGGGTTATGGCATAGCAAAATATACTTGTGACCTTGTGACATGCAATGGTTGGAGTCTCCATATTGAAGTGACGGTCAGTTGATTTTTCTAATGGCGGCTTGTGATTAAGGTTATGTGTGTGTTAATTTTTAAATAGATGTGAATAAACATATGAAACTATTGCGTTGTTATGTGTGTGTTAATTTTTAAATAGATGTGAATAAAATAATTATACCAACTGACAGCATCTCATGTGCGTCTTTGTGGATACATTAACTGGCGACCGTGGAGAGGACTCTTAGGATCTATTGGTATCAAAAAGGAAGAACGACCAGAAGACCATGGTGATGTTTAAACAGTTAATTTTCTTGGCTAAAAACATCAAGGAGAACATCGAGGCCCAGTTCAGGAAACTCGAGGAGAAAATTGGGACCGAGTTCAAGACCGGATTAACGTCAGAAGAGGGAGCCGAATACCAGATCACTGGAATTTGTGGGCAGGAGATGGAAGTACAACGCAGCCCACAGCCATGTTCGACCTGCGAGGAAGTCATGGGAGAATTCGGCAGACGCGGCAGTGCCCACCAACCGAGAGCCAACTACCGAGTCCAGCTGCAGGAGAGGACTCAGTGCACCAACGGAAGGCCACAGGTGTTTGACGCTGAGACCTAACAACCAGATGACGCAACGGTGAATGGGCCGTACCAGTATGATCCCAAGAGCAAGGCGCTCGACAGCCGCAGTAAGCTCCACGGCACCGTGAACTGTCCAGTGAGGATGTTCAACGTGGAGCAGAACCATGGGGAGGCTCAGACGATGTCCCAGGAGATGGAGGCAGTGATGGCAATGACACAGCCAGTGAGATCCCCTCTAGGTGACGGAGAACCAATGTGGTTCGAACTGACAACCCCCAAACGAGGGTGCCACCTGACAGAACACAAAGGTACGAACGAAGGGAAAGTCAGCAGAGCTTTGAATGCCACATGAGGACCTGTGGATCACCATCACCAGGATCGAAGACACCGTCGACCGGACCCAGCAGACCCACCATGGGAAAGTGCGGGGCCCTGATGGAACCGCCAGGCTGCGAACTGTGGACTTCAACAGTGCCAACAGGAGGGCTGTGTTACTGAGGTAGTCTGTGTGTAGTTAAATGGTGAGGACCAAGAGAGTGTGACAAATGTGGAAATTGTTCCAAGTTATGGGGTGGGGATATTGATGCAAGTGCGATAAATAGATATAACTTGAAAACAATATTCTCTCACCCATGGGTAAATAATACAAGTATTGAGCTCAAATTATTATTATTATTATTATTATTATTATTTATTATTATTAATTTTTTTTTGTTAATTGCTTTACGTCGCACCGACTCAGATAGGTCTTATGGCGACGATGGGACAGGGAAGGGCTAGGTGTGGGAAGAAGCGGCCGTGACCTTAATTAAAGTACAGCCCCAGCATTTGCCTGGTGTGAAAATGGGAAACCACGGAAATTCATTTTCAGGGCTGCCGACAGTGGGGTTCGAACCTACTATCTCCCGAATACTGGATATTGGCCGCACTTAAGCGACTGCAGCTATCGAGCTCGGTATTAATTATTTTATGATTATGGTTTTTTTTTTTTTTTTACTTGTAATGTGTAATTATGAAGTGTTTACATCCATTTAGTATATTATTACATCATATGTACATACAATACGATCACGTTGTTTGTGAGGTTAAGTCGTGAAACATGCACTGTATATAGACATTTATATCAGTTCAATGTAAGAACCTGTATATAATTCATTCTTACCTGTATACATAATTTGTCATCCATAATTGTGAAACACACTGTAACTTCCAGAATGGTACAGGTAGACGAGAATGATGGAGAATATTCTGTACATTATAATCTATGTATTAAGTACTCTCAGATTTTCAAGAAGACATTTTTTTGTAACGTATCTTTCGGGAAGCCTCGCCAGGATATATATAAGGAGGCGATCTTGATGGTGACAGTTAGTTAATGGTTGACGAGTTATTGGTTGGACAGTTATTGTTCAGTAGGGTTATAGCGTAGCAAGAATATACTTGTGACCTCGTGACATGCAATGGTTGCAATCTCTTGTTTGTGACAGCAGTGATTAAGGTTATGTGCATGTTAATTTGTAACTAGATGTGAATAAAATAATTGTACCAACTGACAACATCTTGTGTGCGTCTTTGTGGATACGTTAATATCTATTAAATTACTTCATTCTATTCCTTTCATTACAATACTTCTACAGTTTAACACCAACAACTTCATGTCAACTTTATTTGACTTCCAGCTCCCTGTACGCTTAACACCACTCCTAGTCCACCCCATTTCTCTGAATGTCCCTCCCTATAACCGTTCTAAACAAACTCCCTAACTTATAAGTAACTGTGTGGTTCAAATGCAGGTCGTCTAAGCACTGATCCTTACCTCTTAACCACCCATTACCATCTACAAATCTCATACCCAGTTTCCCAAATACCCACTCCACAGTCTCATTTAAATCACCAATCACCTCCCAGTCAGCATCCCTCCTACACAGTAATCCACTGATAACCATCTCCAGTCCCTTAAATTACTCCCACACTGTCAAAACCTGATCCCATATATCCCCAGCTATGTCAGTACCTATTCCTGTTTGCCTTACGTCAGGGGTGCAGAACACCTGGGTGAAAGGTCGTCGTGGCAATTGTATTTTTGCTACTCGCGCCTAAGTTACAAACTCCAAAAAATATTTTTTCTGTTTTTTCATATTTTCTTTTTTCTCCTACACATCATTCTGCAACAAAAGGCCCTTCAACATATCTGTAACGATTGTGAAAAACCTGGTAACTGTCAATGTACCTCCTAACCATTATTTTCCTTAAGACAGGTCACGCCTCTCAGCCACGTACAGATATGCAGTCCGTCAGAACAATTGTCCTTGTGTTCATATTGCTATGCGTATGTGTACAGGAAAATGAACCTTACATTCATTATACTGTAGAAGGGAATCATGCATACATTTCTGCAGCAGACCTATGCTACAAGGTATGTAAGGTTAATTTTTCTGTATACATAAGCATATTTGTTCTGATGGACTGCACATCCATACGTGGCTGAGAGGCATGACCAGTCTTAAGGAAAATAATGGTTACAAAGTGGACTTACCCGGCTTTTCACAATCGTTACAGATATGATGCAACATCACTGAACAATCTTCTCAAAAATAAATAACTACGAGACCAAGGAGAATACTATATTTTTCTCTGCACAGGGCCATCAGTTATGTCAATGAACAAGAGACTTACCACTAATGGTAGAAATTTAGCAACTGTGCCACAAGTTTTATGACATAATAATGGATTTTAAATAGTAAAAATCTTATGTGGAATACCTTGTAGAGAAGAGACGTGTTCACTGCGACAGCCAGGAACCTACTCACCAGCCCCAAAAGTACATTTACTTCCATAATCTAATGTAATTTAGCACTCGCCATTCTTAACTGCTGAAGCATGCAGTACCATTTCCATTGACTGGGACACAATCGGACATGACACCATTCCCAGCAATCAAGTCAAATACATTCCGTTACCAACCCAAGCAAAATAAAAACACATCTAATGGTTTTGTCACTAGCCGGATCTAACAAATCCAGACCAATGGCTTTGTCAATAGCACAAATTATATATATTTTAAAATCTGCTTTACGTCGCACTGACACGGATATGTCTTATGGAGACAATGGGATAGAAAAGGGCTAGGACTGGGAAGGAACCGATCATGGCTTTAATGAAGGTACAGCCCTAGCATTTGCCATGTGTCAATACACCTTATAATGATAGAGAACTATATATTTTACCATACAGGTTTCGGGAAAATCATCCTGGTGTATTTACAAGACGGACTCAAGTATAAACTATTTTAAATAGTTCTTTAATAGATTATCCACTATCATTAATGTGGCATAAGTTTAGTTACTACGTCACTTTTTCAGTGGAGACAGCTAGGTGTGATTGCACTGTCGTTTGTTTCTTTCTTGTGGACTTCTCGTGGTCAGCTCGATTGTTTGGTGCACAAGGCTGCCAAATCATGAACTTTAATTTATCATTCAGGCTAGTGACAAAGCCATTGGTCTGGGATGGTTAGGTCCAGCTTGTGACAAAACCATTGGTCTGGATTGGTTAAGTCCAGCTAGTGACAAAATGATTGTTCTGGATTGGTTAGGTCTGGTTAGTGACAAAACCATTGGACTGTGGTCAAGCAAAGGGGGTCTTAGGGTGTAACCTCCCAGATTAGGGCGTGAAGCAGCTGTTAGACATCTAGCATTGCGTAGGGTGATAGCAGTGTATTCTATATTGGACAGTGATGAAAAGCTGAATTAAATTATCATTCGAGAAGTAGTGGGTTAGAACCCCACTTTCGGTAGTCCTGAATATGGTTTTCTGTGGTTTCCCATTTTTACACATATCCAAATTTGGTGCAGTTTTGTGGACAAATGAGGCGCTCTTCAAACTAAATGGACATGTTAATCACCATAACTGTGTTTGTTGGTCTAAGACACACTCAGTAAGATACCAGAGAAAGAGCTCAATGTTCCAGGTATTGCTGTCTGGGGAGAAATTTCATGTACTGGATCAATAGGATGTCATTATTTTTTTTTTTAATTTTCAAGAAACAGTAACTTCAGTAGCTTATTTACGAACTCTGAAGAACTTCGTAGTATCTGAGGTGGAAAACAACCACATTCAGCATGTCGTATGGCTCAACCCCACTTTGCATTCAATGTTCACAACTTTTTGGATAACACATTCACAGAGAGGATCAGGCACCATGTGACAATCGATTGGTCACAATGCTGTTGTGATTTAACACCATGTGATTTTAATCTATGGGGGATTACGAAGAATACGGTGTTTTCTGATTTGCCAAAAACTGAAGCTGAATGACAATGCCCATTGAAAATGCATTTCATGCCATTCATCATCATCATTCTCATTTCCCCTTGTCCACCTCCTGCCTGGTCGGAGTATGATGGCACATATCCACCGTTGCCTCTCCTTCCACCACTACTCTTCAGTAATTGTATTCTAGTCCAGTCTTCTTTTTCTTATACTGTTCTTGACAGAGTCCATCCATCTTTCTTTGGGCCTCCCTCTTGTCCTCTTTCCTTCTATCTTTGCCTCCAACACTTGTTTTGGTATCCTTCACTCCTCCATCCACAAAACATGTCCAAACCATCTCAATTAATTATTCTCTATCCTATCACTCAGTTTTTCTACCCCTATCTCTTTTCTGACCTCAATACTTCTTACTCTGTCTCTCCTTGTCTTCCCTACCATACTACTAATGAACTTCATCTCACTGGTCTGGATTTTACTCCCATTTCTTGCTGTCAACGTCCAAGTTAATATAGTGGTATAGAACAGCTTGTACATTATCTCTTTACATTTCATAGGCACTTCTCTGTTCCACGCCAGGTTCCTTACATTCTGGTAGAACATATTTCCTGCGTGTACACTTCTGCTGATCTCCTAATCCAACCTTGCATCTTGCATTATTTCGTTTCACAAATATTTGAAGTATTCAACAACCTGAAGGTTTTTTCCACTGATACCAATGATTCCTTTTCCTTCTCTTTCTCCTCTTGTCATCACCACTGTTTTGCTTTTCTCTGCACTGATTTTCATACCATATTTCTAAATAATGTCATTTAAAGCCTCTAGGTGGATTTGCACTACTATATTGTTGACTCCCCAGATCACTATATCAACTGCAAACAACAATATTTTCATATCTCCTCCATATCTTGCCTCTGTTTCCTTTAGAATTTCATCCATAACCATCATAAACATAAGTGGAGACAATACACTTTCCTGTCTTAGACCAGTTTGGTTTCTGAACCAATCTGTTCTCCCCACTAGAGTCTGGGCACAACTGGACCAATACTTATACACTGCTTTCACTAATTACCTTGATTGTCTGCGACATCCTTTTCTTTCCAGGGTTTCCCACACCTTTTCTCTATTAACACTACAGTATGCTTTCTCTAGATCAAGGAATACCATCACCAGATCTTTTCCATATTCACGTTGTTTTTCCATCAGTAATCTCATGGTAAATACGGGGTCTATTGTTGACCTGCAATGTCAAAATCCATACTGCTCTTCTAAATTTCTTTCAACCCTCCCTCTCATCCTCCTTTCTATTAATCTCTCCAACATTTTGGTTACTTGTGGCAACAGTGTAATTCCTTGATAACTGCCACGTAACTTCCTATTACCTTTCTTAAATAGTGGTATTATTATACCTTTACACCAATCATCAGGTACTTCCTTTTCCCTCCATATACACCTTATAAGGGAATTGTCCATACTGTCATATCGAAATCGACAATGAAATTTTAAATTTTGCAGAGACCAGGAGAACCATAAAATAGCGATGCACAAAAATTTAGCTGCCATTTTGAACTGGAAAGTTTTGAAATCTTGATACAAAAAAAATGTGACAATGCAGCTTACTGGACAACCCTCGCATCTTGCTGGCTCATGCGGCACACAGTGGAGTGGAGTGGAGTTGCAATTGTGCTGGAGAGAGAGAGAAAACAAACTGGCAAGCTGCCACGCACAAAGGTCACTTTATTGTTACGGAACGAATGTGAAACTTAAATGAGGTGCGTTAATTGCATGATAAAAACACAAACATTTTTGGCACCATGCACAACGAATATGCACTTGGAGGCCATATTATTCTTCACAGTTTTGTTTACTTGTTTGAAGGCAATATTCCGCAGGCACTTCAAACGTGGGAGGTCTCTCCATTGTATATTTGGTTGCAAACCACGAATATTTAATCATGTCCTTGAACTGTGGGGAAAAAAATTGAAAATAAATGAAGGACTGGATTTTCAGTATGCTGTCTCTCTGATAAACTTCAAACTGAAAGTCTTCACAAGTTGGCACAATGTCTGTTAAGCGGCAAAACAAAGCCTTCCACTGCCGGAAGAAAACCATGCCCAAAGGCTGTATTTTCCCTGTAGTGCCAGGAGGATTCTGGAGAATTTCTACACTGTTGTCTGGAGGAATGTCTTCAAGACAGCTCTTATCACTATAACTAGTCCAGGAATCTAGCAGTAGCAAACAATTCACTTCTTTTTTTTTTCTATTTGCTTTACGTCGCATCGACACATATATGTCTTATGGCGACGATGGGATAGGAAAGGCCTAGGAATGGGAAGGAAGCGGCCGTGGCCTCAATTCACTTCTGCAAGTGGGAAGGAGGATTCCCTAAACCAATACTTTAATTCTATTTCCCCCATTTTCCCTGATTTTGGGGCTGTTACAATCATACTTCAGGCATAAAACACTTCTTTGGAAACTCTGACCGAAAGTTCCATTTGTCTCCTGTAGTACAATGAATAATTTCGGGAAAAGAGTACCGGCCATACTAATTGTTCACGGTGTGGGTTACTGTACTGTATTAACATCCTAGTTCGTGAAACATTGGCAACGGTTGAATGGCCTAGTAAGTGGTCCTGAGAGTCAGGATACCAGTTGCTATGGAATGAGAGTGGGCATCTCGGACATACTCTGAGTCATGGCCCTCTTTGTGCTCAGACGGCTAGGACTACACAATCCACCGTTGGTCCCTAACCCGTTAGAGGAAAGATCCTCACTTAGACTGTGTGCAAGTAGGGTAGCATCCTGCTTCATGAATTTACCAACCTCAGAACATTTTAAGCAAGCCTCGGACCTATGGGAGTAATGGAGTCCCACTCCCATTTGACAGGCGAGGGACTCCTTGGAAACAACTCGGTGAATGAAATGGAATTCGATGGGGAGCTATCAATATTAATAGGGCTTATGGAAGAAAGAAAGTAGAAATGGCTGAGTCAGCAAAGAGGATGCATCTGGATGTGCTAGGAGTAAGTGATATTCGGGCAAGGGGAGATAACGAGGAAGAGATACATAATTATATAGTGTACTTGACTGGTGTTAGAAGGGGAAGGGCAGAGTATGGGGTAGGGCTGTTTATCAGGAATATTGCACGCAACATAGTTTCTGTTAGGCACGTAAATGAACGAATGATGTGGGTAGATTTGGCAGTTGGAGGAATTAAGACAAGAATTGTCTCAGTGTATTCACCATGTGAGGATGCAGATGAGGATGAAGTTGACAAGTTTTATGAAGCACTGAGTTACATCATAGTCAGGGTCAACAGCAAGGATAGGATAGTCCTAATGGCCAATTTAAATGCGAGAGATGGAAATAGAACTGAAGGATACAAAAGGGTGATTGGTAAATGTGGGGAAGATATGAAAGATAATGGGAATGGGAATTGTTTGCTGGACTTCTGGTGCTAGTATGGGTTTAGCAGTTATTACGAACATGTTCTTCAAGCATATGGCTATTCACCGCTACACATGGGAGGCTAGGGATACCAGATCCATAATAGACTATATCTTAATGGACTTCGAATTCAGGAAGTCTGTTTGGAATGTACGAGTTTTCCAGGGATTTTTTGATAATACAGACCACTATCTGATCTGAAGTGAACTAAGTACATCTAGGCCTAGGACAGAGAAAGTGAAATCTGTCTGCAAACAAATAAGGGTAGGTAGAAAATCTCCAGGACGAGGAGATTAGATGGAAGTACATAGATATGATTAGTGAGAAGTTTTGAACAGTAGACAGTAAGCAGGTTCAGGATATAGAAAGAGAATGGGTGGCATAAAGGGATGCTGTAGTAGAAACAGCAAGGGATTACCTAGGAACAACTATGTGCAAAGATAGGAAAAGGCAAACATCTTCGTGGAATGATGAAGTGAGAGCAGCTTGTAAACATAAAAAGAAGGCTTATCAGAAATGCCTCTAAACAAGGGCCGATGCAGACAGGGAATTGTAAGTAGATGAAAGAAACGGAGTGAAACAAATGGTTGTTGAATCCAAAAAGAAGTCATGGAAAGATTTTGGCAATAACCTGGAAAGGCAAGGTCAAGCAGCAGGGAAACCTTTCTGAACAGTAATAAAGAATCTTAGGAAGGGAGGTAAAAAGGAAGTGAACAGAGTTTTGGGTAATTCAGGAGAACTCATAATAGATTGCAGGGATTCACTGGAGAGGTGGAGGGAATATTTTGAACATCTTCTCTACGTAAAAGGAAATATTCCTGGTGGCGTTGCGAACAGCCAAGCTCATGGGGAGGAGGAAAATGATGTTGGTGATATTACGCTTGAGGAAGTGAAAAGGATGGTAAATAAACTCCAATGTCATAAAGCAGCAGGAATAGATGAAATTAGACCTGAAAGGGTGAAGTATAATGGGAAGGCAGGGATGAAATGGCTCCATAGAGTAGTAAGATTGGCATGGAGTACTGGTAAGGTGTCTTCAGATTGGACAAAAGCAGTAATTGCACCTATCTATAAGCAAGGGAACAGGAAGGATTGCAACAACTATCGAGGTATCTCATTGATTAGTATACCAGGCAAAGTATTCGCTGGCATCTTGGAATGGAGGGGGCGATCAGTCGTTGCGAAGAACTTGGATGAAAACCGGTGTGGTTTCAGACCACAGAGGTGCTGTCAGGATCAGATATTCAGAATGCACCAGGTAACTGAAAAATATTACGAGAGAAATAGACAGCTGTGTTTATGTTTTGTAGACCTAGAGAAAGCATATGACAGGGTACCGAGGGAAAAGAAAAGATGTTCGCCATACTGGGGAACTATGGGATTAAAGGTAGATTATTAAAATCAATCAAAGGCATTTATGTTGACAATTGGGCTTCAGTGAGGATTGATGGTAGAATGAGTTCTTGGTTCAGGGTACTTACAGGGGTTAGACAAGGCTGTAATCTTTCACCTTTGCTGTTCATAGTTTACATGGATCATCTGCTGAAAGGTATAAAGTGGCAGGGAGGGATTCAGTTAGGTGGAAATGTAGAAGGCAGCCTGGCCTCTGCTGATGACTTGGTCTTAATGGCAGATTGTGCCAAAAGCCTGCCTGGAACTTCAAAATAGGTTTAATGAGTATGGTATAAAAATGAGCCTTTCGAAGTCTAAATTGATGTCAGTAGGTAAGAAATTCAACAGAATTGAATGTCAGATTGGTGATACAAGGCTGGAACAGGTAGATCATTTCAAGTATTTAGGTTGTGTGTTCTTCCAGGATGGTAATATAGTAAATGAGATTGAATCAAGGTGCAGTAAAGCTAATGCAGTGAGCTCGCAGTTGCGATCAGTATTCTGTAAGAAAGAAGTCAGCTCCCGGGTGAAGCTATCTTTACATCGGTCTGTTTTCAGACCAACTTTGCTTTACAGGAGTGAAATCTGGGTGGACTCGGGATATCTTATTCATAAGTTAGAAGGAACAGACATGAAAGTAGCGAGAATGATTCCTGGTACAAACAGGTGGGAACAATAACAGGAGGTTAATCGGAATGAGGAGATAAAGGCTAAGTTAGGAATGAACTCGATGGATGAAGCTGTATGCATAAACTAGCTTCGGTGGTGGGGGTCATGTGAGGCAAATGGAGAAGGATAGGTTACCTAGGAGAATAGTGGACTCTGTTATGGAGGGTAAGAGAAGTAGACGGAGACCAAGATGACGATGCTTAGACTCAGTTTCTAACAATTTAAAGATAAGAGGAATAAAACTAAATGAGGCCACAGCACTAGTTGCAAATAGAGGATAGTGGTGACGTTTAGTAAATTCACAGAGGCTTGCAGACTGAACACCGAAAGGCATAACGGTCTATAATAATTTATATATGTATTTATCTTTTTAATTTTCTTCTTGCAGATACGTACGGGATACAAATTTTATAATTTTTCTACTTTATATTCTGTACTTTTTCCTTAAAACAACTCAACCAACTAGCACATGCACTGAAATTTGTTTGCCCCATTCAAATCTCTCTTGAAAATTTCCAAGGCTCACAGTCGCAGGTCTTCTTCGCTTACATTCTGCTCCAGCCTTCTTGCTTCTGTAAAGCGAGAAAATAATTTTGTATACATCAATTTTCTGTGTTCAGTGGGGCTTACTAATGTAGATTCTAGTTGGTTCTACCCCCTGTACAGTTGTCGTAGTGACATTACCTTACCTTTTGCGAACAGTGGTTAATGAAAGCCGCTTTTTAACCCCCTTATTTAACCATAAATTTAGAGCTTTTCTCTTGTACGCAAGATCTACTGTTTGTTTCACTTTCTTCTGTGGACCGGAAGCATAGCTTGAACTAGTAGATTTGCTAGGTGACTGTAGTGTCTCTTCACTGGATTGATGGGAATCAGACTCGGGGCTCAAAATTGGATCCGTAACACATCTTGTTCCTGGCAATGGTGTGCTGCATTCTCATTCAGATAATGCAGATGAGGCATCATTGCTTCCACTATTATTTTCACTATTTCTCTCCAGACATGACTCCCAGATGATGCTGTCACCCATGAGATGACTTTCAATTAGTTCAATCACATGTCGATCCATCTCCCTTTCTTCCGAAGTTATTTCATGGGAAGAGGAGAAACATTTTTCACGAAAATAACATAAAGTATACTCTGGAACATTAGCCGGATTCATGACTGCTCTTTCAAAGGAACATGTGTCAACTGGCTAGCGCAGAAAGCTCAAGGTAACCCGGTCGCTTCACCTGGTCCCCAGGGCTTCCCACGTAGAGATACCTTACTTGTTTACTTATGAGGACTTCCTTCCAATGCTTGAGCAAGCAACTGAACAGTTTCTTCATTGCAGACATGATGTGGTTGACCAGATCTTGTTTCATTTCTAATGTTTCCTGTTAGTTCTTTTTTAAATTTATAGGTTAAGTTTTTGCAAATGTTGTGCAGTTGCTAACGATACATCAGGAAACCCCATACTAAAGTCGTTATGAATTCTGGAAGTCTCTTTGTTATATATATCCACCATAATTGGAACATGTAAATTTGTTGTTCATTAGCAAATGTGTGTGCCATTGCATGGAACATTACACAACACAGTAGAACAGATTAGAGATTCCGCTCAGTGATAACAACAATGGTTGACTGACTGATGATGGACAAAGTGCTGCCAACTACTGTTACTGAATGAAACATAAATCTAAGCATGTCTTGTTTTATTAATTACTGCATAAGGGGAAAATGATTCTTGTGCCACCTTTTAAATCCAATATCTATATTTGTAACCATGAAATAATGCTATCTATTATCTCTAATGTCTGCAATATGAAGACGTAGTGAATGAAACTGTTGAACTCATGAAAAATTTGGAGTATAAATGCAGATGTGAAAGGTTTACGATGTGATTGATGCACAATATGGTAATCCTCTCTTGTGATGGTCAGACGTGGTCAACCAGAACTTTGATGACGATTATGCCTGCCCTCACGTTTCCATGCAGTCCAACATCGGGCCACTGTCACATGCCTCACAGATCTGGATATTACACGATTCTACCAACTGGCCAAATGAAGACCCACAACGACGCCCTTTTCAAACACTGTCAGGTGCTGATAACTCAGTCTCACATGAGTATACGGTATCTCTGTGTCCTTCACAGTTATCAGTCAACATCTGACACCATTCACACCCCTTCTATACACTACCAGGTCTGGTAACTACACTAAACACGAACAACACTAATGCACGCTGGTGGCTGTTCTACGTGTCACAGAGAATTGCAACTCTAACCATTTACATACCCACTGATGGTGTGAACATGTACAAAGTTACATTGACATCCGATCATTTCTCCTGGGTGCTTCAGTTTTTTGTCAGGCCATGTATATGACCTTTTCTTCCAAAAGCTTAAGAATGACTCTGCTGTTACTGTTGCTCTGGGATGGAAATCCCATTGTGCTGTAAATGCCTAGTACAATTAAAACTCAGCATCTATCAGGATGAGTTTTCTTGATGGTGTCTCTAACCCACCAACTAGTTATTAGAGGATATTCATATAAATACTTCCATAATATATAATTTATAACACAGGTTATAACTGAAACAAGGTATGTCCATCTAACATGTGGCAGAAGAGACTATTCTAAGCAAACTGTGCAAAGAAATTGTCAGCTATCTTCAAATTTAAAATTAAATATTAAAAAGTCAATGATATTAGGTTTCTGGCAACTCTTCAGGCAACAATGGCAAACTAAGTTTGCAGTAGCTAGAAGGAGTTCGGGGGAGGCAAGGTCAGTGGTGGTAAGTTGTTGCATAATCTGAGCATTACTGTGCCAGTTGGAAGGGGGAGGAGGGGAGGGCATCAGCTGATAAGAGAATAGAGGTGCTCGTTTTGTAAAATCCCTACGTAAACAAACTGTTATTGGTGCTGCAACCACACATAAAGCATTGGGACAAATGGACCAGTAGTACTGTGTAACCTACCTAGTAAGTGTGGAAGTCATTGATTGATTACTTTTTTTAACAATCTGATTTATGTCGCACTGACACAGATAGGTCTTATGGCGACAATGAGATAGTGGGAAGGAAGTGGCCATGGCCTTAAATAAGGTACAGCCCAAGCATTTGCCTGGGGTGAAAATCGGAAACCATGGAAAACCATCTTCAGGGCTGCCACCAGTGGGGTTCGAACCCACTATCTCCCGGATGCAAGCTCACAGCTGATATTGATATTGATATTGTTTTACAGGACCAAATAATTTTGATAAACAGCTCTGTGTGGAAGTATGTTTGGAAACGTATGTTGATATGTTGTCTGTCAAGCACTGACTGAAATATATGTCACATGGTCCTACCAAGATTTGAACATGGGGTTCAATGGAGAATTACTAGGAAAAAGAATAGCTCTTCACTGTGCACAGGGTTAGGAATGAAATAAAGCACCTCACTGTGCTAAGGGTTATGAGATGAAATAAAAGAAAATAAATCTCTTCACTGTGCTGATTAATAAACAACGAAAGAAACTGCACTGATTTAGAGATACAATGACTTAGAACATTGCAAAGCCTTGGAGGGCAGGGCAGCCTGGAGAAGTCACAGCTGTGTTGATGTTCTGTTTAGCAAATGGGAGTATCCAGTACCTGCTAACATTTCAAAAACATTAATTGAAGTTTTGTGATTTATTTTCTCCTACACTAATTAAGGTACGAGTAAGATTTTTGAAGATGTTTGCTTAGAATAGCATCTTCCACTACCAGTTTAAATTACATACCTTATTGCAGTTACACCCTGTATATATTACCCCATATATGGCTGGATAGAAAATTTCCACAGAATACCACTAATCCATTTAATCTGTATTTACAGAATCCATGTTCTTCAGAAGGGAAATAAATAATGAAGCCAACAATTAGACCTTCAAAACTCACAATAATATGTCACAGACAAAGGAGGATCAGAACTGAATGAAGCTGAAATGGAAAATATATAGATTTTTGTGGCAAAATCTCAAGAGATTATAACAAGAACAAAACTCCTGGAGGAAGTGAAGCAGTTAGAAATTTCCAGGGTTTAATTGGATGTTTATTGGGCTTATTGGGCCTATTTTCATGAATAACTTAATTAAGAGACAAAAGCATGGAAGTATTTCTATGAAGAAAATTTGGAGTTTCTAGAACAATACTCTGTTTGGTCTTGTGTTTATCTAGGATTTCCCACTTCAGAAATGTTCCCAGTTTTGGGCTATGAATTGTGTCAAACAAACATACATGGATTTTGTCCTGTTTTACGGCCGGATCCCATTCTCGACGCCAACCGTATGGAGGGATATAAATAATCGCTGCTGCGTGTTTCTGTGGTGGTTGGTAATGTGGTGTGTTGTCTGAATATAAAGAGAGAAGTGTTGGGACAAACACAAACACCCAGTCCCCAGGCCAGAAGAATTAACCAGACACAATTAAAATACCCGACCCCCGCCTTAAACCCTCTGAACCGAAGGCCTCAACGCTGATCATTCAGCCAAGGAGTCAGACCAGCTCTTTCTTCAATATCTGTGAAAATTCCCTATCTTATTACTATTTAATGCTACCAATATTTTAATAAATGTAATAATGTTACCTCAGAGTCCGGTACAGGCAAGCCAACTGCATTGGCCAGGAATATCACATGTTGAATTCCTCTCAGGAACATTGCTGCTATGTTCAAGCAGCGCAGGTTAGTAGGTGGAACTCTCAAACTACGCAGATCCTCCGTACCAAGTACATGCAGCTTTAGTGTCTGGACAAGAAGACTGTATATTTCCCACTCCTCCAGAAATTGTGGTTGAGCCTTCAAATAAAAAGAAGATATTTACTTTCAATTAAGCAGTATAAGTTTCTACTGAATAAATGGACACTTCTATCAAACAAAATGTACTTCAAATTATAATCCAAGAGTGAAAATAACTTGACAAAATTGAAAAGCAAATGGGCTAGAAAAAGTCTATTACTTTCATTGAACTGTCTCAATTTGATTTTTGGATATTTCCAATATGAAAGTGATAGTGGTAAGTGTGACCAGTATCCAGTATTCGGGAGATACTGGGTTCGAATCCCACTGTCGGCAGTCCTGAAGATGGTTTTCCATGATTTTCCATGGTTTCCCATTTTCACACCAGGCAAATGCTGGGGCTGAACCTTAATTAAGGCCATGGCCGCTTCCTTCCCACTCCTAACTCCTTCCTGTCCCATCGTCGCCATAAGACCTATCTGTGTCGATGTGACGTAAAGCAACTTGTAAAAAAAAAAAAAAAAAGTAATGAAGCAAGGTTTCGTTTGAATGGATATGTCAATTCACAGAACAATAGGATCTGGGATACAGAGAACCTGCACATTTTACAGCCAACAGCTCTGCATAATGTGAAAGTGGACGTTTGGTGCACTATTAGTGCCCAACGAATTATTGGTCAGATACATTTTCAAGACACGATTACTTCTGACTGTTGTATTCACAACATTCTCAAACCATTTTTTTGCTGAACTGACTGAAAAAGGAAACAAGGTATCGCTATTTCCAGCCAGATGGTGCGACGGTCCATACGGTGCGTAACTTAATGCGATGGTTGCAGGAAGTGTTCGATGATGATCAGATCATCAGTAAAGGACTATGTTCCACCTCGTTTGACTGATTTAAGCACATGTGACTTTTATCAATGGGAAAATCTCAAAGGAAAAGTTTACGGGAATAATTCTCGAACTGCAGAAGAATTAAAAATCAAAATTAGGAACTCTGTGTGTTCCATCAGTGTCCATGAACTGCAAAGTATGTTTTGAGATCTCATTACAAGATGTGAAGCTTGCATCGCAGCTCAAGGAGATTAATTAATTTAATTAATTAATTAATTTATTTATTTATTTATTTATTTATTTATTTATTTATTTATTTATTTGTCCTTTTTAAGTGTAGTATTTAACATTCTAGATTAACAGGGAGGTAAAGCAAGATAAAGCTGTTAACTGCATTGCATTCATTTAACACATTCTTCATGAAGGTTACAATATTTGTGTGATTTTCTTACCTCTTCTCCTACTTCACTTTCACTTCTTTCTGTACCATTAGGTGGTGTGCTGCAGACATAATGTGGATTTCTCTTTTTCCCCCCACCAATTGCTTCATGTCGCACCAACACTGATATGTCTTATGGTGCTAGGAGTGGGGAAAGAAGTGGCTGTGGCCTTCATTAAGGCACAGCCCCAGCATTTGCCCAGTGTGAAAATGGTAAACCATGGAGAACTATCTTCAAGGCTATCAGCAGTAGGGTTCAATCCACTACCTCCCGAATGCAAGCTCACAGCAGAGCAAGCTTAACTGCACGGCTAACTCGCTCGGTAATCTGGATCCTTACACTAGACTGCAATGATTTCCAGATTTTGGTGAAAGTAGATGGTTCATATGGAAAACTACATGCTGACTTCGAAAACACCAACTGCTTTGCCATAACACGTACAGGTTTTATGTGATGAAATATTTTATATATATTGACGTTCAAAATTTAATGTACATTTTAGGAAATTTGAATTTAATTCATCATGTTTTGAAAATGTTACCATGATGAAAATTCATGAACAACAATAATATTAGTGTGTAGAATTCGGTGAAAAAACAGAAATGCTTTATCACGTACCATTTACAAGATATCATAAAATTCTTAAATTATGCAAGTTTACAGAAATATGAAAATCAATTTACCACATATATACATACGTATACTTTATAGATTGTTATGCCTTTCAGCATTCAGTCTGTAAGCCTCTGTGAATTTACTATCCGCTGCCACAAACCTTTATTTGTTACTAGTACTATGGCCTCATTTAGTTCCATAATTCTTATCTTTAAATCATTAGAAATTGAGTCTAACCATCAACGTTTAGATCTCCCCCTTCTCCTCCTAACCTCCGTAACAGAGTCTATTGTTCTGCTAGGTAACCTATCCTCCTTCATTCATCTCTCATAACCACACAACCAAAACCGGTTTAAGCGTATAGCTTCATCCAGCAAGTTCATTCCTAACTTCTCCTTATATCCTCATTCTGAGTACCCTTCTGCCATTGCTCTGATCTGTTTGTACTAGCAATCATTCACACTACATTCATGTCTGTTAGTTCTAACTTATGAATAAGATATCCGAGTCCACCCAGTTCTCACTCCCGTAAAGAAAAATTGGTCTGAAAACAGCCCTATATAAAGATCGTTTCATATGGGAGCTGATTTCCTTCTTACAGAATATTACTGACTGCAAATGCGAGCTCACAGCATTAGCTTTATTGCACCTTGCTTGAATCACACTATACTACAATTCTGAGAGAATACACAACCTAAATACTTGAAATTATCTGCCTGTTCCAGCATTCTATCCCCAATCTGACGCTTTTATTCTCTTGGAGTTCTTACCTAAACATCAACTTAGTTTTGGAAAGGCAAATTTTCATTCCATACTCATTCATTGCATCTATTTTCAAGTTCCAGGGCATTTAGCACAATCTGCCATTAAGACTAGAGATGGGAGTTACATATCGTAACATGATACTGTATCCTAATCCATAACAGTAAGCTGTTCCAGAAATATTATGTTCCTCCGGAGACCCTAATACAAAAGTAACTGTCTCAGCAAAACCAAGGGAAGGGTAGCGAGTTTCTGATTAGCTAATGGATATTAGGAAGCATAGCAGCTCACTTTAAGCGTGCACTCTTGCGCAGGTGCGAGCGATACTTTTGTAACAGTTTAGTGGCAGTACTGGCATTCCTATCCTGTTACTTGCTGGTCGGTTACAGATTTTCTTTAGTTATTCGAAGTGCTTTGTATTAGGCTTACTGGTGGTAGTACATACAGTAGCGTAGTTCCTCGGAACAGTTACTCGTGGTCTTCTCACTTTGCATCTCGAGTTTTACTCCGTGTTCTGGACAATAAGTGAGTGGATACGATTTATGTGGACAAATTACAGGAAAACGGTTTCTAGAAACGCGTTGAAATAAGGCACCCAATATTATTATTATTATTATTATTATTATTATTATTATTGATGATGATGATGATGATGATGATGATGACGATAAATCCACAGTCTGTTTCCAGTCATTCAACCAGGTCAGGAATGGATTGCATGAAGTCCCCATATAGCGGGGAGGACAGGAATTGCGCCGGCTGCCGAAGCCTTTCGCACCCCTCTGGGGCAATGATTAATGAATGACAGATAAAATGAGATCATTTTGGAGACTGTTGCTGGAATGAAATATGACAGGGAAAACCGCAGTACCCAGAGAAAAACCTGTCCCACCTCTGCTTTGTCCAGCACAAATCTCATGTGCAGTGACCGGGATTTGAACCACGGAACCCAGCGGTGAAAGGCCGTCACGCTGCCGCCTGAGCCACGGAGGCATAATAATAATAATAATAATAATAATAATAATAATAATAATAATAATAATAATAATAATAATAATAATAATAATAATAATAATAATATAATTAATTATATAATTATATATATATATATTATACATAATTATATAATTATATAATATAATTATATAATTATATATAATTATATAATTATAATAATTAATATAATATAATATAATATAATATAATATAATATAATATAATATAATATAATATATTATTAATTATATAATTATATATAATATATAATTAATATATATATAATTATATAATTATAATAATTAATATAATAATATTATTATTATTATTATTATTATTATTATTATTATTATTATTATTATTATTATTATTATTATTATTATTATTATTATTATTATTATTATTTAAAAGTTCCACCATTTCATATACAGTAGTTCTGATAATGTACATGGTACTCAAATATCAGGTCCTGAAAAGCTATCGCAAGTCCCATCACGTGGATCTGTGCGTCCTGAAATTTCGTCATCGACTGCAACCTTTGAGGCAGTGCAGCAAAAGCTCACAAAAGAGGAGTGATATACAGGGGGGAAAAAAAAGATGCTAGACAAACCATTTACACTGTTGTTTACCACATATCCACAACCTTCTGTATATGACGAAAGGCGATTTTGAAGCCTTTTATACTGGCTTTAGAGAGCGAGTTAGCTACACGGTTTGTGTTACGTAGCTGTTAGCTTGTATTCGGGAGATGGTGGATTCGAACCCCACTGTCGGCAGTCCTCAAAATGGTTTTCCGTTGTTTCCCATTTTCACATCAAGCAAATGCTACGGCTGTTCCTCAGTTAAGGCCGTAGTTGCTTCCGTCCTAGTCCTGCCCTATCCTATCCCATCGTCACTGTAAGATCAGTCTGTGTTGGTGAGACATTAAAAAAAAATAACAAAAAGTACTGGGTTAAATTCTGCTTACGTCTTGCCTCATACGGCTATTTCCTCAAGACCAATTCCGGCGGCATCTGAAATGTATATGACACTCGTTCAACATATTTTATAGTCTGGTCCTGGTGTTTGTTTAACTACAGGTCCTTGGACATCTATGAATGCACATAGCAGCCACGGCACTTTTTATAAATGAAGGTTTCGAAGTATTGGTTCTCGGAATGTAAAATAGGTCCTTGCAAACATTTTTCTAGGAAGAGTTAAGAATGTGAGTGACGAGCTGGTGAAAGGGACAGTGGGAGAGAAGAAAGCGAGACGAAGATATAGTATTGCTATTTATAAGTACTTACTAATGTGCGATTAGGGGCTACAAGAGACAACAGGTATAACGGACGTTCCTTCCAAAAGTTGACCTGCAACTTGTATTATGTTACTTTTATATCCTAATACTCCAACCTAATACTACAGTGTAACGGATACACAGGAACGTGATACTGGAAAGTAACCGTCTGTCCCATCCCTAATTAAGACCAAGTCATCAACACAGGCCAGACTGCTTACTATATTTTCACCTAACTAAATCCCTCCATGCCACTTAATACCTTACAGCAGATGATCCATGTAAACTATGAACAACAAAGGTGAAAAGTTACAGACTTGTCTAATCCCTGTAAGTACCTTGAACCAAGAACTCGTTCTACCATCAATTCTCACTGCGGTCCAATTTTCAACATGAAGTCCTTTGATTGATTTTAATAATCTGCCCTTGATCCCATAGTCCTCCAGTACGTCAAAAAACTTTTCCCTAGGTACTCGGTCATAAGCCTTCTCTAGATCTACGAAACATAAATATAACGTATCTACACAGATGCACACGAGATGCTGTCAGTAGGTACAATTAATTTGATTCACATATATTCACAAATTAACACACATAACCTTAATCACAGTATCACAATAAAACACTTCACTTCGAGAATATCAACAAAGCTGCCATTATTAAAAACAACTACCGATCGCTGCACATGGAGATTACAACTTTGAAACACAGTGAAAACAAATGACTGAGTATCTCAATATGGAGACTGCAAATATTGCATGTCAGTCTGGGATATACTGTATACTTGCTACACCATAACAACTAACTTTTACCGTCAAGATCATCCCCTTATATATGTGCCTGACCAGGCCTCTAGAAAGTGACATTACAAAATATGTCTTCGTGAAAATTCTAGAGTGCGTAATACACAGTTTACAATGGATGGAATATTCTCAATTGTTCTCATTGCCTATTACCATTCTGGAAGTTACAGTGTGTTTCACAATTATGGATTACAATTTATATGTACAGGTAAGAATAAATTATAATATTAATTCACAGGTATTTACATTAACTGAACTGATATAAATGTTTATCTCCAGTGTCAGTTTCATGGCATAACCTTAAAAACAACATGATCATATCGCATGTACACATGATGTAATTATTATTATTATTATTATTATTATTATTATTATTATTATTATTATTATTATTATTATTATTATTATTCGAGCTCGATATCTGGATTAGTTACCCATGGGTGAGAGAATATTGTTTTCAAGTTATACCTGTTATCGCACTTCTGTTATCGCACTTGCGACAATATCACCCTCTATAACTTGAAACAATTTCCACACTCTGTAACACTTGTCGACTTTGCCTTGGACGTAGATTGTATCTTCTTTATTCGTCGATGTCGCTGAATGTCCTCTTGATCAGCATGTGCCATGTCGGAAGTCGGATTGCCTCGCTGCCTGCCTTTTCCTTGATGATAGTCAATGTGTTCTCCTGACAATGACCAGATGGTGCAGTGTCATTATGTCATTAGTAGCCTCTCCTCCTAGCTTACTCTGAATGCGCAGCAATTGGGTGACTCGCCGCAACTCCGATGCGTGGACCTTGACAGGAGGGTTGGTCTTCAGTAAGTAGACCCCAAGGCCCAGCTGTTTATCCACCTCGATGTGACCAATCCACTTAGGTGCGAGACCTGCGTGAAACCCTCCAGTCTTATTACTGACTAGTGGTTACATTGCAGTACTTGTTGGCCTGGTAGGAAGATCTGCATCTCTTCGACATCTTGAGCCTTGGCCTGGGTGAGGGATCTCTTCTCGGCTAAAGCTTGCTTCTCCTTGATGTTCTGCTGCTGCTGCCACTCTGACAGGGAAACTGCTGCATCATCTTGACCCGAAGTGGATGGTGGACAAATCTCCCAATCCCCAGTGCCATACAGATGTCGACCAAGAAACAGCTCTGCTGGGGAATAGCTGGTGACACAGTTGATGCATTGTCGCAGGGCAAAGACTGACTGCGGTATCTGATGGTCCCACAGTCGATGTTTTTTGTCTATCAGGTGCACTGGTAGCATCCTTTTCAACTCCTGGTTCCATCGCTCTGTTGAATTTGCCCTTGGGTTGTAGATAGGGGTGGACCAGTGCTCACACCCCATTCCGTCATCATTTGCTGCCACTTCCTCGACGTGAACTGACTCCCGTTGCCTGACAGAATGCACCATGGATAGCTGTAGCTGCAGAATACCTCGTCTTGTAGCAGGCTGGTGATGCGTCCCGTCGTGGCTTCAGGTATCAGAAAAGCCTCAATCCATCTTGTGAAGAGGTCAGTGATTACTAGGAGTCCTGTTTTACCCCGTGGTGTTCTAGGGTAAGGACCCATCAAGTTCAGGGCTATGACCTCCCACGGGCGTTGTGGCCGTCTTCCTCATTGGCCAGAATCTGCCTTCCTGTTGCTCGCCTTAGTGCAGGTACAGATGTAGCACCACTTCACGTAGTCCAGGATGTCTTTCTGCATGTTGACCCAGAAGAATCTTCGTCGTATAGACTGATATGTCTCCTCGCCTCCTGGATGTCCAGCTACCGTACTGTCAGGGAACTTCTTGAGGATGTCCATCGTATGCTGTCTGGGGATCAAGACTACTGCAGGCATGTCGGAGAGGTGCGACCTGTACATCAAGAGTCCTCCGTCAGTCCTGAAGTTCTTGTAGCACATCTTGAATTCCCTCAGGACAAGTCGACTATCAGTATTTTGTCTCCTAATCCACTGTGGCATGCTCCTACTGGGCTTGTACTATTCCTGCCACTGTTTGATCACTCCCAGATCAACTTCCTTCTTGATGGTCATCAGGACAGGTTCCTTAGGCTCACTCTCGAATTTTTGTGGGAACTCCCTGTCGACAACGGTGCTCCTAGCTTCAGGTTCCAACACCAGGTGCCTAGACAAGCTGTCTACTCCTATGTTTGTGGGCCTGGGACGTGACACACATCGAAATCAAATTCTGCAATTAACAGGGCCCATCGCATCAACTTAGATTTTGAGCCTGAGACCGAGTTCAACTATTTGAGAGAGGCATTATCGGTGTAGAGGTGAAACTTCCTTCCCTCCAAGTAGCCTCTGAATTTGCCCATGGCCCACACCACCATGTTTAAGTGGAAATCGTGTACACTTACCATTTGACAATGGTGAGGGTAATATTTTATTACGATTTTTTCACACAATTAACACCAAACTTCTGGTTTCCTTTTACAGATTCAACTGTCACATAGCCTTTTGACTAGAATGTCAATAAACCATTATTCTTAACAACGTTTTAGTATCGCAACAAATTGAGATGGCCCATAGAGGTCCAATTTAAACATCGTTCATCAACCTTCAACTATAACTTCGTATTTTTTCATCAAAGTGAACCACAACTTCACTTTCGACTTTTATCTCATGTAAACAAATAATTACAGGTCACTCGACTATCCTTCAACATTATTTTATTCAACATTATTTTTTGAATAATACGATTTTAATCGTCATTTTCGTCTTTGTCTAATTGTAACCGCTGGTCAGTCAACATAATTTTATAGCAATCTTACCACTTGTTTTTAACAGACTGTTGCTTTGTTCTAATGTCAATATTGCAAATACTTTCACCCTAGCACACGAGGGCGAAACGCTGGCAACCAAGAATGAGCTAGCTGGAAAATTTATAATGTCCAATAACGGACCATTTATATTGGTATTACAATTGTAAACTCCTCACTCATTGCAATATCTTTAAAACCAACGTTGTACAAGTATTTTACTATATGTTAATTTTAGTTCAAGTCTCTCCAAGGCTTTTTAAAAATTAGTTTTATTTTATTTATATGTAAATCAGGTGCCTGATTTTATTTCAAGGTTAAGGCAATGGCTGATGATGCCTATATACAAGGCAAAACATTTATCATTTTTGTTAACATGTCAATGTAAATCAACAAAGACAAGACTTATTGAATTGATTAGGTGGTCAAATTAATAAATTAACTTATTGTTATTATTCCAACAAAATATCATCAATACAGATCAAAAATTATATTTACCACATGTAATAGTACACACATAGTAGATACTCCCCATTCTTCTTCTTCGGTAGGATGATAGGTGAAGCCCAACAGGATGTAGACGGTTCGATGAGACCCTACCCTTCCATCTCTTGATTCTTCTGGACGACGAAGTTGTGCTTAACCGGGTTGATTGGATATGGACGTTGCTTGATGGGTGAGGAAGCACTGCATTCAATGGTGTGCATTACTGTGGTAGTCCGTTCTATTTTACTGGTGATGACTTCTGGAAAGTCCTTTAAGGCGTGTCTCAGCTCCTCTTCTTCACTTGGTCGAAGATGTGTTAACTGGAAATCTCGCAGGTTTACGTCAACTTCCGTATCCTTCTGTGTCCGGAGATTTCCATCATGCCAAGCGACCCTCAGACATCTGTCTTTTCCCAAACAGACTTCATGAGCTGCATAGTCTAGGATCACCTTGTATTCCACCAGAAATTCATGACCTAATATGATGTCAGGTATCAGGTTCTGAATCACTGCAACATCTGTTACAATAGGCATGTTCATGCATTTAGCGGCAAGGTTAGTCTGTCCTTGGAAGGAATAGGTTACCCCGTCCGCTGCACCCACTATCCTTCCGAGGAAGTGAGACTTCACAGGCGGTAGTAATCTAGCAACAGTCCCGTTGACAAATGAATGGCTTGCTTGGCTGTCGAGTATGGCTCAAAAATTCTCGTTGCCAATCCTTAAGATAGTAGCTGGGCGGGGGTGGCCTGATCTACTCACAATCCGACCAATTCCTCTCCTCCTTGACCAGGGTTGTTCGTCTGTCAGGTCTCGAGGCGCGTTCCTGATCTCAGCCCCTTAATCCAGAATGGGCTGGACCTAGTTTCCCCCATATCAGGGTTGGGCACTTGTTCTTCAGGTGTCCTGCTCTTCCACACTGGTAGCACTTCCTCACTGTAATGGGCTCTTCCATAGCTTTACTCTTATGTTCCTCCTCCAGCTGGGTGATGATTCTGCGTAGATGATCAAAGGATCTGGGTTGTGATACTTTCACTAGGAGTCCAATCTTATCTTGGAGTAGCTTTGTGATATCTAGTATGATCTCGTTTTCACTCCCTTCCAGGTGCAGGCGCTTGAAGAGTTGGTACTTCTGTAGGACAAAGGCACTAGCTCTCTTGCCAGTGGGTTGTGCCTCAGTCAGTAGTTTCCTTTTCATGGAACTCTGCACCGCTTCGGAATTAAACCTAGCGAGGAATTCCTTCTTGAAGTCCGTCCAGTTTAGATTTAATCCCTGCAAGTTTTTCCACCAAGTAGCGGCTTGTCTCTTTAATCACGGTGTGATGAGTTGCACAGAGATGTCCTCTGGTAAATTATTCCTTCCCAATAGGTTGACCGATCTCTCAACGAAGCTAGTAGGATTCTCCTCCAGTCGCCCGTGGCATTCTGGAAGGTTCTCTATAATCACCTTCGGGTCTAAGTGTGCTGTATTGCCGGTTAGGTTTGAGGGTGTTAAGAGGTATGGCGGTATGTCCTGTTAGAGTCAATCTATTTTCTACTGCGTGAAGGATGCTTTTCCTTATATTCTGCGCATCTCCCTTGATGCTCGAAATCCGGTTTTCTATCCTTCCTTCAACAGCAGAAATACGGCTCCCAAGGTTTCCCTTGACGGCAGATATACGGCTTTCAAAATTTCCCTCCATGTTAGAAATCCTCCCCCAACCTGTTGTTTTATGCTGGAAACCTGGATTTCCACCCCCTCCTTGACGTCCAAGATATCCCCTTCCAGCTGGTTTACTCTAGTATCGATCTGGTCAACCTGTTCCAATTTTGACCTGATGTCTAATATCTGCTGCGATAATCAATTGGTGACGTTGCTAATTTGCTATGAAATTTTGTCATTTTTGGTTGAAATTTTGTCATTTACAGTTGAAACTTTCGATTCTAGGCCCTGTTCAACTTTGTTAACCTGCATATACACTTGTGATATTTGTCCAGTTAAAAGTGAGTTAGCTTGAGAAATTTCTTCTGAAATTTTGCCTGAAAGTTTGTCATTTACGTCTGAAATTTGGTCTGATAGTTTGTCTAAAAGTTTGTCATTTAGCACCTGCATCATGATCATTAAGTTAGAGCACATTTCTGTTATATTTACCTCATCTTCCAATGTTTCATCAGCATCTTCGTTGATTTTGATGAAAAACTTTCCTGGATCTTCTCCTTCTCCACGAAATCTTCCCGTAGTCGCACCTGTAGCGATTTCTTCTTCCCGTTCATCGGGAGATTCCTCTTGGTAAGTTGTCTTTTATTTGTTTCAGTGACATATTCTCTAATATGACTTGCATTTCAGAGGATACAATCCTGTGAGGGGCAATGCAATGTCATTTTTAACATCTTTGGAAAATTTCCTTTCTCAGATTAACAATACCGGTACTCCTTGTTTTTTTATTGGTGATACAAATATTGACACTTTTACTGAAAATCATTTAAAAAAGCAGTATATAAATACTCTTTCATGCTGTGGGTTCACACTGTGTAACAAAATTTATGCAACACGCACGACTGACAAATTATCAACTCTTCTGGAACATGTAGCAGTGAACACAGATAAAATATATTTCACAGTTTCGAATGTAGATAATGACATAAGTGTCATAACATCCTTATCACAGGTACGGTATGGCCACATAAGAGAACCTATATCCAAAAGAACACTTTGACTTTACCCTTAAAATGCAGGGATAAAATTAGTTTAAATAACACTAATTTCCTGGCAGAGAATGCAAGACATTCTGCCCAGGAATTTAAGATGAACCACATGTACAACTCCCTTATTACTCAAATCCAAAAAAACAAAACAAAATAGAGGCAATCACCATACCATAAAGCAGAAAAACGCATTCAAAATATATGTGGCAACTCCCTGGATAACGTCTGAATTGATGAAACTCATTAAGCAACGGAACACTCTTCACTCTAAACTTAAGATTGGGCAACACAAAGATAATATTCCTTTGAAAGAGGAATACATTAAATGTAGAAATTCAGTAACATTCCTAAAAGGAAAACTTAAGATAAATTATTATTCGGAAAAATGAAATGTGTATGATAAAAATCCTAGGAAAACGTGGGAAATTTTGAATATAACAAAAAGCACAGCTCAGAAACTTGCAAAACTCTGTCAATAGGGAATGTGGTAATTAATGATAAACAAGAAATTGCTAACGAATTCAGTAAGTATTTTACATGCATAGCCGATAATCTTGCATCTCAGATAACCACACATGATATCATAGATCTGAATAGTAACCGCCAGCTTGAATCCCCTTTTTTATATCCAACAGATAACACGGAAGTCAAATGTATAATTAAGAATTTAAAAAGTAGAAAAAGTTGTGGAGTAGATGGGATTAATGCTACTATGATCAAAAATTTTGATGAATAGCTAATAACTAAGCTTGTTACATTAATGAATCCATGGCAACTGGGGTCATACCGCAGGCTTTAAAAATTTCTAAAGTTATCCCGATTTTCAAAGGAGGGAACACTAGTAACGCAGGGGACTATAGACCTATATCCATACTACCTATCATTTCCAAAATATTAGAAAGCATTATAAAGGTAAGACTAATGGCTTTTCTTAACAAACACAGATTTTTTTATAGATCCCAGTATGGCTTCAGGGAGAATTCCAGCACAGAACTCGCAGTTACTGATCTTGTGTCGATGCTTGAGGAAAGCACTGACGGTAACCACATTGCGGCCGGATTGTTTATTGATCTCGCTAAAGCTTTCGACATAGTAAATCACGAAATTCTGTTATCTAAATTAGAAGATGCTGGAATTCGTGGTGTTGCATTTGTTTCCGTCAATGGTTATCAGAGCACATATAAGGAGGTGAACTGTGGGGTTCCACAAGGGTCTATCTTGGACCCTACTTTGTTTCTGATATACATAAATGATAAAAATATTCTAAAATTAAAGGGTAAAACTATGCTTTACGCAGATGACACAAATGTATTCTACAATGGTGACAAAGTGGACTCAGTGAACAATAATATGCAAGAAGACATCATCGCAATAAACAAGTGGCTCAGTATCAATAAATTAACTATGAACATCAATAAAACTAAATATATGATTATAACTAAGCCGAGTATAAAAAATATTAATCATTCAAGGATGTAAATTAACAACACGGAAATAGGTGAGGTTGATCAATTTAAGTATCTGGGTCTAATAACAGATAAACATTTACAGTGGGTAGAGCATGTTGATTATATTGCAAAAAAGATAGCTCCAGTATCTGGGCTTTTGAGAAGATTAAGATATATTGTCTGTAGGAAAGTTCTACTTACAGTATATTACTCACTCATCCACAGTCACTTACAATACCTAAACGTAATTTGGTCTCATTGCAGAAAGACAGTCCTTCATGAACTTATGGTAATACAAAATAGAGCAATCAAAAATATCTATAATCTTCCTTTTGACACACCCACTCGAATTCTATACGCTAATAGTAAAATTATGCCCTTATCTATGTGCACTGCTTTTAGATCATCAATATTAATTCACAAAATTAAACTAAACAGTGTCCTGCATGATAGTAACTACACCCTGAATTCAGACATTCATAATTATAACACATGACAAACAGGTGACATAGCTCTCATTCAAATACACTCATATAAGTATGGCAACTGTAGCTTTAAGTTCTCAGCCATTCAATCATATAATCATCTTCCAAGAGATTTAAAATCAGTTTCCAATCTGTCATCTTTCAAGATTAAATTAAATTAAAGAAAGTGCTATGGAATCAGTACCTAAGTAAGTAGATGACTTTCTTGATAAGACTTTGTGTAATGGTAACGTAAAGGAAATATTTAGACTAACGTTCATTATAACAAATTTATATATTTATTTGCAGCCAATGTATATGTATCATATTAATTTTAGATGCTAAACAAATTGTATTGTACAATTCCTGTATATGAGCCTTTGGCTCGTTTGAATTAATTAATAAAGTAATATAAACTACTACACTCGTATTCACTCGTAAATTTTTACATCCTGTCTCGGTCGCCAGTTAACGTATCCACGCAGACGCACACGAGACGCTGTCAGTTGGTACAATTAATTTTATTCACAAATTAACATACACATAACCTTAATCACAGTATTACAATAAGACACTTCACTTCGAGAATATCAACAAAGCCGCTATTAATAAGAACAACTACCAATCGCTGCACATGGAGATTACAACTTTGAAACAGAGCTGAAAATAAATGACTGCAAATATTGCATGTCAGCCCGGGATATATACTTGCTACACCATAACTCTACTAAACAACAACTAACTTTAGTAAAGTTAGTAAGCTCGGTGGGGCCTTGACCTACCAAAGTGACTGCTGCTCAGCCTGAAGGCCTGCAGATTACAAGATGTCCTGTGGTCGGCCGTTATTCTTGGCTTTCTAGACAGGGGCCGCTATCTCACCGTCAGATAGCTCCTCAATTCTAATCACGTAGGCTGAGTGGACCTCGAACCTGCCCTCAGATCTGGGTAAAAATCCCTGACCTGGCCAGGAATCGAATCCGGGGTCTCCGGGTAAGAGGCAGGCACGCTACCCCTACACCATGGGCCAGCTACAATGGATACAACAGCTAGTAAAAAATAAATTAGGTTATATGAATAAATTAGCAGTTACCTGTGACTTCGCTCGCGTGCATTTCATAAAATGATAAAAGTAATCGTTCCTCGGTACTGTACTAAGACATTATCTGAAAATTCTTAACGTATATACACTCACTGACAAATTGAGTTTCATTTACCCCAGAAACTCTTTGTAAACCACATTTGTGTTATTGCCTTTTAGGGTTAAGATGACCATGCGACATAGAACTGTACATGTGAGAAAGAGTCTTCTCTCAAATCAAGCAAAAACATGTTTATTTTTAAAGAAATTCCAAGTATCTATTCCAGCGTCTGTGACATCTGCAGTTTTTGAGATATAAGTTTCCTCATAAAAATAATTCAACTTCTTCTTCTCTTCTTTCCACCCCCTCACCCTTTAAGAGGACTTTCTGAAAACAAAATATTGTATATGTGTTTCTTTATTTTTAAAGGAGATTCAAAATGCAAACTTTCAAATCAGTAACATCTTCAGTTTCTGTGTTATAAGTATCCTCTTAAACAGAAGTCAACTCCTCCTTTACTTATCCCCCCCCTCTTTATAGTCGATTTTCAGGAAACCAAAAATTATGGGTTTCTTTATTCTTAAAGGAGATTCAAAATACCAATTTTCACGTCTCTAACATCTTTAGTTTTTAGAGATATAAGTATCCTCATACAAATAATTCAACAAATTTTTCAATTATTTCACCCCTTAACTGAATTTCCAAAAACAAGAGAAGATGCATTTCTTTATTTTTAAAGGAGATTCCTAATACCAATTTTCACATTTGTAACATCTTTAGTTTTTGCAGTAGCGGGCTCGCTCTAAAGGGCAGAGGGGCACGTGCCCCTCCAGCTAAGTAACTGTTAATGCATGGTTTTATAAATACTGGCAATTTGAATGGTGATACATTCAGTTTTGATATTAGGCGCCGCATGCAGCTAGAGCGTCAATGTTTTCATCATACACGTGTACTTTGCTTCCTCCGGCGGGCTCTACGCTGGCCGGTCATGCTGGGCCCTGTGCCCTTAGCTGCTGACTCTTTCTTAGGTAATTTTCGTTCACGCATGAGTGGAACTAACTAATTTTTAACATGCACTGAATGGGAGATTGGGTCATTGCCGAAGCCAGGCCGCTACGATTCCGAAAATACGCGAAGGCTTATCGCGCCGAGCAGAACATCGTGTTCCAAGTCTCTCATCTGGGGTCTGATAAACATGCTGTACTGGCTAATGAAATTAGTCAGTATCCTATCTCGTAATATTTAGTGTGGTGTCGTTTAAAGTAAATCTGTCGTATTTTGTGTGCGGACATACAGAATCCCTATGAAGAGTCGCTTAAGGTATATCACATAGGCATGATTAACCTGTAGGCTACGTACAATAAATTCTGTGAGTAATATTTTAAATAGACCTTTTCTCAACTTTTCCTAACGGAAAAGACTGAGATAAAAACACTCGGTCGATCAACGTCTCATTTACAACTAGAGCAAGTCGGACAATATAAAGGGCGTGAATATCGACGTAGATTCCAGCCAGGGGTGTATACAGAATACGAGTGGTTGTGTGGCTGTGATTCAAGGAATGCGTTTTTCTGTTTTCCGCGCGTGTTATTCGGATATGACCTGACGTGGACGAAAACCGGAGTAACAGATCTCAAACGAACGTTCCTCCCAACACATCAATTCATGCATGGAATTAGCTGTGCTGGGGAAATTTAATATAGTGACTCAACTGGATTCTGCTTATTGCCAATCCATTAACAAACACAATGATCAGGTTACGAAAAATAGGCACATATTACGCAGAACTATTCAGTACATAAAATTCTGTGGCGTATTTGAAGTGGCACTCCGTGGCCATGATGAGACAGAAAATTCTCCAACTCCTGGAATTTTCAAAGGTCTCATTAATTTTACGGCTGAAATAGACGTTCCTATGAAAGAACACTTGGCCAAACCTTCTGTATTTAAAGGTACTTCAAAGACCACCCAGAACGAGCTTCTTGACAGTATGTTGAATGTGTGCAGGGAACAAATTTCTTCAGAAATTGGGGGATCCCAATTCGTTGCATTAGAAGCAGATGAAACAACGGATGTTTCAAACAAATCCCAATTGGTACTTGTTTTTCGATATGTATTAGAGGGTCACGTCCAAGAAAGATTCTGGGGGTTCATGAATCCAACCAACAGGACAGCGGATGGATTGAGTCAATGTCTGTTAGAGCAAATTAATCCCATATTAAGGGAAACATCACATAAACTTATTTGTCAGAGTTATGACGGAGCCAGCATAATGAGCGGAAGGACAGGGGGTGTGCAGGCGAAATTGAAAGTACTCTACCCTAATGCACATTTCATTCATTGTTATGGACACCAGCTAAATTTGACAATGCAGAAGGCTTTTTCATACAAACCCCAAGTCAAATTATTTTCCTGTAACCTGTCCGCAATTCCAACTCATCTCACAGAAGTGACCTCGAATGAAATAATGAAGACTAGACTCCCTCGGACAATCACTACTGGCTGGAACTACACATTCGTACGGTGAATATAGTTTACGAGAATAGAGATAAACTGATTGAGTGCTTTCGTAGAATAGAAGAAGAAGGTAAAACGTCTGTTAGCATAAATGAAGCCAGTGGACTGCGACGTGCTCTTGAGGATACCATATCCAGGTTTTCGTTGTCTATTTTTCACAAATTAATGCCGCATGTTGACATTTTGTACAATCAGCTACAAAAACGCGAAACAAATTCAGTCCAAATAAAAAAAGCTATTTCTGACTTCGCAAAGTGTGTAACACAACAACGTGAAGAAATAGATACAATTTCATGTGATCTCACGGACTACAATAATTCCGATAAAAGATGTAGAGTGACACAAGAATTATTGCAGCGAAGGAAGTATGTGACGTAATGAATCAGGTGCACGATAGGTTTGCATTTACTGGGTATATTGAATCTGCAACACTACTGTACTCCGATTCATTTGACAAATTCTCTATAAACTTTTCACAAAATGTATTAAATTCTACTGTGTTACATTATCCAATGTTACAGAAAGAAAGGCTAAAGATGGAATTAGAAGTGATTTATAAACGGACAGATTTCAGGAAAGTCAAAGGAGCTCTACCACTCCTCGCTTTTATTTTAGAAAATAATCTGAAATCAACGTTCAAAGAAACGCTAAAGCTTCTCAGGATAACTGTGACAACACCCATGTCCACAGCCGAAGCAGAGCGCTGTTCTTCGACACTGGCTCGTATTAAGACATTTCTACACAACACAATGACCGAAGAATGACTATCTGCTCTGGCAATGATTTCTATTGCGAAAGACCTTATTTACGATATGCCTGACTTTGACGATTAAGTCATTCCTAAGTTTGTGAATTTAAGGCATAGAAGAATGGAATTTGTGCTTAAATAAAGGGATAACACTGCGGTCGTTGAACAAGACCCTACCGTATTCTTCATTTGTATGTCCAGGGCGAGTAGACTGTACTTCATTCGTCCTGTAGACTCAGTAGTAGGCCTATCAGACGGTACAGTAATTTGAATGGACTTCTGGATTACAATGCCATCCAACGGTAGTTCCATAATGTATATAGCGCTGTAAACGTATTTCTCATAGACTTCAGTGGCAGTAGGTACATTGAAATAGTTCAAGATACATTGGTGACAGTAGGTACTGTGCATTTAAATAGTTCAAGATACGTTAGTGACAGTAGGTGCTCTACATGTAAGTAGTTCAAGATACTTTAGTGACAGTAGGTACTGTAGATTTAAATAGTTCAAGATACTTTAGTGACAGTAGGTACTGTAGATTTAAATAGTTCAAGATACGTTAGTGACAGTAGGTGCTGTACATTTAAATACTTCAAGATACGTTAGTGACATTAGGTACTGTAGATTTAAATAGTTCAAGATACTTTAGTGACAGTAGGTACTGTAGATTTAAATAGTTCAAGATACTTTAGTGACAGTAGGTGCTGTACATTTAAATAGTTCAAGATACTTTAGTGACAGTAGGTACTGTAGATTTAAATAGTTCAAGATACTTTAGTGACAGTAGGTACTGTAGATTTAAATAGTTCAAGATACATTAGTGACATTAGGTACTGTAGATTTAAATAGTTCAAGATACTTTAGTGACAGTAGGTACTGTAGATTTAAATAGTTCAAGATATGTTAGTGACAGTAGGTATTGTACATTTAAATAGTTCAAGATACTTTAGTGGCAGTAGGTACTGTAGATTTAAATAGTTCAAGATACTTTAGTGACAGTAGGTGCTGTACATTTAAATAGTTCAAGATACTTTAGTGACAGTAGGTACTGTACATTTAAATAGTTCAAGATACGTTAGTGACAGTAGGTGCTATACATGTAAATAGTTCAAGATACGTTAGTGACAGTAGGTGCTGTACATTTAAATAGTTCAAGATACTTTAGTGACAGTAGGTACTGTACATTTAAATAGTTCAAGATACTTTAGTGACAGTAGGTACTGTACATTTAAATAGTTCAAGATACTTTAGTGACAGTAGGTACTGTACATTTAAATAGTTCAAGATACTTTAGTGACAGTAGGTGCTGTACATTTAAATAGTTCAAGATACTTTAGTGACAGTAGGTACTGTACATTTAAATAGTTCAAGATACTTTAGTGACAGTAGGTACTGTACATTTAAATAGTTCAAGATACATTAGTGACAGTAGGTACTGTATATTTAAATAGTTCAAGATACTTTAGTGACAGTAGGTACTGTACATTTAAAGAGTTCAAGATACTTTAGTGACAGTAGGTACTGTAGATTAAAATAGTTCAAGATACTTTAGTGACAGTAGGTGCTGTACATTTAAATATTTCAAGATACTTAGGGTGATGAAGAGTCTGGATCGCTGCCTTCTTCGAATGGACACCAACATTTCATTCCACAGTTTTTCTTAAAATGAAGATGACAGTGAAGTACGTGAGTAATGATCAAGTATTTAAGATTGTATGATGTATATTCGGGTATGCATTTCTTTACTCATGTGTGCTTAGTACGAACATAAATTTGTGAAAAAGTACTGTGCCCCTCCGCCAGTTCCACTCAGCAGCTGCTGCTGAGTTTTTGAGATATAAGTATCCTCATAAAAATAATTCAACTTCGTTTTCACCCCACCCCCGTTAAGTTGATTCCCCCCCAAAACGCGTGTTTCTTTATTTTGTAAGGAGTTTGCAAATACCAATTTTCACGTCTGTATCAACTTTAGTTTTCATAAGATAGAAATAGCCTATCCTCATACAAATAATTCAATTAATTTTTCAATTCTTTCACCCTTGTTAATTGGATTTTCCAAAATCAAAGGAATATGTGTTTCTTTACTTTTAAAGTGATTCCAAATACCAATTTTCACGTCTGCAACATCTTTAGTTTCTGAGATATAAGTATCTTCGTACAAACAATTCAACTAATTTTTCAATTTCTCCACTCTCCTCCCATTAAGTGGATTTTTGGGAAAAAATGCATTTCTTCATTTTTAAAGGAGATTCCAATCACTAATTTTCACGACTGCAACATCTTCGGTTTTTGAGATATCAGTATCCTAATAAAAATAATTCAACTCACTTTTCAGTCCTTTTTACCCGCTCCACCCATGTGTTTTTTCCGAAAACAAAAAATATGTGTTTCTTTATTTTGGAAGAGATTAAAAATACCAATTTTCACTTCTGTAACATATTAAGTATTTGAGATATACTGTACAAATGCTCATTCTGAAAACTCACCCCCTTTTTTAGTTTCCCTTAAGTGGATTTTCCAAAAACAAATTATCTAAGTTTCTTTACATTTACAGGAGATTCCAAATACCAGTCTTTGTGTCTGTGATATGTTACGTTTCTGAGATATTCTGTAAATACATTCTTTCTAAAAATTCACCCCACTTGTCACCCCTGTTCACTCCCCATTAATTGGATTTTCCAAAAACAAAAAATATGCATTTCTTTATTTTTCATGGAGATTCCAAATACCAATTTTTGTGTCTGTAACATCTTCAGTTTTTGAGATATAAGTATCCTCATAAAAAGTGTTCAAACCCCTTTTCACCTTTTTTCACCCCTCTTAATAAGATTTTCCAAAAACAAAAAAAAATATGCATTTCTTTATGTTTAAAGGAGAATCCACATACCAATTTTTACGTCTGTAAACTTTCAAGTTTTTGAGATATAGATATACTCAATTCACCCCCCTTTTTACCCCTTTAGTGGCAGAATATCCAAAAATCCTCCCTTAGTGAGCACCTACACTCTAATACGAATGTATCCCCAAAATTTAATTTCTTTACGTCCAGTAGTTTTGGCTCAGTGATGATGAATCTGTCAGTCAGTCAGGACATGTTTTTTGTATATATATAACAAAGGGAAACAATGGGAATAAGTAAATAATGATAAGGAGAACTTTTCTGGGAAACTGTCACTAGAGAAAAAGTCATTTAAAGATAAGATACTGTATCAGATAAGAATTGAAACAAAAATGAAAAAAAGGTACTGGTATAGGAAAATATAAATACAAGAAAAACAGGGCATGGAAATAACAGAAAGGGAAATATGGTTTACAGCAATGCAATTATAATATTACACGAGGGGGAAATTTAATACACACCAGTGTGAAATAGTGGCAAATTGCCACAACTGCAACTAACTTCAGTGGCAAGTACATTAGTCGCTCTATAGGTAGCTGCAGTGATCCAGTAAGCCCCCACACAAACAGGCTCCACCGTCTTCGATCAATTGCAGGTGTGTTAAGTGTTTTATCCCAGAGAGTCAGCAATCCTGGATGAAGACCTATAAAGTAGACAAATTGTACTTCATATCATACAGAGCCAGCAATCCTGGATGAAGGCCTATAAAAAAAGACAAATTTTACTTAATATCATACACAATCAACAACCAACAGTTTCACTTTCTTCTTTACTGGCCTTTTCCCAATTACATGGGGTTGGCACTATTATGGATTAAGCCTAGTTTTATGGCCAGATGCCTCCAAACCTATGTGAAAGAATGTATTCACTACTGTCTGTTTCTATGGTGGTTGACAGTGCGACGTGTTGTACATAAATGAAGATATGTAATAAGACGGTCACCAACATCCAGCTGCCGAACTAGAGGAATTAACCACATGCAGCTAAAATCCCTGGTCCGGCCTTGAATCAAAGGCCACTATGCTGATAATTCAGTCAATAGTTTCATTGGTACAAATTAAGTATTAAGTTTTACACTCTCAATAAAATTTCATTAAATCGAGGGTAGTGTCTCTCTTGCCTTACCATCAAGCATACAGCCCTTTTCCATTGCTCATTAACACTTCAATATCTGAAGGATAATAACAGAATAAAACAGTTCAACATTAAAATAAGCTAACCATTTATAGAGCAGCATTATATGCTTTTGAAAAACAAGATATAGATATTAGTGATTTCACCTCATCTATAGAGGGCAATGGTTACAAATTCCTCAGTTGTAGCTCCAACATTACGATCTCCAAAGCAATAAAATAACAAGATGGGTAAAACTGTGTAACAAACAGATACCGTAACTACTGTAAGGTTAGATGTAGTTAAAAATAAATGTGATAGAAAGGAATGTTGTAAAAGTAGGACTGTTAAGCAAAACCACATGGTTAATAAGAGAGGCATCAGGGAGTAACAAAAAAGTAATTGTGATGGGTGGAAAAAGGTAAATAAAAATGTAAATAACCTATGGGATGGGTTTAAAGCAATTGTTCAGGATTGTAAAAATAAGTACCACCTGTTGCATTAGCCTTTGCTGGCAGGATTAGAGCAAAGTAACAGTTGTGTGTGGTGCAGTAGGTTGAATAAGAGTGCACGGTACAGTCTGCATATGTGTATCACAGTGCAACTAGCACTAAGCTCGGTTGTATGTTGGATGCAGTGTTACTATTCCATATTAGAGAGCTTGTAAACATTCAAGGAAGTCACACAGAATTTTTTTTTTTGCTTAACGTCGCACCGACATAGGTAGGTCTTATGGCGATGATGGGCCTGGAAAAGCCTAGGAATGGGAAAAAAGCGGCCGTGGCCTTAATTAAGGTACAGCCCCAGCATCATACAGAATCTAACATGACATTACATTGTATTTGGAATGCAGACGCTCCTGAAGAAATTGCGTGAAGTGCTCCGATCTCACAGCAGGGAGTTAATGTATAATGTTCTACAGTATTCTAAAGAGGAAAGAGAGGATAGGTCTCATAATCTCTCTGCAGAAAGCTGTGGAAAAGACTGTTAAAGCTATCAGTAGAAGTGAAAGGGGTGTGCATAACATTGCTAGGCATTGCAAAAAACTCGCAACAGCTAGAGCTGTGATTCATACCCCAGGTAAAAGACTTTCTCGTTGGAAGAAGATAGTTTGACAGACTTGATAAGAGTGTTGTGCACCAAACATTTCTGGAATTTTTGAAGTTCACAAAGAAATCTCCACTTTATGGAAACTTCTTAATGCTGTCAAAGGAAAAATACTGTTTACAGGAGGGAAACACACATTCTGATCAAAAGTGTGGGGTATACATTTTTAAAGGTGTAAAAATGCAAGGCAGATAGTGATATTGTTGCACTATGCACATCTTTTTTCCCTGCACTGAGACAGGATAGCCCATCATGTATACAGATGAGACATACCCACTACACAGTAAAGAAATGCTGGCAGCACAAAGCCATTCCAGGGGTTATGGTGAACTAAATTGCAGGAGAAAGAGCTATTGGCGTTCATGCAGGTGGTGAAATGGAGTTAATTCAAGTTGCATAGTTGATTTATGATTCAAAGTAGTAATCACAGGATTACCAAGATGAAATGACAAGCAAAAATTATACTAAGTAGCTGCAGGAGCGACTCATCCCAAACCTTCCCCCTAGCTGCATTGTAGACCTTGACAATGCACCATATCATAACATTTTGAAAACGAACCTCCCACACGTGCTGCTCGCAAACACTTATTGGTGTCATGCTTGAAGGACAACAACATTTTTGTGATCAGAACGTGTCCAAGAATGAGTTGGTGGAACTTGTAAAAGCAAATAAACCAGAACTTGTGTACACAGTAGACAGGATTTTGAAAGACACTGGGTTTACAGTTCTGAGATTACCTCCCTGTCACAGTGACCTAAATCCAATTGAACTCATTTGGAAGTTAGTGAAGCAAGAAATAGTTGCAAACAATGTCTCCAATCTCTCCATGTCAGCTGTGAAAGAACTAACACACTGCTGCATGTGAGAAGTGACCAGAGAAGATTGGATGAAAGAGTCTGTAAAAGCTGAAGATACCAAGAAAGAATACTGGCGCCATGATGTACTAATGGAATAGGAGATTGAGCTAATAGTAATAAATGTTGGTTTGGAATGTCATGATGAAGGCAGTGACCAGAAACCCACTACCACGACAGCTAGGGAATTGGATGGTATCTTGATCGATACAGCAGGAGACACAATTGATACAGGTGATGAAATTACAAGTTCAATTTCAGATGCCACTCAGTAGTGAAGAATTGAAAAATATATGTACAAGCCATTTGACTTTATTTATATTAGTTTAATTTACTTTAAAACAAAAACTTCTCATTATACTGATTTATACACTGATGAATGTCTGACTGGTGTCAATAACACTGCAATGCGTAGTGTACCTCTCTGCCCGTTAGTCCCCTGGTGTGTTCCATGTCCCCGCTAGTCCCCTGGCGTACCGCTATATTTCAGCATTATTAGCTGTCATCATCCGGGGGCCTGGATTCGATTTCGGTAATGCCATGAATTTTGGCAGGAGGGCTGGTATATACTGTAGTTCAACAGGTACATTCAGTTCACCTCCATTGGGTGTGTATGTCATCAAAACCTGAGCATAATCATTGTCGCCTTGACTTTTCTCTGCTTCTCTTACTCTCCATGGCCAAATCCATTAGTCTCCTAAGTAACCTGTCCTCCGCCATTCTCCTCACGTGACCACCCTAAAAAACCTTCGAAGCTGATCCATACACAAAGCTTCATCCTTCAAGTTCATTCCTAACATAGTGTTTACCTCCTCATTCTGAGTGCCCTCCTGCCATAATTCCCACTTGTTTGTGCCTATTTTAAATAATAATACAGTAATAAGTTGAAAGATCTTGCGATGAATAGGAAATTGCCTGGCTGGGAAACTGAAAGTTATGTATGCCTAGAAACAGAAAGACATAAAATATTCACATTTTTGGTTTTCCCTTCTTTGAAGAGTTTTTCTACAATCCAAAATTGCATAATATGTGTATATTCCTGCAACAAAAGTAATAATAAATATGGTGGCACCACTGCCACTCACCCTCAGCTATCAGCTAACATTACATTTTCAAAAGTGACATTTTAAAAATCTTTCAGTACACTTTCTCATGAACTATAAAAAATACAGTATTTGGAAGAGGGTAAAGTTTTACATTTGAACATAGCCACGTGGTCGCCAACATAAACCATACTTGCTGTACTACTATGATTTGCCTCTACTCACTGAACCTACTCTTGTTGTATCACCTGTCTTGGACATTGACACTTGCACTGTACGTGGTCTGGTGGCACTGGAGCTTACCCTAGCCAAAAAACTCAGGAGTGTGTAAATAAAATACTGAACTATAGTTCCTTTTTCATGAAATTTACTTCAGTACACTTCTTTAACTGTCTGAATGCTACAAGGAAGACTTGAAAACTATAATTATTCCCTAAAATGTAAGTATTATGGCACATTTTGAGAGATAAAGGATTTTCTTTTTGTGAGCCCATTTTGATAAAGTACTTGGTGCATACGCTTGTAAGTTTTCGTTGCAAATAGTAGTAGTAATAGTAGTAGTAGTAGTGTTAACTTGCACAAAAAGAATGATGACTCAAAGTCATTTCTTCTTGTAAATCTTCTTTCTGGCCTTTCACTTAATTTATTGGGGTCAACACTTGGCATGGATTTGGCCCAATCCTATCACCAGATGCCCTTCCTGACACCATCTGTATCCTTATGTTCAAGGATATACCATCCACTTTTGCATGATTCTGTGGTGTGTTGTATGTCAATGAAGAAAAGTGTGTTAACAAAACCAAAATCCTCCAGTCCCCAAGCAAGAGAAATTAACCATGTAGAGTTAAAATCCATGGCTCAGCCAGGGACCCTCTGAACTGAAGGCCAGTACATTATTAAGCCAAGGAACCAGACACTCGTAAAGTATATCCTCCAGGAAAATTGTACTGAAAGATATGGCAGAAATTAAAATTTTCAAATGTGATTTGTTGCTATTTGCATCCCTGCTGATGAATTAAGAGAGATAGATTGTTGATATTATGCATGTATTTTGCTTAGTTGATGTTGAAAGGTAAGCAGTGGTTGGTAGTCTTGGAACAAATATTTCCTTAGACATTCAGGTTCCTTATTCAGGCCCCCCTTAATGAAATACTGAGAAGAAATCTTGGGCCCAGTAAAAAAATAAAAAAAAAATAAAATAAAATAAAAACTGCAAGTACTGAAGAAATATACATATTCATGGCAAAATAGCAATCATGATTTGGAAATTATGGTCACATGAAACAAATGAGCCAAATGAAATTGACCAACCAGATCTCTGCCTACTTTCAGACAAGAAAACCAAATGGCTGTAGTTCATTGACTTGGAAAGTAATCTGCAATAAGTGAAAATCACACATGGAGATGCTCTGGTTCATGATCCCCTTAAGAAGAAACTTAAAGTACACCAGGGTTTCCAAGAAAGAAAAAATAAAAAAGAAAAAACTAAGAGCATGTAGGACGAGGACTGAAGAAAGAAAGGATAATGACCGAAAATGAGTGTGGTTGGGAAATTTAAAGCTCAAGTAGTTTCAATAAGGATATTCAAAGTGGCAGATTAAAAAAAAACTGCTCAGTATTTAATGTCCTTTCAATTACTGTTAATCTTAAGGGAAGTTGAAATGCCAAAGGTTTGCCCTGAAAAAGGATTCATTAACGTGCTAGTAAATCTATTGGCAGGGAGTCCCTCTCATTTCAGCACCATTAAATGCCAACCAGCTGTTAATGTTATTGAATGTGCCAACCAACTCTGCTGGGATTCATTGAAGTAGGCGAGCACCTAACCATATTTACTAAGAGATTGTACCTGTGTGTGGAACTGGTGTGGAAATGGAGCCATGAATCTATAGATGGTTGAATGAGTCTGTAAGAGAAAGCATGGAGGGGTCATCTATCATCATGAGAAGTGCTCTTCACAGTCACTGATAAAATGGTGAAAACTGTCACCTACTGTATACTGAAACGGGAATGCCCTGCGAGCATTCACATTCATTCATTTCTTGAGAGGAACTCACTAACACCCGGCTGTATGCATTCAAAACGAGCGCCGAACGCGCAGGTATTGTGGGAGACAACATGCAAGCTCGCGCTGCTCCAGAGTACCAGCCAAGGCTAAGTGACGTCACACCGAAAGTTCTCTCCTGTTCCATGACATTTCATCACGAACGGAATGTAATATCATAATTTCGAGGACGTCAACTTGTAGGCCTGAACAATAAATGCTGCTAACCGAAATTTCACGTAAATCGGCGGAAGGATAGCCGAGATATAAATTTTTCTAGATGCCCACATGTGCAACCACGCCTTCCGACCATTGGCAATAAAAGGCAGTCGCTAGCCTTGAGTAAAGCAGTGTGTGCAGTATGCGGTGAGTGCGTGTGTCACTCAGGGTGTGTATGCAAGCAAGCACATCGCTATACGGTTCGTCACTCCGTCCGGATGGGTACTTGCGTTGAAAGCCTTCTTCGTGGACTTGGACTTTGCGCGTGAACGAAAGCTTAATTTCGTTTCTATCAGTCTGTAGAGCTGTGCAGTTGTATTTCGTTTGTGGACTGTGAATTTAAAGAGACTGTACGTTTGAAACTGTGCCGTAGTTGTTTCCTCTACCGTGTTAAGCTACCTCGTAAAATTGTGTTCTAGCGAGTGAGCAGTTCTTTTACGAACAGTGTTACGTTATTTTATAAAGAACAGTGCCTACTTATTTTTTTCTCCCTCAAAGACTGTGTCTATCGCTCCGCGTGAAAAGTGTTAATATTTCCTAGCATAAACTGTGCCAACCTTCACTTCATTCGAAGACTATGTCAAATCCCCTCATGAAACTGTCAAAAATTACGCCTCAGTGATGACCTTGTCTCTGAAAAATTACAACGTAACAGGACTTGGACTGTCATAAACTATTTCTTTATATTTTCGTCGAAGCTCTAGTTTATTTCAACGAGAATGTGCGTGCTGTACTTATGTATACAGTGCAAAGACTGTATCCAAGGAAATTATATTTTTGAGATGGAGCGAAGTGTTTAATCATTGCATCTCGGAAGGTTCCAGATCGCTTTCATTGTTTATTTCAAGTACGATAGTGTCTACTGTGACTTTGATTTCATCTTCGAAAGTGCGTCCAACACTATTACTGGGGAAACTATTCAAAAGTGCTTCGCCTTAATTCGCGGTGCGGTAGAAAAATGTCGCACCAGATCCCCTTGGCATTATGTGCGGGAGTTCTTCACTTCTCCGCTCCTTAACAACTGTTTCACGCTGCACGATCTGCCTCAGGTTCGAGTCGTCGTCAACGTCCAGTGCTGAGACAACACCAACGACGCGGAACGACGCCGACGCCGCAGAATAACGTCTCTTCCGCACCTTCAAGGGCAATCTCACAATACATCTGTAAAAGGTGATATAATTCCTTTGCTTATCTCTTGAATAGACAGCGAGTTCCCCATTAATCATAAATGTATTGCACTACTCTTCTCTCATACTCTCTAAGCATGGGCCGTACACGCCTTGACGTCATCCATGCTCTCCGAACAATTGAAGTACGGGCGTTCCTGTTTCAATACAGCCTTCATGTTTTCTGATCACAGCAATGAAAAGACTGTGCACACGTTCTTCATTCAGTACATTTACCAAATTCCTATTGATAGTTTGCCTAGATCCCGTTGCACTGGTCAATATATCTATTCACCATGTGGCGATGGGACAACATATGCAATTTATTGGAACTGTGTGCCAATGTTTGAGAGTAAGAAAGTAATGAAACTTACACCGTTCTTCATTAATACGTGAAAATTTTGAGGAAGCCGTTGTATTGTCCCTAAAGAGGTGACCATCAACACCACCACTGAAACCCTGCATTCCCGGTAGCCATTGCGGAGCAATGTGATTCATCAATCGCAGATAACATTCCATTGCTAGACTGATGGCTTATCAACTAACTGTGAACAGCATATTTTTGCGTTTTGTAGATTCTTCAAACATAAATATGCTGGAAGAGTTACGATAGAATTTTATGACCAGTTTTCTGATGAGTGCCATTGTGTAGTCGAATTTTATAAACTGAAAATCAAAACTGTTCGTTAGTGATAAATAAAAGGCTTTGTCATTTTATGATGACTATGGATCACATAAAACACTGTAAAACTACTGGCAGAATTAACAGATGAAAACTTCAGGAAATTTATGAAAGACTAGAGCAGTTCTAAAAAAAATCTGTCAGGAAACTTGCGCACCAAGCTGATGTTTCATTTGCTTCTGCACAGAAGTCAACTAAAAAGAACAGAAATCCAAGGCCTACAACACGACTGAAGTTCCAGGTTTATGTCCAACTGATCTAGCCACAAGAGCATATTATTGCAATTGGTCTCTTCAGTTGGTCAACAACAAAGCAAGTTGGCTGTATAGTTGTGGTTATGTAGCTGTAAGTTTATACTGAAAAAAGGAGAGTTCAAATCCCACGATCAGCAGCCCTGAAAATGTTCCATAGTGCCCCATTTTCATCATGATGATGATGATGATGATGATGATGATTGTTGTTTTAAGGGGCCTAACATCGAAGTTCATCGGCCCGCCCCATTTTCAAACCAGACAAATGTTGGAACCGCACCTCTTTTAAGGCTAAAGTCTTTGCCTCCCAGTCCCACCCCTTTTCTATCCTATCATCACCAAAATACCTGTCTGAGTTGGTGTGTGTTAAACTACCAGCATAAAGAGAAATAGGTTGTCAAACAGTGGTAATTTGTATTTTGCTACTGGCATAATATTTACTGAATTTTTCTTGGTGAAATATTTCCATTACTGATCAAAAAAGAAAAGCCAAAAGGATATTTCTAGCAAGGAAGAAGATTTTGAAACAGAAACCATACAATACAGTAATTTAAAAACAATGCGGATGGCTTAAGAGTCCATGCCCATTAATCACAGTCTTCATCTACAAAATAACATGTAACTTCATCACTAGAGTATCACCAAGGTAGCTGCAGTTTGATTCAAAGCCAAAGAATGGGAAATATTTAAAATGTATCTCTCGTGTACAAACTACATGACCTGTATCGTGTAGCTTAAAAAGAGATTAATTATACCCGGAATAAGTGGTGCTGACTGAAGAGGCGCGGTTTAATTTACATGGATGTGTAAATTTGCAAAATAATGCAACATTCTTATGATGGCATTTATTAACACGCACGTCTTAATAAACATCAGAGGCAAAATGCATATGACTCTTTTAGTTCGCCCACAAATAAAAGTCAAGTTTTGAATTTGTACAATATGTATGTATGTATGTATGTATGTATGTATGTATGTATGTATGTATGTATGTATGTATGTATAATCTTCTTACAATTGTTACTTTTTAATTTTATTTTCCACCTTTCATTTCATACGCTAATGGTACAGCCGACAGCAAGTTTTGAACCCACTCACCTCCAGAATGCAGAGTTGCCCCACAGCGATCTGCTTGGTGCAATTGTTTCTTTGTTTTTTAATATTCCATGAGGATGATGCAATCACTCAGGCTAAGGAGATTTGTAGTGGTGATTCGAGGTGCGAAGAAGGGTGAGACAGGACCAGCCGTGGCCTATAAAAGGAACTGTCCCAGCATTCGGCTTAGTGAAGAACAGCTATCGAGCTCGGTACATAACTACTATAATGTTTTTATTCCATACCCTGAAGGGGTACGGCAGACATCCTTAAGTGTAACGCGAGGCGATTTGTGGTGCAGAGAAGGTGACGGGATGGTGGCCGCGGTGTACAGAAGGATCTGCCCCAGCATTTGCCTTTGTTCAGGAGAACGAATAATTACAGAAAACCATTCTCAGGACAGCCCACGGAGGGGACCAGCCCCTCTGCCACACAAATGTAAAGCTAGCCAAAACTAGCCACTCTTACGCCGAAGCCTACTCTACTCGATGGAATCATTAGTTGAGGTTGGGTCAAATTTTCATTCTGTACCCGGACACAGGTGGCCTCCTAGACGGTAATGCCATCTCTCAGGCTAGGGAGATTTGTGTTGGTGATTGGATTTAAAGAGAAGGTGAGGTGGGTGCAGTCATAACCTATAAAGGAACTGTCCTGGTAATCGCTTAGTGCAGAATGGAAAACTACAGAAAACCATTCTTGGCCCCTCCACCTCCTGAATGTAGAGCCGCAAGGCTGGCTAAAACTAGCCGCTGTGCCGAAGCCTACTCTCTACTCAGTGTGGAATCATTATTTCATACTCCAAGTGCAACTACATGTCTATAGCCTACCATCTACAAGTACTCTGATAGAATCTTAAAAAAAAAAAACCTAACTTTACATGAAATACCTTGTAATAAGATTTACACCCTTGAAATGAAAATACAGTATTCATATTCGTGGAACACCTTTGATGGTTTTACCAGAAATTACCAAATGATCCAACATAATGGAATATTGCTTTTGAAAATACTGTATAATGATCCGCATTCGTCAGTTATTATTGACTACTGTGATAGACAGCAGGCAAGATTTATTTTACTTTTTAAGTGCAGTACATCAAGTTTTAACATCAAAGTCAAGACACATTAAAACACTGTAAATGAACCCAATTTAGAATAATATTAAAATTAACATGAATAGAAGTAATTTTATTTTAAATTCAGGTTGTCAATTGTGCAGTTTGTGAAATTTATCTGGAGAATGGATTGTTTGAAATTGCATTAATGTATATTTGAGTGTCTTGTTTATCAATTCAGGTTTGTTTGACGTACGCTATCAATCGATATCGGATGTGAGTTGCAAATCGATAGTTGCAATACCAACAGTACTTCAAAGAATGGCAGTATCATAATGTAATACAGTTACATCACATGTAATTATCGTACTAATGGATGAACAGAAACTATTATAAGCAAGCACAGGAAGATCAGCTGGTGGTTATGTCGTGGAAGATAGGGATAAAAGCAAGTCCATATTTCAATCAATCAATCAATCAATCAATCAATCAAACAAACAAACAAACAAACAAACAAACAAACAAACAAACAAACAACAATAATTCTGCCCAAGTGGCAGATTCCATATCAGTTGTTTACCTAGACTTTTCTTTAATGGTTTCAAAGAACGTTGAAATTTACTGAACATTTTCCCTGATAAATTATTCCAATCCCGTATTCCTTCCCTACAAATGAATATTTGCCCAATTTGTCCTCTTGAATTCCAAATTTAACTTCATATTCTGATATTTTCTTTAAAATCTCAAGTCAAGCTTATTTGTCTATCAATGTCATTCAACGCCATCTCTCCATTAACAACCCAGAACATTCCACTTAGTCAAGCATCTCATCTATCTCATCTCCTTACTCGCAAGTCTTCCCAGGTCAAAGGTTCCAACATTTTCATAATATTACTAACTGGAGCCTTACCAGAGACTTATACGGTCTTTCCGTTACATCCTTGCTACGACCCCAAAATACCCTCATAACTCATAACCATGTAAAGAGATCAATAACCTTTCTTTACAACCTTGTTAATGTGATTACCCCAATGAAGATCACTCCTTATATTAACACCTCAGTACTTACAGTGATTCTCATGATGTACTGTCACCTCATCAACACAGTAATTAAAACTGAGAGGACTTTTCCTCTTGGTGAAATTTAAAATCTGACTTTTCAACCCGTTTGCCACTATACCTTTGTCTGCTGTCCATCTCACAACAATATCTAGGTCTTTTTTTGTAGTCAATGACAATCCTGTAACTTATTTACTACTCTACACAGTACAACATCAACTGCAAAATGCCTTATCCGTGATTCCAGTTCTTTACTCATATAATTTATATACGGTACAGTGTTATTCAGCTAAGATGTCCCCCTCAAATAACATGTGAACAGATATCGGCATTCTGTTTTCACTTTCGGTAAAGGTGCTCATGGTTTGGACTTGCAGTACTTTTCCTGGATGTCAGTTTTTGCTTAGATGATAGTAATAAATTTGTTTTCATTTTTTGTTTTTTCAAAAACTACACGGTTTCCTACACATAGATTAAAAACTGAAAAATATTATGCTGGGGTGAGTGGCTCAGACGGTTGAAGCGCTGGCCTTCTGACCCCAACTTGGCAGTTTGGATCCGCCCGTTTTATGTGATTCCATAAATTTGACGTTCTTCCACTTGTACAATAAATTTGATTGCAAATTTTACAAGTAGCGGATTTTCTACCTGGAGTGCTAGTAAAATACTGCCATATAAACAAAGATATATGTAGTATAAGAAAAGACAAATAGAACAGACGTCTCAGTCTTTAGTCTGAACAACAGCACAGTGGTGTTGCGAGTGTAGCCTGGCTGGAAGGTTTACTGAAGCACCCGCAGCACTATACGGAGTATTCGAGTTGAATCGGTACTCCGCTGTGACGTCACGTAAACAGGCCCCGATTTCAAGTAGGTAGCGCCCTGGGCAAACAATATTTAGCCGCCCGCCCCTCTGCTCGTTCTAAAAAAATAATTGTTTACAAATTAAATATTACAGTTTTCAAGATTATGAGTTTTAAAAAGCACATACTGCAAATACAGTTAATTCTCATAATTTAAGTTATCAAGCCAAATAAAGACAAGAGCCAAATAAGAATGAGGCTGTTTTTATTTTTATTTAAAAAGCCGTTGGTTCAGTTTGATAGTTTGTATGTAAGTAAATAATTTTGGAAATAAGACACATTTTCTTCATAAAATTTAAATATGTGGATTAAATTCAGGTTTTAAAGTTAGAATAGTTTAAAGTGTTTTATATAGTCTAATAAAATAATTGGAATAATTTGTGGAATGTAAAATTAATTTGAATGTAACGAATTTAAGACGTAATTCACGCAGGCCATAATTACTCGATCCGCCGGCCGCCGCCCCTCAAAAACTGGCGCCCTGGGCAAATACCCAGTCCGCCCATTGGTAAATCGGGGCCTGCACGTAAACCTGAAGAACAGAGTTATTCTACAGTTCTACTCGCTCCGTCCCCACAACTAGATCTGACATTATTATTACTGTCAGCATTAACGAGTGTACGATTTATTGTTGACGAACGGAGCAGTGATGTAGTTTACGCAACTCTTGCGCTAGTGTACTGATTTAGTACATGTACTTGGTCTTCTGTAGGCCTATCTCATGACAACTTTCGGTAATCTATGGCCCGGTTTCAAGGCATACAATAACAGCGCGTGTTTGTGCAAGCGAAAGTGTCTCTAAAACAAGGTGTTAGTGTCAGTGGTTAAAGAGGTAGAGTATCGAAGTGGTACACCATGTGTTGATGGTGAGCGCCGGCAATTTGTGTTGATACAAATCCGTTTAACGTAGGAAAACAACATTCCAAATGCCAGTATATATCTTATATTATACGAGTGCATTATGAACAATCTTAAGACTTTCCACATCTAAGGGGTTAAAAGGCCTTCCCTCCGGGGAATAAACTATTCATCCCTAAAAACTGCTTGACATGCGAATTTGAAATGTTACAAGAAGGTCATTAATTTATGTCCTAGGTGTCAAATACCACATACTTCAAAATATGTCACCCCTAAGTGGTTTAGAAGGGGATGACTCTGAATGAAAATCATAATATGCATTCTTCCGAAATCGTTTCAGGTACGAAATTAATATTTTACATGAAGGTTGGGCGTCTATATCCGAGGTGTTAAATAAGAAATATTTTTAAAATAGTCCATCCTTAAATAGAAGTCTTCATTCCTCCACTTCTGCTCAACGTACAAAGTAAAAAAAAATTCACATGTCTGTCATTTATAATTTCTAGATGATAAATAAAATAGGGTTTTAAATGATCCCAATCCTATGACGTTGAAATGAGTGTTAGATCCGAACCGTTTGATGTACGAACTGAGGTTGTATTTACAGGCTCAACAGACATTGGACTCCCCAAAATATAGAATTTTGAAGGATAAATTTCAATTTACAACCGTAGCAAAGCACGGGTATCCTACTAGTTTAGAATAAGATACAAAAGTTGAATAGAAAAAAAACAGCTGGAATTGATAAGATTTCTGGAGATACACTAAGGCAATGGGTTGAAATATAGTACCATATATGAGGTACTTATTTAATTACCGTTTGCATGAAGGAGCTATACCAATCTAATGAAGAGTTGCTATAGTAGGCGCTGTGTATAAAGGAAAGAGTGATAAACATAAAACCGATCATTGCAGGCCAGTCAGCTTCATGTGTGTTGCATGTAGGCTTTGGGGAAGCATTATTTCTGATTTTATTAGACCTGTTTGCGAAATTACTAACTGATTTGATAGAAGGCATTTCGAGTTTAGGAAATGTTATTCCACTGAAGCTTAACTTGTAGGATTCCAGCAAGATACAGCAGATATATTAGATTCAGGAGGTAAAACGGACTTTATTGCAACTGGCCTACAGTATCTAAGGCTTTTGACAGGGTAGATCATGGGAGGGACCGATAACCTAGATGTTAGGCCCCTTTAAACAACAAGCATCATCATCATCATCATCATCATCATCATCAGATCATGGGAGACTACTGATAAAAATGAGTGCAATTGGACTAGACAAGAATGACTGAATGTGTGGCTACATTTCAAGAAAACAGAACTCACAGAATTAGAGTAGGTGAAATATTATCTTTTTTTTTGCTAGGGGCTTTACGTCGCACCGACACAGATAGGTATTATGGCGACGATGGGATAGGAAAGGTCTAGGAGTTGGAAGGAAGCGGCCGTGGCCTTAATTAAGGTACAGCCCCAGCATTTGCCTGGTGTGAAAATGGGAAACCACGGAAAACCATCTTCAGGGCTGCCGATAGTGGGATTCGAACCTACTATCTCCCGGATGCAAGCTCACAGCCGCGCGCCTCTACGCGCACGGCCAACTCGCCCGGTGAAATATTATCTGATCCTATAATTAATAAGTGAGGAATTCCTGGTGGCAGCATTATTGGACCTTTATGTTTTCTTATACAATCATAGCAAAAGTAATCATACACTTAATACTGAAACAAAAATACTTTATTTGGTATACATATTTTCATGTACGTTTTATAACATAGATAGGTCAGCTTTCTGAACACTATGTAAAGATATAGTTTAGTTTAGTTTAGTTTAGTTTAGTTTAGTTTAGTAATGTTTTATTTTACCTGGCAAGATTAAGGCCTTCAGGCCTTCTCTTCCATCTAACCAGGAACTGAAATATACATATATTGCATTGTATTACTTACAATAACTAGATCTAATACAAATTAAATTAATAATAATACAAGAATGGTGAGATTACATTAAGATGAAATGAATTAAGATTAAATTAATAAATTAAGATTAAATTAAGATGAAATAAATCAGATATAAAAAGGGATAAATTCTTAAAACTAATATCCTACATGTAAAAAAGGGCAGTACATAAAATTCGATTTTAAAGACAAATCGGATAAGAATTTTAGACTCTCTACCAGGACATCCATAACAATAGAATGGTTGTAAGTAGCAGCATCAAGTTTACAGATGATCCTTACTGGTGTATAAAATGTCTCCAAACTGCTTCCTTGAAAGTGCGAATAGCGCTTAACCCCCTGATATTTTCGGAAAGAAGGTTCCACTCAGGGCAGGCAATTACTGTGAATGATTTATCATAGATGGCAGTTCTGTGGGTAGGTAAAGCAAGGATGGAATTATTAGTGGATCTGGTGTTAAGACTGTGATAAGAGGATAAGTATTTGAAATATGAAGTAAGGTAAAATGGTTGTGAAGAATGAAGGATTTTATGGAGATGGCATAGGGAATGCACAGTGCGACGGATTTCTAGTCGGGGCCAAGATAGATGGTTATATGAAGGAGTTACGTGGTCATAGTACCGTAGGTTACAGACGTATCTCACACAAGCATTTTGACCACGTTGTAATATGCTCAATAACTTGCCTCGAGCGTCTCTATAAATCGCGTCACAATAGTCGAAATGAGGGAAAACCAGACTTTCTACCAGCATTTTTTTGAGTTGTTCAGGAAATAAGTACTTATACCCGCGCAGCATGTGCAATGCAGATAATATTTTCTGGGTGATGTTCGTGATATGCGTTTTCCATGACATGTCATCATCGAAAGTAATGCCTAGGACTTTTACTGATGACATGAATGGTATGTTAGTATTACACAACCTTATAGATGGAATCTCTGGTCGATTGACCTTCGTGAGTAGTTTTGGGTATCCAAGGATGGTGGCTTGCGTTTTTGCTGGGTTTAACCTAAGCCCACATCTCAAAGACCAAGAAGAAAACGATTTTAGATCCTGATTGATTTTGTCTATGACCGCAAGTATTAGATTTGGAGATGTATGGAGGTACATTTGTACATCGTCAGCATAAATATGGTATTTGCAGTGCGTTAGGTTTTGGGAGACATCATTAATGTAAATAGAAAAAAGAAGAGGTCCTAACACTGACCCTTGGGGCACTCCAAGCTGCACAGACCGCCAACTTGATTTGTTTATTCTATCTGTAACACACTGCCGACGGCCATGCAGGTAGGAATGCAACCAACGGAGGGCGCTGTCCGAGAAATGGAGGGAATACAATTTCGAAAGCAAAATGTCAATGTCAACAGAGTCAAAAGCTTTGCTCAAATCTAGGAGTATTAAAACTGTCACTTCCTCGTTGTCCATAGCTTCTCGGATGTCTTCTGTGACCTTCAGTAGTGCCGTTGTAGTACTGTATGCTTGACGAAAACCAGATTGTAGTGGGTCAAATAAGTTGTAAGTCGTCATGTAGTCTGTTATTTGTCTATGAGCGATGAACTCTAGCGCTTTGGATAAAGCAGAAAGTATGCACATGGCTCTGTAGTCAGATGGTTCAGAAGGGGAAGCTACTTTTTTTAGAGGACGTATAATGCCCGCTTTCCATATTTCGGGAAATGTGCTGTCTACAAAGGAAGAGTTAAATATGTTAATTAGTGCAGGTAATATCACCTCCAGAATAATTTTTATCATCTCTATTCCTATACTGTCATTTCCTGTTGACGTTGATGTTATCCGATTTATAGCAAACCTGACTTGTGAGTGGGTTGCTGGACGGAAGTAGAAGTTTTCTCTATCTGTTCGCGTCCTTGCATAATTCCCGTCTAGAACTTCCTGTTTCAGGGCTGCATTTAATGTGCAGTTAGATGAAAAATGATCGTTCAGTTTTTCCAAGGGTATATTTATTTCGTCATCGTCTCGTCCTTTGGTAATTCCAAAGCTCTTTATGGATTTCCACAACACAGCTGTTGAAACATTTGGTTGAATTAAACTGTGAGCGTGTCGTAGTTTCGCATTTCTAATCTGTTGGGTCGTAGCGTTTCTCAGTCTCTTATAGTTCAGTAGATTGTCAGGAGTGCAATGTTTCTTAACTCGTCTATAAGCAGCATCGCGTTCAGCCATTAGTGCTCTAATCTCATCTGAGAGCCAGGGAGCTGGCTTCCGCGTAACTCGAGCCTTCTAGCCTTCTTTTCAGGGGCGTGTCTATCGTACAGTTCAGTCATATGTTGATTGAAGACAGTCACTTTGTCATTTATGTCTTTAAGTTTAAATATGTCATGCCATGGCACAGCAACTGCGTCTTGTAAAAGTTTAATCTTATCAATTCTTCGTAGATCTCTATATGAAAATATTTTCGATTTGAACTTGGGACTTTTAATAGAATAGGCTATAAATATAGCATCATGTCGCGATATACCTGGGACACTAATTTTTTCTTTTGCTAGGGGCTTTACGTCGCACCGACACAGATAGGTCTTATGGCGACGATGGGATAGGAAAGGCCTAGGAGTTGGAAGGAAGCGGCAGGTGGCCTTAATTAAGGTACAGCCCCAGCATTTGCCTGGTGTGAAAATGGGAAACCACGGAAAACCATCTTCAGGGTTGCCGATAGTGGGATTCGAACCTACTATCTCCCGGATGCAAGCTCACAGCCGCGCGCCTCTACGCGCACGGCCAATTCGCCCGGTGGGACACTAATTTGACCGTGATGAAGAACTAATTCAGGTTGGTTAGTGGCAATGAGATCAATTAAGGTGTGTGATGTGTCTGTGTGATGTGTAGCGTTGAGAGGGAGAAACGTTAAATTGCAAGCTTTAAATGAAGTTAAAAGTTGGGTTGTCTGAGGAGAGTTAGGTTCAAGAAGGTTTATGTTGAAGTCGCCCATTATTTTGAGTAATCAGTGACTAAATCTTGTATTTGAGTCTCTAGATCGCATAAAAAACCCGCTTTCGGTGGCTTATATACTACACCCAGAAGACATTTTACTTCACTCACAGTTATTTCCAGGAACATGAACTCAGGTTTTCGCTCGTACGGACCTGGAGACCTACAGATTATTTTAGGGCGTAAACTGGTCATAACATACGCAGCGGTACCCCCGGAGGGCTTATTTAATCTGTCGGATCTAAGAAATGTATAACCCGCCAGCTGCAGTCTTTCTATTGCGTGATGTGGTTTTAACCAAGATTCAGAGATTAATATTGCGTGGGAACTGGGAGGCATAAATAGGGCTTTTATTTCGTCCATTCGCGCCTCCGCAAGGAGGCTCTGAGCGTTTATATGGCAAATCTTTAAAGCATTACTGTACGGAGAAAGCTGGTGGTTAATGATGTCCCTTGTCGACTGGGAATGGCAAGAAAGCTCAGATGACAATAGGTGTTTGTTGCCTGCGCAGCTGGTTCCAGCGACATTGGGGGAGGGTGGAGTAAGTGAAAGGTTTTGAGATATGTTTGCAAGGAAGAGGGGACCCTGTTCGTTTGTCTCAAGTTCGTTATCAGGGGGACTGTAAATTACGTTGTTCTCCGTTATGTTGGAGATGATTATGACAATAATGGGAATGGGAATGGAAATAAAAATTTACAGCGATCAATACGATAATGGCAATGTGTCAATAATTTAAGTGGAAATAAACACGACAAAAATAAGGCATTGAACCCAGTCTACTGCTACTAACACCAATCTACCACTACGGCAAGCAAAAGTAAACTATATTACTAATTGCGTTGTAATAGAGAGTTAATGTGAAATATGATATACTACAAGGTTAACTCTAAAATTAAACTACAACAGAAAGTAACAAAATGTTGTGATCATTTCTCCTGCATATCACTTTAGTTCATTTAACTGTTCCATAGTGCACACTTTAAACTTATTTGATCCTATTTTTATATTGATTACTCCATCAATGCTCCATACCTGGCGTACACCGAACCTCGAAATTGCCTCCTTAAGGACTGCGAGTCTTGTTGCAGTCAGATCCTCTCTTATTGTGACCGCCGTTCCCTTAAGGTCTCTTTTCTTGTGGAAGATTTCACTCCGCTTACGGTAGGAAACGAAACGAATTTCACTATCAGAGGTCGTGGCTTCGCACCCAGTCGTCTTCCAATGCGATGGCTCCTGTCAATGTCCCGAAGGTCAAGGTCGACACCAAGATCTCTTGCGATGCTTATTGCGATGACATCGGGATCTTCTCCTTCCTTTTCCGGAATGCCGAAAATACGGATGCTTTGCCGCCGCTGGTATTTCTCCAGTTCATCTTGCTTGTTTTTAAAGTCACTTTTGATTTTCACAAGTTCCCTGTCCTTAGCCTGAAGCTGATCTTGTAATAGTTTGACACTTTCCTTGTATTCCGCTCTTTTTTTTTTTTTTTTTTGCTAGTTGTTTTACGTCGCACCGACACAGATAGGTCTTACGGCGACGATGGAACAGGAAAGGGCTAGGAGTGGGAAGGAAGCGGCCGTGGCCTTAATTAAGGTACAGCCCCAGCATTTGCCTGGTGTGAAAATGGGAAACCACGGAAAACCATTTTCAGGGCTGCCGACAGTGGGGTTCGAACCTACTATCTCCCGAATACTGGATACTGGCCGCGCTTAAGCGACTGCAGCTACCGAGCTCGGTTATTCCGCTCTTAGTTCCTGGAGCTGCAACATTTCGGCTACGGCTACGGCCTGCTTAACGAGTTCTTGTATGCTGGCGCCATGCGGCGGGCTGGCTTGGGGAAGCTTCTTAGGAGCCATTATGACAACTTAATAGTAGAACACTGATAGTTTACTGTAGTTAGCTGCACACGTTGAACTTCAGCACGAATGTAATAACGTCTTTATCACTTCAAGCACGTTGAACTTCAGCACGAATGTAATTCTTTATCACTTCAAGCACTATATCACCTGCAATTTAAAATTTAAAAAGTTTGCGTGCGACTAGCAGTTAGCGGCCATAAAAACATAAAATTGATGGACGTCTATGTTATTAATACATAAATAAGTGAAAATACGATGATTGTATACAGGGTTATTCACCTAAGATGTTACACGGAAATAACGTCTAAACCAATTCATGCAGCTGGCCTAAAATTTCAACTGCGAACAAGTTCAAATATGTAAGTATTTTCAAAATCGGAAGGTTACTTTTTGAGATATCAATAAAAACCGTATTTGGGCTTTTTCGTGCCGCATCAGACAGCTTGGGGTCGGCCAAGGAGGCATTGTCACGCAAGCTGTTTCCTGACAAATTTCAGCTACAAAACGGGTACCTACCAGGTATGAGGTACTGTAAACTATCGTACACATAATGTGATGTACCGTAACATACCCTGGGTGAGCAACGTTATTGTATGACTGGCGAACACACAACGGGAAAGAGAGATTAAAGTGTTTTGTTTTGAAATCCATGTGTAACAGGTCAGCGTCATAACTGACGAGACGTTATATTCCCGTGCCCACGCCCTTAGGATCATTTCCAGTGAAGTCTACCTCGGATATTATTAATTCGTTTTTCCAGAAGGAGCTCTTCAGATGTCCTGTGTTATGTTTATTTCAAACAATCAATCAATCAATCAATCAATCAATCAATCAATCAATCAATCACTACTGATCTACATTTAGGGCAGTCGCCCAGGTGGCAGATTCACTATCTGTTGTTTTCCTAGCCTTTTCTTAAATGATCGCAAAGAAATTGGAAAATTATTGAACATTTCCCTTGGTAAGTTATTCCAATCCTTAACTCCCCTTCCTATAAACGAATATTTGCCCCAATTTGTCGTCTTGAATTCCAACTTTATCTTCATATTGTGATCTTTCCTACTTTTAAATACACAACTCAAACTTATTCGTCTACTGGTGTTCTCCCACGCCATCTCTCTACTGACAGCTCGGAACATACCACTTAATCGAGCAGCTCGTCTCCTTTCTCCCAAGTCTTCCCAGCCCAAACTTTGCAACATTTTTGTAACGCTACTCTTTTGTCGGAAATCACCCAGAACAAATCGAGCTGCTTTTCTTTGGATTTTTTCCAGTTCTTGAATCAAGTAATCCTGGTGAGAGTCCCATACACTGGAACCATACTCTAGTTGGGGTCTTACCAGAGACTTACACGCCCTCTCCTTTACGTCCTTACTACAACCGCTAAATACCCTCATAACCATGTGCAGAGATCTGTACCCTTTATTGACAATCATATTTATGTGATTATCCCAATGAAGGTCTTTTCATATATTAACACCTAGCTACTTACAATGATCCCCATCAACACAGTAATTAAAACTGAGAGGACTTCTCCTATTTGTAAAACCCACAACCTGACTTTTAACCCCGTTTATCGTCATACCACTGCACACCGACCATCTCACAACACTATCGAGGTCACCCTGCAGCCGCTCACTATCTTGTTATTTATTACTCTGTACAAAATAATATCATCTGCAAACAGCCTTATCTCTGATTCCACTTCTTCACACATATCATTGATATATATAAGAAAACATAAAGGTCCAATAATATTGCCTTGAGTAATTCCCCTTTTAATTATTACAGGGTCAGATAACGCTTCGCCTACTCTAATTCTCTGAGTTCTATTTTCTAGAAATATAGCCACCCATTCAGTCACTCTTTTTCCTAGTAGAATAGCATCATTTTTGGCAGTAGTCTTCCATGATCTACCCTATCAAATGCCTTAGACAGGTCAATATCAATACAGTCCATTTGGCCTCCTGAATCCAGAATATCTGCTATATCTTGCTGAAATCCTACAAGCTGAGCTTCAGTGGAATAACCTTTCCTAAACCCAAACTGCCTTCTGTCAAACCAGTTATTAATTTCGCAAACATGTCTAATACAATCAGAAAGAATGCTTTCCCAAATCTTACATGCAATGCATGTCAAACTGACTGGCCTGTAATTTTCAGCTTTTTGTCTATCACCCTTTCCTTTGTACACAGGGGCTACTATAGCAACTCTCCATTCATTTGGTATAGCTCCTTCAACCAAACAATAATCAAATAAGTACTTCAGATATGGTACTATATCCCAACCCATTGCCTTTAGTATATCCCCAGAAATCTTATTAATTCCAGCTGCTTTTCTAGTTTTCAACTTTTGTATCTTACTGTAAATGTCATTGTTATCATAGGTAAATTTTAATACTTCTTTAGTATTACTCACATCCCCTATCTGGACATTATCCTTGTAACCAACAATTTTTACATACTGCTGACTGATTACTTCTGCCTTTTGAAGATCATCGCATACACACTCCCCTTGTTCATTAATGATTCCTGGAATGTACTTATTTGAACCTGTTTCTACCTTAAAGTACCTATACATACCCTTCCATTTTTCACTAAAATTTGTATGACCACCAATTATACCTGCCATCATGTTATCCTTAGCTGACTTCTTTGCTAGATTCAATTTCCTAGTAAGTTCCTTCAATTTATCCTTACTTCCATAACCATTTCTAACTATTGCGTTCCAACCTGCACCTCCTTCTTAGTCTCTTTACTTCTCTGTTATAATATAGTGGATCTTTACCATTCCTTACCACCTTTAAAGGTACAAACCTATTTTCACATTCCTCAACAATTGCTTTAAACCCATTCCAGAGTCTGTTTAAATTTTTATTTTCCATTTTCCAGCGATCATAGTTACTTTTTAAAAACTCCCTCATGCCCGTTTTATCAGCCATATGGTAATCAATGCATACAGTAGTATGTAGTAGTACACTCAAGCCAGTGGCAGTTATAGCTTTCGTTATGTTCCTTTGAAGTCCAAGTAATAATTTTATTCCTTTAAAAAAACATCAACCCTCCCTGTCCTGTCATGAGTTCGCCTGTCATAGGGGAGAGAGGGGCAATAGGACGCGTCGGGGAATAGGACGCACCCCTCTAAATCCCCTCCCCTGGTACCAAGCATTCCCCAATCTGCTTCAATCTAATGAACAGTCACTATAACGTTGAGGCGAGCCGAGTGTCAACCTGAGTTGCGCATGTTTCTTGTTCTGTGCAGAAATATTCGTTTTATTACATCATCTTACACAGAAGAGTTGAATTTATATTAAGGTACCCTACGTACTAAAATGTCCACGTTTTTCTCGAAAGTTTTCAGTTTTCTGAATAAGAAATGCAATATCTTGTGATACTCACGTGAATTCCAGTTTTTCCTTCATCGGTTATAAAAGGGCAGGACAGAATGTGTCTACAGGGGTAATCGTACGCGCTCTGCGTCTCATTACCCCTTCGGTGCGTACAATTAACCCCCCCCCCTCTAAACAAAATGTGTTTCAAGCTTTACCAGAGATTTATATGAATGATACGTGTAAACTCTATTAGGAAAAGAAGTACTGTATATACACTTGCAACAAAAAGTATTGGCACACCCCATATTGTTGTACTACTGGGAGCAATGAACGATAACGTAACATGCAAGATGTAAACGTAGACAGGGATGCGGTAGATACACAATATTACGTACGATATTATGCAGGGACACGAGCAACGAGCGATTTCGAAAGGAAAATACAGTATTAGAACCGCCAAATAATTATTAGCACAATGGAGCCCTCGTACGCCTCGTTGGTGTAAACCGCATAGAACACAAGGACATGGGTATGTATCGTCACTAAGGCTTGTTTACCCGTCAGTCTGACGGTAGATGTGGTAGTACTCAGTACTGTCAACATAGGACCAAAGAAACGAACACATTCATCCACCGTTCGAGAGAACGTTGTGTTACTGCACTCACAAGGCAGAAGTTACAGAGAGATCGGTAGAATGCTTACTAACAGCTTCTCCACTGTGCGATATGTTATACACAAATACAAGGAGCATGGATCCACAGAAAACAAAGCCAGATCAGGTCGCCCATGAATACATAACGAGAGAGACAGCGCATTGTACGTTTAGTCCAAGAAGATTCAACAAGAAGAGCTGCCTCGTTAGCTGCGGACGTCGCCACAACATCTGACAAGACAGTGAGTTTGTAACTGTTCGGCTCCTAAGCTTCTCATTAGAGGAGACGAAAGTTACATTTGTAGCACCAACGTGGAACTCGAAAAACATTAACTATTCGTGGAAAGAAAGCAGTAAAGTAGAGTCTGTATTTGTGGGGGTTAAGTGAGTGTCCGTATAATTTATGTGTGTGATTTTGGGGGAATCATGGCTGCACAAGGTAAAAAGGACATGAAATTGCGTAGCGGAAACTTAGTAAAGGGAGGCGAGAAGCTGAATTCTAGGAATGTTGCAGATGAAAGCATTGAAGTACATAAAACGGTAGAGAGTGGTAGGAGCATGGAAAATAGCACAGAATCTGATATAGCTAGGATGGAGGGCGAGAAAGAAAATAATACGAATAGTGAAATGAATATTCAACAACTCTTTTTGATGATGCAAGGGATATTAGAGCAAACGAAAGGGATAGATGAAATTAGGAAAGAAACGGATGAAATTAGGAAGGAAACGAAAGAGATAGATGAAATTAGGCAGGAAACGAATGAAATTAGGAAGGAGACGTATGACATTAGGAAGGAAACAGATGAAATTAGGAAGGAAGTAGAGAAAACGCAGACAGAGATTAAAGAAAATAGAAAGGAGATAGAACAGACGAAAACCGAAATTAGCAGAGAAGTTAATGCTAGGATGGATGCTTTAAATCGTAGATTAGATGAAGCACTAGAGCAGCAGAAACTTTTTGACAATCAGTTAGCGGAACAGGAGATGAGACGTAGCCAACATGAGAAAGTGGTAGAAAGAAAGTTAACTGAACATAAAACCGAAGTCATAGAATTGGTACAGAAAGAAAATGGTAAAGTTAGAAGCGAAGTAGACCAGCAGATCACAGGAATTAATCGTAAAATTCAGGAACAAGTAGGAGAAGTTAGTAAAGTTATAGAACAAGTACAACAACAATACGATGATCTGTGCGGTAAGGTAGAGATTAATGCTAAGATATGTAATGAAAATTTTGCGAGTGACGTAGAAACTAGAGAGAAAATAAATGAACGTATTGACAGATCGGAGGCACAAATACGTAAAAGAAATCAGACAAAAGCAAGGTAATATAGGAAGTCAGTGCCATGGTACAAATTTCATATGTGAAACTGAACTACCTAAATTTAATGGGAAGCAGACAAACCCTTTAGATTTTCTCACTAATCCCCAAAATCAATATTTTACACTAAACTACCCTCTGAATCATAAATTTAACACCGTGAAGAAACGGTTTGAAAAGCGAATAGAAGGAGTCATTGAATGGGAAGAAGCGTTAGAAATAATAGGTAATGCTTTTATTGGGGAAACTAAATCATGGTTTGCGGTGTATAAGAGCAGCATGACCAGTATAGTGGAATTCCGGAAATATTTCACGGAGAAATTCTGGAGTGAAGTTTTACAAAGCAGGGAAAGAGAACGCATTGTCTTTGGTAAATTTAGGCCACACGATGGAGTTTCTATTACAGAATATTTTTTGGCCCACGTTATAATTTGTAAAAACGTAGATGGGATGTCAGCGGAGAGAGATACCTATTGTGAAATTATTACTGAGACATTTTCCCAACAAAATCCGCGAAGCTAGCTGTAAGCAACAGATAGCGTCTATTCAGGGAATGGAAAGATTGCTAGCAAGTTTCGACGCGTTAGGAAATAGTAGTAATACACGAGAGCACACAAACTATCAAGGACCACCCAGAAGACAAGAACACAATCACCGTGGTCAGTTTCAACCGGGACAACAAAATATAGGTAATCAGTCTCACCAGCAAAATAGGAATGTTCAGTGGGAACGTAATGTTGAGGAAGGCACAAGCCGAAATCAGGTTCCAAGGAGACAAAGTAATTTAAACTGATAGTAGACGGTAATGAGATCAGATTATCAGTCTTCAGTACATGTTGCGAGAAATTGTGTAATGACGCACATGAATTATGATCTCGATGTCAGAGATGAGTTGTTACGGGAGGTGGATGTGGATCAAGTGGTTGTTGCCAGTAAAAGTGATAACCCCGTTGTTAAGATCGTAGTATGGCGGGCGCATTATCAGGCTTTATTGGATTCAGGCAGTCAAAGGTCATGTGTAAGATCGAAGTGGTATGAGGGCAGAAAAAAAGAGAATATTGAGATTGAAGGAATGCCTGTGAAATCCACATATATCGTCACTGCTGTAGGTAAACGATCCAGGCAAATATGTAAACAAGTTGCCATACCTATTTTTTATTAACGGGAAGCCGAAAATTCAGATATGTCTTGTTATTCCGAATCTTATATTTGATGTTATCTTGGGATCTGACTGGCTAAGTTTATACTCAGCTCGGTTAGATTACAATGAGGCGATGGTATATTTAAGGTGGGATAATGAGGATATTAAAGTCACGTGGGATGCCGAAGTTCAGACAAAAGTGGAGGTTTGTAACATGTGGTGTGTCAATGAAGTTTCAAAAGATGAAGAAGAAAGAGCAAATTTTAAGTTATGCGAAGTGTGGTTAGAGGAGAACCAAGATGATGCTTTGAGAGAAGCGGTAGATAGTAGCAATTTGGAAGAAGGTCAGAGGGACCGATTGTTGTATGTGTTGAGAAAACACAAGGAAGTATTTTCACTGAAACCTGGTAAAACACATGTGTATGAACACTCATTTTCAGTGCTGGATCAAAGTATATTCGCTGGACCGAGATATCCGATACCACATAAATATGCTAAAGCAGTAGACAATCAAATAGAAGTTATGTTAGAGGATGGTGTTATTGAAGTTTCGAGTAGTCAGTGTGTCAATCCTTTACTGATCGTGCCTAAAGCGACAGGTCTTAGTTGTAGTAAGATTATTAGTGACAAGTATGGTCAGGAATTAGGTACGCCTAGGAAATTATTATCGGATAGCGGATCTCAATTTACCTCGAAGAAGTGGAAGGCTGTGATGACAGAGTTAGGTACCACACATGTTTTTTCCTCAATTAGGAACCCACAAGGGAATATGTGTGAAGGCACGATGAAGGAATTAGGTAGAATGTTTAAATCTTTAGTTCATGACAAGCACACTGCGTGGGTTGGTACTTTAGCGTTGATTGAGAAATGGATTAAGATGGTACAGCATGAAGGTACGAAATTCACGCCATTATATGTTCATTTTGGCAGCAATCCAAGGAATGAGCTGACAAAAGTACTAGGTATTACACAGGAACCCAGCGGGACTCTCAGATATATGTCAGATTAGCGAGAGAGAATTTGATTAAAGCGGCTGAGGAGCGTAGCATACAGCAGAAACGTCAGGTGTTAGACGAATTTCAAGTACGAGATTCTGTTCTGTTACGTGTTCCCATGCTCTCGTCCAGTGAAGAGAAGGTGACGAAGAAATTATTTTTGTTGCATCAGGGTCCATTCCAGATTCATTGTCGGGTTGGTCCTTGTGCATACAGATTGAAGGATGGTGATCGTGTCATGTTGGGCACTTATAATATTCGCTCTCTGAGACGATATATTTCTGCAAATTAAGTGTAATGTCTCCCATGTGTTGTTTTGATAACACTAAATGTACTTGAGTTAGAAAACGTGAATTCATGTATAGGTTGTGAACCTAGATCTGACACCATTGTAGAAGCCATGAATAACTTGGGAATTATCTACTGTAACTGCAGAAGGAAATTCACGCAATAATTTTCTAAGTAAATTTTTTGCAATGAAAACAAAATATTGCTTGCTGCCATCTAAGAGAGGTAAGCCACGTGTGATGACGTGCGTATGTAACCGTCCAGGCTTCTCCAGCCATACTTTTTCGCGATATCACTCGATATCAAGATTATCCGCCATCGGCAATTATTTATATGAAATATTAATTCAACTTCAATCATTTGTAAATAAGGCTTTTGGAATCACATTGTATATATTAGAACATCATTTATTATTTAAATTATTATATTACGTAGGATAGGAATTCATTATGTATTGTAAATATGGTCAATGTTGAGACAGAGTTGTTGTCATTTCATCTCATACTTGTGTACACGGAAAAGTTATTCTTGAAGCGGGGAAGTTGGATGAGTCACTGGGTTAAACTCATGAGCACATGGCACTACACAGCTACCCGCGTGCAAGGCTAGCAAGCTTGGATTCTACATCATCGCCACGCCTACTGGACTTGTCAAGAATGAAGAGAGGGAGATGATAATGCGATCTACGAATCAAATGCTTCGTTATATTGCGATTTGTTTTTAAGCTGTTATCAAGAGTGGGGAGAGCCCGGTGATATATTATCTAGTGCGGAGCAATCCTCGACTCACGGACACACACGACTACCAGAACTACAACTACTTTACTGATTTTTGAGACAGTGAGTGCTCGCTTCGAGACAGTTATTTTTCGTACAGTGTGTTGTCGCTTCGACACAGTACTTAGCTACTGTGATGCTGTCGGATGTGCGTGAGACGAAACAAGCTTACGGCTTGTGAGATATTCAGTAATTATTCTGGACGAAGAACTACGTTTAGTTCAAGTCCATGGCATTTGGTACAAGTCTGTATAGTATCAGTAGATTAGCTAAGTTGGACTGAGATTTCTGCTAACATGGAAAAATTAATATCTCTGAAATTTCTCCTCCTAAGATCAACGCTGTTCAATTTTCACAAGTATAGGGCCAATGTCTAATTTAAAGACTGGGCAATTAGGGAGTGCTAGTCTAGATAGCCCAAACCACATCACAGAAGGAAGGAAGGATGTCCATGGAGCCAATTCTACAACAAGAAGACGGGAGCGAGTAACCACGGAACACAGATTATCTCAACGGAAGCTGCAATTGGTGAGCTTCAATTAGATAAAGCAAGCAACAGTAATTCATTAAAGTAAATTCTAACATCCCTCCAAGCTTAAAGGAACTTTTCCGATTCATCTCATTTTTTGTATAACAAATTAATTTATATTTTATATTGCGTTAATTTTCTTTCTTAAGCGATACTTAATGGTTAATTATTTAAAATCCTACCCCTGTGATTAAAGTATAAGTCTCTATGCTAGTAAATATAAATTTTGCTTTACAGTTTTGTTTAAAACTGTAACGCTGGCGCCCAAATATTACATAGAGAAATGGAAAACCATGGAATGATAATTGATTCTATTTGCGTGGCAATTTGCGAGCAAGCCACATATAGTTTATTTTATATTCATGTGTCCCCAGGTATTAACTTTGGTCTCCTCAAGTGTGAAGTTAGGAGAGTGAACAGTTACAAGTTCACAGACAGAACGGAAAGTCTTGCATACCGCCGATATACATGGCAGATCCCCACGAAAGAAACCATATATCTCGTAGGTAAATAGGAAGAAACGCCTTGCGTTAGCCAAGGAATATTGTGGAAAACTTCTGGAATTCCCGGACACTTCATATTCTCATACGAGTCAAAGTTCAACCTGTTTGGTTCTGATGGGCGAAAGGAAGTGTGGCGAAACCTAACACCGAATTACACCAACAACTCACAGTGCAAACAGTAAAGCGTGGTGGTGGACATGTTATGGTTTTGGGTGCATGGCATCCTCGGGATTTGGAAAGATGGACTTTATTGAAGGACATATGGATGAATCAGTACAAATACGTTGGTGTGTTGCGGGATAATTTATCCAACAGTGTACACATGTTCGGTCCTATTGTGTTATTTACATGTAAATATTCGTTTCCTGCATTGTATCATACATTGACTGGCTGTTTTGTTGAGTTGTAGCCTACATGGCTTCCTGTCTTTCATCATATTGTAAATTATGTTGCATTTTTAAGGACAGTTTTGTGAATGGTACATCTCATTAGGCTTCATTAATTCACTTACAGTTTGATATACAATTAGCATTTACAAGTGTTGAACAACTTGTGGTGTGAGCTTATTCGTATATGATAGTGGCTTATAACCTGGATGTTAGGTGGTTGTGCGAGAGTTCATGCATGATGGTGCCTGATAACCTGGATGTTGATGATGATAATGATCCTTGTTGTTTTAAGGGGCCTAACATCTAGGTCATCGGCCCCTAATGATACGAAATGAGACGAAATGAAATGACAAATTAAAAGCCCAAAATCCTCCAGTGACCAGAATTCAAAACGGTAATTTGAAGTTGTAGGAATGGCATCTTGCTCACCGACATTCTATAATTTGAAATCGGGCTTCCCTACTCTCTCTAATCTGAAGTCGGTGATTACAGTATGTATTGTTATCGTGCACAGACCCGTCGTTTGTTTACATCAGTAATGAGATGTATGAGTGATTTCGCAGTCTTGAGTCTTCTTTCAAACGTTAAGGTGTGTTACAGTATGTTAACGTTTGATTTGTGTAATTTTTGAGTATCAAAATGAGATCAAGAAAGAACAAGTGTCCTTCCATAAATGAAAAAAAGCGTGTGATTCAAGCTGTGGAGGATGGACAATTAAAAAGACATGTCGCCAAACATTTCGGTATTTTACCATCGACATTGTCGATTATTTTGAAAAATAAAGATCGCGTCAGCGAAGGTGCCTTAAGTGCGAGTAGAAAAAGGTCACGTCACGGTGAATTTCCCCGTCTTGAAGAGTGCTTGCTAAAGTGGATTCGTCTATGTAGAGGACAAAATGTTCCCTTGGACGGTTTCATGTTGAAGAAAAAAGCCAAGTCTTTTCCGCAGTCTCTCGGGATTAAAGGATTTGCATCAAGTGAGGGGTGGCTTTCAAATTTCAAAAAACCGACACGCCATCACATTTAAAAAGATCTGCGGAGAGAGCGCCAGCGTGGATAATTCCATTTGTTCCGAATGGACTGACGATCTCAATGAATTTTTGAATGGCTATGACCCAAGAAACATATTCAACACAGACGAAACCGGGCTTTTTATAAATGTCTTCCTGATCGCACCCTGACGTTCAAAGACGAGAAGTGTCATGGAGGGAAAGTGAGCAAGAAAGAATAACTGTCCTTCTAGCATGTAACATGGACGGATCTCAAAAGATAAAACCACTCATTATAGGGAAATCTGCGAAACCACGCTCCTTCAGAGGAATGAAATCGCTGCCCACAGCTTATCGGTCAAACAAAAAAAGCATGGATGACGACAGAGTTGTTTAATGAATGGCTGACCTCAGTTAACAGTGACATGAGAAAGGAAAAACGCAAATCTTAATGTTTTTGAACCACTGCACCGTGCATAATAACCCACCAACATTAGATCACGTAAAATTGATTTTTTCCACCCAACACGACATCAAGATTGCAACCATTAGACCAAGGCATTATTCAAAATTTAAAAACTCTCTACCGCAAAGAAATTGTCTCTCTTGTGCAGGATAGCATCGAAAGAGGTGAGAAGGCGAACATAACAGTTTTGACCGCTATAACCATGATTGATAAGGTCTGGAAAAATGTCAACCCTACCACCATATATAACTGCTTCAAAAAGTGCCGGTTTAAGCAAACCAAAAACGTGGAACAGTCATCAGAGCCGCCAAACTTTACGAATTTTGACTCAGGATGGGGACATCTACCTAACTGTGGAGAGTTAACGTTTGAAGATTACGTTCAAGTTGACGAAGACATCGGTGTCCACAGTGCCCTAACCGATGCTGAACTGTTGGATTTAGCCTCTCTGGATGAGGACGAGGAAGAAAACGAAGAACAACCGCCAATTCCAGTAAACTGAGCGCGGCAAGGACATCTCTTACTACCCTACGCTCCTACGCCCTCAGAACGGACACAAGTGACGATATCTTCTCAGCTATCACCACTATCGAAAATTCATTGGACAATGATAGATGGAAGTCGCTCACTCAAAAGAAAATTACGGATCTTTTTCAAAATGAACATTTCTGTATGAACATTCAAATGAAGATTTAAATGAACATTTCTGTATGAACATTTCATAATTCTACAAATATTGTGAAATAAATGAGTATGTATAAGTGAAACTCTTGTTTATTTGAATTTTTCCCTCCCTCCCGCTTGGTTACTTCAACTCCTATTCTTTTGAACTCTTGGTAAATTGAACTTTTTCTCTGGTCCCTTGAGTTTCAAATTATCGAGAGTCGAATGTAATCATAAGGAGTCCATTTAAATCGGGATTTAAAAACACTTCGCGATGCTCATCTTAAGGAAGACCATCTTGTTTTTCAATACATCAGCTGATCGCTCAGAGCTTGATGTTGGTGCCACGCTTGGCCGGTAGAAACATAGGGAGCGCCCTCTCTACCTGTTTGTAACCTCGAAGAATGGTATGCATAACCAATATCTATATTTTAACAGAAGACTCGGGAACTTTAATACTTGTATAAGTAGTGTAGCAACACCGATTCAGAAACAATTGGTTCTGAATAAGCATTTTCCCACGAGGTCATTGACCCCTATTTGAGTAGTAGTGCAATGTCGAATAGCGCATTTTGCTTAAGAGAGCATGTCTAACCTCACAGTCGACATCTTGGAGGTGCCTAACCTCACTTTTACGGCCACATGCCCTTCCCGACGTCATATTTTGTGTACGAGAGCAAGCCAAACCTCACAGTCACCATTTTAGAACGAACCTAACCACACTTTTACGGTCAGATGCCCTTCCCCCAGCAACAGTCGCCATCGTGGAGAGGCCTAACCTCACTTTTACGGCGAGATGCCCTTCTTGAAGCCTTCTTGAGTAGTAGGGCAATAGGGATTATCGCGACGCCATATTGCGTAGCAGGGCAATGTCGATTCCCGTAAGAGAGCAAGCCTTACCTCATGGAGAGGCCTAACCTCATTTTTACGGCCAGATACCCTCCCCGACGACATCTTGAGTAGTAGGGCAATGGGGATTATCGAGACGTCATCTTGAGTAGCTTTACGGTCAGATGTCTCTTCCGCAGCCATTTCAGAAGGGCCTAACTACACAGGGCAGATACACCTCCCGCCGGCATTTTGGGGGTGTCAAACTACACAGTCGACATCTTGGGTCCAGTTTTACAGGCAGATGCCCCTCCCGACGCCAACTTGGAGGGACCTAACTACACTGGGCTTAGAGACCCAAATTTACAGTCAGATGTCCCTTCCGCCGCCATTTCGGAGGGGCCTAATTTCACAGGGCCCAGTTTTACGGTCAGACGCCCCTCCCGTTGCCATTTTGGAGGGGTCTAACTACACAGTCGCCATCTGGGATTTTAAGGATGTCATCTCAAGACTTTACGTCTCCATCCGACGGAAAAATAACGTCACGTCACAGTCATATCCTTGCGTACGACAGCAAGCCTAACCACACAGACGCCATTTCGAAGGGGCCTATCCTTACAGAAATATTTTGGTGGGGTCAGGCCCAGTTTTACTCAGCTCAAGGCTTTACGTCTCCATCCGATGGACAAAAAACGTGACGTTACAGCATGAGTGATTTTAAAAGAGCTCAGCTCATGGCTTTACGTCTCCATCCGACAGTGATGAAGAAGTCTAAACGTGCATAACCATGACGACGTGATCTTATGCTCAAGGCTTTACGTCTCCATTCGACAGACCGTCTCCGACGGGACTGAGCACGTCCCATACTAAGATCATTATGTTTCAACAGGCAGCGATTACGTCGACATGGTTATGTATGTTTAGAATTGTTCGTTGTCAAGGTTACTCTCTAGTGAACTCAAGCTTTTATAGATGGTATAAGTGTGAATTTTTCTTTAATCTCTGAGATACTGTGATGAAGAGTAGAACGCTTTATTCCATTATGACAAGAACATTAGTTGATGTACAAGGCTTCAAAGTGAACGGCAACAAAGTTGTGTTCAAAGAGGTGGTTATGTTGGATTGCACTGTGTTGTGAGGGACAAAATTCGTCAGTTTAGTATTTAGCCCACCTTTCCCTTACTGATTGCAAACAGATGAAGACAAAAAGCAGAAACAATGGATAGAAAATTTTAGGTCTGCAGTGGGAAGAAAAAGGAATGCCTTATCGCTTTTTTTATCTTTGATCAGCAACGCTCATTTGTCAAGAGCAGATCTTGCTTTTCAAAGGCTTGTGAAAACAAGGAATGGTTGCGTGGGTATCTAGCATCAACATGTGAAATTATTGACAAGCATGAAATAAGATGTCCATCATTTAAAATCCTTGACAAGGAGCATAGTGGAGAAACAATTAAAGAGTCTTTACGACGTGTGTGCAAGCTCTTTGACTGGCTGTGTTGCAGTGCATGCCGGGAGGTCAACAACATATGTAAATTGCAGTGTCGAAATTACGTCAGTGTGAAAGAAACATTTGTAGACACCATGTCATTCCTATCTGAAACTAAGTGAAACGTAGTTGAAAAAGCAATCGTAAAGTTTTATGCATGCAAAAAGAAACTTAACACTTTTACTGAAGAAGATTTGAATGCATTACCAAAGGCATTTTTGGTCAGTGAAGCTGCGAATGCTGTAAAGAAAATCTGGGATAAGGTGCCTCGTGAGAGGATTCAAGATCCTGTTTTGTCAGAGCTTCAAACGTGTAGCTTACGTCATGAAGAAGAAAGTTTAGCTGGGGGACCTTCAGTGAGACAGCGCCGTACATATCAACTCATTAAACTGTATCACGGACCTAAAAGTAACGAGTTGTCTTCGCTTATAAACACGTATCATGGCTGCGAAAAAAGTAAGCAAGCTGTCGCAGAAAAAGGTGAAGAAACGTGCTGGGAGAAATGTGAGGAAACAGGCTGGGCATAGACTCATCAATAAGGTGACTGATCTTCTTCCTCTTGAGCTTCATCGTCCTAGTTACCAGTACTAGGGCCCTGGTACTCGACTTGACGTCCGCTTGACACGTGGTGATCCTGGTATTAATACGTTCGATCCTGCCTACAAAGAGCATGACATTGCTTATCGTCGAAAAAATCCTGAACTAAGACGAGCAGCTGATGAAAATCTGTATCGTAAAGCTATACAGCTTGTGTCGTCACCTAATGCTACAGTTGCTGAGAGGATAGCAGCACTTGTCGTTGCCGGTGCAATGAAGGGAAAACTGTTACTGGGTGATGGCATTAAACAGCGAAGACAGTAGAATTAATCTATGTAAGAAAGGAGAGAACATATTTAATTGAAGAAAGAAAAACGTATACATTCTAAAACAAATATGAATTATGAAACATACTGAAGGTGTTGTTTTCATTGTTAATGTTAATCCTACTCTATAGCATGTCCCAAATTAATTAGTAGTAATGATGTTGTCTTGCAAGTTTAATCTTGTCTTATGACATAGAAGAAAGGAGAGGTAGAGGTTCGAGAATAAAAACTCAAGTTTTGAAGTATATCCTGTTTTTAATCCATGAATTAAAGTTATTAAGACCAAGCCATTTAACATACAGTTTGTTTCCACAACGACGAAGAACACGTTCGATTAAATATTGATCAGGATATTTTGTTTTCTGCAGTTCTTCGTTGTAAAATCCTCCTTGAATAGGCTGTCCTGTGAGATCGCGAAGCAAATAAGTAACTGGAATAGTAAGCTTAACACTCCATATTTGAAAAATTTCTGTGCTCCAGTTAAGAGTGTATCCTTTTGCAAAGAGAGTCTTGTAATTGCTGATGCGAACGAAATAACCTTTCTTAACCATTTACTGCATAATGTTGCCGTCAGGCACCGTATAACTTTTCACCTTATAAATGGATACAGATTGTGGCCAGAGGTAGCTTTACGGCACACCTTCAACTGTACAGTCAATTAAACACATATACCAGTCATGCGTTGTTTTTTACATAACATATGACAAAACAGCACAATAACCACCATTTATTTCACGTGGGCCCTCCCCATCACATTACCACAGGCTTCAGGAGTATCTCTGGATCAACTTTTAAGACATTACCGACCTACGGACGTGCAAGTATATTTGCGCCTTGCAATACGTACCCAGGGCCAGTAGGCAGCAATGAAATGGCGTATGGCTTTTAGTGCCGGGAGTGTCCGAGGACATGTTCGGCTCGCCAGGTGCAGGTCTTTTGACTTGACTCCCGTAGACGAAGGCGTGGTGATGAGGATGAAATGATGATGAAGATGACACATACACCCATCCCCCGTGCCAGCGAAATTAACCAATCATGGTTAAAATTCCCGATCCTGCCGGGAATCGAAACCGGGACCCCTGCGACTAAAGGCAGCACACTAACCATTTCGCCATAGAGCCGGACAGTAGGCAGTAATGTTCGGCCTTTGAATGCTAAAAGCTTAGCGTAAAATCGTGAAAAATTGTACCCTTTGATCGGTTTGAAGAAGCCTTGGGCAGCGTTTGGATTGTTCAACTATATGTTTAAATCCGTTTTGATTTGAGCTGCTGCCTTAGAACGCAGAAGTTGTGCAAAAGCAAATTTAGAGAACACATCGATGACAGTAAGTAGATACTTATACCCCATACTGCTAGAGGCTTATGGAATCATTTCAACTGAATCTGCTTGCCAGAGATAATCTTTTCCACGTATATTAACGCGTCTGCGACACTAGGTGCGACGTGCTGGTTTATGTAACATGTGTGCGATGGTTATCTTTACAGGTGAGGTCTTATCTTGACGAGCCATTACTGAATAATACCCGCATGTCGTAATTCTCTCTCTATTTCTAGAATTTCTGACTCGTGACCTGTGTGACTAGCATCTTGCGAACCTCTTAAAAGTTGTAATCGTTCAACGAGTAAGTTACGGTCATTCCAGTATCATATGTCTACAAACTGCAACAAGGGCTTGTAGATAACATTAAGACCACATGCAGCTGACTGGTGTGAAGGAAATAGCTTAGAAATTAATTCTCGATACTTGTGACTCTTATGTGCATTTACAGCTCCTGCCCTCTTGTAATTAGGTCTTGTTTCATCAGTAGCAAAAAGTATTGCTTTATATATTTTAAGATCACCTTGTCAGGTATTCATGAGAAAATAAGTTCTAAGAGACCTTTAGTAGGTTTATAGGTAAAATCTTTTACGATGAGCCTGTTGCAATTAATCTTAACATTTTCACTACCTATCAAGAAACTGTCGTCTTCATAGCGAATGCCGTATGTTGTGTCAGTTTGTGCTGTTCAGAGTTTTTCTATATAAGGAGCAAAGAGAAATCCATAGGTACTTCGAATAAAAGTCTTAAACTGATTACGATACTCCGGCGTGATCATAACCTCAGACAAAGAAGGTATATCTTGTGTTGATGTAGTAGCTATTTCAGAAATAACATCTGTAGTTAAAAACTTAACACGCTTAGATTGTGAATTTTTGTTAAGTTTTTATTCCTCATCCTCTTCTTGATCACTATCCTGTTTCTCCTCTTCCCCATCCCGCTTATCTTCTTCTTCATGCTTTTCTTGTTCTTGCTTCTCTTCTACTGTATGCCTTTCTCGTTGATGCGTCTCTTTATCATATTATGTTTGCATAGAAACAAAAACTTGTAGTAGACTGGGGAAATGAAGTAGAATTAAAAATTTATTTCAGTGGTGTACCTAGTTGCGTTTTCAAAAATAAATCAGTGTCTTCTTGAATACGTTTAAGCTCTTTAAGATTTCGTCGACCCCTATCGTTTCCATCACGGATTATGTTTTTTAATTTCTTTGCTTAATGTTGACATGGTGGTGGTTTTTACAAACTAATTCGATTGGACTCCTGCTTGGGATTTTCACCAAGAGACCTCGGACCGAACGTACGTTACGAGTGTAATCAACCTATAACATTGTTCGATGATCATCATGTAAACATTACCTGTAATATTATTACCGACTTGAACAGTAACCAACAACCTTCACACGTCCTACCGAACTTTATTATTATAGAGGAAAGTGGTTATACTATTCGTGAGAATCCGTCAGTAGTTCTTTATCATCCGGTGTCTGTAAAAGACATTAGTGCCATCACTCTTAGGCTTGTGAATAAAAATAATCAGCTTATTATTTCAGATCAGCAGGGGTACGTAGGTTACAAACTTCACCTTAAACCAGTATGAAAAAATCTATAAAACACGGTGTACATTCCGGAGACATACTACTGTAATGTTTGCGAAGACTCAACGAGTTAACAGATGCCCATAATCAGATACTCCAAGATTTAGGTTGTACGCTACTACGACAAAACAGAAAAAATGCTAGACATTATGAAAACGGCAGAAACTCATGAAGGTGCAGTACAAAGTGAGCTTCATTCTTATCAAACTTTTACGTTTGGACACAATAAACATGATGAAATTCGCTTTATCATTTATCAGCAAGATGTATAAACTCTACCACACGAAAGCTGACTCTATATTGAAGGACGAGTAGATAAGTCAGATGAAAGTGGACCAAACATATCTCAACCAAAAAACCATGGTCTAGCTTTTCTCTTTCCTGAAGCGCGATATGAAGTAAATAATGTGGAAATAGACAGATCGAAGAATGTTGGTATTACACATGCAATGAAACTCTATCCTTCTTTTAGTGTTGAAGAAAGTATTTTTTACAGATGGCAGCCTGGTGTCCAAAAGCTACTAACAACTGGATGATTAATGAGGACGGAACTTTTACAGGTATGTTATAATTGAAACATATTCTTGGCTTCGCAGAAAACAACAACCCCAACAGTCCCGAAGATTCAACAACCCCAACAGTCCCGAAGAAAATCGTCCTGTAAGTATCCTTCCTATATTAGGAAAATTGTTGGAGAAATAGTACATAAACAAATGACTGAATATCTTATCCAGTACAACTTACTTGACAAATATCAATCGGGATTCAGACAAAACCACAGTACTACCACTGCATTAGTTAAAGTGACAAATGACATGCAACTAGCGATAAAGGACAAATGACTATACTTGTTCTCATGGACTTAAGCAAAGCGTTCCATTGTGTAGATAGAGACATATTACTCGCTAAACGTAAGGCGCTGAAATTTTCTTAGAGCACTTTAACCTGGGTACACTCCTATCTTAGTGATCGCCAGCAGCGCATTTCAGTGGGAAACGATACATCTTCGTGGCAAACCACTAAGATGGGCGTGGCTCAGGGAGGAGTATTGTCACCACTTTTGTTCTCACTGTACATGAACGACTTATTTGAGACGCTGACCAATTGTAAATATCACCTGTATGCAGATGATATACAGTTATATATTCACACAAAGCCTAATGACTTAAACACTTCAATCACTAAGTTAAACGAAGACCTAGCAAATGTTAATGACTGGACTAGCAGAGATGGCCTGAAAGTGAACCCATCAAAATCACAGGCCATCATAATTGGCACGTATAAATCTCATGCTAAAATACAAAAAACGTCTATACCCAGTGTTATGCTCAGTGGAATACCAGTAACATTTAGTGATCATGTAAAGAACCTTGGAGTAGTATTCGATAAATATTTAAGTTGGTCGGAACACATCACAAAAATTTGTCAAAGAGTATTCTACTCATTACATTCTGCAAAAAGGATGAGGGACTTCCTTCCAAGAAACACAAGAAAATTATTAGTACATAGTCTGATATTTCCAATATTTGACTACGGAGATGTAGTTTATAATAGTATGAGCAAAACACTTTCATGTCGACTACAGCGAGCCTACAATGCTTGTGCTCGATTCGTATTAAATATCCCAATCCAAACTCATATTAGCCCTTTCCTCTCTCAGCTGTCGTGGCTAAGATTGACTGAACGACGTAAATACCACGCTGTTTCCCTTCTTCACAGTATTCTGCAAACAAACAAACCAGACTATCTTAGAACAGACTTTAAATACCTCTCCCCTTCGGATAGAGCTCCCTCAAGGTCATCCACACGTTCCCTCTTGTCCATTCCCATTCTCCACAGTAACTCGTACAACAACTCATTCATACCTGCTACCATACGTTCCTGGAACTCAATCCCAGCTGAAATTAGAGGCATAGGCAATCCGAAGTTATTTAAAAGGAAATGTTTAATGTGGTACACAAATATGTAAAAAGTAGATTTTACTAACGTAAGAATTTAATAATTAACTCTTAATTAGCAATAAGGATACAAAATTATAGAGGTAAAGTAAATTAATTTTAGTGATTTTTAGAAATACATGTAAACATAATTTTATGTACATTATTCTGTAAATTGTATAAAGCTGTTGTATAATATGGTTTGGCATAATAGCAGGCTTCATAGCCTGAGCCCCGCCATATAAGAAAGGCAATAAACTAACTAACTAACTAACTAACTAACTAACTAACTAACTAACTAACCAACCAACGCAAAACAAGAGCTAATTCTGATCAGTGATCGAAGTGATTACATTTCTCTTAAAACAACAGAAACACCAGTAGGCTCGAAAATTACACTTCCTCGTATATTGTGGAGGATTCCACATGTAACATTATCTGATCGAGAAAAACTTCGATTGTTCAAGGTTGTATAAGATGATACACCATTACCTACACGTTTTCGAAGTTGGGAGCTGCATGAATATCCCGTGTTACCACCTACAAACAAGCATAGCCGGACTGTCAAAACGTCACGTTTTACTGAAAAGCCTTTGTATATTATTTCTGGATGTCAAACCCTTTGTAAATTCGACCATGAAAAAGATAGCTCACACTTCGATCACTGTAAATTCAGAAATATTAGACTATACCTCAAGGGAATCACGTACATACGAAAACATGGACATGAATTTTGAGAAAAATAAATTTGGGTTGCTCTATGGCATGTTTGTAAATTCCAATCATCGTATTATCAGAAGGAAGATCGTCGGCTATTTTCGCCTGAAGAATTTAAAAACAAAGCACCGATTGTAGTTGTGGATTGCTCTTATCATGAAGCATCTATAAAAGAATCTCCTATCGATATTCATTTAGAATTTGAAACATCTGAAAATATTCCTGCTAACAAAACAGCCTATTGTCTTATTATTCATATGAGTGATGATACCATGTTGTAACGAATATTGTTACAAGACTATAAATAAGGATAGCTCTTTATCATGATCATTAGTGTGTGTTTCTACACCGTACACTATGGAACGGAAAGAAAAAAGACTGCACGGTTACAGACAATCGCCTTGATAACAAACAAAACAGTGAATGTGCATGCTGTTCGCCTACCAGCGAAACTACTCGTAATACGCTACATCTTATTTACCTCACTCGCGTAAATGAGGCTATTAAGATGTTCTATGACCATAGAACCTTATATCAGATGCTTTTACCGCCAGGATTTTTGTCTACGTACGCTGCTCCTTTCGTAGATGCTTTTTGGGATGCCCTACCTCTCCACAGTAAGATGTCAATCGATGTAGCTTCATGCAGACGCTGTCGAAGACATTACAAGCATCGAGGTAAAAATGGTTCAGATGATTCGGATGGAGATAGTCTGACGCTTGTAAACTGTAGACAGTGTATTGACGATTTATTTCCCTTCTTTACAGTAGCTGATCATAATTCAGAAAGGAACTAAACACATGGATTACATTAAGGTAAAAACTTCATCTTCTTTGCGTTGCATAACATGCATACTGTAGTAAAATATATTTCAATAAACTTAATTTCATTAACAATAAATGTTTTGTTTAATTTAATTGTTGCAGGGGGCATTACAATTTTGGAAGCATGCTACCTCTTCACAGTAAGAGATGTTAAGGAGTACAACTACCTTCTTGTCAACATAACAAAGACTGATGTATAACCGGTATTAGTTTGTTTTATATTGTAAATAATTACACAAATATTTCATTAAATTTTAAAATGTTCTACTTATTGCATTCCCTTTGCCACCCTCACACCCATCGAAAATATTTTCACCTATATCATCTATAAAGGCTTCAGGTTAGTAGAGAGTAATCTCGATAACGAACAAGTCCAAACATGCATAACCATGTCGATGTAATCGCTGCATGTTAAATTCAAGTCGTCATGGTTATGCATATTTAGACTTGTTCGTCACTGTCGGATGGAGACGTAAAACCATGAGCTGACCTCTTTTAAAATCACTCACGCTGTAACGTCACGTTATTTGTCCGTCGGATGGAGACGTAAAACCTTGAGCAGAGTAAAACTGGGCCTTACCCCACCAAAATTGTGCCTGTAAGGACAGGCCCGTTCAAAATGGTGTCCGTGGGGTTAGACTTGCTCTCGTACGCAAGGATATGACTGTGACGTCACATCATCTGTCCGTGGGATGGTGACGTAAAGCCATAAACAGACCACTCGATGACACAGGTGCACAACTAAGTAGTCTGTCGGATGGAGATGTAAAGCCTTGAGCAGACCTCTTTTAAGATCACAGATAGCGACTGTGTAGTTAGACCCACCAAAATGGCAACGGGAAGGTCATCTAACCGTAAAACTGAGCCCCGTGTAGTGAGGACCCTCCGTAATAGCCACGGGAGGGACGTCTGACCATAAAGCTAAACCCAGTGTCGTTAGGCCCCTCCAAGATGGCATCGGGAGGGGCATCTGCCCGTAAAACTAGATTAGGCCATATGTGCCCCCTCTGGTGGGAGGATCAAAATGGCAACGGGAGGTGCATCTGACCATAAAACTGGGCCCTGTGTAGTTAAGACCCTACGAAATGGCCGCGTGAGGGACATCTGACCATAAAGCTGGGTATCTAAGGCCAGTGTAGTTAGGCCCCTCCAAGATGGCGTCGGGAGGGGCATCTGCCCGTAGAACTGGGCACAAGATGACTGTGTAGTTAGACCCTCCAAAATGGCGGCGAGAGGGGCATCTGTCCGTAAAACTAGATTAGGCCATATGTGCCCCCTCTGGTGGGAGGATCAAAATGGCGACGGGAAGGTCATCTGACCGTAAATCTGAGCTCTGTGTAGTTAGGTCCCTCCAAAATGGCGACGGGATGGGCATCTGACCGTAAAACTGGGTCCTGTGTAGTTAGGCCCCTCCGAGATGACGTCGGGAAGGGCATCTGTCAGTAAAACTAGGTTAGGTCATAAGTGTCCCGTCTGGTGGGAGGATCAAAATGGCGACGGGAAGGTCATCTGACCGTAAAATGAGCCCTGTCTAGTTAGGTCCCTCCAAAATGGCTTCGGGAAGATCATCTGACCGTAAAAGTAGGCTCTGTGTAGTTAGAGCCCCATCATGAGATTAGACAAGCGCTCTTATGCAAATCCCCATTGCCCTACTACTCAAGATGGCGTCGGAAAAATCCACGAATACCCATTCCGTACCACTCAACATGGCGTCGGGAAGGGCATCTGCCGTAATAGTGAGGTTAGGCCGCTCCATGAGGTTAGGCTTGCCCTCTTACGCGAATCCACATTGCCCTATTACTCAAGATAGCGTCGCGAGAATCCCCATTGCCCTACTACTCAGGATGGCATCGGGAAGGGCATCTGGCCGTAAAAGTGAGGTTAGGCACCTCCATGAGGTTAGGCTTGCTCTCTTACGCGATTCCACATTGCCCTACTACTCGACACGGCGTCGTGTGAATTCCCATTGCCCTAATACTCTAGATGGCGTCGGGAAGGGCATCTAGTCGTAAAAGTGAGGTTAGACCCCTCCAATATGGCGACCATGAGTTTAGGCTTACTCTCGTAAGCGAAGTATGATGTCGGGAAGGGCACCTGGCCGTAAAAATGAGGTTAGGCCCCCTCCAAGATGGCGAGAGTGAGGTTAGGGATGCTCTCTTATACAAAATCCGCGAATCGACATTGCACTACTACTCAACTACGGGTCAATGACCTCGGGTCAGAACCCGCATAGGTACACTAATAGGGGTCAATGACCTAGTAGGAAAATGCCAATTTAGCACCCATTGTTTCTGAACAGCTGTTGCTACGCTACTTTTATACTTGTATTCCAAACTCCGTATTCCTTATTACATTTCGTATCATAATGAAGTAATGTAGAAATTTTGGATGCAACATAGTACCTTATAGAGGTGTTTTGCCTTAGATACATCCAACTATCCCTCTCCCCCTATACACTTTCCAAACACATCACATGTGTACGATATAGTTACATGCCTAGTATCCATTCTGTGGCTAGAATCACACCCAGGAAACTGCTTGCGTGTCAAAATGTCTTTGCCCGACTGTACGCTGTCTGATGCAGCATGCACAACCGTGCATGCTGTTCTTATTTATATCTCAAAAAGTAACTGTCCGATTTTGAAAATACTTACATATTTGTACTTGTACGCAGAAGAACTTTCAACCCAGCTGTATGAATTTGTGCCTTCCATTCAAAAATATGGAGTTAGAATCAATATCTCGGTTATTAATCACCCCATGAGAATACGTAGCACATTATTTTACAAGCCCCTGGGTATTATTTACGAATATGAAAACAGAATACCGATATATTTATCGATTTAGGCGTTATGTCCGTGTAACATCTAAGGTGAATAACCATGTACAGTATAAACCGTGGGTCCACAATTACAGTTATGGTATTCAGCACGGGCTGTAATGATCATAGGAGTCTGAAATTTTGCAGATATGTTAACTAAGCAATGCGCTCGTAAATTGTGCCATAAAAATGATTAGTTCTAAGTTTTACCACCAGGCGAAAATATGGCGCTGTTATCGGTCAGTACGTACAATATACCGTAACTCTGACGTGTCAGCTCATTGGTTGTTGCTTGGTGACGCATGCTGATTCATTTTTTGTGAAGTCAATCTTCGTTGTAACGTAAGAAAGCTGAACTGTTCCGCGTGAGACGTAATGCCTAATTGGGAAGAGAGACCGTGCACTACTAGTAAAGTTGTTTTATCAGAAAGGCTGCCACAGAAACATTGCACTGCTGGAATATCGCCTACAGAAACAGCAGAGAAGAGGTCCCATGACAAGAAATGGGCTGAAGAAAATGATTAAGAAATTTGAGGAAACGGGGAATTAGGTGTCGCACCAGGGAGAGGACGATGGCCCATCCCCATGCGTGTTGTTGATGTAGTTGCTGTAACTGTAGCAGACCGCGCAGCACATTCTCCCAATTCTGTAACCAGTGCTCGAGCTGTGTCACGTGAATTTACCCTTCGGTTTCTGGCGCGTGTGGAAGTGGAAAACATGCAGCCGGGGAATATTCTGTGGACTGACGAGGCGCATTTTACTCTGGAGGGTGCAGTGAATGCACAGAACTGTCACATATGGGGTTCGACTCCTCCAAACGTTGTGCAGGAACAATCATTGCATTCAGCTTACGTGACTGTTTGGTGTGCTTTTACAAGCTCTTTCATTCTTGGTCCGTTTTTCTTTGAGGAGATGACCCGTTGTGGGCCTGTCAGGTGTAAAGTGACATTTGCACGTTATAAGGACCTCCTTGTGCAATACGTGAGTCGAGCTTTGCAGGAACGCAACTGTGACCACATCGTTATTTTCACGCAAGATGGGGCAACACCACATATCAATAGCCAGGTGAAATAATTGCTTCGAGAACCCTCTAGTAACGACCGCATTATCTCTAGGCATTTTCTAGATGCGTGGCCTTCGAGGTCCCCCGACCTAAATCCACGTGGTTGTGGGGATATTTGAAAGATCGTGTCTATCAGAGACATGTCCGGTCTCTGCCTGATTTAAAGGCTAGCATACGACGACATGTCGCTCTGATTTCACTCGATATGCTGAGGGCAACTGTCGACAATGCCGTGTTACGATTGCAGCATGTTGCTGAGTTCCGAGGCCATTTTGAACAGTGTTCTTAAGCGTAAATGCTAATAAAGCTCCCAGAACCACCGTTGTCATGTGTTTGATCTTTCCTGCTTTTGTTTTTTCTGTGACTTACAGCACCATATTTTCTGCTGGTGGCAAAACTAGGAACTAATATTCTTGTGGCATAATTCGCGAGCGTATTGCTTAGTTAGCATATCCACGAAATTTCAGACTCCTACGATCATTACAGCCCGTGCTGTATCGCCCTGAATACCATAACTTTAATTGTGGACACCCGGTTTATGTAAATATGAGTAACGAACTGGAATCCGAGATAAGGCTTCTTCCGTATGATGTGTTTTTTGACAGTTGCTTTACGTCGCACCGACACAGATAGGTCTGATAGCGACGATGGGACAGGAAAGGGCTAGGAATGGGAAGGAAGCGGTCGTGGCCTTAATTAAGGTACAGCCCCAGCATTTGCCTGGTGTGAAACCTATGTTGCATTACTATATAGCGTAATAAATAATATACAAGATTGTGAGCGATTGTAAAAAGACCTCGACAATGTTGTGAGATAGACAGCAGGCAATGGGATGGTGGTCAACAGGATGAAAAGTAAAGTTGTGAGTTTTATAAAGAGAAAAATTCCTCTGGCATTTAATTACCGTGTAGACGGTGAGAAGGTACCTAGCTTTTCATTGGGATAATCATATAAACGAGGTCGTAAATAAATAAAGGTTACAGTATTCGGGAGATAGTAGGTTCGAACCCCACTGTCGGCAACCCTGAAAATGGTTTTCCGTGGTTTCCAATTTTCACACCAGGAAAATTCTGGGGCTGTACCTTAATTAAGGCCACGGCCACTTCCTTCCCACTCCTAGGCCCTTCCCGTCCCATCGTCGCCATAAGACCTATCTGTGTCGGTGCGACGTAAAGCAACTAGCAAAAAAAAAAAAAAAAAAGGCTACAGGTCTCTTCATATGGATATGAGGTTGCTTAGGGTTTAGTAAGGATGTAAAGGAGAGGGTATATAAGTCGCTGGTAAGACCACAATTCGAGTATGATTCCAGCGTACGGGGCCACTTGATTCAAGAACTGGAAAAATCCAAAGAAAAGCAGCTCGATTTGTTCTGAAAGATTTCCGAGAATAGAATAGATTTACCAAATGTTTCAAAATTTGGGCTGAGAAGACTTGGGATAAAGGAGACGAATTGTTCGTCTAGGCTTGGAATGACGTTAGTAGACGAATAATTTTGAGTTTTGTTTTTAAAGGTAGGGAAGATCACAATATGACGATATAGTTGGAATTCAAGAGGAAGATTCCAAATTCTCGAAAATAATTTAAAAGCACATCAGTGATTGTTGTTGTTGTTGTTGTTGTTGTTGTTGTTGTGATGATACCAGTAACATGAAAATAGAGGAAGTTTTCTACACAGTTGTATCTATGTTTTTCCATGTCTCCCAAAAACCTAAACAAACCCCACGGCGCATCACCTCGCGAAGGGCCTTAAGCTACCAAGTGACCGATACTCAGCCCGAATGCCTGTAAATTACGGGGTGACGTGTGGTCAATACGACGAATCCTCTCGGCAGTTATTCTTGGCTCTCTAGACCGGGGCCGCCATCTCACCGTCACAGAGCTCTTCGATTCTAATCATGTAGGCTGAGTGGACCTCGAATCAGCCCTCAGATCCAGATAAAAATCCCTGGCTTCTCCGGGAATGGAACCTGGGGCCACAGGCATGCATGCTACCCCTACACCAAGGAATCGGCTTCCATGTCTCCCATTGCAGAAAAATTCTGCGACGATATCTTAGGATAGTGCATTAAGAGCACAACAAGAAAACACTGAACTGGATTTATTTTGAACAGTTACACAATGTTTATATTTGCATTAACCTTTTGAGTAGCAGAAGGAAATTCATTCGTACTATTAGTATTATTCTTTGAAAGCCTTTTTTAGCCATCTTAATTTGGTACTTAATATAAATGTTTACAATGTAGGCTTATTGCCCATCTTAAGGAGCAGATATCCACATTTACTTATTGAAATTAACAAGATCAAGAAAAGAGACAAATACAAGCGTCAACGACATATATAAAGCAAAGAATGGCAAATAATAAATGAACTGGTAGTATCTGTCGATGTCTATCCAATTAGAATCCAGCATACAGAAAGGAGGAATTGAGCTTCTTCCGGCTTTGGAAGCAGAATACGAACTGTGCGTACCCTGTAATAACAGATCATTCTCCACGGTTCTTTGCCAGAAAGAGTTAATAAACACATTTTGATCGATTTTGAAAGTTACATAACCTGAAAAAGGACATACAAAATTACGTGCATAGACAGGAGCTTTATTTTTTCCCCAGCAATAGAAAAAAATCGCGGGACATCTTTTTCGAAGTTAAATTCAGGACAAACCCGCTTTTTCAGGATGTACTGCAACTCTAGATACAGAATTAGTTACCTACTGAAATACTGTTCTAGGACTAGGGTGTTTAAAACCAAGTTAAATTTATGATTGATTTTGCTGATGCCACCAAACAATGAGATAGTAAATATGTACTGTATGTGCCCATCCCTTCGATCTAAAATGGTTAGCGAAATTATAATGGGGGTTTTACAAGTAACGTCTAGGTGTAGTTCCTTGTTAATAGTATCGAGTTTACCAGAAAAATCGTCCGCCTCCGTAGCGTAACGACGAGCATTATTAGCTACCGTCCTCGGACGCATGTGTTCGATTCCCGGTACTGCCAGAAATTTAAGATTGGCAGGAGAGCTGGTATGTGGTTAAAATGGTTCAAGCAGATCACCTCCATTGGAGGTGTGCCTGAAAAAGCTGCACTACCTCAGCATGAGGACACGAGTTTACATTTTCTTTACCAGAAAAATCAAAAGCTCGAATATCTGTGAGCAACATATTCAGCATCTTAGCAAACCGACCTTATATCCATGGAAGACTGAGCAGGCACGTAGTACTATATTCAGCGATATAGGGAGTTACTCTCCAGCTAGACAAACAACGCATATCGCATGACATTGCGTACGTGGTCAGGCACGCGACCACAAAATGGACTTTCTTCGGAAGTTACACCGCAACACCTTTCCTACTGACGCAGAGGGCGACGGCTGAAATTGAAACATTCACCACAGCTCAAATCAAAGAAAGAAAGAAAGAAAGAAAGAAAGAAAGAAAGAAAGGGCACGCAATTGGTGTATTCGGAATGACAAAGATTTATAAGAACGAAGTAGACCGCATGGACAGAACAGGACAACTGCTAGGCCTACTATTAAATCTCACAGGGCAGTCCACTACAAATAACTCCCTACTCCGAAAGGCTTAAGGGCTAGGAGTGGGAAGGAAGCGACCGTGGCCATAATTAAGGTACCGTACAGCTCCAGCATTTGCCTGGTGTGAAAATGGGAAACCACGGAAAACCATCTTCACGGCTGCCGACAGTGGGATTCGAACCCACTATCTCCCGGATGCAAGCTCACAGCCGCGCGCCCCTAACCGCACGGCCAACTCGCCCGGTAGCGATATATGAAGGTGCTCAAATACGTCACCCTTGTGTCGATAGATGTACTGGCACGTAAAAGAACTAATGCGAAACAACATTCCGGAAACATTAAAAGTAGTTAGTAGGACGTAAAGCCAGTAACATTATTATAAAATAACATGCCACAAAACAGTAAGAAATGGGTGAAAATCAAGCAAAACTGGTGAAGGACACAAGAATGAATTGCTTCAAACTAAAAGCAAGGGAACAGGAAGTACTGAAGTATGCTTACTCAAATTTAAAAAATAAAATAACTCTTTGAGTTCCGAAAACGTCTTAGTGAATAATTTATCATCCTTGCAATATCCACTTGGCCCCTTCTAGTAAGAAGATATCTGTGTGAGTTCGTATACAAATGTCAAACAAATCCAAAATGGAACCAGAAACCAGCAAGAAGATCAACTGGTAAGACATCACAGTCAGTAGAAATAACAACAACATGTTAGACAAAATATACAGGAAACCCATTCAGACTTCACACGGAATAGGTAACAGTCCAACTACCCGAACATACACAAATTAGCAGGGCTGAATACAATGATATAAAGAGCAATATCCATACCAATGAGCACAAGAGATTTCGTAAACGAAAAACAGATAATAAAGACAAATAGCACAAGAAAACAACCACCCACATGACAAAGTAGATAGATTATTAAGGATACAAATAAAAACCACACCCGGAAACAACAAATGCATAGTCCTCTATTTCGTGAACAACAGCTAACATTTTAACTAGCAATGTTTATAAATAGCTTTCAGAACGACCAATACACTACAAAGACACGTTAGTAAATGCAACTTGCCGGGCTGAGTAGTTCAGGTGGTAGAGCACTCATTGGCCTTCTGAGCTCAAGTTGGGGGGTTCGATCCCGGATCAGTCCAGTGGTATTTGAAGGTGCTCAAATACGTCAGCTTCTTGTCGGTAGACTAACTGGCACGTTAAAAGGAAATCCTGCGGGACCAAATTCCGACAATTTGGAGTCTAGAAAAACCGTGAAAGTAGTTACTATTTTTTTGCTATTTGTTTTACGTCGCACCGACACAGATAGGACTTATGGCGACGATGGGATAGGAAAGGCCTAAGAATGGGAAGAAAGCGGCCGTGGCCTTAATTACGGTACAGCCCGAGCATTTGCCTGGTATGAAAATGGGAAACCACGGAAAACCATCTTCAGGGCTGCCGACAGTGGGGTTCGAACCCACTATATACCGGATGCAAGCTCACAGCTGCACGCTCCTAACCGCACAGCCAACTCGCCCAGTAAAGTAGTTACTGGGACGTAAAATGCCAAATGTGTCGGCCAAAGAAAGTGCAATTTCCACTCCAGGTTCAAAAACACAAAAATGCTGTTGCATATAATCGACATTCGTCTTCAGAGAACATGCGTACAACAACTCCCACCATTTCACAGGCATCAGCACAGATCTTAAAATTGTACACATTGAAAATAAACGCAAATCGTCAGACATAAAGGGAGCAATAGAAATACACTTCTCAAAAAACGAAAAAAGGGCAAACCAAACCTTCGTCAACGATCACACATGCCTGAAAAATTACCCCCCTCTACGCACTACTAAATTTACTGTATTCAATTTTCGGTAAAACATTTCTCACTACTTTTCTTCAACTCTCAATTAATAACACTGGAGGTTACTCTGACGCAAAGTACGTCTGGAATGTGAGTTAGGTCATATTTACCTGTACTAAATTCTTTGAATTCAGGCAGTGGCCAGTCACACAGGACCGAATTGTAGGCTATTATTTTACAACTACACATGAAGTCAGACGAAGTACTCTTTAAGTCATCACTGCACGTTTAAGTCTTTCCGGCTCCTTGGCTGAACGGTCAGCGTACTTTAATTCGGTTCAGAAGGCCTCTGGTTCTATCCCCGACCGGGTCGAGGAATTTAACTTTGTAGGTATTATTAATTACCCTAGCTTGGGGACTGGGTATTTGTGTTCGTCTTAATACACTTCTCTTCATCTAAATACAATGCACCACTCTACCAGCAACCACGGACATACGCAATAATGAATACATCCCTCCACAAAGAGTTGAGGAAGAAGGGCATCTGGCCGTAAAACTAGGCTAAATCAACATCATGTTCAGACTCTAAAATACTGAGTTAATGGCCAGGAAGGAGAAATAAGTACATATAGAATATAACCACATATCACCCCACTCACACACTCACTCTCTCTCTCTCTCTAGATACTCAAATATGTCAACCTCGTGTCGGTAGATTTAGTGGCACGTAAAAGATCTCCTGTGGTACAAAAGTCCGGCACCCCGTCAGTAGAAGGGCAAAGTATGTTCTAAAACAATGGGAGCTGAGTCAGCATTTCTCACGAGGTCATTGACCCCTACTAGTGTACCTATGGGGTCCTTGATTCCTAGTAGTGTACTCATGGGGTCCATGACCCTTAGAAGTGTACCTATGGGTTCGTTCCCGGGTTCAATGACTTCACGGTGAGGTTAAGACGTGGATTAACGACATAACCTTGCGTACGAGAGCAAGCCTAACCTCACAGACTCCATTGGAGGGACCTAATTGTTCAGGAAATGATCTGGGGTGCTTTAGACCCCAAGGTGAGTTTATGACGTCATACCCGTACGACGTGCTAACCTAACCTTGCGCATGAACGCTAACCTAACCTCACACAGGCTCTTTATCGGCTCCCCTTGCAGGAGTCCAATCGGTTAGGTGACTGGTAGTTGAGGTCATGACGCCATGATGACGTGTTAACCTAACCTCGCTACGCGGAACGCTAACCAAACCCCAGACAGGCTATTTACGGGTTTCCCTTGAAGGAGCCGAACTAGTGAGGTGACTTGTAGATGTGGTTAACACGTGTGTTAACCTAACCTTGACCACGAACGATAACCTAACCTCACACAGGCTTTTCGTCGTCTTCTCTTGGAGGAGTGACGTAGCTGTGACGTAATAAGAGGGCGATTTAAAAATTCATGCTTATCTTACTTAACCGAATGCGTAGGCCTTCTCCTGACAGAGCTGTGACGTCACAGCGTGGGTTATTTGAAATTCGGAGTGCTGACTAAGGGTGCATGACGTTATAAACTAACGAGTGTCGATTCTTCGTCCCGTTTCTCTACGGTGTCATATTTGAGGTTAGATGAATCTGTCAATATAGATTCTTTTTGTTATGCATTTCATTGTGCCAGTGTTACCTATCCAATCACCTGTGCCCTGCGATTATAATTTTAAAAGAACTGTCCTGATATAGCAAAATCGGCTCTGCGCAAAATTTGCGAACGTACATTGTTCTACTACTCAACTAGGGGTCAATGACCTCAGCTGCAAACGTATATTGCGCCTCTATTAGGGGTCAGTGACCGCGTGGGGGAAAATGCTGATTCAAAATCCATTGTTTTAGAACTGGCCCTGCTCCGCTACTAAATTAATCAATTATATTTTTATTTTTGATTTACAGGAAACATACAGTAAACTGTGTCAAATGGCTTGGTTTTAATAACAACTTCAATTCATGGATTAATAAAGAGGATGTACTTTAAAGCTTGAGTTTTTTTATTCTCGAACCTCTACCTCTGATTTCTTCTACGGCATAAGGCAAGATTAAACCTACAAGTCAACATTATTACTACTAGTTAATTTAGGACATGCTGTAAGGTAGGATTAATATTAAAAATTTAAACAACACCTGCATTATGTTTCACAATTCGTATTTGTTTTAGAATATATACGTTTTTTTCTTCAAGTAAATCTGTTCTGTTCTTTATTACATAGATTATTTCTACTGTCTTCGCTGTTTAATGCCACCACCTAGTAACAGTTTTCCTTTCATTGCACCGGCAACAAGTGCTGCTATCTTCTCAGCACTGCTGCTATCTCAGTGCTGCTATCTTGGGTGACGACATACGCTCCAAAACTTTACAATACAGATTTTCATCAGCTACATGTCTTAGTTCAGGATTGTTTTGACGATAAGCAATGTCATGCTCTTTGCAGGCATCATCGAACATATTAATACCAGGGTCACCACGTGCTAAGCGGACGTCAAGTCGAGTTCCAGGACCGTAGTACTGGTAACTAGGAAGATGAAGCTCAAAAGGAAGAAGATCAATCACCTTATTGATGAGTCCATGCCCAGCATGCTTCCTCACATTTCTCCCAGCACGTGTCTTCATCTTTTCCTGCGACAACTTGCTTACTCGTTTCGCAGCCATGATAAGTGTTTATAAGCGAAGACAACTCGTTAGATTTAGGTCCGTGATTTTTTAAATGAGTTGATATGTACGACACTGTCCCAATGAAGGTCTCCTAGCTAAACTCACTTGTTCATGACGTAAACTACACGTTTGAACCTATGACAAAACAGGATCTTGAGTCCACTCATGAGGCACCTTATCCCAGATCTTCTTTACAGCATTCGCAGCTTCACTGACCAAAAATGCCTTTGGTAATGCATTCAACTATTCTTCAGTAAAAGTGTTAGGTTTCTTTTTGCAAGTATAAAACTTTACGGCTGCCTTTCCAACTGCGTTACACTTAGTGTCAGATAGAAATGACATGATGTCTTTACTCTACAAATGTTTCTATCACACTGACGCCATTTCGACACTGTAATGTACATATGCTGTCCACCTCCCGGCATGCACTGCAACACAACCAGTCCAAGAGCATGCACACATGTCATAAAAACTGTTTAATTGTTTCTCCACTATGCTCCTTGTCAAGAGTTTTAAATGATGGACATCCTAATTCATGGATGTGAATAATTTCACACGTTGATGGTAGATACGCAACCATTCCTTATTCTCACAACAATTTAAAAGACCAAGATCTGCTCTTGACAGATGAGCGTTCATGATCATAGATAGAAAGCTATAAGATATTCCTATCTCTTCCCACTGCAGACCTATTTTTTTTTTCCTATCCATTGTGTCTGCTTTTTGTCTTCATCTGTTTGCAAACAGTAAGGGAAAGGTGGGCTAAATCCTAAACTGACGGGTTTTGACGCCCACAACACACTGCAATCCAACACAGCCACCTCTTGGAACACAAATTTGTTACTGTTCACTTTAAAGCCTTGTACATCAACTATTAATGTTCTTGTCATGATGGAATAAAAGCATTACCCTCTATCACACTATCTCAGAGACTAAAGAAAAATTCACAATTATGGTATCTATAAAGCCTTGAGTTTAGTAGAGAGTGACCTTAATAACGAAGAATCCAAACCTGCATAACCAGTGTCAACGTAATCGGTGCATGTTAAAACGGAACTTTTAAATCGCCCGCGCTTATTAGTCACAGCTCTGTCACTACACCAAGGTGGGACTCGGCCAGCTGAGGAGGAGGAGGAGGAGAGAAGGGCATCTGTCCGTAACACTGGACCCCAAGATGGCGACAGTTTGGTAAGGCCCCTCCAAAATGGCGACGGGAAGGGTATATGTCCGTAAAATTGGGCCCAAGATGGCGACTGTGTAGTTAGGACCCTCCAAAGTGGCGACGGGAAGGGCATCTGACCGTAAACTGGGCCCTGTGTAGCTAGGCTCCACCAAGATGACGTCGGGAAGGGCATCTTGCCATAAAACTAGGTTAGGCCATAAGTGCCCCCTCTGGTGTCGAATAAGAATGGCGTCGGGAAGGGCATCTGGCCGTAAAAGTGAGGATAGGCCCCTCCATGAGTTTAGGCTTGCTCTCTTGCGGGAATCCACATGGCCAAACTACTCAAGATGGTGTCCCGAGAATCCCCATTGCCCTACTACCCAATAGGACGTCGCGAAGGGCATCCAGCGGTAAAAATGAGGTTAGGCCCCTTGAAGATGGCGACTGTTGGCGTAGAGAAGGGCATCTGGCCGTAAAAGTAAGGTTACACCCTTCTAAGATGGCGACTGTGAGGTTAGGCTTGCTCTGGTACGCAAAATCTGACGTCGAGAAGGGCGTCTCGCCGTAAAAGTCAGGTACGCCCCTCCAAGATGGCGACTGTGAGGTTAGGCTTACTTTCGTACTCAAAATATGGCGTCGGGAAGGGCATCTGGTAGTAAAGCTATGCCCTGTGACATTAGGCCCCTCCAAGATGGCCACTGTGTGGTTAGGCTTGCTCTCGTGCGCAAAATCCGCGAACGTTCATTGCCCTTCAACTCAACCAGGGGTCAATGACTTCAGCTGCAAACGTGCATTGCCTCTCTACTAGGGGTAAATGACCTCGTGGGAAAATGCTGATTCAGCACCCATTGTTTTAGAACCGGCCCTGCTCCACCACTTAGTTTGTAAGGAAGTACAGTTCACGTGTTATTGCTGGTATGGCCAAATCCTCGTATTCCCTAAACTTTTAAGTGAATTAAATGTAGGCTATATCGGGTAAATGTGGAATAACTAATTAATAAAAAACGATTTAAAGTAATAATGAAAGCACGTATTTACCTGCATAAAGATGAATCCAAGAACACGCCTATGTGCCGTTAGATATGGCCGGGAATCGTGCACACACACAGACAAACGGTTACGGATAGAACGGACTGAATGTGGTTACTCGTTTTGGAGACCGAAAATCGCCTTCTACGCCACAGACTCGAAATGACTCCTAGACTTGTATTACCTACATAATGTACGTTGCCTAGCAACAGTGTATCTACTATGCATTTAGTCCTGGTGACAAAGGGATGGATTGTCATATCTCAACATAAGTTTTCAGTCGGCTTTCGTTCATAACTCACCAATGAAAGCGAAAATTAATTACCGGCTTCGAGGTTCATTTGGACCCCCTTCCGTCTACCTATGTTTAAAATGTCAGATCTCTTTGTACCGAAGATCGGCATCGCGGAAACACGCACAAAAACGTCCTTTTATTATTATAGATAGCGGAGGCGATAAATACTACTCAGGACGGATGCACAATTTTGGAAGTGAAAAATAAATTGAATGGAATACGTAGCCAGTATTTCGCTGAAAAACTAAAATTGAATATCATCTTTACATTATATTTCTTCCAATTTTACTGGGCGCGTTGGCCGTGCTGTTAGGGGCGCGTAGCTGTGATCTTGCAACCGGGAGATAGTGGGTTCGAGCCCCAATGTCGGCAGCCCTGCACATGGTTTTCCGTGGTTTCCCACTTTCACACCAGGCTAATGCTGTGGCTGTATCTTAATTAAGGCCACGGCCGCTTTCTTCCCACTCCTAGGTCTCTCCTATCCCATCGTCGCTATAAGACCTATCTGTATCGGTGCGAAGTAAAGCAGATTTAAAAAATGCTTAAAACTATACCAGATTTACTGCAGTTTAACTGGCACTTCATAAATAAAAATAAATCGTTCTTGCACCTAGACACCCTGTCCCAGCTTCGATTCTTACAGTTTTACACCTATTCCACAAATTCTAAAATTCGAAAATGATGGTAAAATATCTAAACGGTTCCGAAGCCATTTTGTTCGCTTGTCTCGCCTAAATGCCATTCCTAGGTTTGATTCTTGCTTTTTTTTTACGCCTAGACACCGCTCCTTGCCCAAAGTTCGAAATAGTTTAAAACTTAAAAAATTAGAGAGAAAAAGTCGAAAAGTAGTAAAAAGTAAAAAATAATGGTAGTTTCGTCAAAATAGCCCTTGTTAGCCACGTTTAGCCTTGTTTATTGCATTTTTACGTCTAGAATGAAAAGTATGAATAATTCCAACCACCTATACAGGTGACCGCAGAATTCCCACATTATCATTATTCAAGTGCAATTATTCTAATGGAAATTTTAAATGATAAAATAATTTTTGGTGATCAACATGAACTGTTTAAAAGTATTTAAGTTTCATTTAAAAACATGTATAATTTTCGCCCAAAGCAAAACAAACTCATCTCCGAACAGGCCATGAAAGCCCTTGGAGTGGTGGAATGTAAAAGCTTCCACTATCAGTAACCTCGGCACTTGGTGGAGTAGAGTGGTTAGCTCTACACCCGACCGCATTTGCCTCCAGGAATTTCTGGTGTACGCTCAAAGCCATGTGCACCTCCAGAAGTGGAAATGTCGTTTTTAATTTTTTGTTACTTCCTGACGGGGAATCCAACCCACGACGGTCAGGCAGCCCCCTGTTCATACTATATGGTGAACTGAATGGAAACAATCTGTTATTTGAATTCTTTACTATCGACTATGGAAAATGTTTCAAGCTCGCTCCTTGGTTAAACTGTCAGCGTAGTGGACTTAGATCGATTTCTTGGCCGGGCCGGGGAGTTTGATCATGTTTGGTTAATTCCTCCAGCTTGAGCACTGGGTATTTGTGATCGCCTTAATACTGCAAGTCACCTACACATAACTTATCATACTACTAACGACCACATAAACACGCAATAGTGACTCCACATACGGTTGGCATCACGAAGAGCATCTCACCGTAAAACAGCGCCGACCCGAGATAACTGGGGAACAGGTCAGAAAAATAGAAGAATCTCTTATATCTCTTATGTATACCTGAGACATAATCCACATGAACTGATAACAAAAACTGAATACAAAAATGAAAATAAATTTTAGTCTTCTAGCCATTCAAATTAATAAGTGGGTTATATCAACATTTATAATATTAAGACAAGTCACGTTTACAGAGATAGGAACATGTTTTACGTTTATTCTTTGTGTCCTCTTTCTGCTGCCCCCTCATCCAATACTCACCCGCCATTATGGTTTTTCTTTTTCAATCTGCTTAACGTCGCACCGACACAGATAGGTCTTATGGCCACGATGGGAGAAAGAAGAAAACGAACATGGCTTTAGTTAAGGTTCAGCCCCAGCATTTGTCTGATATGAAAACGGGAAACAACGTAAAACCATCTTCAGGGCTGCCGACAGTAGGGTTCGAAACCATTGTCTCCCGAAGGCAAGATGGCAGCTGCGTGACCCAAACCACGCAGCCACCTTTTTGTTCCATATCTCTGTACTTGACTTGATTTGACACTTGTTTGTTCCTTTCCATTACTCATCAAATCAAAACAACATCATTCGTTTTCCGTTTTCTGTATTTATACACCGCTAATAAAATGCCAAGTTTTAAAAAGAATAACTTGGTGTGGAGTGAAAATGAATGATGGTGCAAAATTTATTAAGAACATTAAAAACAAACAATCCGTACATTTCACCAAAAGTAAAATTTCCATTTATGTTTTCAGTAAATTTGCTTTTATTCATAGAGAAACCTTTGAAGATGGTACAGAGGTTAAATTCAATTATTTTGCAAATGCTTGTTTACATTTCCCAAGTCCATTTTTATTTCCGGGTGGGTTCGAACCCTCCTAACCTGCCCCTTGGGTGCGATCTTGTTCTAATTGTATAACTGTGTAGTTATAATCCTAAATAAACAGACAGGGCGAGTTGGCCGTGCGGTTGGTGCGCGCAGCTTTGAGCTAGTATCCGGAAGTTAGTGTGTTCGAACCTCACTGTAGGAAGCCCTGAATATGGTTTCCCATTTTCACACCAGGCAAATGCTGGGACTGTACCTTAATTAAGGCCACGGTCACTTCCTTCCCACTCCTAGGCCTTTCCTATCGCATCGTCGCAATAAGACCTATCTGTGTCCGTGCGACGAAAAGCCAATTGTAATAATAATAATAAATAAACAGAGTTTTTGAACTGAACAATACGTGCTTTTAACGAGTTACCCGAAATAAAAACTATCAAAGGCAGACTTCTGAACACCCGAAACTAATTAGTTAACGAAGCATGGCTAACAAAACTATGCATTTTCTAAGATAAGTACAGATTACCAGATATCTTAGAAGTAAGCGATCCCAAATGACCAGGGCCTGCAGGTAAAGGTCATTGTCACAACTCGGACGCGCCACTGCCCACTGCCCATGCTCATACAAGAAGCTGGGCTTTTCCCGGAGGTATGGTGGGGTAACAGAGGGGAAGAGGTTCGCGAGCAGTAGAACCAGTCTCAGTTTGCACACGGCCAGCAAGGAAGTGACAGTCAACATGAAGAATCTTGGATCCTTAAGCGGTATGTAAAGATTTCGTAACTCTCCAACATACTCGATCGTTTGTGATTGAATGCCACTGAAATGTCGTGAATTATCCTGTAGTCTCACTTGATCACGCCTCCGTGGCGTAACGGTTAGCACTATTAGCTGCCGTCCTCGGAGGCCCGAGTTCAATTCCCGGTACTGCCAGAAATTTATGTGGTTGAAATGGTACATGCAGCTCACCTCCATTGGAGGTGTGCCTGGAAAGAGCTGTGCTACCTCGGTATGAGGACACGAGTTAACTTTACTAGTGGCTTCACTGACAAGCGAGTATTATTAAGACTTTTAAAAATGTTAAACCTGAACGATACCCATCAGCTCTGAAGAACGGTCGCGATTACTATTCATTATATTTCCTTACGCGACATGCATAAGGAAGACAACGATTTCTATTCTACAACTTCAGACTACTGCTTTATTCTGGTGTCCCCAGGCGACTATCTCGAGTAATGTTTTCTATTAATGGTCCAGAAATGGTTATTTAATGGCCCTAGCCTAAATCAGCGTTTCCACTTAACGAGTATATGGATTGTACATCTGAAGGCTATGCGACTTCGCTAATTATTCTCTCGACCACTTTGTCTAAGGTTCTGTAATCAAATTTTGGCGCATTTACGGATGCAGCACTTTAAGCACTTCCTTCTCCGGCCACAAATTTAGGATTCTGGCATCTCTCAACGCCATTATTAGTTAAAGGGACATAGCATGTTGTTACACGCCTTAATATGGCAATATAGGTTATAGATGCTAAGGTATTTACCAAGAAACAGGGAAGAGAGACAGATTCCTTGCAGTTAATGAAATCGATTCTTAACAACAATTATAAAATGTGATTCAAAGTTAAGTAGGTCCAAACATGTTTGTGAACACTGTATATCATTTATGTTCCGGCTCCACGGCTAAATGGTTAGCGTGCTTGGTCACAGGGGTCCCGGGTTCGATTCCCGGCAGGGTCAGGAATTTTAACCATCATTGGTTAATTTCACTGGCACTGGGGCTGGGTGTATGTGTCGTCTTCATCATCATTTCATCCTCATCACGACGCGCAGGTCACCTACGAGTGTCAAATCGAAAGACCTGCACCTGGTGAGCCGAACATGTCCTCGGACACTCCCGACACTAAAAGCCATACGCCATTTAATTTCATCATTTATGTTGGTATTTCCTTAGAACACAAGTGAGCAACAAGAGGAAGTGGAGGATATTTGTATTCTGCGAACAAACACTACCGGTACGAGTAACGGTGGGAAGCCAGTCGTGGTAAATCCCAGACAGGCAAGGACTCTTAAGCCCTTGCAGTAAATGAAACACAACAATGCAGACAACTATTTCTTTTACACACTGCTTCACGATAAGTGGTGAACACGATCACATCGTGTTAACATTCGATAGGAGACATAACTGGAATTTTCACCCTTGAGTAAAATAATTTAAGTAATTTTATGTAGTGCCGGCACCGTGGTGTACGGGTAGCGTGCCTGCCTCTCACCCGGAGGTCCCGGGTTCGATTCCCGACTAGGTCCGGGATTTTTACCTGGACCTGAGGGCTGGTTCGAGGTGCACTCAGCCTACGTGATTAGACGGTGAGATAGCGGCCCCGGTCTAGAAAACCAAGAACAACGGCCGAGAGGATTCGTCGTGCTGACCACACGACACCTCGTAATCTGCAGGCCTTCGGGTTGAGCAGCGGTCGCTTGGTAGGCCAAGGCCCTTCAATTGCTGTAGTGCCACGGGGTTTGGTTTGCTTTGGTTTGGTTTGGAATTTAACGTAGTTATAGAAATATTCAACGGTCAAAGGGCCACTGTAAACGCCCTACAGTAGCCTTACGCGCTTTTTTTTCACTTAATTTGCAGAGAAATAATGCCAAAGAACTTACTACGATGCATTTAAGAGTGAAAATTTCCAGGTAGGGCTATAGGCTACTGCTATAGGAATTTCACGTGTCTTGATCACTCTATCCCGCGTAAGAAGGAAATTTTCTGTTCTTCTTTTCCCACCGCTTGTCCCACACCTGTGGGGTCGCGGGTGCTAACTGCGTAGCACATGTGGATTTGGCCCTGTTTTAGGGCAGGATGCTCTTCCCGACGCCAACCGTATATGGAAAGATGCAATCACTATTGCGCGTTCCTGTGGTGGTTGGTAGTGTGGTATGTTGTCTGGATATGAAGAGGAGAGTGTTGGGACGGACACATAAACCCAGTCCCCGAGCCCGAGGAATTAATCAGAGGCGATTCAAATCCCCGAACCGGCCGGGAATCGAACCCAAGACCCTCTGAACCGAAGGCCAGTACGCTGACCATTCAGCCAACGAGTCGAACAGAGGAAATTTTCTGTTCATCTGCACATAAACTTGGAGTTACAATAATATTGGTTTTTATGTCCTAATAACTACTTTTTCATTTTTCGGAGACGTCGAGGTGCCGAAATTTTGTCCCACAGGAATTCTTTTACGTGCCAGTAAATCTGTCGACATGAGGCTGTCGTGTCTAACGATAGGAGAGATACATTCAAATATTGGTCTAAAGCAGGTATGTAGGCCTAAGTTATCACCAATATTACCTATACTTTTTATTAACGATATTTTGGATAATGAAGGGAAGGAGGATAGGACATGCCCATGTCTGAGCAATGGAGAAAATCCTAGCCTGGCTGCCTTTGATACCAGCCGGTATGCAAAATAGTATCAAGAAAGCCGCTGAATACTGCAGGAATTGGAATTTGAAAATCAACATTATACAAACAAAAGCAATGTTTTAACAACTTGCTTTACGTCGCACCGACACAGATAGGTCATATGGCGACGATGAGACAGGAAAGACCTAGGAGTGGGAAGGTAACAGCCGAGGCCTTAATTAAGGTACAGCACCAGCATTTGCCTGGTGTGAAAATAAGAAACCACGGAAAAACATATTCAGGGTTGCCGACAGTGGGGTTCGAACCTACTACCTCCAGGATTCAGGCTGACAGCTGCGCGCCTCTAACCGCACGGCAAACTCGCCCCGTCTGTAATGGTTTGTAAACAAGGTAACAAATTAAAGAAAAACGAATGGTGGTGGTTAGCAGACGTAGAACTTGAAGTGGTAAAAAAATAGAATACTTAGGTATTATAACAACATCAAATAGAATGTGGAATCTACAAATAAGGAGAGCTAAAATGAAAGGGTTAAGTCGCTGTACCTAACCGAAGCGAAAGCATTTGCCAAGTATGTTTTCATTAATCAAGAACGAAAGTTAGAGGTTCGAAGGCGATCAGATACCGCCCTAGTTCTAACCATAAACGATGCTAGCTAGCGATCCGCCGAAGTTCCTCCGATGACTCGGCGGGCAGCTCCCGGGAAACCAAAGCTTTTGGGTTCCGGGGGAAGTATGCTTACAAAGCTGAAACTTAAAGGAATTGACGGAAGGGCACCACCAGGAGTGGAGCTTGCGGCTTAATTTGACTCAACACGGGAAACCTCACCAGGCCCGGACACCGGAAGGATTGGCAGATTGAGAGCTCTTTCTTGATTCGGCGGGTGCATGGCCGTTCTTAGTTGGTGGAGCGATTTGTCTCGCCATGTTTGGAAAGAAGGATGCCAAACAATGACTATAAGCTACATAAAAATGTTTTAAACGCTCTTGTGATATCAAAAGCGTTGTATGGGGCAGAAGATTGAAGTACAGTAGATAAAAAAGAACTAGACGTAATTAATAATAAATTCTGCAAAAAAAGAATGGGCTTACTAGAATGAACAGCTAACAACGGAGTCAGAATACTATTTGAAGATATAAGCATACAAGCTTGAAAGGTAATAAAATACTAGCTGAGATTAAGATGGGGGAAACAGTGGGGGTGGGGAACTGAATTTAGCATATCAACACCAGATGTCCGACTCGTTGGCTGAATGGTCAGCGTCCTGGCCTTCGGTTCGGAGGGTCCTGGGTTCGATTCCCGGCCGTGTCGAGGATTTTAACCTTCATTGGTTAATTCCAATGGCCCGGGGGCTGGATGTTTGTGCTGTCCTCACCATCCCATCAACACACACACCACACATAACACTATCGTCCACCACAATACCACGCAGTTACCTACACAGGGCACATGCCGCCCACCCCCATCGGAGGGTCTGCCTTACAAGGGCTGCACTCGGCTAGAAATAGCCAAACGAAATTAGTATAACACCAGATGAAACATTTAACCGAGGATTACTGATTAACGAAAACCGAGCTCGATAGCTGCAGTCGCGTAAGTACGGCCAGTATCCAGTATTCGGGAGATAGTGGGTTGGAACCCCACTGTCGGCAGCACTGAAGACGGTTTTCCGCGGTTTCCCATTTTCACATCTGTACCTTAATTAAGGCAACGGCTGCTTCCTTCACACCCCTAGCCCTTTCCCGTCCCATCGTCTCCATAAGACCTATCTATGTCGGTGCGACGTAAAGCCAATAGCAAAAAAAAAAAAAAAAAAATCATGAACGAAAGTCAAAAGGATGCTCCATAGAACAGGAATAGGAGAATACTGGGATAAAGAGATTCAGAACAAAGACAAGAAATGGGGCAAGAAAGTAACGATTAGAGTGAAAAATATTGAGAAGCAAATGATTATGGCAGAATACAAGACTAAAAGGACGTTATTCGAATTATGTGAAATTACTCAAAAATTGTCAATTAAGGGCCGGTTCTACCACCTACTGGTAAAGTAGCGCGTAACTTGCCCTCCGCGTAAAAGTATGTTTCCTTTCGACCACTCCCAGTTAGCGCTGTCTGTCTGTCTGTTAGGTCATCAGCCCAGAGGCTGGTTGGATCCTCAAATAGCACCACCAAAGGTTATGCGGTTATAAGGAAACCTCAAAAACCAATGGCAGCACCAAAATGAGGCGTATTAGGCAAGATGAGGAGTGAGATAGTTTGCCATTGCTTTCCTCACTGGGTCAGAAAGTACTATTGCAGCATGACTGACCCTATGAGTAGCACCTTTCATAACACTCAGATGCACTACTCATGCTCTGAATGTCATTACTCAGCACTACCCATAACCCCAGCAACTTCCATATTGTCACAGCCATGGATGTTGACTGGGACTTCAGTGGAAGCTACACTTTACTCTGGCCTGTGCCAAGAGATGGAAGCAAAAGTACTGTATCCATAAAGAAATGACAGCAGGCAGAGGTAGCGCTATCAGCAGCATAAATCGTAGTAACCCGGCGCGTAATTTATCGGCCACTTCGAGCGCCCGATAAGACATTACCTGCCGGGCAAGTTTTTGAGAGTTGAACATTATTAGCTGCATTTCTAGTGGCATACAACTTAAATTAGCTTAGTATACTGAATAAAGCATGATACTGTAACAGTGACCGATATTCTATTGCAGGATTTTGAACATTAATGCTTCCCTTGAGTTGCAACGGTCACACCAGCCTCTCGCATCGGTAGCGTAGGGAACACATTTTATACGTCGAGCTTTCGTAAAGAAACTTTAAAAGGGTATAAAATCAAAATCTATTTGGAAATAATTTCAAATGGCTTTAATTTTCTACTTTTTCAGTTTTCAGACATGAGGTATAACTTATTATAAGTATCCTAATTATATGAAGTGTTCTCGTAGCGTAATGGCTGATGCGCTCACTTCGTAACACGAGGAATGCAGGTTCGCGTCTTTATTATGACGAATCTTTTTTATTTTCATTATTAGCGTTTTCATGTTTGTGGGTTACTGTAGTCACGTCCTAGTTCGTGAACCATGGGTAACGGCCGAGTGTCCTAGTAAGTCGTCCTGAGAGTCGGGATACCAGTTGCTATGGAATAGGAGTGGGCATCTCGGACATATTCTGAGTCATGGCCCTCCTTGTGTTCAGGCGGCTAGGACTATACAATTCACCGGTGGTCCATAATCCGTTACAGGAGAGAACCTCATTTGGACTATGTGCAAGTAGGGTAGCATTCTGCTTCATGAATTTACCGAGCTCAGAACACTTTAAGCAAGCCTCGGACCTATGGGAGGAACGGAGTCCCACTCCCATTTGACAGGCGAGGGACTCCTTGGAAACAACTTGGCGAACGAAATGGAATTCGATGGGGAGCTATCAATATTAATGGGGCTTATGGAATAAAGAAGGTAGAACTGGCTGAGCCAGCAAAGAGGATGCATCTGGATGTGCTAGGAGTAAGTGATATTCGGGTAAGGGGAGATAATGAGGAAGAGATAGGAGATTATAAAGTGTACTTGACGGGTGTTAGAAAGGGAAGGGCAGAGTCTGGGGTAGGGCTCTTTATCAGGAATACCATTGCACGCAACATAGTTTCTGTTAGGCACGTAAATGAGCGAATGATGTGAGTAGATTTGTCAGTTGGAGGAATTAGGACAAGAATAGTGTCCGTGTATTCACCATGTGAGGGTGCAGATGAGGATGAAGTTGACAAGTTTTATGAAGCATTGAGCGACATCGTGGTCAGGGTCAACAGCAAGGATAGAAAAGTGCTAATGGGCGATTTCAATGCGAGAGTTGGGAATAGAATTGAAGGATACGAAAGGGTGATTGGTAAATGTGGGGAACATATGGAAGCTAATGGGAATGGGAAGCGTTTGCTCGATTTCTGTGCTAGTATGGGTTTAGCTGTTACGAATACATTCTTCAAGCATAAGGTTATTCACTGCTACACGTGAGAGTCTAGGGGTACCAGAACCATAATAGACTATATCTTAACAGACTTTGAATTCAGGAAATCTGTTAGGAATGTACGAGTTTTTCGCGGATTTTTTGATGATACAGACCATAAAGGGATCTGTAGTGAACTATCTCTAGGCCTAGGGTAGAGAAACTGAAATCTGTCTGCAAACGAATAAGGGTAGAAAATCTCTAGGACGAGGAAATTAGACAGAAGTACATGGATATGATTAGTGAGAAGTTTCGAACAGTAGACAATAAGCAGGTTCAGGATATAGAAAGTGAATGGGTGGCATAAAGGGATGCTGTAGTAGAAACAGCAAGGGAATACCTAGGAACAACTGTGTGTAAAGATGGGAAAAGGCGAACATTTTGGTGGAATGATGAAGTGAGAGCAGCCTGTAAACGTAAAAAGAAGGCTTATCAGAAATGGCTCCAAACAAGGGCCGAGGCAGACAGGGATTTGTACGTAGATGAAAGAAACAGAGCGAAACAAATAGTTGTTGAATTAAAAAAGAAGTCATGGGAAGATTGTGGCAATAACCTGGAAAGGCTAGGTCAAACAGCAGGGAAACCTTTCTGGACAGTAATAAAGAATCTTAGGAAGGGAGGGAAAAAGGAAATGGACAGTGTTTTGAGTAATTCAGGTGAACTCATAGTAGATCCCAGAGAATCACTGGAGAGGTGGAGGAAATATTTTGAACATCTTCTCAATGTAAAAGGAAATCATCCTGGTGGTGTTGCAAACAGCCAAGCTCATGGGGAGGAGGAAAAGGATGTTGGTGAAATTATGCTTGAGGAAGTGGAAAGGGTGGTAAATAAACTCCGTTGTCATATGGCACCAGGAATAGATGAAATTAGACCTGAAATGGTGAAGTATAGTGGGAAGGCAGGGAAGAAGTGGCTTCATAGAGTAGTAAAATTAGCGTGGATTGTTGGTAAGGTACCTTCAGATTGGACAAAAGCAGTAATTGCACCTATCTATAAGCAAGGGAACAGGGAGGATTGCAGCAACTATCGAGGTATCTCATTGATTAGTATACCAGGCAAAGTATTCACTGGCATCTTGGAAGGGAGGGTGCGATCAGTCGTTGAGAGGAAGTTGGATGAAAACCAGCGTGGTTTCAGACCACAGAGAGGCTGTCAGGATCAGATTTTCAGTATGCGCCAGGTAACTGAAAATGCTACGAGAGGAATAGGCAGTTGTGTTTATGTTTTGTAGATCTAGAGAAAGCATAAATGACATGGTACCGAGGGAAAGGATGTTCACTATACTGGGGGACTATGGAATTAAAGGTAGATTATTAAAATCAATCAAAGGCATTTATGTTGACAATTGGGCTTCAGTGAGAATTGATGGTAGAATGAGTTCTTGGTACAGGGTACTTACAGGGGTTAGACAAGGCTGTAATCTTTCACCTTTGCTGTTCGTAGTTTACATGGATCATCTGCTGAAAGGTATAAAATGGCAGGGAGGGATTGAGTTAGGTGGAAATGTAGTATGAAGTCTGGCCTATGCTGACGACTTGGTCTTAATGGCAGACTGTGCCGAAAGCCTGCAGTCTAATATCTTGGAACTTGAAAATAGGTGCAATGAGTATGGTATGAAAATTAGCCTCTCGAAGACTAAACTGATGTCAGTAGGTAAGAAATTCAACCGAATTGAATGTCAGATTGGTGATACAAAGCTAGAACAGGTCGATAATTTCAAGTATTTAGGTTGTGTGTTCTCCCAGGATGGTAATATAGTAAGTGAGATTGAATCAAGGTGTAGTAAAGCTAATGCAGTGAGCTCGCAGTTGCGATCAGCAGTATTCTGTAAGAAGGAAGTCAGCTCCCAGACGAAACTATCTTTACATCGGTCTGTTTTCAGACCAACTTTGCTTTACGGGAGCGAAAGCTGGGTGGACTCAGGATAACTTATTCATAAGTTAGAAGTAACAGACATGAAAGTAGTGATAATCATTGCTGGTAAAACAGATGGGTACAATGACAGGAGGGTACTCGGAATGAGGCGATAAAGGCTTATTTAGGAATGAACTCGATGGATGAAGCTGTACGCATAAACCGGCTTCGGTGGTGGGGTCATGTGAGGCGAATGGAGGAGGATAGGTTACCTAGGAGAATAATGGACTCTGCTATGGAGGGTAAGGGAAGTAGAGGGAGACCAAGACGACGATGGTTAGACTCGGTTTCTAACGATTTAAAGATAAAATATATAAAACTAAATTAAACCACAATACTAGTTGCAAATCGAGGATTGTGGCGACGTTTAGTAAATTCTCAGAGACTTGCAGACTGAACGCTGAAAGGCATAACAGTCTATAATGATAATGTATGTTATTAGCGTTGTGTTAGTCTGTACACCTCTTTTCATACGTTCCTTTGTTAATACTATATTTCATTGAAATGTTTTACCACAATATTATGTCTACTAGGAAATTGCTTTATATGTGTGCTACTTATAGAAAGTGATGTTATGATTAATAGCATATAGGACTGTCGCCCAGGTAGCAGATTCTCTATCAGTTGTTTACATAGCCTTCTTGTAAATTATTTCGAAGAAATTGGAAACTATTCCATTCCCGAATTGCTCTTCCTATGAATGGATACTTACCCCGATTAGTTCTTTACATTTACAGTACCTACCAACTTTATCTTCATAAAGTTAAACATTAGAATGAAATGCATTATCAATAAATGGAAGCATGTGGAACTAAACGAGGTCACAGTGCTAGTTGCAAATAGAGGATCGTGGAGCTACTTGATCAATTCACAGAAGCCTGCAGATAGAATGCTCAAAGGCAATAAGTCCGTAAGGAAGATGTGTGTATATACGTATATGGAAGCGCGTAAAAGGGAGTTAAGAAGAACGGCAGGGAACGAAAATAAATTTTGAAATGTAAATTACAGATACGATGAAAACCTGCATACCTTCTATTACGGAGCAAGCGACTTGACCAATCTACTACAAGAATACTTTTCAAAAACGCTTCTTTACATGACAGGTTATAACTGGCGTAAGAAAATGTAATCTCGAGCTTTTAATCCCAATTAGGTATTGATACTGAAGCTCATAGATTACAATCACGAAAGCTTAACATAAATCGTTGCCCATAAATCTTAAAACTCCCCTTATTACGCTTTTTGGTGATAATCAGCAGATGTAAGCACAGGAAAATAAGACAATCGAAATGAGTTTCATACATCTGACGATAGATAGCACCACACTCGAAAGCGAGAAGTCGCTGAAAAACAGTCTAGCCAACTTCGTATATCGCTGTCTAGCTCCGGGTAGCTACCTAGCGCTTGCGCGGAGGTGGTTGGACGCAAGCCAAAGTACCAGCCGATTTACACCCCCAGGTAGTTTACCTCCCGGGCAGCTGCCAGCCACTTTACCAGCAGATGGTAGAACCGGCCCTAAGAACGAAAGGCTTCCAAACAGAGAAGTAAGAGTTATGGTGTGGTGGCTAATGGGACTAGGCCCTGTATAAGAATAAGGGTCAGGGAGAGAAATATGACGAGAACCGTTGTTTACTTTGTAGGGGGGGGGGGGGGGATAATGGAAGAGCTGCAACTGTTAAGAGTTGGTAGGGAGACGGACGCAATTAGCGTAAAATATCTAGGAACAAGAAGTATATTTTTGCTATTTGCTTTACGTCGCACCAACACAGTTAGGTCTTATGGCGACGGTGGGACAGGAAAGGCCTAGAAGTGGGAAGGAAGCGGTCGTGGCCTTAATTAAGGTACAGCCCCAGCATTTTTCTGGTGTGAAAATGGGAAAACACGGAAAACCATCTTCAAGGCTGCCGACAGTGGGATTCGAACCCACTATCTTCCCGATGCAAGCTCACAGCTGCGCGACTCTATCTGCACAGCCAACTCGCCCGGTAAGGGTATATAAAGAAAACTAGAAAGATAGAAAGAATTCTACACACTCGTTAAATTATTGAATAAGTATTGGATTGCACCGGGAAGAACTAAACGTTTTTGGTATTAAAGTATTTGGCAAGATGAAATAGGAAAAAATTAAACAAGCATTAGTGAAAATAATTGCTAGTAGGGTTTAATATAATATTAAATATAGCAATAGATAAACTGTTGTCCTGTTGTGTCATTATTCTTTTTTTTTTTCCTGAAGGATTTGATGGTATTACAAATCTATACACCACAACAGAAGTCTTGAATACCGACAAAACGAGTATTCTGAGATATTCTATGCTGCACTGACATAAGTACGTTATTCATTAGACTATCACAAACAGGAAATTCGCAGTGTTTACGACAGGGATGTTTTCTCCTCGTATACTGGTCATGTTGAACTAATCTTGAGTGCTGTAGCAGATGGTGCGATGTCCCATATCACCAAACGCTATAGTCAGTTTGTGTTCAGCAGTAACATGCCACGCACACTAATACAAACATTTGACAGGATTCAGACAGTGGCTCTACTTTCGGCAGGCCATACACAGCAAGATGTTGCCGATCGGTTGAATGCCACACAAAGCAGCATGTCTTAGGTGTGGAGATAGTACAGAGAAACGGAAAATATGAACGATAGGCCTCGTTCTGGCCGTCCTCGTGTTACAACACCAGCCCAGGATTGTTATCTCCAAGCGTCGGCTCGCTGACGTCCAACATCAACTGCCAGGGTTCTTAGGAGTGACCTCTCCAGAGTAACCGGGGTGCGCAAAAGACTGCATGAGGTTGGTTTTCAGGCCAGAACGCCAATGAGAAGCTTTGCACTGAACCAACGGAACCAAGAGTATCGAAGGAACTGGACTCTTGTTTATCAACACTGGACCATTGCAGAATGGGATAATGTCATGTTTACCGATGAGACCAGGACTGGTTTGAGACCTGATACCCGACGTACAAGAATGTGGAGAAACTCTGGACAACGTCATCATACAGACATGGCCATGAAGTCCATTCATATACAGACGGAAGTGTTATGTTTTGGGCAGGAATAATGCTGGGACGGCGTGCCCCTATCATTCCTATCCAGAGTGCACTGAATGGCCCCCGATACATTCAAGAGGTTCGAGGGCCGATGACCAAGATGTTAGGCCCCTTTAAACAACAAGCAAAAGATTGTATAACCATTTGTGCGGCCCTTCTATTCGGGTGACAAGGCAAGACCGCCATCATGGGACAGTGTTGCGGTGTTTCCAAAGACACATCACCGGGCGAGTTGGCTGTGCGCGTAGAGGCGCGCGGCTGTGAGCTTGCATCCGGGAGATAGTAGGTTCGAATCCCACTATCGGCAGCCCTGAAGATGGTTTTCCGTGGTTTCCCATTTTCACACCAGGCAAATGCTGAGGCTGTACCTTAATTAAGGCCACGGCCGCTTCCTTCCAACTCCTAGGCCTTTCCTATCCCATCGTCGCCATAAGACCTATCTGTGTCGGTGCGACGTAAAGCCCCTAGCAAAAAAAAAAAAAAGACACATCATCACACGAATGGATTGACCTGCACAGTCTCCAGACATCAGTGCAATTGAACATGCATGGGACATGCTGAAAGTGACCATTTTAGAGCGTCCAAACCGAGCGGACAATCTTCAGAAAATTACGGAAGATGCAGTAGAGGATTGAGAATGTTTGACCTGAGACAGACTTGATGAATTCATCTGAAGCATGCAGCACAGGTTGGAAGAACTCATCAGTAAGCGGGGTAGTCATACACATTACCTAAGACTGCTAACACTGTGCGATGGACAGACTTTCAAAGTATTGTTGCCTGGACTTTATTTCAGAAGATACATTTTGTTTTGCTTGTTCGGTATATAATGTTCAAATTTGTTTATTTAGAGGGTAATATGCTTATTTTGTTAAATGTTAATTGTAAAACTACCAAATGGTTGACTGCAAGAATCCAATGTAGCCGTATCAATGTTATTCCAAACTTTTGCCGATCCCACGATCTAGGGGTAGCGTGCCTGCCTCTCACCCGGAAGCACCGTGTTCCATTCCTGGCCAGGACAGGGAATTTTTACCTGGACATGAGGATTGGTTCGCGGTCCACTCAGCCTACGTGATTACAATTAATTGAGGACGGTCAGATGGCGAGCCGGATCTTAAAAAGAACAAAACAAGAATAACGGCCGAGAGGATTCATCGCACTGACCATGCGTCACCTCGTAATCTGCAGGCCTTAGGGCTGAGCAGCAGCCGCTTGTCAGGCCAAGGTCCATCAGGGCCTAAGCGCCATGGGGCTTGGTTCTTAATCTATTCACTGTAATTTCAGATGGTAATAAAATAACGGTATGGGAATAAATATTCATTTCTGCAATGGTAAAACCAACAGATTACTTGCCTCTTTCTGGACTGTGCGTTTTCATTGAATAGAAAGAAATTGTTAAGTCTGTCTCCTTAGCTAAATGGTCAGCTTAGTAGCCTTCGATTCAGAGGGCCTTGGGTTCGATTCCCGACCGGGTCGGGATTTTAACTTTGGTTGATTCCTCTAGCTCCGTGGCTAGGTATTTGTGTTCGTATTAACACACATGTGTATTTACATACTACACATCGCAATACAAACCACCACAGACATGCAACATATATGTAGCAATAGAAGAAACGAAGTAATAAGCAAACAAACCCTAAATCCCATGGCACAACAGTCTTGATGGATCTACCAAGTGACCGCCGTCAGATAGTTCCTCAATTATAATCACGTAGGCTGAGTGGAACTTAACTCGGGGCCGGCAGAGGAAACAAATAAGTGCACAAAATATGAGTAAATACAGCTCAGTATCAGTCAGTCAGTCAGTCAGTCAGTCAGTCAGTCAGTCAGGAATAGAGAAAACGTGCGTATGTAAAGTATGCGCACCCCTTCAAGTCTCTTTGAAAACGAAAATAAGATTTTGGTTGATTTTTCACACCATTGAACGTCCATACATTGTGCACACATAGCCAGACGTACTGAGGTAATTTCATATCTATATATTTAAAAAAATATAAAAAATAAAGTTAGTCAGTTCGGTCATTCTATCCGGTCGATTTCCTTCATTTTTTTAAAACTGAAAGCTATTCATGCACAGATTTCTCATCAGGCACTATAAATCACTTAACTTCCGCCTTCCGAAATTACTTGATTTTTCAATATTTTGTCCCTTTGAAGCAATCATATCTTTGGTTCTAATTTAGGTACGGAGTTCGTTTTGGCCTAAGAATACTCAGTGGATCATGCTCTTTCATTTCAGCTCTTAACTATATAAATTGGTTTATCCTGAGGAAAGTTATGAGTGCACATTCAAATTGACGTCTCATTTCTTCAACATGTTTTCTCATTGAAGCAATCATATCCTTCGATCTAATTGAAGTACGCAGTTCGTTTTGGTATAAAAATACTCAACGGAAAAAGCGCCTTTCTTTTGAGATAATAACTACTTAAATTGGTAGATTATAAGAAAAGTTATGAGTACATTTGTCTCCATGACGAAGATCTTTGGAGGACATTTTAACAGTTCGGCGCGTAGTGTTGTTCCAAGGAACGTTTAATTCAATTTCTTTGTGTGATGTATTTTCAAGTGTTTTGTTGACATACAATCACATTCTGTTACATCAGATCATGTGTTTTATTTCATTAACTCGAAACTTTGCATGCATGTATGTTAGGTATTCAGCCCGAAGGCTGGTTTGATCGTCCACAGTTCCGCCAACAGATGTCATAGATAACCTAGGCGTCACTGAGGATAGTAACGAACAACATCATACTTTATACATTGCGGGCGGAGCCAGCGGGAAACTGCTAGTTAAACTGAAGCTTCAAAAAAATTCTGATAAGAACAACTTTAGTTCCTATCACAACCCAGTCTACTGACTACAGTCAATCTAATACTGTCACTCCACTGGCGCTACGGGTGTTTCACTATTTGTTTTCATTACACTGATGGTTCCTTCGTGTCTAAAACGGCTAGACATCGACCTTTACCGCTGCTCCTGTGTTCAAACCTTGTGATAAAATGTAAGGTTTCTGCTGGATAAAGGAGAGGTCGGACAGGCCTTCAACGTGATCTCCAGTTTCCCCATGTCCCTTTAATTCTAGTGATGCTCCATTTATTCATTACTGGGCGAGGTGAACGTGCGGTTGGGACCTCAAAGCTGTGAGCTTTCATCCGGGAGATGGTGGGTTCGAACCTCATTGTTGGCAGCCCTGAAGATGGTTTTCCGTGGTTTCCCATTTTCACACAAGCAAATGCTGGGGCTGTACCTTAATTAAAGCCACGGCCGCTTCCTTCCCCCTCCTAGTAATTTCCTATCCCATCGCCGCAATAAGACCTATCTGCGTCGGTGCGACATAAAGCCAATTGACTCATTTATTCATTTATCATCGCCTCGGAGACGGCTGAAACCTTCCCAGCCGACACGTTCCTCTTCCTCGATGTTAGTTGGGACTTCCTCACTTGACCGGCACTTCCCTAGAATAGTGGTACCGGGGGAGTTGGCCGTGCGGTTAGGGACGCGCAGCAGTGAGCTCGCATCCGGGAGATAGTGGGTTCGAATCCCACTGTCGGAAGCCCTGAAAATGATTTCCGTGGCTTCCCATTTTCACACTAGGCAAATGCTGGGGCTGTACCTTAATTAAGGCCACGGCCGCTTCCTTCTCATTCCTAGGCCTTTCCCGTTCCATCGTCGCCATAGGACCTATCTGTGTCGGCACGAGATAAAGCAAAAAAAGAAAAAAAGATCAGTGGTAGAGAGTGCGGCCACTGGATTCTAAGATCATGGGTTCGAAACGGTAGAGGTAGTCGATTTCTGAAGGCTACAAAAGAATATCCTCAACACTACACGTCGTACGATGTCGGCATATTCAAGATCTGTGGTGGCACATTTGGTGTCTACCCGACGAAATTAATGAAAAATGGAAAAGCTCAGTCATAGGCCACCAAGCAGAGTTTAGGTTCACTATTGAGATCTGACAGAGTATAACGAAACGTCGAAATTGGCATGCAGGCAGGCTAGATGGCGTCACCTCAATATGCCGACACCTCGTAGCTGAGGCTATGCGATTATTATTTTCGTTAACATTTTCCTTGCAATTTGCTTCTAGATGTTTGCATGACGTTGAAATTAATGCGAGTGTTGCGTTTTGCTTCTATGCTTGTATGGTTTATGTGAGTGCGGCATTCTTTGCGTAAGAGTAAATCAATTCAGTTCAGGTAATTTTAACCAGCGAAATAATAACCTACATGGGTAAATTAGAAATTAAAAGGTGTGGACCGAACATACCAGATGTGATTATCGAAAAAGTTACAGAAACTGATAAGAAAGGGCACTGGCATAAGATTAAGAGAGAAGCGTACGGAACACGCAATTGGCTGTGTGGATGAGGATATAGGAATAAGCCTTTCTGTTTCCTCTACTTACTGTTCAAAAAAGAAAAGAGTGTATGGGATTCAACCAGGTACACACCCCTTGTTCACTTGGGTGAAAAAATAAACAAACAGGGACATTTTCATGCACAGGAAAATGTGATTATGAATGTACTCTAGGCTAGGCCGTGCCAATGGTTTCCGCTCATCGCGAATCGATTAAGAAGCAGATTGAGCAAGTCAAAGCACGTACATACACACTGCCGACAGCGTGAAGTTTAGGAGAACTAAGTGTCATTGTGTGGTAGCTATGAAAGCGAAACTTCTGATAATCCTGGGATTTTCAGGGGATTCGTGAACTTTATAACTTATATTGACAATGCAGTGAAAGAGCGTCTGGAAGGTGCTACGGTTTTAAAAGGTTCACACACTGTTCAAAATAAATTTCTAGTTCTTGATTGCATGCTGAACGTGTGCAGAGATGAAATATTTAATTAGATGTATGCCAACGAGCTCGATAGCTGCAGTCGCTTAAGTGCGGCCAGTATCCAGTAATCGGGAGATAGTGGGTTCGAACCCTACTGTTGGCAGCACTGAAGATGGTTTTCCGTGGTTTCCCATTTTCACACCAGGCAAATGCCGGGGCTGTGCCTTAATTAAGGCCACGGTCGCTTCCTTCCCATTCCTAGGCCTTTCCTATCGCATCGTCGCCCTAAGACCTATCTGTGTCGGTGCGACGTAAAGCAAAATAGCAACACATATATATGCCGCTCATTATTTGGTGGTTATAGCTGATGAAACGACAGAGTTTCTACTTTAGGTACAACAAATATTAACTGTTTATACACTAGTGTCCAAAAGTTAAGCATAATCACTAAACGAGGCCATAACGCCTGATGAAATGAAATGTCGTATGGCTTTTAGTGCCGGGATATCTCAGGACGGGTTCGGCTCGCCAGGTGCAAGTCTTTCTATTTGACTCCCGTAAGCGACCTGCGCGTCGTAATGAGGATGAAATGATGATGAAGGCAACACATACACCCAGCTCCCGTTCCGTAGGAATTAACCAATTAAGGTTAAAATCCCCGATCCGGCCGGGAATCGAACCCAGGACCCTCTGAACCGAAGGCCAGTACGCTGACCGTTCAGCCAACGAGTCGGACATAACGCCTGATAGGAATGTCAGACGGATTGCTGAACAAACGGAAGCTGGCTCTCACACCTTATGTCACACAACTTGTCCAAAAAAAAAAAAAAAAAACAGTTTCAGAAAGGTTCTGATAGCTAAGGTACACCTTTGACAACAACTAACAAAAGTTGGCAATGTCTTCCACAACAATATATGCTGTTAATAGGGTGTATGGTTACCCCTAACGGCCACACATGATTCGCAGCGACGTGGCATGCTCTCCCCAAGAGCTCTTGTGGCAGACGATACCATTCCTCCGAAAGGGCAATGCGAAGGTATTGGATGGTCCTTGGTGGAGACTGGCGGGATACAATTCGCCTCCCCAATGCATCCCAGGCATGTTCTATAGGATTCAGATCCGCAAACCTCGCTGGCCAGTCCATGCAATGAATGTGTTCCCCAGCCAGAAATCCATCCACCAGAACAGCGCGGTGCGGTCGGGCATTATCGTCCATTAAGAGGAAGTCTGGACCAACCACACCCCCTGAAGAGTCGAACATGTAGTCTCAGTACCTCATGCCTGCATCTCCGAGCGTTAACAGTGTTCCTCGGACAACCCATGAAGATGTGCAGGTCCGCACGGCCATTCAACATGATGCCACCCCACACCATGACGCGACCACCACCATACTGGTCCCGTTCCACCATGTTCCTGTGGTTGTATCGGCTACCCGGTTCTCTCCAGATTAATGTGCGACGGGAATCGTTCTGCAAATTGAAGCGGGATTCATCTGTGAAGAGCAGATGCCTCCATTCATTCATGGTCCAGTTTCGATGTGAACGGCTCCACAGTAAACGGGCCCGTCACTGTGCTGGAGTGAGCGGGACGCACACCGCTGGACGTCGGGCGAACAGCCCTGCTGTTCTGAGCCTCCGGTACACAGTTTGCCGGGAAACGGCAACCCCTGAGACGGCTGTCACCCCTGAGACGATTGTCTTGCAGGTGCACTCCGATTTCGTCGGGGGGTTAAGGCCAGATATCGGTCCTGATGTGTGGTGGTTACCCTTGGTCGACCTGGTACTGGCCTACGACTAACGTAACCTGTGTCTCGAAATCGTCTGCAAAGCCTGGAAATGACACTTTGTGGCATACTCAAGGATACGGCGACTTCGGTCTGTATCTGGCCTGCTTCCAGGCGGCCGAGTATTCTACCCTGCAAAACGGGGTCCAAATGGCGTCGTTGTGCCATTATGTTGTCACGTTCACCACGAGGCTACACTCAGCACACTATAACAGGCCAAACACGACTGAGGGAATGTGGGGCGCAGGCACTGGCTGTGTTTACCTTGCGGTTACGCCGCTAGTCAAAACAGGGAACACTCCTATACAGAGCTAACACGTAAGGTTGGTAGGTGCGTATGTCGTGCGATTTGTGGTCTATTTCCTGTTGCCCTGCTTAATCGTAACTTATGCTTAACTTTTGGACACTAGTGTAGACACAAAGTTGGGCGGGAACCGGTGGAAGGTTCAGGTGTTCTCTCAACACGAAGACTCAACTTGCGGAGTCTATTTTTGAAACTGTTCATGCAGAATTAGAACTGCACATGGGTAATGAAAGATAAAAGGTTATTGGACAATGCTATGATAGAGCGGCATTATTAAGCAGGGGAAGAAACGGGATGCTGGCCAGAATAAACGAGATTCACCCTCTATCCAATTATGTCTATTGTTACACCCATCAGTTCAATGTAACTTTACGGAAAGTAGCATCTATGAATAGTTCGTGTAGGATCTTCTTTTCCAACTAAACCACTTTCCCAGCATTCTTTCCTCGATCAGCACAGAAAACGAAAATTTTAGATTCGCTGGTAGGGAAGATGTTTCCGGAAACTATAACTACCAGGTGGAATTTCCCAGCTTGTACGGTCCAAATGGTATATGAAAACACAGACATTTTAATAGATGTCTCCAAGAAATTGTTAATTCAGCTCATGTTGGTGATGTCACGAGGCGGGAGAGCTCCGGGGTTCTGTCCAGGTTGAGTGATACGGAGTTTATATTTTGGTTAACATTCTTTCGCCGATTGATGCCACATGCAGGCTTTATTTTCAAACTACTGCAGCACAGAAATATCGGTCCAGTTGTATTGAAAGACATTTTTATAATTCCGATGGCACGTTGAGAATGTCAGGGATTGCACCACGAACTTGGACGGTGATATATCCTTCCATGATCAACTCGTACAAAAGAGACGAAAAACCTCCGATCATTCAGCAACTGCTTAAGAAGTGTGTGGCGTAATAACTGTTCACATGGGAGAACGATTTTCATTCCGTTATCACTTACTGACTCCTAGTCTGGTCGATGCGCGTTCGGTTTGCAATCTATTCACACTCTTTTCCAGAAAGAGAATTAAATACAGGGGCGCATATGTATCCCTGTCTAAATTAGACAGCTGAAGACTAGAAGTATTGTACACATTATTTTCAAAAAGCTGGTGGGGCCGTATCCATGTTGCAGTTTCTGCTCCACTAAGAACTAGACAGACACATTTCAACAAGTATAGTCTATGCATTTCTGACACAACCCCAATGACGACAACGGAGCCTGAGAGGTGCTTTTCTACTCAGAAACGAATGAAAACGTTTCCGAGGAACACTACGACTGGGGAGTGACTGTCAGCTCTGGCTATGCTTGCTGGTGAGAAAATATTTGCCAGCAACATCAGTGACTTCAACTGCAAAGTGACTGAAACATTCGCAAGTTTGAAGGACAAATAGATTGTATTCCTGAAGAAATAATCAACATCAACGTTGAGTTCCTAACCTAAAAGCTATTACTTAAAAGCATGATCTATTGATGTTTGCTGTATTATTTGCTAAACTGTTTAAAATGCTGCCTATTATTTCCAAAATGAGATGCGTTAACGTGTGATAGAATAGAACCCCAATTATCAGAGATCCGGATTGCCACCCGTCCAGTTTTCGGCGGGGCTATCCCGGAATGTAACACGTTGTCCCGGGCAAAGGGCACCGGGACACACTTTTATCCCATGTAACGTCGGATTTGAACTTTAAATGCACTGCAGGCATAGACAACATACACAGCGGCCGCTGACATTCATAGTTACCGAGAAGAGTAGGCTCCTGCTTACACGTGGCTAAGTTTTACTAGCCTTGCAGCTCCGCATTCGGGAGGCGGAGGTGCTGATCCACACCGTTGGCTGTCCTGAGAATGGATTTTTATTCCCCTGCACTAAGACGAATGCCGGGACATAATTATATAGGCCACGGTCGCCACCCCATCACCTTCTCCGCACCTCAAATTACCACTTCATATTCATCTCCTTGGCCTGGGAGACGGTGTAACACTCTAGGAGGTCTAGTGTACTAATTTAGTGTACGGAATGAAAAGTTAGTAGTAGTAGTAGCAGCATTCACTGTTAACCAGGAGTAAGACGAAAGAATACTGCGCGCACTCCCTTCCATTTTCCACTAGCCCTTTGTTAACACTACTAATTTTGCAGTGCATTGCATCGCACATTGCAAGACACAGTTTCGTCATTTATCCGATGCCAGCGAAGATGTTAACGATCCAGGTATCCCTTCAAGTTCTGCTATGTCTACAAGGCAGACACCTCACAAATTACCGGGCGAGTTGGCCGTGCGGTTAGGGGCGCGCAGCTGTGAGCTTGCATCCGGAAGATGCTCGAGTGTTCGAGTCCCACTGTCGGCAGCCATGAAGATGGTTTCCCATTTTCACACCAGGCAAATGCTGGGGCTGTACCTTAACTAAAGCCGCTGCCGCTTTTCTCCCACTCCTAGGCCTTTCCTATCCAGTCATCGCCATAAGACCTATCTGTGTCGGTGCGACGTAAAGCAAATTGTAAAAATCCTCGCAAATTGCCACCGAAAAAGGAAGTTAAACGGTACACCTCTTTCAACAAAGACTGGTTGGAAGACAAGCACTTTGCCAAATGGCTTATAAAGGAAAACGACTTGACAACAAAACGTATATTTTTTGCCGTCACATTTTCCATAAAATTTCAGGGCAAAAAGCTGCAGTCGATCATAAAAATAGCAAAAACACGTCTCATCGGAATTGCAACGGCGTAAAAATCAAACTATTACCACTTTTCTTGTGAAGAAACAGACATCAGCAGAGGATGCTGTCTATCACAGCCAATGTTACAATTCGCTGGATTGCCAAATGAAATTAAACCATTCTATATTTGCAGACAGTAACAATGCAACATTTTTCTGTATCATCTGATGCATCAAATCGAGGAAATATTAAATCTTTCCCATATGCAGCGCAATATTTTGATGTGAAATGTGGAATTCGTCGGATACTCCTTGACTTTTATGAAGATTTTAAAGAGACGCATAATCATAAGATATTTCCTGTGCAGTGAAGAATATTTAGGAAGCAATACTTTTCATGTGATGAAATAAGTGCATACCCGTGAATAATGACAAGAACAATTCCGTTTTCGTGTTACTTAAAAAGGAAAATTCATCTATCGTGAAAGCAAACTGCAACTACCATGTTATAAACAACGCCATCACACATGGGCTTCAAACTATTCACCACGATATCGAAGCTTTGAACCTCTAGATTTACTGTGAGTTTGGTATTTCAATATGTTTTACATCCTTGCCAGCATTTCCCTTAAAGAAGAACAGGGGGATTTTCAGCTACAGTGGGGATCTGTTTCAAAGGTTGCAGACAAACCAAACCTGGACAAGGTCTGCATACCCCGGACTTGACACAATTAAATCAGACGACCAGATCTGGGTAGATTTTTCCAAGCGCAACAGCACCATTGACGTCTCCCATTCCCAAATGTTGAGGCGAATATCATTCATATTTTCAGTTCCTATTAATAGCGCACTTGCTGAAAAAAACCTTCAGCTTAATGAAGAATCAGTGGTCGGATGAAAGAAAAGGGATGTCTATGGACTTAGTGAAGAGAGAACTGTTCTGAAAGTTGCATTGCGTTTTTCAATGGCCTAAAAGAGAAAGAATGAAGGATTTCGGAATGCAGGGAAGAAAAACGATAATTATACATGGAAACATTGTAATTGTGTATTCAAACTAAGGACATGTTCTTAATATTGATTTCTTTAAATGTTAGTATCTTTACAGTGGTTATCATATTCTTCCGTTTAAAAATGTGTATGTCTTAATCGCATTATGATTGTTTCAAAGAACGATTCTCTTAGGAACACTGAATCTTTTTTAAAAATCTCAGATTAATTTTAATGTCTTGTGTTCCTGGATGCTTCTGGGTGGGAGGTATTGTCCAACGGAGGGATTCTTGAAAGATGGCAACCCTAGCGGAGACTGTTGCTTTCATTTCGGAAACAACTATGTATTTAAACATTCGACAGGTAAATGTGGACACATTACTTTTATGCTTCTCGTCATACTAAGAGCAATCCGTGCTATATAAAAACCAAGAATAGTGCTCACATCCTTTGATGTTCGCTACAATACAACATTGCAGCAAAGCTGCTGTGGATCTTAGTTTTGTTGTACACTCAAAGATTAGCCTAGGATGAAATGGATAGTAGATTATAAGGTATCTACCATTTACCAACAAGAACGTTGGTGTGAACACCTAGACATTTTTTTCATGAGCCACCACTGCAAGTCTCGACTAAAAGTTGTAAAGCAAAGCTATCTCGGAAACCAAGCAGAGTTTGTTTGCCAAATATATTCTTATATAAAGTTGACACACTCTATATCGATACTTTAAGCATGGGCAGTTTGAGAAAATATTTCACAGAAATGTATTTCTTCAAACATATTCAACGTTTCTGTTTACAAACCTGTTGACAATGAAATAGCACAGGACAAGGGAACAGGAGTTCTTGGCCCATCTGAAAGAAAAGTACACTGAGTATTACAGTATCAAGTAGCGAACAGTTAAGATTAACTTAAATATTATATTTAAGTGGTCCGCCTATTCAATACATATATAACTTATTACATCTAGTACATGTTTCGTCCCCTAAGGGATATCATCAGCTAGAATAAACTACAATAATATATCAGAATACAAAAATTACATTATTAAATTGGAAAGACACATTAAGACACTTTTGTATGCTAGGACATTTAAAATAAAATATTGGCAAACTGTGTTAAAGTTGCAAGTCATATAATCAATAAAACTGGTTGAATTGTTCATTAAAATCTTGATGATAAAGTTCGTGGGAACTAACAGTTGTATTCATTAGATCTTAAAATGATCGTTGTTGTGAATAAAAACTGTTGATTTAAAATATTTCTTGATGAAAGATCTTTCACCAAGAGAACTTTAACAAAGTTTGCCATTATTTTATTTTAAATGTCCTAGGATACAAAACTGTTTTTAATGTGCCTTTCTAATTTAATAATGTAATTTTTGTATTCTGATATATTGTTGTAGTTTATTCTAGCTGATGATGTCCCTTAGGGGACGAAACATGTACTAGATGTAATAAATTAATATGTACTGAATAGGCGGACCACTTAAATATAATATTTAAGTTATTCTTAAATATTCGCTACTTGATTTTGTAATGAATACCGGTACGGGATTATTATCTAAAATGAAGATGTTAAAGCGTGTTACATGTAGAGTATTACAGTATTTTAACAACTAAAAGAATATCCCATAATGCTTGGCCAGGCTGAATGACTTAGGCGGTGGTGGCTGTGCGGTGTTACTTGAAGGTGCTTTAATACGGCAGCCTCCTCTCAGTAGATTTGCTAGCACTTGAAAGGACTTCTGTGGGACAAAATTCAAGCACTGTCTCCGAAAACCGTAAACGCAGTTAGTGGAACATAAAAATAACACTATTACATATCTCCCTGGCATCCTCGATAGGATTATTTAACTGGCCAGAAGGCTAATTTGTTACAAATTTTCTACGGCTACGTTTACGCTCTGTTTCGGGCATTCCTCTAACATACTCTGCATATACTGGATGGAGCTTGACTGTACGGATGAACGGGTTTTGTAGGATGCTGAGGCAGGGTCAAACCGAGGGATTGCTAGTTGTTTAACGCCGCACTACCACAATGAAGGTTCTTGGCGACGCAATAATAGGAAAGGGCTAGGATTGGGAAGTAAGCGGCCGTGGTCTTAATTATTGCACAGCCCCGGAATTTACCTGGTGTTAAAATGGAAAATCAAGGAAAACCATCTTCAGGGCTGCCAACGGTGGGATTCGAACATACCATCTCCCGAATGCAAGCTCATAGGTACGCAACCTTAAACGCACGGCCATATCGCTCGGACCTTAATGTACTAAAATGATAACAGCAAATAACATGCCTACGTTTAAACTAGATAGTATGCCTACCAAATGACGAGCCTGATTAACTGGGAAAAAGAATATCTTTAAAAAATGACAGACATGGTCCCCGCATCGTGAATATTATCGACCCTCTCAAAACTGGGACAACAAAAAAGAAGAAAAACGAACGTACGAACTGACACTACAGTCTTTTTACATTAGTTAGATACGTGAAAAAAAACACACACTCTCTCTCACTCTCTTTTCCAGTTAGTTCCCGACTGTTTACGGATGTTCCTAGTCAATTATGTCTTGTTAAAATCTAGGGGCTTTACGTCGCACCGACACAGATAGATCTTATGGCGATGATGGGATAGGAAAGGGTTAGGAGTTGGAAGGAAGCGGCCGTGGCTTTAATTAAGGTACAGCCCCAGCATTTGCCTGGTGTGAAAATGGGAAACCACGGAAAACCATTTTCAGGGCTGCCGATAGTGGGATTCGAATCTACTATCTCCCGGATGCAAGCTCACAGCCGCGCGCCTCTACACGCACGGCCAACTCGCCCGGTAATTTGTTAAAATCAGTGGTGTAACTACTTCAACCTGACAGCAAGGAAAGAGCACATCCACATTGAGATTTCACGACCATTTAATACATGGATGTTTATCTACACTTTGCCAATAAAAGGGATCACTTCAATGCTTTTAAATATTTACATTATAGAATACGGAACAAACTGACCTAAACGCAGCCTGTCACTTTCCTAACATAACAGAACTAGACAAGTTTATTTAAAAAAAGTGTGTATTGGACAAACACGTATTAAAGAGTAAGACAAATATTCCACTATGAAAAGCCATAACACGGAACGAGGTATATATCCAGTTCGACGCTGATTCTTGGTACGAGAGTCCGCCCTTTTTTTTTTTTTTTTTTTTTTTTTTTTTGTCGGGATGTGTACTCAGGCAGGATACCCATATCATCCTGAATAAAGCTAGAGACGACAGGGCTAAATTTCTCATTCCCAGAGATGACTGTCGTATTATTCACTATATCAATAACTGATTTTCTTTCTCCCCCTGCTTATTAGGATTACAAAATGTGGACTGCTCCAAGCTCGAATAAGACACAACAGATTAATCTAAAGTATTTAGCTATGAACAGTTCTGAAAACATTCAGCTCGGGTGCGCTTACTCTTAATAACACTTTCAGGGTCAGACTCCTCGTCATATAATCCGAATGGGCGACTTAAATAGGCCAAAGAAAGACAGACAAAGGAAGCTAAAAAAATTAACAAAGAACAGTTCTGAAAATATTCAGCTCGGGTGCGCTTTCTCCTAATAGTACTTTCAGGGTCAAACTCTTCCATCATATCATCCGAATGGGTAACTTGAATAGGCTGTTAGTATTCCAAACTCCGTTGTTTACTCACAGATGTCCTTGTACGGAATGCAGCAACAGTTTCATTTACACGTGATGACAGTCGGCCTTCTACTCTAATGGGCGTCTTACCTAGCACATGCAGTATGATCAGCAGCATACACGTACGATAACACTACGTGCTAAGCTGACTTCTCCACACAGAGCCTAACGCCCAAACTCATATCAACACCCGGGCTGAATAGCTCAGGTGACAGAGCGCAGGCTTTCCGAGTCCGTGGGTTCGATCCCAGCTCAGTCCCGTAGTTTGAATATCCTCAAATACGCCAGCCTCGTGCTGGTACGTCTACCTGCAAGTAAAATAACTCCAGTAGGACAACATTTCCGGCACCTAATTATTATTATTATTTCATGCCGACTGATGCGCAAAAAAAAGATACCCTTGTAGGGTTCACCTGCTCTCCTAGAAATGAAAATGTTATCTTGGAGTACTTTTTACGAGTCGAACGCAGTTTGAGTTGGAATGATACGCTCCCAGTGGTGCTCGAACTTCCTTAACTTGTAGCACGTTGTTTTGTGATGTGCAATAATGTAGCATATCCATAAAATAGGTGGAAATTCTACTTGCTTCGACCGGGCTGAGTGGCTCGCCTGGCTCAGTCCGATGGTATTTGAAGGTGCTCAAATACGTCAGCCTCGTGTCGACAGATTTACTGGCACGTAAAAGAACTCCTGCGGGACTAAATTCCGGCGCCTCGGCGTCTCCGAAAACCGTAAAAGTAGTTAGTTGGACGTAAAGCAAATAACATTAAAAATGTATTATTCCATCGTGTACAAAAATAAATGTATAAATATAATTATGCAGCAGTGTTATCTGATTGAGTGAAATATACTGTATCAAAATCAACTGTTAGATATATTCCCCCTTCCGTGACTCGGGTCAATCGTTCCAGTAGTTTTCGAGCCTATCCGGAACAAACAAAACGGACACCATCTCATTTTTAGTAATAGTATGGATGACCCGCATGAACTTTATTCTGAATTAGAATATTTATATATTTACAATATTTACACGATTTACTAGTCCAGTAATATTTCAGTTACAGCAGGAGCGCATTGTCCTTGCATGCAAGGCATTCATTGCATGCGTTATGATAAGGTAAAGAACTGAAGTACGATTTATTTCAAGTATTAACGATTTCATCTCTCAGAAGTTCAAAATTTCCGCGCAACCGTACTAGTTCCGTTGCTGGACTACGTGTGATGCTGGTGTAGTCTCGCCATCTATTCCACACCAGATAGAAAGAAAGAAAAAAAGAAAGAAAGAAAGAAAGAAAGAGACAGCAAATGGAGAAGTTAAGGATGTAAGACTTTCAATCTTAAAATTGCATTCGGTGACAGACATAGTTCTGGAACCCTCCGAATCATGTCGCTACAATTGAAACTTGGTCAGACTTTGTCACCCCATACACCACAGTAACTATATGTACAGTGTGGCCAAGTCCAGTAGAGACGCCATGTTTTAGCCAAGTACTCAGTCAGCTGATAGATGAAGGAGAATTATATTATTATTGTTTCAATAAAGAATAGACTAGCTCAATGTTTTAAGATGTTATTTATTTTGCTTATGCTGTGTGTATATAGGCCTATCAGTATTTGTTATATTCAGAGTCTGACCATCTGACTTGAGACTTCATAATTTAGATGTATACGTCGCATAGACCTACAAGTCACAATATTATTGAAGAGCTTAGAAATTCTGTGTAAATAGCTACGCCTATAGTAACATTTTTATTATAATACATGTGGCATAAATAGTAATGTCATTGTCTTCAATAATCAATGTGATGACTGAAAAGTTAGCCCACCTTTAAATGAAAAAAATAGCATTACCATATTCCAGGTTACATGGTTTTACGTATCAGTATAAACAATGCAGTATCATCAAACTATATATCGAAATATACAGTTTTATATATGACGTATCGGTATGTATATAACTTAACACACGCAGGAGATAGAAAGTAATATGCTTAGTTAAACGATGGGTAGACAAAATTGTATTACCTAGCTCCATATTTATGCTAACATAATACAAGTTAATATACCATAACATTTTACTTGTGGCACTAATAGAAATAATAAGGAAAACCTGCTACTCTTTAGTGGTGGAAACAAGCAACTGCCATGGTCCCCCAGTTGTTGTGTATAGTTCTCCTTTAATGAAAACAAGCAGTTATCCTGGTCCCGGAGTACAAGCAACTGCCATGGTCCCCCAGTTGTTGTGTATAGTTCTCCTTTAATGAAAACAAGCAGTTATCCTGGTCCCGGAGTACTTGTATTCAGGACTCAATTACCGACCACCCGCGATTAGATCCCCGTGATGTGCGACTAATTCTGTGCCCCAGTTCGGTTCATACTGGTAGATATCCGCTGTATTTTAAACATTCTATTACCTTCTATCGGTTTTGCCAATGCATTGTTATTACTGTAATCATTACCTTCTTTTCCTACCGCTCTTTCAAGGGTTGTAGGTGGGAACAGCGTCACACGTGTGGATTTGGCTCTGTTTAACGGCCGGATGCCCTTCCTGACGCTAATACTATATGGATGGATGTAATCACTACTGTGTGTTTCTGTGGTGATTTGTAGTATGTTATGTTGTCTGAATATGAAGAGGAGAGTCTTGGGACAAATACAACTGGGAATCGAACGCGGGACACTCTTAGCCGATGGGCAGTACGCTGATCATTCAGGCACGGAGTCAGACTATTATCATCATTAAGATGTATGGGAAAACTCAGCTTGATGCTAGGTGGCACTTATAACCACGTCCTTTAAGAGATGAATAGCCATAAAAGTTTGAATTCGAAAATATATCTATCATAATATCTCACACGGCCTCTGTGGCTCAGACGGCAGCGCGTCGGCCTCTCAGCGCTGAATACCGTGGTTCAAATCCCGGTCACTCCATGTGAGATTTGTGCTGGACAAAGCGGGGGCGGGACAGGTTTTTCTCCGGGTACTCCTGTTTTCCCTGTCATCTTTCATTCCAGCAACACTCTCCATTCTCATTTCATAGCATCTATCATTCATTAATAAATCACTTTGGGAGTGGCGACCCCATCGTACTAACAGCCTATATCTGGTTCACTCATTACATCCCTGACCCGGTCAATGACTGGAAAACAGGTTGTAGGTTTTCATTCAATATCTCACACGGTGAAAATGAATGAGATTTGAAGTAAATGATCGGGAGTGAACATTCCTGTAACTTTTGTTATGTACAGGTTTTATATAAAACAGATTTTTCGGGGATATTAGGAAATTTGTGAATAATATGATCGTGAAAATCTATTATTTTTCCTTACACGGTAAAGCGCACGAAACGTAAAAGATAGGAAATTATATTCGAAACAACTTTCGTTATATACATGTTTTCGATAAGGCGAACATTACTAACATAACATTACTAACCCATTTTGGTATTATTGTTACCATTATAATCCATGAGACAACTCTACTCGTTGCTTGAAGCGTCTTATAACGTGCTACTTTCAGAGCTGAAAACAAACAATTATTGTCCAATTTCATTTTAAAACCCTTTCTGGGCCTGTTTCTGCATCTATAAGCATAACAAAACTTCAAAACTCAGACCTCACAAATACGTAAATTCACATACATTTCGAAACTAATAACTAATAACACAAAATAATCTTCCGTGTTTAATAAAAAAAAAGCATATTTTCGGTTGTATTAAGGCTGAAACAGGTAGCCTGTACTTCGCTGAAATTGCATAATGAGGTGATCTTACCCTTTGCAGAATACATACGTTTAAATCTGCTGACGGGACATTTCGCTAAAACATGACGGAGCCAGTCAGAATGAAGAACTCGTTGGCCACACTGTACATATAGAGTCACTGTAAATCACAGACATACAGTAAACAGACATGCAGCGCCCTATCTTTTAGCACTGGAGCAAGTGAAGCCGGAAACTTTCGGCCCTCGCCATCTTACGTCACTACAGATCTACTGTAAACATGTATGTTACTGTGTTACGTGCAGTTTTCGTTTATGTTGTTTTTATGTGCATTTCACGTAATTTTTTGGCAAACTACTGTGTGGCAGAATGGTGAATACTTGCGTAGTGTTTGGGTGTGGTTTTTCCTATTCACGCTAAAGAAGGAATAGGAGTTTCAATACACCGGTAAGTGGCTTACATATGTTCATGTACACTTGTTGTATACTTATTCATGCAATTAAATTCACTATTAAAGATGCCTAATTATGTAGGAGACAGTGATCACTTCCTTTCGATATATATATATATTTATTTATTTATTTATTTATTTATTTATTTATTTACTTATTTATTTATTTATTTATTGGCGTTAGACCCCTTGTGATAGAGTGTGGCATAGGAAATAATAATAATAATAATAATAATAATACATTATTTGGTTAGTATATGTTAAATTTTGGTTAGTTACTAATTGAATAATAGTGGTCTCGGTCTCTTCTATTTTTTAAATGCATATACAGTAGGCTCCGTGCGCTGATGAGAAAATGCACCGCTGTGCTGCGAGTGGCGAACACTGTTAAGTTAATGCGATCACCGCGTACATATCTGTCGTCTGACAGCGTGCTGCCACGGCCAACTAAATAATAACAGTGGGATTTCAGAGTGTTTTTTGCAACAACAAGCGGCCAAAGTATTCCGAACTTCCAGAAAGTGGCCATGTATTAAATTCTGAAGAAAAACTGTTCGCAGGAAATAGCAACAGAGCGAATAACTGCAAATATGATAAGAGAAAGCCGTTGGTTCACTAGATACACTACCATTTCATGATAGAGGCAACATAGTAATTTATGTATTATTTATGGTGATAACGAGATTAATGTTCATGTACACATTCAACAATGTTGCCTTCAGAAAAATATATTTGTTCTAATTCTAATACGTTATCGTGTTAGCGTAGGTTAATGTTGCTAGGGAGGCTTTGGTAAAAGAATATTTCTGCTGTTATTTATTCAGTTTACTCAGAACATGTCACCTCGCATACTGAGCAACCCTGTAAATGGTCTCGACCTCGCACTTCAAAAGCGGGGAAAGTGAAATAAAACAAGGAGAAGAGCTTGGAGGACCTTTTTCTGATAAAAAGGCACAGGTCTGATGTTGGACCAATTGAAATTCCAGATTTTGAACCCGAATGTACACTATCAAAAATGTTGCGGGAGGAGAAAATATCAGAATATTTTAACGTTGCCAATAAATGGCTGTGTCTGTATTTATAATATGATCACGACCACCTCTGCAATACAACGGTTAGCGCCACTATTTTCCTTCGTCGGGGGCCCGGGCTTGATTCCCGATACAGACAGAAATTTACGATTGACAGGAGGGTACATGCAACTCATGTTCATTAGGGGTTGCTTGAAAAGAGTTGCACCAACTCGGGGCGAGGACAAAACTTTACGTATGTAAAATGCGGAATATCTGTGAACTATTGATATTGTGTAATGGAGGCCTATTTCTGTAATTATATTTGTCTACTGCCTTTTTAAATCCATTTCGTGAGATTGTGACAAAACACTATAAAATGTCACATTGTGGTCTCTAGTACAATACGGTATGCTATTATTATTATTATTATTATTATTATTATTATTATTATTATTATTATTATTATTATTATTATGGCTATCATTAAGACTACGTTAATATAATACAATGTGTCTGTTGTGATGTGTGTGCTTTAAAAAAGATGGCCTATTGTAGCTTACTTTAAAATTTAACATCGCTATAATAATTTGTTTGTAATTGCTAACCCTTGCATTTTGTAAAATGTTATGTATTAAGTAAATGGACAAATCCTGAATCACTTCTTGAGATTTACTGCTACGATCCACCGTCTTTTCAAATCCATTTCGTGAGGTTGTGAAGGGAAGCTCTGTATTACAGTATCTGTTAATGCAGCCAACACAAACACATCATTCTGTCGGAACGTTGCGATATTAAAAAAGTATCATCTTAAGACAACACTGTAAAAATAATTGAATAAATGCATGTAAACGTCACACATATTCCAGCTTCTTATGGTGAGCTCTTGATGAAGATACCTCTAAGTAGTTCTCGTAGTATCCACCCGCAGCAGCACAGTGCTATACGCACGGAGCCTATTGTAAGGATGTCAAAATCACTGTTAAAATTAGAGTGGAAGGATTGGTAAGCTTGCATCAATCAAAATAGGTGTTAGGTTTATTGTCACAGAATATTATTAAATATATATCAGGATTAGTGGTAAAGATGTTAGTCAATTCTCTACAATGTGAAACTTGTAAGGAAGCATTTGTACATAAAAGAAAATCCTTATCCATTCATTTCTTTCAAGAAGAGAGGAAATCTGTATATTCCTACGAAAGATAGTGTTCATGTGTTCAAACTTACTGGAATGTATTTCAGAGAGAATACATGTAATGGTTTAAGCTGAGTCGTGAAAGGGAACATACCTAAAGAAGTCACAACTCAGTTGTACGAAACAATTCTTTCTTTTTTCAATTTTTTTCTTTTTTGCTTCAAGTTTAAGCTCACGTGGTTTAGATAAACCCAAAAGACACGCACGTTTATCGCCTTGTTAGTGTAATTTCATCACTGCTGGTGAGGTGTAGTGTTTACCGTACAATATGTCTTCTTTTCTTTTTCTGGTATGGGCTAGAATAAAATTGTTACTTTCAATGCCCTGTCTCATTCTCATCCTTGGCTTTAACAATATGAAAGTGACTGAAGTATGGGCGATGCTAGTAATACCATTCCTTATGCAGCCAGTCCCTGTTATGAATGGTGTGAAAATATCAGTCATAGGGTCGGTTGGTGCATGCATTTCAGTGGGCTTGGCAGACTGGTATGTAATAGCAACTTCTGGCTCGGTGAGGAAAGAAACGGGAAACTACATCACCCCTCATTTCCCCAGTATGCCCCTTCAGTGACGCCTAGGCTAACTATGACAGGTGTTGGTGAAACTGTGGAGGATCAAACCAGCCATCGGGCTGAATACCCAACATACATACATGCATACATACATACATACATACATACATACATACATACATACATACATACATACATCACTGTACTTGAAAATACGTGTGAATCGTGCTGTAAGAGACAAGAATGGAAACAGATTTGACCATAGATCGGTCTAAAACAGGTGGCTATTGTTAAGCACTTGTAAATTGATATAGCTTACCCGTGTTTCTTTTCTTAACAGTAAAATAAAGGATATAATAGGTTTAAAAAACCTAAAAACTGTTTTCCAGTCAGTGACTGGATCAGGGATGGAATGAATGAAGCCCCATCTTGCGGCGAGAATAGGAACTGTGCCGGCTGCCGAAGCCTGTCGCACTCCTCTGCGGCAATGATAAATGACTGACAGATTGAATGAAATGATCTCCGGCCCCGCGGTGTAGGGGGCAACGCGTCCGCCTGTCACCCAGCGGCCCCGAGTTCGATTCCCAGCTGGGTCAGGGGTTTTTAATTGTAAATCATTAATATCCCTGGCCTTTCCACACATTCAACTCTCTACACTTCCTCCATTCCAATTACACGCAGGTGCAAGTAGGGGCAAAAGATCTCTATAGGTCGACCCCACGAACAAATATTGATATTGGAGAGTGTTGCTGGAATGAAAGATGACAGGGAGAAAAACCTCCCAGCCTCCGATTTGTCCAGCACAAATCTCACATGGAGTGACCGGCATTTGAATCACGAAACCCAGCGTTGAGAGGTCGACGCCTTGCCGCCTGAGCCACGGAGGCAATAGGTCTAATTAATCAGAATTATTCTTATTATTTCTAAGTGCTTTTAATCATTTGTCCAATATTCTCGTTTCGGCTACTATTTTACATTAATACATCGGGGTAGTGTAGTGACATAAGATGGCGGCGGCTGCACGCTTCCGGCTTCAGAATCCTACAGTTAACATGTTATATAGGGTCACTGTACGTAAACGTGCTACCCTCTGCCATCTGTTAGCAACTTGGAGAAAGTCGGCATGTCCAAGTTTACAGCGAACGGGACCCACGGATTACCTCTAGAGAGAACCCAACGTGACGAAAGTGACCAATGCCACTGGGGTGCCTTACTTCCAGTGCTTGAGTTGTGGCTGACTAGCGAGTTCATTCATTGTGTGTTTTACTGATTAGCGAGTTCATTCTTTGTATGCTATTTCTGTGCTATTCGTCGTATTCGGTGTTATATTATATTTTGGGCATATGTGGTATTAACGATGGATGAGTCTAAAACGGATATAATTGTAAACCTGTTTGAAAAGCCATTTACTACCCATTCGTTTGATGAAAAGATTCAAATATTTAAAGCCGGCAGACTTCTCCCTTCCCTCGCAAATTTAAAAAGAGAAAACAAGAACTGTGTTAGAACGTTCAATCCACAAACTTACAGTAAAACTCTTTGGCTCTGAGTCACTAAACAAATCATTCTGTTGGCCTTGCTTATTGTTTGTTGCTGAAAATTCCCCTTGGAACAGCAAGAAACGTGGATATGCAAATCTAAACAATCTGCACACTGCTATTGAGAGGCACGAGAAATCAGACTGTCATACAAACGCAAGGGCATCCATAGTTACCGTTGGTAAAAGTAGGATAGATTTGCAGTTGGATAAGCAGAAGCAGGAAAATGTTCTAAGGCACAACGAAGCCGTTAAGAAAAATAGAGAAATTCTGGAACGGCTGACTGCGGTGACATGCTTTTTGGAAAAGCAAGAATTACCATTCCGTGGGCACAATGAGGCTGGTGTATCCAACAACAGAGGGAATTACATAGAACTAATTAAAATGTTAGCCAAGTTTGAAGAAAAAATAGACAGTAGCTTCACAACAGCGAGTGTATTTACAGGACTCTCTCAATTCATTCAGAACGATTTGTTCAAAGCATCTGCACCATAATGACCGCTGATGTTTCGAACTTTTCACAGTTATCTATTGTCCTCAGATACATTCATAATGGTGATGTTGAAAGATTCGTTGGTTTCTATAATGCGAGTTCTGATAGGACAGCGAATGCATTGGTGGGACTTGCTACTGAGTGTCTGGATAACTTTGACTGCCGCGAAAAATTAGTTGCGCAGACTTTCGATGGAGCGGCGGTGCTTGCAGGTCAGCTGAATGATGTGCAAGCTAAATTAAAACAAGTAGTTCCTGAGGCTGTATTCACCCTCCGCTACGCTCACATGCTTAATTTAGTCCTCTCACGAGCCATGTCATGCACAAAAGTATGTCTCGTATATTCTTTGCAAGGATGGGTGGCTTTGCGACATGTTTTAGCAATTCTTCTAAGAGAACTAACCTGCAGGACAGTATCCTCAAGAAAAGCTTTCCTAAACTAGCTCCAACAAGGTGAAGCTATTCTAGCCGTTTAGTGCACACCACATCGCGGAATATCGTGCTCCTCTCCAAGAGCTTTACGAAAGTATTTTGGAGGAACCTGTGGACTGGGATAACAATACGATTAATGAAGCAAGCGGGTTTCTTGCGAAGTTAATGGAATTTCAGTTCAATTTTCTTTTAATGAAATGTTTTCATTGACTGGTGTTACATATAACATCCTTCAATCTAAGACTCTAGACATTGCATATTGCACCAGAGAAGTGAATTCTTTAGAAACTAAAGTATCTATAAAGCGAAACAGTGGATTTGGTAACATCTGGGACAGAACACAAGAGAAATTTGATTCACCAAGGAAGAGAAAGAAGAAATTTAATTTTCGGTTAAAGATGAGTAGGCTATATGAGGGTTTACCTGGAAATACACGATATTATTCTAGCATAGGTAAAATATCCCTTCTGTTCATTAGATCTGTCCTTCATTGAAATTCTTGATTCTAAGAAATTTTGATTTCTTCTGGCGATTTTCCTGAAGAGCAATTCAGTAAATTGAAGTTTATGGAAAATATTTTGATGTAGTACGACTTAAATCCGAACTGAGGGATTTGTTCACTCCTGAACGCTTCAAAGATAAGACTGTGGCTCAAATCCAGGAATTTCTATCGATCAGTGGTCTCCACAGCGGTCTTCCCGAGCTTTATAAGTTGTGCACGTTCATTACAACTATTCCCGCTACATCATCATCTGTAGAACGCTCTTTCTCGGCCCTAAAGGGAATAAAATCTTTCGTCCGCAATTCTCAAAATCGGCTCTCTGCATTAGGAATGATGTCTACAGAAAAGTATCATCTTGTTGAGATGAAAACGCGTAAGGACTTGTACAGTGACGTCTCCAAGGAATTCTGCAGAAAGAATCGCAGGGTCGAGTTTACCTACATGTAATTAGGGTGAGCAGAATTGAAATTTACTTGATACACTGTGTTACTGCATGGTTACTAGTTTCATGCCTCGGTGGAGATTCCAGGATAAGCCACTGAGTTACAGCTCCACTGCAGTTTCTGAGCATAAGCCAAGCAAACAAAGAATGATCTTAGTTTGCCATCAACAAATGTGTCAACAACTGAAGACAAAAAAGTCATAAATGTTTAGACTTATAATCATTCAAATATATGTAAGTATTTCGACACTGGTAATGTTAAAACAATATACTTTGTTTTCCTAGTTCTGTATTTATACGACCCAAGCAACACATTTTAGTAGACAATTCGTTTACTGTGAGGAGGCATTTGTAACGAATCATCGCACAAACACAAATTCTGACTGTCTCCAATATACAGATACGGGTCGAAATGAAATTATGTACAAATGACACGGAAGTAACAGTAAACATAGGACGGACCGGTACTAGCATAATACTCTTACACATCCTTCTTACGTTCTCTAGGTGTAAGTAAGAGCGGGGTTGGAACACTTGCACGTTATGCACGGAGTGACTACTTGTACGCAGCCTGTCGCTCTACCTAGCAGTACTTGGCCAGTCAAAAGTACGATGGTGACGTTTGCACGGAGGTGCGATTTTCATATACGCAGGTGTTAATACACACGTACAGTGCATCATGTTTTTCTTTGTAATCGCGGCAGCAAATTTACATGATGCAATTTATGTATGTATGTATGTATGTATGTATGTATGTATGTATGTATGTATGTATGTATGTATGTATGTATGTATGTATGTATGTATGTACAGTCCGTCAGCGATGCCGCTGGTGGGATCCTCAACAGCTCTGCCATCAGCTGTCATAGATGGCCTAGGCATCGCTGAAGAGGCGTACTAGGGAAATGAGTGAGGTAGTTTCCCGTTGCTTTCATCACCGAGCCAGAGTTGCTATTACATATCAGTCTGCCAAGCCCACTGAAATGCATACACCAACCGACCCTATGAGCAACATTTTCACACCGTTCATAGCAGGGACTGGCTGCATAAGGATTGGCATTACTAGCATCGCTCATACCTCAGTCACTTTCATATTGTCAAAGCCAAGGATAAGACAGAGACAGATCTATGAAAGTAACAAAATTGCTCTAGCTTATGCCAGAAGACATAGTGCACTGCAAACACTAGGTCCTGCCAGCAAAGGCGGATGCAATTTATAAGTAACTGTTAATTTTATAAATTGTAAGAGACATTTAGCCGACTTTGTACTGTTTCCAGGAACACCATGGGGAGGGGTCTTTTTTTGCGTTTGCTCACTTTATGTAAGTTTGTCAAGTTCTTTATTTCTTAGTGCTGATTCAAAATATTTACATGATAATCCAGTGATCCTCAATTGTCAAATTTTTCTTCTTTCATTCTGAATCAGAATATTTATATATACAGTCACTCCCATAAATATTCGGCCACTGATGAAATCCGCGAAAAAGATGACAATAACGCACCCATGAGCCGAATGTGGAACCGAATGTGTCCAAGTTATGAAACTACATTTGGTTGCTTTGGCCGAAGAGGAATCACGGAACATTGATGCACAGTATGCTGTAAAAGGAAGGTCATAGTGGACATGGGTGAAATGATACGCCTCAAATATATTCGGTCACCTGAAAAGGCCGGGATTTCCGTTGTGTTCATTGACGGAGACAGGGCAGATAGCGTTGCAAAATGTTCAGTTCAGGAGTGCGGTGTCGCGAGACACGTCGTGCAGAAATCATTTGCTGCAGTGTTGCGGAATGGTATCAAATGGGGTGCAAAAGACAACACAATACCACTTTTGAAGAACGCCAGCTCGTGATATTCCATCGTGCTCGAGGTAAATCGCATAGAAAGATATCGCAGATGCTTAACATAACCAGAACAACAATTGGAGATATAATAAGACGATGCAAAAATGAAGACAGAATTGATTCAATTCCCCAGACAGGCAGACGAAGAAGGCTAACACAACGAGAGGAGCGGTTGTGCTTCAGAATGGAAAACGAAATCCGAAAATTAGTGCTCCGAAACTGGCAGCAGCTGTTTTAGAGGAGTGTGGAAAGAAGGTGGGTACTGATACCGTGCGAAGAGCACTGCGAAGGAATGAGTTATTTCGGAGAAGAGCTAGGAGGAAACCATACATTAATGCAGTAAATAAAACAAGGGGCTAGAGTTCGCAAAAACCTTTGTACGCAAACCCAGTGCTTGGTGGGAGGATGTGTTATTTGTTGATGAGTCAAAGTTCAACGTCTTCGGGTCCGATGGCAAGCAATTTGTGTGGCGGAAACGTCACGAGGAACTAAGAATAAGCAATTTAGAAGCAACGGTAAAAAAATTGTGGAGGAAGAGCAATCGTGTAGGGATGTGTAGCATCGAACGGGGTTGGTGCACTGAGTTTCATTGAAGATACTTTGACAAAAAAAAAGGGGGTATTTGGCTATCATCAAAAACAATTTGCGACAATTTGCGGAACAACTTGATATACAGTGTACTTTCAAGTTCTACCAAGATATCGACCTCAAGCACAAGTCGTAACTTGTCAGGGAGTGGCTGTTGTACAACTTCCCGAAGGTCTTGAAACTTCACCACAATCACCCGACCTGAACCCCATCAAGAAGGTATGGAGTCGAATGAAGGCAGCTCTGCAATTGCGGCGGCCAAGTTCCTTCAGGGACTTGAAGAGGAGACTGCTACAAGAATGGGCGGCATTAAGCCCTGATTATATCAAGAAAGTTATCGCCAGTACGCCGAATCGACTGGAATAGGTCCTAAAACATCAAGGTGGACCTACAAAGTACTGAATGTGTAACATTGTTGTGAATTATGCGAGTTTATGTTGCTTTTTGTATAGTGGCCGAATATTTTTGAGGTGGCACTGGAATTATTGCTTTTATTTAATGTACGACAGAGGGCGTACGAATGACTGTCAGAAGATTTTGAATTACATCACAATGTTTGTAGAACGTGTTACTATGTTTTCCTACATGTTTCGTTGTATTTAACGTTATTATTATAGTGTAAGAATAACTACCCAATAAAAGTGTGTGAAAAATCAGACTGACCGAATATTTATGGGAGTAACTGTATATAAAAAATATTTACACGATTTACTAGTTCGATAATATTCCAGTTATTGTTTCATTCTAGTTTCTGAGCATAAGCCAAGCAAACAAGGAATGATCTTAGTTTGCCATCAACTTTAAGTTTTTTCAGGCCTTTGAAATCCTCTCATCGATCTTCAATGCTGATTTTTTCTTTTTTTGCTAGCTGCTATACGTCGCACCGACACAGATAGGTCTTATGGCGACGATACCAATGGTGATTTATTCCTTTTCCCATCGATATTCAAAATTATCCTGTCAAATTGGGGACCGTAGTACTTTGCGTCATGTCGTCATCATCAAGAGTACATTCCGGTGCGCTCCCGAAAATAAATTGTTTATTCTTTGGTTCCAGCTTTCAGAAACGTTATTAGTTCGGTGCCGCCTTCCACAACAGTTCCACGTGTTCCTTGGCACATACCACTCATCGACGATTTTGTCATAAAACACCTGTAGAATCTCGTTTTCAGGCGTGTTCTCCTGAATACATAGCCAACCATCGTCAGTCATTTCTAGCGTTCCGCGCAAATATCACAACTTCAGTAAGACAAAGCCGCTAGGTTGCGGCGCGCACAAAAGCTCTAGTAATCCTCGAACTTGTTCGAACTCTGGCGTCATCTGTTCGAGCAGCTCGAGCCGGCTTCAAGCACATCGCTACTAGAAAGTCACATCGGGGAGAGAGCTGAACACATTCGAATATGAAGTCGAATTCCTTCACTTTATCTGTACGCACTAATAAGGCCACAATCTTGTACTTTCCTTGAAAGACACAGCTTAAAATGAAGCAACCAAAAAATCTTAGCTTCAGGAAATAGCGTTTTAGCTGATTGGACAAGGCGATTTCTAAGTCCATAGTACGTGTCACAGGGCTCCATCCTGGTACGGTGTTTTTAATAGCTTTGAAGAAACGATCATATGCTTCCCGTTTCTTGTATGGTAACAGTACGTGTTGGTTTCTTTCGAAGAACTTCGATGATCGGCGTGGATGAGACTGCTTGCTTAAACTTTTGAAGAGTCTGTCGACGAAGAGTGATGAACAGCTTCATAAAGCAGATTTTCCTTCATCGCTCGCAAACAATAATATTCTGTCTATAGGCCCCCTATTGTCGTATTTTCACCATCGTTCATGGGAATGTTGTTATCCTGTAGTATTACTCTTTCAGAATCGATTGGGTCTATTGTAGGTCCCAATCATTTCCGTCAGATGCAATATAATGACAATGATTGCTCGGCACTTCTATGTGATGGCAGCGATGTCACACAATCATAGCCTCGATTGAAGAGCCGCCCTACTTCTTCGGTGTAAATTGTTGAAATCGAATTGTCTGTTCCCCTTGTAGGTTATCCTTTTTTTCATTTTCTACACCCTTTTTCACTTCATTCGCCGCTTCATCCGAATGCAAACATGACTTACCTCGCCTAAATCGCATTATTTTTTGTTGATATTCTTTCTTTACGCGGATAAATCCGTTGATCTTTATTGGTATAGTCCACAATATAGTGATGTCTGTTGTAAATCAATAATGGCATTCCCTTGGTGGTCGCGGTGAACTCTATAGCTGCAAGAACAGTATCACCAGTTCAACACGGAACACCAGTTGTCACACAGCATCGACAATAGCAATTAACTCTACTTACCGGATAGGTCTTCCCCTCCCTTGCTTCTGCACTACAACATTCTTTAGGCCGCCGCTCAAGTGTCACTGTTTGAAAACCTATGCTTATTAATTTCCTTGAATGTTTGGCGTTCCGTGCAAATATCACAACTTCAGTAAGACAAAGCCGCTAGGTTGCGGCGCGCACAAAAGCTCGAGCAATCCTCGAACTTGTTCGAACTCTGGCGTCATCTGTTCGAGCAGCTCGAGCCGGCTTCAAGCACATCGCTACTAGAAAGTCACATCGGGGAGAGAGCAAAAGCAAATTCCAGCTGGACAGATTGTAATGCCAAAAGATTTGGTTGTAAATAACAAGAGAAAAGAACGGTTACAATATTTTTAACAGCTGAATGAGCGAATCAGAACAGGTACAATAATACAATAAGCACCAGGTAGTAGAAAACGCTTACTAAAAGCAAATCCAAACACTGGTGGCAAATCTGTTGACCCAAGTTTTAAGGGTCTTGTCCTACAAAAGAAACGGATTCTCCCATCTCATTCAGTCATATCTGAGTGCTCATGAGAATTCTAGGTCGTCTTAGAGTGCCTTTTTTAAAACAGTTGAACAGAAGGTTGACACATTTCGCGAGTAAGTACTATAGTTAAACGTGCCTTCAGTGAGGGAGATATCACATTTGTCAAAATATTATTGCACGCCTCATAGAACAAATGCCCTACGACATCCAGAAAAATCAAATAGTGGTAAAGAGTTTTCAATTTACTTTCATGAATTCCCCAGAAATAGCCGAAAAATTACCAATTACTGAACTATGCATGACTTTAAGAAGAATATTCCCTTACTGAACAGCTGTCGTTCTAGGAGTTACCTTTGGCATCAACAGAATTAGACAGCTACATACGAAAAGAAAATGAACTATGGGGAGGAGAGGCGCCTTCCAATGTGCGCTAAAGGTACACCAACAATCACTGCTTGAAGGAAACACATTATTTCAAGTTTACAGAGGGATTGCATACTACTGGGTCCTCTATCTGCTTCCTTTTCCCTTTCTTTTCCCAAGGAAAAGATCTGTTCCATGAAGTTGGCGCTCTCATTGAAAATTTAGTCCTCTGGTTGTCCAAAGGAAAGTTACTCTATATATTACGAACTCAAAATAATATTTTACACGCACAGAGAGAGAGAGAGAGAGAGAGAGAGAGAGAGAGAGAGAGAGAGAGAGTTAAAATGAGACATAGTCTGCTAAACCTAGCTGATATGTTTGAACATTTGAATACTGGTAATGCTAGTATGCAGTTACGGGACGAAAATACCTTCGCATCGAGTAAAAAGCAGAATGGGTTCTGAAGAAAAGTCAAAATATACCGAGAAATTCGTGACCTTAAAACGTTTCCTTCTTTTAGCCGACAGTGATTCGAAGATAACTTCCAGTTTATAGAACAACTTTCAGTTTAGATACTTGCCTTCCCTCGGTCTAAATGAAGATGACTGGGTCCGTAACACTTTTGTTGCAACTACCGAAGGCATAAACCGCCTGCCATTAAAAAGGAAAAGAGTTGATTGAATTTCAGACTGATTGAATTTGGAAGTTCAGATCTAGAGAAAACACCACTTCAATTCTGGATTTTGAGAATAAAAGTTGATGGTGCAGTAACTACATCAACATTATACGAAGTAGGTCACAAGACACTCCCGCATTACCGAAGACGACAAGGAGTTAACCACAAGTTCCTGTTTTTATACAATGAGTAAGGAAGTGCGGCTACACATATTTTTATCGATACTCATGACTGTTCCCCTCCGTATGGTTAACAAGACAAGTCTTACAGCAAATACATTATTCCTTATGCGTAATAGTATAAGATAATCTGTGGTGTGTCTGGTTGCTCTTTGGCCTTGGTCTCTATGTAGCGGATTCCATTCCGGCTGAGGAATGATGTTTAAATGCTAAAACACTGTATCATTGGGTTTACAGCACGTTATATATCTCATACAGGACAACATATTCGTACATATCTGTCTGTTAAGACCGTTGATCGTTAAACCGGATGTTACAATTTGATAGTATCGCTCTACTGTCACTCTCATCGACATCAGTCATCAAGCTTAAGTAAAACTTTCAGATATAGCCCCAACCTACCCCTCAATGTCAGTCCAACGTTATTTCTGTGCATAACATAAGCTTGTAGTTTTACGTAACTGTTGATATCTCCAGCTTTACGTCCAATCCAAGCCACAGGGACATGATTTCTAATTTCAAAAACCCCAAATTAATTGGCCGGGATTCGAACCACGGCCACCTTGGTTGAACATCAGCGTCAACGCTATTCGGCAACGACATACAGGTGGTTCTCAGCTATCTTCGCTCCATAGGAACAGAATAACAGTAAGATCTAATAAATGTGTCCTGAAGGAAAATAGGCCAATATCCAAAGTAAGTAACAGCTTTGTTTGAAAGCGTGTAAAACTGTGGAGAATTTGTCTCCCAAAATATTCCTGGTCCAACTTCGGAATTAGCTCGTTAGTACATTAGAAATCCAGTTTAGCGAATGATACTACCTTTCATTTGTGAGTGTAAATGCTACACCATCGCAAAGCAGCCAAGAAAGACACTGCCCAGTAATGCAGTTATCCGTACGTTCCTTTGTGGAACCCTGATCAGATGTACTAAAGCATTTAAGTTAGGGTGAAAAAAATAGTAATAATGTTGAATTCACTACTTCAAAAAAATATTATCGGATATCCAAAAGCATGACGAGATAACAGCTCAATGGTCAAAACAATTCCTGAGAACCGAAGAGGTCCCTAGTTCGTTCCCAGGCCATACGGTTCCGTTTTATACACCTGTATAGCTTTACACAGTGTACACTATGCGACGTAATAACATAAAAATAAAATACACTGACTGACAGAGCAAATGCAACACCAAGAATGAGTGGTCAGAACTTTATGCCAATTGCAGGGTAGAATGACGTCACTGAGGTATGCTCATGATGTGAAATGCGCCGCTGTGCTGCGCACGTAGCGAACGATAAATGGGACACGGCGTTGGCGAATGGCCCACTTCGTACCGTGATTTCTCAGCCGACAGTCATTGTAGAACGTGTTGTCGTGTGCCACAGGACACGTGTATAGCTAAGAATGCCAGGCCGCCGTCAACGGAGGCATTTCCAGCAGACAGACGACTTTACGAGGGGTATGGTGATCGGGCTGAGAAGGGCAGGTTGGTCGCTTCGTCAAATCGCAGCCGATACCCATAGGGATGTGTCCACGGTGCAGCGCCTGTGGCGAAGATGGTTGGCGCAGGGACATGTGGCACGTGCGAGGGGTCCAGGCGCAGCCCGAGTGACGTCAGCACGCGAGGATCGGTGCATCCGCCGCCAAGCGGTGGCAGCCCCGCACGCCACGTCAACCGCCATTCTTCAGCATGTGCAAGACACCCTGGCTGTTCCAATATCGACCAGAACAATTTCCCGTCGATTGGTTGAAGGAGGCCTGCACTCCCGGCGTCCGCTCAGAAGACTACCATTGACTCCACAGCATAGACGTGCACGCCTGGCATGGTGCCGGGCTAGAGCGACTTGGATGAGGGAATGGCGGAACGTCGTGTTCTCCGATGAGTCACGCTTCTGTTCTGTCAGTGATAGTCACCGCAGACAAGTGTGGCGTCGGCGTGGAGAAAGGTCAAATCCGGCAGTAACTGTGGAGCGCCCTACCGCTAGACAACGCGGCATCATGGTTTGGGGCGCTATTGCGTATGATTCCACGTCACCTCTAGTGCGTATTCAAGGCACGTTAAATGCCCACCGCTACGTGCAGCATGTGCTGCGGCCGGTGGCACTCCCGTACCTTCAGGGGCTGCCCAATGCTCTGTTTCAGCAGGATAATGCCCGCCCACACACTGCTCGCATCTCCCAACAGGCTCTACGAGGTGTACAGATGCTTCCGCGGCCAGCGTACTCTCCGGATCTCTCACCAATCGAACACGTGTGGGATCTCATTGACGCCGTTTGCAAACTCTGCCGCAGCCTCGTACGGACGACCAACTGTGGCAAATGGTTGACAGAGAATGGAGAACCATCCCTCAGGACACCATCCGCACTCTTATTGACTCTGTACCTCGACGTGTTTCTGCGTGCATCGCCGCTCGCGGTGGTCCTACATCCTACTGAGTCGATGCCGTGCGCATTGTGTAACCTGCATATCGGTTTGAAATAAACATCAATTATTCGTCCGTGCCGTCTCTGTTTTTTCCCCAACTTTCATCCCTTTCGAACCACTCCTTCTTGGTGTTGCATTTGCTCTGTCAGTCAGTGTACAAAGGCGCGTGTTGTTATCTGTTCAATTATTAGGCTAAGTAATGAGTTTCATAAAAATCAAGACTGTTTCAGTAGTATGTTTTACACACAACATTCAAACCCGTACATGGAATTAAATTCTGTTTAACGCGCACAATTACGAAGCGAGGTTAATTCGAAGAATAACATCACATATTGCAGTGTATGGGTATGTGGCAACCTAGAAATACTCGTTCTCAAAACTTCAATGCGACCAGCCATCGTACCTGGAATTTATTTCCCGAAACTTTTCGAACGATAAAAATGAACCGACGTTCGGACATAGGACGTTCGAATCTCGTCATTGACAGTATTTCCCGGATAATGATTTTTTCCAGTAGATTTTTAAACTCTTTCAGTCAAACTATCAAAGTTTCAGAATATGCATGTAAGTCTCTTCGACGAGCACTACCAACCCTGTTCGGTTACGACGGTGTTCTACATTAAAAAGTACATCGTAGCTAACCTAAAAGCTTTTGTACATGATCCTATATTGTCTTAGTACAACCATATCGTTGAGATCATGCTCGAGAATATAGATGAAATAGTTAGTGCCATTGTTATTTCGGTGATGTAAACTATAGGTAATGAATGTTTAAAACGATTACAGCTGCGAATAACACTACACTATGTTTGGACACGAAGTGTCTTTTAGTACTACGAACAGGTTCCATACGTGCCAGTCTAACGCCACAGCTCCTCGTAGCTACCTCACGCAGCGCTGTTGTGGTGGAGCCACCTCGCCAGTAAACAGGTTCTCTTACCAAACTGGCACACTTTAATTCGCTTTACGCGGTTTAAGGGGAGGTTGTAAGCTATTTTGGGTTCAAAAAACCCATTTTTAGATTTTTGATAATTTTGGTAGCTGGAGGTCCGTTTTATAATGTGCATGTGTTTTTTGCTGAAAAACACCCCAAAAACCATTTAAAATCCATTTAAATGCCACGTGACGTAAGAGGGCCATGCCTCTTTTCTGGATCTGTTCCTTCAGGCCTGGGAATTGCAATATTTTTTTGTCTTCCAGATTAGTTCCTTTTAAATATTTAGGGGATGGGGACAGCAAGGCTTTTGCAAGTGTTGTCCAAAAGAAGCCTTATGGGGAAATAATTATTGGGAAACTGGAATGTATAGGTCATATCCAGAAACGAATGGGGTCTCGTCCCCGGAGACTGCGCAGTGAATACAAAGGGAAAAAATTGGAAGATGGTAAATTACTATCAGGAAAGGGTAGGCTTAGTGACAAATAAATAGATACAGTACAAAACTATTACGGAATGGCTATAAGTAGAAACACCAGTAGTGTGGAGGAAATGAGGAAAGCTGTCTGGGCAATTTTCTTACACAAAATTTCTACAGATGGAGTTCCCCAGCACTGGCTTTGTCCCAAAGATTTGTCCTCCTGGTGTAAATATAACAGGTCCGAAGTTACAGAAGAAAGCTATTCACATAAACATTCATTGCCTATGTCTGTGGCTGATGTAATCAAGCCAATATTCAGAAGTCTAGCACATCCTGACCTTCTGAAAAAGTGCTTACATGGGAAAACCCAAAACCTTAATGGAAGTTTTAGTAGTGTTATGTGGGCTAGGGTTCCGAAACGAGTATTTGCGGGGTATCAGACATTGATTCTAGGAGTTAATGATGCAGTATTGGCATTTAATGAGGGAAATGTGGGGCGACTTCAAGTGCTGCAGCAGCTAGTTATTCAACCAAGAATGAATGCACTGAAGATTTTCCAAGATCTCAACAGGGTGCGGGTTACTAAAGCTGATTTAGATGCAGAAAAGCTGGCAAAGAGGGCCAGGCGGCTGCAGAGGTCTAGGAAGAGAGCCAGAGATGATGAGGACAACAGTGAAAGTCCAAAATATGGCTTCGGCATGCACTCAAGGTACTCTCAACTTTAAATCAATTTTTCTCAAAATCTTACCATGGTAACATATTATTGCATTTTTTTCAGGAAGTTCTTTACACAGATGTGTGAAATCTTGTATAGTTATTCTATACTTAGCTATGGTGTTACTGACTTTCTATTGTTTTGTTCCTAATTTAATCATGGAAGTTATCCAACATTTTTATGGTAAAATATGGGGAAATTCAGTGTACTTTAAAAAAAAATATATATAGAAATTAAACTTTTCACTCGGCATTAAAATAAAAAATCACTGTATTGGCAAAGCATGTATCCAGCACTGTTCATAAGTTCAACCTCATAGGTTTATTAGTTTCTGAAATAACTGCAGTCAAAGTTCGCCAATTTAACATTGCCAGTATAGGGCTTACAACCTCCCGTTAAAGTGAATGTCATTCTACATGTTCTGACGAGTGAATTTTTATTTGGTCCTGGAGAGGACCATCCTTATCGGATATTGCGTAGCGAAGTTGGACTACGACATGGTCTGTAGGTAGGAAGCAGGATACCCCGCTCGAAATGTTCGACCACCTTATTCAGATTCCAGCGTGCCGTTGTAAAGATAGTCTAGCTCATTTTAATATGTGAGGTGTAACAGCTTGGAATGCCTCGGTGATCAGCTGCCGAAGGTGACCAAGATTTTCAGGTTCCTGTGCATACACTACCTGCTGATGGTTTCGGACGACTGCTGATCCATAAGGAGGGACCCAGCAAATACTGTAGAGACAATACGCGACACTTCCGGATTTAGCCTTGTTAAAATGGGAGACAATTCGCAAGTGGCGCTCCTGGTGGCGTGACCTGGAAATTAGCGCTAAATTCAAATATAAATGAAAATGCATATACAGAAATGGATAAATACATTACGTCTAGAAAGAAAGTGTTACTAAGATATTAACTTCAAAGTTGCTAAAGCAATTCTGGATAAATGAATGGAAAATTATTAAACAGGTTATTATTTAAAGAAATTCGACATATAATCAAGATGTGAAATGGACTGCTGTGAAAGGGCTTGATCTTCCATTTATATATTACTTTTTTAGCTTGAGTATTCCTGCCTGAACTTTCACGGCTAGATTTGTCATTTTTCTCATTTAAAAGCATTGTATCAACACATTAAGACACTTGTCAATAAAAATATCGGCACATTCTTTACACGCATGATTCAATGAATTTACATTTAAGAGCTGGACAATTTTCCCTTTTAACATGAAGCCTACTAACAGAAAGAAAATCTATAAATTTAGCCTCAAAACATTCAAAATTTCCCTATAAGCAATACTTGCCATTACATTAGGGTAAAGCAAATTTGCATCATCGTATTGTTTCAACAAAATATGTACATTTCTTAAATCACCCATATTCTCTTCAGTGCTCGACAACTCATTACGGCATTCCAAATGGGGTAACTTGGAACACAACTAGCCATACACTATGCATATGCATTTTCCTGAATTAAATCAAAACCCACAGATCATACTTACAACAGCACATCGGTACTGAAGGTTAGCTGATGCACTATAAAATAAAATAAGATTATATTTTAAACCAGTTAAAATATGGGTCGCGCAGGTCAGAAATTTAGGAAGTACTATACAAATCTCTTTGTAACTGGAAGAATATCTATGCAAACACAATATTTACTTACATTTTATTGTCACGAGGGAAACGGAAGAAAGACCGCGAATCCTTCTGCACTTCATAGTTATTGGAGCCAAACACAGCATATATCTTACCACTCATACTGAGAGGAGATACAAAGGAATGACACACGCTACTATTTACTTATGTCAACTTAATGCAAACGCATAAATAACGCCAAAAACTTCACAAACAAATACACGTGCTCTTATGACAGAATCAGTAACTCCAGGTCACTCCGCTAGACAGAACTCTAATAGCTGTCCCTCGATATTTCGTAGAGTGTCGCGTATTGTCTCTACTGTATTTGGACAAAGTCTGGTTGAAACCACATTCGTAACCGGTCGAGCACGTTCTCCAGCAACTGTGGCACTTCAAGAAAATAAAGGCCGCGTGCTCCCGTCGAAGAAATAGGGTCCGATTAGGTAGTCACCCAAAATTCCACGCCAGACATTTACTTCCCACTGCACTTGAAATGCGTCTGCCTTACCCAATGGGGATTCTCTTCGCTCCAATATTGCATATTGTGCCGATTCACAGTGTCATTCTTGTGAAATCGTGTGATTCATCTGAAAACAGCACTCTTGAAAAGAAACACTGCGTAATGCCCAATGAAATAAAAATGTTACTCGAGCATCCAAATCACGTCCGTGGACTTGCCGGTGTAATTGAAAATGGTGCGAGTGAAATGTACTGACAGGCAATATTCGCATAAAAAACTACCTGCTGACGCTCGTCTGTTGTTGGAGTGTCCTTGTACTAATATGAGGATTATTTCCGGAGAGCGTCCAAAACAGCTTCTTCAGTTGGACCAGATGTTATAAGGACATCTCTAACAGGAGGCAGCTTCCTAATTGTCCGAGCTAACCTTAATTTTATTTCAAGGTTTCGGAACGTATTGGTAGTTGGTAGTCTTCTGTCAGGAAACCGCTAGTAATACAAGAGAACGTTGCGAGATACAGGCGTTGCAGCTCGAATGCGTTCCACCTTGTTTCTCCATAAATTAACAACATATCAACGTACCTACTCGTCTCTGGAATACATCGTGTGAATAAAAAAGTGCTGTGATGTGACCTGGTAGGTGTGGATAAACACTGTGTCGTCGTGACAATGCAGCACGATATGTCGTGAAAAAAAATCATAAGGTAGAATACAAACCACTATACTACCGATACTCAGATACTAAACGCGACCGGCTGATTATCGACTCAGCCACGAAAACAACATGCATTATATTGCCTAGAACTTCACTACTAAACTATGGCCCATTTACCTCGAAAAATAATCTCTGTACCAGAGTTTTCTATCATGGATAACGGCGTTCAGTTAACTTTCTCTAAAATTACAGATCACATGGCATGACTATTCATTCGATCGTTTTGATGGTAAATGTGTTATTTCAGGGAGCGATAAATTGCATGTCTGTATAATGGTCTGTACGACTGTACTAGGAAACTGTTTACAGTCGTTTCTCCTTTTGCTAGTTCACGGCTCATTTACATTGCTGACACGCAGGCGGGATTCAGAGCAATATCGACTTTAAGGAGAAATGTAATGCTGGTTGGTTTTCATAAAACCCAGCTTACGAGGGAAATATGGGTTCGAATGCTCCGAATTCCATAAATATTGACTATGCCGAGAAATAAACGACGAAAGCGAACTGTACGATGTGGACTGATGACGCACACTTAAGCAAAGGTGTACAAAGTGGCCACGCCTAGGCCGAACGCATACTTCAGCACGAGACCACCTTGCCCGCACACATTTACACGTCCGTGCGTCATTTCCTATTGCGGCTGCAGCATCAAATACACGCCTTCGTCCGACGTCACGGTCCTGTACCCAACTTCTGTAAACTAATTCCTTCATATGGCCCCAGGGTAAACATCCAGGGGATTTAAATCGGGGTTCCAAGATGGCCTCTACGCAAGGCCATTTCTACCAATCCAGTGATCTAGAAATGTGTAGTCTAAAACCCACATCTCCCACAGATCGAGAAATGTGGAGCGGCGCACCGTCATGTAAGAACCACACATCTTCACGTATGTTCAAGGGACTATAGCTTCTCGTAATATATCCGCGAGATACTGCAAGTAACGTTCTCCTGTCAAACGCGGTGGGAGTATAAAAGGACCAGTAATTATGACCCCTACAATTCCTACCCATATGTTTACGGAAAACCGCTCTTGAAAGTGTCTCGAGAAAACATAGTGGGGGGTGGGGGGTTCATACACTCCATCCCTTGTAAATCAAGGGTCGTCAGTGACAAACATTCTTGTGAGGAAAAACGGCTGCTCCAGAAACAACTGACAGAATAGCTACCTGCGGAGAAAAACTGTTTGCCGGGATGAGTGGCTTAGACGGCTGAGGCGCTGGCCTTCTGACCCCAACTTGGCAGGTTCGATCCTGGCTCAGTCCAGTGGTATTTGAAGGTGCCCAAATACGTCAGCCTCGTGTCGGTAGATTTACTGGCACGTAAAACAACTTCTGCGGTACTAAATTCCGACACCTAGGCTCTCCGAAAACCGGAATAGTAGTTAGTGTGACGTAAAGCATGTAACATGAGAAAAACTGTTTCATGCAGGTGCAGAGCACGCTGTACATGGTATATATAAAACAGCTGTTCCCTAAGGGTTCGATGTACAACACAGAAAGACACTCCGACCCCCGTGGCCTATTCCTCAAGTGCTCGTCCCGGGTCATTTTCGACCACGACTGAAATGCCTACCTCCGCCGTTAACGCATGTTGTTGCCGTGAACGTCCCCTTCAATGAAATGAAGGCTGTAGTTGTCAAGTGAATCGAAGTCTCTGAAGAATTTTTTTTTTTTTTTTTTTTTTTTTGCAATTTGCTTTATGTCGCACCGACACAGATATGTCTTATGGCGACGATCGGATAGGAAAGGCCTGGAATTGGAAGGAAGCGGTCGTGGCCTTAATTAAGGTACAGCCCCGGCATTTGCCTGGTGTGAAAATGGGAAACCACGGAAAACCATCTTCAGGGCTGCCGACAGTGGGGCTCGAACCCACTATCTCCCGATTACTGGATACTGGGCGCAATTAAGCGACTGCAGCTATCGAGCTCGGTCTCTGAAGAACAGTGACAAAAGCCCAATCACTACGGTGTCCTCGGCAGGGAAAACTACATTCGTCCCGTCCTCGCTTTATTACACCATACATTAAAACCATATCACACATTTCATGATTTAATAAAGCCATTTCGCTTGCACTCGGACCTCCTACCCGTCTGCAGGACACAGTGCAATGACCTCGAGGCGCAGTGACTTATAAGAATTCACAGCCTTGGAGGAGAGGGCGACCTGGAAAAAATCGCAGCTGTCTTGACGTTCTGTTTAGCAGAGGGAAGTACCCAGTGGCTACTGACTTCTCGAAAACATTAACTGAAGTTTTATGATTTATTTTCTCCTACACTAATTACGATAGGTGTGAAAAAATTTAAGATGGTTGCTTAGAATGCCATCTTCCACCACCAGTTCAAATGGCGTAGCGTATTTCAATTACACTCTGTACAACACACAAGACACATGATGCATATACTCATATTACGATGGGAAATATGATCATTTTGGTGCTGATAATGCTAATACTGGTATCTTAGTAATATGTATATTTATACTATAATTGCAACTACAACTACGTAACTTTGCGTTTAATTCACTCATTTTAGTGTTCTGCCCATTTGAGCCTATACTTATACAATATGCGAAGGTTCACATACTCAGACAGTATTTGCAAACACAAGCCTTCTCTAAACTCCTATCGAAATTTCTTCACATTTCGCAGGGTGTCCACGTCAAATTCTATCAGTCTGTCCGTTTATTCCTCATAGATGAAAGAATATAAGTTTCTATAATGTTAGTTTACCTGGCGAGTTGGCCGTGCGGTTAAGGGCGCGCGGCTGTGAGCTTGCATCCGGGAGATAGTGGGTTCGAATCCCACTGTCGGCAACCCTGAAGATGGTTTTCCGTGGTTTCCCATTTTCACACCAGGCAAATGCTTGGGGCTGTACCTTAATTAAGGCCACGGCCGCTTCCTTCCAACTCCTAGGTCTTTCCTATCACATCGTTGCCATAAGATCTATCTGTGTCGGTGCGACGTAAAGCCACTTGTTTGTTTATTTGTTTGCTTGTTTGTCTAACCCTTGTGCCGTTTCCCTACGGGGTCCGGTATGAGGTGAGATGAATCTGTCATGGCGGGTTTTTATGACCGGATGCCCTTCCTGACGTCAACCTCATCAGAGGAATTAATGAGATGAAATGAATTGCGTGATATATGATAGTAGGGAGAGAGTGAAACCCGTTGCCGGCACATAGCCTACTCCTGTTGAATAGCACCAAGGGGTCTGCTCAAGGCTTAACGTCACCATGCGACGGACGAATCACCATCAACAGCGTCATATGCCCTCAATCCATATGAGCACTGCGGAGAGGTTTGGAATTTAATCCAGGCTTTTGGCACGCAATCTAGTGATTAGAAATTGTATACCACCACCTCCTCTACCCTGCTAGCCAACGTTCTGATGGTGAAATTTTTTTCGACCAACGGGACTCGAACCGGCTAACCTCGGTGTTAGACCGTTTAGACTTCAGCGCCTTAACGATCATGGCCACCAGGCGGGCTCGACGTAAAGCCACTAGGAAGCAAAAAAAAAAAAATGTTCGTTTAATCACACTTCTATTTTCGTTTGTCCTTATGAATTAATTGCAAAAGTCAAACCTTACATACCGGAGGTGCCTAGTGGAAGTACAATACTGGGTGTCCTTGGAAATGGTTCCGATATTTACAGAGGAGACAGCACGCAACAAACGACGGGAAAAAAAGGTCCTATAAATATTGGACGCAACCCAATATCTTCGGAGTTATGGTCCAATACCACTACCATCAATGATCACCATGTCTTTGTTCTGCTCTTCACAACATATGCTCGATGTGACCGTCATACAGCTTTACACCCTACCTCGCATGGAATCACGCATTCGTTTGAACACACCTGGTTGTTGCTGGATTGCATCACAGGCATTGAATACGCGTTCTCGTAGTGTATCCACATCATTTATGGGGTCCGCATACACCATGGTCTTCACATGTCCCCACAGCCATAAATCTAAAAGGTTGAGGTCAGGCGAACGGCCAGGCCAAGGCATTGGCCTTTCCAGACCAATCCATCGCTCATGGAAGCCCCGTGTTCGGTGTCACCTATCCCAGCGATGAAATAGGCCAGGACCCCATTATGCATGCACCACTTGTGCAGTCGTTCCTGTAGTGGCATATTCTTCACCAACAAAGGTAGTTCGTCCCAAAGGAAGTTACGATACGTAAGACCATTAAATCTGTTGTGTAGAACGTAGGACCTATCAGTCTGTCCCCGCGAATGTCTGCCCAAACGTTGATATTAAATGTGTGCTGCTGTGTTCTCTCTTCTACCGCATGCGGATTCGCATCGGCCCATACGTGGTTACTATGAAACTCACCTCGTCGGTAAACAAAAACCTTCGCTGTGAAATGCAGATCAAGGGCACATGCTTGGGGAAACCAATGGCAGAAGTGCAATCTGGCGGGCCGATCGTGTGGCAGCTGAGCTGGGACGCGCTGAACATAGTACGGATAGAGCAGAGGTGCTCAGCTGGGCGCCCGTTGAGGCTAGCCCAGTGCGGCCAGGCTGTCCTCCTCACGTAAATGCGAGCAGTTTGCATAGCAAGCATACGTCACAGTGAAGCGAGAGAGCGAACACACTTTGTAGGGAAGGAACAGCGACGTTCGATTGTGATTACGGAGCTCTCCTCCACTACTCAGCGAAAAGCTGATTGGGGTACAGCCTTTTTTAACGCTATAATGGCAAGATATTCCGGTTTGATTTATACTGCGCTCGATATAAACACTCAGTTTTATCATTTTATATTTATTATATTATTTATACTTTTGTGTTACAATTTACGTCCGCCTCTGTGGTGTAATGGTTAGTGTTAGCTGGTTAGCTGCCACCCCCGGAGGCCGGGGTTCGATTCCATGCTCTGCCACGAAATTTGAAAAGTGGTACGAGGACTGGAACGGGGCCCACTCAGTCTCGGGAGGTCAACTGAGTAGAGGTGGGTTCGATTCCCACCTCAGCCATCCTCGTAGTGGTTTTCCGTGGTTTCCCACTTCTCCTCCAGGCAAATGCCGGGATGATACCTAACTTCAGGCCACGGCCGCTTCCTTCCCTCTTCCTTGTCTACCCCTTCCAATCTTCCCATTCCCTCGCAAGGCCCCTGTTCAGCATAGCAGGTGAGCCCGCCTGGGCAAGGTACTGGTCATCCTCCCCAGTTGTATACCGACCCAGAGTCTGAAGCTCCAGGACACTGCCCTTGAGGCGGTAGAGGCGGGATCCCTCGCTGAGACCGAGGGAAAAACCGACCCTGAAGGGTAAACAGATAAAGAAGAAGTGTTACAATTTACAAAGGTACAGGGTTTAAGCCTACAAGCTACGACTTACAATTCCCTGGATGGGAATGACAGTACCAGTATTTCCATTTTAAAAATCCTGTTATTCATTCAGCATAAAGTTATGTATTTACATAACTCAACAAATTTACTGCTTGATTTTGCACAGTGTTGTACGTGTGACTTTCCATGTTCACTGAATTTTTGAAAATAGTATTTGAAACTTATCAGGCACTACTGACACAGTAGCTACTGTGATAACAGCTAATGACAGCATCTAAATAGGGAAGGAGTTTCATCACAAGTGAGGACATAGATATTTATTATCCAAGATTAAAGTACGACAACAATGTAAATATATCTACCAAACATCTGTACAGTATGCCTTCAAATAAATAACCTAACTGACATTATTCCCTGTACGCATGATTGGATTGTTGGCGAGTTTATCAAACAATTTAAACCCAAGCAACCACAAGCCACAGCTTCTCCACCTTAACTCCGTATTATATCAGATTTTTTTTTTTTTTTTTTTTTTGCAGTACCTCTTAAAATTTAATAGTGAAAAATGTCATTCATTATGTACTGTAACGGTTAATATCCCGTTACAAACATTCCTCTATAATTTTTATTATTATTATTATTTGTATTCAATTCTATCATCTGATTTCGCTACTTATTAATTATTTATCGCTTGCTTCGTTTTATTTCATTCATTATGTATTATGTATCATGTTAGTGTGTTAAGAAATTGTCATCTCCAGCAGCAAGCTCAAAATAGTCAAACGATTTTAAATACTTAGGGATCACGCTACAACCTAGCGGCAAATGCTTTACAAAACACATAACAGAAAGAGCTGCGCAAGCTATCCTAGCAATAAATAATATCAAGCATATACAAGCACTCAGCTTGGAAACAGCAGTAAAATTATTCAAGGCAAAGATTATTCCTATCCTAACCTATGGCATTAAAATTATTTGGCCTGACCTCACCAGGAAAAACCTAGCAACCTTGAAAAGAGTTAAAGCATGCTTCCTAAAAAGAGCTTTGGGTGTATCCAAATCAACAAAATCTTACCTAACATATGTACAAGCTAGAGGTCTTTTCTGCTGGAGGATTTGAAAACAACCGTCGTGCTCCCATCCACCATAGCAGCAGAACAAGAATTACAAAGTTTAAGGGACCGCCGCCTACAAATCTGGCCAGAGTTCTACAGCACGGGCGCGATGATCGATAGGACCTGGACGTCAGCAAACTTCGAGATGAGGCACGTACTAACGAGACTGTCTACATGGCTTCCATCATCACCTCTGCAACAACAAGATGTACCATAATCCGGTGAAGACTTGCATATGCCAACTGTGTGAGAAAAACGTGTGATCGTTATCATATCGAACTGTGTACAAAGCGAACAAAAACCATAAGTGAATACGCAAAACTAAATATTAATAGAAATAATATTTAAATCATTTATTTTGTTGTACTCTGCACATTTGTGCGCACTTCCGATAATACAAATAGGTTCGTATTAAGAGAATGTATATCGCGAGATTTCCTGCTTAATATATATTTATTTATTTATTTATTTATTCATTTATTTATTTATTTATTTATTTATTTATTTATTTATTTTGTAAACCTCTTTGCTATTTGCTTTACGTCGCACCGACACAGATAGGTCTTATGACGACGATGGGAGAGGAAAAGCCTAGGAATGGGTAGGAAGCGGCCGTGGCCGTAGTTAAGGTACAGTCCCAGCATTTTCCTGGCGTGAAAATGGGAAACCACGGAAAACCATCTTCAGGGCTGCCGACAGTGGGGTTCGAACCCACTATCTACCGGATGCGAACTCACAGCTGCGCGCCCCTAACTGCACAGCCAACTCGCCCGGCTTTTTTTTTTTTTTGTTTGTTTGTACACCAACGTTTAAGATGTTACAGTATGTGGTGTATTACTGTCACATTTACTGTCGAGCCATGGTATTGCCCCATACGTCATTGCTTTCATTGAGAAACAGGAGGTGTGGAAAGGGAGCTTACCCAGCCTGCGGCTATTTAAACATCACGTGCAATACGTCGACGCTTGGTTTGAGTGAGGTCATGATCTGTTTTAACCATGACGTAGGCGTAAACCATGTGACACTTAGAATCTATAAAAGGACTTGTCTCCCATAGTAGTCAGTCATATGTAGACGGGAATTTGGATATTTGCCTATTTTATTCCTGTGTTCAGAAATGTAGGCGTTTGAGATATAAATCCGTTTTAGGGTCTTTTTAGCTAGCTTTAGTTGGTTTTATTGTGCATATAAGTGCCTAATTCAGGGGTTTATGACTATTTGGAGTATAATTGCCTATTTGATGCCTTTTGACTGTATTTTAAAGAAGCCGATTTTCTTCCAGAGCATTATATTGTAGCTGGTGTGCTCGACAGAATTATTTCTCATTTCTCAATAGCTGTTTACCCCCACGAAACAAAAAAATGGGAATTCTCGGAAGTCACCAGAAATAATTCTTGAGAAATTTCCCTCAGGAGAGACAAGGAACAATTTAACCTCGAAGCCTACAACCCCTCCAACCTCCTAAGACATATGCGAAACCCAATCAACGTCGAACTATGTTGCACAATCAATATCCCCTATACCTCCCACTTGATGCGAACTGTTGTACGCGTACGCTTTACCTTCAGAAAGTGTTGTGATTTATTTTGAAGGAAAAGAATAAGAATAAGATGTGTGTGTCTGTGGCAATGCCCAAGGAAAATCATCGAAGTCCTACTGACTGAATCAGTGAATCACAGGAGATCCCAATTTCACTACGGATAGAAGGGTAGTCTTCTGCAATGCTTGCTGTAGGGAGGTAAGTTCGTTTAAAGTAGAACAATAAAAGTTTGATTTCCACCTATTCAATACTTTACAAGCAATTACAAAATTAGGACCTCATCTTTATTTTATTGCTAAATTATTAAAAACACAGGACATGTTTCGTTCAATTGTTGAACATCTTCAGCTATATACATTTTTAACAAGGTCAAAATCGGTAATACTATTCTAATAACCTGCAATGTAAGTTCGTTTGTTCATTTTATCTTTCTTTGTGATTGAAAACTACGATCACATTTCATTATAGCATTTATAAGCCTATTAATTTATGTATTGTGTCAAGTCGTTTTGTTGCAATGCTATATTAGTCGTGAACTTTCAATAATTTATATTGCTAAAATGTAAATTATCGTTTAATTACTGAATGAGGAGTTAGAACGCTGGTGGCCCCTTGTCACAAAGTGGATGAATCGGTATTTTGAACTGTGATTCATTTCCTGTGAGAACAGAGATTTACAACTAAAATGAAATTTTTAACAAATCGCAACTTTCACCAGCGCTATGTGTAGGCTCTAGTGAACTCTATTATGCTTCCGCTAAGCCTTCATGAAACATAAGTTGCAGATCCAATGTGGCGTGGCGAGGACGATGTCACAGCGTGTTTTACAAGGCTGCCAAGACTATCCTTACAAGACTAGGCCAGTGAAAAGACCGTTGCTCTGGATTGATGAGGTCCGGTTAGTAACCGTTGTGCTGGGGCTTGGGGGCAAGCAAGGAGTGTTTGGGGGGCGTAGGGCTGTGAAACGGAAAATAACCCTCTAGCATCCCCTCTAGTCTTGCTAAATTGTGACAAAAAATAAAATTATGGGCGCATGTCACGACAATTTCAAATTACGCGGTTTTCCCATTTTTAACGAGGGTCGCAGCCTTGTGGGTACACATGATGCAGGATCTATTGCAGGTAACAGAAAATGGTCTTCATGACAGCTGACCCAGCTGACCAAAGCCAGTGAATAGCAACAAAAGAAATGTTCACAAATCTGGGATTTATAGTGCCTCCGTTTTAATTCTGCTGTATAAGTAAGACTACAGCTAGGGTGAGCTTGGTGTGTCCCTAGCAAGCATAAAGGAAGGATATCTCCTCTACGCTACTCAAGTATCATCACACGTCATTTTTTTATTTTTCTCACCCGGTGAACTCGACACGATACTATTATTTAGCATATGATGCTACAGCTGACAATCGACTATGTACAAGTTCTTAACAGGCACAAAAAAGACTCTATATACATTTATATATATATATACAAACTCCACATTAGAAAGGTTATTGTGGGGGTCTTTCAGTCTCTTAGAGACGAATGTCCAGCTCTTCCAGCCAAGAGAGTGCCTCAGGGGTCACTCTGTGAATGTCCTCGATGGAACCAGCAAAAGCTCGCAGAGGGCAGTCCTTCAGAATGTGCAGGATGGTTTGCACTTCAGCACCACAGTCACAAGCTGGAGAGACGTTGCTCAACGTCCGTAGGTTTAACCTTAAAGTACCCTACACGTGTCCTCTGGGTGGTGCTAATAGAGCAATAACAACAATAAGATGCCGCCGTACTGCCCTACAGGGCCTCACGGTTATGGCAATTGAGAAAACAAGTTAAATAACAATAAAAACAGTCTTTCTGAGGACTTGCATTTTCAGACCCGAACCTTATGCTCTCAGTTAACAATCTGCCAACTTAACATCGAAGGAATCAGTAAGGCAAAAAGTGAATAGTTATCCAAAATCCTTCTAGATCACTCCGTGGATGTAATTGTGCTCCAGGAAACTCATACAGAAGATGACCGTCAACTGAACTGTAGGGGTAAAATTCCTGGATACCAATTAGCAACAGCAGTAAATCATCCTAAATATGGCATTGCCACTTTGGTCAGGATAGATATAGTGAACTATGACGTACTTGAAAATGCTGTGAAACAAACTTTCTTCTCCTCATCTATACAAGTGCAGAATGTTGTGATAACAAATGTATATAAGCCACCTACAGTCAATTGGCCAAATCCCATTGTGCTGGTACCTAAAGAAAATAACATAATCAGTGTAGACTTCAACAGTCACCACAGTTTGTGGGGATATGATGAGTGTGATGAGAATGGTGACAGACTGCTTGAATGTATGGACAAGAGAGACCTTAAGCTAGTCTACGATGCTAAGGACATAGGGACGTTCCACTCTGGCCGTTGGAATAAAGATTGTTCACCCGATCTCTGTTTCGTTTCTTCGAATCTCATGACAACACCCCCAGTACACAGGCAGGTACTGAAAAATTTCCCTCAAAGTCAACACAGACACATAATTTAGAAAATTGGCCTGCAGATACCTGTCATTAGGTATATACCTAAACCTCGCTGGAACTTTCAAAACGCTGATTGGAATGCTTATGCATTGCACACAGATGCCAATATTAGATGGATAGCTCCAACATCAGAAAATTACGGAAGATTTGTTATTGGACACGATACTGCGAAATTATAACTGAAAAATCTTTGAGGACATATTTTCATGTAAATTACGAATTCCCCTGTTCCTACTTTTAAGTTTTGTACTTCTGGAAACATCATCTCTAATAGCAATTTGTTTATGAAACCAATTCATTATATATACTAAGCATTATTGCCAATTAGCCCAACTGTGGAAATTTAAGATATAGGAACATTGTAATTTAAGTCAATTTTAATATTTTTCAGATCAAATGTGGAAAAAATCCATATAGATCAATATAGAAATACTGCGATGCATCTGACAAGAGTACAGAAAGCTGTATCAATGCAGCCTTTCTACCAGTCCACTGTGAACAGTGACCAACAGCAATTTTCTTCAGACCTATGGACTGCAATGGTGGGAGCTAATATACCCCTGCATAAACTGAAGCATCTTCAAACTTCAACAAGCTTCCGGGAGCAATAACCGAGTTGGAGAAGAATGGCATGCCCCTTGGTGGAGTCATTTAGGATTGTGGAAGATGTCGGGGGAAGTTTTGACCGAACCTGCGAGGAAGTTAGCCGCTGTCAGCGACAAGTTCGATAGGGTTCTGCAGCGGAATCCAGGATGGAAAGCGATGGTAAAAGTAGCCAGGGTGCTACGAGGTGAGGTAGATGAAACAATTGAACTAAAACCAGATGAAGTGGCTTCATTGAAGTTTTGTCCAATCACTTCATGTGATGTTGAGAGATATTTCTCTCAGTACACAAACATTCTGCATGACAGGAGAACAAGATTGTTACCGCAAAACAATGACAAGTTGCTTGTTGTAAATTCCTTTTATAGTAATTCAGTGTGCTATTAAATTATAAGTAATTTTTATGCCTATTCTGTTGCCTATATTACAAGTTAGTGTCTATTTTTCATGCCTATTTTCGCTAATTTAGGAGCCTACATGCCTGCCTATTTTAACTGTTTTTAGTGCCTATAATTCTTATCTCTAGTCATATGGATAGTTAGGCCTCAGTCGGTCAGTCATTTGGATGGAGAAGCAATTATATGGACACGGAATCTTCAGTGAGCAGATGTATTCGATGTTCGAAGTGTGTTTCGCGTATGTGTTGGGTCGAGTTCTGATGTCAGTTCGGTGACAGCCGAAGACTGAGTCTTCGTAATGCAGATTAACAGTTCGGTGGACTACGTGTAAAATTGATTGTGGAGTGTGGTTATACACTGAATGACAGAGCAAATGCAACACCAAGAAGGAGTTGTCAGAACTTTATGCCAATTGCAGGGTAGACTGACGTCACTGAGGTATGCTCATGATGTGAAATGCGCCGCTGTGCTGCGCAAGTAGCGAACGATAAATGGGACACGGCGTTGGCGAATGGCCCACTTCGTACCGTGATTTCTCAGCCGACAGTCATTGTAGAACGTGTTGTCGTGTGCCACAGGACACGTGTATAGCTAAGAATGCCAGGCCGCCGTCAACGGAGGCATTTCCAGCAGACAGACGACTTTACGAGGGGTATGGTGATCGGGCTGAGAAGGGCAGTTTGGTCGCTTCGTCAAATCGCAGCCGATACCCATAGGGATGTGTCCACGGTGCAGCGCCTGTGGCGAAGATGGTTGGCGCAGGGACATGTGGCACGTGCGAGGGGTCCAGGCGCAGCCCGAGTGACGTCAGCACGCGAGGATCGGCGCATCCGCCGCCAAGCGATGGCAGCCCCGCACGCCACGTCAACCGCCATTCTTCAGCATGTGCAAGACACCCTGGCTGTTCCAATATCGACCAGAACAATTTCCCGTCGATTGGTTGAAGGAGGCCTGCACTCCCGGCGTCCGCTCAGAAGACTAGCATTGACTCCACAGCATAGACGTGCACGCCTGGCATGGTGCCGGGCTAGAGCGACTTGGATGAGGGAATGGCGGAACGTCGTGTTCTCCGATGAGTCACGCTTCTGTTCTGTCAGTGATAGTCACCGCAGACGAGTGTGGCGTCGGCGTGGAGAAAGGTCAAATCCGGCAGTAACTGTGGAGCGCCCTACCGCTAGACAACGCGGCATCATGGTTTGGGGCGCTATTGCGTATGATTCCACGTCACCTCTAGTGCGTATTCAAGGCACGTTAAATGCCCACCGCTACGTGCAGCATGTGCTGCGGCCGGTGGCACTCCCGTACCTTCAGGGGCTGCCCAATGCTCTGTTTCAGCAGGATAATGCCCGCCCACACACTGCTCGCATCTCCCAACAGGCTCTACGAGGTGTACAGATGCTTCCGTGGCCAGCGTACTCTCCGGATCTCTCACCAATCGAACACGTGTGGGATCTCATTGGACGCCGTTTGCAAACTCTGCCCCAGCCTCGTACGGACGACCAACTGTGGCAAATGGTTGACAGAGAATGGAGAACCATCCCTCAGGACACCATCCGCACTCTTATTGACTCTGTACCTCGACGTGTTTCTGCGTGCATCGCCGCTCGCGGTGGTCCTACATCCTATTGAGTCGATGCCGTGCGCATTGTGTAACCTGCATATCGGTTTGAAATAAACATCAATTATTCGTCCGTGCCGTCTCTGTTTTTTTCCCCAACTTTCATCCCTTTCGAACCACTCCTTCTTGGTGTTGCATTTGCACTGTCAGTCAGTGTATTTTCAAGCCATGCTATCTCTCGTTTGTGAATCTAATAGGATACGTCACCAAATTAGGTTTGAGACACCTATAGCTGCTGTCAATTCCAAGGAATACGTCAGTGGCGTATACTGAGGGCTACCAAGGCTATCAGTGAAGCCCAAACCTCAAATGCGAGTGATGGAAATCTAAAGCACGTTATATTGTAAGCATATGACACATCGTTCCATTTGCAAAACTTGAAAGCAATGAGAAAACACGTCGCACGTATTTCTGAGAACAAGGCTTCGGAGACTGATATTGCAGCCCAGATTCTCGCCCCTTCCCATCGACTCGCCTCACGCGGCTTGCTGCTGTCTGCCTACAGGTGCGGGGACCGGCGGAGGATAGCTGTGCTAGGCTTCGGTCCGTCAGATCGCCACTGATGGCTTGCTGCTGTCTGCCTACAGGCGCGGCGACTGGCGGAGCATAGCTGTGCTAGGCTTCGGTCCGTCAGATCGCCACTGCTAACTATCACCATGCGTTACTCATCGTATATACTTCCTCACCTCATCCTTCTGCCTTAAATAAGATAGATGACGGAGTGCTGGTATTTCACTCCCGTTTACTTCTACATCCTTGTAGGAGGACACTGCAGGGCTGCTGTTATACGAGTAATATAGTTTTCTTTTTATTGGTAGATCTGCTAAAATGAAACGCAATCTTTCAGGTTTAGTGTTCTCTTTTGTTGGTTGGAATCGAACCCGTGATCATGGGTCGGACACCACCACTGATCTTCCGAGGAAGATAATTAGCCATTGAACGATGGGTACGACTGCTCTAAAATTCAACATTGTTACTTAACGATTATGATGATGATAATAATAATAATAATAATAGTGCATGACATCTACATAGGCTTGGTGGTGACCTAATAAGGATAAAATGAATGGCGAATACGTCATAAACACCCAGTTCCCAAGTCAGGGGAATTAACACTATGAGGGGGTTGATTCTGAAAATTGAACCGGGGCCGTCGGACCAAAGACAAAGCATTCTATTCATTTAGCCTCAAAGCTGGACTTCAATTTGCTAAACCTTAGGCTACCAACTCGATTGATCAGGTGTTGAGTATTAACGGTGGCAGAGGCCAGGGCAGTAGCTTGTGAAGCAGCCTTGACAACACAGCGGGCAACTCCGTTGGCTGTTGGCTGCAGCTCAAAATGCTTAAGGCTTGATGTTCCCTAAACCAACTATCGAAAAGGGGTAGCCTAAGTCTAGTGGTAGCCCACGTCTTGATAACAGCATACGCCACTGGAATACGTCATAATAACACTTAAAGTGTTCAAGGTACTGTTATGTGAACCAGTGGGGGACAAATTTCCTGTACAGATTTCAAATGTCCGGTCAAAAGTATTTTAAATTCAATGCCTATAGCTTCATTTCGTTTTAATTTCAGAGTTTTATATTGTAACTTTATTATCGCAGCAAATCTCACATTTCAGTTCAAAATTTAAAGAATATATTTTGTTTAGTATCAAGTACAGTTAATGGTTTTATTCCATGGTAGATCAGGTAACCTCAAATTTTAGTTGGAAAACCGAACGTCAATATCCTTCTCCCAGCACATACAGACATGGACAAAAGTATTCATACCCCTACCCTTCCTATACAAAATGCTTTATTGCTGGACCAATACGGAGTACAGGTCAAAATTACTAAACCAAACGTATACCTTGTACAGCAGAGTACATTAAAAAGCACAAAATAAACTGGAAGTAAATAACAGTACATAACAAAGCAAAAACATTCGTACTACATGACACTACTTGTCTGGACATAAGTATTCATACCGTATCCCAGCAGAGGTCACAACTCAATGAAGAAACAAATATTACCAACTCGATCTGTAGCGAGTTTGTTTGCCTTTCCTCTATATTATTTCTTTTAACCTGCTGGGCATTGAGAATACCAGTTTTCGTGTTAGTGCAGAAGAAATGTTCCCCCATTCTCGTTGTAGTAACTGTTTCAAGTGTGCTTTACTTGTTATGTGGTGTTTTCTTAGTCTGGACTCCAATTCTCTCCATAGATGTTCGATGGGGTTGTATCCGGCGATTGGGGAGGTGTTTTTAGTGTGTGCGGCGTGTTGTAGAGTACCAACAAACGAACAATTTCCGCCGTATGTTTGGGGCTATTGTCGTGTTGGAAGTAAAACTCACTGGAAATCCCAAGCTTTTTGGTGCTTTTGCGAAAGTTTCCTTTCAGGATATTCAGATATTGAAATCTGTCCATGGTCTCCTCGATAAATACCTACTCCCCAACACTTCAAACGGCCACTGAGCCCCACACCATAACCCCACCCCCGTCGTGCTTCACAATGGTAACAAGATTCTGCTCATCGAGCTCTGTGTCGGGGCGTCTCCACATTAAAATGGGTCCATCACTTGGGAAAATATTAAATTTTTTCTCATCTGTAAACATCACTGTCGACCAAAACGCATCTTTCACCACATATTCTTTTGCAAATTGTAGTCTCTTCCGTCGATTCACTTTCGTTATGTGCGCTTTCTTTCTTGGGACCCTAGATCGATACCCAGGGAGTGAAGGACCCTTCTTACTGTTTTGTGTGACACTGCATTATGGAAATATTCTGCCAGCTGCGATAATATTGCCGAAGATGTGGTGTGTGGTTGTTTTTCAATTGTGGTTACTATGAATCTTTCTTCTCGTGCAGTCAGTTTCTTCGGACGTCCATTTCTTTTCTTGATTATAAGAACATACTGTCCTTTAAACCTTTGTATGATTGTTTGCACAGTTGGTTTACATCTTCCAATGATGTTTCCGATCTCAGAATACGATTTTTCTTGGTGGTGAAGGCGTAGAAAAAGTCGTCTCTCTTCAACAGACGTTTCCCTAGTTTTCTTCGCCATTGGACTAGTACCATCTCTGACCAGCTGATCAGTCCATCTCTGTCTGCATCTACTACACAACTAATGCCACGGAACAACATAGGTTTCTGTTTACTCGTTCAAACCCCATTTTTACACGTAAGGTATGAATACTTATGTCCAGACAAGTAGTGTCAAAGAGTACGAATTTGTTACTTTGTTATGTACTGTTATTTATTTCCAGTTTAGTTTGTGCTTTATAATGACCACTGCTGTACACGGTATACGTTTAGGTTTGTAATTTTGACCTGTACTCCGTATTGGTCCAGCAATAAAGCATTTTGTACTGGATGGGTAGGGGTATGAATACTTTTGTCCATGTCTGTATATGTTATGCTGTTAAAGTAAGCTTATTACCCTACACCCTAGATATATTCAAGACTCTCATACTATTATTGTTACATCTATTTGTGTGCAATCACAGTACATTACAAAAATATTTGAGGTTATAGGCCTAACTATTTTATCCGGTCAAATTACATTTTTTTTTTTGCTAGGGGCTTTACGTCGCACCGACACAGATAGGTCTTACGGCGACGAGGTCAAATTACATAAACCGCAATGAACATAAATAACTTACCTCTTACAACGTGAATTGAAAATGACGTGGATTTCTGCCCTCTTTCTTTCATTATTTCTGCCTCCATTTCAAACGCGGGTCTCGCCGTAGTGATCGAGAATGACTGGAAGAACTTCGCCAAACCTTCGCGGCCTGTGACATAACTACGTCAACGTGGTTGAATAGCATACGTTCATCGCCTGCCCGCCCGCCCGCTTACAGTGCTGTGCGCCCGCGAGACGAAATGCCCAGCGTGAGCACCTCTGGGATAGAACAACTGTTTGTGCAGGACTGTCCAGACAAAACTTTTAGCAATTCCTTCAGCTGTGGCTATTCTTCCGACACTCGTTCCATGATTGTCCTACACACGTTTTAATACCTGTTGCTCCATATCAGGTATGCGAATTGTTCGGGATCTGCCACGGTTGTTTGTTCGTGGTGCACAGTATCCCGTTGCCAAAAAAACCTGAAACACGGTACTAAACAACTTTACAGATGGTTTGAGGCGTGTTAGATATTTTTCTGCAAACAGATTACGTGTCCGTAGGTTGCTTTCATAACGGAAGATCATATCGGCCATTTCCCGTGTTGAATAATAGGCCTCAATTACGTGCTGTAAGGCCAGAGAAGAAAGACAAGAAAACAAATTACAGTATGCAGTGTCACAAAAAAACGTGCGCCATTTGAGCACTATCGTACACCTGACGGAACTAACCTACCTGTTTGCGAGAGCAATACGGTCTGTAGTACGCAGTGGATCTTGTATGTTGAAATGAAATGTCGTATGGCTTTTAGTGCCGGGATATCCCAGGACGGGTTCGGTTCGCCAGGTGCAGGCCTTTCTAGTTGACTCCCGTAGGCGACCTGCGCGTAGCGATGAGGAAGAAATGATGATGAAGATAACACATACACCCAGCCCCCGTGCCATTGGAATTAACCAATTAAGGTTAAAATCCCCGACCCGGCAGGGAATCGAACCCGGGACCCTCTGAACCGAAGGCCAGTACGCTGACCGTTCAGCCAACGAGTCGGACATCTTGTACGTTGACTAGTGTGTTTTGTTCTTGCTTGATACAGTGCAAATGCAGGCACACACGATACAAGATGCACTGTATCAAATGTCTACGTACAATGGCTTCGCATTTGTTTCGTGACAAAGTGCTCGGAGTGCAAGATATGCCCCTCCTACATAATAAGACCATAACACAATACGCTAGTAAGTTTACAACCAATGTTTAGGTAGGAATATATTTCTGTCTTTTGTTGCATACGACCCTCCGTAAATTATTGGAACATCGTGATCATTGATAGTAGTGGTAGCGGACCATAGTTCCGAAGATATTGGGTTTGCGGCCAATGTTTATAGGACTTTTTTTTCCTTTGCTTGTCGTGCTGCCTCCCCTATAAATATTGGAACGTTTATACTTAACCTAAAGTAGATCTACTGTAGTTTGCTATGAGCAAGGTATGTTCCCTATTTTCGCAACAATTGAGAAGGGTACAGGATGGGCTTAAAATAGCCGTATCGCAGCAGCGTTGCTTTCACTTAATTTGTTGCGGATTGTAAATAATTTTAAATGATGTAAATTTCCAAAGAACGTAACAGAAAATATTTACCTCACGGGTGTAAAATTCATCGTTAAGCTTTTAAAACACACTGAACTAGTTTCTAAACGCACTGTTTAAACTTATGGTAATATTAGATTATTTTAATGTTGCAAAGAGATTCCTAAAGTTATTTTAATCGTGTTACAGTTGTAACAGCCACACTGCTGCTATGCTATGCAGAAGCAGCCAAGCAGCAAACAGACGATGTGGATCTCCAGATAGCCCAAGACCCACGCGAATGGAAAGACGACGAATTCATTCCTTTCAATGGAGATCGTTTCGATGGTTTTGACTGGGAGTTATATAAGATGCTGCAGCGAACTGAACGAGGAAATATAGTTGTGTCACCAATTGGCATTAAACTGCTACTAACCATGCTATACGAGGGTGCAGCAGGAAACTCAGCCAAGGAATTAGAAAATGTTCTTCAGCTTCCTCAGTCCAGACAGCAAACTCGTCTCAAGTACAGTGCAGTACTGGAATCATTACAGGTATGTATGTATGTATGTATGTATGTTGTTATGGATTACAAATAGATCTCCATTCAAACGTTGAAAAACCTGAATTCACTCTTTATCCATCTCCGGATCACTCTTTGCGACTCTTAACAATCCCTAGCCATGTTATGCTCTGACATACTTTACAACTGTACGCATATAATGGAAAATTGACTAGAAGAAAATGGATAAGCTAAGCAGAGTAGTGGTACTCAACTGACAAAAACTGGCCAGGATGCAGTATTCTGGATCAATATAAACATAATACAAGAAGTACGCTACCTCAACTTTGTTCATTTTGATATGTATGTAGGTTTTGAACTGTTTAATTTCGTCTATACGAAATTGCCACAATTATGAATAAGAAAATGATATGGGGTATAGATTCAATGGAGGAGGTTATGGAACTATTATGGAGACTCGTGTTCTGGAGGTGGCTTAAACACTGCAAACTCAAATCTGAATATATGCTGTACGTCGTGACAGTATGTAGCATTAATAGAAATGCCCTTTCGTCGTCTGAAAAGAGTACCTACAGGTACTTGACACTTATTTGACAATATACAGAATACCTCGTCTATAAAACTCGCCATCGGAATGCCCCATGCCTGCAATGATGTACCTTTTCTCTAAAACTATGCATGACAGACGTATGAAATTTTTGTGTATTTAGGATATGTACCTTGACTAGCTACTCAAGCGTATATAATTAAAATGTGCCTCATGTTTAATAAATATATAGATTTTGTAACGTGTCAAAAGTATACAGTTTACAGAACGTAATTTTCATTAAGGTGGACAGACATTTGAAATCGAACCATGGAGACATTTAGTACATGTAGAACACTTGAATAAACAAACTGTGAAATTTTTAAACTCCTACATGTATTAGAAGGTTAGAAAAGGTACATTAAGTAATAAAAAGCAAACTTACGGGAAAACAGCCTTCAAAGTTAGATTGTCAAAATAAGCCTGTCCCATAACATGGGTGATTCTTCCCCATTTCAAACTGGTCCAGGAGTTTTCTTTTGGAGGCTCTGTCGTTTCCTGGCCACGTTGGTTAAAATCTGGAACATTCGGTCAGCATTTCGGAGTCATTCCTTGTCGCATGGTAGCATGGTGTCAACAGTTCGACACCCGATATATAATCCTAGCTTTTCGAAAACCTTACATCTTGTTACAATGAATGTTGCCAATGAATCAAATACTCCGAAGTATGGCGTACAGATAACCACAAACACTGTCTTGAAAATCCCACTCCAGATGACATTTGTTTACGCTCTCTTTTGGAATTTGTAAATCATCCATGCAGATAATTTTTCAGCAGGTCAGTGTGTGCTAAGTCCATAAAAACTGGCTTCATTATTTCCATCGCAGCAAGAGGTAGACTGTGTGGATGGTTGTACTTTTTTCCCAGTTATCAAACCACCGACTTCATTACAGAAGTGCTGCATTTAAAATACTGACACTGAAGCCCTAGAGATAACTCCGTCGGCCATGATGGATACTTTTCATGCATGAGCTATTTGAAATATTTTTTAAAAATACTTCCACTTATCATAAAATAGTTATGTATATAGGTACCATTTTAAACCCGGGATTGCAAAGTTAAATTCAGATTAAAAATTAGAAAACATTTAGTGTTGTCCGCCTCTGTGGTGTAATGGTTAGTGTGATTAGCTGCCACCCCCGGAGGCCCGGGTTCGATTCCCGGCTCTGCCACGAAATTTGAAAAGTGGTACGAGGGCTGGAACGAGGTCCACTCAGCCTCGGGAGGTCAACTGAGTAGAGGTGGGTTCGATTCCCACCTCAGCCATCCTGGAAGTGGTTTTCCGTTGTTTCACATTTCTCCTCCAGGCAAATGCCGGGATGGTACCTAACTTAAGGCCACGGTCGCTTCCTTCCCTCTTCCTCGTCTATCCCTTCCAATCTTCCCATCCCCCCGCAAGGCCCCTGTTCAACATAGCAGGTGAGGCCACCTGAGCGAGGTACTGGTCATCATCCCCAGTTGTATCCCCCGACCCAATGTCTCACGCTCCAGGACACTATCCTTGAGGCGGTAGAGGTGGGATCCCTCGCTGAGTCCGAGGGAAAAGCCAACCCTGGAGGGTAAGCAGATTCAGAAAGAAACATTTAGTGTTCCTAAATCTCCATTCCAGGGGCTGACTGGCCGAGGCGGTAAAGGCGTGCTCGGTTCGCCCGGAAGAACGTGGGTTCGAATTCTCGTCAGGAAGTCGTAACATTTAAGAAACGAGATTTCCAATTCTAGAAGGGGAGTTGCATATGGCGGTTAATTCCTGGGGGCAAATGCGGCCGGGTGTACAGCTAACCACTCTACCCAATCGCGTGCCGAGGTTACGAATAGTGGGAGCCTTTACATTCCACCCCCCCAAGGGCCTTCATGGCCTATACGGAGATGACTTTGCTTTTTCTTAAATCTCCATCCCGGGTCCCCTTACGGGAAATAAATAATATCATTCCTGCCCCAGAAAACATGATTTCATACTTACATTTCTTTTTACACTTAATTGATAAGTATGTTCTTTAAGGTCAGGGTTTCCTCTAAGTGATAGTTCTGTGCGGAATGAGTTTGAAAAGTTGTACGTAACTGTTATGTCCAATGAGAACGTAGTCCAATCAATACCTTCATGTTTTTTCCTGAGAGATCACGCCACATTATATAGTCGCTCAAAACAGGAATGAGCGTATGGTATTATATGAAGCTTTGTGGATATTAAGGGCGATCTCTATGTTCAGTGTATGAACAAAAACTAAATGAAAATAATATCAGAATAATAACAATCTACATAATATATCACTTATTATAAAGTAACTTGTTGTACACTGGCAGCAAATAATACAAAATGATAGTATCTATTTTATGAATTATGACGTAGCAATCCGTATTAGTACCCATTGACTCACAATATTTTCCAAGGGAAATCATGAATTGAAAAAAAAAAAGACAAGTACCTGTTACAACATTATACCGTTCGTTAAACTGTTATTGATATAATATGAATCTTACCACATTATTAACACAAATTATATGAATAGTCTGGTTGATCATCTTCTTGCTCCTGAACGACGTCTACATTACCTTGGTCTGAAGTACGCCTAGCATCACAATAATTAATAATTATTTCGAAGCAATTCCTGCATGGAAGAGGCACATACGGCATTAGTGCATTGAGAGCTTGGGAGTTTTTTCGCTGGCAGTATCAATGGTGTGACGTACTTCTGAAAAGTTCTTGAACTGACAAATTGAATTTCTCACAGTTGTAGTTTGTGTTCTTTCCTATCTGATCTTCATTACACCGCGACTTTCTTAGTTTGGATGAATGGCAAAACCTTGCTAATAAGCAGTCTGAAAATTCGAACATGTTACCATTCTTGAAGTTGGTTCCCATTAAGCATCGTCTTGGAATCAGTTTCTCTAATACACTGACGTCCATTACCATGAGAGACGTGAGTTCGTTGACAATGAATTTCTTAGAAGAGCAGCTGTTCTTCATGAAGTACACGTAAGGGCCCTACGTGTAAATGTCACTATGCCTCGCCGTTTACTCAATTAGGCCGAAGTCACAGGGCAGATGAGTGTCCAGGGGTCATGAAAATGTGCTTTATATTTTGAAATCCTCTGTCATCTGCCCTGCGCGGTTATTGTTGAGGATTACTAACTCATGTATGTTATATATTGCCCAATGCTGAAACGTAACGTTTCAAACAGCTAGCAATTTCGCATGACCCACGCTTGGCTATTGTTTCATCCTATACGTACATAGCAACACACCCTGTCTTAATATTGAGGATTCCAAGGTTTTGCGTCCACATTTTGCGTTTGTAATACTGTATACCATTTGTTAATTTTGGAGAGGGCATGGCTTGCTGTAAATCAACGGCAGTTGCAGCAACAGAATTCTCTTATCATTTTTGTAAGACTTTAACAGTGTATGGGCTGCTTTAGCTTCCATTTCACGGCCTTACTTTTTATTCCTCAATTCTGTAATAAGATTCATATCGCCCTGTTTTGCTAAACCCTAGAGTTCAATTTTATATTTATCGCAAAATAAAGAGTCACTTTTAGGTGCTCAAAACCAATATTATACTGAGTGTAAAACATATCTCAATAATAATGCTTTGTTACTGGTTCTGTGTTAGGGTAACTTTCTTTGATCCACTCTAAGGGTACGTTTATGCTGCAGCCTGGCTGCTGGCACATCGCCAAGCTTCGCTGCTCGATGTTAGGCGATGATGAAACAAACCAATGGATCTCAATCAGTGCTTTTACCCTGGAGCCCGGCTCATAGCTGCGCTGCTGGCTGCTATCCTCGCCACATCCATGGTCTCAAACACGTTTGATTTTCAAGCCTGGCCCATCGCCGGCTATCCTGTAACTTGGACTGTGATTGGTTCTTTCAAGGTCACCCGCTCTCCCACTCTTCCTCTCTTCGCACTCTATACACACGTTCAGTGATCACTTGTTATCTGAACCTGTCTTCGGGCCGATGACCTTCGATGTTAGGCCCCTTTAAAAAACAATCAAGAACCTGTCTTCGAACGCAATGCGATTTGGAGCCAGCGGCATGCGGATCATCACAAGAGTTTCATATGAGATGAAAGGAGCGACGAGATGACGAGCGGCCAGTAGACCTTTTCCTACGTTTTATGAGGGTGAGTGGCTTGCTTTAGCGTGTTTAAAAGTAAAGTTTCTATTTGTGTTTTAATTGGTTTATTGTTAACTACTACGTTACTCTACCGGGCGAGTTGGCCCTGCGATTAGGGGCGTGCAGCTGTGAGCTTGCATCCTGGAGACAGTGGGTTCGAACCCCACTGTCGGCGGCCCTGAAGATGGTTTTCCGTGGTTTCCCATTTTCACACCAGGAAAATGCTGGGGCTGTACCTTAATTAAGACCACGACTGCTTCCTTCCTATTCAGAGGCCTCTTCTATCCCATCGTCGCCATAAGACCTATCTGTGTCGGCGCGACGTAAAACAAATAGCAAAAAAAAACATTTATTTCTATTGACTGTGTGTTTATCTTTGTGTATTTTTAATTGGAATGAAATATATTATTGTACTTCTATGTCAGTGCCTTATTCAATTTTATTACGTTTTACTCTTTTTTAACTTTAGAAGAAAATAAGGCATTGCGAATTAGATCCACTGCTTATTTTAAATTCATAATAATTTTCCTCATCATTATCATTTTTCTAATCTACCGAGCTCGATAGCTGCAGTCGCTTAAGTGCGGCCAGTATCCAGTAATCGGGAGATAGTGGGTTCAAGCCCCACTGTCGGCAGCCCTGAAGATGGTTTTCCGTGGTTTCCCATTTTCACACCAAGGCAAATGACGGGGCTGTACCTTAATTAAGGCCACGGCCGCTTCCTTCCAATTCCTAGGCCTTTCCTCTCCCGTCGTCGCCGTAAGACATATCTGTGTCGGTGCGACGTAAAGCAAGTAGCATTTTTCTAATCCTCGTCAGTGGGTTAATTATAACTTTTAATCCATTTAGTCTCATCTCGTACCATCAGGGGCCAATGACCTACATGTTAGCCCACTTTAAATAACAAGCATCATCATCATCATCATCATCATCATCATCAAACTATGGAATGACGTGGCAAAAGAATGCGGAACGATTACGTCAACTTTGTTCTTTTATTCTTGCCATTTTGGGGGCCTCTATCATTACAAGCAGGTGATTTATATGAACTACCTCGTTTTTCATGGAAAGTTCGACAGTTATTTTTTTCAAACTGTAAACACATTTTGTTAAGGAGACCTAACTAATGTCAAAATGACATACTCCATAACCCCCTATTTTACATTATTCATAAGTACATTGTTAAATTACGAAATGAAGCATTTGTAGCTTCATTCTTCAATCAACTCCCGCAGTAGAAATGCACTAAAAATCCAGGCGAAGCATTTTACACTTTTCATTTCACATTCAGTACACTAATTTATCGTAAGATACACTCGCCAACAGAACTGCAACTCACTCGTTAAAAAAATCTCTGAACTTATTACGCACTTCAGAAGCTTCAGCTGGAGCTGTGTTGTTTCTTCTCGATGGGGTAGCTCTTGGAAGTACGTCTTCGTAGTCTAAGTGTTTCTTTTTTTTTTTTTTTTTTTTGCTATTTGCTTTACGTCGCACCGACACAGATATGTCTTACGGCGACGGTGGGATAGGAAGCGGCCGTGGACTTAATTAAGGTACAGCCCCGGCATTTGCCTGGTGTGAAAATGGGAAAACAACGGAAAACCATTTTCAGGGCTGCCGACAGTGGGGCTCGAACCCACTATCTCCCGATTACTGGATGCTGGCCGCACTTAAGCGACTGCGGCTATCGAGCTCGGTAATCTAAGTGTTCATGCCCTCTATATCTATAATCAAATTGTGCAAAATACAAACCGACTTAACTATCAGTTCCTCTGTTCTGAATTTTCGACTACAGCTGAGAGCTGCCAGCAGCGTGCGCGCGGGGCTGTTGCAAGGTAAGGCTCCTTTTATACTTACATGCCACATGCTTGAAGCCAGGCATGTGGCGTTCGCACTTGGAAAGGACCCTTTTATAGTTTCGTATCTGTCGAGCAGGTACAATGGCAGAGTTTACATCTAAAGTATTCGCAGCTGCATACCTCTGCGAGATAAGGGCAGGAAAAAAAGAGGAAAAGGCATTTCAGTTTTCATCCTCTGAACATTCAAATATACAGTATATGATAGGAGCTTTCAAAATCCTTTACACTGACCCACGAGAGGACGAAACAATGTTTTTAATTATTTTAGGATGACCCCAAAATCATTTGATGAATTATTTGGAAAAATATGTCAGTTCCATATTACAAGAAAATACTTCCTGCCCATTCGTCCAATAGAGCGGTTCTGTGAAACTACAATCTACAGATGTATTAAATACAAAGAACATCATATAAAATACCATGTAAAAAACTAAATGTAAATTATTTCTAACATTACGTTTGTAACTTTAGCTTTGAGTCAAGTTCATGTCCTTTGTATATTGCTGACTAGTCATTTCACATTTAAAACTATTCAGAACTTGCTGATTTCCAAGAATGTGTAGATTCATCTAGGCAAATATATGATGGCCGGCGTTGATGTGGATCATTATAGTAAATTTGGAATTGACCTGGATCAGACAAAGATGTAGAAGGTTGATTTGGGAGGTCATAACTCAATTGGGACTGATCCGAATCGGTTTGGTTTCGAGAGTGTGCATTATATGAATCTTTCTTCATACGTAGGGGTGATAACGCTCCAGATTTACTCCCACGCCTTATTCCGAAGATCTCGATTTTTGTAGTCTTCGTTACCTGGATCCCATAATACCGATCTACACTGCATTCGCTAATGAGCTGTTCCGTATCTAATCCAGCATCCATTGTCCTGGTTAGCACTCGACTAGACCACAAACTGTACTGAACCGCCCGGCATGAAGCGTCAACTATAAACATTCCCATAAGGTTTTGGTCCCACCCGCGCGGCATGACATGTCAGGCGTGGCGGCCACCTGCTCGTCCCGACCCGCCTCAGTCACATGCCTGGCGGGAGGAAGCGACCGCGAGACGCGAGCAGGAAAGTATAAAATGGTCCCGTTTAAACAATGTTAATTCACATGCTTGGCGTGTGGCGTGTAGCATGTGGCATGTAACTATAAAAGGAGCCTAAAAGCTCCATGGCGAGCAGGCAGGCTATACTCACCAGCGAGGTGCTAGGGCGAGCATCCATGAGCCAGCAGCGAAGCTGCAGCATAAACGTACCCTAAATACAAATTATAAAGAGTATTAGTATTCAACCCAGCCGCAAGGTAACTTATCTTATGTGGGGGCTTTTTGCGCGGCTGTAGTGACTCGATACAGTAGCCAAACTCGGAATGTGTTCTGTAACTGTCTTTTTTTCCTATCACAGCTTATTTGCTTACCTTGACACTGTCTACGCTGATCTTTGCTGACTGTATCAGTATTACCCTGTTGTCTAACACTGTCCTCTTTTTTCTGAAATGCCATGGATACTGAAAAATGCTTTACGACACACTATATGAACAGTAGCATCACACGTAACTGTATTTCGGATCCGTCTAAGTGTGGGTATTCCTTTAATAACACTTTGTTTTACGTCATGGCTGCTTACAAGATTCGATAGGTACGCATTTTGCATATCATAATTACCCATGGCACAAGAAGATTGAAACCAGGCGCCTCCTTGCAACTCTCAGGCTTTTCCTCTCCCATCGTCGCCATAAGACCTGTCTGTGTCGGTGCGACGTAAACCCAATTGTAAAAAAATAATTGAAAAATTACTGGACGTAAAGAAATGAAAATTTGGGGATACATCCATATTAAGATGTAGGTGCTCACGAAGAGAGGATTTTTGGATATTCCGTCGCTAAGGGGGTGAAAAGGGGAGTGAAATTTTAAAATGAGTGTATCTATATCTCAAAACTTTAAAGGTTTAAAGCTGTAAAAATTGGTATTTGGAATCTTCTTTAAAAATAAGGAAACACGTATTTATTTGTTTTCGAAAAATCCCAATAGGAGGAGTGAAAAAGGGTGAAAAAGGGGTTGAATGCCTTTAATCAGGATACCGGTACTTATATCTCAAAAATTGAAGATATTACAGACCTGAAAATTGGTACTTTTGATCTCTTTTAAAAATAAAGAAACATGTATTTTTTGTTTTTGGAAAATCCAATGAATGGGAGGGTGGAAAGCGGGATGAATTTTTAAAATGAGTGTATCTATATCTCAAAAGTTTGAAAGTTTACAGATGTATTAGAATCTTAAAAATAAACACGTATTCTTTTGTTCTCGGAAAATCCCAATAGGAGGGGTGAAAATGGGTGAAAAAGGGGCTGAATGTCTTTAATGAGGATACTTATATTTCAGAAACGGAAGATATTACAGCCCTGAAAATTGGTGTTTGGGATATCCTTTAAAAATAAACAAACACGTATTTTTTTTGTTTTTTGGAAATCCAAATAATGGGGGAGGGGGTGAAAAGGGGGTGAATGTTTAAAATGAGTGTATCCATATCTCCAAACTTTTAATGTTCATAGATGTAAAAATTGGTATTTATAATCTCCTTTAAAAATAAGGAATCATGTACTTTTTTAGTTTCGGAAAATCCCAAGAGGAGGGGTGAAAAAGGGTGAAAAGGGGTTGAATGCTTTAATTTAGGATACTTATATTTCATTGACAGAAGATATTACAGACCTGAAAATTTGTATTTGGGATCACCTTTGAAAATAAAGAAACACATTTTTAGTTTTTGGAAAATCCAATTAATAGGGGATAAACAGGAGTGGCAAATTGGGGTGAATTTTTTAGAAAGACTATATCTACAGTATATCTCAGAAACGTAAAATGTTACAGACGTAAAAATTGGTATATGGAATCTCGTGTAAAAGTAAAGACACATAGGTGATTTGTTTTTGGAAACTTCACTTAAGGGGAACTAAATAGGGGGGTGAAATTTAAAAAAAAAACATTTCTACAGTACTGTATATCTCAAAACTTTAACATGTTACCGAAATGAAAAATAGTATTTTTATCTCTATTGAAAATAAAGAAACATGTATTTTTTTGTTTTCTGAAAAACCACTTGGGTGGACTGAAAATGGGGTTGAATTCTTTTAATTAGGATACTGATATCTCAAAAGTTGAAGATGTTACAGACGTGAAATTTGGTATTTGGAATTTCCTTTAAAAATAAAGGAAAACGTATTTTTTATTTTCGGAAATCCACCTAAAGGGAGGAGAGAAATTGAAAATTTAGTTGAATTATTTGTATGAGGATACTATTATCTCAAAAACGAAAGATTTTGCAGGCGTGAAAATTGATATTTGGAATCTGCTTTATAATTAAACAAACATGTGTTCTCGGAAAATCCAATGAAAAGGGGGGGGGTGAAAAATTGAAAAATTAATTGAATTAATTGTATGAGGATACTTACATCTAATAAAAACTAAAAGTTGTTACAGATATAAAAATTGATATTTGGATCTCCTTAAAAAACAAAGAAAAAAGCGTTTTTGGGCGAAAACATTTTGGGGGCGGGGGTGAAAAGGAGTTGAATTCCTTTTATGTGGACACACATCTCAAAAACTGAAGATGTTAGAGTCGTGATAATTGGTATTTAAAAGATCCTTGACTATTAAAGAGACAAGTACTTTTAACGGGATATTCACTTAAGGGTGGGGGGGAGTGTGAAAGTAAGTGAAAAAAGTGAATTCTTTTTATGGGGATACTTATATCTCCAGCCTGCTGCCATTTCTTGATGGATGCAGTATTTTTGTATCCGTCTCTTGGCACAGGCCACAGCAAAGTCCCAGTCTCATCCACGGCTGTGACAATATGGACGCTGCTGGGGTATGAGTGGTGCTGAGTAATGACATGTGGAGCACAAATAATATCTGAATGTTATAAAAGGTGTTGCTCATAGGATCAATCGTGCTGCAGTAGCAACTTCTGGTCCAGTGAGGAAAGCAATGGCAAACTACCTCACTCCTCATCTTGCCTAGTACGCCTCATTTGGGCTCTACCATTGGTTTTTGTGGTTTTCCTATAACTGCACAGCCTTTGGTGGTGCTATTTGAGGATCCAACCAGCCTCTGGGCTGATGACCTAACAGACAGACTTATATCTCAGAAGTGAAGGTAACAGACGTGAACATTGATATATGGAATCTCCTTTAAACATAAGGAAAGTTGCCTTCCTTTTGGGGGGGGGGGTAAATCAACTTAACGAGAGTGGGGTGAAAAAGGAGTTGAGACCAATTGATTTTACTGTTAATAATGTACTTATTGTGATCATAAACTGATCATTTTTAATCTTTCCTGGGTTCGTTTTCAAGAACCATCTTTTCCTTTGGAGTACATAAAGTTCGATTACAGTAGATTCTCCCGGCATATATAAAAATTTAAACACATTTGAAATAAACGATATGAATGATATTGACCGCGCAATTGTTCACCTCTATAATAAAGTCAATAATTCACGGAAATATATCATTCGTGTCGCCAGAAATCTCGCGCACTTGCCTACGCGCCACGATGGTGCAGGTCACATTGTCAGCAACGACAATGGCTGAGGATATAATTTACCGCCAAGTAGCGGTCTTGCTTCTTGCTATGGCTTCCAGACCATTAATAATAATAATAATAATAATAATAATAATAATAATAATAATAATAATAATAATAATAATAATAATAATAATAATGTTCTGGACCGTTGTCAAAATGTGCGGATCGCGCTGGAAACGGGTCATGGCCGGGTAATGACTACGATTGCAATCCGGCCGCGGGTTCAGTACCGCCAGGGTACCCAAGACAGCACCACGCCGCGTCTCTTCATGGATTTGATCCGTATTAAAATGCTTATAGGAAAAGATGGCAAAGATTTAGGGACCCAACTGGCCGCGTGGAATACCTGGACCTAGCCCGGGAAGTACGAAATCGATTGCTGGAAAGAAAGATTGAAAAATGGGAGGAACTTTGCCGTAATCTCTCAGAAAACGAGTCAGATCACGAATTTTGGCGGATTCTCTCAGAAAACGAGTCAGATCACGAATTTTGGCGGATTCTCTCAGAAAACGAGTTAGATCGCGTATTTAGGCGGATTATATATAAAACGTAAAGCATTCAATTATAAATTTCATTATAATACCGTAGGCGAAGCACGGGTATCTTGCTAGTATATATATAAAATAACATGTCCTGACTGACTGACCGAACGACAGATTCATCATCGCCGAGCCAAAACTACTGGATATAATGTAATGGTATTTTGGGGATAAATTTAAATTAGAGTGTAGATGCTCACTAAGGGAGGTTTTTTTTTATATTCCGTCGCTAAGGAGGTGAAAAGGGGGGGGGGGGATTTTTAAAATTAGTATATCTATATCTCAAAAACTTAAGAGTTTACATATGTAAAAATTGGTATTTGCAATCTCCTTTAAAAATAAAGAAATAAGTATGATCTTGTTTTCGGAAAATCCAATTAACGGGGGTGAAAAAAGGTGAAAAGTGGTTTGAATATCTTTTATGAGGATACTTATATCTCAAAAACTGAAGATGTTACAACATGAAAATTGGTATTTGGAATTTTCTTTAAAAATAGACACGTATTATTTTGTTTTTGGAAAATCCAATTAATGGGGGGTGAACAGGACTAACGAAGGGGGTGAATTTTTAGAAGGACTGTATCTACAGTATATCTCAAAAACAGACGTATAAACTGGTATTTGGAATCTCCTGCAAAAGATACGATACATAGATAATTTCTTCGGAAAATCCACTTAAGGGCACTAAAAAAAGGTAGTGAATATTTAGAACGAGCATATCTACAGTATATCTCAAACCTTAACATGTTACAAAAGTGAAAATTGGTATTTTTAATCTATTTCAAAAATAAGAAACAGTTTTTGTTTTTGGAAAAACCACTTGGGTGGGGGTGGGGCTAGTAAGGACTGAAAAGTGGGTTGAATTTATTTTTTTATTAGGATACTGATATCTCAAAAACTGAAGATGTTACAGACGTGAAAATTGGTGAATGTAATCTCCTTTAAAAATAAATGTATATTTTTGTTTTCGGGAAATCCACTCAGGCAGGGGTGAAAAAATTGAAAAGATTAGTTAAATTATTTGTATGAGTCCACTTATGTCTCAAAAACTAAAGATGTTGCAGACGTGAAGTCCGGCCTCGCGGTGTAGGGGGCAACGCGTCCGCCTGTCACCCGGCGGCCTCGGGTTCGATTCCCGGCCGGGTCGGGGGTTTTTAATTCTAAATGATTAATATCCCTGGCCTGGGGACTGGGGTTTGTGACGTCCTTAACGTTCCTTTCCTCACATTCAACACTTTACACTTCCGCAATTTCCAAATACTCGCAAGTTCCTAACATATAGTGCAAGTAGGGGCAAAAGATCTTTCTAGGTCGACGCCCCGAACAAATAGCATTTGAAAAACAACATATTCCTCTGATTTCGGAAAATCCAATTAAGGGGGTGAAAGAATTGAAAAATTAATTGCATTATATGTATGAAGATACTTATATCTTATGAAAACTAAAGCTGATACAGACGTGAAAATTGGTATTTGGAATCTCTTTTAAAATAAGGAAACGTGCATTTTAGGGGGAAACTAAACTTGGAGGGGGGGAAGGAGTTGAATTTATTTTATGAGGACACATACAAAGGACACTAGGGAAGTTTTGCAAAGTGAGTGAACGCTTTAGACTTTTTCAAAATAATTTCCACCACACTCAATACACTTCTCCATACGTCGAAACCAGTCACTAAACCAACTCTGTCAACATTCTTCGGTTACATTTTCACAGTCTTGATCCCATGCTGCCAGAAGCTCCTCGTCGGACGCAAAACGCCGCCCTTTCAGCTTCATCTTCACTTCTGGGAAGAGTGCGAAGTCACATGGGGCAAGATCAGGACTGTGTGGAGGGTGATCAAGCACAGTCAACTCTGATCTGGCAAGAAAATCCATTGTTACGTTAGCACAATGTGCTGGAGCATTGTCGTGATGCAAGAGCCAAGTGTTGAACCGTGACCTTGGACGGAGCTGCTTGAGAGCCTGGATGACCTGACGCAGACAAGTCTCACTGTACCACTTCGCAGCAACTGTCCTTTGTGTTTCTAGCACAACCTGAGTCAGGATGGCCCGTTTAGTGAAGAATACTGCAGTCATCCTTTTCTTCACTGACCTTGACTTTCGCACAGTCACAGGAGTACCCTTATCTTCAAACAACCACACCTTGTTCTGGGATTTAGTTGGAGCATCGTGGTAATAAAGCCAAGTTTCGTCAACTGTAACGATGCTATTGACGTTACGCGAAGTCCCATTTTCAAACTGTTTTAGCATTTCTCGGCACCATTTTTACTCGATGTGCCCTGTTCCTCTGAAAATGAATGGGGCACCCAAAGGGAACAAACCTTTGTAACATAGAGATGGTCGTGTAGAATTGAATGAATAGCTGGTGCAGGGATGTTCAGGGTCTCTTCTACCTGCTGATATGTCAACCACCTACCTTGCTGCAACATTTTCCGCACAACTTCAATGTTTTCCTCAAGTCACTGATTCAGACGGTCGCCCAGAACGAGGATCGTCTTCAACCCCAAAATTTCCCCTCTGGAACTCTTTGTACCAGCGAAAAATTGTTGTCCGATGTGGACAGTCTTTTCCCAGCACAGGAGTCATTTCCTCCAGGCACTGGTCAACAGTTAATCCAATCGCAAAATTGTAGCGGATAATTGCGCGATATTCACCTTTAGACCACACTGACATCTTAACTTGCTTTCAATCCCAATCCCAAGGTTGCGCCTTGCTGTCTTCTAGACAAGCTTTCACCCCTCTTTTCATCCCTCACCATAACAGGGGTGTCCAGCCAACCGTTTTTGCGTACTGCAAAACTTTCCTAGTGCCCTTTGTACCACAAAAACTGAAGATATTACAGTCGTGATAAGTGGTATTTTTACAAGCTCCTTTATAAATAAAGGAACACGTATTTTTTTTCGAAAAATTCACTTAAGGGGGAGGGTAAAAGGAAGTGAAAAAAATGAATTCGTTTTATGAGGATAATTATATCTCAAAAACTGAAGGTTACAGACGTGAATATTGGTATCTGGAATCTGCTTTAAAAATAAAGAAACACGCATTTGGATGGGTCGGGGTGGGGGGAGGAATAACTTAACGGGGGTGGGGTGAACAGACAGATATTATATCTCAAAAAAATAAGATGTTACAGAGGTGAAAAGTGGTATTTGTAATCTCCTTTAAAAATAAACAAACACGTTCTTTGGTTTTCGAACTCCCCTTAAGGGGAGGAAGGAATTAAAAAATTTGTTGAATTATTTCTATGAGGATACTTATATCTCTAAAAGCTAAAGATGTTACAGACGTGAAACTTGGTATTTGCTTTAAAAATAAACAAGTATTTTTTGTTTTCAGAAAATCGACTTGTGGTGGGGGGGAAGAGGGGTGAAAATAAGTAAAGAAGGATATGGATTCTGTTTAAAAGGATACTTATATCTCAGTAACTTAAGATGATACAGACGTGAAAGTTGGTATTTTGAATCTGCTTTAAAAATCAAGAGACACATATTTATTTGTTTTTGGAAAATCCACTTAAAGGGAGAGGGGGTGGAAAGAGGAGAAGAAGAAGAATTCTTTTTTATGAGGAAACTTATATCTCAAACACTGAATATGTTACAAACGTGAAAGTTGGTACTGTATTTTGAATCTCCTTTAAAAATCAAGAAACATGTAATTTTTGTTTTTGGAAAACCCACTTAAGGGGGCTGAAAAGAATTGAAAAAGTGGGTGAATTTTGAGAATGAGTATAGGTATTTCTACAGTATATGTCAAAATCGTAACATGTTACAGACATGAAATTTGGTATTTGGAAAGTCCTTTAAAATACAGGAACACGTATTTTTTGTTTTCGGAAAAGGCATTTAACGGGGGGTTAAAAGATGTGAAAAAAGAAGTGAATCATTTTTATGAGACTGCCTATATTTCAAAAACTGAAGATGTTACAGACGCGAAAATTGGTATTTTAAATCTCCGTTAAAAGTAAAGGAACATGTATTTTATTTTTCGTTTTCGGAAAATGGGAAGTACTAAAAAAGGGTTGAATTCTTTTTGTGGGGATTCTTATAGCGTATCTCAAAAACTGATGATGTTACGACGTGGAATTAGATATTCGGAATCTCCTTTAAAAATAAACATTTTATTTTCCGATTTGAGAGAAGACTGTTTCTCACATTTACAGTTCTATGCTGCATGATCATCTTAGCCCTAAAAGGCAATGACACAAACGTGGTTTACATAGAGTTTCCGGGGTAAATGAAACTCAACTTGGTCGGTGAGTGTTTATACTTCAGGGACTTTCAGATAATGTCTTAGTACAGTACCGAGGAACGATTACTTTTATCATTTTACGAAATCCACGCGAGCGAAGCCGCGGGTAACTGCTAGTATAGTATAACAGACTTCATAACTTGAGTGGCTTAGACGGTAGAAGTGCTCGCCTTTTGAGGCCAAGTTGACAGGTTCGATTCCGGCTTGTTTCGATGGTATTTAAAGGCGCTAAAACACGCCAGTCTATAGTCGTCAAGATTTACCGGTACATAAAATAACTCATGTGGGACAAAATGCAGGCACATCTGTGTCTCCAAAAGCCGTTAAAGTAGTAGTAGTAGTAGTAGTAGTAGTAGTAGTAGTTGTTGTTGTTGTTGTATATGACGGTTAGTGCATGAAGGGTTTTAGGGCGGCGCACTTTTAAAAACTCCTAACATAATTTCACTCTAACAGAGTACATACAGAGATGAGCAAGTGTTGTGAAGTCGAACTTATGGTGGTGTGTTTTCCAATTATACAGTGTTATCATTATTTTGGTTGTAAATATTTCGCATTCCTATTTTCAAGATCGGGTAAATGTTTTCAGAACATGGCTGCTGTCTTGCACTTCTCATGAAGCACGATGTTTTCTCTTTAGGCTCCAAGAGCCTGTGGCAGAGCCGAAGGTGAGCACTAGTTTAATAATGATAGCTAGTCTGCGGGGTGCGGAAGGAGCCTCAACGGCGATTTGGGCTCGCAAGGGAAGGAAGAGGAAGACAAATGTCTTACTTTAATATTAGAGATACATTCCGATCATTTTACAAAAAAAAATTAATCCAATTTTACTGGCCATTTAAAACCTGAATTCTATAAAGGAGTTAAAATAAAGATTCAAAATGTAACTATAGGGTGGTGGCACATTTCGTTGATTGGCTATATTGTTAAATTCGCCTTCATGTTTTGAGATTTGATCGGTATTTCACATTTAATTTCAGACTATCTGTATGTAATAACGCGAAAAAAATTCGTGCATTATTTATTTGTTTTCGTGAATGTCGCTTCTGATAAGTGAAACAGTGCAGTGCCACAGTAGTTCCGATTACAATACCTGTTGGCGTGTGTATAAATGCTAATGTAGTGTACTTATTTTTTTCTTACAATTTGCTTTGTGTCGCACCGACACATATAGGTCTTATGGCAACGATGGAATAGGAAAGGCCTAGGAGTGGAAAGGAAACGGCTGTGGCTTTAATTAAAGTACCACCGGGCGAGTTGGCCGTGCGCGTAGAGGCGTGCGGCTGTGAGCTTGCATCCGGGAGATAGTAGGTTCGAATCTCACTATCGGCAGCCCTAAAGATGGTTTTCCGTGGTTTCCCATTTTCACACCAGGCAAATGCTGGGGCTGTACCTTAATTAAGGCCACGGCCGACTCCTTCCAACTCCTAGGCCTTTCCTATCCCATCGTCGCCATAAGACCTATCTGTGTCGGTGCGACGTAAAGCCCCTAGCAAACAAAAAATTAAAGTACCAGCACTTGCCTGGTGTGAAAATGGGAAAGCATAGAAAACCATCTTCAGGGCTGCCCAAAGTGGGGCTGGGACCCACTGTCCCCGAATACAAGCTCACAGCTGCGCGCCCCTAATCGCTTGGCCAACTCGCTCGGTGTGTAGTTGATTACTGTACAACTTGGATACAGACTTCCTTTGCCATAATTTATCATAAAATATTAATATTTATATTATTAGTAGTAGTATTATTATTCATTATACTTTATATTCAAATCTTCATAATTGTGATTGTATTATTAATTAGGCATCACGCATCTCATTCACCTAAGCAATAAAATAAGGGAATCATTATAAATAAGCTCACCGGAAAAAAATATTCTCAACCCCGGAAAATCATTACAAGCATTATTTAATACTGTGTAACCCCTCCTCTGGACTTGATAACCGCCTGGATTCGGTTACGGAGTGAATCCACAAGGTTGTGCAGGTACTTCGCATCCAGATTAAGCCACTCGCAGAGGATAGGACCACGCAATTCCATCAAACTGCGGGGATGCTGATGTCAGCGTTTTACCCGCCGTCCCAACAAGTCCCACAGATTTTCAATGGGATTCAAGTCAGATGATTTTGCAGACCAATCAAGATGTAATAGGGTGGGGGAGTGTTCATAAAACCAGTCACACATGCGTCCAGCCTGATGAACTTTGCTGCTGTCATCTTGAAAAAATCGCGGTATCAAATAGCATCTTCATCATGCAGATGTTGACTGAAAGGCAACACCTGATCATCCAGAATGTTTAAATAAGCATGCTGGTTTATGTTTTTGGTCACCTCAGTGAGCGGGCCCAATCCATGATACGAAAAACACCCTCAAAACATGACGGAAGCATCTCCGGCTTCACCCTGACCCTGCACACATCCAGGACGAAATGCTTCATTTGGCCTTCGGTGCAGTCGACGACGTGCGCCATTGGAATACAGGTAAAAACGTGATTTGTCAGACCACACGTTCCACCAGTCAGCTACTGTCCACGTTCAATGATTTCTAGACCACTGAACACGTGCAGCTTTATGTGCCTGTGTGAGCAATGTCCTCTGGCGAGGAGACCGCCTCCAAATGTTCATTTCATACAGTTCCCGTCGCAATATTCTCTCGTTAACAGGTTGAGATAGACCTTCATTCAGTGACTGCAGCAATTCCTGTCGGGTTTGGAAGCGATTTTGATTTACAAGCGGTGAAACACGGCTCCGTTCCCCCCTCAGTCAGCATCTCTTTTCCGACCACAATTCTGACATCGTGTTTCGTGGCCACGGCACCACTGTTTGTAGACACGTTGAACAGTCCTCAGAGAACACCAACAAATCCAGCAACTTCATGCACCGTAATGGCCATGCGGCCCAAACACGATTGCCTGCTTTTGCCCCTTTGTCACTTCCTTACATCTATTCATGTTGACGTACACTGTCCGCGTGAAATACAAATGTCTAAATAATCGCTACTGCCTTATGCTCACATCGAGGCAGTGCGCGTGCGGTTGGGCACGGGACTCATTCGCCGCGCCATCTGATCAGGCTTCACGGTCCATCTGTGCGTGCGCACTACGGTGACTAATTTTTCCAAGTACTAAGTCTTTTGGAACTGTTTTCAAGATAATAGAAAAGCTGAACAAGAACATGTTCAATATTGACTGGAAAATAAGCATAAACCTTTCGAGCAGCTACGTGGATTTGATGACATGGCCATCTCTACTAAAACAAAAGACTATTTGTGTCTGACATATTGGTCAAAGCCTTCCTTACTGCCTAATATTGTATTGGCATAAAGAGAAGCGACAGCTATAAAATTTTGCAACGGAATATTTGTAGTAGAAAACTCACTGTTAACAAGCAACAAATAAAATGAAGGCGCCTGTATTATCAGCATTCTCTAATAACGAAAAATGTAAAGTGCATATCTGACCCTCTTCTAGTTTATAAAACGAAGCAACAAGAGGATAAAATCTGAATTATTGGCACCATTACCAGTATCAGTAGCTAAGGGAACGGCACGTTCGTTTGCTGTATAAAGGCAAAGAGGTGAATTACAACCTTTTCTTCTCAAAGGTTTCGGACAACTAACGCTTTCGAGGGTGAGTTATAACTTTTTGTATATGTCTTAGATAATGTGAAATGCATAATAGTTTCAACTATACCTCAATACTTTGTAAGTCATTTCAGAATTACTGATGTTCAAATCTTTTCAGAGGATAACATTAAGCCATTAAATTAGTGTGTTCACCAGCTTCCTCTATTCAAATATTCCTGGATTGCACATACATGGCACATGAAAAGGAATAATTCAAAGGTCATTCTGGAAACTGGATGTCTTAGAGAATTTATTTCGTGTACGTTTTGTACAGTGCCACGCCCGCTTTATTGTATTGACGTGAGCAGCGCTGTTCACCCATAGCTACACTAGCGCAGTCTGCCGCCACCGCCTATTAACTACAAGAGAGCACTCACTTCCTCTTTCAATAACGCTATGGTAGAACTATAATTCCAAGCAGTTCCGAAAACAGACGTGGCGTCAGGGTATCAGTGGAGGCGACACTGGAGTCGAGAGTGTCGGTCTCAGAGGCAGCAGTCTCGACTCTTCGTGACTCCGTTCGCAATCCATCCCTACTCACCAGTGGACGTCGCGAATGCGTTCGAAGCCCCACCTATGACCGGAGCGATTATATCCAAACAGTTCATTAGGAGGGAATGTGAGATTCCATCCGGTCCAACACCCTTGGTATTCATGCCCTTAAATTGACTATATCCTCTGAGTAAATGTATGAAAAGTGAAAGATATCGTGTAATTATGAATATTTCCTGATATTCTGTAAGAATTGTTCCCTGGTGAAATTTTTTAGAAATATTCATTTTTTAATTCTGCAGATATGAATGAGGTTGCAAGTTGTGAACTTTTTCTGGCAATACCTAGTGATTTTATTGTTCCCTACAGAGCAGACGGAGTTGATCTCTTACTGAACAAAGAATGAATGTGTTTAACTTTGGCATCTCGTATCGCAAGTTTGGTTTTATTATGCAAGGTGCGATAGGTTCAAAGTCTTCAGGCTTCCTTGTTATGAAATGCTTTCTCTTTGCCTTGTCCCGCGCAGAGATTAATTTCTTAATTGCAGACGCTATCCACAGGTTAAGTGGGTATTTGGTTCGAATTACTTTTAATGGAGCATGCTTATCGTACAACGCAGAAATTAAATGATTCAATTTTGTGACTTTATCATCGATATTACACTGACAGAGTATTTCATACCATCGAGCTGAAAGTACGTCTTTTCGAAATTCCTTTCATATTTGGGTGTTGATATCGTAAAGACAGTATATACCATATCATGTCCTCAAAATCCACTCGCTGGGGTCTGTTAGGATTGCTGCTGCGTCCCGAGTAAAACATGCCTGAATATTGGAGGAAAGTAGCTGGGGAGTTAGATAACTCTGCACATGCGATATGATTGTCCCGTGAATGACGGGTCTTATAGCTAGTAATAAATAACATGTTGTCTACTATATAGCGTTGGGATTAATCTGCTATTGGGCTGCTCTGACACAACATGTTACGAATGAAGGGTGATTTCATAAAAGTTGATATGTAGTTTTTTTTTTTTATAAAACTTGGGGGAAAACAACCGACGAAGACCCAACATAGGACGCAACTTACCTACACCCTAAGTTAACTGCGGCCAGTAGTCTGGCAGGGTTGGTTTGATTGTTTCCTTAATACTATAACATCAAAAATGAGGCTTTAGATGGTTTGGCCCATTTTGTTCCTCAAGTGTAATGTCGACAAAATATTTAGTTACAGTAAACAATAATATACTTTTCACAGTCCAATAGATTTATTGACATTACTGGAATACCTAAACATTAATTTCGGTATACTAATACTACTACCAAATATGCCACACTGTTGAATTGGCGATTATACAAATTATACTACTGAAAACCTAGGAGAAGAGAGCGTATACAAGTTGTTATTTCATAAGGCTTTCTTTAGAATCGTGCTAGCACCGTGACTTAGCTGCTATCTTTTTACACTGAAGAATAAGATTCAAATGTCGGTGATTGCGAGCTAGAATCTTTGGCCCGAGAAACCATGAGGTGTAAGAAAGTAAGAAAGAAAGAACGAACGAAAGAAAGACTACCCTTACTAAGCCAAAACAGAAACAAAAAGTCGAGGTGGCTCCAGCTACTCCACTAATAAATAGGGTAAAGCTGTAATTATCATAACTGAGACATTGTTTTCCACATGTTACAGACGGCAAATCCTGACTACGCACTTGATATAGGTACGAAAATGTACGTTGACAGCAGTGTGTTCCCACGAACTAAGTTCCTCAAGATCCTCAGGTACTTCTACAACACGGAACTGGAGCGGGTCGACTTCCTGCAACCCCAGGCTGCCGCCAAGAAAATCAACACTTGGGTGGAAGGTGCCACGAATGGTCGTATTTCCAGTATCATCTCCAATCGTAAGTAGGAAACTACACAATTCCTAACAAAATGCAGCTATGGGTTAATTATGATGGAATCAAACCTATCATAGTTTTATCAAGTGTGTGTGTATAGCGAAATAGCCTCGTAACTTGAATTATTGACCCTTTATGAGTCTTGTCGGAATATCTTCTTTTTGCTAGGGGCTTTACGTCGCACCGACAAAGATAGGTCTTATGGCGACGATGGGATAGGAAAGGCCTAGGAGTTGGGAGGAAGCGGCCGTGGCCTTAATTAAGGTACAGCCCAAGCATTTGCCTGGTGTGAAAATAGGAAACCGCGGAAAACCATCTTAAGGACTGCCGACAGTGGGATTCGAACCCACTATCTCCCGGATGCAAGCTCACAGCCGCGCGCCTCTATCCGCACGGCCAACTCGCCCGGTGTGTCGGAATATCGGTATGGTAGCTACACAGAGGTTCTGGCCACTTCTCCCCCCCCCCCGTCCGCCCGCACCCACCAATTAATTACAAATACAGAAGGTCAGGTAATTTATTCACAAAGGGTACCAGAGATATGTCACACATGGCGATATTGACTAAGATGTCCCCAAATCCTTGGCATGAAACAAAATATTACCTCTTAAGTTTTCAACACCCAGGTTATCAGTTTGAGTCGAATTTCTTCTATTATTTCCATCCATTTCTGTCCATTCAACCTTATAATTATGAATGCAATTACAGTACTGTGTTATTCCATGAAATATCCTTACCTGAGGTTCGAAGTTCACTCGGTAGGCAACAAGTTTTATTCCTTTTGTGTGATACTGATCATAGGTCCAGCATATAACCCTGAGATTCCTATTACTGTCGATTATCCATCCAATTTGAATGTCGCAGACCTCAACTGTCAGTTGTTTGAAAATTTTAAGTCCTAGTCCACTTGCCAACGGCCGTAGCCGTGTTGAAACACCGGCTCCCGTGAGATCTCCGAAGTTAAGCAACATTGGGCGTGGTCAGGAGTTGGATGGGTTGCCACGCGCTGTTGGTGGGGGGTACGGGAATGGAGGAGCGGAAGGGAACTGGCCACCCTACCGCACGTAAACTCCGGCTCAGGAACACCTCTGCGGAGGTTCGGACCTGCCTTCGGGCAGAATAACCCTTACCTTACCTAGTCCACTTCTTGACACACAACGTAACCAGTTCAAACTTTCTAACAAAGTAACTGTTTGGACTGGACCACACTAATCGCAATGAAACTTGGTAGGACGATTAGTTAAGACATCATGAACTTAATTGGTAATAGTCATTCTGTCTTAGTATTTACGAAGGTCGATTCATGTCATGGCAACAATTTTTTTTTCTCGAGAACAGGAGAAAACATGGAAAATGCATTTGGAAATATACGGCACGTACTTATGCATAGTGCCTGAAGACAAATTCTGACTGCAGGAGATTCTCGTAGGAAAGTGACAGAACACAGGCCATTGGTAAACATTGTTTTATTATGGTATAGACAGCAAATACACGAGACTACGTACAAAGGACAGGTCTCCACTGGACACAGACCTTCGAAATAATCACCCAAAGTTTCCACTGTGCGTTGTCAGCGGTGGGGCAGGCGCTGAATACCATTCGCTGCATGTGTATCGCTAACGTGTGACACCTCTCTCCGGAATGCTGTTACGATGTCCTCCGCGTTAGCAAACCGTTGTCGACGTAATGGCTTCTTGACTTTGGGGATTAGACAATAGTCACATGGGCTCAGATCAGGCGAATAAGGCTGGTGTGGAAGAACCTCCCATCTCCAGCGACGCTAAACGATGCCTGCTGTGTGAGCTGTCGCGTTATAGTGTAGGAGTATGGCGTTGTCCGAAAGATCTGGACGCCACTGTTCTATAGGGCATGGAATGCACATCTAATGCTTCCCGAAGCTCTGCATGGCATTGGCGTGCATTTCTGCCGCGGAGAACTGCTATTTTAATATACAACCTGTGACAGTAAAGTTCGGTGAATAGTCCTGTACTATCACCATAGATGAACAACAGTGACCTTACTGTCATTCGAAATAGTCCCGTCCCATAACTATGCACTGCTGAGATCGGCGAAACACGTCCTGGAAACTTTACAAGAAGACTTCCTTTGCGATGGTGTTCAAAAGCTTCGTCACGTATCGTTGGATGTCAGGAATATCGTCAAATCTCTTTCCTTTCAAAGCGAGTTTGATGTGCGACTTTTCGGCTCTGACCTTTTTCCGACGAGGGGATCCCGGAGAACGTTATTCTATGCTTTGCCGTTTCGTTTCAGGGTCGTACCTGAAACACCAGGTTTCATCCTCAGTGACAATACAGTTCAAGAAATTTGGTGACGCATTCGCCGTTTCGACAAAATCCTGTGAAGCCTCTAAACGTGCCTGCTTCTGATCGTCAGTCAAGTGATGTGGCATAAGACGAGGACACGTTTTTCTCTTCCCTAACTTCTGGATAACGATTTGTCGCACGGATTCACGGTTAATCTGCAGTTCATCCGCTATCATGCGCACAGTTAATCGCCGATCGTTCGTGATTCTTACGTTCCCAGCGTTTTCGTTACTGACGGCGTTCGCCAGTCTTCAGCTACGGGGGTTGTCAGAAACACTTTGCCGGCCTCCTCGAAAACGGGCGAACCACTCGAACACACAATTCAAAGGCAATGCTTGATCTTAATAAACACGTACCAACATTGCATGCGTTTCCTTCGGTGTCTTGCCAAGCTTAAAACAAACCTGTACATTGATCTTTTGGTGGTTCAGAACCAACGCACTAAACACGCACTGTGTCAAACAGGTCTTACACAGCACACACACGATGCTCAGCTGAACAACGTTGGGAACAGGTGGTCAAAACCTGCTGCTATGGCGGTGCAGCGTTGTATGTCGCCAGTGTTGCCGAATCGACCGTTCTGACTTCACTCACCGAACTTTATTGTCACAGGTTGTATGATCGTTGCTCCTGCTTGTTGACTTCCATTTTGTGACGCTATCACTCACACACTGAACTTGGGTGCAAGCTTAGACCCACACTATTGCTTACATACACCATCTAGTGGCATCATACGCAAGTACATGCCGTACGTTCAAAATGCATATGTTAGATTTTCCGTGTTGTCTCCTGTTCGCGAGAAGAAAATAGTTGCCATGACTTAAGACTCGACCTACGTACATATTAAAAAAATAGTAATCTTTTGTTGCGGTTTTAAACGGAACGTGCTGTATCAAAGGCATTTACTTGCAATGAAAATTGACAGGATGATCAGTTATGACATCAGAATATCAGTACACGCCTGCACCTTTGCTGTTGTTACATAGGCTGTCCTCGGCAAGACAAAATGAGTTATTCCGCACAGGAATCCAGAAGTTTCCTCCTTTATGATATTTATAATTATGTTATTAGCTTTACGTCCCATTAACTACTATGTTTATGATATTACTAGGATGCACGTGTATATAATAGGTTACCAAGATTCCATACTACATAATATATTAGTTTCATTATAAATGATTCATTAGTACCCAAAAACCTTAATATTTTGATATATTCGTATGCTTACATACGTATTGGTAAAATATGTTCGTAGGGCACTGTTCGAGTTGTCATTATCTCACTTTGGGAGTAAAGTGATAGCCTATATGTAATGTTAAAATAGAACTAGAGCATATGTGCAAGATCGTCTACGTCATAATCAGCTAACCGCTCCGAGTCATCTAGCTATTTTTCCATAATTATAACACTACCGTTGATTTTACGGCAAAATTATTATCGCCACTAAATTTAGGATAAGTTCCTTGATCATTCACCCAGTTTCATTGAAATCTGTCTGGTCCAATCAAAACAACTCCCCTGTAAGAAATCCAAAGTAGGCCTACATGCACGACTCATCGACATACACTAGTGTCAGAAAGTTTAAACTCACCATAAGAAAATTCAAATTCTGGTTATTTATGTAAGTATGTATGTATGATTTCAACAACGAAGGCAATAGAGCTTCTAAGGTTCGTAAATGCTCTGATATAGCAATATAACAAAATTCAATCTGACGTTTGATGCACACAGGCTGAAGATACTTACATAATACCTAAATAACAATTAATCATTAAATATGATATGTTAGTGAGTACTAGGTCAGAATGGACAAAACCGGGCGAGATGGCCGTGCGGTCAAGGGCGCGCAGCTGTGAGCTTGCATCCGGAAGATAGCGTGTTTGAGTCCCACAGTCGGCAGCCCTGAAGATGGTTTTCCGTTTTCACCCCAAGCAAATGCTGGAGTTGTGCCTTAGTTAAGGCCGCAGCCGATTCCTTCCCAGTCCTAGGCCTTTCGTATCTCATCGTCGCCATATGACCTATCTGTGTCGGTGCGACGTAAAGCAAGTTGTCAAAAAAAGAGAATGGACAAATACCTGCAGCTCAATTAAGTAGGTTACAAGAATACACTGTAAAGATCATTTCAGAGATTAGTTGAAACCTTTTGACGCTACGGCACATACAGTATAATCAATTTCTTGGTAGGTTAATAGAAAACCAAACTATGAAAAATCCACTAGGCCATTAAGGTCCTGAGCCGCTAAAAATTTTGGAACTTTCTTCATGTGACTATGATCAGCTTCACTTGACTTCACCTTTTGTTCACTTTACTTTGTTGCTTTGTGGTTGCGTCTGTTGTGCCTTCTACACGTGAATTGGTTTCTTTCCTACGGGCTTTATCAGACGCAATGACCCTGAAAATCACTCAGTTCTTCTCTTCCGCTCCGGCAGGTAAGAAATTGAAACTTTCTGAGAGTGAATCGGGTAAATTGTAGTGTGCTGAGAACAAGTTTGAGAAGCCACGGTTCGGGGCGCACAGCTGCATGCTTGCATTCGGGAGATAGTTAATAACTGGGTTGACAGAAGGCAGTTTGGGTTTAGGAAAGGTTATTCCACTGAAGCTAGCTTGTAGGATTTCAGCAAGATATAGCAGATATCCTGGATTCAGGAGGCCAAATGGACTGTATTGCGATTGACCTATCTAAGGCATTTGATAGGGTAGATCATGGAAGACTACTGGCAAAAATGAGTGCTATTGGACTAGAAAAAAGAGTGACTGAATGGGTGGCTATATTTCTAGAAAATAGGACTCAGAGAATTAGAGTAGGCAAAGCTTTATCTGACCCTGTAATAATTAAGACAGGAATTCCTCAAGGCAGTATTATTGGACCTTTATGTTTTCTTATATATATCAATGATATATGTAAAGAAGTAGAATCAGAGATAAGGCTGTTTGCAGATGATGTTATTTTGTACAGAGTAATAAATAAGTTACAAGATTGTGAGCGGCGGCGGGGTGACCTCGATAGCGTTGTGAGATGGACGGTGGGCAATGGTATGATGATAAACGAGGTTAAAAGTCAGATTGTGAGTTTCACAAATAGGAAAAGTCCTCTCAGTTTTAATTACTATGTTGATGGAGTGAAAGTTCCTTTTGGGGATCATTGTAAGTACCTAGGTGTTAACATAAGAAAAGGCCTTCATTGGGGTAATCACATAAATATGATTGTTAATAAAGGGTACAGATCTCTTCACATGGTTATGAGGGTATTTAGGGGTTGTAGTGAGGATGTAAAGTCTCTGATAGGACCCCAACTAGAGTATGGTTCCAGTGTACGGGACCCTCACCAGGATTACTTGATTCAAGAACTGGAAAAATCCAAAGAAAAGCAGCTCGATTTGTTCTGGGTGATTTCCGACAAAAGAGTAGCGTTACAAAAATGTTGCAAAGTTTGAGCTGGGAAGACTTCGGAGAAAGGAGACGAGCTGCTCGATTAAGTGGTATGTTCCGAGATGTCAGTGGAGACATGGAGTGGGAGGACATCAGTAGACGAATAAGTTTGAGTGGTGTCTTTAAAAGTGGGAAAGATCACAATATGAAGATAAAGTTGGAATTCAAGAGGACAAATTGGGGCAAATATTCGTTTATAGGAAGGGGATTTAGGGATTGGAATAACTTACCAAGGGAAATGTTCAATAATTTTCCAATTTATTTGCGATCATTTAAGAAAAGGCTAGAAAAACAACAGATAGGGAATCTACCACCTGGGCGACTGCCCTAAATGCAGATCAGTAGTGATTGATTGATTTGATTGATTGATAGTGGGTTCGAACCTCCCTGTTGGCAGCCCTGAAGAAGTTACTGTAATGGAAAAGGTACTAATGTTATGTCTTCATTTTTACTAACATTTTAGTTAACTGTGTTGAAGTCTGAAGTTAATGTAAGTTTTGTTTTGCCCTATTGTTTGGGTTAGACATTATGGTACACTATGTGTTTTAAATTAAATTCACTATAGAAACTGTAGCCTGCGACTCCAGTATTCCGTGTTTGGAATAGGTCAAGTTAGTACCGGTTAACATTTTTCCAGAAAAAAAACGAAGCATTGAGTAAAAGTAATAAATTCATGTTATGAAAATACCGCTCACTCTGTTCACTCTCCATATCGTTCAATAAATATTGGACTTTCGAAATTGGTCGTAATTAACTGTTCCTACCCCCGTATTCCATCTGCTATGTAATCAAACGCTGATTTATGCATTCTCCTTATCAAATGTGACTCACTCTGTCCGGTTAGAACAGAGGTGCTCACGCTGGGCATTTCGTCCCGCGGGCTGGCAGGCAATGAACTTACGCTGTTCAGCCAGTGACGTGGCTACGTCACAGGAGATGAAGGTTGGGAGAAGTTCTCCCAGACACTCTCGATCACTGCGGCGTTACACGAGTTTGAAATGGTGGCAGAAAATAATGAAAGAAAGAGGGCAGACACCCACATCATTTTCAATTTACGTTGTAAGAACTTATTTATGTTCATTGCAGTTTACGGTAAGTATTTTGATCGGATACAATACAGAAGCCTAAAATCTCAAATATTTTTATAATGTACGTGATGAATTACAATATTCAGTATTAAATTTTAAGAGGTGCTTTAGAAGCATTTCTCATATAATAGAGAGTTAAGGTGGATAGGCTGTGGCTTGTGGTTGCTTGTGTTTGAATTATCGATGAACTCACCTAGAATACAATCATGCTTACCGGGAATAACATCAGTTTGTTTGAAGGCATACTGTACATCTATTTGGTAGATTTAATGCCTACATTCTTCTTGTACTTTAATCTTGGATAGTAAATATCTATGCCCCCACTAGATATGAAACACCCTCGCCATTTAGAGGTTAGCTATTATCATCGGACGCCTGATAAGTTTCAAATACTATTTTCAAATTCGGTGAACAGGGAGATTCAAACAACACAACAAAACTGTGAAAATCAAGCAGTAAACTAGTTGAATTATGTAAATATATTGTTTTTGCTGAAAAGTGAATAACAGGAAGTTTACCTTTTAAGACATGGAAATACTATCATTCTGTAACAGTTCATATCCCATTACAAACATTCCTCTGTATTTATTATTATTATTTGTATTATTATTCCTATTATTTTAACTATTATTATAATTTTTATTAAATTCTATCATCTGATTTCGCCATATTAATTAATTATCACTTGCTTCTGCTTGTTGTTTTAAGGGGCCCAACATCGAAGGTCATCGGCCCCAATATCGCTTGCTTAATTTTATTTCATGTATTATGTATCATATGTGTGTGTGTTAGCATTAAGAGAATGTAGATTGCGAGATTTGCTGCTTAATATAAGATATGTATTTTGTGAAACCACTTTTAAGATATTGCGTGACGTGATGTAATCCTGTCACATTTACTATCGAGTCATGCTAAATACCCGTGCGTCATTGCGTTCATATAGAAATAGGAGGTGTGGTCAGGGAGTTCCTAGTCTGCCTGAGGCGATGGCAACACAATGTGTAATACTTTGGAGCTTGGTTTGAGTGATGTCATGGTCTGTTTTAAATACGACGTGGGTGTAAACCATGTGACAATTAGTGTCTATAAAAGGACGTGGCTCCTATAGTAGTCAGTCAGTTGGATGCCGAGCCTTGCCAGAGAGAGTTGTAGTGAGATGGTAGTGAGCAGTCATATGGATAGTTAGGCCTCAGTCGGCCAGTCAGCCAGATGGAGAAGCAGCAATTATATGGATACGGAGTCTTCAGTGAGCAGATGGATTATATGATCGAAATGTGTTTCCATATGTATGTTTGGTCGAGTTCTTGTGTCGGTTCGATGACAGCCGAAGACGGAGTCTTTGTAATGCAGACTAACAGTTCAGTGAATTACGTGTAAAACTGATTGTGCAGTGTGGTTATATTTTCAAGCCATACTATCTCTCGTTTGTGAAACTAAAAGAATAAGTCACCAAATCAGGTTTGAGATACCTACAGCTGATGCCACTTCCACGGAATACGTCATAATAACACTTAAAGTGTCCAAGGCACTGTTAAGTGAACTAGTGAGGGATAAATTTCTCGTACAGTTTTCAAATGTCCGGTCAGTAGTATTTCAAATGTAATGCCTAGAGCTTCATTCCATTTTATTTCAGAGTTTTATATTGTAATATTATTATCGCGGAAAATCTTACATTTCAATTCAAAATTTCAAGAATATATTTTGTTTACTATCAAGTACAGTTAATTGTTTTATTTCATGGTAGATCAGGTAACCTCAAATTTTAGTTGGGAAACCAAACGTCGATATCCTTTTCCCAGAACGTACATGTTATGCTGTTAAAGTAAGCTTATTACCCCACACCCTAGAGATATTCAAGATTCTCATTCTATTACTGTTACATTTATTGGTAGCTGGCGCCCATGATCAATCAAAGTATTAGTATTTCTCGTTACTGTTGAAACTTTTTTGATGATAATAATAAAAAAATAAAATCATGAATAAAAATATATAAATAAAATTACTCAAAAACTTAATAATTTTAATAAGCATAATTAACCGAAATGTCCGTAGTATGGGCGCCAGAGTTCACCAGAATGGATCCCTCGAATTTAGATAAGAGCATGATAGACTTTATATCCCAGGGCGTGTACATAATGCTGCGTACTGGTACATCTGCTGCAGGCCTTACCTAACCTCCTGAAAACGACTAATTAGGTAGGAACTACACCTAGGTTTATCAATAACACTGATTCTAAAATAGCTAACTATATTCTGAACAAATTCCGTGCATGAGCACCTCATCAACATACAACATTATACATATAATACACACATAAAATATTGCTGGAAGACTCCATATTTACAACAACAACAATAATGAAAACCGTGGGAAAACAAACTTGAGAACTAAGCTATCATTTGTAGATGGTCCGATGAACAATGTACATGTATGAAGATAAATACCCTTCACTGTCTCTTTATCAATTCGACTTACCGATTCTCATAATCGGCAGTTATCACATCACACAGATACTGTACCTTGTACTACTGTGTTCACATATTTTAACACTTGTAAAGATATATACACACGTCTGTCGATCCTCAGCATAAATTATGGAAAGTCTGAGATAGCTTTCACCAACATATAATGCTTGGCCGCCACAAGTGCTGCAATACTTAATGCGCAAGCACTCTCCACAATCAGCCACTTATAACAAGACTACGCTCCACGAACGTTTGAAGTCCAGTCCATTGCTGCCGTGTCACTCCAGTACCGTGTATCAGCACCACTTCCTTCCCGTACAGTGCGTCAGTTGTAGTTGTAGTTGTAGTTATCTTCCTTCTCGTTCCTTTACAATCACCTCTACAATCACCCTTACAATGTTTCTCATAATCTCACTTACAATGTCTTGGTTGCCGCCGTATCATCAACCTTTATAGACATCAACATCCCCCTCCTGTCAGATGATACGTCTGGATTGGTGCTTGCCAGCCAATCATGAGTGAACCTCTTGTCAAGACATGCCCTGAACTACTTCTTCCTCCAAAGACAATAACAAACTCTGAGGTATATTCCATGAATCACCAAACTTTCCGTGGTACAACAACAAGCTTAGCTCATCAGGCTGGGATATATACATGAGTAATGGAATTTCCTGACACAAGTACATCACAACAGACACTGGGGTAGCCATATGATTCATTCAAATTACCAGAGTTATTAAAGCAAGGTTTTCCCACTCGTGCAAAACAAATTACTCATACCTACATATGTGGACATCTTCCAGCTTACCAATATAAATGGCAAAGTATACAAATAAATACTGTTAATAATAATAATAATAATAATAATAATAATAATAATAATAATAATAATAATAATAATAATAATAATAATAAAATAAATCGAATACTGACAATTATATCTCTAACTTCTACATATAATTCGGGGGTGTGATATATGTACTATCACACTGTATGTGGAAACCCGAAGATAGGTACAAAGTGAGACCACATAGTGCGACGATCGAGTATTTTATTTCATGCATATTGTTTCATCTGTTTGTAAGCAATCACAATTCCCATCCAATGAACTGTAAAATTTAACACAAAAATTATAACGTGTTAGTTTTCTCTGAGTGTATAAATATAGGCTAAGAAAATAAAACTGACTGTTTATATCGAGCGCAGTATAAATCAAACCGGAACATCTTGAAAACGTCGGTTTTCTTGCGTTTAACTGTAAAAAATGGAGAGTGGTTAGTGTTGTATGTCCGGCACTCCCTTCTCGCTCCGTCAGCCAGCTGCACGCGCGCCTGTGTATCATTCTGCTAGCTTCGACGCGCAGCCCTCAGTGCGCGTGCCTGACCATCGAGTGTACTATAAATAGGAGCTCCCTGCCTGCTTACTCGCCCACTCGCCCACTCGCCCCGGTGTCCAGCTCCAGAATACACCCTACGTCGAGCACGGAGGCTACTCCTCTTGAAAATGTGCTTCGACCAGGTGGACTGAATTTCTGGCAGTACGAGGTTTCACCTCTGGTCACCGCTCCCTTACCTGTTTCCGCTGCCCATGTTCCGTAATTCTTTCACAAGCCATTTTCATTCCCTAATTTATGCAAGCTCCCTTAGTTTCGCTAGGTGGAATTTCTTCAATCAATTGAACTTACTTTTTAGGAATTCAGGCACTTCAACAAACAAGGACTCTCATGAACATTTATGTTAGTGTGCCAGATAGTTCTCGACTATCAACGTGTCAGTTCACAAAGACTATCTTTTCAAGATAGAAGTGTATATAAAGACTGCAAACCTGTACATATTGTATAAAGACAGACTTTTCTCAAGATTTAATATTCCTTTTTGCTTCAAAATAAATTTCAGTTATTGGTGTAAATATCATAAAGTGAAGCAATAAAAGTTGTGTTTTGTAAACTTCAACCTTGGTTACAACACAACTCTATAAGAAACCTGATGGTAATGTTCGACTTTGTGGCGATTTTCGATCTACAGTCAACGCACAACTCGAAACCGATATCTTTCCTATTCCACGTCCAGAAGACTTATTCCGTCGTCTCTCTGGTGGACAATTCTTCTCTCGAGTTGATCTTAAAGAAGCATATCTCCAGCTACTTTTAGACGAAGAATCTAAGAAATTTCTCACACTTAACACTCCTCTCGGACTGCTCCAGCTCCAGCGGCTCCCCTTCGGTGTTTCATCCTCAGCGGCTATTTTTCAGCGCTATTTGGCTCAACTCACCGCCTCAATTCCCGGTTGTGCTAACTACCTGGATGATATTATTGTTACTGGAAAAGATCATCAGGAACATCTAACCAATCTCCGCCTTCTTCTCCAGAAATTGAAAGACAATGGCCTACGAGCGAATCTCGCTAAATGTACCTTCTTTCAACCTCAAGTTCACTACCTCGGACATATACTTGATAAGAATGGAATTCGTCCTAGTATACAGAATGTCTCCGCGATAGTAAACATGCCAGCACCTCAGAACCTCAAGCAGCTTCAGTCCTTCATAGGCAAAGCGAACTATTATAATAAGTTCATTCCACGCTTCGCTACAGTGGCAGCTCCATTAAACGCTCTACGTAAACAAGGTGTTAAATTTCAGTGGACTCCGCAATGCCAACAGGCATGGAAAACAATCAACAACGCCTTAATTCAAGCTATACAACTCACTCATTTTCAGCCCGACAAGATCATCACGCTAGCTACTGACGCTTCAGACTACGGTGTCGGTGCCGTTCTCTCCCAGAAGGATCGTCATGGACAAGAACGCCCCATCGCCTTCGCTTCGAAAACACTTAATGACCATCAACGTCGATACTCACAGATAGAGAAAGAAGCTCTAGCCATCATCTTTGGTATTCGCCGTTTCAATGAATATCTTTATGGCAACCATTTCCTGATCATTACCGATCATAAGCCTCTCGTACACTTATTCCATCCTGGTAATAAGATCCCAGAGAATTCCCTCAGAAAGCTTCAAAGATGGTCCATGTTCCTTTCTGATTATTCCTATCAGATTGTATATCGAGCCACATCCCAGCATTGTAATGCTGATGCCCTCTCCCGCTTACCCGTTGGTCCTGATACTGCCTTCGATTCTCAAGAATCTGAATGTCTTCAGTTGGACATAGAACTTGAAGATACTGTATCCAGTTTTCCTATTGATGCTACCTGCATAGCTAAAGCTACGGATAAGGACAGTACACTGGCTACTGTACGTACGTACATCCGCAACGGTTGGCCTCTTCAGAGCACACTTCCTGCCCACCTGGCACCTTATCATCGTATGCAGCATCGTCTCACGACTCGTGCCGGAGTTGTACTACTAGAAGCAGGCACCATCTTCCGAGTGGTTATCCCACTTAGCCTACAGAAACAAGTTCTCGAGTTATTACACCAAAGCCATTGGGGTATCTCCAGAACAAAGCAACTCGCCCGTCAACACTGCTACTGGCCCGGTATTGATGCCTCCATCGAAAAGCTAATACGTCATTGTGAGCAATGTCAAACGAATCAGAACGCCCCGTCTTCTGATCTTGCTTCATGGCCTCCTGCTACTACTCCATGGGAAAGAGTTCACATCGATTTCGCAGGTCCTTTCCTCAATTCCATGTGGTTAATAGTCATCGATTCACTGTCAAACTTTCCATATGTAGTGGATATGCATTCGACTACTACAACCGAAGCTACCATTCGTGCTCTCCAGAAAATCTTTACTACAGAAGGTTTACCGCAAGTACTCATTTCGGACAACGGACCTCAATTTACAGCTACTGCTTTTCAGAACTTTTGTACACATAATGGCATTCGTCATATCCTAGCACCACCTTTTCACCCTCAATCTAATGGTGAAGCTGAACGCTTCGTACAAACATTTAAAAGAAGTATGAAGAAAGCTGTCTCTTCAGGCTTAACTAAAGACCAAGCCTTGCTCCAACTCTTAAACACCTACAGAACTCTACCCGGCGCTGATAATATCACTCCTGCACAGAAGCTCCATGGACGACCTCACAGAACTTTACTTTCTCTGTTACAGCCTCTTCCGGCCCAGCATAAGACCTCACCAACGAAGTTCTCCCTCAACGACAAGGTCTACACCAGGACATTCAAATCCAACCCACTCTGGATACCTGGAGTCATCTGCAGATCTTTGGGTCATCGTCTCTACGAGATACAGACTACGGAGAAACGTATCTGCCGCCATCAAGATCAGATACGTCTGCGCTACCGCCCCTGTCCAGCCATTGATGCTATTGCTAAACCAGATAAATCTATTGCTGAACGCGCTTTAGATCATTTAATAACAATGGGTTCCTTTCAGGACGAGACAGCGCCACTCCGCCCAGTTCCAGCTCCGGACAATACAACAGAGATATCAGCAGCTCCGCCCCAGCATCGCAGTCGCCGCCAGCGCCGCCGCCGTTTCACGCCGTACCGGCGTATTTAGGAGGGGAGGGTGTTGTATGTCCGGCACTCCCTTCTCGCTCCGTCAGCCAGCTGCACGCGCGCCTGTGTATCATTCTGCTAGCTTCGACGCGCAGCCCTCAGTGCGCGTGCCTGACCATCGAGTGTACTATAAATAGGAGCTCCCTGCCTGCTTACTCGCCCACTCGCCCACTCGCCCCGGTGTCCAGCTCCAGAATACACCCTACGTCGAGCACGGAGGCTACTCCTCTTGAAAATGTGCTTCGACCAGGTGGACTGAATTTCTGGCAGTACGAGGTTTCACCTCTGGTCACCGCTCCCTTACCTGTTTCCGCTGCCCATGTTCCGTAATTCTTTCACAAGCCATTTTCATTCCCTAATTTATGCAAGCTCCCTTAGTTTCGCTAGGTGGAATTTCTTCAATCAATTGAACTTACTTTTTAGGAATTCAGGCACTTCAACAAACAAGGACTCTCATGAACATTTATGTTAGTGTGCCAGATAGTTCTCGACTATCAACGTGTCAGTTCACAAAGACTATCTTTTCAAGATAGAAGTGTATATAAAGACTGCAAACCTGTACATATTGTATAAAGACAGACTTTTCTCAAGATTTAATATTCCTTTTTGCTTCAAAATAAATTTCAGTTATTGGTGTAAATATCATAAAGTGAAGCAATAAAAGTTGTGTTTTGTAAACTTCAACCTTGGTTACAACAGTTAGAATGGAAAGAATGCGTTTACATACAAGCTATCAGGGGATTTGATTAGAGTGAATCAGTATTATATTGCCGTAGAATATGGTATGGATTAAATACGTGGAGACTATAGTGCTGAAATGTTCCGAACTGTTATTACCGGGTTTGATAACGGTACCACGACAACTATTTGTGACGAAAATTGGTGATAAAGCCTCCTGAAATGCGAAAAGTATAGTTAATCAGAAAATTGGGAGTAGATGATTTACAGTACTAGCAATAAGTAAAGGCCCATCTTTTAAAAAAAGTTTAGGTCCATGGCCTTACATAAGGTACAGCACCGGCATTTGCCTGGTGTGAAACTGGGGAAACTACAGAAAACCATGACAGTGGTTCTGAAAGAAGTGCATCTGTAAGAGGAATATTTCAGCAAGAGGAGTAAAGCTGGCCGTACACGCGGCGATTCGGTTGCCCAGCGACGGCAATGTGATCGACGGGCGACTTCCTCTTTCATTCCTTTGTTCCAATCCGAATTCTCCTCCTTGGCCTACCACTACATTCCAGTCTCCCATCACAATTAGTTTCTCGTCACCTTTTACATACTGCATTAACTCTCCTATGTATTCATATATTAATTCAATTTCTCCGCCATCCGCTGAACTAGTAGATATAGACCTGCACTATTGTGGTGGGCATTGGTTTGATGCCTATCTTGATAGCAATAATCCTTTCGCTATGCTGGTCGTAGTAGTTTAACCGCTGCTCTATTTTCTTCTTCATTATTAAACCAACTCCTGCATTTACCCTCCTTGATTTTGTGTTGATAATTTTGTAGTCGCCTGACCGAAAATCCTGCCCTTCCTGCCAGCGTAGTTCACTTGTACGAACTACATCTAACTTTAGTCCATCCATCTCCCTTTTCAGATTCTCTAACCTACCACAACGATTCAAACTTCTAACATTCCACGCTCCGAATCGTAGAATGCCTGTATCCATCTTCCTGACGATTGGCCACTCTCGTGTAGTCCCCACCCGACGTTCCGAATGAGGGACTATTTTACACGGGAAGGAGCCACCATCAATCCATCATTCATATAGAGAGAGCTGCATGTCCTCGAAATTTATTTATGGCTACAGTTTCCCGTTGCTTTCAGCCATGTAGCAGTATAAACCCAGCTAAGCCATGCTCATTATTATTAAAAAGTCATATCATTCAATGATCTGGGCTCCCACCCTTACAACTACCCAAAGGCTGCTACACCCGTTTCGATGGACCATTCGTTAGTCTGGTCTCTCGACAAATACCCGTCCGATATGGGTGTACCTGAGGCTCGGCTATCTGCTTCAGAGGGACGCACAAGCCTCCTCACCGCGGCAAGGTCACATGGTTCGTAGGGGAGGCGAGATGATTTGTGCAATAAAATGAAACAGAGAAAGGCAGGATGTTACTCGGAATAAGGAGATAAAAGCTAAGAAAGAAATTAACTCGATAGATGAAACTGTACACATCAAACAGCTTCGGTGGTGTGGTCATGTGAGGTGAATGGAGGAGAACAGGTTACCTATACTGAGAGTCAACTCACGACCTACGCGGTCCCTTTGATGTTAGCGAGACTTGTGGTCAGTGAGGAGGCTTCTGCAGCGGTAAATAGTTCCTAGCTTGTTGCTTTTCTTCTGAACTAAGGAGCTTCCCTCAATTTTGTTAGATATTCCGGTGAACTAACATGACCAAATAAAAATGTATGCGCTGTAAAAATATAGAAAATATTTTACAAGTTGTATGTTATTCGGCTTATCAGAAATGGCTCCAAACAAGGGCTGATGCAAACAGGGAATTGTACACAGATGAAAGAAACAGAGCGAAACAAAAAGTTGCTGAATCCAAAAAGAAGTCGTGGGAAGATTTTGGTAATAACCTGGAAAGGCTAGGTCAAGTAGCACGGAAACCTTTCTGGACGGTAACAAAGAATCTTAGGAAGGGAGGGAAAAAGGCAATGAACAGGGTTTTGAGTAATTCAGGTGAACACATAATACATCCCAGGGAATCACTGGACAGGTGTCCGGCTCCATGGCTAAATGGTTAGCGAGCTGGCCTTTGGTCACGGGGTTCGATGTTGACGGGGTTCGATTCCCGGCAGGATCGGGAATTTTAACAATCATTGGTTAACTTCGCTGGCACGGGGGCTGGGTGTATGTGTCGTCTTCATCATTATTTCATCCTCATCACGACGCGCAGGTCGCCTACGGATGTCACATCGAAAGACCTGCACCTAGCGAGCCGAACATGTCCTTGGACACTCCCGGCACTAAAAGCCATACGCCATTTCATTTACTGGATATGTGGAAGGAATATGTAGAACATCTTCTCAACGTAAAAGGAAATCTTCCTGGTGGTGTCGCGAACAAAGGAGCTCATGGGGAGGAGGAAAATGATGTAGGTGAAATTACACATCAGGAAGTGGAAAGGATGGTAAATAAACTCCATTGTCATATAGCAGCAGGAATAGATTAAATTAGACCTGAAATGGTTAAGTATAGTGGGAAGGCAGGGATGAAATGGTTTCAAAGAATAATAAGATTAGCATGGAGTGTTGGTAAGGTACCTTTCGATTCGACGAAAGCAGTAATTGCACCTATGCATAAGCAAGGAAAGAGGAAGGGTTGCAACAACTATCGAGGTATCTCGTTAATTAGTGAACCAGGCAAAGTATTCACTGGTATCTTGGAAGAGAGGGTGCGATCAGTAGTTGACAGGAGGTTGGATGAAAACCAGTGTGGTTTCAGACCACAGAGAGGCTGTCAGGATCAGATTTTCAGTATGCGCCAGGTAAGTGAAAAATGCTACGAGAGGAATAGGCAGTTGTGTTTATGTTTTGTAGATCTAGAGAAAGCATATGACAGGGTACCGAGGGAAAAGATGTTCACCATACTGGGGGACTATGGGATTAAGGGTAGATTATTAAAATCAATCAAAGGCATTTATGTTGAAAATTGGGCTGCAGTGAGAATAGATGGTAGAATGAGTTCTTGGTTCAGGGTACTTACAGGTGTTAAACAAGGCTGTGATCTTTCACCTTTGTTGTTCGCAGTTTACATGATCATCTCCTGAAAGGTATAAAGTGGCAGGGAGGGATTCAGTTAGGTGGAAATGTAGTATGAAGTCTGGCCTATGCTGACGACTTGATCTTAATGGCAGATTGTGCCGAAAGCCTGCAGTATATTGGTATTATAAATTTACTCATTCAGGACAAATATTTCAGATTCCCTACGGGAATCAACATTTATATCATCAGGTGCAATGAGTATGTTATGAAAATTAGTCTTTCGAAGACTATCAGTAGGTAAGAAATTCAACAGAACTGAATTTCAGATTGGTGATACAAGGCTGGAACAGGTAGATTAATTTCAAGTATTTAGGATGTGTGTTCTCAAAGGATGGTAATATAGTATGTGAGATTGAATCAAGGTGCAGTAAAGGTAATGCAGTAGGCTCGCAGTTGCGATCAACAGTATTCCTTAAAAAGGGAGTCAGCTCCCGGACCAAATTATCTTTACACCGGTCTGTTTTCAGACCAACTTTGCTTTACGGGAGCGAAAGCTGGGTGAACTCAGGATATCTTATTCACAAGTCAGAAGTTACAGACATGAAAGTAGCGAGAATGATTGCTGGTACAAACAGATGGGAACTATGGCAGGTGGGTACTAGGAATGAGGAGATAAAGGTTAAGTTAGGGATGAACTCGATTGATGAAGCTGTACGCATAAACCGGCTTCGGTGGTGAGGCCATATGAGGCGAATGGAGGAGGAAAGGTTACTTAGGAGAATAATGGACTCTGTCATGGAGGGTAAGAGAAGTAGAGGGAGACCAAGACGACGATGGTTAGACTCAGTTTCTAACGATTTAAAGATACGAGGTATAGAGCTAAATGAGGCCACAGCACTAGTTGCAAATAGAGAATTGTGGCGACAGTTAGTAAATTCACAGAGGCTTGCAGACTGAACGCTGAAAGGCATAATGGTCTATAATGATGATTTATGATGTATGTATGTTATTTGGCAACGTTACCAACTCTTATCTTTCAAACGCAGATGGCTGTGAATAGTTATTTATCTCGGTGGTATTTGTAGCAAAATATATAATTATTTAACATGAGCTTGCTATCTTATTGCATTGTGTGCTTACTAAGCTTTACTCGAGTTTATTCCATTGTGATTTAGTTCGCATAATTTTTACGATGTTGAAGATGTATCCAAGAAAACTGTTGGCAACACTGGCTGCAATAACATGCTCGGTATTCAGAATGGCTGCCAGCCGTGAGCATCATATGGGTGATTCTGTGACGCTTGAGTCATCAATGAAATAATTTAAAGGTAATAAAAGTGGGGCCAATAAGTAGGAAGTCTGAACAAATTGTTCTGAACGTTTACAGTAGCCTACGGGATGAGAATCCGCTGTGAACTAGTGAAGTGGTGAAAATAACCACGCAGCTGGCCGGAGTTTCTACGTACATTGTTTATTCGGCTCGCGCGGAATTTGTATGATGCTTGTCGTTTAAAGGGGCCTAACATCAAAGGTCATCTGCCCATTAATTTGTATGTTTTCTTGTAGTATTTCGTACATGCTGTCCTGTGGTTGTTTATGTATGTCGTGAGTGTTTCTGACGACACGTCTCCCTAAAGTCGCCGAAAATTCAGTTTTAGTTTTATGAAAGTGTCTGAATTATGGAAACAAGCAATCAAGGCGATAAATAAAATGAAACAAAACGTAACTCAACTAAGCTGCATGCCAGATTAATGTGGCAGAAAACGTTTGTACGTTCGGCTGTTCTTCAGTAGGCCTATGCGTCAGCTCAGTTCGAACTATACACTAGCCGTAAATAAAACAGGAAGGGCCTTACACGTTATCGGTATAGGATCCTTAGCGTCCTCGAAATAATAATAATAATAATAATAATAATAATGATAATAATAATAATAATTGTACTTTACTTTATATTCGTAACTGTCCTCTACCCGCAGAAATGTCATGAGGGGATCATGAGTTCGTTCTTACCTTCCGAATGACGAGGCTACAACATTTACAACATTCCTGGAAACACTGCGTTTTGTAGTCCCACTCTCATGTGGGTTTTCAGCTTCTTGAACTGTGAGAAACTGCCACTGACAGTCGTTGCACGGGAGCGGAATCGTTTACTTATGATGTCGTCATACTTTTCGCAGTAAGTCCTCATGTGCCTCACACAAATTTAATTATGAAGTGAAAATAAACATTGCTTCTCTTGCCTCGGTATTCGTCGGTAATATGTAGGTTTTACATGATCAATAAAGGAATAAATAAGCACTGTACATAATAAAACTACAACGGTGTGAAAAGAAATAATTTATTTCGATGCTACGCTATTTGAGAATGAAGTATTTGTCAGATAGTTGCTCGACGTTAATAGTAAACTGGTTGTGGCGGAGAAGGAGAACCGAGATGGGAAGGGGAAACGCGGAAGGATACTTTTCCTCAGCTCTTGAGTTGACTTTCAGTATAGGAGAATAACGGATTTGGCCATGGAGGGTAAGAGAAGCAGAGGAAGACCAAGGTAACAATGGTTAAAGTCAGTTTTAAATAGTTTAATGATGAGATATGTGGAACTAATGGAAACCACTGAGCTAGTTGCAAGAGGACTGTCTAGGCGCTTAGTTAATTCATAGAGGCAGACTCTGCGCTGAAAGGAGTAACAGCCTGATGTATGTATGTATGTATGTATGTATGTATGTATGTATGTATGTATGTATGTATGTATGTATGTATGTATGTATGTATGTATGTATGTATGTATGTTTTAGCTCTATTATATTCTGAATAATATATTCAGAAGCTTATATTTAACCAAGAAAAAATCTACAAGGAGTTAAATGTAATTTCAGCTGAAGAAGATTTGGAACTAGTTAAGCTGATGTTGGTGAATGCCATTTTCTTCAAGGGAACTTGGCAATCACCATTCGCTGAAGAAGAATCTGCTACTTTGGCGTTTAACCTTGCCCATGGTCGGTTAATCAACGTAGACTACATGAGACAGACTAGCAACTTCTATTACTATAACTCAACAGGACTCAATGCTCAGATACTGAGACTGCCATACATGGTAAGTGTATGCGTGAAATATTTTACCGTCATTATTGGGAGGATCGTATTGCACTTCAGCTGCATAGTGCAGCTGATTGGATTCAATCCTCCTATGCTCAATGTTACAGGATCGAATCCCGTCACAGTCTGTTGGCATCTGAGTGTGCTTAAATGTGAGGGACCCATATCGGTAAATTTAAGGATGTGTAAAGACAGTATCCAAAACAAGCAAAATTACACACAGAAATAGCTTATTCCACCACGTCGTGTTTACAAACCAGAATGCAATGAATACCTCAGTATCTACATTGTCAATCGCTCCTGAATGTCAAAACACATCACTCAGTATACCCAAGATAAACGCTGATTCTGCATGTGTCAGCCACTTACCAGGCACGAACACGTGGGCATCAACACAAGCATGTGAATACTCTCTAACAGTCCCCAACGACCCACATCTTTGTCACTCAAGAACAATGTGAAATACACAGGCACATTATACCTCAGAGTACCAACATTCTCAATGAACAGTCGCAACTAAAATGGCATGCTTTACACTGCATGACACAAAATCCCTTCCAATTCGCAATGGACCGGAAGCGCTTCTGTTTCGGGAGTCATTTCCTTAGGGTGACAATTTTATCAGTAGAAAGAACTCCAACAAAGTAATTTGTTTACGTTAAAAAGTAGTGAAATCAGTTTAATTACATAATTTTCTTACCTGAAGGGCTCATCTAGGATATGAAACTAAACATATCCCTTTCGTTCTCTAAACTACAGTGAGTATAAAATGGTCGTCCTAAGGTTCAATCAATGACCTACAATTAGGGCTGTCGCCCAGGTGGCAGATTCCTTAACAACTGCTTACCAAGCCTTTTCTTAAATGGTTTAAAAGAACTTGGAAATTTATCGAACATTTCCCTCGATAAATTACTCCAATCCCTTACTTCTCGTCCTATAAACGAAGGTTTGCCCCAATTTGTCCTCTTGGATTCCAACTTCATCTTCATAATATGATCTTTGAGATGTAGCCTATACCGAGTGTAATGGAGTCCTTGAAGACTTTCTGGCAAAAATATCAGCCAATCCGAATTTTGAGATACTTGTCTAAAACAGTGGTTCTTTTCATCTTTTGCCAGTGGTTCAACGTAGCACTTACACATCGAAGGTTTTCGACGACGCGGTGATGGGAAAGGGCTAGAATTAGGAAAGCAGCGCCCATGGTCTTACATAAGGTACAGCCCTGGCATTTGCCTGGTGTGAAAATGGGGAACTACAGAAAACCATGACAGTGGTTCTGAAAGAAGTGCATCTGTAAGAGGAATATTTCAGCACGAGGAGTAAAGCTGGCCGTACACCCGGCGATTCGGTTGCCCAGCGACGGCAATGTGATCGACAGGCGTTCAGATTGCCGGTCGAGAGCGATTTTCGTGTTCCATCAATCAACTAGGTCAGGGTCAGCCAACTGCGTGTACGTGTGATGTCAGGTAACACGTCACACACTCTTCTCGGGCAGCGATACGAGGTACTTAGTACTGTAACTGAGAAGTGAAGGCTAGAGGGGCGAGGGGAATCACAACGTCATTCCTAGGGGGAGGCCCAAGGACTGCAGGTAGTACAATGCGGTTATGTGTAGTACATATTTCTCTCCACATAATTTATTGTAACGTAACTTTGTTATGAATTAACATAAAATTTATAAAGCTACTTTTTTTCTACATATACAAACTAAACTAGCTTTTTCCGGTGAATCTTCGGAATTGATATTGAACACAAGATTGCTGTGTTTTACAATATCACCCAATGTAAAAAAATAGTGCTAATAGTGACAAACAGCACAGTTTTACAACAAAAATAGTACAGAAAGTAATCTGTAAACTCAAAACATACATTTTATCTCATGATATCGATACTCAGTTGCCACTCGTGGGTTTCCTTGATTTTTGTAGTCTTGTTTCGTTTACTAGTTTTGCAATATTTGGAGTTAATGTTTGAGGAAACACTAGGTTTAAGAGCACACTTCAAATCGTGATCTGACAACTGCTTCAATGTTTTGGTTTTGTTGATTTAAAATAAAAAAAGTTTCGTTCACAGGCCTATGTGGAACCGAAAATACTCAACATTCTCGCTGCAAACCTATGCAATCGGGGAAACCTTTTTTAAAATATTATGAGCCCAACTACTCCAGAATTGCGCCCTAACATAGAAGGTGCACCATCTGTTGCTATTGAAATTAGTTTGTTCCATGGCAAAGAAGCATTTTCAACAACACTTACAATGCACTTGAAAATGTCGATGCCTTTCGTGGTATTCTTCATAGGCACTAAATCCAGTATTTCCTCCCAAATTGTAAAGTTTTTGTCAACCCCTCGTATGAAAACGGCCAGCTGGGCCATGTCAGAAATATCTGCGCCCTCGTCAATTGCTAAGGAGTATGCCCGGAAGCTTTTTGTCAGTTTTAATCATTGTAGGTGGACATCATCAGATAGGTCTTGAATTTTTGTCGACACTGTGTGCGCGGACAAGCTGGTAGCTTCGAACTCTTGAATGGTATTTAGACAAAACTCCCCACCTGCCAGAATTAAACATTCCTTTACGAACTCACCACCACTGAACGGTTTTTAAGTTTCTTTGCAATTAAATATGAAATGTTATAACTCAGTCGAACTGCTGACTCAGACTCACTGATCGAATGCTCGACATGGTTATTTAATTTACCTTTTAGTTCTGTAATTACACGTACCCTTTCCTCGCCTTGATACTGATCATAATCTGCAGCGTGATACAAACTGTAGTGGCGTTGTAAATTATATATTTTTACATACTGTAGCTCTTTTCTACAAACTAAACATTTAGCTGTAGCAATCCTATCATTTTCAACAAATAAATATAGATCTTCCCATAAAGATAAAAAGATCGGAGGCGTAGATAGCTTCTCGCACCGTGATATGCCCGGTTCGTCCATACTTATGTACTATACCACTAACACTATATGGCTGAGGATACTGATAGGTATGTCAAAATCATTAAAAAACATTTTTTTCGGAATTTGATCCTAGATTTAACAATTTGGAATGCCTGGAAACTTGTATTCAACTTTTAACGACGCCATTTTCAGGTGTTGCAGATAACGTTTATCTGGACCTACAGTTAGAGTAATTAGATTTACAGTGTGATAGAGAACTAAGAGATAAATTTTTAAATAAGAAGGATTTGTGTGGCTTGTTGTGAAAAGTGTCTATAAAAGCCGTATGACAGCGGCTCCCCACCTTCTGCGCTCTTACGTCACATGGTCTCTCCGACGTCACACGGTCTCTCTTACATCACACGCCAGCCGGTTGGCCGACCCTGAACTAGGTAATCTCTGCGGCAATCTCTAGTCCCTCAGTTGTGACATTGTGGCTGACGGAGAAGAGGTAGCTGCCGCCGTTATAATTTTTATTAACTACACTGAATTAAAAGAAGAAAGAAGAGGCTCAAAATATTTTGGCGAAAAAGATGGCTCGAAAATATGAATCAGCTCAATTATGTTGCACTTTTAAGAACGTTAAGATACGAGAAACCAGAGGACATTATGAATTACCTGATAACATCCAATGGCAATTTTCGCCGCCTTCTCAGCTCACTGGAGATCCTCATAAAGAAACTTGTATGAGGCAATCAATATATGCAGCGTTTTCTTCACACATGACACAAGACTATAAGTCGGAAAAAAACGAAGTTTTTACCGACATTGCAACACAATGTACACCCACACCGCCAGACCTGCAACACACGCGTATAACAATGGCGTCTGCTGCGGACGACATGTGACGGGCTGCGATGAGCACGCGCAGATAATCAGAGGTCGCCCGATGATATCGCTTGGCACCATACACAGCGTCTTTCTGGCAATCCCATCGCCTGGCGATCCCTAGATCGCTCGGCAATCCGGTGGATCACAGATATTATCTAGCAATCAAACCATCGTCGGGCGATTACGAGATTGCCGGCAATTTGATCGAAATGGCCCCATATACGAGGTGGCGTTCGTACAATCTGATCGCTGCGTGTATTGCTGCCTAAACAGGCCTACGTCCGCCTCCATGGCTAAATGGTTAGCGTACTGGCCTTTGGTCACAGGGGTCCCGGTTCAATTCTCGGCAGGGGCGGGAATTTTAACCATAATTGGTTAATTTCGCTTGCACGGGGCTGGGTGTGTGTGTCGTCTTCATCAACATTTCATCCTCATCACGACGCGCAGGTCGCCTACGGGAGTCAAATCCAAAACCCTGCATCTGGCGAGCCGAACTTGTCCTCGGACACTCTCGGCACTAAACGCCACACGCCATTTCATTTTAACAGGCCTACATCAGCTCCCTTGCAACTTAAAAGATGCGGGGATTATGCAAAAGCGGAACATGTCTAAACTACTATCAGAAAAAGTAGAACTAGTATACCAAGTGAAATTGAGTACGGTACCTGAAGACTTTCTAGCAAAAACATAAGCCAATATGAATTTTGAGATAATTGTGTAGAACAGCAGTTCTGAACAAAGTGCTTCTGTAGTAGACTAATTTGAGCAAGGGAAGTACCAGGACTCAGATCCCTTACAACTTAAGATGCGGGGATTACGCAAACGCGGAACAAGTGTAAACCACTAGCAGACGAACTGGTGTAATCATTCTGAGTTTAGGCGCGCCAACACATTTCATGACACCAGTGTAGGCTACAGGGCTACAGCGACTAATCATACTATATCCAACTGTCTGAGGTTCTTGCATTTAACCAAACTAACGTTGTACTTTAAACCCTTAAATACCTTGTTTACTAACTTTCTTTATAGAAGGAAACAAACTTTGAAAATTAAATTTTGTATTTTGTTCTTTCCAGGGTAAAAAGTTTTCTATGTTCGTTGTGCTGCCCAACTCGCCCACTGGAATAACCAAGCTGCTTGAGACTGTCAATCCTAATATGGTCCGCCAAGTGATGACAAACATGACTCTGGAAGAAATTGAAATTCTCATCCCAAAGTTCAAGTTCGACTACACTGCCAACTTAGTAAATGTTCTACAGAAGGTAATTAATGATCCCTATTACATTATCAGAAATGTTCGGGGGAAATGAATGCTACACTGGAGAAATCTTATTTACAATGAAGATAACCACGAAACGGAACCCATGGAACTTAAAGCGGTAGACACATTGAAAAAAATATGACATATTACGGTAATGTATTACTTCTAAAGTAAAATGGTAGTATTTGCTATCCGAACGCAAAGTTTGAGAATAACGTCGGATCACTGCAGTTATGCGTAACGAACTCATAGTACCATGAGGGAGGAATGGCGGATTCAAAAATTAGCGGAGACATACTTCCGACTATCAATAAAGATTTGGATTCCGTACAAAGAAACCTTAAACAGTACTATTCTTGTAATATGACGCTGCCAAAAGACCCGTATAGATTTCACAGGAGAAAATAGAATATTATGAAACATTATTGGAAAAACTAGATAACAGAATAGCAGAACCTTCAATTCAACATATGCGACTAAGTTACCGCAGTAGACATGTAAATAATAAATTCTGGAAATAGGCCTATTAGAACATAAAATACACGAACTACTCAAAGAGATATGGAACTGGGTTAATGAAACACAGAGCCGGTATTAAATCTTGCTGCAAAGTCGTCAGATTAGAATTATGAACATGAAAAATCCACAGCCTGTTTCCAGTCATTCGACCGGGTCAGGAATGGAATGAATGAAGCCCCTATCTAGCGGCGAGGATAGGAAATGTGCCAGCTGCCGAAGCCTGTCGCACTCCTCTGGGGCAATGATAAATGACTGACAGATGAAATGAAATGAAATGAAATGAAATGCTAATGGTAAGTGTTGCTGGAATGAAAGATGACAGGAAAAACCGGAGAAAAACCTGTCCTGCCTCCGCTTTGTCCACCATAAATCTCACATGGAGTGACCGGGATTTGAACCACGGTATCCAGCGCTGAGAGGCCGGCGCGCTGCCGGCTGAGCCACGGAGGCTACAATTATGAACATGTTAAATAGGTCTTAAAAACTGCAGGCTAAAAGAGTAAATCTAATCTTGGGAAACACCAGACCGCCATTATTGTTGAGTAGTTGCTTGTTGCCTAACAATACATAAATACCTATTCAATCAACGTATTTTTTAAAATTTATCAACTTATTTTATTTATAAGAAGATGAGATGGGGCAAGAGAATTTTCGGGACAAATGCATTCCTGGTCCATGTCTTTTTGAAACTCCTTGTACCATGCCGGGAAGTTAGGAAAATATTTCTTGCGTTCATTTAACACTAGATATCTCGAGTGTAGTCGACTGACAAGCAGTTGTATAGGCCAGTTTCAAATAATTTAATATGACAATACCGGACAGCTTGCTGTTTTCAGCGAGAAAGCCGATAGTGCTGCTACCTACATGGCTTGGTGTGACCAACTCTTCAATGACATATAGCCATCTGTATGATTCTTGACATACTGCCGTGTTGTTTATAATGTATCGGTGTTTGTCACGAAATAATCTTACATTGCAGTTAAATTCCAAGAGCCCTGAGCAAATTACCCAGCAAGATAATGGGCATGGAAACTGATAAGGATCGCAAGTATTAAAAAAAGTGATGACCTCGCATCTGTGTTGAGGTTAGATTCTATACCCCTTGTTTTAAGAAAATCAATCAAATACTCTACTGAAATGTTAGTGTGACGTAAAACCAATAATATTACCAAATATGGAACTCTAGTAGCCTATACTCAAACTTTTTTTTTGCTACTTGTTTTACGTCGCACTGACAGAGATAGGTCTTATGGCGACGATGGGATAGGAAAGGGCTAGGAGTGGGATGGAAGCGGCTGTGGCCTTAATTAAGGTACAGCCCCAGCATTTGCCTGGTGTGAAAATTGGAAACCACGGAAAACCATCTTCAGGGCTGCCGACAGTGGGGTTCGAACCTACTATCTCCCGAATACTGGATACTCAAACTTGAGGGTCCACATTGTTAAACAGTGCCATAAATTTCACAATCGAGAACTTGTGGGCCTGTAGCGTAGGCCTAATGGTTATCGCGGTAGTCTTGTTGAAAATGGAAGGCCATGAGTTTCGGATCCAGTCACATTTTCTTTTACTGTATGAAAATAATAATAATAATAATAATAATAATAATAATAATAATAATAATAATAATAATAATAATTTCCTTCACGTCTCGCTAAGTACTTTTACGGTTTTCGGAGACGCCAAGGTGCCGGAATATAGTCCTGCAGGAATTCTTTTACATGCCAATAAATCTACCTGCACGAGGCTGACGTATTTGAGCACCTTCAAATACCACCGGACTGAGCCAGGATCGAACCTGCCAAATTTGGATCAGAAGGCCATCACATCAAACGTCTGAGCCACTCAGCCCGGCGTAAGAAAATTATTTCAGTATATTAATGGCATAGGCTTCAGCACCAGTCCAACTAATTTAATATGTGTGTATGGTAATTCTTCATGCATACATTTGTGAAAGAGACTTTAGGAAATTCTGAACACTTCTTCCTGGTCAGGAACATCGTAGTTCACTCACATAATTCCAATATGTGTTATATATATTATGTATTTCTGTCTTCAGAGGTAAAACAGAAAATTCAAAACTACAGCAAAAGCGAGATAGCAGCGTGACGTGAGTTCCCCTGTAGAAATCGGGAAGAAGAAGAAGAAGTCAAAATAGTGGACCAAAACTCCTGTTCCTTAATTACAGCTTCTCTTTCCCAAAATCTTAATAAATCAGGGATGGTGTTAAGTTATCTTCCTCCTCTGGCGCTTTGGCTGAATGGTTAGCGCTTCGTGCCCCCCTCCCCTTTTTATGATACCTTCATTCTTCGGAGGGTTGGACCTCTTCAATTTTCCTTCTGATTAATGTTAATAGAGGATGGCTGGCCAGTAATAATGAAAACCTACAACCTGTTTTCCAGTCAATGACCGGGTCAGGGATGTAATGAATGAAGCAGATATAGGCTATTAGTACGATGGGGTCACCGCTCCCAAAGTGATTTATTAATGAGTGATAGATGCTATGAAATGAGAATGGAGACTGTTGCTGGAATGAAAGATGACAGGGAAAACCGGAGTACCCGGAGAGAAACCTGTCCTGCCTCCGCTTTGTCCAGCACAAATCTCACATGGAGTGACCGGGATTTGAACCACGGTATCCAGCGGTGAGAGCTGGTCAGTTATACTTCCTCTTAAAACAATCACCACCGCGAAATGGTCAGCGTACTGGCCTTCGGCTTAGAGGGCCCTGGTACGATTCCCGGCAGAGTCGGAGATTTTAATCGCGTCTGTTATTCCTGCAGAACGAGGGCTACGGGTTTGTGTTCGTATTCATACGCACCTTCAAGTATATACAACACATCATACGAAAAACAACCACAGAAACATGCAATAGCGAGTACGGTATATATCGCTCCACATATGATTGCTGTTATGAAAGGCATCCGGCCGGAAAACTAGGCTAAGTCCATACAAGATCCTGCGCTAGGTAATTGAGAAAGGGCTAGAAAGAAGAGGAGAGTGTAGTGTTAAATATTTTCCCCGGAGGCTGGGTGGATACTCAAACAGATTTTGCTTTATAATGTTTAAGACAGCGAAAGGCACGGCTAAAATAGCCTAATGCTCGTTTGGAGGTTTATGAAGGAGGCATTTCATATTTTAAAATTTCATTCTTAATTATTATGATTATTCAATTATTTTAACAAAAATATTTGCAACTGTAGCATAGACTGGTGTGCAGTTCACACCAACGCGCTAGATGTCACCACCGTAGCTGCTCGCACTCCACTCAATGCTGTTGAGTTAAAGCTGTCCGGTATTGGTGTATTAAAGTATTTACCAGTTTCGGATGTAATGTTGTCAACTAACGTTCAAAGTTCAACCATGCTTTCAAAATCAATGTTATATTCCGACGAACTTTCATTGGAATAACGTCATCTGTGATGAGTTTAAAAAGCTAAAACTTACAACATGTTAATGAAAAGGGTAATCATAAAAATACCACGTAACTAAATAACAAGAGAATACAGTGCGTCCAAAAAGTATTCGTCTACTTGCATTTTTGCGAAAGAAACGTGTCTATTGGGCATGGAAAGAGAAAAAAGTAAGCAAAAGAACGATCCGCTTGAGTAGCACATTGGTCTATCATCACTATTACGAAACAAGAACACATTCCAAGCGATAACAAATATAACAAAACATGAAAATGCACTTTTTTTCATCAGAACATACAGTAGGCCTATTCGTCCACTCGGTACATAACAGAAATTAATACTTGATAGGGTTTCCCTTGGCAGCAACGACTGCTTGCAATCTTCGCGGCATGGAGCTGACCAAGTTAGCCGTGATGGAGGATGGAACTTTGTCCCATTCGTCTTGCAGAGCTTGTTTCAAGTCGTTCTTGTTAGAAATTCGCCGTTTCAGATGTTATCTTCCAGCACTTTCCACAGGTGTTCTATTGGATTCATATCGGGGCTCTGAGGGAGTGTATTGAGTTGTTTTGCGGTTACATAGTAGTCACCGCTTAGCATTTAGAGCTGTGTACTTCGGATCGTTGTCCTGTTGGAAGATGTACGTGTCTCGCATACCCAATTTTTCGGCACTAGTGTTCAAATTTTCCTTTAAAATATTGATGTACGTCTTGTGATACATTGTTCCTTATAGCCTATGGCATGTAATTGTCCTCCACATGTTGCACTCGTGGACCCCCACACAAATGAGTGAACCCCTACCGCGTTTCATTGTGGGCAAAAAGTTCTGTGGCTGCATTTCCATATTTTTCTTCCACCAAACATTTCGCCTACTATCTGATCCAAATATGTTGTATTTTCTTTCGTCCGAAAATATGGCTGTATTCCAGAAGTCCTTGGCCTTAAATATATGTACCTTGGCGAAAGTAAGCCGTGTCATGCGATTCGTTGCACTCACCCAACATTTCTTACGAGCTACCCGGCCATTATACCCAGTTTGTTAGCAGGTATTCCGTACTGTGTTAACACATACCTTTGTGCCTATCCTCTCCAGCTCACCAGCCAATTTCGGTGCACTAAGTCTTGGATTTTTCTTTGATTTCTCGCGGAATAAATCTTTCGTCCTGATCGGTCAGTGCCCGAGGACTCACTCCGCGGCTTGTTTTGGAATTTTATTGTTGTGGAGAACTTATCCACCACCGACTGAACCGTTGATCGAGGTCTGCCCATTAGCTTTGCAGTCGAATAGGATGATTTGCACTGATTACGAAAGTGCAAGATGAGTTTCCTCTCCGTTACGCTTGTTTCTTTACCTTTCCGACTCATTGTACAACTTACACGTCTCCAGAGCCGTTCACAAAAACATTTTTCAGTGAGTTGCTGGTCACACCAGCCCGTGAATGAATCACAAGTGACGTTTCACCACCGATCTCGCGATGTAAACAACCACTCCGAACGTAGACGAATGCTTTATGAACTAGATAATAACGGAGCTCGTACGTTTTGCTCTCCTTGTTATCGCCACGAATATATTTTTGTTTTCATTTTGTATAATATTGGTGTACTGACCTATCCGCCATTCACCTACATTTGTTTTTTGTTTATTATCGGCTTTTCACTGCCTATAGACAGGTTTCATTCGCAAAACAGCAAGTAGACGAATATTTTTTGAACTGCCTCTAAGGGCTTGCTTGCCCTTGCCTCGTCAGAACAAGTATGCAGGGTAAGTGGGTTTTGAGGTGTGTACTTACCCTGTACTTTCCTTACATACTTTCACCTTAACTTTTTAGGTAATATTCTCTATTTTACTCTTTCGGATGCGAATCAGCGCTGAATTCATTTGCATACATAATGGTACGTGTTTTTTAAAAGTGCGAGAAACTACCGAGGAGGAGGTTATTCCAAAGACTATAATTCAGCAATTGTAGAGTTTAGGAACAGCAGACGTTGCATTAAATCAGCAAGCAGACGACTCAACATACCTCGTAGTACGTTAGTTGACTATGTTAAGGGAAGGCGGAGAAAGAAATCAAAATATTTCGGTCGTCCTACAGCTTTGCCCTTGCAAGTAGAAGTTGAAATTGCTGAGGGATTAAAACACACGAAAGAATACGGCTATGGACTATCCAGGAAAGAAGTTATGTCCCTAGTAGAGGAATACGTCACCCAAAATTAAATCAAAGCGCCATTTAACGACGGACACCCCGCAGCTGACTGGCTGGCGCGTTTTATTAAAAGGCATAATGTTTCAATCAAAAACCGCTAAGTGTCGAAACTGCTCGTACGATTAGTTGTAACACACACACACACACACACACACACACACACACACACATATATATATATATATATATATATATATATAGAGAGAGAGAGAGAGAGAGAGAGAGAGAGAGAGAGTACTTTAACATTTTGAAGACCGGGCGAGTTGGCCATGCGCGTAGAGGCGCGCGGCTGTGAGCTTGCATCCGGGAGATAGTAGGTTCGAATCCCACTATCAGCAGCCCTGAAGATGGTTTTCCGTGGTTTCCCATTTTCACACCGGGCAAATGCTGGGGCTGTACCTTAATTAAGGCCACGGCCGCTCCCTTCCAACTCCTAGGCCTTTCCTATCCCATCGTCGCCATAAGACCTATCTGTGTCGGTGCGACGTAAAGCCCCTAGCAAAAAAAAAATTGAAGAACACATTAGATGTGTTAGGGCTCTCAGAGAAACCACATGATACTAGTTTTGCAAAGATCCCTCTAAAACCAAAGTAGTTGGAGCGAAGGGAGCTGCATGCACAAGGACTACTAGTTCGTCATGGACGGGAAATATCAGTCCTCTTTTTCTTGTAATGAAAATGGGGATTAGGGCCCTCTATTAATAATTTCTCGAAGGGAAAAATGTACGTGATCAATGGATAGCACCAGTAGAAACTGGATTTCACGGCACAACATATGGAACTACGGCCAATGGATGGATGGAGAGTGATGTTTCCCAGAACTGTTTTACGAAACGTTTTCTTAAACGTGTTGGAGAAGAGCGACTATTGTTCCTAATATGATGGACATTCAACTCCCGTACGTCTACAACTGATTCAAATGGTTAGAAAATAAAATGTGGTAACCCTACTCAAGCTGCCAACCCATTGAAGCCACCTTTCGCAAACGTTACATTTGAGTGTCATGAAGTCTCTCAAAACTCACTTGGATGCGACACTTTCATCGTGGCAGAGTTTTTTTTTTTTTTTTTTTGACAGTAGCTTCAAAATAGCTAACGTAAAAATTGTAGGAAAAATATCGTATGAAATACCTTGGGATGTAATCTGCAATGTGTTTCAGTAAGGTGGAATCTATATTTTCAATGATGAAGCAATACCAGAAGAGAGATTTGATCCGACTTTTAGATGATGGAAGTTAAGAACAATATTTAGTGCTTTAGTTGCTGAACCCATCCCTTCAACTTCAAGAGATGCCAATAATATTGTTAGTACTGCAATAGCCGAACCCGTCCCCTAAACATCAGTAGATGTCCAGCGCACTGAGCCTGTTGTCAGTATAAATGGCAGGCATCAAGCAAGCACTACCTTTTAGGAATTACAATATTACTAGCTTTCATTAAACGATCCTCACCGGGTGAAAACCGAAAACAAAATAAAATTGCCATTGGTGCTGAAGTTTATCACAAATGGCGATGTTATCAAGCGAAAGATTATGAACGAAGAAAGAATGGGAAAGGTAAACGAAAAGAATAAAGAACTATAGAAGTTAAAGAAACGTACAAAAATAATTGTTCATGATTCCTCAGATAGTGGCATCTGCACTCCTCTGAGTTCAAGTGATGACGACAATCTGTCCCACCTTATAGAGCAAGAAATGAATAATTTGGAGGATGTAAACAACTGGGGCAGAAATCCATCTCAGCGGAAATTAGGAGACTGGATCTTGGTAGATCTTTGCGGCAAGAAAAATTCAAAATACTTTGTGGCACAAATCTTATTTAGTGATGAACGAAACCCAGCAGTAAAATTTGTTAGGAAAACTTATGAAAACTCGCACACCACGGCTTTTACAAATCCAGACAATGAAGATATCAGTGAAAATTTACAAGACTAAATAGTGTCTTATTTTCTCTCCACCATTAATTGATGGCAGGGGTAAACTATTGTTTCCTATTTTCTCTACTCAAAAGAACATTAAGTGAAACTTAAGATGATGATTTGTAACGACATACCATGAACGAAGCTTACTTTTGCTTCATGAATGATATGTAAAATATGATTAATTAACTGAACATTAACTGTCTACTGTTAGTGACAATGTTTAATTTTCATTTCTTCATTTTTAAAATTTAGTGGACACTTTTTAATGTGCCTTCAGACAGAGTTTCATTTTTCGACATTTTTTTCTTTGTATTTGGTGTAACTTAAGTTTATATATCATTATTATTAAGCATGATTTCCATTTGCTTTTAGTTACTGCTGAGTTACTAAACTGCTCTGTACCCCAAGTAACTTATTAATAAATGTAAGTTAACACCAATTTTTGCCTTTAATTTTTAAATTCTATTGAGTTTTCCAATGGCTGTAATTTTACTTCCTGAACACGCTATCATGCTAAATTGAAGAATGTTACAGAAAACATAACTTTATAAATGTTGAAATATGCATATGATAGCTTAATAAATACAGTGTTCGAACTTACCCTACGATTATACATTTAATGGAAGACTCAAGGCTGGAGATGCACTTGCCTCAAATTCACAATATTCATAATGAAATATTCATTCTGAAAACGTACATTCAATAAGCAGTAGTAATACGTAATTAACCAGTTAATATGCAGAAAAAGTCTTGTTTTGGTATTGCAATGAGATTAGATGTATTTAAAATGCAAAGGTGCACTTCATCTTGAAGGTTATGCACTTACCCCAAATGGCCTCACATTTACTTGCGCAAGCAAAATGAAAATAGAATGAAAAAAGGTTTCTCATCAAATTCTGCTAAACGCATCTTTTTAATTTTACAATTTGCTTTACGTCGCACCGATACAAACTGAAGGTATCATACTGAATCTGAAACATATGATGAAAATAATTTCTCCAATGAACATTACGGTATTAATGTAGTGAAACAATAGTAGCTAATACGAAGTAACTTACCAATGTTTTGGTATAACTTGATTCGTCTAGACCACAATACATTAGTTAACATTGCTACTGACGGCAACCAACACAAAGTTTACAACATGTGACAGGAACAGGGGAAATAAGAAATGATGAAAACCTTCAACAAAAGTAACACGAAAATGGACATTGCATTTTACTCCAGTCAGCACTTGGGGGGTGGGGGTGCTTCTGTGGAGGTAGTCAGCGGTTAGGACACATTGTACTCTGGTGCAGCCCGCAAATAGGCTTCGTAGAAGTCAGAGAGTAAAAGGCTGCCATCCGCCCCTTCTTTTAGTCGCACAAGTGACGCTACTTCCAGCCTCCCATATGTTGCTGCTGAGCTTGAGCTTTTCCCTCTTCTATCTCATCATAACACACGATCTGTATCGTGACAAGCCCTTCCCAACCAGTCTCTGCTTCTGCTATGGCTCAACAAAAGTGCCTGAGAAGCGTTAGCATGAAGTTCGTTCGAGATATTACTTTATAGTCTCACGTATTGCGTAGGAGCTAATGCATACCAATATTCAAGATATTATGGAAATAGCACATAGGTCACCTTCTGGTTTTCCTTCTACTGTTCATGTTTGGCAAATTTAATCGGATACATTAACACCTCATATGTTTTGGTTGCACGTAAACATGATCTCTCTCGTTTTCCTATGTCTTCTCTTATAGCAAAATTACAAGTTTATCGGATCTTGGTTCGTAAGAAACCAATGCGACTTGCTCCTTTTCATCATATAAGAACATTAACATCATTGTCACGTGGTTACGTTTCCGCAAATAACAACAATACGTAAAATGTACGTAATTTTCCTTTCGAAAATTACTTAGACAGGAAGAACAGTACAGGAGAATCTTCGTTACTTACAGTAGATGGAAACACACATGGTGGGTGGGATCGCTTCTCCCTGTGGGTGAAGAACGGATAGCATTTTAGACCGAGTAAAAGTCAATCTTACGCCCTTCTAGGAATTCTAGGATTAAATACTGAACCCATCATTTAGAAGTCTGGAAACTCCTATGTTTAATCGTCTTCTTCAGGCTGGATTCGACCTCGACACGTGCGATCATTTTACCCTGTTCTCACGGGTAGGATCCTGCCCTACACTCGTGTCAAGCCAAGCGGAGTGATATCGCAAGAGGTAACATAGAGGGTCATAATTTCCAAGAGTTCACTGGTCTTAAAGTGTCAAATTGAAGATTTAGAGACTATATTTGTGATGGACGGATTTTCCCCCGCACTTTGAATACCATCTCAACGACGAGACTCAAAGAACAAAAAAACTGTAATTTTGGTGAATTATTGCGCCACCGATTCCTCACCGGGGAATGGTTGTCAATATACTTAGCGCGTCCATGCTTCTCTGTGTTACTCAGGGTGAAATTTGAGGGCGAGAGCACGTCCGTTTGAGGCAGCACTGTGGGCGCCCAGATTTTTCTATCACCAAAGATGAATTGGTAGTTGGACTTTGAATTTGGAACGACGTGTTCCAAGTTAGAACATGCCACTATTGCAGTCTAGCCTAAACAAGCATCGCGTGCAAACGTGCTTGGTCGAGTGTGCCGGTAGAGCGGGAGTGGAATGTGAGCGGTGAGTGCAATAGGGAAGACGAGAGTGAAGAGGAAGATGATTGGTGTGGAACAATATCGGGTACGCAGTGGCGGCGCGTGGATAAAGCGTCTGGGGGTTCACTGCTGTCGAAAATAACGTGCTGAGATTTATTGTTACTTGATGTTTACATAGATGTAAAATAGTGACACTGCTTGGCTAGAAATGCGACTTTCCTTTGAAGGGACAGGACTACAGATCGAGGAAGTTAGCAAAACAATTAAGTTGAAAGACAGAGACAGAGTTACTTAAAGCTTATCCAATTTCCTCTGATTTTGGAGACGTTGCTTGCGTACAAATAACTTCTTCAAGAACGTGTTGGGCAGACTACTGTTGTTTATGTATTGACGTATTTTGCCGCTTACTTTTCATAAAACACGTATTACTAATGAAAATCTCCAGGGGCTCTCAACTTGGGAGCGTGGGTTGGCGACCATGGGGCCCTTAGCTGAGTCCTGGCATTGCTTCCACTTACTTGCACCAGGCCTCTCACTTTCATCTGTCCTATCCGACCTCCCTTGATCAAGTCTTGTTCTTTTCCGACCCCGACGGTATTAGAGAACTCGAGGCCCAGGGAGTGTTTCATTTTCACATCCTTCGTGGCCTTTGTCTTTCTTTGGCCGACGCCTTCATTTTCGAAGTGTCGGATCCCTTCCATTTATTCTCTGTGATTAGTGTTATATAGAGTATGGTTCCCGAGTTGTACTTCCTCTTACAACAATAATCACCATCACCACTTACTAATGAAACGTTTCATTAATTACATAAACTTAGGCTACGTACGCGCACTGATGCTATACAAAACGTAGTTACCAAAATTTTCTGGCTCATTGCGGTTAATTACATCAGAATTGCAAAAGCGTCAATTAAAACCCCTCCAAAACCTACCACATACTGCCAACTTTAACCGCGCGCTCTGACAGTGCTTCGGCAAATTTCGGAACTGCTCGATGTAACTCGTGTCTATCGCTGGTCCAGTCGCCAGCGATTCCTGGGCTATGTTTTCCCTGCTCCTCACAGCCCCTAGCCTTGTGCACCCTCCTTACGTCTCACGGTCACGCTCCAGCTGTCCTGAAATTGAATCTCTTCGCTGGTTCCGAAGAGCAACAGAGTGTAGATGTCAAAAATACCGCTACGCGCGTGTATATACAGAGCTTATTAAAGGAATAGGCTGTAATAAACCATTTTACATAGACTTATCTATTTCTATGGGTGTCACTGAACCATATAGAACTCACCGCCACTGTCGGGTAGTTATCGGAAGATGGCAGGGGAGAAAGAAGAAGGAAACAGCCAAAAGAGGTGGTAAAGTGGAAATAAGATTGACGGGTGAGACATATTAGTGGTAGCGGTGATTATGGTACTGCTAGTCATAGGGGCGTGGAAGTAAACCCCGGACCGACTTCCAGTGGCAACATGAGCTGGGAAGATGTGGAGGTCATAAGGAGGGTGGTAAAGGAGGTTGTGGGAGAAGTATGCCCATTTGAACAGATTAAAAATATGATTCAGGAACAAGTGAAAGAGTTCGAAAATATGAGGCAATGGATCCAGGGAAAAACAGACGAAACAATGAACAAAGTGTGAAACAACGAGAGAGGAACTGTGTCACTCAAAGAGAAAATGAGGAATATGGAAGAAAAGGTGGTGAAACACAAGGCAGAAATAGAAGACAGTAGCCAGGAACGCAGGAAGAAATGCTTATTTGTATATGGAGTGCCGGAAGAAAAAGGAGAGGAAAAAGTGATGACAATTTTTAAAGTTGTGGAAGTCATCCAAAACAGAATGAAAATTAACTTCAGCGAAGTTGATATAGACGATGTGGCAAGGATAGGTAAAGCACAGGGTAACAGGCCGATGAAAGTGATGTTGTCATCCACCCTGATGGCGGAAATCGTGATAAGAAACGCGGGTAATCTACAGAGTACAAAAATTTGGATTAAGAGAGACATCGGAAGAGAAGGGATTAAGAATATAAAAACCTTAAAGAAACATTTAGTGAGGGCCAGACTTCAAGGCTTAAGAACTCGCATTAGGTGTCAGCAATTAGTGGTAACCAATGGCCAATGGACCAGATTTTGGACAGTGACAAAATTACGGGAATTAGAAGAGAATGTGAATCAAGAAGAAGTGATGGGGAAGAGAGTGGAAGAAAGGCAAGTTATAGAAAGCAATGTCGGAGAAGACGGAAGTAGTGACAAGGAAAGAACCAAGGGAAACAGGAAGTTGAGTGAGGAAAGGCAGGGAGATGAACATAGTGAAAGAGTGGTCGTGCATAGTGAAAAGGAAAGACCAGTGGAAAACAGGGTGAGAATAGAAATGTTTAGGGAAGCAGCTATGGACATAGCCAGGGAAGGGGAAAGGCAGAGAGGAGAACACAGTGAAGGAATGGTCGTGCAGAGTGGAAAGGAAAGCACAGTGAAGAACAGGGAGAGAACAGAACTGTGTATTAACAAAGGGAGGAGCATGAACTTAAGGGATCTGTGGGGAATGAAAAAAATGAAGAGGGCATAGTAATAAGAATAAACAAGTCAAGTAAAGTTAGTAAGTAAGTAAGTAAGTAAGTAAGTAAGTAAGTAAGGGAATAGTGGATGAAGACATGGTGGTAATATAAGGAAAGATGGTTTGGTTGGTTAAGAATGAGGAAGTTATAGTGGCTGTGAGGATTTGAAATGCAGAGTGAATTGGATTTGAAATGTATAGTGAATTTTTTTTTTTTGCTAGTTGCTTTACGTCGCACCGACACAGATAGGTCTTACGGCGACGATGGGACAGGGAAGGGCTAGGAGTGGGAAGGAAGCGGCCGTGGCCTTAATTAAGGTACAGCCCCAGCATTTGCCTGGTGTGAAAATGGGAAACCACGGAAAACCATTTTCAGGGCTGCCGACAGTGGGGTTCGAACCTACTATCTCCCGAATACTGGATACCGACCGCAATTAAGCGACTGCAGCTATCGAGCTCGGTTATAGTGAATTTAGTTATGTGTGACTTTGTTAGGAGTGATTATAGTTAAGTAGATTTAAGGATTAAGCTGGAAGGAGAGTGGAGTTGGCGGGGTGATATTTGGAGTGATTGTTAGTAAGAGAGTAAATAAGAGTATGTAGAGATTGGTAGGTGGCGGAGTGCAGTAGCGGCTTTTCAAGTGCATCAGGTACAGCCGGGATGCACTAATATTTCTCAAAACAATTGTCTATCATGTTCTGCATCCGTATATTTTCTGTTTAAAACATATTCGTTTAGAAAACCGAAGAGTGCGCTCTATATGTCGTGATTACTCAACAGGCGTAGCGCTCATAGTTAAGCAAGCAACTCTGTTCGTTTCCTTTACGAGTGTTGCGGACTGAGTGCAGCCCTCTCAATGCTCACAGCAGTGCGGGCTGATTTGTGACGTGTAGCACAACGGTTGCCATGACAACGCTCAAGACTGTCATGAGTACGCATACGGTTGTATTTTGCGTGGTGCAGCCCAACGAATCTCTGGGATATTCGGCTGCTTGGCTCGAGCTGGGACGATATTATCCGAACACACCCGAACATGTAACCCGCCCTCTCTGCTTAGGTTGAGCACATGCGGACTCCTACAGCATTGCTGCCAATATTGGTATCTCAATCTCACGCTAAAACAGAATCAAAGACACATTTACTAGTATATTTTGTCGCGAGAGTTGTTGCTACTGTTACAACAGCAGTAACAAGAAGCTGCTTATAAATTTGAACGTGTGGTGCACGGAGTATTCTTTTATAGTTGTTATAATGTGAATCGTGGCCGTGTGGCGGATTAATTGTGAGTGAACTGTAAATAACATAAGCGCATTTGAAGAGCATTTAGTAGCACAGCTCACACGGTGAGCTCTTGGCGTTTTTATAGTTAGTGTGAAGCGTAGAATAATTATTGTCGTATCGATGTTTGGAGAGGAAGTGCGTTTGAAATTCATTAGGAATATAAATATGTAGCGTGCGAGGTCATACTTATATTATAGTATTTAAATCTTTTCTTATTGTGTGAAAGAATAGTGTTCCTCCAAGGCGTGCTTTAACATGGAACCATACGTGGATTCAGTTTGTAATTTAAGAGAAACTCCGTTTTCGAAATGGAAGGAGGAGGATAAAAAAGAAATTTTATCAATCAATCGTCCCCAGCCAGTTTTGACTTATCAGAAAATAACAGGTACTGCCTCCGAAAAGATGCACACACGAAATTTCCAGGTATCTTGGTATAGTAGTTATCCGTGGTTATGCGGTAGTCATTATTTGCAGAAACTATTTTGTTGGCCTTATCTTATTGTTGAAGTGAAACAGGGAGTCTGGAATCACACAGGATTTGACAATATGTCCTGTGCTACTAGGCCTTTCCAAAAGCACGAAGGTTCGTCGGAGCATTTAAAAAATGCCGTGGGATTTAAAGAACTTAAGAAGAATCAGAATCAAACTGCTGACGCTTTAAGAGAAAATGCTCGTCTATACATCACAAAATTTAATGAGAATGTGAGGCTTAACAGACTTTTCATGCGATTACCAATCGATGCAGTTTTATTTCTTTCTAAGCAGGAAATGGCATTTAGAGGCCATGATGAGAGCGACTCCTCCTTAAGTAGAGGTTTACAATTCCTTCTACTACCATCTGGCCGTATTTACTTATTTGTTTCCAGCATACATTACTAATACCATTCCTCCCCCCCCCCCCCCTGATCTTATCTTCAGTTTCCCAATCACCTCCTTCACTTCTTCAATCGTAATATCCCTATCTAGTTCGTGGATGCTTACTTCCACTTTAGACCACGCGGCCTGCTTTTCTTCCCTTAAACTTCTAGTCGTCTTTTCCTCCTAATAGTTCGCTAAAATATGCCACCCATTTTGCATAGTCAATATTCATTTTCTTCGGACACTTCCCTCCTTTATTTATCCTATTTATTCTCTCCCAGATTTTTCAGTCCGATTCATGCCACATTCCTTATTTATTAGCTCTGATTGGTCCTCCAAACACTTCTTCTTCTTCTCCACAATTTTCCTTTTATGCTCTTTTCTCAGCCTACAAAATGTTTCACGATCTTCGTTCTTTCCTTTTGTTCTATACTCTTTTAATGCTCCCAGAGCTGCTCTTCTATTAGCCTCACATTCCCAATCATACCATCCATCCCCTTCCAGTTTTTTCTTTCTGTTGTGCTCAACTGCCCGAGTCACTCTCCTTATAGGGTACTCTAACAGTTCTAGCGCTCTGTTTGTGTTATTTTCTATCAGCGCCCTTTCCCAGCCAATTTTAATTATCTGTATCTCTTTCTCCATCAACGCATCGAGCTCATCATTTGACTTTTCTGTCCATATATATTTAATGTACCCACTCTCTCCCTCTAACGTACTATTCCTTTCCTCTTTAGTCTCCTCTCTCTTTACCAAACTCACCCATACCGGGGCGTGGTTCGATTCGGTCCAATCTCCCACCATTATGCTTTTGATGTTATCTAGCAAGTCCTCTGAACTCATTACTAAATCTATAACGCCCCCCCCCCTATTCAGTAATATATGTCATTTTTCCTTCTCTGTCCCCCTCCCAATACCCGTTCAAAATATAGAAATTCCCGACTTCACAGAATTCTAATAGTTTTTTACCGTAGTTATTTATTACCTTGCCATTACTACTTCTACCTGATCCTACTTTCAGCTCTTCTTCCTTACTATACCTCGGGCTTCGCTCGCCTATTCTGGCATTCCAGTCTCCCAGTAGCAATATTCCATCCTCCTCATACCTCCCTCTAATGATGCTAATTTCTAATAACAATTCCTCGAAGAAGTCATCATTTGCATATGGAGATTCCTTGGGGTGACAGTAGGCAAAAGCCAAACATACATGTTTCCCTCTCCCAGCCTCTCTTCCCATGTTAAATCTTATCCATATTACACCTTCGATACCACTCTCAATATACTCTATACGATCGTTCAATTCTTTAACTAGCACGACTACTCCTCCAGGCACACGGCCCATTTTGCTCAATCTCTTCCTTGACTTGTGCCTCACCGTAAATCCTCCCCAAGTTATCTCCCTGCCTATTTCTAGCCATGTTTCCAAAAGCGCTACAATATCAAAGCTTTCTATTAAGTTTTTCACTTTTGCATTGCTTATTTTACTCAACATCTCTTCAATATTAACAAAGCCTATCTTCCAGCCTAGTTACAGCTTTTTTCCCTACTCTCCGAGCCACCCTCTTTATTCTTACTCCTCGTCACCCTCTCATTATCAGCTTCTACCTCCCTTCCACCATTCTTGGGTGCTTTATTCTCGTCTTTCTTCTCTTTATCTTCTAAACCTTTATTCCTTTTCCCCCACAGATCTTTCAGGCTCCTGCTCCTCCCCTTAGAAATAAGGTCTCTTTCTTTCTTGACGCCTCCTAGGTCGGTAATCAATGAATCCTCTTTTTCTTGCGGAGCACTATCTAATGACACTTCTTGAGCCTGCACACTTAAACTTCCACTCACATTACCTTGCACTGCACCGTTTTCTTGTCTGGTCACTTCAGCCATCGTTACCTCGTTCCTTCCTTCCCGTTGTGCGCCCTCCTGTCTGTCATTTGGCCGCTTCGATCGCTCCTCTTCCCGTTTCATCTCTTCCTCCATACTTTTCAATTTTGCTACGGACCAGACACGCCACCAGATAGCGTTCGTTACCACCAGCCTTTGGTCCTTAACAAATGCTTTAAGGCCTTGATGCCTAGCTCGGCCTAAATGCTTTCGTAGGATTTTCCGATTCTCAACTCCTTCTTTTCCTAAGTCTCTGTTTATCCAGATATTTTGACCTTGTAAATTCCTAGCGTTTTTTATCACTATATCCGACATTAAAGTTGACATTAGCTTCACTTTCACTGGTCTACTACCTTTCACTTTCCCTACTCTCTCTACATCGTCCATATCTACTTCACTGAAGTTAATTCGCAGTTTATTTTGTACGAGGTCCATCACTTTATATATAAGCTTCACTTTATCTTCATTTCGTTCTTCCTGTAGTCCATAAATATATATACATTTCTTCGTCTTTTCTTGATTAACAAGTCCGAGCTCCTTCTTCAGGTACGCCACTTCCTTCTCCAAACTTTTCACCTGCTCTTTTAGCACTCCCGTATCTCTCTCATTCCCTTCTATTCTTTTCTCCGTGGCTCCCCATTGCTCCTTGAACCATATCTTCATATCTTCAAAACCCTTGGCTTGTTCTTTGCTCAATTCCTTTACCAGTGCATCTCCAGTATATGTTTTTAAGGCATCTCCTATCAGCCCTTTAATTTTATCCCAGTCTTCCCAGCTCATGTCAGGGCCTGGATTCATCTCCACTCCCCCTATGATTAGTAGCATAGTTATCACCATTGCTGCCAGAATAGCTTCGCCAATCTTCCCCAGTTCTCTCTTGTTCGCCTCATTTCCCTTCGTCTCCTGTGTGCTCTGCCAGCCGCCTATCGCCGCACGATATTGCTCAGTACCAATCATGTTTTACTGCACTCACCATACCATACGTCTACACTGCCCGGTTGCTCAAGTAGTACTGACTTAAGTAGAGGGAATTTCAAAGAACTGTTGGAACTTCTAGTTTCCAGCAGCTCATTAGAAATGCAGCAGCATTATGCTTCTAAAAAAAGTTTTTTAGCGCAGAATCGAGAACCATACAATGTGAGTTAACAGACTGCATCTATACCTTCATTAGGGATGCTGTGAAAGAAGAAATTTTAGAAACCTCTTTCTTTTCAGTTCAGGTCGACGCTACAACTGATATCACAAAGAAATCGCAGTGTTCGATGACACTTCGGTATATTACCCACAAAGGTGCGCTAGTTGAACGCTTTCTTGTTTGTTTGTTTTTTTAGTTAGTTCGAACCGTACGGCGATTACCGTACCTTAATCAGCTTGCTGCAGAGTGTTTTGAGTGAATTTTCCTACAAAACTAAATTGATTGCCCAGTGTTATGACGGAGCTAGTGTCATGGCAGGTCATCTAAGATGCCCCTCAAGCATTATTTGTACATTGTTTGGCACACCGATTAAATCTAGTGGTAAAGCAAAGTATTACCAACATATCAGAGTACCGTATTTTTTTTTTGCGAGTCTTGGTGGTATTCCTTCATTTTTTCAATCATCAGCCAAAAGAACTTTCATCGCTGATTCGGTAATTGCGAAGCGAATACCATCTGGTCTGGATACACGTTGGTCGTCACATGGGAAACTATTGAGCGTGGTTGTCGAGGAGTGGAAGGGATTGAAAGAAAGTTTTGAAGACTCATGTACGATCCTCAGTCAGACGAAAAAACCATTCGCCAATCAGAGGGGTTGTTTAATAACTTCAATAGTTTCCAGTTCACATTGTTATCAATAGTTTTCAATGACATTTTTTAGCTTGCTGATATATTATTTAACGTGCTCCAAAAGAAGTCTCTGGACGTTTACTTCTGCCTCTCAAAAATAAGCACCACACGGCAACTTATACTAGGTAAAAGGAATGAAGAAACATTCAAAACCTATTTTCGTACGGCTGAGAAGAAAACCAAAATTGAACTAAAAAGACATTCTGGTCTAAAAACAGAAAGTGAAATTTTTCTAAAGTATCGAGTGCTCTATTTTCAGATACTGGATTTAGTCTCCGTAGAGATTGATACAAGATTTCAAGATATGCAGAAGCTTAATTTCTTTGTTTATGAGATAGCTCTAAGTTTGAAGAATTTTCTAAAATCCTCCCCCTTGATGCTCTAGAGAACTTAAAAATCTCTTATCCAACAACACTTGACACACACAGGTTAAAAAATGAACTTCAGTTTATCTATTCTGATTCCACCTACAAAAATACCAGTTTGGAGGATATAATTCTGTCGCTCAATAAAAATGAATTCACGGACGTTTTCAAATATTTAATACTTACCATACCGTCTACCAGCTCCTCAGTAGAAAGAAGCTTTTCGTGCCTTAAGCGGATAAAAACCTACTTAAGGAATTCAACATCGCAGGAGAGGCTGACTGGCGCTGGCAACCATATCCCTGGAGAAGTCACTGTTCAGCGACTTGATGGATACAATGCCCTTTTACGATGACATCATTGACAAATTCGCTGATTCAAAGGACCGAAGAATAGATTTAACGTACAAGCAATAGACGTTACCGAATGTGAGTAATATTTGTTTTTTAGTTAATTTTATCGTTACATTGTGTTTTTTAAAGTAAGTGCATGAAAATTATACAGCGGATATTTGTAGACCATTATCTTACCAAAATATCACCCCGATCCCTTATTTCTTCCTAGCTAGATTATCCAACACACCTATTCGAAATGTACACGTTTACTGCAGACGCGAGTGTTGGGCTGCACCAAACTTACACCCAACGAGCCGCCACTGGTGGAGTGTGCTTGTAAATGGGATTTGAAATGTATAGTGAATTTAGTGGTTAAGTGAGATTTTGATAAATGTGATTATAGTTAAGTAGATTTGAATTATAAGTGAAAGTGTGATTTTGAGAGACGGTTGCTAAGAGGGTTGGTATGTTGAGTGTTTGTTAATCAAGTTAAAGTTGGAAGGTGATGGAGTGGGTTGTTAAATGTATAAGAGGATGATTTGGTGGTATGTGTCGGTATTTTGAGTGATTGTTGCTAAGAGTGAGTATGGTAAAAGATGGATGGATAATTTATTGTGAATATATGTAAGGGAAGATGGTCAGGTTTGATAATTGAATTGTACGTGGTAGATATGTGGAGTCTGGTCTGATGAAGGAGAAAAGGATTGAGCTGGAAGGTGAGTGGAGTGAATTGTGAATTGAAGGATTGTTATTTTAATAGTGTGTGTTCGTAATTGACTTAAGTTGGCAGATGATAACGCAAGGTGGTCAGATTTGATAACTACATTGTATTGAATTGTAAGTGGTGGTATAAGGTGATAGGAGGGATTTGTACGTGGTGGTTTATGGATGGGAATTATGAAGCGGTATTGGCTTATTATGAGACGGAAATGAAAGTAGTCGAGTATATTTTAATGCGGAGTCTGGCTTGATTCGTTTGTTTGCAATTAGAATAGAAGATATAGTTACACACTGGCGTAGCCAAGGGGGGGGGCCACTGGGGCCGGGCCCTCCCCAAAATATTTCCTGAAACTAGAGCGATGATCACCCGTTGTTTTACGTACGGTACGAACAACTTAAAAACGTACGCCGAAATGTTAAGTTAACGTAGCGACAAGAATCTACTAGCAGGGCTCAATAGGGCCATACATAAGTCTCCACATTTGTACTGCTTGAATGAAAGGAAGTCACTTAGGATTGTGATGCGCGGGGATATTTACCTGTAGAGGCCTCAGTATTGAGAATGTAACAGTGTGTTGACAAATGTCAAGACATGGAGAAAGGGGCAATTAGGAAGGGATTACTCAGTAGGGGGCCGGAACGTGACCACTGAGATAACAACATCGTGTCAGCTTTTGCATATCGGTTCCAGGAAACAACAATGTCCTAGGGATCCTCGGGTTGTATCGTGGTTGAGAGATGTGCTGTGTTTAAGTTGCAGAGCTGGGAAGACTGTGACAGGATTGTGAGCTGCACGTTAGTTCCTCATTTTGTGCCATATAAGTAACTTTTTTTAAGAGGGACCGCTCTATCACTGAGAAGCCAACACCATGTGCATCCTCGGTAAGTTATGAAAATGTTTTTTTTACTTTTAAAATAACAAGACAATCGCGGAGTCGTGCCTAAGTTCGAGAGGTAGGCCTATATATTTTATCAAATGCCCGGGGACTGATTGGAACCTCAAATGGCACCATCAAAAGTGCGGGTAACTATTCTGTAATTGGCGGGCGTGATAACTCAGTTCCAATGGTTCTATCTTCTCATCAGGACGGCCCAGGCTTGAATCGCAGTCGATACATGAAACATTTTTAAAATGGGAAGTCACGTTCTATTGATACGGTTTCTACTTAAAACACAGATCCCGTCTCTTACATTTCCTTACACTTTTGAGCCAGAACCGCATCATTTATGGTGGCGTATTTTGAGTGTGGATACAACTTTTCCTTGGAACGGGGTGTGAAAAGATTTTTTATTTTTTATTTAGAATTTACTTTACGTCGCACCGTAGGTCTTATGTCGACGATGGGAAAGGAAAGGGCTGAGAGTGGGAAGAAGCGGCCGTGGCCTTAATTAAGGTACAGCCCCAGCAATTGCCTGGTGTGAAAATGGGAAACCACAGAAAACCATCTTTAGGGCTGCCGATAGTGGTGTTTGAACCCACTATCTTCCGGATGCAAGCACACAGCTGTGCGCCCTTAACCGCACGGCCAACTCGCCCGGTGGATATAAAAAGAAAGCTTGTCCTACCGAGTGCGGTGACGGATCTTCAGTAGACATTGTTGGTTTTGATTGTTACCATGTACAATCATAGCTTCTGTACTCTTAACAGTGGGTGGGGTTACTGTTCGTAAAATTGATAATATCATTCTTCATTTGTGAGGAAGTAGAATCTTTATTTAATTTCTCTTCTTAAAAAAGGAACCACTTTGGTACTACACTCCGTGAAGGTGACTACCGTCCAGGCCGTAGATATTTCGATTTCGGGAGACTCAAGGAAAACTCTACTGCACCCCAAAACAAGGTTGTATCCTCCCGATCCCATGCCTTTCTTAACTCTGTCAGTGCCGGGAATCGAATGCAGAATGCTTTAAGTCAAATTCGTAAATAAGGAGACCTAAAAGTAACCAGCCGGCCCCACGGTGTAGGGGTAGCGTGCCTGCCTCTTACCAGAGGCCCCGGGTTAGATTCCCGGCCAGGTGAAGAACTTTTACCTGGATCTGAGGGCTGGTTCGAGGTACACTCAGCCCACGTGTTTATAATTGAGGAGCTATCTGACGGTGAGATGGCGGCTCCGGTCTAGATCCCCCTGTGGGTTGGGGCGGTAGAATAACACCCACGGTATTCCCTGCCTGTCGTAAGAGGCGACTAAAAGGGGCCCCAGGTGCTCTGAACTTTGGAGCGTGGGTTGGCGACCACGGGGCCCTCGGCTGAGTCCTTACATTGCTTCCACTTACTTGTGCCAGGCTCCTCACTTTCATTTATCCTATCCGACCTCCCTTGGTCAACTCTTGTTTTTTTTCGACCCCGACGCTATTAGGTTTGCGAGGGCTAGGGAGTCTTTCATTTTCACGCCCTCCGTGGCCCTTGTCTTTCTTTGGCCGATACCTTCATTTTCGAAGTGTCGGACCCCTTCCATATTTTCCCTCTGATTAGTGTTATATAGAGGATGGTTGCCTATTTGTACTTCCCCTTAAAACAATAATCACCACCACCACCATTCCGGTCTAGAAAGCCAAGAATAACGGTGGAGAGGATTCGTCGTGCTGACCACACGACACCACGTAATCTGCAGGCCTCCGGGCTGAACAGCCGTCGCTTGGTAGGCGATGGCGATTCGGGGATGTTACGTCATGGAGTTTGGTTTGGAAAAGTGAACAGAGAAGGAAGCGACACCCCTGCAAGGCTCCTTAGCTTCCAGCTAGTTCTTCTGCCCGGCCTCGTGCATTTAGGACAGTAAGAAAACGTACGACTTAATAAATGCTCCTCATAAAACCTTTGTAAAAATACTAACTACATCTATTTATAACAATAATCACAAACGCCTTTTCATGTGGCTCAGTTGGTTGTGTCTCTGTCCTTCTGAGTCCGAGTTCGCAGGTTCAAATCCCGGCTTGGATCGGTAACCCTTAAAACGGTGTTGAAATGGCAACAGCTCAATGTCGTTTCTGACACGTTAATAAAAATTATACATACGAATATTAACGTCACAAAACTCTAACTTTATACTACTATATTCTGTATCCCAGGCTTGCGAGGAAAGTAATTAACAATTTACTTTACGTCGCACCGACACAGATAGGTCTTATGGTAACGGTGGGATAGGAAATGCTTAGGAGTGGGAAGGAAGCGGCCGTGGCCTTAATTAAGGTACAGCTCCAGCATTTGCCTGGTGTGAAAATTGGAAACCACGGGAAAACATTTTCAGGGCTGCCGACAGTGGGGTTCGAATCCACTATCTCCCGGATGCAAGCTCACAGCTGCGTGGCCCTAACCGCGTTGGAACTAATAGGACAAGGTAAACCCTACATAGCATATGTTGTAACGCGTGTTTTTCTTTACCAACTAACAAAATATCTATACCCACACGCTTTACATTATTTATTTATTTATTTATTTATTTATTTATTTATTTATTTATTTATTTATTTATTTATTTATTAGTGCCTTCAGTACAGTGGCGAAGTTAGGGTTCCAGGCCCTCTCGTACACTTAAGCACATACTAATCAGAATCTTAAATAAAATACTGAGATACTTAAAATAGTTAAAACTACATAAATTGATAGAATTGAAAATACATTTCAATAAATTACTTAATAAATTAATATTAGAACTAATGAATATTTAAAACTCTTAAAAATGGCTAATCCTCAAGAACACACACATTCATACTTCAACCATTCAGTCAGCTGTCCTCAGCAGGTAGTCTCGGCAGGTGACCTTAAATCGTGATTTAAAAAAGCTAGTTTTTCTGACCTGAACTGGCAGGGAATTACATAATCTGGCGACAGTCACCACAAATTGTCTATTAATTTTATTTGTGCGGTGCAGTGAAATAGAAAGAATGAATCTAGAACGTGTATTTAAGTTGTGAAATTGTGATAAAAAGATGAATTTAGAAGACCTGTACATTGGCTGACTTTCAGCTACCACTCTGATCACCATCGTTAAAGTGTGTAGCTGCCGACGTTTATCAAACATCAGCCATGAGACAGCCTGATAGTATGGGGTGATATGAACATCGTACGTGATATTGTAAATAAATCGCAGGCAGGAATTCAGTGCTCGTTGAAGTTTAAGTGTTTCTTCTCTCGTCATGTCAACTAAAACAACGTCACAATAACCAAGAATAGGGAGAATGAGTGTCTGTATTCGTTTGACCTGTAGCTCAAATGGAAATACATCCCTCTGCCGTTTAAGAGGGTGAAAAACTCCAAAAATCTCTTTACGCATTTGTTTCGTCTGATCAGACCAATCAGCTGCTTCATTCATCTATACGCTGGGATTTTAAACCGTTTTACTCTAGGGAATAATTCAGTAGGATTGGCGGGATTGCGACATTGTTTGAGCAGCTCAGTAATTCTCGTGATCCAATTATAATTGTCTGAGTTTTCTTGCAGTTTAGTGTAAGAGAGCTTCGTTGTGCATATACAGTACACTGAGTCGTCGGAGGTCCCTGTTAATATCTTGTCCTGCAGTGTCGATATATTTGAAGATCGTCAGCACAGAGGTCATGTGTGTTATTTCCTGTCAGAGAAGGTATGTCACTGATAAAAATACGGAAAATTTGGGGCCGCAGAATACTGCCCTGTGGGGCAACACTAAGTTTCATTTTCCATTTAGAGGCCTTGTCGTTTACTGTTACACGCTGTTGACGGTTACTCAAATAAGAACTAAAAACCTTAAGCACAACCAGGTCGAAATTTAGCCGTTCCATTTTCTTTATAGTCGGAATTACTATAGTGTCAAAGGCGCTACTGAAGTCAAGAAGGATACGTATAGTGAGCAGTCGTTTGTCCCTAGTGTTTCTAATGTCTTCAGTTATCTTCAAAAGTGCTGTCGCGGTACTGTGACCTTCTCAAATCCAGATTGTAAAGGGTACAAAAGAGCATTTTATTTAGGTATTCCAGAACTTCCTCGTATACTAAACGTTCAAAGTCTTTAGAAAGCGCAGGGAGTACGGACATAGGACGATAGTCAGAGGGTGATTGTGGGTCTAAACTCTTAGGTACCGATATAATATTGGCTGTTTTCCAGACAGTAGGGAAAGTTCCGTTTAGTAAACAGTAGTTCAGTATGTGCGTCAGTATAGGCGAGATAGCACCCATAATGTTATGTAAAAAGTAATAGGAATATCATCTACACTTGTAGTCTTTGATTTAATCGAATACAAAGCATTTTAACCTGATTTTCTGTGACACTGTGAAATGTGAATGGTGGATTGGTTGGAGGAGAGGGCGGTGAGTCGGTGCAGTTAATTTGGGTAGGTTGATTATTTATTCTACTAAAGTAATCGTTCAGTTTGTCAAGTGGAATGTCAGGAGTTGTCTGTCTCTGTTGATGTTTTCCTATTCCCAGAGCTCTAAGCTGGTCCCGTGCGCGATTAGAATTTAAGTTGTTAGCTAAACTCCGAAAATATATACATTTTTTAAAATTTCTGATTAACTGCTTTGTGCGATTTCTTAAGATGCGGTAAGATTGGAAGTTTGTGTCATCTAGGGTTTGTTTATAATGTCGAAATAACGAGTCACGGTGGGCCATCATTCTCTTGCCTTCATCATCTAGCCATGGACAAGAAGGAGGAGAAACCTGTATCCGACGAGTGTGTGTGTATATCTTTGCCGCATTATTTGTATAAAATGTCACTTCTTTATTGCTTATCACATGGCCATTATTATAATAACATTCCCGTATTTATTCTAAACCAGAATATTGCATCCTTACTCAAACTGTTTATTCTTGCATTCATTTCACTTGTACTCGGAATATATGAAATGCTGCAGTTATGTTGGGATGGGAGTAACAGAGGTAGCCGTGGGACGGGGGTGGGGGGGTTGTCACCCAAGAAGTCCAGACACCCCAGGAGTTTTAACGAATGTACTTTTATTGAGCATTTTATATATAATGTACATTAATATTAGCTTACGGAGTCCGACTCATTGGCTGAATGATCAGTGTTGAGGCCTACGGTTAAGACGGTCCCGGGTTCGATTCTCGGCTCCGTCGGGGATTTCAATCGCGTCTGATTAATTCTTCTGACTTAGGACTAGGTGTTTGTCCCAACATATTCATATTCAGACAACATACTACACCATCAACCACCAAAGAAACACACAACACTGATTACATCCCTCTATATAGAGCTGGCGTCGGGAAGGAAATCCGGCCGTAAAACAGGTCCAAATCTACATGTGCGACACAGCACCCGCGACCCCACAGACGTGGGAAAAGCTGGGGAAGAAGAAGAAGAAGAAAAACTACTATTAGCTTCCGGAATCCGCACGAATCCACCACTCTTACATGGATCCAAGCACACCCATTTCCTTTTTCGGTATTCTACACCACCTAAACTATGGAAGTTTGGACACCTATCAAAATAAAATTCTGGATGAACGGGCCCCCCCCAAACTGAAATCCTGGCTACGCTACTGATATAGTATGATTAAGAATGATGGTGCTTATAATGGTTGGTAAAGAGTGTAATATTAGATTGTATTGGTGGATTTAGCTTGTAATTATTTAAATGGCCAGTAGTTAGATAATGATGTCATAGTGAGTAATGGAAGTAGAATAATGTACTATGTAGATACAAGATAAAAATAGAGGACACTGACCCAGCAGATGTTTCAACGTTGGTCTGGCGCAGCAAGTTGTAATGGGTCGCGTGTTGACATGTAGGAATGGAATGTGTAATGACTTGCTGTGTCAGTCAGGAGAGGGATGGGAGGACATTACCCCTCCATATAGATGGCCAAGCGCCATGTGCCGTCCTGTCGTTTATTTTATTTTATTTTACTTTATTTTAAGCCATGTATGCCATTTTGTTTTGTGTTCACAGTTGCCGTATTCCCACGGATAACGGATCTTCGATGAGGAGCTGACCGTTGGCCTTTTGACAGTGTCTGTCGATGATTTAATGGAAATTTATGTTTGTTTGTTTGTTTGTTTGTTTGTTTATTTATTTTTCAACTTGTGAAAATTTGAGTTTTATAATTCCACCTTTACAATACTGTAATTGTCTTTAAGACTACATTAAACTCTACTCGTGAAACATGTTTCGTCCTCTTATGGGACATCTTCAGTCACAATTACAAAACATTAAAAATAAGGCGAGGACACGTTGAAATAAAAATATAAAAAGTCTTCGTATCCTGTGACGCGGCGTGATGGCGTCTTGTCAGTCTTCAACGTTAAAATGGTGCGGCGTGAACATGATATGAATCATGAAGTCCAATTAAAATCATAGGTTAAAATTGTTGTTCAAAACAATGAATTGTCAATTATAAAACAACGTAAGTGGCTGTGCGAATAAAATTATGTGCATATTGTACATAAAACAGTGTTGTGGTAATGCCACATTAAAATAGCTTTCTTGATTAGGAGGTGGAGTTATACTGATGATGCAAGTTGAACTTGATTGTGTGTTTCACTTCACTCTTCTTCTTCTTCTTCTTCTACAGGCTGCGAACTGTGGCGCACATGTGGATCTGACCCTATCTTACGACCGAATGCCCCTCCTGACGCCAATCCTATTTCATACCTGCCAACTTTACAAAACCAAAAATCAGGAGATTTTGATTTGAAAATCAGGAAAAATCAGGAGAAATCAGGAGATAAAATTGGTCAAAATTGCTTATTCTACATGTCTTGCGCAACACAGTACTACGATATATTTATAAGACTTATTGTCTCAAAGCCCGACTGTTGTTATACGAGACTACAAGGCTAAAAATTACACATCTCTATTCCCTCACAGGAAGTACGTGAGTGGGATAATCGGTCTCTGATAAGCCTACCGTAAATAGTATGAACTCATGCTCCACATGTGTGAATCAGTCATGCACTTAGATGCCATTACTTAGAAATGCAAAAATTAATATATTGCATCAAGTGCCCGCGCAACTATGTGAAGCACAATGCTATTTGGATCAAATAACTAGCTGATGTTCCCGTGTTTCGCTACGGAATTCTCAGAAAGACTGTCCTTATAGTTTTCCCAACTGAAGTCAACATGTCATTACGACGATGCCAGTATGAATGTCGCGATTAAAAGCAATGCTTTCATACGAAATATTCGATAAAATGAAAACAGAACATTTTCTCACTTTTAGCGAAAAGTACTGCAGTGTAAATCTATCAGTTCAAAGTTTCAGAGCTAGAATGACCAGGCTGCAGACAGCCGCGAACACTCTTGTGTAATTATTCTGTTTAAGTGTGCACACTGCTCATTCAAATCACTACCTCAGAGTAGGGATCGAATAGCTGGAATACTATGATGATCCAGTGTGTTACGTACCAGTAGTATCAGAAAATTTATGAACCAGAAGAATGGCATGCTAAACAAGAGAGATCCAACTCCCCACTCCCCAGCTTCTTCCCGCCAATATTCAAACAGGCTGTTATACTTGAAACGCAGCAGTAATCCCGTCTATCGTAGATAAATGGCAGCAAAATACACAAAGCACATCACAACAAACAATGGTCAATGTAATTGTTGATCAATTTTACGAGCTTTCTATATTGGAGGCCTTCATATTTAGTTTTCTTCCGAATCTGTGATATTAGAACATCTAATGTAAAGCGAGTTGTCCTTTCTTTCATGACTCCCTCTTGTGTTATTATTCAAGCGATCGTTCCTTCGTGACTTTCCTCATTCTTATAATCTTCAAAATTTAATCACCATCACCACCAATATTATTGTAGTCGGAACGGTAAAAACTGAATAAGCAAATTATCACAAAAATAATTTATTCCATTATTACCACCTATTCAATACAAGCCACGTGCTACGTGGATGAAATCTACATAATACTATATACACTTCTCAGGGACATTTTTCGCCCCTTGTTAAGGGCATCATCAACCTTTAGGTAACCTTAAGGTCACATATCTGAAACATTATCTATTCATACATGGATTACAATGAAAAGTATGTTTCAGACATTTGAACTTAAGGTTTCCTAAAGGTTGATGATGCCCTAAACAAGGGGCGAAAAATGTCCCTGAGAAGTGTATATAGTATTATGTAGATTTCATTCACGTAGCACGTGGCTTGTATTGAATAGGTGGTGATAATAAGAGTATATTTTTGTGATAATTTGCTTAAGTCAGTTTCAATACGAATCAATCATGAGAATTGTCTCTTGCAAAACTGAATAAGACAAATAATCAGAAATTGCATTCCCTGTAACTTTTGTTATGTAGTACTTTTCAATATGACCACTAAGATAGGTAATTAAAAATTAAATTTTTGGCACCTTCCCCTCAACTACCATTTCGAACAGAGTGAATAAAATTATTTATAGCATAGACTGTAGTTCCTTATTCCCTGACCTTACATAAAATTCTGTTCACCCATTTTCTTGTACCTCGGCGCTGATACGGACTTAGGAAAAAAAATCCAAATTCATGAATATCTCCGTTATCACAGCCGGTACGGTAAAAATGCATAAGACATAAATGATAGGAAATTTAATAATATATAACTTTAGTTATGTAGTATTTATCGCTAGGGCCAATAATAACATAAATATTTGCGAATTAAATTTTAGGCCTTCCCCTAAACTACCATTTCACTCAGCGTGAATAAAATTATTTATGGCCTAGATTGTAGCGACTTACTCCCCGACGTTATATACCGATTTTCATTAAATTCTCTTCAGCCGTTTTCTCGTGATGAGCCTGCGTACGTACAGACATACAGACAGACAGAAATTACGGAAAATTAAAACGTGTATTTCCCCCTTGTTACTATGGTCACGACCGGTGCGGAAATATCGTTCTTTTTAAATTCTGAGCAATGTACAGACAAAACATTTTATTTATACTGAGATAAATTACAATTAGTCAGAATTGTCTCCAAATGGCTCCTAAAATCTCTAGAAAAGTCACTAGTCGTTATCATTGAAATCATGTCACTAAATTACTAAGAAAGCGACTAGTCTCTAGAATCGACCAAAGAGGATGGAATCGACTAGACTGACGTGAACGAACACGAACATAGCACGCGAGAACGAGAGATTGACAATCGATATACGCGTCGCGATATACAGGTTTCAATAAACATCGCACATTCGCGCACATTTCTCGCATTAATAAACTTCGATATTTCGTTTGAAAGCGGCCAATGAGCGAAGGACTTCCGGCCACTGGCGTAAAAAGGCTGAAATGGCGGGATTTGAAATCAAATGTTTGAAGTTCACCAAAAAATAAACTAAAATCGGGAGAAAAGATAAAATATTCGGGAGGCGGGAAAAACTGTCGAAAATCGGGATTTTCCCGCCTAAATCGGGAAAGTTGGCAGGTATGCTATTTGGAAGGATGCAATCAATATTCCGTGTTTCTCTGGTGGTTGGTAGTGTAGAATGTTGTCTGAATATGAAAAGGAAACCATTGGGATAAACACCCAGTCCCCGAGCCAGAAGAATTAATCAGACGCCATTCAAATCCCGACCCGGCGGGGAATCGAACGCGGGACCCTCTGAAGCGAAAGCCACAACGCTGACCATTCAGCCAAAAGTCGAACAACATTTCACTTCACTCTACAATAATAAAATGCAGTACTTACCTTGTCTCTATTTGTCGTACTCATCCGTACATTCTTTATCATCACGTTTTGAATTCTGGTCAGTGGACTTTTAAATTGCCATTGCATTTCGTTTCATTTCGTACCATTCGGGGCCGATGATCTAGATATTAGCCCCCTTTAAACAACAAACATCTTCATCATCATCATCATCATCATCATCTATTCGTCGTCCTCGTCACTGTCTGCTAGGTGAAACAAAGTTCAATCTTAGTTGCTATCCGTGGCATGTTCCACGTACTTCTCTTCTATATTTAATAGTTGAACACAAGCGGACCAGCTCTCAGGACCGATTATTCCAGGTCCTTCGCGCAGAAGTTGACACACACTAGCACTCAGAGTTGGAGTAACTTTATCTTTCTTAACGATGTGAAAATGGGAAACCATCTTCGACAATGGAGTTCGAATTCACTATCTCCCGAATGCAACCTCACAACTACGTGACCTAAACCGTGTTGCCAATTCGCTCGGTGATGCTTGTTGTTTAAAGGGGCCTAACATCTAGGTCATCGGCCCCAGCCTTGTTTTTGATCATCAGGAAGGTCTGAAGAAGTCGCCAAGATAAGGATTTACTTACGTATATAGTATGTAACAACTATCGGTGGTCTTAATGATTTTGTTTACATCTGTATTGGGAATATTTCAGTTGGGACTGAACGAGATCTTCAGCGAGAGTGCAGACCTGCAAGGAGTCCTGAGCAGACGGCAAAGCAACAATCTTTATGTGTCAAATGTTGTACAGAAAGCCACAATTGAAGTAAATGAAAAAGGAACAACGGCTTCAGCTGTTACTCGTAAGTATTAATTTTTGTAAGGAAGCTCATCGCACACTTCAATTAAAGCAGCTCTCCTCTAAATAAGAAGTAAATTTATTCGGAGTTTCAATAAATTATTCGGTCCGAGTTTGAAACGCATACTAACAGCATAGGCTAATTATAGCTTGTAACCGTACTACAGGGTTACAGATTCTATTCAGTATGTATTATTATTATTATTAACCCGATACATTAGATTTTATATTCTGTTTCTCATCATTTAGACTGTAATAATTAAGTATCACGCATATTATTGTATTTAATCATAGGTTAAGTGAATTTTGTTTGTAATTATTCTGTATATTAATAAGTAGGTTTCCCGCTGACACGTGCAAGGTAGTCATCCGTAGTCCGCGAGGGCAAGCTTATACGACTCATGACTGATGACATCAGTGCGTGGGCACGTGATTTCGACCAAGTGTCTGTATTCGCCAGCTACGGTATGTTGAGGTGGAAGGGATGACCAGAGAGTAGGGAGAGGAGTGGTCATCACGAGGTTATGAGCTATCAAATGGATGGAAGAAGTGAAGGAAGAGTGATGGTGAGTGGCCTTAGAGTGGTGGTCAGAGCTAAGAGGTGTGTTTGAAGAGGTTTTGGAATCATCGAAGAGGTCTACGAGTGGTGGTTGTATCCGAGTAGAGACTGGTACTATGCTGATAGTGAAACATCATTTACTTGTGAGGATGGACTTCACAAGGTGTTTCAATAATATTTTCCGATTTATTACAATCTATTGAGTGAACGTAATTACATTGGAGCTTACTGCACTCGTACGGGGAATGTAGGTCAACTCCCGGTTACATAAGAAGATAACAGCAAACGGCTCCCGACTTCAGCTCATTGGTTTTTCCAGGAATTTCAAGTTCAACAGCGGTGTGAGCAGACATCAGGTAATTAAAGCATCAGACATGTGTTGCATTAATAACATGAAGAAGAATGAAATCAGCGGCAATATCATATTTCAATTCAAGTTCATGCCAATAGCTTTCTTTGTTTAGATTAAATTTTCTCTTTGATTATAACAGCAAATCTCACAATATATATTTTTTGTTAAATTAAAATACGCCAATGCTTGTTCATTGTGACGTAAATTATAGTCATAAACTCAGTTTTATTTTAATTATAATAAGTGATTCTATTTCCAAGTACAATCCTCAATTGTGGAAATGCAACCGTAATCTAATATTGCCCTGATCCATATCCCTGTATATTGCCAGATGTGTGAGTTTATCACCTCACGCCTTGAGATAATTGAGATAAGAGGTATGCTCTACCGAATTTTGTGTTTAAAAAAAAAAAGCAACTGGCGCTCAAACAAATGTTATGTATATTGTGTGAAAGAGATGAAGGTATAAAAATAGTGGTTTGAGTAGTTACAACGTAAAACACAGTCTCCACACGGGGAGTCGAACCCACGACCATCGAATTACCAGTCCGAGCTCTTACCGCTACGCCAATATTATTAATAATAATAATAATAATAAAAACAAAAATAATAATAATAATAATAAATACTGAATTGAATCTGTAACCCTGTAGTGCGGTTACAAGCTACACACTTAATGAAGGAAAGGAACAACATTCACAGAGTATTCCTTTTGTTATAACGGTTTTTCTTATATTCTATTGTGCAAATAATATGTCTAATGTTAAAATATTTTCAACGTATGTAGATGAATCATGCTAGTTTCCTCCATTATTTCATATCCATGATAGCCTTCAGAGAAAATTGCTATGCTCTAATTAATATTGATCGTACGATATATATTCACTCAAAATCTCAACGAGCGCACGATATTGTATACTTCTCGCATTTAATATTTCATCAGTCTTAATTTTAATTATTATCAAAATAAAATTCACTTCCCAAGTACGTAGATACAAATCCTGTGGACATCCTAAACAAACATTATATCTATGGTTTCAAATTGTTACTGGGATAAGTGTACCTGCGCGGATCTTATACCGTACCATGCGCTCATTCATTTCATTCCCAACTAAGAAAAATATTTGAAATAGGCCTACACCTTGGTTGATTACGAGCGAAGGAGCACCACACCAGATACAGTATATATTGTAGAATGTGGCATCTTCGGCCGCTTTCTTAATATTTCGAGACAGATCACGTAAAGCAGGAAATCGTATGTTAACTAAAACCTATTCCAACAACAAAACAAGTAATAATGCATGCAATGCCGTCGTTTGCATCATAGCAAGAGCACTTCTTTCAGTCGAGTGCGAGGTTCAAATTGTCCTTCGTGTTGTCTCTTTAATTGAAGTATTTCCGAACTGGTATGAGCTTCAGGCCATACGTTCAGTATGAAGCAAAGAAACATTTGGCTAACCTCCTACAATTAATTTACGAAATACATGGGCATAAGCGAATTTCTTAAGGTAGGTAGGGTGACATCGACCGTGCCTAGGACTATACTAAGATAGTTGGAGGTACAGTCGTTATCACGGAAATATAATAAATGCCATTCTAGACGTATCCGAAGGGAAAAAAATCAACGTGCAGAAGGCCGCTGAAAAGTATGTGTCACGACCAAAATTTATCATGATCAAAATTAACAGGAATGATCAGAAACTGTATGGTGGACTACCGTTTCCTTCCGAAGAAGGAGTAGCTCCCGTGACGGGTTTGCTGATATGTACCGAAGTGCGGTTTTAATAAGTGACGCCACTAGTTCCCAGAGGAGACGATAATATTAATCGTTATGATGAATCATAAGTCCTTCAGTCCGCGATAAATGTTCCCGAGGATCTGCGTAGAAACTGTTACCTGTTCTACGATCCGAATATCGAATAGCTGGAGTTACACTATATATTATTAGGAATACACGATGTGGTGTTACTGTAAAAATAATCTGTGTACGTAAATATTGTATAGTTCTAAGAAGTAAAGTTGTGATCGAAGATACACTGTGGATCACAATTCGTTCATCGAGGCTATTTAATGGTGTAGTCGGAGTGACCCCAACAGTAGAGCCGGCCAAGTCGCTCCGCAGTACCAATTGTTATCGCAAGCGAGACCACGGGAGCGAGAATGCCAGTTCCGATAAATGGCATTTTCGAAACCGCCAGTATCGAAAACGAACGAAACCAATACTTGCTTACTACCATTTACTGACTGACTGCCTGCCTGCCACCTACAGCAGCACTTGGAAGCTCTCACCACCTTGTCGGTCTTCATAGCAACGTCAAAGTGATATAGCAGTGTGATACGCAGCAATAAGTATTACACCTATCCTACGATTTATTTTAAACACAGATGTTTATTTAAGATATTACTGGAGTTATTACAAGAAACGTACACATGTTATATTCTTATTCTAATGGCGTCCAAACGATTGCAGTACGAATGGAAGTAGGAGGTATACATTGCAACAAATATACAGGAGATTAAATATTAATATTAATATTAGCGCAAAAATCTTACAAATTCTTACCTGAAGGTTCTCTCTACATGCACTCTTCATATTTTTAATTTATTATCTTGGCCAATAATTTGTAGCTTCCGCCGAATAATTTATCCCGTACAATGTCATTGTCGTTAGCAATTGTATGTACATGGTTCCGAGTAACATGCAAAGAACTGGGCTAGCGAGTGGTGTCTCACATTTTATGCAGCGACTTCCAGTCGAGAATGGAGCAGTATCGCCATTATCGGAATATGGCATGTTCTCGCTCGTGATGTCACTTGGCCTTCATAGGTATACGCGTTCCCCACGAGAATCTCTTCGGCAGGCGAACGAGAATGAGCGAGAACAGGAGGCGAATATTGTCCGGCTATACTAGGACTGGTAGGCAATACAATTCCTGTAAATAACTTGTGATAACAAAAAGTCAGTGACGCATTTAAATATAAACTTCATTTCTGCATCAATAAGAAGGCGAGGAAATGGTGGAAGTCACCCATTTCTAACGTACTATGAATAAACATAAAAGCACAACCATCTAATACACAGAAAGGGCAAGTAACTTCACCGAATAATATTTATTTGAAATAATTGTTTAGAAGAAAAGTGAGTGTACCGGGTTGTGTAGTTCAAATGGTACAACACTGGGGTTTTGAGCCAAAAGATGGCGGGTTCGATTGCGCCTCAGTCCGGTGGTATTTGAAAATTCTCCACTACGCCAACCTCGTGTCGGTAGATTTACGTAAAAGAACTCCTTCGGGAAAATGTACCGGTAATCACTCGGGCGTAAAATCAATAACATTATTACAAATGAATGAGAAGAAGCACAAAGAAAGCAAGAACTCATCACGGAAAAATAATAAAGTATATGACAAAGCAGTTTAACTATTCCTTCTTAAGGATTGTAACAACATTAGTAGGCATTACATCAGATAACTGAGACCATAAGTAGGGTGTTCAGGCCCTTGACAATGAAACAGCTGTTTAAACTGCTTAATTGTAAAAAGAAACGGCAAAGTTTCTATCAAAGTTGATTAAATACTAGAGTTGAAACGTAGCTGTCCTCCTTAAAATGGGATAGAACAACTTGATCAACTTCGTATAATTCCCAGTTAAGTTTTGCAATATACGGTACACGCAATAAAAATGTTAGCCTTGTGGCAGTCTTACGAGGAACCTATCCCACTTTGAGGACTAGAAAGCTCAATGTTACTGATATCCCAATATTCTTGCTTTACGTCGCACCGACACAAATAGGCCTTAGGGCGACAATGGGATGGGAATGATCTAGCAGTGGTAAGGAAGCGGCCGTGGTCTTAATTAAGGTACAGCCCCAACATTTGCCTCGTGTAAAATGGGAAACCACGGAAAACCATCTTCAGGGCAGCCGACAGTGGAGTTCGAACCCACTATCTCCCGGATGCAAGGTCACAGCTGAGTGCCCCTAACTGCACGACCAAGTCGCCCGGTATTAAAAAAACCTGGCGCAAGTGACATTCAATGCAGTGAAATTTTCTGCGGAACGCAACGCACAGAGTGGGTAATATAATGCGATGATATACAGCTAATGCCGTAAGTATTCGTACACCTGTGCTGACGAACGGTGAGTAGCATTAAGTCAGCAGCTATACAATGCTTGTTGGGGCTAGAACTGATAGTACTATAAAACAATACATTCCTTTATTTTTATACATCTAAGATTTGAACAAAATGTGCATACAATCGCTAGTATTAAAGGCATGTCAAGAAACACAAACAGCTATCGTGTCATAGGTATTCGTACAGACAAGAAAGTATTCTGTAAACCCTTTAACGCCGAAATTATTTTTTTCGTCCGTTTTCTTTGAAATTCGTCTAAATCACTTCAGGTCCATAGTATAACATAACTACAAAATATTAAGCTCATACTTTTCACGATTTCGTCGTTAGGTGGCGTGTTCATATGATCACGCTAGGCGGATGTGTTAGCATTTCAGTCTGTATAGCATTTGTTTAGTATTTATAGATTTTATGTATTGATATTGATAAATTATGAACAAAATACACTAAAATAAACTAAAGATGATAATTTATGAAGAATATACATTAATTACAATATGTATATACATAAATAGAGCAATGAAAGTCTCAAGATATTCGTAATATACACTGACTGACAGAGCAAATGCAACACCAAGGAGGAGTGGTTCGAAAGGGATGAAAGTTGGGGATAAAACAGAGTCGGCACGGAAGAATAATTGATGTTTATTTCAAACCGATATGCAGGTTACACAATGCGCACGGCATCGACTCAGTAGGATGTAGGACCACCGCGAGCGGCGATGCACGCAGAAACACGTCGAGGTACAGAGTCAATAAGAGTGCGGATGGTGTCCTGAGGGATGGTTCTCCATTCTCTGTCAACCATTTGCCACAGTTGGTCGTCCGTACGAGGCTGGGGCAGAGTTTGCAAACGGCGTCCAATGAGATCCCACACGTGTTCGATTGGTGAGAGATCCGGAGAGTACGCTGGCCACGGAAGCATCTGTACACCTCGTAGAGCCTGTTGGGAGATGCGAGCAGTGTGTGGGCGGGCATTATCCTGCTGAAACAGAGCATTGGGGAGCCCCTGAAGGTACGGGAGTGCCACCGGCCGCAGCACATGCTGCACGTAGCGGTGGGCATTTAACGTGCCTTGAATACGCACTAGAGGTGACGTGGAATCATACACAATAGCGCCCCAAACCATGATGCCGCGTTGTCTAGCGGTAGGGCGCTCCACAGTTACTGCCGGATTTGACCTTTCTCCACGCCGACGCCACACTCGTCTGCGGTGACTATCACTGACAGAACAGAAGCGTGACTCATCGGAGAACACGACGTTCCGCCATTCCCTCATCCAAGTCGCTCTAGCCCGGCACCATGCCAGGCGTGCACGTCTATGCTGTGGAGTCAATGGTAGTCTTCTGAGCGGACGCCGGGAGTGCAGGCCTCCTTCAACCAATCGACGGGAAATTGTTCTGGTCGATATTGGAACAGCCAGGGTGTCTTGCACATGTTGAAGAATGGCGGTTGACGTGGCGTGCGGGGCTGCCACCGCTTGGCGGCGGATGCGCCGATCCTCGCGTGCTGACGTCACTCGGGCTGCGCCTGGACCCCTCGCACGTGCCACATGTCCCTGCGCCAACCATTTTCGCCACAGGCGCTGCACCGTGGACACATCCCTATGGGTATCGGCTGCGATTTGACGAAGCGACCAACCTGCCCTTCTCAGCCCGATCACCATACCCCTCGTAAAGTCCGTTGACGGCGGCCTGGCATTCTTAGCTATACACGTGTCCTGTGGCACACGACAACACGTTCTACAATGACTGTCGGCTGAGAAATCACGGTACGAAGTGGGCCATTCGCCAACGCCGTGTCCCATTTATCGTTCGCTACGTGCGCAGCACAGCGGCGCATTTCACATCATGAGCATACCTCAGTGACGTCAGTCTACCCTGCAATTGGCATAAAGTTCTGACCACTCCTTCTTGGTGTTGCATTTGCTCTGTCAGTCAGTGTATTACAATCAAGTTATCTAATTCACAGAAATTACCGAATAGGAACAAATATAAGAACTGTATGCTTCACACTGTACGAAATAGGACAAAGCATGGAACACAAGAGTCCAACATTACATTTTATGCACTCGGTGCGAACAGTACTGGAGCATTCCTTTCCAGCACAGCGTCGTCGATTGCAGAGCGCGACGAGGTGCCCAATCCTGTCAAGTCGTACATCGTCAGTGACACTACTCTGCTGGATACTATATCTTGAGGTGATGGGGCGGCCTCTTCCTACTGGCGTTATTTTGAACTTATGTAGATATGCTAGCACAATGTGGCGACGAAATTCTAGATGTGACAGATCACATCCAGACCTCCTTAGCAGTAACCATGAATTGTGAATGGATACGTCCAGGATCCATGTGAATAGAGACCACCACCATTTCTTTCCACGTATGTCTACTCTGTAGTACGACACATTCTGGTCCATCCTATCTGTTCCACCCATTCCACTGTTGTAAGCTCCAAACACAGCCGGCCGCTTTGTACGACACACACGGTATCCCCTGCCTGTCGTGAGAGGCGACTAAAAGGGGCCTCAGGGGCTCTGAACTTTGGAGCGTGGGTTGGCGACCACGGGGCCCTCAGCTGAGTTCTGGCATTCCTTCCACTTACTTGTGCCAGCCTCCTCGCTTTCAGCTATCCTATCCGACCTCCCTTGGTCAATCCTTATTCTTTTCCGACCCCGACGCTATTAGGTTTGCGAGGGCTAGGGAGTGTTTCATTTTCACGCCCTTCGTGGCCCTTGTCTTCCTTTGGCCGATACCTTCATTTTTCGAAGTGTCGGACCCCTTCCATTTTTTCTCTCTGATTAGTGTTATATAGAGGATGGTTGCCCAGTTGTACTTCCTCTTAAAACAATAATCACCATCACCACCACCACCGGTTTATACGCACTTTCCTTTTCTCTGCCTGGGAGTATCGTGTTACCTTAGAAGCTAGTTCAACACCATGGCATGTTGATGCTATGGTAACCACGGAGTTATCAACCCACCGAACAATACTTATTCCCTCCAAGTTCGTTGCCATGTCGTATGTCCCACGAGCCTGTCTCTTCATTTCATTTGAAGGTGTGATCGAGCAGTCTTTGGGAATTATATTCTCTCGAATGGTTCCTGTAGCGCCATATCCGCAATGTTTTAGATGAGCCAAAAGTGCCATTGCAGTAAAAAGATTATCGAAATATAGTTGAAATGGTAAGTGCGACATCATCAGGTAGTTCTTCCAGCATCAGTACCATTGGAGCAGCACACTTACCAAATCGTTGCTCATATTCAGTATTACCATGAAGATTCTTTCCTTGATGTATGTCAAAATTTATGAGATAGCCCGAGGGAGTGTTCAAACACCAGACCTTATAACCAAAGCGGATGGGCTTTCCGCGGATGAATTGCTTGCAGCTGTGCCTACCATAATATTCCACAACGCATTCGTCAAAATCTTAATCCTTTTCAGGCCGGAAATTTGCAAGGAATCTTTTCTTCAGCATGTTTATAAGAGGTCGTAATTTCCACATTTTATCATTCATATCAGGCTGAGTATTATCCGCGCAATGAATGAAGCGACAAATTTCCAGAAAGCGGTCTCTTCTCATAGCATTTACAACAAGTGTATTACGTACATCATCCGCTGCTTCCCAATACGATCGTTTGCTAGGCACATTTTTGTAACCGGAAAGAATTAGTACAGCAAGAAGTACTTTTAATTCCTCCTTAGATATTTTTGAGTCGTCACAATTCTTAAACAAGGCAAACTTGCTTGATTCTTGAATCATGAACTCCATCACTTCGTTGTCAAACATTAGTTCAAAGCACTCTGTAGGAGATTTGCCGGATAAGGTGGAAAAATCGGCTTCCGGGAATATGCCAACTGAATCTCGGTTGTCATCCTTACTCCACACAGGATTTATTCTTTGAAGTTTAGTTTTCTTGCTAGATGACTGATCTAAAATACCTGCTGAAACGGGATCATCGTCTGCGCCTCCTATACGATCGCTGCCAGCGAGTACAATTTCTGCCTAACCAGTGAGGTTATCAACCGAACCAACAACATCTTCATCTGAATTTTCGTCGGAGTGAATATTAGCTTCCGGAGGTTCAATAAAAATGCTGTTAACATCTCCAGTTGGTTCGTCCTATTCAAGAATATCTAATACTTCTTGGAGCGCAATGTCCCTGTAAAAAGTGAAACAAGGTTTTGTAGCTGCATATATGTTAACAAGTGTTAACAAGTCGCAATTTATTTAAATGTAGAATAAATGACCGTAAATCGAATAAAGTTGTTCAATGAAAATTGATGTATAACAGTAATCGTAATAGGTAGCATAACGTCCACCATCAAATACACGCACATGGTGAATAGCTAACACAAGCGCCTAGCGTGATCATACGATCACGCAATGTTTTAAGTGCTTACGGGAGTAATATTTACTGCTAACTGTAAATTAACTGTATCATAATGTGAACATAGATCACTCCCAAACTTGTTAAGCATATGAGTTGTGTAATCTAAACATAAATATATGTGAAATATCAAACTTACTTGAAGCGCGCCATCATGATTCAGCTGCTGTGACAATGACACGAAACGAAAGGGCGCCGAAACAATGAGTAGAAATGTACCACGTAATTATATGCTCGCACAGAGTTGCCACATGCTTCTTGGATTGATCTACACAGTCAGCAATCAATTCCAGCGCTATACAAGGCACTGAGAGCAATCTAAATGAAAGAATGCAGGCCGTGATCATATGGACACGCACGGCGTTAACGGGTTTGCGCAGTTCCAATATGGCGAAAACTCGTCCGACAAGCTGTTGTTCAGTCCGAGGTCGACTGCAGCTGTGTTTGTATGTGTGATCGCAAAGTGGTGTCAGTATGAGTCGTAAGGGAAAAGAAACCAGTCAAGAGAAGCACATGCTTGTTATCAGACTCCACAATTAGTGTAAATCTTTAGGGGACATCTAGGCTCTTGTTGGGAGACCCCGATCGACAGTGCAGTCCATAATAGATCGGTATTGTGCTACTAACTTGTGCAAAACATGCCAAGAAGTGGACGTCCAAACAAACTGACTGCCATAGACAAGCGTCTGATTAAGAAAGATCCAAAATAAGTGCTCCCAAGATAGTGGCACAGCTATCCAATCAAGGTATTGCAGTATCTGAAAGCACACTGTGCCGAGCTTTTAAACACGAAGCGTACAATGGTCGAGTTGCTCGTAAGAACTTTCATGTTTATGAAGCAAATCGGAAGAAACGCCTTGCTTTCGTAAAACAATACGTCGACGCACCACCCGTGTTTTAGAAAAGAGTTACTTTCTCCGATGAAAGCAAATTTAATTTATTTGGGTCAGATGGACGACAAATGGTACGGCGGAAAAAGAATACGGAGTTAGCGCCCAAAAACCTGTCCCACATTGAAACACGGAGGTGGAAATATGCTGGTTTGGAGATGCACGAGTGCTGCAGGAGTAGGAAAGCTTCATATTATAGATGGTATAATGAATCGCAAAATGTATATTAACATTTTGAAAACAAATCTGGTTGTCTGTGCCGAACAAATGAACCTCCAAAGCGACTTCGTGTTCCAACAAGACAATGGTCTCAAGCATACCGCCCATAATACGAGACTGTGGCTGTTGTATAATATTCCAAAACAGCTTTACACCCCTTTCCTCAATCCACGGATATTAATCCATTTGAACAGATATGGACATTTTGGAGACCCGAATACGGAAAATGCAAATTACGAGCAATAATAACAATAATAATAATAATAATAATAATAATAATTTCGTGTGGCTATTTCTAGCAGAGTGCAGCCCTTGTAAGGCAGGCCCTCCGATGAGGATGGGTGGCATCTGCGATGTGTAGGTAACTGCGTGTTATTGTGGTGGACGATAGTGTCGTGTGGTGTGTGAGTTGCAGGGATGTTGGGGACAACACAAACACCCAGCCCCCGAGTCATTAGAATTAACCAATGAAGGTTAAATCTCTGACCCGGCCGGGAATCGAACCCGGGACCCTCTGAAGGCGTTGACCATTCACCCAACGATTCGGACATTGCGAGCAAGACTACCACGGTTACGGCTTTGCAGGAAGAGTGGTTCTCTATTTCCAATGAGGTAACGAAAAAACTCGTCGAATCAATGTCACAGGGTCTTCAAACTGTCATCAAAGCGAAGGGAAACCTAACAAGGTATTGGACACCTGGAGAGAGACTGCATTCAATTCGTTCACAACAAACATAGTACGTATACGAATACTTTTGACACGAGAGCTTTTTGTGTTTCTAGACATTATTTCTTTAATTTTAATAGGGTGTATGCATGTTTTGCTTAAATCTTAGATGTATAAAAATAAAGGAATATATTGTTTTGTACTACCATCAGTCCTATTACTCTAGCCCCAACAAGTATCGAATAGCAGCTGATTCAATGTTACACAGCGTTCGTCAACACATATGCACGAATACTTATGGCGGTATCTATAGCACAGACTGAAACGTTTCCCATTTGGCACAAACCCGGCTGGGTAGCTCAGGCGTTAGAGCGCTGGTCTTCTGAGCTCAAATTAGCGGGTTTGATCTCGGCTTAGTCCGGTGGTATTTGAAGGTGCTCAAATACGTCAGCTTCATGTTGGCACGTTAAAGAAGTCCTGCGGAGCCGGGCTGAGTGGCTCAGACGGTTAAGGCGCTGGCCTTCTAACCCCAACTTGGCAGGTTCGATCCTGGCTCAGTCCGGTGGTATTTGAAGGTGCTCAAATACGACAGCCTCGTGTCGGTAGATTTACTGGCACGTAAAAGAACTCCTGCGGGACTAAATTCCGGCACCTCGGCGTCTCCGAAGACCGTAAAAGTAGTTAGTGGGACGTAAAGCAAATAACATTATTATTATTATTATAAGTCCTGCGGAACAAAAATTCCAGCATTTCGGCGTCCCGTAAACAGTAAAAGTATTTAGTGGGACGTAAAAACCATATTATTATTATTATTATTATTATTATTATTATTATTATTATTAATGAATAATGTTATTTGCTTTACGTCCCACTAACTACTTTTTAAGGTCTTCGGAGACGCCGAGGTGCCGGAATTTAGTCCCGCAGGAGTTCTTTTACGTGCCAGTAAATCTACCGACACGGGACTGTCGTATTTGACCACCTTCAAATACCACCGGACTGAGCCAGGATCGAACCTGCCAAGTTGGGGTTAGAAGGTCAGCGCCTTAACCGTCTGAGTCACTCAGCCCGGCATTATTATTATTATTATTATTATTATTATTATTATTATTATTATCATTATTATTATTATTAGACACCGATTGTAATTCATATGAACAATTAACTTCTAATGGTCAACCGTGTCCATAGCAGAACAATGCAAAGTTTCTATTTGGGTGATTAGCAAAGCATATGCCTCTAAATTGGAAGATGATCTGCAAGAGATCAGTATTACATTTGACAAAGTGGTCGTCGTCCGAGTTCTAAAAATAACCAGGCAGATATTTAACTTGCACCATGTGCAGCGAGCGAACAAGAAGTCACTGCACTGATCACAAATGTTTAGATTATCTAAATCAAAAGCAAACTCCTTCGGTGTGCTAAACGATTTAGTACGATCGAATTGGAATCACACTTGAGGGACGCATATTGAATCACCTAGGTCATCAATCCAGAGGCTAGGTGGATCCCTAAATAACACCACCAAGTTTATGTGGTTATGCGGAAAGCACAAAAACCGATGGCGACGCCAAAATGAGGCATACTAGGCACGCCAAGGACTGAGGTAGTAGTTTGCCACTGTTTTCCACACACTGAATAATCACATTATGCAAATATGATCCAATTGAATGGTTTACAGTACCACACCAAAGAGTCTGCTTTCGATTCAGATGGTTATAAGACTAGTATCGTGGCTCACTCCCCACTCGCTATTCAAGGAGAAAGTTAAAAACTTTGCATTGATGATTTCTAACTCTGACGATGTAATCTGGAATAGATCTTCCTATATCAGAGGCAGAAGTTTTTGTACCACTCAATTGCAAAGTTTTCATCATTCTCCTGGAGGCCAGGTTTTTCCATTAGCAGCTAAAATTATGCACGTGAACCAGGCTTATTAGTGTGGGGCTTTAGATGGTATCAGCAACGTTGAGCTTTCTCGACCTCGAAGTGAGATAGTTTTCTTCTTAGGAGAGACTATATCAGATAATTTGAAGGAGAGAAGGGAGTATGTATGTATGTATGTATGTATGTATGTATGTATGTATGTATGTATGTATGTATGTATGTATGTATGTATGTATGTATGTATGTATGTATGTATGTATGTATGTATGTATGTATGTATGTATGTATGTATGTATGTATGTATGTATGTATGTATGTATGTATGTATGTATGTATGTATGTATGTATGTATGTATGTATGTATGTATGTATGTATGTATGTATGTATGTATGTATGTATGTATGTATGTATGTATGTATGTATGTATGTATGTATGTATGTATGTATGTATGTATGTATGTATGTATGTATGTATGTATGTATGTATGTATGTATGTATGTATGTATGTATGTATGTATGTATGTATGTATGTATGTATGTATGTATGTATGTATGTATGTATGTATGTATGTATGTATGTATGTATGTATGTATGTATGTATGTATGTATGTATGTATGTATGTATGTATGTATGTATGTATGTATGTATGTATGTATGTATGTATGTATGTATGTATGTATGTATGTATGTATGTATGTATGTATGTATGTATGTATGTATGTATGTATGTATGTATGTATGTATGTATGTATGTATGTATGTATGTATGTATGTATGTATGTATGTATGTATGTATGTATGTATGTATGTATGTATGTATGTATGTATGTATGTATGTATGTATGTATGTATGTATGTATGTATGTATGTATGTATGTATGTATGTATGTATGTATGTATGTATGTATGTATGTATGTATGTATGTATGTATGTATGTATGTATGTATGTATGTATGTATGTATGTATGTATGTATGTATGTATGTCATTGTTAGTAGGATTGCGCTTAAGCTGGGGTGAGGGCTATGAATGCGAGGATCGAAATTTAGCGGTTGAAAGAAGACTATATACATGAGTTCAATGTTGATTTACTAGAAATCTGGCTAATAGTTGAAGGGTATTCCGATGATCGTGTGAACAGGTTTGCAATTAAGGTATGTAATAACCAATTTTGGATTAAAGTGATGGGCGGACTAATTTGTAGCAATAAAGATCTTTTGAAGTTTGTGTTTTAAGTCTATGGGCAGAGGTAACCATCCACACTAGTGATGGGATAATCGAATAAAAAAATAGGTAATCGATTATTTCGTTTTATTAGATTATTTTTCCCATTGCATTATTTTTCGTTTATTCGACTATTTTTCCATTAGATTATTTTCCTATTATTCATTCGAAACTCGTTCGAATAAATGAGGCAATCTAATAGTGAATGCTCTCGAAATAATCGAATGGAAAGTTACCCAGATGTCGTCAACTCATCAATCTCATCACGGGGAAATTAAAACTACCTATCGCCCTTCCCTTACAGGAAGTGAGTGGGTGGAAGGATCGGTCTTTGATAAGCCTTTCGTAAATAATACGAACTCACGTTCCACACGAGTGAATGAGTTACCGGTATGTAATTAAATGCCATTACTTAAAATGCATAGATTAATATATTGCATCACGCGCCCATGCGATTAGCGAAGCGCAATGCTAGTACCGGGCGAGTTGGCCGTGCGGTTAGGGGCACGCAGCGCAGCTGTGAGCTTGCATCCGGGAGTGGGTTCGCACCCCACTGTCGGCAACCCTGAATGTGGTTTTCCGTGGTTTCCTATTTTCACACCAGGCAAATGCTGGGACTGTACCTTAATTAAGGCCACGGCTGCTTCCTTCCCACTCCTAGCCCTTTTCTAACCTATTGTCGCCATGAGACCTATCTGTGTCGGTGCGACGTAAAACAGATTGTAAAAAAAATTATCGTCATAAATAATAACTCTCTAAATAGCGAAGTTACTAGTCACTATCCTTGAAATTCTGTCGCAAATGACTTCAAAAAGACTCCAGATATCTCGAGTTGGCAACATTGATGATATTTTGTAATATTAGTTCTTTCCCCAACCAAGAAAATGTGCTAGTGGTCAGTACAAATCAATAAGGGTTGAAACCAATGAAAGAAAAGGTGGTGTTGGTGATTACTGTTTTAAGAGGAAGCACATTTGGGCAACTATATGTTTGTTTGTTTCTTTGTTCAGTCCTCAATCCGAAGGCTCGTTGGATCCTCAACAGCTCCACCATTAGCAGTCAGAGATGGTACAGGCATCACTGAAGAGGCGTACTAGGAAAAGACGAGTGAGGTAGTTTCTCGTTGCTTTCCTCACTCAACTGGAAGTTACTATTACATATCAGTCTGCCAAGTCCACTGAAATGGACGCAACTGGGCAACAATCCTCTATTAACACCAATAAGAAGAAAAATGGAATGTGCTCGACACTTCAAAAAACTGAAGTTATGGGTCAAAGAAATGCAAGAGCGACGAAGAGCAAGAAAATAAAGGACTCGCTTGGCCTCAGAAACCGAATACCATTGGGGTCGGATAAAAAACGAAGAGTTGACCAAGGGAAGTCTGTTCAGAGAGATCAAAGTAAGGAGCCTGACACAAGTAATTGGAAGTAATGCACGGATTCGCCTAAAGGCCTCGTGGTCACCAACCCACGCTCGCTTAATCAATCAATCAATCAATCAATCAATCAATCAATCAATCAATCAATCACCACTGATATGCATTTAGGGCAGCCGTCGAGGTGGCAGATTTCCTATCAGTTATTCACCTAGTCTTTTTTAAATAATTTAAGAGCCCCTGGAGCGTTCTTTTATTTACCTCTTATGACAGGCAGCGGATACCGTGGATGTTATTCTACCGTACCAATCCACTGGGAAAAATAATAGCTGGTGAATGAAAGAGAGAGATGTATAATAAAACTACTACTACTACTACGAATAATAATAATAATAATAATAATAATAATAATAATAATAATAATACTGCTGTGTTATTAAAGCTAATATAATTTATTGTTTCCCTTTGGCATAAAATTAAAGTAGGTACCGTATACTGTCTGATGCAAGTTAAAAGAAATTGGCAATTGGTAGTAAGGGGCTTTGTTCCATTGTGTGGGCAGAAGACTTCACTGACCTAAATAAGGAACTTTATTTTACAGTTGTTAAAGATTAAGACAGTTCATTCACTCGTTTAGTTTCAACATTTGGAGATTAATTTGAAAACAAGGCGTGTTTCTATTTTTCGTAAGAATTCATCTATTCGCTTATTTCAATCTATCATCCATCCGACACACTTAACCCATTATAGGGCAAAACACTGGGGAACAAAATATATTACTTATTTGATTAAATACCATGTCATTGGGGTCTACTGTTTAGGTTTTGACCAAAATCTGAGTCAATACATTGTTTAATTATGCAATATGGGGTGGTAAGTATTTTTACCAGAGAGAATTTAGAATTGTTTTCCCACTGAGTGTGCACTGGTAAATATATCTACCACTTTGCTTACATGACTACTTTCCACTGTGTTTTGCAAATAATAGATGAAAAATGCAGATGGAAAGCATGGAACAGTAGTACATATAATCATAAATGTCACACTGGCTCTGAAAATTGCACTAGAAACATGGGGTCATGGGCTCTGTGATGAAATTGATGATAGCCTCTTCTGAGAGGCCTTTGTTCGTAAAAGACATTGCTGGAACAATATCACAGATGTAGAACTAAGGCACACAGTTCTCCCTACAAACTATACGATTCAAAACAAGCCATCGTCTAAAATTAATTTCTAAGATCGTATAAGAATATCTTACAAAATAACATTCAGGCAGGCAAGTGCCTAGGGGAGCGAGGGGAATTTTGTGATATTACCCCCCCCCCCCCAATATGTGCCTGATTTGTCAACCCCTCCCCTGTGGGAAGCCCTGATGTCAGCCACTACATGAGGCAGTCTATTCTTACATCTATAATTGGCCTGAAAATGTATTTATTATTGTTGTTGTTGTTATTATTTTCTATATACGCCTCAGAACTCAGAGGAACTGAATACCATACAGATGGACTAAATTTATGTCCGAAATACACTTGAAGTGTTGTTTGGGTATAAATCCATTTTTCATAATTTGGGAAGCTAATACATCTTGTGACTGATAAAACGTACGTCCATTACCTTACATTTTTTATGCATGTTTTCATATTAGTGAATATAACATGTTGGCCAGAATATTGTAAGAAAGGGCAGATGTAAAACATGTAACTAGACGCTCTGAAGTCTATTTTCCGATATTTATATTACCAATTGGATTGAAAATGAGTACATTATCAATATGCAAAACGAGCACACTATTTCGCCTTTCTTTGTACTTTATGTGTAGGCCAATGATAATTTGGATAAAATCTTTCAAAGGTAATCACAAAATATGCAATCTATGTTCACAAAATATTCAAAAATATATATTGTTGCCTTATATAGATCAGGGAAATCCAGTATCTCGCTTAAAATGAGCTGCATTTTACGGTCAACACAGTGCTTACACGAGTGAAGTTCAAGTGGCGCTCTCTGGTAAACATTTTTTTTTGCTAGTTGTTTTACGTCGCACCGACACAGATAGGTCTTATGGCGACGATGGGATAGGGAAGGGCTAGGAGTGGGAAGGAAGCGGCCGTGGCCTCAATTAAGGTACAGCCCCAGCATTTGCCTGGTGTGAAAATGGGAAACCACGGAAAACCATTTTCAGGGCTGCCGACAGTGGGGTTCGAACCTACTATCTCCCGAATACTAGATACTGGCCGCACTTAAGCGACTGCAGCTATCGAGCTCGGTGGTAAACATATGTACCACTTCCCGAAGTGGAACGATTCATATAGCCGTGAAGCGCGATTTTCGGAAAAGTGGTAAATATTCTTACCAGAGAGCGTTACTAGACTAGAAAGTAGACAGTTACGGCCACTTAGGGTATTACCATCTAAACAGTTTCTATGGAAACCCAAGTGGTAAATATATTTACCAGCAACCTATAAAGGGTCAAACGGAAAACTTTATCCATGTCGTATCCGATTATTCTATGCGAGTCCGACTCGTTGGCTGAACGGTCAGCGTACTGGCCTTCGGTTCAGAGGGTTCCGGGTTCGATTCCCTGCCGGGTCGGGGATTTTAACCTTAATTGGTTAATTCCAATGGCACGGGGGCTGGGTGTATGTGTTGTCTTCATCGTCATTTCATCCTCATCACGACGCGCAGGACACCTACGGGTGTCAAATAGAAAGACCTGCACCTGGCGAGCCAAACACTTCCTGGGATCTCCCGGCACTAAAAGCCATACGACATTTCATTCTATGCGATACAACTGAATGATATTTGAAACTCATTCGATTATTTTATTCGATTATTTATTCGAATATTTAAATAATTGGATGGAGTTCATTCGAATTAAAAGTATTCGATTTTCCCATCACTAATCCACTGGTATCAAGGGAAGAGAGTGCTCAATACACTGAGGACGTAATACAGGCAATTTTCATGTAGATGAGCAATTTGAAAATCCAACTAGCCTTGGATACTACTTTCCATCTGATCTGAAAATGTATGCTGATCAAAATGACTTCAGAGTAGTGATATATTTCCGGAAATAATTTCATGTTCTAAAAGAAATAAGCTATGTAACTGAGTAACGGTATGTATACAGTAGGGAGTATTTATTATAGCCAATACCTGGTAAAAAACGAAAATTAAATGTTCAAATATTAATCACCCTTTCGTTGATTTTTTCTTTTTCAACAGAAATATCAACAGGAAACAGATTTGGCCAAGGCTTGAGATTCCACGCAAACCATCCTTTTTTGTTCTTCATTGAGGATGAAACAACAGGAACTGTACTATTCGTGGGGAAAGTAGTGGATCCGACAAACACAGCTGAACTTCAAGAGACTATTCCACAAACTAAGAACTCAAAACAGAAGCCCACAACAAACACTATTGGAACAAGGATTGCAGAAATACCAGCCGATGAAATTAATCCAACTCATCCTGTCCACATTAACTGGGGTTGGACATTTCCTGTAGTGACAAGTATACCTGTCCCAACAATCGGCAATCGCATCAACAGCATTCCAGGCGATACAGATAGCCACAGAATACCCCAAACAAATAATCAACATAATTTATTCCAAATTCCAAACAGGCCACAGGCATATCCAGCATTTATCTTCTATCCTGTTTATATACATGGACTTAGAAAATAACATACCGTCTACAGCAGTATATAACAGTAATGAACTGGTCAGTTTTGGCTAGTCTACTACGACTCGCCGTAAAAAAAGAGAACTGGAAATTAGTGCGTCAAGTAGCAACAGGATATTAATGGCAGTGAGAATATCAAAATATATTAAAAAGTATTACACTGTACATTACATATAGAAATAATTGTCTAACTACTGCCTAGTAAGGAACTTATAAGTTAACTCCTCTAGTGAAGTATGCTAAAAGTACATTGAAACTTTTAAATAGTAATTTCTTGTAAGTTCGTATTTATCAGTTCCTTCTATAAGAGATGTATTTAACAGTGTTCTAATAAACATCCTCATTTCCAACACTTTGCTATTATAACAGTTTTTCAATTCCTTTAAATCTATATTTTCTGTCACAGTCCCATGCATTTCGTATTACACCAAACTATTGTGATGATTGTACTTGCTGCTTCTCTAGAAATATTGGCAATTCTATTTCATTGTAATTACTATTCTACTTCTCGGTGGAAGTCGGTAATTATGCATCGCTACACAATGAATTCCCATTTGCTGCTGCTAAACTTAAAAAAAGTCTCCATATTCAGCAATTCCCTCACAGTTGGTTTATAAAAACTCCTGATAATTATGTTGAGACAGGAATGAGGAATATTCAAGCACAAAATCAATTTTGGTACCTGAATAGCCTCCATAAAGGCATTATAATAAAAGCCTTAAAATAGCAACTCGACAAAGCTCTGATGTTCTACGCATATCTACATTTTGTTAAATGAAATTATAAGACATATTAATTTCAGTTACATAATTAGACGAATACTGTTTGTTGTTGACTAAAAAGTCCCCCATATCAACGAAGCATGAAGTTTCGTTGGTCTCATTCGGGTATTCATTTGCATTTACAGGGTAATGCATTGCCAACACTGTTCATAACAAACACGATAGCAGATAATAAGGTTCTTAAATTCTCTTCAGTTTAAACACCATTTGAAATGACCACTTCGTACACGGTTGTTTCACGAGGAATATTCCTTTCGTCCTTCTGCAGATCAGCGGTAGGGTATCGGTCTATGTCAGCCAAGTTTGCAGGTTCAAATACTGAAAAGGTATTTGGATTTCTCAAAAACTGAAAACTGCCCATTCCTCCAGGTCGTACGATATCGGTCTATAAAAGATCTCTGGTGACAAACTAGATGTTTACTCGGGGGAAAAATCATAAAAAATCTCGGCAGTAGGAGTCATCTGGTCGAGTAAAATGAAGCGTCAAAATTGACACGCAAGTAAACTAAATGGCGTCAGATCAAGATGCCTGTATACTGTAGCTGAGACCGTAGATTATTATTATTATTATTATTATTATTATTATTATTATTATTATTACTGTCATCTATGAACCATGTGACCTTGCCGCGATGGGGAGGCTTGTGCGTCCCAGTGAAGCAGATAGCCGAGCCGCAGGCGCAACCATATCGGGTGGGTATCTGTCGAGAGGCCAGACTAACGAATGGTTCATCGAAACGGAGGTAGCAGCTTTTCGGGAGTTGCAGGGAGGCAGTCTACATGATTGAGTGATATGGCCTTGTAATAATACTCAACATGGCTTAGCTGTGTTGATACTGCTACACGGCTGAAAACAAAGGGAAAACACAGCCGTAACTAGCTCCCGAGTACATGCAGGTCCCTCTGTGTTAATGATATACTGACGATAGCTTCCCTCCCGGGTACAATACTCCGGGTGGCGGCAATTATCAGGAAGACGGATAATGACATTCTGCGAGTCGGAGCGTGGAATGTTAGAAGTTAATGTAGTTTGTATAAGTTAAGTAGTTATTTAATGTTGAAAAAAGATGTACAATTAAGAGATGAAAGTATATGATTTTCCACCTGTTCAATACAAATTCAAATGTGATATATATTGAAATGTCATACTTTATTCATAAATATTAGGGACCGGTTTCGGCATATTTATGCCATCATCAGCCTAAAGTTAGATAAACAAGGACACAAGTAAATTACATACGTGTCAATACACAAATAAACTTTCTACCAGATTGGCAATTCATAATAGCATTGATATGTACAAAATTTTGAATGTATAAAAACTCTCATATATACATCTTATAAAATGCACGATAAAGGTAAAATTGATCTATTTACAGTTCTGTGATATCTATTACCTGGTGATGTTTTTTGTTACAATTGTGTGTAAAATAACAAAAGACGTCTTTTAAAATACTTCTGTCTGAACAGCTTATACACCTAATAAAATTTGGGGTATTGACATTGCTACAGTATTAAAATTTTAGACGTTCTATCATGTGAGAATACTCATGTAAATAAAATTAGTAACAGTGTCCAGTATTGTTATATTATAAAAGAGAACAGCTATTCGTTATTTAATGTTTGTTAAAAATAGTTCCTCGTTGGAATATAGGCGGTAAGCCAAGTTAAATTGGTTGGCTTTAAGAATCAAATAAATCTTGCTTGAAATATAGCGGTAGCTTAGTTGTCAGGTTGCAAGATGGTTTTAAGTTTCTAAATCTCAGAAGTAAAAAGAACATGTGAGTGGCTGAGGCCGTAGTTTGACGAGTATGAGTTCACAAGACACTATGTCATCAGGTGGTCAAATGCAATTCTACACGGATCTTAATTCAAAACGGACCTCATGCACCACGTAACCAGCAGAAGGCTAAGCCAGAAGGTTAGCAGCAAGAGCAGGTTTTCGGCCGGCGACTACAGAATTATCAACACAAAACCAAACGGGGGAAATGCAGGAGTCAGTTTAAAAATGAATAAGAAACTAGGGCAGCGGGAAAGCTACTATGACCAGCACAGCTAAAGGATTATTGTTGCAAAGATAGAGACCAAACCAATCTCCGCCACAATAGTGCAGGTCTATACGCCTGCTAGTTCAGCGGATGATGAAAACATCAAAAGAAAATATGAAGAGATGAAAGATTAAAGACAATATGTAAAAGGTGACGAGAATGTCATTGTGATGGGAGAATTGAATGCAGTGGTGGACCAAGGAAGAGAAGGTAATACATTTTTTTTACAACTGGCTTTACGTCGCACCACCACAGATAGGTCTTATGGCGACGATGGGATAGGAAAGGGCTAGGAATGGGAAGGAAGCGAACGTGAGCTTGAGGTACAGTCAAAGCATTTGCCTGGTGTGAAAATGGGAAACCACGGAAAACCATCTTCAGGACTGCCGACAGTGGGGTTCAAACCCACTATCTCCCGAATACTGGATATTAGCCGCACTAAAGCGACTGCAGCTATCGAGCTCGGTGAAGGTAAATGAAATGTCGTATGGCTTTTAGTGCCGGGATATCCCAGGACGGGTTCGGCTCGCCAGGTGCAGGTCTTTCTATTTGACTCCCGTAGGCGACCTGCGCGTCGTGATGAGAATGAAATGATGATGAATACAACACATATACCCAGCCCCCGTGCCGTGGGAATTAACCAATTAAGGTTAAAATCCCCGACCCGACCGGGAATCGAACCCGGGACCCTCTGAACCGAAGGCCAGTACGCTGACCGTTCAGCCAACGAGTCGGACTCGGTGAAGGTAATACAGAGGGAGAATTCGGATTGGAACAAAGGAATGAAAGAAGAAGTCGGCGGGTTGAATTCTGCACGGATCATAACTTCGTCCTTGCTAATACTTGGTTCAACACCACAAAATACTTCATTACGATTAGGCAGAGATTCAGAAATCAGGTGTTGGATTGCAAGGCATTCACAAGAGCAGACGTGAACTCTGACCACAACTTAGTCATGGAATGCCATCTTAAGTTGAAGAAATTGAAGAAAAGATGGAATACAAGGGGATGGGAACCAGCCAAGTTGAATGAAAAGAGTGTGAGGTATTGTTTAAGGAACAAGATGCAGAAGGACTACATGAAAAGGCTGAACGTAACACAATAGAGGAAGAATGGGCAGTCGTGAAGAAGGTCAGTAGAACAGCTGAAGAAAGGAAAGATCAACTAAAACTCAATGGATAACTAAGGCGATATTAGACCTGATTGATGAACGACGAAATATAAGGATGCAAAAAATGATGAGGGCAGAATATGGTACTCCCGATACCACAGGCTTCAAGGAGTACCTCTGGCCCAACCTCATTGACATTACCGACCTACGGTTGTGCAAGTTTACTTCCACTTTGCAATACGTACCCATGGACAGTAAGTAGTAATGATCGGTCTTTGAATGTTAAAAGCTAAGCGAAAAAACGCGAACAATCGTATATATACACACTTCATTTTGACAAACCAAATCACATACGAGTGTTTAGGTATAAGCCCCAGTCAGGAATTGTTGATAAAACTAAGACATTGAACCCTAGTTGAAGTTGAAAGTAGGAACGCGTGAAGCAATCCTGACTTTACGTCTGATCTTAGACGACAAGAAGGATAAGCCCACGTACAGTGCATGGCCTTCGTAGATCCCGAAGATGTTGATAATGTTGATTGGACCAAGCTACTTGCGATTTTGAAGGTGATCGGTATCAGATACCGAAACGAATAATTATCTACAATCTGTATAAAAACCTGTCTGCAGTGAAAAGAATCAAGGGCTTTGAAAACGAAGCAGCTATCCAGAGAGGAGCGAGGGAAGGCTGCAGTTGGCCCCTCTCCTTTTCATGGTTTATATCAAATAGGCAGTATAGGAAGTCAAAGAGGAATTCGGAAAGGGAATCGCAATCCAAGGAGAGGAAATCAAAACCCTGAGATTTGCCGGTTATATTGTTATTTTTTCAGAGACTGAAGAAGATGTGGAGGAACTGCTGAACGATATGGGCAGAGTCTTGGGAAAGGAGTATAAGATGAAAATAAAGAAGTCCAAAACAAAAGTAATGGAGTGCAGTCGAACGAAGTCTTGTGATGCAGGAAATATTAGATTAGAAAACGAAGTCTTAAATGAAGTAATGCACCCATAAGGCGAATAGGGTCATGGAAAAATTAATCAATTTAATAGATTTGGATATGTGAATACTGCATGCAGTGAATTCAGTACAGGCATTTCACTGGACAGCAACAAAGACACCTCCCTCTGCGCAAGTATATCCCGGGTACTTGGTTATAGTCACGTTTCGGTTATATACTTAAACCATAAATGCCTACAATAAAATCTAATGAGCCGACTGTTGACAACTCCAACCGAAAGCTTCCCACCAGAAAGCGGAAGTCGGAACAAAAGCGCCACACCTAGAAGCCGAGGAAAGAAGCTGGTAGAGGCGGGCAGAGAGACACCCTACACCCCTCGATAATGTGGTTTGCTCCAACTTGCACGTCGTGAGTTCCGTAGGAATTATTCAACCAACCATAACATCGAAAATTTTAACCGCCCAGCGGAAGTAATATTCTCAGTTAGTTCGTTTTCGCTACTGGACGGTGAATTACGGACGAAATAATTTTTGTGATAATTTAAGTGCTAAACTATAACATTGGTATTTAATTATGTGAAACTACGTCGTAAAAATGTGTGAAGTGGATTCGTCTAAGAGAAGGCGCTGAATGTCGGTAAGTCGTTGCAAATTCACTAGGAGAAATTCCACCAGTTTATTTAAACGTGCACGAACGATTTTTATAATTCTTTGCAGCAGTGCAATGACACCAATTTTTAGAGTCATGGCCAATATTTAGTTGATGAATTAAGCCACAAACACCAGAGATATCAACGTGAATTGACCGAATCATTTCGCCACCCCTCTCCAATAATTAGTTCCAGGGCGTGGTTTGAGAATTTTACAAAATAAATGGAGGACGCCGTGAAGCAGTCAGACTGCGGGCGGTCAACAGTCAGTCATCAGTGTGGTACATTCATTCCTACGTCTTACAAGCAGTCGGTACACTCAGTCTTACGTCTTGCAGGCAGTTAGCACTCGGTTATAATTTTTATATCAGCGGAACTTGCCCGTCATTTGATATCAGCCGCGTTGCAGAGATAATAACTTTGTGTAAGAAGAGAGTTGGAAAAATGTCAAGATTTCCGCGGAGCAGTGCCGTTCGACATGTCCGACTCAACAAACATTTGTAAGTTGTAATTCATAAACTTTAATCAGACTTGCATCGTTATACAAGTAATGTAGGATGAAGTCGTATAATTAATTTAACAAGCTAAAATAATGAACAATGAGGTAGCTTATTGTCAGAGAAGCGGCTATAATACTCCAGCGATTGATGAAAAGAAGAAGGAAGCAGTTGAAAGACAGTACGGGTAAAGTAGACTCATTAACGCCACAGTTTCGTACGAGCAGAAGGGTAGACGGTAGCCAGCCAGTCGCATAGACGAAAGGGAAGATGGTCGAGGACGCATTCCAGAGAAGAGTCCAGTTCCACAGAAAGAGGTAATGATCACTAAGTTCGGTTTATAAACAGATAACGGGAGCCGGGAGTTGCAAAGGCAGAAGAGGTCTGAACAGCTGATCGATACAAGACTATTACTGTTATGTGAGTTGTATATTCCAGAGCCAAACGTGTAATTTTTTGTGTAATTAGTGTGTAATATAGTATAAGCTTCAAGAATAACGCGTTATAAATTTATGCGTGTGATCAGTAAATTAAAAACGTATTCCATCGGTGTATTCTACTATTCCTATACCATGATAACGACCTTCGTGATTGAGTAATTTCGTTATGGAAACGGATACTGAGTGAATGCAGTAACAACCGATAATCCAGCAATAAGGTAAACAAATGTTGAATTTACTATTTTTGTAATTAGAGTGACGCTGAGCAAAGCGTTGTCCATATAGGTTAGAATAATATAGAATCCCCATGTGGAGTGTTATGTGATTAGTTACAGATCTAGAAAATGAATTCACGTACCTAATATAATAATAAATTAATATAGTCCATTTGAGAGATTGGAGCAGTCAGGTTTAACAATCGGGATTTGAATGTTTTAATCTAGCATTATGAATGAGATAAATTTGAGTGTATCCGTGTCATTTTTTATATTTGTTCTAATAATCTGAGATAATCGACGCCTATCAGAGTAAAGATAAAAGTCAATTTGTTTGAAGGGGAGTTAACACAATAATAATAAAAAGAAGTAGAAAATGTCAGATAAAGTTTGTCAAATATACGATATCTTTGTAGTTAGCGTGTATGTGTAATAATTGATCACAGTGATAATTTATGTCCATTATTAAATAAATAACATACTAGGTGTGCAAAATAATAATAATAATAATAATAATAAAATACATTTATTCGAATGCATAATGAATTTAGCTGAGGTAGCGTGTGATTGTCAGGTAGTAGAGTATAAAACACTGTATCTGAATATAAATGATAAATAATAATAATCCTACGTCAAAATTAATAACGAAAGATTTGTAAATTATCCGCGAGTTTAAGATGTAGAAGCAAAAATCTATTGTGTAGGCAATCATATTTTGATTATAGAAATAGTAATGTCGTATTGGTAAATATGGAATCCATTGCCAACTTGCAGGAGAGGAAACAAATGAGATGTATACGATAAAGAGGTCCAAGTGAAAGATGAAAAAACGATGAAGAGTATAAAATGATATCCCTAGTGTAGTGAATAGGTGAAACGCAAGAGTAGATGCTGCAACGGCCGTGTCGTGTAGGAAATAAGTGATAATCGTCTTTAAGGTATAGAACACGGCATGTTAATACAATATAAGTAGCTCGATGAATCGCAGCTCAAATCTACGTGGAAAAATGTTGTTGTTGTGTTGTTTGAGTCATCAGTCCACAGACTGGATTAATGGAGCTCTACATGCCACCCTACCCTGTGCTATATTTTCATTTCTACGTAACTATCGCATCCTATATCTGCTCTAATCTGCTTGTCATATTCATACATTGGTCTACCACTACCGTTCTTACCGCATACACTTCAATCCAAACCAACTGAACAAGTCCTGGGGGTCTTAAGATATGTCCTATCATTATATCCCTTCGTCTCGTCAAATTTAGTCAAATCGATTTCCTCCCACCAATTCGATTCAGTCTCTCTTCATTCGTGATTCGATCTATCCATCTCACCTTCAGCATTCTTCTGTAACACAACATTTCAAAAGCTTCTATTCTCTTTCTTTCTGAGCAAGTTATCGTCCATGTTTCACTCCCATACAATGCCACGCTCCAGATGAATGTCTTCAGAAACATCTTTCTAATTTCTCTATGAATGTTTGAAATGAGCAAATTTCGTTTCTTAAGAAAGCTCTTCCTTGCTTGTGCTACTCTGCATTTTATGTCCTCCTTACTTCTGCCATCGTTGGTTATTTTACTACCCAAGTAACAATATTCATCTACTTCCTTTAAGACTTCATTCCCTAATCTAATATTTCCAGCATCACCTGCCTTCGTTCGACTGCACTCCATTACTTTTGTTTTGGACATACTTATTTTCATCTTGTACTCCTTACCCAGGACTTCGTCCATACCATTCAGCAAATTCTTGGGATCTTCTGCAGTCTCAGAGAAAATAACAATATCATCGGCAAATCTCAAGGTTTTGATTTCCTCTCCTTGGATTGTGATTCCCCTTCCAAATTCTTCTTTGATTTCCTTTACTGCCTGTTCTATGTAAACAATGAAAAGGAGGGAGGGGGACAAACTACAGCCTTGCCAAACTTCTTTTAAGCTTGCTGCTTCTTTTTCAAATCCCTAGAATCTTATCACTGCAGAGTGATTCTTATACAGATTGTAGATGATTCTTCGTTCTCGGTATCTGATCCCAATAATCTTCAGAATCTTAAATACCTTGGTCCAATCAACATTATTGAATGTCTTTTCTAGATCTACGAACGCCATGTACGTAGGCTTGTCCTCCTTGATTCGATCCTCTAAGATTAGACGTAAAGTCAGGATTGCTTCACATGTTCTTACATTTCTTCTGAAGCCAAACTAATCTTCCCCCAACTCAGCTTCAACTTGTCTTTCCATTCTTCTGTAAATAATACGTGTTGAAATTTTGCAGGCATGAGATACTAAACTAATGGTGCGGTAGTTTTCACGCTTGTCAGCACCGGCTTTCTTGGGAATAGGTATAACAACATTCTGCCGAAAATCGGACGAGACTTCTCCTGTCTCATACATCTTACACTCTAAATGGAATAACCTCGCCACGCTGGTTTTTCCTAAGGCAGTCAGTAATTCAGAGGGAATATCAATTCAAGGTGCCTTGTTCCTATTTAGGTCTCTCACAGACCTGTCAAACTCTGACTCCAAAATTGGGTCTCCCATTTCATCAGCATCAACAGCCTCTTCTTGTTCCAGAAACAAATCATCTACATTTTTACCTTGATACAACTGTTGGATATGTTCCTTCCATCTTTCTCCTTTGTCTTCTTTCCCTAGAAGTGTCTTTTGATCTGAGTTCTTAAAAGTCATACACATAGACTTCCTTTCTCCAAAGGTCTCCTTGATTTTCCTGCGTGCACCATCTACCTTTCCTGGGACCATACAACCTTCGACAACGTTGCACTTCTCCTTCAGCCATCCTTCCTTAGCTACCTTGCACTTTCTATCCACTTCATTCTTTAATCGTCTGTATTCTTTTCTGCCCTGTTCATTACTAGCATTCTTGTCGTTCATCAATCAGGTCTAGTATCTCCCGAATTATCCGATGATTCTTAGTTGATCTTTTCATCCTTCCTAACATTTCTTCAGCAGCCCTACTGACTTCATTTTTCATGACTAACCACTCTTCCAGCATTATGTTTCCTTCAGCTTTTTTTCTTTTAGGCCGTGTGCAACATGTTGCTTGAAACAATCCTTCACATTCTTTTCTTTCGACTTGTCTAGTTCCAATTTCCTTGCATTACTTCCTTTCTTCATTTTCTTCATCTTCAGATGGCCTTCCATGAACAAGTTATGGTCAGAGTCCACGTCTGCTCCTGGGAAAGTTTTGAAATCCAACACCTGGTTTCTGAATCTCTTCCTAAAATGAAGTCTATTTGGTACCTTCTAGTGTCTCCAGGTCTCATACACGTATACAGCCGTCGCTTGTGGTGTTTGAACGAAGTATTGGCAAGGACTAAATTATGATCAGTGCAAAATTCAACCAGCCGACTTCCTCTTTCGTTCCTTTCTCCCAATCCGAATTCTCCTACTGTATTACCTTCTCTTCCTTGGTCTACCACTGCATTCCAGTCTCCCACCAAAATTAGATTCTCGTCACCTTCTACACATTGTATTAAATCTCCTATCTCTTTATCTATTCTTTCGGTGTCCTGATCATCCGCTGAACTAGTAGGCATATAGACCTGCACTATTGTGGTGGGCATTGGTTAGGTGTCTATCTTGACGACAATAATTCTTTCACTATGCTGGTCGTAGTAGCTTACCCGTCGCCATATTTTCTTATTCATTATTAAACCAACTCCTGCATTTCCCCTGTATGATTTTGTGTTGATAATTCTGTAGTCGCCTGATCAAAAATCATGTTCTTCCTGCTAACGTACTTCACTTATACCAACTACATCTAACGTTAGTCTATTCATCTCCCTTTTCAGATTCTCTAACCTACCACAACGATCCAAACTTCTAACATTCCACGCTCCGACTAGCAGAATGATGATCGCCGCCTCTCGTGTAGTCCCCACCAGCAGATCCGAATGGGGGACTAGTTTATCTCCGAAATATTTTACCCGGGAGGAAGCCATCATCAGTGCATCATTCATACAGAGAGATCTGCATGTCCTCGGGAGTTAGTTACGGCTGTAGTTTCCCGTTGCTTTCAGCCGTCTAGCAGTATCAACACAGCTAAGCCATGTTGAGTATTATTACAAGAATAAATATGAAATGAAAATAATAATAAGTGTTGAATACGCCAGTAATTAGTAAAGATAACAAGATATAACAAGGAGGAATGACAGATTAAGTCATTATTTCAGAGACGAAGGTGCTCGTAAATATTATCGTTAACACAAAATGGACCAATGAAGAGATGAAATCAATAAGCACGATAGCAATGAGATAGGAATTATATGATGTTGAGTAAATGATTAATTTCTGAGACGAATATAGTAAAAAGGATAGGAGGATAAGCCGGCCCCATGGTGTAAGGGTAGCGTGCCTGCCTCTTACCCGGAGGCCCCGGGTTCGATTCCCGGCCAGGCAGGTTCGAGATCCACTCAGCCTACGTGATTAGAAATTATGAGCTATCTGACGGTGAAATAGCGGCCCCGGTCTAGAAAGCCAAGAATAACGGCCGAGGGGATTCGTCGTGCTGAACACAAGACACCTCGTAATCTGCAGGCCTCCGGGCTGAGCAGCGGTCGCTTGGTAGGCCAAGGCCCTTCAAGGGCTGTAGTGCTATGGGGGGGGGGGATACGAGGATAATTTATAGACTGAATGCCGACAGTAGAACATCAGTGTGAATAAATATGTAATAGTAATTTTATAACCGTGTGAGTGACTATATTGTGAACTGTGATCTAATTTCTGTTGTAATGTGATGTGCAAATTTGTGCAATTTATCATTGTCCATAAAGATAAATTTAAATGAAGCGACCTAGATTAACATACTCACGAAAAGATGATGGAGACATGAGTTACTGGTATATTTAGTGAGATAACGGACAGAGTCACAAAAGATGCCAGTCAACACACCGACACTATGGTATATGAGACGGTGATTGTAAATAAGGCGCTGGTATTTGTGTTCGAATCAATGTAGGAAGGTGCGTGAATGTCAAATTAAGTTGTAAATTCAATGTACAGTAGATATTGTATTTCAGGGTTGTGTGCTTTTATTATTCTACTTTTATGAACGCTATGTTTGACAGCGTTGCGTACATTTGTATATAATTTCAAGGGTTATTTGATCCTTTAATTTAATAATAAAGGAAGGACAACCAGGTGGTCATCGTTATTAAATTGCAACATTTCTCTTTATCTTAGTATAAGACATAGCAAGCAAAAAAAATTACCACAACCAATAAATGTAAGCGAGAGATTGTCATATCGTTGAACCGACCTTGATAAATTAACTCACTGTCAAAAATAAATGCCGCAAAAGTGTTGATTAAGAGTGCGGAAACCTGTCGCATCTGAACATAACGTAATAGGTTGTATGTTAGTAGGGTTGCTAAGAGTGACAAGAGGTTTAATTTATATAGGTGTAGAAAGGCGAGTTCAATTGATCAATGGCAGAACAAAATGTATTTCAAAATGTTAAAGTGTCCAATGACTGTCACAGTGAATAACTTCATATTTTTCATGGCTGATATTGTTTTTTAATTTCTCATTGTATTAAATTTAATGCCAACCATTAAAGGCAACAATCAGCCTTTTGATAACAATGTGTGAGTAAAATAACAACAGAAATCATGTTTTAGAGATAAGCCTGTGTGTTCATGGGCGGCATGGTGTCCGCACGGTTAAAAGTCTTCAATATTAGGTTACCTAACTATTTCGAATTAGTTGTATTATTATTGTAATGATCTAGCTTCATTGTTCATGTTTGGTCTTAAGAATTTAAAGTTGCAAGACTTCAGTAACAGTTTGAATTAATCTTATTATCATTGCTTTGTGTATAATTAACTATCTAATTTAAGGTGATGTTGAGTCATTTTTAATACAGTTAGGCGATGGTTTTTCTTTTCATTGTTGGCTGAGATTTCAGGATACTTGTTTTAATTTCCGAATCGTTATTATTCTGTATCATTTGCGCTCCCTTGAGCGAGAGTAAATTCACTTCATTTTCCAATTACAGTTAAATTTAATTTTGTTTGATTTCATTTTTATTATTGTCAATACATTTTATTACTTGGTTTTAAATCAGTCTGGGCTACGTTATTGTAGATTAGCTTGACCCATAATAGTTGTTTGGATCCCCCATCGGCCCTAATTCGAGGAAACATGGACGTATCAGCCCTGAGGTAAGTTTCTGCGTGCACGGTAACATTTCTTTTCAGCAGCCGAGACAAAATCTACAAGAGGATAACCGCCACACATGCCATCAAAAGGGTATAAAGGGTGAGTAAGTTTAACATTTTCTTGGAGCCTGAACAGTTGCGATTTTCCTCGTTATTAAACACACAAATCGTGGTGTACAATTGTGGGCAAGTTAATAGAGATAGATTTTCTTTCGTAAGCTCAGAATGAAACCATGAACACACAATACATAAATTTCAGCTAGTTGTATGAACACTGTGAAGTTATTGTTTGATATTGTGTTGTGATAATCATTGCTAAACTTATTGTGCTAATTATCGCAATACCGAGCTCAATAGCCGCAGTCGCTTAAGTGCGGCCAGTATCCAGTATTCGGGAGATAGTAGGCTCGAACCCCACTGTCGGCAGCTCTGAAAATGGTTTCGTGGTTTCCCATTTTCACACCAGGCAAATAGAGCTCAGGAAAGAACTGAAGGCTAACCAAGATAAATTAATGGAGGCGTGCGATAGTAACAGACAAGAAACTAGAGACGAAATTCAGAGGCTGGCAAATGCTCAACTTGAAATACAAGAACAATTGATTTATAGCAATAGGATATTTAGTGAAAATGTAAGGGAAACTACATGCATGATTCAAAACCAGGGAATGGAGTTATCAAAAGGAATCGAAGCGATAGAGAATAAAATATGAGTTGTAGAGGTGGAAACTGGGAAAGAGATAAATTTCGAGCGAACTGTGTAATTGTGTGTCCTGTATTATGAGTGAAAGTTGTGATCTCGGTATGCCTATGTGTGTGTATGTGTAGAATATGTCACGAGTTAGTAAATTTTAGAAGTTTAATGCTACCAGTTTCTGTATTTATTTATTTGCCCCACCAATGCGCTACAATAATAAACTTCTGAACAGTGGACTCAAGCAAACCCTGTAATATGACAGTCATTGAAATGTTTGAACACGTTAAAATGCTGCTGCAGGCAGATATTAACGTGATGTGTGGTTTTCACGTTAACTCCCTTAGCCATCCTATGACTGATGTCTACCTAGTGGCTAACATATGTTAGAAATCAGGAGAAAATTCTCTCCATCGACCAGTTAGGAATCGAACCGATACTTCGAGGTAGAGAGTCAGTTAATAAAGACTGTAAAATATAATTTAGAGTGTTTCTGATAACGTTAACCCCATGCTAAGTCTCGAGACTCATCCAAGTAGAATAAAGTTCAAAAAGAGAAAAAGATCCACCACTCTACTGATAAGCCACTCATTGCATTCAAATAATCCATCCACCACCGCTTAGTAATCTAAACCAAAGTTCTATGACTGCTGTCCAATCAGTTAGCTTGTAGATTTTAAGGGGGCAGTAGAGCAGGAGGAGGGCTCATGTACGTATACGTTCACAGACGAGGATTGAAAGAAGGATCTCTCATGAGGATATTCAGAAGCGGAAAAGAAGAAAACAAGCGAAACTACCTCACTATCTTTCCAAGGAAAATGTCATAGTAAAGGGTACCTAAACATAGGAACTACATAGCAGTTCATCAGTCCTAGCCCGAAAAATATTAATTATGTATACCAGATAATCGTCTAAAACAGTCATTGGGGGCAGGGGAGATATTTCTGAAACGGGATATGTAACTGATGTGCTGTTTCCACAAGTCTATAAAGCACAGTGGATGTTCACTAGGTGCAATTATACAGGGTATGTAGCTGTAAGAAAATACAAGCACTCATAGCTAGCAAAATATAATCTGAAATACATGTTAATATTCTTATATTTATGTTTTTGCGTATACCTTCTTATTTTTTGTAAGAATGTCCCAAGACACGTTTCACTTGTTAGTTCTGTAGCTGCTGCTGATGATGATGTTTGTTGTTTAAAATGGCCTAACATCTAGGTCATCGGCCCCTAATGGTACGAAATGAGACGAAATGTAATGACAATTTAAAAGTCCAAAATCCATCCACTGACCAGAAGTCAAAACGTGATGATGAAGAATGAATGGATGAATATTAATTTAAAATAATCAGCGGATCCAACTCGCAATACTGAAAGTTAAAGGTAATTCCAAAATCGATCCACTGACTAGAATTGAAAAAGACGAAGATGAACAATGATTATGAACTTAAAACAATCAGTGGATCAGACCCGCAATGTCCCACTTTTCCAGAAACTATCTTAAAACAATAGTATTACTGACGAAGGGACTGCTTCTAAAGCACAATCCTTAACTGACAATACTTGTTGTCTAAAGGGGTCCAAAATCCAGGTCAACGGCCCTTCATAATGGTACTTCTCATGTTGCGGTAATAATCAAAAGTAGCGAAGACTCACGGTCTTCCACACACTATGGTACTACTCACGAGTGTTCTTCACATAATGTCGCCACTCACAGGCAACGCAAACCCATGCTGTTCCACACCTAGGTATACTAATCACAGGGATCCGAACTATCCCGTGGTGTTCCTCGCATAGTGGGTACTATTCACAGGCGACGCAGACCCATGGTGTCGCTGAAATAGTGGTACGGAAACGTAAGCCCATGGTGTTCCGCATATAGTGGTACTAATCACAGATACGGTACTGTAAACCCACAGTGAATCACTCTCTGCTGCTACTCATCACAAACCTATTGTGTACCTAACCTAGTGGTACTACTCGCAAGTAAAAGGCGATCCACGATGTTCCCCGCGTGATGGTATTAATCACAAGTAGTTTCATGGTTCTAATTCAATCATCCCTTGGTCAACCCTTACGACAGGCAGGGAATACCGTGGGCGTATTGTTCGTTTGCGTCCCCCATCCACAGGGGGTAGCGAGAGAGAGAAAGAAAGTGAAAAGAAAAAAAGAAGGGATCCGTCACTTAGAAAAATGAAGTAACGGACGAAGAAAGACAAGGGCCACGAAAGGCGTGAAAACGAAAGACTCCCGAGACCTCGCATGCTCTATTACCACCGGGGTCGGAAATGAACAAGAGGTGACCAAGGGACGTCGGACAGGATAGATGAAAGGAAGGATGCTGGCACAAGTAAGTGGAGACAATGTCAGAACCAGCTAAGGGCCCCGTGGTCGCCAACACACGCTCCCAAGTTGAGAGCCCTTGGGGCCCCTTTTAGTCACCCCTTACGACAGGCATGGGATACCGTGGGTGTATACTTCATCTGCATCCCCCACCCCCAGGGCGTCTGCAGCTGTTTTTTCCTCAGTACACCCGATGGGAATGACCTTATACTGTTGTTTGAGGTGACGGTGTAATTATACAAGCTAGGAATAAGAAACAAGAGGTCCAGAATGAGTGTTAAATGAATCTTACTAGTCTTTGTAATCATCATCATCATCATCTGTTTACCCTCCAGGTTCGGTTTTTCCCTCGGACTGAGCGAGGGATCCCACCTCTACCGCCTCAAGGGCAGTGTCCTGGAGCTTCAGACTCTTGGTCGGGGGATACAACTGGGGAGTATGGCCAGTACCTCGCCCAGGCGGCCTCACCTGCTATGCTGAACAGGGGCCTTGTGGAGGGATGGGAAGATTGGAAGGGATAGGCAAGGAAGAGGGAAGGAAGCGGCCGTGGCCTTAAGTTAGGTACCATCCCGGCATTCGCCTGGAGGAGAAATGGGAAACCACGGAAAACCACTTCCAGGATGGCTGAGGTGGAAATCGAACCCACCTCTACTCAGTTGACCTCCCGAGGCTGAGTGGACCCCGTTCCAGCCCTCGTACCACTTTTCAAATTTCGTGGCAGAGCCAGGAATCGAACCCGGGCCTCCGGGGGTGGCAGCTAATCACGGTAACCACTACACCACAGAGGCGGACTAGTCTTTGTAATAAGAAGTAAAAAGGACGAATACTCGCGACAACGCGCCGCATCCAGTTAAATAGTATTCTCAGACCGTTTCACTTCGAGAGGAGAGTCTTCCAGGTAAGTACAGCGAGCAAATCGTACCCTTACAACACGAAATGCAAAAAAGGTATGTATTAAAGTAGAGTGTAACATCGGCTAGATTTCATGCTACATACGAACTAAAAGGTTGAAGGCTATATATATCTCTTTTAAGTAATACATTTCCAGACTAAGAACTGTCAGCCATTACATGAAGTTGCATCTTGCGTAGAAATGTGTATGTGTTCATGTGATTACTAGAAGGCCACTCCAAGAGTTTGTAATACCGTCAACCTATTAGAGCTATTTAGAGCTTTAATCTAATGGCCTTCTAGCCTATATAAACCCTTTAGCGCATTAGAGCCCATTAGATCTTTAATCTATTAGGCCGGTAGTCCTAGCTCACCTCTCAGAATCTGAGATAGCCCTATCCCAGGTCCATAGACTTAGACCTGTAAGAGCAATGTACCTATATACGCATTAGCCCTTGCGCCAACTCCCTAGAGTTAGTCCCATAAGAGCCCATAGCGGCCATTTTGTTCAGTAGTCATAGCACAACTCCAAGACTCTGAAGTAACCCTGTGCCAGGTCCCCTAGAGCTAGTCCCAAACGAGCAATATATAGCGGCCATCTTGTCGAGTAGTCCTAGCACGGCTCCGAGAGACCCGGATGTAGCCCTGTGCCAGATCCCTAGAGGTAAACCCGTAAGAGCAATGGATACGAATTAGCTTCTGTGCGAGCTTCCCCGAGTTAGTCCCTTAAAACCACTATATACCGCCAACTTGCGCGGAAGCCCTAGCACAGCTCTCCAGAGTTAGTCACATAAAAGGAACGTATGTGCATTAGACTCTGAGCCAGCTTTCCTCCCTACTCGCGTAACGGCCACCTAGTTTACGAGCAGATGTTCGAACAAGCCTGCAGGCGCATTTCTGTGAGTAATTTTCAGGATTACATTCCAGGTACCTATTCAATTTGCAAGTCGATACCATGCAATATGTACTGTAAACCATATGAAAGGTACAGGAGGCTCAGTATACCTTCTGGATCAGCAATAATAATAATAATAATAATAATAATAATAATAATAATAATAATAATAATAATAATACCGTGAACTTCACTTCCCCTCCCTTTTCCTGTTTGTTCTGCCTTATATTTATGCTTGCAGGCTGTTTTGTTCCTCTACTTTTAATCGGTGTCTATTTATTACGTCTAGATGTTTTAAAGATTATGTCATTTAACTTTTATTAATAATAAATTATATTCTCCCTCCTCCCAAGTTATGGCTCCAGGGTAAAAGGGATCTGATTTCCCGCTCTGGAGTACTTCCTTTTTCCTAAGGTTGGCAGCCGTGAGACCTCTATGTCCCTTGGCAACACGCCCCGCCTCCCCTTGGTTGCCAATGAGAGTTAGGGGGCTCTGTGTACATACTTTGTCCTGAGTTCGGCAGGGGCATTCTGCGTCCGATCGCCGTGAAACTTGGAAGTGACCTTGCAGGCCTTATTGTGCGGTCTGGCCCCGCTCAAGGCACGATCTCACGACTAAGGGGCATGGAGGTAAGACGTTAAGTCTGATAGAGTGAATAAGGGATGATGGGAGGATTAAGGTAACTTATATGTGTAACAATGTAAGGGTGTTTTTCGGTATGTTTAAAGGACCCTATAAAACCCTGTATTGAAAAGGATTAATGATCTTTTATTATCAAATGTCGATGTTACTTTGGGAGCTCCGATGTCTAGTCACTGGATGTATGGACTAGATGTTGTAATCGGCCACTAAGATTTACTGGCCCCATTGAATTTGTACTGCAGTTTTGAATTTCCTTCTGGGCTTTTAAAACTTGAATGGTTAACGTTAACTCTTGTATTCTATTTTGAAGCCGCTTGAGTCGGCTAGTGATTGTGTAAATCATTACTCTGTTTGAAAGGTACCAGCACCTTCTGGAGAATTATGTCTCTCTTGGAATGTCCTCTTTTGGGCTTGAAAATCTTCCGCTCCCTGCGGTCTTACTTTGAATATCATGTATTATATCGGAAGAGTATGCTAGGCTTGGAAATTATATTCGCATGTTACAATCTTTCCAAAATTACCTGGTACTCTTCCCCATGTTATAAATATCGGGGAACCCTCCCCTTCGACTAGTTACTAGGTTCGAGAAATTTCATTTTATGAGGGCTGGTCCCCTCTATCGCATGCTGTGCGTTTACGGGTTAAACCTCTTGGTAAATTATTATGTAACATAATTGTATTAATCGGTGTGTGCATTCTTAATCCTCTAAAGAAAGGGGGAAAATATGAAGTAAAGCAAATTAATCCAACCTTTTGAATAAATTAACGTTTTGATCTCAATCTTTTGCTGTGATGTCCAGCTCCCCGCCCCGCACCTTCTTTCAAAAAGCTACCGGAATAATACCGGTATAATAATAATAATAATAATAATAATAATAATAATAATAATGATGATGATGATGATGATGATGATGATGATGATGATGTTCTGGACCGTCGTCAAAATGTGCGGATCGCGCTGGAAACGGGTCCTGGTCGGGTAATGACTACGATTGCAGTCCGGCCGCGGGTTCAGTACCGCCAGGGTACCCAAGACGACACCACGCCGCGTCTCAAGGATTTGATCCGTATTAAAACACTTATAGGAAAAGATGGCAAAGAATTAGGGACCCAACTGGCCGGAAGGAATACCTGGACCTAGCCCGGGAAGTACGAAATCGATTGCTAGAAAAAAGATTGAAAAATGGGAGGAACATTGCCGTAATCTCTCAGAAAACGAGTCAGATTACGAATTTTGGCGGATTCTCTAAGAAAACGAGTTAGATCGCGAATTTCGGCGGACTATATATAAAACGTAAAGCATTCAATTATAAATTTCATTATAATACCGTAAGGAAGCACGGGTATCTTGCTAGTCAGGACATATGTCCTCACAACACTTTCATGATAATTTTTGAACGCATTTCATTCCTGCTCGCGCCCTTAATTCGTTCATTCAGAGATTTTATTTCAGGGTACAGTGCATTGATGAACCCCTATCTGACTTTATATCTGACATTACATTTTACGCTAGGGTTTTCGCTCTCCTTATACTGAAGAGCAGATGGTCTCTACTATCGTATAGGGCATTTCTTCCTCTTACCGCTCCTGTTTGTGCTTCGTGGCTCATCCTCGTAACTTTGTTGAACTGGCGGCAATGGTTGTATCGGCAGAGGGAGTTCGCAATGCCGACTCTCACCGCTCCCCGAGTGGGTCTTCCCCTTTTAATGCCAGTGACATTTATATTTCGCGAAAGCCTGCGCCTCAGATGAAGTGTTATACCAGTGGTTTCCCTGATCATTTACGTAACCGGTGCCATTCTCGGTTTTCGAGTCCACCATTACCTAGTGCGTGCTCTAGCACAAAGGATCAGTCTATGGCTGTTAATAACGTATGCTTTCGATGTGGGCTCGCTGGCCATTTGGCGAGGCATATCCTGGGATGCTGAGTAACAGCTGGGTAGACAGGGGGACAGTCGCGGGGGAGCCTCTGACAAACCTCCGCATAACTACTGTGAAGATTTTGGGGCTCCGAAACTGCCTTCGATAACGTGTCGTGTTGAGTGTCAAAAATAACTGCCTATGTTACGGATTTCGCTTCTTTTATCGAGGTGGAAGTGAAAAATGAACCGGTTTCCTCTCTCTTGGATTCTGGAAGCGTAGTTTCGCTTGTGAACGAGACGTGGTATATTTCGCATAAAGCCGTTTGTTAGTTTCCTGATTTGGAGCCCATTTCTTTCTCTTGTGTTCCAGCTAACTCATCTAAGGTAGAGATTGTGGGGGATGTTAAGGGTAAAATTTCGCATTTTCAATTATACCTGGAAGTTTTGTTTATACGTAGCAAAAAGGTCGTCTTGTCCCATTATCCTCGGGTCAAATTTTTTCACTCATTCAGGGTTGGTGTTAGATATGCAGAATGGTTTCTGTTGGTTCAAATTTTCGGATTCTGTGAATATTCCTTTACTTATGTTTAATGCTGCTTCTGTTTTTTCGTTGTCGCCCTCTCAGGGTGAGATTGTGCCCGGTCTTACCCATCTGCCCGAGGACCAGGCGAGTGTATTCGGAAGATTTGTAACACTTTTCCTGATGTGTTCACTGAGAAATTGGGGATGACTAACTTAGAGTATAAGACTCACGTTTCTGACTCGACACGCATTAGATTTCCTCCTTATCGTCTCTCACCTCCTAAAATGCAGGCCTTAAAGGAGATTATCGATAAGATGCTTGACGAGGGAATCATACGTCCTTCGACTTCCGCCTACTCTTCTCCTATTTTTCTCGTGCTCAAACCTCAGGGTGGGTTTTGGCCTGTTCTGGATTATAGGGCGTTGAATAAAAATATAGTGTTACAATCCGTACCGCTTCGTGATTTGCACTCTTGTTTTTCGTGGTTTAAAAGGGCCAGGTATTTTACCGTTTTCGATCTGAATCAGGCTTACCACCAGATTCCCTTAGCGGAGGAATCTCACCATTTGTCTGCTTTTACTACCGACTGGAAACTTTACGAATTTTGTCGCGTGCCTTTTAGCACCTCCACTGGGACCGCGGTGCTTACTATGTTCCTGGATCATTTATTTTCTGATATTTTAATTTTGTCAATCATTATTTGGATGACGTGGTCATTTATTCTGAAACTTTTGAGGATCATCTTCAACACCTCAATGGAGTTATGTCGCGCCTTCGTAAAGCTGATCTTATAGTCAAAGTCTCTAGGGTATATTTTGCCAAGCCCCAAATGTCATTTCTTAGGCAATTTGTTTCACCTAACGGCGTTTCGTTTATCACTCTCGAACCCATGCCCTTCGAGACTTTAGTCCTCCCGAGGATGTAAAAGGTGTCGCCCGTTTTGTTGGTATGATTAACTTTTTCCGTAAGTTCATCCCTGATTTTGCCAAGCGTGCTGGCCCTCTTAACTCCCTCCGTGGCAAAGGGGTTAAGTTTGAGTGGGGTCCGTCCCAGCAAGCCACCTTTGACGACTTGAGATTAGCCGTACCCAATGCCCCTGTGTTGGCGATGCCCGATTTTTCTAAGACCTTTATCGTCCAAACCGACTCCTCTTCATCCGCCGTTGCTGCTGTCTTATTGCGCGACTCTGATTTAAGGAGACGCCCTATCGCTTATGCCTCGAGGTCTCTCTCTCTCTCCTCTTGAGTCTAAGTATTCGGTATACGATCTCGAGGGTTCGGCTGTGCTTTTTGCCTTGGAGAAATTTCGGATGTACTTAGAGCATGTCAAGTTCGAACTTGAGTTGGGCAACCAAACATTGAGTTGGGTCCTAGGGAAACCTAGGAGAACTGTTCGTTTAGCTCGCTGGACAATAAGGATTTCTGCTTTTCAATTTGAGGTCCGGCATATTTGGGGATCCGACAATGTGCTTGCCGACTCTGTTAGTCATATGTACTGTACTCTCACGATCTTGGTCAGGATCATAACCTGTTAATTTCCGAACCTCCTGTCTCGTTACGCTTGCCTGATGCTATTTTGACCGATGCTCCCTTGTTGTATCATGATACCGCGAAGTTTCAAATTGAAGATCCTGTATCAGGACCCATTGTTCAAGATTTAAGTAACGGGAATAGCATCGCCCCCTATGTCTTGAGAAATGGTGTTCCTTACTGTCATTCTCGTCATGATCAAAATATAAAGATCATGATACCTTCGGTGTTGGTGCCCATGATTCTTAAATATTATTATTAAACTACTCTCGCTTGCCATTTTTTACTTTATGCTTTACGTCACACGGACACAGATAGGTCTTATGGCGACGATGGGACAGGAAAGGGCTAGGAATGGGAAGAAAGCGGCCGTGGCCTTAATTAAGGTACAGCCTCAACATTTGCCTAGTTTGAAAATGGGATACCACGGGAAACCATCTTCAGGGCTGCCGACAGTGCTGTTTGAACCCACTATCTCCCGAATGCTGGATACTGGCCGCACCTAAGCGACTGCAAACAAGAGGGAAAACCAGAGAGGATTTTATTTGGAAGGGACTCGATGGAGAAGTCCGTAAACTTGTTAGAGCCTGCAGGATTTGCAGGGTTAGTAAGCCCACGTTACTAAAGTAGGCTTGTTATCTTCCACCCAAGCTGCTCGTCCTACGGAGCGTATATACATCGATTACGTTGGTCCGTTCTCAAAATCGAAAGGAGATGGGAATAACTTTATATTTGTTTGTGTTGACGGGTTCACCCGTTTTTCTTGGCTATTCCCTACCAAACTAGCTACCGCTGAGACAACGGTAAGATGTCCGAAGACGATATTTTCATCGTTTGGCCCGTGTCGCTTTTTAGTTCCTGAAAACGCTAGGGCTTTCATTTCTAACCTATTTAGAAAGTTTTGTTTTACTCTGTCTATCTCTCACGTTACTACCTCTGGATATTACCCCCAGCCTGCGTATGCTGAGAGAGTGAACCGCAATCTCCGCTCCGCTCTCATTGCTTTCATCACGATGATGTTTTGAGGTGGTATACTACGTTACCATGGTTGGCGTTCGCGTTCAACTCTACTGTTCATGAGGCTCATAAATTCTCCCCTTTTTCTCTTATGTTTTGTTTTGTGCCCAATTCTCCCCTTTCCAACTTGTGGGATATCAATGTATTGTTGCCCGAGGACACTGACCTCCTTAACATTAGGACGACCTGGAAGAGAGCTAGGGAGAATCTCAAGGTCTCTTATGAAAAGAAACGTGATCGCTATGATCAAGGGCGTCGTCCTTCCAGCCTGGCTGTCGGGGATAGGGTTTTCGTAAAAATTTTTGCCCCGTCAGGGAAACTAGTTCCTCGTATTCGCAGACATTGTTCTATTGAGGATTTTTTAAACTCCTGTCACCTCACTTGTAAGAGATCCTGAGGCGGAAAGGGTTTTTAGAGTTCACCTTTCTCAGGTCAAACCTGCGTAGCTTGCTTTGAATTGTATGTTGTTAGGTCGGTATATATTTGCTTTGTTTCAGCTTAATTTTGGTTTCATTGAGGGTTCCCCTGTCCCTCTTTCTTTTGGTATCATGATCACGGGGTGTTAAATTCTAATTGTCTCTGTTTTATCATAAGTTCTGGTTCTTGGTACTTTATTTGTGAATCCTCCCGGATTCCTTTCCCAATTTTACCTCCTCCTTGTGCTCTTCAGCCCATCCTCACATCGAATCTGTTATCTTGTGGACACTTTGCTGGCTCTGTGTTTATTTTTACAGCCTTGAGGAGTAGTCATCTTAACCGTAGCTCCGTGAGAGGGCCCCTCATTCGAGCTAATCTTGGCCCACGTCGCCTCCTGAAGCCGGTTTTTGGGCTAATGACTCATCATAGTCAGCGTATAGAGAGCCCCTGCTCTCCACCACTGGTCCCAGCATATTCTCTGGTTCTTTCTATCTGCCTTCGTATAGGAGTTCAGTTGGATGGTGTCTGGCTCTACCACTGGGCACTGACTTCGCCGCGTACTATCTCGGCCATTTGGGCCGGATTTTGAGTATACTTGCCACTTCAGATTGCTGCTTTCATCCTACTCATTGTGTCGTGTTACATCCTGGGATGCATTTCATCAACCTCCATGTTTTTTTGGACCTTTCGCCCCGAGAAAAATATGTGCAGTTCTCAAGGTTTAATGTAAATCATGGTGTGAAAATCTTAGTGATCAATGCACATGAACTTACTTGCACAAGAAAATTTCTATTCACGCAACAGCTGCTACCCGAGAAGATGTTTAAGGGGGGAGGTCTGTTCCGTGAATTTTCCTTCCCCCTCTTTTCCTGTTTGTTCTGCCTTATATTTATGCTTGCAGGCTGTTGGGTTCCTCTACTTTTAATCGGTGTCTATTTATTATGTCTAGATGTTTAAGGGTTATGACATTTAACTTATTAATAATAAATTATATTCTCCCTTCTCCCAAGTTATGGCTCCAGGGTAAAAGGGATCTGATTTCCCGCCCTGGAGTACTTCCTTTCCCTAAGGTTGGCAGCCGTGCCACTTACCTCTATGTCCCTTGGCAACACGCCCCGCCTCTCCTTGACTGTCAATGAGAGTTTGAGGGCTCTGCGTATATACTTTGTCCTGACTTCGGCAGGGGCATTCTGCGTCCGATCGCCGTGAAACTTGGAAGTGACCTTGCAGGCCTTATTGTGCGGTCTGGCCCCGCTCGAGGTACGATCTCACGACTAAGGGCCATGGAGGTAAGACGTTAAGTCTGATAGACTGAATAAGGGATGATGGGAGGATTAAGGTAACTTATATATGAAACAATGTAAGGGTGTTTTTCGGTATGTTTAAAGGACCCTATAAAACCTTGTATTGAAAAGACTTAATGATCTTTTATTATCAAATGTCGATGTTACTTTGGGAGCTCCGATGTCTAGTCACTGGATGTATGGACTAGATGTTGTAATCGGCCACTAAGGTTTACTGGCCCCATTGAATTTGTACTGCAGTTTTGAATTTCCTTCTGGGCTTTTAAAACTTGAATGGTTAACGTTAACTCTTGTATTCTATTTTGAAGCCTCTTGAGTCGGCTAGTGACTGTGTAAATCATTACTCTGTCTGAAGGTACCAGCACCTTCTGGAGAATTCTGTCTCTCTTGGAATGCCCTCGTCTGGGCTTGAACATCTTCCGCTCCCTGCGATCTTACTATGAATATCATGTATTATATCGGAAGAGTATGGAAATTATATTCGCATGTTACAATCTTTCCAAAATTACCTGGTACACTTCCCTATGTTGTAAATATCGGGGAACCCTCCCCTTGGACTAGTTACTAGGTTCGAGAAATTTCATTTTATGAGGGCTGGTCCCCTCTATCGCATGCTGTGCGTTTACGGGTTAAACCTCTTGGTAAATTATTATGTAACATAATTGTATTAATCGGTGTGTGCATTCTTAATCCTCTAAAGAAAGGGGGAAATATGAAGTAAAGCTAATTAATCCAACCTTTTGAATAAATTAACGTTTTGATCTCAATCTTTTGCTCTGATGTCCAGCTCCCCGCCCCGCACCAACTTTCTAAAAGCTACCGGAATAATACCGGTATAATAATAATAATAATAATAATAATAATAATAATAATAATAATAATAATAATAATAATAATAATAATCCATTCACTGCGGACTGCCACGTCTTTGAGGGTTTGACTTCCAGTCTCCATAATTGAATAACTGAATAAAGTGATTTTCCTATAATTTTCAATTAGTATCTAGCTCATTGCCCTCCTTTGCATCCATTCCTCCAATTTTGAAAACAATACAGAGTCTGATTAAGATTATCATTATTATTGTTATTGGGCTTGCCATCATCACAGGCTTCTCATTAAGGCACCCAATTTCGAATCTTCGAAACTTGACTGATTAATGTAGTATTTCATAATGAAAATTTACGTCCCTCAGGTTCCGATTTTGCGTAAATCTAGGGCTTTAATCACGACATGCCGTTGCTGGCGAGATGTAGAGTTTACAGCGCACTATGTCTTCTGATATGGGCTAGAATAAATTTGTTACTTTCATCGAACTCTGTCTCATCCTTGGCTTCGACAATACGAAAGTGAGCGATGCTAGTAATACCATCCCTTATGCAGCCAGTCCCTGTTATGAATGATGTGAAAATATCGCACATAGGGTCGGTTGGCGCATGCATTTCAGTGGGCTTGGAAGACTGATATGTAACAGCAATTTCCGACCCGATGAAGAAAGCAACGGGAAACTACCTCACTCTTCATTTTCCTAGTACGCCTCTTCAGTGACACCTAGGCTATCTAAGACAGCTGTTGGCGGAGCTATGGATGATCAAATCAGCCTTCGGGCTGAATACCCAACATACATACACATCAACAGTCATGTAAAACTGCAAGCCTGCCTTTTATCATCACTACCGTCATTATTTCAACGGGCTGAAGCACAGCCGTCATGGGGCCACGTTTGCTTGGACGCAGAAGTCACGTTGGAACGAATCCCACTGACTCCAGTTTTAGATTTGTCCCGAATTTCTAATTTTTAAGTCGAGATTAATGCTGGGAAGGCACTAATCTGAAAGGGCACGGCCAAACGAAAGAAGAAAGAAAGAACCACAGGCAGCCCTGAAGATGGTTTTCGCGTGGTATCATAATTTTACATCAAGCAAATGCTGGAGCTGTACCATAATTAAGTCCACGATCACATCCTTTCCAGTCTTAGCCCTGCCCCATCATTGCGAAAAACCTATCTGATTTACTGCGACGTTAAACAACTAGCAAAAGGAAACCAGCCTTCCACTTCTGGAGAGGCACATGATCCTAAGGTTCACACAGCCTTCACCAGAAGTGAGTATCAGGTTAATTCCTGTGCGGGTAAACCACCAAACCGAATTTAATGCAGAGATTAAAGACAGTGAAATTCTCTACTCCGCACTCCTCCACGTATCCTTCCTGGTCTATATGGAGATCGCTTGGCTCTGGCAAGTATCACTAATTAGAGTTTTCTTAAGAGTTTGCCACCGAGCGAGTTGGTTGTGCGGTTAGAGGCGCGCAGTTGAGTGTTTGCATTTGGGAAATAGTGGTTCGAACCCCCACTGTTGACAGCCCTGAAAAGGATTCTTTGTGTGGTTTTCCATTTCCACACCGGGCAAATGCTGGGACTGTACATTAAGACCACGGCCACTCCTTTCCCACTCCAAGCACTTTTCTATCCCAGGGTCACTGTAAGACCTATCCGTGTCGGTACCACGTACAGCCCATTGTAACAAAAAATTAAAATTTAAAAAGATGATGACCTTGCACTTATTGAACATTTACACAAATCGTATAACTGTTAAGTCTTGTTAAAATAAATAACGCTGACGGGAAATACGTGCCGTTTAAAGGATATAATCTTACAAATAGGTAACTACAAAGCACATTATATATCTTTCTATCTCATAAGTGTCGATCAATGAAGAAGCATAATGAACATCAAGCGTGAAGCACTTCTACCCCAAGTCATGGATGTGTAAATAATCACGACCCCCACGTAACAGTGTTTAGGAGCGCTGGCCAGTGTTGCCAACTTAGCTGCTTTTCCGCTAAATTTGGCGGAATTAGAAGACTTAGTTGACGAATGACGACAGATAATGAAACTGTGAGAGAGTAGCATTTATATTTATGCTGTGAAGGAATACCGTTTAATGAACTGGCCTGTTCTGGGTTTGGCCCTTGAGGTAGGGGATTCACCTAGTTCGCACCCGGCAGTAAAACGCCTACAGGTTTTACCTCGCCGGCTCGCAGGCAAGTGTTAATCCCAGTCTCGCAGGCAGGTGGTTAATCCCAGTGAAACTCACAGATCGGGTGAGAGCAGACGTTTACTTCTTCTTATTATTATTATTATTATTTGAGATCGGATTTCTTGGCGGAATTTTAGCGGATTTTTAGTAGTATTTAGCGGATCTTGAAAATATAAGTTGGCAACAATGGCGCTGGCAACTCTAACAACCAAGTGTCTGTATTCAGATGTTGGCTGTCGTCACAGCTATTTAATACATTTTGTCATTCATCAAATAATATAAATCTGTGTATATTTTCCATGAAGTTAATGGGGATACATAATTTAAACCATTTTTTTAAATTCCTGATTTCCCAAATGGCTTTACAGCTCCAGTAATGGCGTTCCTAACATATCCTGCAATGATAATTCCACAAGATGAAGATAACAGCTAAGACTCTCAGCTGAGAGCAGCACGCGTTATCAACCTGCCGCAAGGTAAAGATGCAATCCCAGCTTCGACTGCCCAAGGGGAGGAAGCTAGAAGCAGCCACAGACGAATAGGTGACGTCATGCGGTCGGCTGGTTTTTCCTCATTCCCCTCCACCTGAGTGAACGAATGCCTCAAGCCATTAGTGTAGTTTGTATCCAGTGAAGTGTTCATGTTCCTGGTCTTGTGAGCACATTCAACATGAACATACTTTTCGGCCTGACAGGTAAGTTACAATAAGCAGTGATAGTAGAACACTTTCTTCGTACACTCATACATGCTTCAGTTTCACTCAGTTAAGTGTTCAGCAGCGGTAATTCTTAATAAATCATTCGACTTTAATTTATTCCTACAATTTGCTGAGAAAAACAAGCGCCAGATTTACAAATAATAGTTTGTAACAAGCGTGACAAAATTCGTCATTTCTCTTTACAATCTGCTTTACGCCGCACCAACACAGATATTAGAGACGATGGGATAGGAAAGGGCTACGAGTGGGAAGGAAGCGACCGTGGCCTTAATTAAGGTACAGCCCGAGCATTTGCTTGGGTTGAAAATGGAAACCACGGAGAAACCACTTTCTGGGCTACCGACAGTGGCGTTCGGACCCACTATCTCCCGAATGCAAGCTGATAGCTACGTGACCCAAACCGCGCGGTCACTTACGCGGTATTCATTTTCTTCTACATATGTCCTATATTTGATTTTCAAGTAATACACTTCATTCATATTAAGATCTCAAACCTAGACGCATCCTTCTCAATTTAACATTCCTCGGTTGTAAAAGAACAGAAAATGTGATTTAAACACAAATTACCATTGTTAGTAACGTACTGGAGAGAGGATTCTCAATTAATAATTCTAGACATACATACATACATACATTACATACATTATCATTATAGACTGTTATGCCTTTCAGCGTTCAGTCTGCAAGCCTCTGAGAATTTACTAAACGTCGCCACAATCCTCGATTTGCAACTAGTGTTGTGGCCTCATTTAGTTCTATACCTCTTATCTTTAAATCGTTAGAAACAGAGTCTAACCATCGTCGTCTTGGTCTCCCTCTACTTCTCTTACCCTCCAAAACAGAGTCCATTATTCTCCTAGGTAACCTATCCTCCTCCATTCGCCTCACATGACCTGGGCTTCAGTGAGAATTGATGGTAGAATGAGTTCTTGGTTCAGGGTACTTACAGGAGTTAGACAAGGCTGTAATCTTTCACCTTTGCTGTTCATAGTTTATATGGATCATCTGCTGAAGGGTATAAAATGGCAGGGAGGGATTCAGTTAGGTGGAAATGTAGTACCGGTAAGCAGTTTGGCCTATGCTGACGACTTGGTCTTAATGCCGAAAGCCTGCAGTCTAACATCTTGGAACTTGAAAATAGGTACAATGAGTATGGTATGAAAATTAGCCTCTCGAAGACTAAATTGATGTCAGTAGGTAAGAAATCCAACAGAATTGAATGTCAGATTGGTGATACAAAGCTAGAACAGGTCGATAATTTCAAGTATTTAGGTTGTGTGTTTTCCCAGGATGGTAATATAGTAAGTGAGATTGAATCAAGGTGTAGTAAAGCTAATGCAGTGAGCTCGCAGTTGCGATCAGCAGTATTCTGTAAGAAGGAAGTCAGCTCCCAGACGAAACTATCTTTACATCGGTATGTTTTCAGACCAACTTTGCTTTATGGGAGCGAAAGCTGGGTGGACTCAGGATATCTTATGAATAAGTTAGAAGTAACAGACATGAAAGTAGCAAGAATGATTGCTGGTACAAACAGGTGGGAACAATGGCAGGAGGGAACTCGGAATGAGGAGATAAAGGCTAATTTAGGAATGAACTCGATGGATAAAGCTGTACGCATAATTCTAGACACCTTTTATTATTATTCCTAACGGAATTGTTATGTTAAAGGAATGGGCAAGCAACTTCTATCACTGTGATGGCTTTCATTCTGGAGAGTACAAATAAGGCGGTTGATCGGTTGTACACAGTAATATAATCGTAACATAACTAAGTTTTCATTCAGCGATAGTATGCATTTGCCCTCGATTACGCACATAATCTGAGAGTCCATATCAGAAATATATATATATAAAATAACTTGTCCTGACTGACTGAATGACTGACTGATTCATCATCGCTGAGCGAAAACTACTGGACATAAGGAAATGATATTTTGGGGATACATTCATATTACAATGTAGGTGCTCGCTAAGGGAGGATTTGTGAACATTCCGGCGCTAAGGGGGTGAATTTTTAAAATTAGTGTATCTATATCTCAAAAACTGAACAGTTTAAAGACATGAACATTGGTATCTGGAATCTCCTTTAAAAATAAAGGGACACTTTTTTTTCGCAAAAACCTGTTAAGGGGGTGAAAAAAGGTGAAAAAGGGGTTGAATACCTTTCATGTGGATGCATCTCAAAACTGAAGATGTTACAGTCATGAAGTTTGGCATTTGGAATCTCCTTTAAATGTAAAGAAACACGTATTTTTTGTTTTTGGAAAATCTACTTAGGGGTGGTGAACAGGAGTGACAAACGGGATGAATTCTTAAACTGGGTGCATCTCAAAAACGTAACATGTTACAGACATGAAAATTGGTATCTGGAATCTCCTTTAAAAATAAACACGTATTTTTGTTTTGTTTTTCGGAATATCCACTTAAGGGGGTGGGTTGGGGTGAAGAGAAGAGAAACTTAGTTGAATTATTTTTATGGGGATACTTATACATGGAATACTGAAGATGTTACAGACGTGAAAATTGCTATTTGGAATCTCCTATAAAAATAAGGAAACACGTATATTTTTGTTTTCGGAAAGTCCCCTTGAGAGGGGTTAAACCAGTGAAAAAGGAGATGAATACCTTTTATGAGGATACTTATATCTCAAAACTGAAGACGTTACAGACATGATAACTGGAATTTAGAATCTCCCTAAAAAATAAAAAACACGTATTTTTTGTTTTTGGAAAGTCCAATTAATGCGGGGTGAACAGGAGTGACAAAGGGGGTGAAATTTTAAAAACACTATATCCACAGTATATCTCAGAAACGTAACATGTTACAAACATGAAAATTGTTATTTATAATCTCCTGTAAAAGTAAAGAACCACAGACAATTTGCTTTCGGAAAATCCATGTAAGGGGAACTAAAAAACAGGGTTAATTTCTAAAATGAGATTATTTACCGTACATCTCAAAAACTTAACATACTACAGACGAGAAAACTGGTATTTTTAATCTCTTTTAAAAATAAAGAAACATGTATTTTTCATTTTCATAAAAAACACCTGGGGGGAGGGGGGTTAAAAAGGATTGAGAAGTAGTTGAAATTATTTTTATTAGGATACTGATATCTCAAAAACTGAAGATGTTACAGACGTGGAAATTGGTATTCGGTGTCTCCTCCAAAACTAAAGACATACGTTTTTTTTTTTGTTTTCGGAAAACCCATTTAAAGAGAGGTGGTGAAAGTGTTGAAATATTAGTTGAATACTTTGTATGAGGAGAGTTATATTTCAAAAACTGAAATGTTGCAGACGTGAAAATTGGTATTTGGAATCTCCTTTAAAAATAAAGAAGCACGTATTCTTTGGTTTCGGAAAGTCCACGTAAGTGGAGGTGGGGGGTGAAAAAATTGAAAACTTAGTTGAATTATATATTTTTTAACTAAAGATGTTACAGACACGAAAATTGGTATTTTAAATCTCCTTTGGGGGGGGGGGGGGTGGAAGGAGCTGAATTATTTTTTATCACGATACATATATCTCAAAAACAGAAGATATCATAGCCGTGATAATTGGTGTTTTGAAGCTCCTTTCTAAATAAAGGAACTCATATTCTTTGTTTTTTGGAAAAATCACCTGCGGGGGTGAAAGGAAGTGGAAAAATTGAATTCTTTTTATGGGGATATACTTATATCACAAAATCTGAAAATTACAGACGTGAAAATTGGTATTTAGAATCTCCTTTAAAAATAAAGAAACCGCATTTTTTGTGCGGAAATCAACGAAGTTGGGAATGAAAAAGGAGCTGAGTTTTTTTATGAGGATACATATATCTCAAAAACTGAAGATTTTACAGTCGCGACAGTTGGTATTTGGGAGCTCCTTTATAAATAAAGAAACACACCTTTGGGGGGAAATCAACATAACGGGGGAGGGGGAGAGGGTGCTGAAAAAGGAGTTGAATACATTTTTATGAGGATACTTATATCTCAAAAGCTGAAGATGTTAAAAACGTGAAAACAGGTACTTCGAATCTCCTTTAAAAATATAGAATTATATTTTTTGACTTGAGACAAGAATGTTTCTCACATGTACAGTTGTATGTCGCATGGTCATCGTAGCCCCAAAAGTCAATACCACAAACGTGCATTACAAAGAGTGTCTGGGAGTAAATGAAGCTTTTTTTTTTTACACTTTGCCTTACGTCACACCTATACCGATAGGTCTTATGGCGACGATGGGATAGGAAAGGCCTAGGAGTGGGAAGGAAGCGGCCGTGGCCTTAATTAAGGTATAGCCCCAGCATTTGCCTGGTGTGAAAATAGGAAACCAATGAAAACCATATTCAGGGGTGCCGACAGTGGGGCTCGAACCCACTATCTCCCGGTTGCAAGTTCACAGCTGCGCGCCCCTAACCGAAGGACCAACTCGCCTGGTTTTTATACTTTAGGGATTTTCAGATAATGTCTTAGTACACTAGCGAGGAACGATTACTTTTATCAAGTTACGAAATCCACGCGGGTAACTGCTAGTTTAACTTATTTCATTCCACGGTTTAAGTTTTCTAAAATTATGCCCATTTAACTGAAAAAAGCAAACAAGCTTCTAGTTTTATGAACTGTCGATACCATGATCATAGCCAGGGAACCTCCTGTTTTACATGGAATTTGAGCAACACGGACATGGATTTTCGTTCAAAGATCCCATGTGCACTAACCAAGATTATAGTCGCGGCCGCCTAGGTGAGAAGCCAGTGAAAACGCCACACGGCTTTTATTCACGCCAAGTACATGGAGACTGAATCACAAGCATTTTTCCTGATAGTTACATCAGATAGGGATTTACACACGCAACACAGCTACGTGAATGACAAAAATAATCTCAGGAATTGACAGAAATTAACATTTATACCGCCGGCTAAATGTCTTTCAGTGAATCCCGCCTGAGGACAATTTTACAGCATCGTAGCTCAAGGTGGGCTTCACAAGGTCATTCATTTCTCATTTTGCCCACTGCAGTCCGTACTTAATGCCAAGGACGGCAAGAAAACAAACCAACATCACATGTACACGAACAAACAAAATCACTGCAGAGAGATTCTTTGTTATTTGCGAAAAGTGCAAGAACCTACACAAGGATGCTGCTACATGCCGCAGCGAAGTTAGCAGAGAAATAGGTTAATTTTCAGTTCACAAATTACAAAGTAATACACAATCGAATGCTACTCTTTTGCTTGTTTTTCTGTGTCTATGTCTCGATATTCATTTTTGGTGGCATGAAATGAAAAATGAAATAGCGTATGGCTTTTAGTGCCGGGAGTGCCCGAGGACATGTTCGGCTCGCCAGGTGCAGGGCTTTTGATTTGACTCCCTTAGGCGACCTGCGCGTCGTGATGAGGATCAAATGATGATGAAGATAACACATACATTCAGCCCCCGTGCCAGTGAAATTTACCAATGATGGTTGAAATTCCCGACCCTGCCGGGATTCGAACCCGGGACCCCTGTGACCAAACGCCGGCACGCTAGCCATTTGGCCACGGATAAGCACCCTTGAGTACAGTTGCACTGGTCTTCTATCGCCGAATGATTTTCTTTTACAAGTTGCTTTACCCAATTGTAAAGTCAGACCCCTTTATATTGGCCAATCCTCTAAGCTGAACTGATAGCGAGAGAATCAAAGTTATCAAACGTAAAAGGGTAATTATACTTAATAATTATGTCTTTATATACGTCGGTGGTTTCTTTATCCTGTACAATTAACCAGCTTTGAATATATCGTTGGTATGTGTTGGTGTCTGGAATTGGGAACTATCGAGCGTCCGGGAATAGGAACAAGTTTGTTCATCATTCAAATTTCGCGCTATGATCACACGTACCCACCCACACATTGCCTGGTTAAACCTTTCATCTTCAATACTACAGATTCTCTTACTCTCAGGTTGTACATTTTCTCAATTTAATTGAAAAGATAGATCAGAATAAATATATAGTCCAGGAAAAGTATAGGAGGCGCATCTTGCCGAGTTTCTTTTGATATTGTCTGGAGCAGGAACTGCGCGAGTCCAACCATTTACTACTGTCTCACTCTACAGCAAGAGGGTGTTGTCATCTAGTTAACTGTTTCGAAAACACACGTGGTGCTTTTTTCAAATGTAAAATGTAAACCACCTGGATGTTACGAGTGTCCGGAAATAGGAGCTGTCCGGGCATTGCCCCATCTAACCTATATGCATTTCTTAATATACACTACTTTATACTATAAACACCAATTCCCCCACTCCACCAGCAGAAACATACCGCCAACCCGCCACAGTGACTATTGCATGTTTAACAGGTGGGCGAAGGTTGTTTTTCTTAAGCCTTTCATTAGGTCTATGTGCCGTACCATCATCTGCCCATCCAAACCCAGGAACATTGAATTTACCTTCATCTGCGATGATGTTTATGTTGATATTCATATTGCAGTACACTACGAAATCTTACGTTAAAATACAGAACAAGATCAATATGGTCAAGGACAACAGTTTTACAGCGAGTTGTATGTTGAGTTTACAATATAATATCCAATTTTCGAGGGTTCTTAGGAAATAGATTCAACAGATCTGTTGGTTTTACAATTTTGTCTTTGAATGTTTGTTTAGTTTATTGTTTGTCAGTTTCAGTTATTTTCGTTTTGTAAAATTTCTATGGGGGAGAGGGCGGGAGTTATAACCCCTAGCAGCTCCCCCTTGGCTACGCCCCTGCAATTCAACCTAAGTCATTTTTATATATTCGTATTAGGGTATATCACTAACGGTAATCTTTGGAATATTCACAATTTCTACTATCTCTGTGTACTTCCGATCATTTGCATGAAGAAATATGCAAAGCTGTCTTTGTTCGAAAGTTCGTCTTTTTACAATTTGCTTTACCTCGCATCGACGCAGATAGGTCTTATGGCGACGATGAAGTAAAATAGAAACTGCATCCAAGCTGATAGGTAACATGATGTAGCGTAATGTAACTAATTGTAAGTCATTGCTTATACAACCTCTCATATGCAACGGGAAAGTTCTATATAAATAAAAGATGATGATGTAACTTGATCCTAGTGACAGTGAGCCAGATATACCACTTGACGACTTAAATATTTTTGTGACGTTAAAATTAAGCACCAACCACAGATTATAACTCATAAAATTAACAAAGTACTGATCCAACCGCCACCAAATAGAACAATGTTCAACTTCAATACAGTTACTGAAACTGAAGTGAAGCGAAGCGAAGTGTGAACTGCTTCCGGTCAAATCAGATGCCACTGGAGTGTATGATTACCCATCATCATCAGTATTGAACGTATTTTAGATATTATTTGCCCAGTAGTTACTGACATATATAATTTCTGCCTAAGTTCTGAAACCTGTCGAAGGATTATGGAAAGATGCCATAATAAATCCGGTAGCAAGAAAGTCCCCATCTGTTTCCTTATTGATTCAATTTATTACCCATAATCTTACAGAGTTGCCTCGTTATAGATTAAAACTTCCAACAATGCACACAAACCACGCCCTATAAAAAGAAATGTGCTTACCCTAGTCTTGTTCTACTGCGCTTACGCTTGCCTGGGTGTCATCTCCCTCTACACCTCCACCGCGGTTCTCCAGCGACTTGGAAAGGCAACTCCTTCCTTCTCCCTGGTTGCCGGACAATTGCGATCACGGACATTTGCAGTCACTGAGATAAACTTGTGCCCACTCACGGAAATTCCCCAGTTATCACAGGACATTTGCGGTAACTACAGCAGTGGGTGGGCCTCATTAGCTTAATCTCGGGGTATCCCCGCTAACCTGCCTGAGCACCTGCTCGCTCCTTGCCGATCGACATTTTTCTCTAGCGGGCATTATTTAGACATTGATACCTTCAGCCACAAACACCATACTATACCGAAACTCCCTGGTGTGAGTACTGTATTTACTGTTGTGTGGTGTAATGGAGTTGATAGTTACGAATTAGGGAAATCGTTGTGCACTTTACAAAGGTTATATGTACAGAAAGTATAGGGAGAGTCAACCTGTATCACCACCTGGGTGTGTCTGAAGAAGAACATGTGTAAAGGACGGCTGAGGACAAGAGGCGAAGAAATATTTCATACCGTCGTTCATCAGTGTGGACCACCTGAATAAGCGGCCTTTACAGTGGAAAAGCAGGTTCAAGAGGCAAAGAAGAATGCAAGAGAAGAAGCGACTCCACCATCACAGATTTAAGTGCAGGAGTTGGGTGATCCGCGTTAACAGGGGCAACGTGCCAGTTCAAGAAACTTTAAAAAGAACAATACGTCGGCAACGAAATCATGCACGCGGACTTCAAGTAGAGCCAAAAACAAGTTCTCAGATAATTCTTAATGAAGAGGCGTTAGGGATGAATAATGGCAGCCCGTTTCTTTTAGCTGACGACGGCATAGGAGAAAGAATTATAATTTTAGTGCCGAAATAGGTAGAGAAAGTCTTGGGCATTGTGCACAATTTTTTATGGATGGCACGTTCAACAGTTGCAGCAAACATTTCGCCCAGATATACACCATTCACGCAGACCTTGGAGGCCGCAGTGATTAAAGCAACGTTTATCCAGTCGTCTTTGCGTTCCTGCCTAACAAAAAGAAAGAGACATATTCATTTCTTCCACCTTACCTTGGAAGCGATTCCGCAATGGAATCCTAAGTAAATCACTACTGACTTCGAAGCAGCTACGACATCAGCCCTACGAGAAGTATTTCCGTCAGCAGAGTTAAGTGGCTGTTTTTTTCACATGAAGCAATGTCTGTGAAGAAAAGTAAAGGAACTTTTTTTTTTTACAATTTGCTTTACGTCGCACCGACACAGATAGGTCTTTATATCGTGGTAGCCACGGGACCTTTCCGTGATGGTTGCGATTACTGTTTTGTGAGAAAGTAGAACGGTGCCACCATTCTCCCTTAAAACTAACCAGAATAAAAGCCGAATAGATCCGACTCTCTTCTAGAGAAAAAGGAGGGAAAGGCAACGAAGGACGTAAAAATGTAAGACTGCCTGGGCTTGGCAAACATCGTACCGTGGGGGTCGGAAGAGAACAAAAGTTGACCAAGAGTGACCGGATAGGAAATAGAATATATTTATCATCTACAGAACTGTATGTTACAAAAAATGACATGACTTGTTCTTCTCCTTCAGACACACCTAGGTGACGATTATGTTAACTTTCCCTATACTTTCTGTACATATAACCATTTGCCTTATTACACTAGTGTCCAAAAGTTAAGTATAATCACTAAACGAGGCCATACCGCCTGACATGAATGTCAGATGGACTGCTGAACAAACGTAAGCTGAATCACACACCATATGTCACACAACTTGTCCAAAAACAGTGTCAGAAAGGTTCTGATAGCTAAGGTACACCTTTGACAACAATTAACAAAACATGGCAATGACTTCCACAACAAAATATGTTGTTAATAGGGTGTATGGTTAACCCTAACGGCCGTACATGCTTCGCAGCGACTTGGCATGTCCTCTATCAGATGGTCCAAGAGCTCTTGTGGCAGTCGATCCCATTTCTACGAAAGGGCAATGCGAAGATCTTGGAGGGTCCTTGGTGGAGGCTGACGGGATGCAATTCGCCTCCCCAATTCATCCCAGGCATGTTCTATAGGATTCAGATCCGCAGACCTCGCTGGCCAGTCCATGCGATGAATGTCTTCCCCAGCCAGAAATTCATCCACCAGAGCAGCGCGATGCGGTCGGACATTATCGTCCATTAAGAGGAAGTCTGAACCAACCGCACCTCTGAAGAGTCGAACATCTGGCTTAAGCACATCATCCCTGTATCTCCGAGCGTTAACAGTGTTCCTCGGACCACCTATGAAGATGTGCAGGTCCGTACGGCCATTCAACATGATGCCACCCCACACCATGACGCCATCACCACCATACTGGTCCCGTTCCACTATGTTCCTGTGGTTGTACCGGCTACCCGGTTCTCTCCAGATTAATGTGCGACGTGAATCGTTCTGCAAACTGAAGCGGGATTCATCTGTGAAGAGCACATGCCTCCATTCATAGTCCAGTTCCGATGTTGACTGCTCCACAGTCAACGGGCCCGTCTCTGTGCTGGAGTGAGCGGGACGCACACCGCTGGACGTCGGGCAAACAGCCCTGTTGTTCTGAGCCTCCGGTACACAGTTTGCCGGGAAACGGCAACTCCTGAGACGGCTGTAACCCCTGAGACGATTGTCTTGCAGGTGCACTCCGATATCGTCCGGCGGTTAAGGCCAGATATCGGTCCTGCTGTGGGGTGGTTACACTTGGTCGACCTGGTACTGGCCTACGACAACCATCTCCTGTGTCTCGCAATCGTCTCCAAAGCCTGGAAATGACACTTTGTGGCACATTCAAGGATACGGCGACTTCGGTCTGTCTGGCCTGCTTCCAGGCGACCGAGTACTCTACCCTGCAGAACGATGTCCAAATGGCGTCGTTGTGCCATTATGTTGTCACGTTCACCACGAGGCTACACTCAGCACACTGTAACAGGGCAAACACGACTGAGGGAATATGGGGCGCAGGCACTGGCTTTGTTTACCTTGCGGTTACACCGCTAGTCAAAGCAGGGAACACTCCTTTCCTATACAGGGCGAACACATAAGGTTGGTAGGTGCATATGTCGTGCGATTTGCGGTCTATTTCCTGTTGATGCTTAACTTTTGGACACTAGTGTAGTAACTGTCAAATCCATTACAGCACACAGCAGTAAATACACCAGGAAGTTTCGATATATAATTGTGTTTGTGTCTGGAGGGATCAGCCTCTAAATAACGTCCGCGAGAGCAAAATGTTGATCAGCAAGGAGCGAGCAGGAGCTCAGGCAGGATAGCGGGATACCGCGAGATTAAGTTAATGAGGCCCACCCCCTGCTGCAGTGACCGTAAATGTCTTGCGACAACTGGGAAATTTCTGTGAGTGGGCACAATTTTATCTCAGTGACCGCAAATGCCGGTGATTTTGTGATGACCGCAAATGCCTTCCCCTCAATCACCATGGAGGACCAGTAGCTGAAAAGGGGAACCTCTACGGGTACTTCCGCGAGATTCCATCTGGACATACGGATAGCCACTATGAACCTGATACTGTAGCTCGTCCTCCCCCTAATCATATCTGGATCAGACACCAACGCACGCGTACCTGCTCGAAAAACCTGGAGCTAGGGTCATCGATCGACACTGTGCTGAGCTGGTGTGTCCTTTATCTATTACAACATTTACTTGCCTTACAGCCTAAATATATACAACTTTCTCACTATATAAAAATGCTTATATTACTACTCATCTTCCATTCCTTCATCAAATAACACCTAACTCTATGATAATTCCCTTCCTGGGCAAACAAGGATAAGTCACACTCGTTCAGGGATTTCATTTTCACTTCTTGTGTTTTCTTACACACTTTCAGCAGATGGAAATCTCTCACCTCGCCACACATGTCTTATTGACTAATCCTTTCGTCCAACCCTTATTCATATAAATCCCCATCAGCCACCATATCAGACCCCAACTTGTTTTCCTATTTACATTTTCTATCTTGAAACTTATTTTTTACCTTACTCTACTAAATATCGAGAGGGACGATTTACTCCTGCATTTTACATCTGCTTCTTGCATATATATATCCCTTACCCTTCTTTCCATCATCTTCCAATACAGACATTTTCTGCTGACACAATCCCTCCCCCAATACTCCCCCAGCCTCATCCACTCAAGCATGCTTTTCCACTTGTCCACCCAGTACATTCCATACTTACTTGAAATCTGGTGTTGATATGCAGTCCGCAGGAGCCTACCCCCTCTCCTTTCTTCAATCCTATCCAAAGTTTACAACTGTCTTTAATATGTCTACCATAATACATTCATTGCACATTAATCTTACACCTGCATTTGAAGTACACTATGGGAGTCCGATTACAATCTTGCTATACTTACTCAATAATTGATTCAATGACCCGCACTCTTTCTTCACACCCCAAATTTCTCCTCCTTACAATGCTCTACTTTTAACCACTGACTGAAAAACATTTTCTGAATCTTAAATACTATATTCGGGAACTTACCTTCTAAACCCTTAATTACTGAGAGCGCGGCTAGTCCTTTCCATTTGGCTTGCTTTATTTGCTCTACCTACGTCCCATTACTGCTCAATTTTAAATCCAGGTACTCTTAGATTTTCAGTTATCTCAATTTTCTCCCCCTTATCATCGATTGCTCCTTGGATATTCTATTCCCATCGTTCTTACCGACCATCACCTTCGTGTTACCATTGTTAATTCTTACAGATCATCTTCTCGCGAACGATACTACCTCGCTGATGCCTTTATTTAAGCCTCCAGTTGTCGCGCCAAACAGATAACACCATCCGCAAAAATCCATCCCGGAATTTACTGCTGACTTAACACCGGCCAGGCCCACTTGTCCCCTCCATGTCCTTTTAACACGTCATTTACAAATAACAGCAATGAAATGGGTGATAAATATGCATCCTTCTTTCAACCCCATCCTCAACACTGATGTAACAGTACACTTGGTAAGACATCGCTTCGTTTTATGCATCTTGTACGACACCCCTAACCTCCCTAAGTCTCTCAAATAACGCTCCCCTGCTCACAGTATCGAATGCCTTCTCAAAATCCTTGCTGCTATAAACACATTCCCTCTTTTTCTATTAATATATTTGTCTATTACTGTCTTCACTATCATTTCATTATCCATGGTCCACCTTCCTTTCCTAAAACCATTTTGGTATAATGAGGGAATTTCGTACCCTCTGCCCAGTCTCTTCGCCTATTTACTAGAATTCCAGTATATACCTTGCATAACGAGTATAACAATGTTATGCCCTTATAATTACTAGCATTGTTTTTGTGAACGGGACACATTATTCCTTTTTGCCATTCCTTCGGAAATTTACTCGACTCAAAAACATTATTGCAAAACTTCGTCAACCAATCCAATGCTGGCTTATTTATCATCACCTCTTTCCAGAAAACATCTGGAATCCTATTTACCCCCTCCCCTCCAGCTTTCCCTGATTTGGATTTCCCTAGCACTCCCACTATCTCGTCTTGCATAATCTCTTTATCTAAGATAGGAATATAAATATTACCTCCACCCCAAATCCTCCGATCCCATCCTTCCTTCTCCCCAATTCCCCTTCCCCCTAACAGTCCTTTAAAACATTCCACCCACCTCTCATGCTTTATTCTCGGCTTAAAAACTCCTCCTTATTTTGTTAATCCTTTCCCACACCTTGTCTCCCGTCTTCCCTCTGTACTTTCTATTTATCGCTTCCATCTGTTCCTTTTGCCATTCTTTCTTCCTATCTCCTAATATGTTTTTATATTGCTTTCTTAGGGCCTGTACTACGACTGTCAGGTAAACAGCCAGATACGTAGGCTGCAGTTTTGCAAACTTTAAGTTAAATATTTTCTTGCGTACTACCAACGGATTTTAACGACGGTATTGTAATGCGAAAGATGCAGTAACATTTTTATTGGGTTGGTAATAAGGTTACTGAAAGTATAGTGAAATTTAGCGCGGTGGTATATGTGTTCCCTAGTGTTTTCGTTTGTTTAGCTCTATTCCTTTTGAAATTGTATTGCTAGAATCCAGTATCAGACTCATATTAAGCTATAATGTGAAAGTTCAGGACAAAAACAGAATTAGGACTGAAATATACACAAACGAAGAAATGTTAAAATTAATTAACTGTATAACGAAACTGAAACTATTCACTGAAAATGTAACCTGGACGCATAAGTTATGATTCAGGTTATATATCTTTTTTTTGTCTAGTACTCTTTACGAGGATGCGCGTTACGGCGAAAGTAAAGTTTATATTCGTGATTAATGCCACTGATCCAGCGTAGGATCATTAATTTTATTATTAATCAATTCAATTTATTGTTTGCTCATTGAATAAGTAGTTAGTTTCTTTCTTTTCAATACAATGTGAGAATAGTAACTGGCAAGCATTTATCTCACTTTAGCGTAAATACTTTTGTAGCAAGTTGTTATGAAGTAAAAGAAATGTAACCTCCTTGACATCCTCATTCGACGGACGAATCGCCATGAACAACGTCGTATACCTTTACTCCGTATGTGCGTCGCGGATAGATATGGAATAGAACCCACGCTTTTGACACGCATTTTAATGATTAGGAAATGTGTACTATCACCTCTAGTACCCTACCGACTATCATTTAAAAGGTAAAAAAATGTTAGACTATTGGGACTCGAACCCACGAAAAACTGCATATCAGCAAACGATGCTGCCCTAACAACCACGGTTAACCATGAAGCTTGCTGTTAACTGCTTGTGTGCTACTGATGTAGTCAGTAGCAACAACTTGCTAGCTTGGGAAATCTTTAAGAATTCTGTGATAGCTGGATAGGAAGCATGATATACCTTATAAATATATAAACATATTACATTGTAACAACTTAATTTCGCATAGCATCATGCAGATGTATATTCATCTTGATGTGTAACCATCTTGATTCTTTACAGTAGCGTCCCCGATAAGAGCGAAGTCCCAGATAAGAGCGTTAACAGCCTCTCCAACTTCGGCATAGCTATACTCGAGAATATTTTCCCAGATTGCACGTAAACGAAAGTCGTAGTACGCGTTTTCAACCGAACTTCCAGATAAATGTCCAAACTGCCAAATAAATTGATACCGCACTTTTATCTGGCTGTCGTAGTACAGGCCCTTAGCTTGTACAAATCCTCCCTTTTATCCTCCCGCCCTACTTTCGTGAATAGTTTTAGGGCTCTTTCCACTTCTATCCCTCCCCGTGACCCGTTTTACTCTCTTTTCCTCTTTTCTCACATGCTATAGTTTTGATAGGTTTTTCTATTAATTCTGCAGCGAAATCCCAATTGTTCTCCGCTACAGAGACATCGATACCTTTCATACGATTTGAAATTCCTCTTTCTTAACCAAAGTATTCGGCTTCTCCTTGAGCCCTTCAGACCATTTATATTTCGCCAATCTCGTACACCTTTCTAATTCTCCCCCACCACCTATCTCCTCTTTCTCATCACTATTTACAATAATATATGCCGGGGAGTGAGAAGATTCCGCCCAGCCCACTACTTCAATCTTGGAATTTGCTCCAATATATCCCCCGAACAGATCAGATAAATGACATTCTCTTCTTGTTCAGTGATGTACGTTAACCTACCCATTCCGTCACCTCTCCACCACCCATTTAAAATATACAAATTCTCTGCCGCGCATAATTCCAGCAATTTAATCCCGTGTGAATTATTTTCTTTACCTTCACATCTTCTTATACCTCTCATTACTTCCATCCCCTCTCTGTTGTATACTGGAATTGACCCCCCCAATCCTAGCATTCCAGTCTCCCATCAGAATGACACTGTCTTCCATGTACTTCTCCCTTAACGCACTTATTTCCATAATTAACTCTTCAAAGAAATCGCTGCTAGCATACCCTGACCTTTTACGAGTGGTTACACAGAAAGCCGTATATAATATTTGTCTCTTTCCCCTTCTTCTGAGCATAATCCACGTCGTATCTTCCATCTCATTCGGTATACCTTAAATTAGCTCGTTTATCTCTTTCCATATTAAGAGTGCTGACCCCCTGGATTCCTGCCCTTTGACCCCGTTTTCTTTTCACTCTGTCTTTTACCTCAAATCCCTTCCCTGCCGGCTCTCTCCGCTGGTAACCACGTCTCCAAGACAGCCACAATATTATAACTGTTAACTACCACTTCTACTTTACCACTACCTAGTTTGCCTAAAACCCCTCCAATATTAACCAAACCTACCTTCCACACTAGTTATCTGCCCCCAACCCCCTCAGTTTCCTTTCTCTTATCCGCCTTATTCTTACTGCCTTCTGAAGGGTTAGTCCTCTTACCCCTAGCCAACCTTAGCCCCTCTGTATTCTCCTTCATCCCAATAATTTTAACACTCTTTTCACCCTCACTTAGCCCATTCGTCTCCGGTGAATTATTTTTCTTAGACCACAAGTCTTTCAGACTCACACTGCTTCTCCGAACCAAATCTTCTCGTCTTCTTACTTCTCCTTCCTCTCCTCTTCTTGCGCGCGTCCCCTCCTCACTTGCCACCATTCCCGTAACTCCCTCTTCAGTTTGCTTGCTTACTTACTTACTTCCTCCCTCCTCCATATTCTTCAATTTGGATCTCAAATTTTCCAACTCATCTGAACTGCTCCCTACCCCGTACTTGATTTCCCTCATCACTTCTTTAATATACTGTTTCAGGTCTTGTATTTCTTTTGATTGTTCATGAATACCGTCCCTTATATTCTCCGCCTGACATGCCTCCCTCACCACCTCTTTAATTACCACCAATTCTTCCCATCCTATAGCTCCCGCTGGTCCAGGTCCCGGGTTCAGCTTCACTCCACCTATTATTAACAGTGCCACCACAACCGTTGTCACCAGCAGAACTCCAAGAATCTCCGTTTTGTCTCCATTTATCTTCTTCTCCCTCCTAATTATACTTTTCACTCTACCATTCCAACCTCCTATCGCCGCTCGAAACTGCTGGAGCGTGTTCCCCATGCTTCCACACACTCCTCAGCTCAACCGCTCTTCTCGCTGACTTGAACAAGACAGATTCCTTATTAGACTATCGACCGGTCTGTATCCTACTTCCATCTCTCTCCAAACACTTCGAACGGACAATCCATCGGCAACTAACCGAGTATTTTAACGAATATTCCCTGTTTGACCCTTCACAGCCAGGCTTTAAAAAGGGAAACAGCACAACCACCGTTCTACTGAAGTTTACAGATGACATTAGATACGCAATGAGTGAACAGCAGGTCTCATTACTTACTCTTCTGATTTTAGTAGTGCATTTGACAAGGTAAATATACATATATTGCTGGCCAAATTAAAATCCCTTCATCTGAATCAGACTGCATTACAACTCTTTAGCTCTTAACTCCCCAACCGCAGAAAACGAGTGGTTATAAAGAATAAGACTTCTCAATGAGCAATGAAACACACAGGAGCACCACAAGGCTCTATACTTGGACCATTGCCTATTATTCTGTACATAAACGACATAGTATCTCGATTGAAATATTGTTATTACTGTACCTTATACAGGGTGTATCCGTGACGATGTTTCAAACTTTCGGGGATGATGGAGGACAGCAAATGGATCAATCTGAGACAAGGAACCGTAGTCTAGAAACGCTCGAGTGAAAAGTTATTAATATTCAAGTTGTTTAACGTCCGCCCGTTCTTAACAGACGCTGCGGTGTCGGAATTTGGTCCCGCAGTAGTTTCTTAACGTGCCGGAAGCCAACGACATGGGTTGTCACTTATAAACACCCTTAAAAGCCACCGACCTCAGTAGGGTTTGAACCCGTTAACTTGGGATTAGTAGAACAACGCCGTATCCATTACACCACTGCAGCCGGCAGGCAAAAGTTAAAGCAAAAATCGGTCTGATAATCCGACTGTACTGTACACTACATGTGCTAAGAGTACAATAGGGGAGACTATCCCGACGTACAGAAGAGGCTAAGATAATAACTCAACGACTCCAGTGCAGCTGGCGTACTGTGTACTGACGTGATCGGTGTACGGTGTCTGTACTGTAGACTTCAGTTTGTGTTTATGGGTTGAAGTGGTACGTTGATCAGCCGTAACCAAGTGGAGTTGTACCCGGTTACGGAACTTACAGATATGGTGCTCGTGTATGGGCAAGCAAATGGAAGCAGCAGAGAAGCCGAATGGTTGTACAGGACCAAATATCCACATAGGAGACATACAGCTCACACCATGTTTCCACGACTGTTACAACGATTAAGTGAAACAGGGCAATTGGTACAACAGTGCAATTTTTGAGGACTCCCGACTTAGAAGATTGAGTGCTTTCTCGCGTGGATGAGGCGCCTGGTATCAGCACTCGAGCAGTTGCACGTGAAATGAATGTTTCGCATATGACTAGAGATGGTCGATACATCACAGCCTGTTACTTTGTCACTGACATTTTTCTGTCACCGATATATCAGATACGCTGCCACGGAAGTATCTGTGACAAAATATCGTTTAAGTTGTGTACTTGGATCACGCTCACAAGGCTATGTTATCTGCTGTAGCTTAATGTCTATATCCGTCTTTCATTTACCAGTTACCTACGGCGATATTGAAGGTGTTAAATCATATATTTTATCATAGTGTATTGATGAGCACAGTAGAGAGAATACCTGTCTAGCAACCCTTTATGTCAAAAACTAGCTCATGTTTCATACGTATGTCCTCAGTCACTTTGAGCAGAGCTGTTGCTGTGCTGTGTGCCTTCTTGAACTTAGATTGCAATGGGTCTAAGAGACAATGTTCGTTTAAGTATTCCAACACCTGCTCATGATGCAGACGGTCGACGGGTGCTTTGGAAATTGCAAGGTAAAATAGAAATTAGTCTGTAGTCGGGTTTCTTGGGCACAGGGGTAACATTGGATTGTTTTCATAGTGAAGGAAAGGTTCCGTTTTTAAGGTAGTAGTTAAAAATGTGGGTAATGACTGGTAAAACAGCACAAATAATGTTGTGTAAGAAAGTTATGAGGATATCATCCACTCCTCTGGCTTTTGATTTGATCCAATATAATACTTTTTTAAACTTTATTAGTAGTAATTGGGAGGAAATGTAAAATGTTGTTGGTCAGGTAAAGTGTTAATTACAGAGTTCAGTATTGAGTTTTTGGAATTTAGTACATTAGGTGGTGTTCTTTCTTCAGTAAAAAGATAATAATGTAACTTACCGAGGGGTATGTCCGGCACATGAGGTGTGTTGCTGAGGCTTTCCTATGCCTAAAGAACGAAGCATGTTCCAAGCACTCCAAGAATTCATATTTGCAGCTATGTTTCGCAAGTAAGTAAATTTGCGGTTTCTAACGAGCTGTTTAATTCGATTTCCAAGGACCCGATAATTTTCGAAGTCACTTTGGTCACGAGTTCGTTTAAAGCTTCGATAAAATGCATCGCTGTGGGCCATCGTGTTTTTACTTTCATTATTTAACCAAGGACATGATGGGAGAGTAACTTTTAACTGTCGTTTAGGGGCGTGTTTATCATACAGAGTGATTACAAGGGAGTTAAACTTGTCTACATTCGCGTCTATATCGTCCAATAGGAATATGTCATTCCAGGGTAGATTGTAAGCGCCGTGTCTTAAGTCATGTCTTTTGTGTTTCTGGAAATAATATACAGTCACTCCCATAAATATTCGGCGACTGATGAAATCCGGGGCAAAGTGATGACAATAACGTAACCATGGGCAGAATGTGAAACCAAATGTGTCCAACTAATGGAACTACATGTGGTTGCTTATGCAGAAGAGGAATCACGGAGCATTGATGTACAGTATGCTGTAAAAGAAAGGACATTGCGCACATGGTGAAATGACACGCCTCAAATATATTCGGTCACCCGGAAAGACCGGGATTGTCGCTTTGATCGTTGACGGTGACAGGGCACGTAGCGTTGTTAAACGTTCAGTTCAGCCGTGCGGTGCCGCAAGACACGTCGTGCCGAAGTGACCTGCTGCAGTGTTGCGGACTGGTATCAAATGGGGTGCAAAAGACAACACACTACCACGTTTGAAGAATGCCAGCTCGTGATATTCCATCGTGCTCGAGGTAAATCCCCTAGAAAGTTACCACGGATGTCTAAAATAAGCAGAACCGCAGTTGGAGATACACTAAGACGATTCGAAAATGAAGACAGAATTGATTCAATTTCCCAGACAGGCAGACCAAGAAGGCGGACAGAACGAGAGGAGCGGTTTGTGCTTCGGAATGTGAAACGAAATCCGAAAATTAGTGCCCCGAAACAGGCAGCAGCTGTTTTAGAAGAGTGTTGAAAGAATGCAGGTACTGAAACCGCTCGAAGAGCACTGCGAAGTAATGAGTTTTTTGAGAGAAGAGCTACGAGGAAACCATACATTAGTGCGGTAAATACAAAGAAACGGCTAGAATTCGCAAAAACCTACGTAAGCAAACCCAGTGCTTGGTGGGAGGATGTGTTATTTGTTGATGAGTCGAAGTTCAACGTCTTCGGGTCCGATGGAAAGCAATTGGTGTGGCAGAAACGTCACGAGGAACTGGAAACAAACCATTTACAAGCAGCTGTAAAATATGGTGGAAGAAGTGCAACGGTGTGGGGATGTGTTGCATCAAACGGGGTTTGTGCACTCACTTTCACTGAACATACTTTGACAAAAGAGGGCTATTTGGCTATCCTCAAAAACAATTTGCGACAATATGCGGAACAACTTGGCATACAGCATAGTTTCAAGTTCTACCAAGATCCCCAAGCACAAGTCGTAACTTTTCAGGGAATGGTTGCTGTACAACTGCCCGAAGGTTTTGGAGACTCCACCCAAATCACCCGACCTGAACCCCATCGAGAATGTGTGGAGTCGAATGAAGGCAGCTCTGCAATTGTGGCCGCCAAGTTCTCTCACAGAATTGAAGAGGAGACTGCTACAAGAAAGGGCGGCATTAAGCCCTGATCATATCAAGAAAGTTGTCGCCAGTATGCCAAATCGACTGGAAGAGGTCACAAAACATCAAGGTGGACCTACGAAGTACCGAATGTGTAACAGGGTTGTCAATTATGCCAGTTTATTTTGCATTTTGAATAGTGGCCGAATATTTTTGAGGCGGCACTGGAATTATTGCTTTTATTTAATATACGACAGATGGCGTACAAATGACTGTCAGAGGAGTTTGACTTACATCACAATGTTTGTAGAACGTGTTATGATGTTTTCGTACATGTTACGTTGTATTATACGTTATCATTATAGTGTAAAAATAGCTACCCAATAAAAGTATGCCAAAAATCACAGTGACCTGTATTTAGGCTTATATTTTGGCATTCGGAGGGAGTAAGATAGGTAGATAACGTCATGAGTGGATATAGCTGGAACTAGAATCTGGCCATGAGCTATAACTTCGTTTGGATTATTTGTTGCAATGTGGTCACTGAGCGTGTGTGTTGCGTAGTTATCTTTATAAGAGTGATTTACAACTCTAGACAAAGTTTGGTCATGCCACAGCAAGAAAACCTGTCAATAAGTTTAGTTTCGTATGTTACAGTAAGTAGGTTAGTGTTAGTCTCCTATGGCAATAATATGCTCGTAACTAGGCAGTAGGTCAAGTGAACTAAATTAGAATTCAGTCATATTTGTTACCGTACTAGCAGCTACCCGCGGATTCGCTCGCGTCGATTTCGTAATTTGATAAAAGTAATCGTTCCTCAGTACTGTACTAAGTCATTATTTGAAAATCCCTAAAGTATAAAACTTCACCGAAAAATTGAGTTTCATTTACCCCAGAAACTCTTTGTAAACCACGTTTGTGGTTTTGTCTTTTGGGGCTAAGATTACCATGCGACAAAGATCCGTGCACTTGAAAAACAAACTTCTTTCGAGTCAAAATCATAAAACAAAACAAAAAACATGTTTATTTTTGAAGGAGATTGCAAATACCTATTTCCACGTCTGTAACATCTTCAGTTTTTGAGACATAAGTATCCCCATACAAAGAATTCAACCCCTTTATCAGTCCTTCCGCACGCCCACCTAAGTGGATTCTCCGAAAACAAAAACATATATGTTTCTTTTTTTCTTTTTGAAGGAGATTCCCAATACCAATTTTCACGTCTTTAACATTTTCAGTTATTAAGATATAAGCATCTTCATAAAAATAATTAAACATTTTTCACTTCTTTTCAACCCCGTTACGTGCCTTTTCTGAAGAAAAAAAAACATGTTCCTGTATTTTTAAAATAATTTCCAAATACCAAGCTTCATGTCTGTAACATGTTCAGTTTTGACATATGCCGTAGATATGCCGGTGCCGGGCTGAGTGGCTCAGACGGTTAAGGCGCTGGTCTTCTGACTCCAACTTGGCAGGTTCGATCCTGGCTCAGTCCGGTGGTATTTGAAGGTGCTCAAATACGTCAGCCTCGTGTCGGTAGATTTACTGGCACGTAAAAGAACTCCTGCGGGACTAAATTCCGGCACCTCGGCGTCTCCGAAAACCGTAAAACAGTAGTTAGTGGAACGTAAAACAAATAACATTATTATTATAGATATGCCGGTACCCTTTTTCAATAGTTTTCAACCCCTTAAGTGCATTTTCCGAAAACAAAAATATACGTGTTTCTTTTTAAACGAGATTCCAAATACCAGTTTTCACGTCTGTAACATCTTCAACTTTTGAGATATCAGTATCCTAATAAAAAGAATTCAACTCCCTATTCAGTCCTTTTTACTCCCCCCCCCCCTCCCCAAGTGTTTATTTCCGAAAACAAAACACATGTTCTTTTTTTAGATTAAAAATACCATTTCACGTCTGTGAAATGTTAGGTTTTTGAGGTATACTGTAGATATGCTCATTTTAAAAATTCACCTCCCTTACCAGTTCCCCTTACGTGGATTTTCCGAAAACAAATTATCCTAGTTCATTTACTTTTACAGGAGATTCCAAATACCATTTCTCACGTCTGTAAGATGATACGTTTCTGAGATATATTGTAGATATAGTCTCTTTAAAAATTTACACCCTTTTGTCACTCCTGTTCAACCCCATCGTCCCCCTCACCGCTGATTGGGTTTTCCAATACAAAAAATACGTGTTTCTTAACTTTTAAAGGAGATTCCAAATAACAATTTTCATGTCTGTAACATCTTCAGTTTTTGAGATATAAGCACACTCATAAGAGGTATTCAACCCGTTTATCCCTTCTTTCACCCTCTTAATGGTATTTTCCGAAAAAATACGTATTTCTTTATTTTTAAAGGAGATTCCAAATACCATTTTTTACGTCTGTGTACTTTTATATTTTTGAGATAAAAATGTAGTCATTTAAACAATTCACCCTCTTAGCGGAGGAATATCAAAAAATCTTCCCTTTGTGAGTACCTACACTCTAATATAATTGTATCCCCAAAATTTCGTTTCCTTATGTCCAGTAGTTTTGGCTCGGCGACGATGAATCAATCAGTCAATCAATCAATCAATCAATCAATCAATCAATCAAGTCAGTCAGTAAGTCAGTCAGTCAGTCAGTCAGTCAGTCAGTATACGTTATTTCATACATGTAGATTTTGGCCAGCTTGTATACAACAACTATAAGGAGTTTCTGTTGATTAATGACGACTTCAACAAACATGAATTCTGGCCCTCGCTGTGCATTATTAGATGATGCACGTATCACCCGGCTTTTCAAGTCGTTTCCGCAGTGCATGGCCACCGAACCTCCTATTCTGCTATCTGATTTATCGTGCTGTAAGAGGGAATACCGGTCACTTTGTATCATACCTGAGGGTATGCTTCATGTAAGCCAGCTTTCGGTAATGCCAAGAATGTATGTATGTTTAGTCCTCAGCCCGAAGGCTGGTTGGATCCTCAACAGCTCCGCCATCAGCTGTCATAGATGGCCTAGGCATCACTGAAGAGGCGTACTAGGGAAATGAGGAGTGAGGTAGTTTCCCGTTGCTTTCCTCACCGAGCCAGAAGTTGCTATTACATATCAGTCTGCCAAGCCCACCGAAATGCATGCACCAACCGATCCTATGAGCAATATTTTCACACCATTCATAGCAGGGACTGGCTGCAGAAGGAATGGGATTACTAGCATCACTCATAGCCTACCTCAGTCACTTTCATTTTGTCAAAGCCAAGGATAAAGCTGAGACAGATCAATGAAAGTAACAAAATTGCTCTAGCCCATACCAGAAGACATAGCGCACTGTAAACACTAGGTCCCGCCAGCAAAGGCGAATATGGATATTATTTTCCATCATTATGGCTTGAATTTCATCGAAATGCGCTACCACAGAGAGAGGGTTGACATGGCAGCACTGTAAACAGTTGGTAGAGGAAGATAATGCCTGTTTTTAGAAGAATGTCCTTGGTGAGAGGTGAGAAGGAGGATGTTACCAAGGTCAGTATCAGGTACAGAGCTCTGGATCAGCTGTATAACGGAATTTTAACGAAATAGTATTAACAGAAATAAATACAACTTACCTCAACCTCCTGATAAACGCTTTCACTGACTGCCGCTAACACACACGTAATTTACATACAGAAACAGAATAACAAACAAATACAATATCGAGCTGTATTGTTTCATATGAATTGTCAATGTTACCCCGCAGGTTTTCATGCCGTCTAATTCCGCGGCAGTGGTGATGGATGTTTTCGTCGCATTAGGAAGGTGGATCACGATGCTTCCGACTTGGGTCCAAACGCGGGATGGCACTAAGTGATCCCTCGCCATGTCTAATATAGTCTTAGGGCTTTTGGTGAGGGGCTCGGTAATGCGTACATTTGTGCCCTTCAGGAGCCGCTTCGCCTTCCACACGCGGTCACGTTCCTGGTAGAGGGTAAATTTAACAATTATAGGGCGGCTGCCAGTAGTTACCACTTCAGCTGCTGAGCGCTGAGGCCGCCCAATCGTATGGCACCAGTCGAAGCTCTCCATGGTAATGTCCACGTTCAACTTCCTTTGGACAGTTTCCCCGGGGTTGGCAGAGCTGGTTAATAACTGAAGGCGAGCCTCAAAGTCCTCCCATCGTTGCTTCAAAAGCATGAATAAGCTTATTCACCTTCTGGACGGACACAGATGTTGATATTTATGTCCAAACTCGAACCACAGTTGTACAAGTACACTTGGCACACACTTGCAGGTTAAAAATGCTACCAGTTACGCGACTTCAACGAGATATAGACAGAGCACTCCTACGAGAACGTTACAGTAGTTTTAGTAAGAATGGAAAGGAGAGAGCGTTCAAGTCACTGCTAAGACTCCAATTAAAAGTATGGTTCAAGTATGTGGGACGCTTACCAGGATTACTTGACTCGAGAACTGAAAAAGATCATAAGCAAAGCAGTATGATTTGTTCTGGGCGATTTCTGACAAAATAGCAGTGTTATGTAAATGTTGCGAACATTGAACTGGGAAGACGTGGGAGAAAGACGACCTGCTGGAGGCCCGTCTTCACCAACGCGAGTGAAAGCTTTTATCTTGGTTTAAAGCTAAGAAAACCTAGATAACAGTTATTTGTATTCACCAACAACATTGTCTCGGATAGTGGGTAATATCGCAGTTTAAAATGTCACCAGAGAAAGGTTGGCTCGTAAAATAAAATGTCAGCTCGTAGAAGACTGGAATGCTTAACTGAAAGAAAAAATCACGGCGACGAGAAATATGACCAAGATTATGCAATAAAACGTCGTAAGTGGATGAAAACAACGCCCTACATTCTTTTAGGACTAGCCCCAGTGGCTCAAGCGGAAGCGAGCCGGCCTCTCACCGCTAGGTTCCGTGGTTCAAATCCTGGTCACTCCATGTGAGATTTGTGATGGACAAAGCGGAGGCGGGACAGGTTTTTCTCCGGGTACTCAGGTTTTCCCTGTCATAATTCATTCCAGCAACACTCTCCAATATCATTTCATTTCATCAGTCATGCATTAATCATTGCCCCAGAGGAATGCAACAGGCTTCGGCAGCGGGCACAATTCCTATCCTCGCCGCTAGATGGGGACTTCATTAATTCCATTCCTGACCCGGTCATTGACTGGAAACAGGTTGTGGGTTTTCATTCTTTTAGAACTACGATGACACTGATTTTGAAACACATTTTTAGTTATCCATATCTTCGATACTGTCAATGTTCTCTATGATCGAACATAACCTGGAATTCCCAACACATAGGTAGGCCTGAGGTGAATTCTCGATTAATGCTGATATCTTCTACAGTAAGCAAATGGGTACAATTTTTTAAAGAAAGAAATAAGGAATATTGCCTTCTTTTTTCGTGAAATATAATTTGTTGTTCTCTGTCGGCCTGAGTGGCTCAGACGGTTGAGGCGTTGGCCTTCTGACCCCAACTTTGCAGGTTCGATCCTGGTTCAGTTCGGTTGTATTTGCATGTGTTAAAATACGTCAGCCTCGTGTCGGTAGATTTACTGGCACGTAAAAGAACTCCGGGGGGGACTAAATTCCTCTTAGTCTCCGAAAACCGTTAAAGTAGTTAGTGGGACGTAAAGCCAAACACATTATTATTATTATATTATTATTATTATGATTATGATTATTATTATTATTATTATTATTATTATTATTATTATTATTATTATTTGTTCTCTCATTATTCTCTATATGTTAATGCTTTCTACCACCAAATTCAGTAAAAAAAAATCCTTCTCCTGGAACGTCATATTAGGCTTCTTTTATCGTTTCTGACCAATAGCGGGCATAATTTATGATAAATTATTTGCAAACACCGAATGCAATTAAAAACTTGTTCAATTTCGATAAAAGTGGCAGCACGCAGTAATGTGTTTTTCATGCATCAGAATGAAAAATATAATGTTCAAATTCAGATTGACAAGAGAACGAAGGCCCGTATTCACCAACGTCGGTTACTTTTGCTGTTATCTTAGATTTCTAAACCTCGGATAATGACATTATATCGGATAACACTCACTTCTGTATTCACCACAGAATTTATTATTCGTCGCCATAAGATCTATCTGCGTCGGTGCGACGTAAAGCAACTAGCAAATATATATATATCTCAGTTTACTAAAGCTAAGTCTTCGTTCCAATCTAAATTTGAACCTTTAATTGTTCATTACTACGTGCTGCCACCACTATCGAAATGTAAACAAGTTTTTAAATCCATTCGGGGTTTACAAATACTTTATCATAAATTATGTCCGCTATTGTCCAGAAACTAACAAGGAAGCCTAATATGACTTTCCAACAGAAGGAGTTGTTATTGAATTTAGTGGCAGAAAGCATTAACATCATATAAAGTGAAGTCGGTCCGTTTTCTATTTGTTTGAAATCGCTAATCTCAGGAAGTACTGAACGGATATTATTCAAGTTGTCACCAATACACAGTGTCTATCAAGGAACATTTATGAGTATAATTAATACAGATACCTTGTACATTAGCTGAGCTGCAGCGGTTTATGTTAAGCAAGCAAGTTGTATAGTTTAGTATTTGACTGTTGGGGCAGCCTGTAAGCCGAGATCGCATCATTATTTTTGTATCTTGCGGTGATTGGTCACGCTGAGAAATAATGTAGATTGAAAAAGTCGTTGGTTTTGTTTCCTTTGCAATTTTATCACGCTTCAACGACGTCCTAAGATAAGATACAACATGGCAAATGCTAAGAGACTACGCCTTCTACGCAATAATGAAAGCTACGATGAAAGGGAAGACCGGTTAGAGACTGAAAGGGCAAACCACCCTTTGCAAAGGAATAGGAAAACTTCCCTGGAACGAAACGGTATTCGTCTCAAGATCGTGTGAGATTTACGTCCCAAAGAGATACAGAAACGTCTTTGATATACAACAGCGTATGTTTCGAGATCGTACCAGACATGCACAACATTATCGTAATATGGTTAGAACACGTAATTCTAATAATCTATGGTTAAAATGTTCAGCAATGAATCGCGACTCTATCATAGATTTTTTAAAATATCCAAAGTTTCCACAGGTGCTATGACTATTGTCTGACGAGCCCTTTCTACCCATCGAGGACGTTTTGTTGCATAATCTTGATCATATTCAACGTCGCTGAGATTTTCTCTTTCATTTAAATACTAGGGCTGCAAATAAAGTGCTGTGAACATAGTCCAGAAGATACTCGCAGGAGATCGGGCAAGCGCAAATAGAATATGGAGCGTTCAGGTGGCGCTGTTGTCGATGCACAGTATGCATTTGACGGGCATCCAGTAGGGGGTGTTGTTGCTGTGTGGCATTTAAGTGAAGAGTGTCGATTTGACCGTTCTACAGCTTGTTTTCAAACGGTGGTCAGTGTTAGTGGATTAAAATCAAGGCTGCCGTGGCCAAAAAAATTAATCAGAATGCTATCGAAGGTTACGTAAAGCCTGTGGCGAGGATGCATTCCCGTATAGGACGCTTCCACGATGCGTCAAGGCGATTCGTGCGGGTCGGAAAGAGACTGCGGATTTGCATTGCACAGGTCGGCCGTCCGTTCCTCAAGATCAGATTAACATCGCGAGTGGTCTCGTTTCCGTAGAACATCGATGGAATGTCCGGAAATTATCCATACAGGTTGGTATATCATCAAACGGTGTGGTGGCACATACTGACGAAATGTCTTAACGTGAGGAAAACTGCGCCCCGTTTGGGTTCCACATCAACTGACCGACATACAGAAATGGCGCCGGTATGCACTGGCTGCCATCCACCTGGACAGATACCGCAACAAAGGAAAGACATTTCTGCAGCGTATTGTCGCCATCGTGAGCACGAGTCTACGAACCTGAATTAAAGATTGAATCGAATGAAAGGGGTCACCCAGGTTCGTCACTCCACAGAAATTTCGTTAGGAGCCCAGTCGGGTATGCTGATTGTGGCATACCAGTACGACGGTGTTATTCTTAGGCATGCTGTGCCTCAGGGACAAACCGTCAACAGTGACTACCATTGCCGATATCTGGAGCAACATCTGCGTCCAGCTATGTGGAGCAAATGTCCACGTTTATTGCGAGACGATCACCCTATCGTGTTGCATGACAACGCACGTTGTCATATCCCAAACAATGTCAAGCTCCTAGTGCAACGGTGGCATTGGGAGGTCGTGCGAACACCCTTCTTACTAACCGAACATGAGTCCTTGTAAATTCGGCCTGTTTCCGAAGTTGAAGGAAATCATCCGAGAACAGAGATTTCCTGACGTGACAGCTGTTCTCCGCGCAGTAGGGCGCTCCGTCACTGTCATCAGAGAACGCCTTGCCAACGGTCCCCAACGGCTTCCCGACATTTGGCAAAAGGCAATAGACTTTGCGGGGGACTACACTGAAGGAATGTATTGCAATTGTACGTGTTAGTTCATTAAATATTGCGTTCTATCAACATGGCCACTACTTTATTTACAGCCCTCGTATGTCAAACGTCTACGAGCTGCCATCCTGAAAGGCTGTTATCTTAGATTTTCTGCTTCACTGGCCAAAATTTCTCCGGTGAAATTTTAAACCGAGGTAATTCCCGTTATCCGAGATAATATTATTGGTGAATAGAAATGTAAATGTTATCTCGGTTTCCTCAGCTTTACACCAAGATAAAAGCTTTCACTCGCGTTGGTGTATACGAGCCTTAGGATGTATATTCTCCCAAGGTGGTAGTATAGCAAGTCAGAATGAATCAAGGTACAGCAAAGGTAATGTAGTAAGCTCGTAGTTGCGATCCACAGTATTCTGTAAGAAAGAAGTCTTCACCCGGATGAAGCTATCTTTACACCAGTCTGTTTTCAGACCAACTTCGCTTCATGGGATTGAAACCACAAACAGGTCGGAACAATGACAGGAGTGAACTCATGTCAGAATGAGGAGGTAAAGTCTAAGCTAGGTAGGAGCTCGATTGATGAAGCTGTACGCATAAACTGGCTTCGAGATTGGCCTTACACCTAGAATTTCATGTTTCACATCCTGGAGTGGCTTCGAGATCAGCCTTACACCTACAATTTCATGTTTCACACCCTTAACTTTTTCATAGCTTACACATTCCTTTTCTTTTCACGAGTATCATTGGCGTAGCCCCCCTAAAATATTTCCTGAAACCAGAGCGAGGATCAGCCGTTGTTTTACGTACGATACGAACAATTTAAAAACTTAAGTTGACGTAGCAACAAAGAATCTACTAGCAAGGCTCAATAGGGCCATACATAATTCTCCATATTTGTACTGCTTGAATGAAAGGAAACCACTTAGGATTGTGATGCGCGGGGATATTTCTCTGTAGAGGCCTCAGTATTGGGAATGTAATCGTGTGTTGACAAATGTCAAGACATGAAGAAAGCGGCAATTAGCAAGGGATTACTCAGCAGGGGGCCGGAACATGACCACCGAGATAACGGGAGCCACGTCCAGAAACAGTTGCAAGCTTACAACATCGTGTCAGCTTATGCATATCGGTTCCAGGAAACAACATTGTCCTAGGGATCCTCGGCTTGTACCGAGGTTGAGAGATGTGCTGTGTTTAAGTTGCAGCGTTGGGAAGACTGTGACAGGATTGTGAGCTGCACGTTAATTCCTCATTTTGTGCCATATAAGTAATTTTTTTTTTTTTTTTGAAGAGGGACCGTTTTGTCACTGAGAAGCCAACACTATGTGCATCCTCAGTAAGTTACGAAAAAGTTTTTTTTTAATTCTTACAGTAGCAAGACAATCGCGGATGCGTGCCTAAGTTCGATAGGTAGGCCTATATATTTTGTCAAATGCCCGGGGACTGAATGGAACCTCAAATGGCACCATCAAAAGTGCGCGTAACTATTTTGTAATTGGCGGGCGTGATAAATCAATTCCAATGGTTCTATCTTATCATCAGGACGGCCCAGGCTTGAATCGCAGTCGATGCATGAAATATTTTCAAAATGGGAAGTCACGTTCTATTGATACGGATTCTACTTAAAACACTAGACCCCGTCCCTTACCTTTCCTTATACTTTTGAGCCAGAACCGCATCATTTATGGTGGTGTATTTTGAGTATCCAACCATTCTTAGGACTTTCCTAGTATCTTAAATGGTGAGTGGATGCAGTGGCGTACCCACAAAATAATAAGTCCAGGCCAGTAGTGTGGATAAAACTTTTCTTTGGAAGGGGTTGTGAAAAGATTTTTTAATTTTTATTTAGAATTTGCTTTACATCGCACTGTAGGTCTTATGGCGACGATGGGAAATGAAAGGGCTGAGAGTGGGAAGAAGCGGCCGTGGCCTTAATTAAGGTACAGCCCCGGCATTTGCCTGGTGTGAAAAAAAAGTGGTTTCCCATTTTCACACCAGGCAAATGTCGGGGCTGTGCCATAATTAAGGCCACGGCCGCTTGCTTCCAACTCCTAGGCCTTTTCTATCCCATCGTCGCCATAAGACCTATCTGTGTCAGTGCGACGTAAAGCAAATAGCAAAAAAAAAAAAAAAAAAAAAACAACCGAGAAAACACATAAAATCATCTTTAAGGCTGCCGACAGTGAGGTTTTGAACCCACTATGTCCTGGATGCAAGCACACAGCTGTGCGCCCCTAACCGCACGGCCAACTCGCCCGGTGGATATGAAAAGAAAGCCGGTCCTACCGAGTGCGGTGACGGATCTTCAGTAGATATTGTTAGTTTTGATTGTTACCATGTACAATCATAGCTTCTGTACTCTTAACATAAACAGGCTGCATTATTGAAACTCTTCGTAAAATTGACAATTTCGTTCTTCGTTCGTGAGGTAGTAGAATTTTCATTTAATTTGTCTTCTTAAAAAAAGGAACCACTTTGGTACTACACCCCGTGAATTCTTAAAAAAAGGAACCACTTTGGTACTACACCTCGTGAAGGTGACTACATTCCAGGTCGTAGATATTTCGATTACGGGAGACTCAAGGCCAACTCTATTGCACCCAAAAACAAGGCTGTATCCTCCCCATCCCATGCCTTTCTTAACTCTGTCAGTGCCAGGAATCGAATGCAGGATGCCTTAAGTCAAATTCTAAAATAAGGAGACCTAAAAGTAACTAGCTGGCCCCACGGTGTAGGGGTAGTGTGCCTGCCTCTTACCGGAGGCCCCGGGTTCGATTCCCGGCCAGGTCAGAGACCTTTACCTGGATCTGGGGGCTGGTTCGAGGTACACTCAGCCCACGTGTTTATAACTGAGAAGCTATCTGACGGTGAGATGGCGACTCCTGTCTAGAAAGCCAGGAATAACGGCGGAGAGGATTCGGCGTGCTCACCACACGCCATCTCGTAATCTGCAGGCCTCCGGGCTGAACAGCCGTCGCTTGGTAGGCGATGGCCCTTCGGGGCTGTTACGCCATGGAGTTTGGTTTGCAAAAGTGAACAGAGAAGGAAGCGACACCCCTGCAAGTCTCTTTAGCTTCCAGCTAGTTCTTCTGTCCGGCCTCGTGCATTTAGGACAGTAAGAAAACGTACGCCTTAATAAATGCTCCTCATAAACCTTTGTAAAAATACTAACTGCATCTATTTATAACAATAATCACAAACGCCTCCTTTTCATGTGGCTCAGTTGGTTGAGTCGCTGTCCTTCTGATTTCGCAGGTTCAAATCCCGGCTTGGGTCGGTGGCCCTTAAAACGGTGTTGAAATGGCAACAGCTCAGTATCGTTTGTTTCTGGCACGTTAGTAAAAATTATACATACGAATATTAGCGTCACAAAACTCTAACATTATACTACTATATTCTGTATCCCAGGCTTGCGAGGAAAGTAATTAACAATTTACTTTACGTCGCACCGACACAGATAGGTCTTATGGCGACGGTGGGATAGGAAAGGCTTAGGAGTGGGAAGGAAGCGGCCGTGGCCTTAATTAAGGAACAGCCCCAGCATTTGCTTGGTGTGAAAATGGGAAACCACGGGAAAATATTTTCAGGGCTGCCGACAGTGGGGTTCGAATCCACTATCTCCCGGATGCAAGCTCACAGCTGCGTGGCCCTAACCGCGAGGGAAACTAATATGACAAGGTAAACCTTACATAGTATATGTTGTGACGTGTATTTTTCTTTACCAACTAACAAAATATTTATACCCATACGCTTTACATTATATATTTATTTGTTTGTTTTTTTATTATTTATTAGTGCCTTCAGTACAGTGGCGGAAGTTAAAGCTACACGCCCTCTCGTACACTTAACCACATGCTAATCAGAATCTTAAAAAAATACTGAGATTCTTAAAATAGTTAAAACTACATAAATCAATAGAATTGAAAATAAATTAAAAAAATACTAACTAAATTAATATTAGAACTAATTAATATTAAAAACTCTTAAAAAGGACTAATCCTCAGGAACGCACACATTCATACTTCAACCATTCAGTCAGCTGTCCTCAGCAGGTAGTCTCGGCAGGTGACCTCAAATCGTGATCAAAAACGCTAGTTTCTCTGACCTGAACTGGCAGGGAATTTCATAATCTGGCGACAGTCACCACAAATGATCTATTAATTTTATTTGTGCGGTGCAGTGAAATAGAAAGAATGAATCTAGAACGTGTATTTAAGTTGTGAAATGATGATAAGAAGGTGAATTTAGAAAAAAATATACATTGGCTGCCTTTCAGCTACCACTCTGATCACCATCGTTAAAGTGTGTAGCTGCCGGCGTTTATCAGACATCAGCCACGAGACAGCCTGATAGTATGGGGTGATATGAACATCGTACCCGATATTGTAAATAAATCGCAGGCAGGAATTCAGTGCTCGTTGGAGTTTAAGTGTTTCTTCTCTCGTCATGTCAACTAAAACGTCACAATAATCAAGAATAGGGAGAATGAGTGTCTGTATTAGTTTGGCCTGTAGCTCAAGTGGAAATACATCCTTCTGCCGTTTAAGAGGGTGAAGAACCCCAAAACTCTTTTTACGTATTTCTTTCGTGTGATCAGACCAATCAACTGTTTCATTCATCATTACGCCGGGATTTTTAACCGTTTTACTGTAGGGAATAATGTTAGCATTCAGTAGGATAGGCGGGATTGCGACATTGTTTGAGCAACTCAGTAATTTTCGTGATCCAATTATAATTGTCTGAGATTTTTTGCAGTATAGGATAAGAGAGCTTCGTTGTGCATATACACCGAGTCGTCGGAGGTCCCTGTTAATATCTTGTCTTGCAGTGTCGATATATTTGAAGATCGTCAGCACAGAGGTCATGTGTGTTATTTCCTGTCACAAATGGTATGTCACTGATATAAATACAGAAAATTAGGGGCCGTAGAATACTGCCCTGTGGGGGAACACTAAGTTTCATTTTCCATTTAGAGGCCTGTTGACGGTTACTCAAATAAGATCTGAAAACCTTACGCGCAGCCAGGTCGAAATTTAGCAGTTCCATTTTCTTTATCATAGTCAGAATTACTATAGTGTCAAAGGCGCTACTGAAGTCAAGAATGATAAGTATAGTGAGCAGTCGTTTGTCCATAGCATTTCTAATGTCTTCATTAACCTTCAAAAGTGCTGTCGCGGTACTGTGACCCTTCTCAAATCCAGAATGCAAAGGGTCCAAAAGGGCATTTTTATTTAGGTATTCCAGAAGTTCCTCGTATAATTGTAGGCTCTTTCAACACTCTTCTACATGAATTTCTAATTACAATTATCAGTTTACTGAGATTACCGGGCTTATATCATTCTTTGCTTATCATCGTAATAATCCTATAGCCATTCTCATCCTCATTTATCATATATTGTTCCTAGTTATTCAAAAATTTCCTTCTCACCGCTATGGTTTCCTTACATGATTTCAACATGTGAAATTCTTCTCTGTTTTCACCACAGAGAAGGCACCTTGTTTGCATCTTTCACCCTAATCCATCCCGTTCTTGTAAATTCCCATGAACCACCATATCAAACCCCGAATTTCTCTTCTATTTACACTCACAATATTTATGTTCATATCCTGCCTTATCCTATTCAACTCTGAGAGGGTCGCCTTGCTTCTACACTCGGATACCAACCACTGTCTTTGAATATCTCTGAGTCGTCTAATGATTACTTTATTCGTTGATCTTTCCAACCTCTCCCAATAACTTCCATATCCCAACCTATCTAATATACTTCTGATTTTTGTTAACCAATACTCTCCCTGGATATTATCTCTCTGATGTTGATATGCGATCTGCAGAAGCTCGCCACCCTCTCTTCCTTTCAGTCTCAACATATATTTCAGAATTCTCTTAAGAATATCTACTTGGATATTTCTTCACATATTAATCTTACTCCACAATTTGCTGTACAATTTGGTAACCCGATTACAATGTTACAGAACTTACTTATAACCTGATTCAGCATCTCTCACTCTTTCTTTACACCCCATAGCTCAGCTCCATATAGCATTCGATTTTTTTACTACGGCTTGCAGGACATTTTCTCTGAATCTTATAGTATATATTTGGGAATTTATTTTCAAGAATTCTAATTACTGATAATGCTGCAAGACCTTTCTATTTAGCTTGTTTTATTTGATGGACCCACTTACCGTTATTTGCTATATATATTCCCAGGTACTCTAATTTATTTGTGACCTCCACTTGACATCCATCTATCGTCCATTGTTCATTCTTCGCTCGTTTACAGCCTTTCTTACAGATCAGAACTTTCGTCTTGGAAATGTTAATTTTTAATGACCACTTTTTAGCAAACTCTGTCACAGCATTAATGCTCTTTTGCATGCCTCCGGCCGTTAACGTCATCAGCAGGACATCGTCCGCGAAAATTAGGCCTGGTATTTCTTGATTTACTAAAACTGGGCTCATCCAATTATCACCTCCATGCCCATTTAATATGTCATTTATAAATAACAAAAATAAAATAGGAGATAGCTTACATCCTTGTTTCAAACGCAATCAAGATTCTATTTGACCACATGCTACCCCATCACCTACCCTTATACTGCATTGCACCCTTCGATAAACCGCCTCCAATGCTTGTACCATCTTACTAGATACCCCTAATAGACGTAATTTCGCGAACAATGCGCCCCTGCTGACTGTGTCAAAAGCCTTTTCAAAATCTATAGCCGATATATATAATTTTCCTGCTTTCGGTTTTATATACTTATCTATTATTGTTTTTACAATCATGATGTTATCTATTGTTCTTCTGCGTTTCCTGAAACCACTTTGATATTTCGAGAGGATGGAGACTTCTTTCGCCCATTTCATCAGTCTATTTGCCAGAATTCCTGTATATAATTTACTTAGGGAGCCCAATAGTGTTTTACCTCTGTAGTTATTTGGATTACTTCTCTCCCCACGCTTCTTGTAGATTGGACAGGTTTTACTGCTTCTTTCCAAAATTCATTAGTTAAACCACTGAAGCCCCCCCCCCCGTTTTCCTACATTTGACCTTTCTAATCATTTCTAAAACCTCACATTCTGATATTTCTTCATCTAAGCAGGGGATACAAATCTCTAAACCCCTCGAGATATCCATACATAATAAGCCTTCTATATTAACAAAACCAATTTTCAATGCTAGTTATTTCACTTTCCTGTTATCAGAGACACTACCTGTTTTACTACGTGTGTTTATTGTTTTATCAATTTGTACTACACTCCCATGCGGAGAACTATAAATTTCCCCTAGCTTCTTTCCTTTCCGTTTATTACCTTTTCCATCTGATAGAACTCCCTTCTTAGCCCATAAGTATTTCAAGCTCTGTCCCTGCTTCTTTTTCCTTTTACCCTCTGTCCTGCAGCTGCTTTTTTCAGCTACCGGAGTAGTACACGAGCTATTACCCGATTCCTCATCAGGTGTTAAACATTTACTTACAGGTCGTCTCTCCGTACTAGTGGCAACGCCCTCACTCTCAGTAGGTGTCAGCAACCTTGACGACACGAGCTCTGCTCCTGTTTCCTGCACGTCGTCATTCTTTCTTCCGTGTTGCGCCGGTACCGCACTTCCTCCTCACGTCAAGGCTTCCAGCTGGGATGGCGTGTAGTTCTTTCTCCAACCATCGCCTGTGACGAATAGTCTCTTGCCTCTAATAAACACTGTAAGGCCCTCCCTTCTTGCTCTCCCCATGTGAAATCGTAGGATTCTCATCTCCTTCCTTTCTTCAATTCCCAGGTCTCTCTGGATCCAAACTTCCGTCCCTTTTAAATTCCTGGCATTCCGAAGAATTTGGTGGGTTTTCATTCCAGATATCAATTGTACTTTAATCGGCCTGTTCCCTTGGGTCCTTATTTTCTGCACGTCGTCCACATCGGATTCCGTGCAATTTACTTTCATTCCTAGCGTGAACACTTCTAACACAGCATCTAGTAATGCCAGTTTGTCCTCTCTTCTCTTCTCCTTAATCCCATGTATGACCAGATATCTGCTACGTTGGGCAAACACTGATCTCCGGACCTGCATCTCCAGCTCCCGTGAGCGCTGCTCCAACACCAGTCGGTGTTCCTTAGCATTTTTCATTTCTTCCGGGTATTTATCCAGAGATTCTTTTATACTTTCCATATCACCCCGAAGGCTATCTTTCATATCCTGAATATCTTCATTCTGTGCCATAATGAGCTCCCTCGTGTCTGTTTGGCTGTCCTCTTTTATCACCTCCTTGATCTTAGCTATATCTTCCCAATTCAGTGGCCCAGGGTTGCTTTCCACTCCTCCAATTACTAATAACGCAGCAATCACTAACGCTGCCAGCACGATTTCAGAGTATTTTATATCACATTTTAAACCACATACCTGATATTTTATTCGATTGTTCCATCGGCCGATGACCGCTCGGTAGAGTTCTATGCTTATTCCCATTATGCTTACGCCACAACACTCAGCACTCCGCACACACGTCTGCTTCGTTTACAGGGCTCCAATCGACTGTTCCTCGTATACTAAACGTTCAAAGTCTTTAGAAAGCGCAGAGAGTATGGACATAGGACGAGAGTCAGAGGGTGGTTGTGGGTCTAAACTCTTAGGTACCGATATAATATTGGCTGTTTTCCAGACAGTAGGGAAAGTTCCGTTTAGTAAACAGTAGTTCAGTATGTGCGTCAGTATAGGGAAGATAGCACCCACAATGGTATGTATAAAAGTAATAGGACTATCATCTACACCTGTAGTCTTTGATTTAATTGAGTACAAAGCCTTTTAACCTGATTTTCTGTGACACTGTGAAATGTGAATGGTTGATTGGCTGGAGGAGAGGGCGGTGAAAAGGTGCAGGTAATTTGGGTAGGTTGAATATCTATTCTACAAAAGTAATCGTTCAGTTCCTCAAGTGGAATGTCAGGAGTTGTCTGTCTCTGTTGATGTTTTCCTATTCCCAGAATTCTACGTTGGTCCCATGCACGATTAGAATTTAAGTTGTTAGCTAAATTCCGGAAGTAGATACATTTTTATTTCTGATCAACTGCTTTGTGCGATTTCTTAAGATGCGGTTAGATTCGAAGTCTGTGCCATCTAGGGTTTGTTTATAATGTCGAAATAACGAGTCACGGTGGGCCATTATTCTCTTGCCTTCATCATCAAGCCATGGGCAAGAAGGATGAGAAACATGTATTCGACACGCGCGCGCGCGCGCGCGCGCGCGTGTGTGTATCTTTGCCGCATTACTTGTATAAAATGTCACTTCTTTATTGCTTATCACATGACCATTATTATAATAACATTACCGTATTTAGTCTAAACCGGAATATTGCATCCTTACTCAAACTGTTTATTTTTGCATGAAATGCTGCAGTTATGTTGGGATAGGAGTAACAGAGGTAGCCGGAGGGGAGGGGAGAGGGGTTGTCGTCCAAGGAGTCCAGACACCCCAGGAGTTTTAACGAATGTACTTTTAGTAAGCATTTTTATATATAATGTATATTAATATTAGCTTCCTGAGTCCGACTCATTGGCTGAATGATCAATGGTGAGGCCTTCGGTTCAGAGGGTCCCGGGTTCGATTCCCGGCTGGGTCGGGGATTTTAAACGCGTCTGATTAATTCTTCTGGCTGGAGACTGGGTGTTTGTCCCAACATTTTCATATTCAGACAACATACTACAGTACCAACCACCAAAGAAACACACAACACTGATTGCATCCCTCTATATAGGGTTGGCGTCGGGAAGGACATCCGGCCGTAAAACAGGGCCAAATCCACATGTGCGACACAGTTCGCACCCGCGACCCGACACATGTGGGAAAATCGGGGGGGGGGAGAAGAAGAAGAAGATTACTATTAGCCTCCGGAATCCGCACGAATCCATCACTCTTACTTGGATCTAAGGACACTCATTTCCTTTTTAGGTATTCAACACCACCTAAACGATGGAAGTTTGGACACATATCAAAATAAAATTCTGGATGAATGCACTTCCCCCCCCCCCCCTGAAATCCTGGCTACGCTACCGACCAGTATGAATACTCCCCTGCCTCTACGATTAACACAGAAGATGTGAGAAAATTCCCGCACCCGTATCATCACTTCTCAGCCATATTTCAACTCCTTTTAGAATGTCTGGTAAATATTTATCGATTAAATTACTTAATTCTATTTCTTTATTTAGAATTCTTGTACAGTTTCACACAAACAACTGTATATCATCCTTACTTGGCTTTCAGCTGACCATGCTCTTATCACTGCTCCCAAGTTCACCCCGTTTCCGCGAATGTATCTCCCTATAATTCTTTACCCGATAACTTATACGTACCGTTGCGGTTAAAGTGAAGGCCCCATCTCCTACCCATCCAGTAGGATCTACAAATGTTATTTCCAATTTCCCCCACATACCCACCCCATAGACTCATTTAAATCCTCGATCACCTCCAATTACTATCCCCCTTACACACTATCCGACTGATAATCTCCGCTCCCTTAAACTTGTCCCACATTGTCATAAACGGATCCCATGTGTCCCCAAGTGAATTAGTACACATTCCTGCTTGCCTTACGTCGTTGATGCCAATATAGAAAATTACCACCTTCTCCTTCCCTTGTACTTTCCTCAACATCTGCCTTCACTTATTTCCTGGAAAACATACTACCCTGGTTCCCTTTCCTCCACACACTTTCCCACATGCCTAACTACGGAGTCACGCATGACCGGAGACTCAACCCCACCGAGCTCCTCTCATGGTCTCCCTAACTTTCCTGAGGGCTGCAGAACCTATTTCCTCCTCCCTTATCCCCTCCTCGCAAAACTGTACCACCTCCCTCTTCTCAACCTCTACTGTAAGTTCCGCTTTCATACTGTTCCCTTTCCTCACCCCTCCAGCGTAACACTTCCCTTTGCTGATCTACCCTCAGCGATTCATTCTAATTTTTTACCGAAACCTCTCCTGAACTCATTCCCTGATGGGAAATCCTAGTCTTAATTTTCCGTCCCCTTAAAAGATTAGCCCACCAGTCTTCTACAACCTCTCCCCTTCCTTTCCTTGCCTCTTGCCTAGCTACTATATCATGTACATTGAATGAGGGAGACCAGCCTTCATTCCTGTCCAATATTAAAAACCTATCTCCCTCAAACTCACTATCCGCTTTTTTATATGCATTTAATTAGAAAAATATCCTATCGCCGAATATTATTTATTGCCCATTCTACAAATTACCATGTTTTGTCCTAGCCTTTATATTTTGGGACAAGAGTGCATCAATATTGCCACTACTTTATTTACAACCCTCGTATAATTTACCACCTCTTCTCTTCAAGTGTTTATCCATTATTGTTTTAATGATAAACATATTATCTAAAGTTTTCATTCCTTTCCTGTATCCGGACAGGTGCACCAAGAGTACAAAGTAACCCTCGACCCATGTTACGTCAAATGCATACTCCTTAATGCACGCTCCACCTGGCTTTCTCAGTCATTCTTTTATCTTCTCGGAAACAAATGAAATAATAAAATGTCAACTGAAATAAAATAATGTACTCTGCGAATATATTATTACGTGACAGTACGGTGGTAGCCCCTTTCGGTACTTCCTGGAAGGGGCTAGTGTCAGACGATTGGGGATCTCCCAGCCGGTCTGTGGGGAGGGACCAACTTTTCCGTGTATTGTTCTCGTCGGCTGGCTTACCTGCGAGTTTCTGTTAGATGCAACGAGAATATTCCGTCTCTAGCCACGTCACGAATATTCCGGTACATGTCACCCGAGCTATAAAAAGGGAGGCTAGACGCGGACAGTTAGTCCGTGTTGAACTCCATGGTGAAGTCAGTGTTGGTCTTGGGGCCAGTGTTGGACTCCATGGAGTCAATGCAAGACTCAAGTGTGTTAGGGTTTTTTTTTTTTGGCTCGACTGACGGCGACAGAGGTGTTGGCTAGACTCCCAGTCTCCCACCGAGGTCTGAACAAGGAGTTCGGAGTTGTGGTTGTTGCGTAGGAGAGACGAGTGAGCGGCTGGACTGAGCACGGCGTAGGAGACAGAAGACTGTGTACTGTGTTGACTGGCATGAACTACAGAACATTATACATAAATAATTATTTGTGTGCACGTATATGGACTGAGGATCGCCGCGAGTCAACGAGGGAAGCAGCTATCGTGGATGTAATTACAACTGCGTTAATAATAGTTTTGAGAGTACTGCCCTGCTGTTTAGCACAGTCGAACGGTTGCTGTTTATTTGCTCACTGTGTTTGACTGTGTGAATTACTAGACTGTCTCTAGAGTCGAACCAAGGAAAGCTATCGCGTGTTGTGTACCCGGTAGCACTGTGTTCAAACCCAGCGGTGTGCACGCAGCTGCTGTACGGGGTGACTGGACATGGAGAAGCACAAGTGAAAGGTCTGTCAAATACGATTAGGGCTTCCTTCAGGTAAAGATTGTCCGGCTGGAGTCCTGCTGTGAGAGACTTGTAAACAGACAGCAATTAGTGAGTGTGGCCGTTCATGGTTGAATAGAATTGTGTGTGCACGCATTTATTGGGCCATCCTGAAATAGAGTAATAAAACAGACACTATTTTATTCGTAACAGGATATATCAGAGGAAAGATGTAAAGAATATTACACAAGGATTTCATGACAATAAAGCAAGCAAGATACTAAGGGCCGTCTTCTCCAAATGAGTTTAAACTAGGTTTATTTTAATCTGGTGATGATGCTTGTTGTTTAAAGGGGCCTAACATCGAGGTCATCGGCCCCTAATGGTACGAAATGAGACGAAATGGAATGACAAATTAAAAGTCTAAAATTCTCCACTGACCAGAATTCAAAACGCGAGGACGAAGAATGAATGGATGGATATGAATTTAAAACAATCAGTGGATGCGACCCGCAATGCCTTACATTCACAGAAACTGACTAAAACAATAGGATTACTGACCAAGGGACTGCTGCTATAGCATAACACTGAATCGATGATGCTTGCAGTCTAAAGGGGGTACAAAATCCAAGTTATCGGCCCTTCATAACGGTACTTATCGCTAGGAAAGTAGAACAATGGTATGTGTCATGTCGCGGTACTAATCAAAAGTAGCAGAGACTCGCGGTATTCCACACATTAAGGTACTACTCACAGGTTATGAAATTCGACATATAATACAGACCTATGGTTTTTCTCACATTGGGGCGCCATTTACAGGCAACGCAAACCTATGGCGTCCATCACATAAGAGTACTAACCACAGGGACCTGCACTATCCCGTGGTGTTCCTCATACAGTGGGTACTAATCATAGGCAAGGCAGAATCATGGTAGCTATCATCCCATGGTCCTGCTCATATGGTGGCACTAATCACAGGTACTGCAAAAGCCGACCGCACGGTGCTCCTCTGTGCTAGTAATCACAAACCTATATGGTACCTAATACAGTGGTACTACGCGCAAGTAAAAGCGACCCATGGTGTTCTCCGCGTGGTGGTACTGATCACAAGTAGTTTCATGGTTCCAAGACAATCATCCCTTGGTCGCCCCTTTTAGTCGCCTCTTACGACAGGCAGATGATACCGTGGGTGTATTCTTCGTCTGCGTCCCCCACCCACAGGGGGTTGTCTGTGTGGTCCACGAGAGGTATTTTATTTCCCTCAATTCCGCCGGCAAGCCGGTTAGGACCCCCCTATCCGCCACCTGGGATGCACCATGTGGGAGTATAACCTCTTCCCCTGCTACGCCAGCATAGTAGGTTCGTGGTATTTTAATCTAGTTTAAGTCTAAGTTTAAACTAACATTCATTTTTCCCACATTGGTTTAAACTTTGAACCAAGTCTGAACTTGGTTTAAAGTTAAACCTTCTATATTATAGGTTTAAACTGCTGTTTATATTCAGCCTTCTTGACATTTTATTAACGTATGTGATTTTCCTAGTAGAAGGGTTAGTTTTGACTACCAGTACTGCAGTACTTAAGTAGAAAACGTACTAAAATTACAACGTCGTATTAGCATTAGAAAAATGGAAGAATTGATTGAAGTCTTTGATTAAATAGGAAATAATTCTGATGTGCACGTGAGGTTAAGAAACCACATTCCAACAAAGGGTTACAATCTTGGAAAATCGGATGTAAGGGAGTTTTTTTTTTTTTGACGGATTTATAATCCATAAGCGAACAACAAGGGATTGTCTGTATCAAAGAAGGATTCATTTAAAATTCAACTGCACGAAATAATGCTAGTAGCAATGATTCTGGATGCTTTAAGATATTATGCAGCAGGCATTTTTCTCATTAACAACGGGAACCACGGACCATAAATTGCAGTCTCCTTATAATATTATATAAAATACTGTTGGTGGCATGAATACTGTAATGTGAAGCATGAAAATATTCCTACATAAGTGGTGTAATACGTCCGCTCATTGTGTGATATCTGATGGCTGTGGTCGTTAAAGCGTTAGGTCTGCATCGTCCGAAATCGTGATTAGACGGTTCGAATCCAGTTGTTCGAAGATATTTTTCACCATCAGAATGTTGGCCGGCACGATAGGAGAGGTGGTGGTATACTATTTCTAATGGCTAGATTGCGTGCCAAAAGCCTGGATTCAATTCCGAACCTCTCTGCCGTGTTTGTATGGAGTGGGGGCATTGACGCCGTTGGTGGTGATTCGTCCGTCGAGTGGCGACGCTAAGCCCTGAGTAGAGCCGTTGGTGCTATTCGAATAGCAGTAGGCTATGTCGACACCGGGCTTTACCCTCCCCATTCCTAATAATAATAATAATAATAATAATGTTTCTACGTCCCACTAACTACTGTTGACTGTTTTCGGAGACGCGGAGGTGCCGGGATTTTGTCCTGCATGATTTCCTCTACGTGCCAGTAAATCTACCGACACGAGGCTGACGTATCTGAACACCTTCAAATACCACCGGATTCAGCCAGGATCGAACCTACCAAGTTGCGTTCAGAAGGCCAGCCCCTAAACCGCCTGAGCCACTCAGCACGGCGCCCCCTTCATACTTTCATATATCACGTCATTCATTTCATCTCATTACCTCCCCTGATGTGGTTGATGTCAGGAAGGACATACGGTCGTAAAGAGTCCAGCTTCAAGAATAACCTATTCTTGACAGGCTACACTCGGAAAATGTCGAATAACTGTGATGCTGTAGACTGAATGAGTTCCACTCAGTGGAGAAATACTGAAATGATGAAAACTACGTTGCTGGAGGGTAAGTACAGTACTACAGCTTTATTTTCTAGTGATCAGAATTTTCGGAATCTGATCAAATATTAGACGACTTATATAATGTGTTTGTTTTGTCATATTTAAGACAACTGTTCTTAAGAAAATATAAACTATAATAAAAAAAATATTCCTGGGATCAGAAAAATAATAAAGTGTTCCATGCTTGCTAGTAAACTAGTAATAAAATAAATTATAGTTAAGAATACTTCATCCTAACTATTGCCAGCATACTAGCAATACAAATATTAATGCTATAGGGAGAAGGGTATTATGCTTACAGTACTACATACCGCGAACTAGGTTATGTTATAAACGAGTATAGAATTAAGTAATACATCTCCAAATAGTACATCCTCGCTGGTCTGTCTTCTGGATCCGAGGTTTGCGAGATTGATTCCGGCCGAGGGCGATGGATTTTAATAGGAGATAAATCTCGAGCATGCTTGGAAATTGTTTCCTTGAAATTCACAAAAATGTTGACTTTCTGAGGAAAGGATTATTGCCAAAAGACCAGGATTTTAATATTTCAACGTTCCGTAAGAAAATACAGACATCAAAAAACACGTATTAAGACCACGGTACTTGTTTGTTGTAAAGCATGTTAGACAAAAATAAGAAATAAAAGTACTCCCCAAGAAATTGTAGACAACAATGGGTAAAATTATACGACACAACACTTCGGACAAATATGAACAATTTATCAGGAGAGCTAATATCCCACTGAATTTCTACTGTATTCACTACGTACAATAGAACTAATTTGCCACAAACAGCTGATATTAATACAAAAATGTCGGCCATTGAATTACTTTGCTCTGATTGGCCAATTCCAATCGACTATGCCTTCGACTACTCTTTCAGTGCAGCCAACGCTAGCGCAAATTTGACATCACTTGTTTAAACGGGCGAGCTGTCGTAGGTACTAAAGTTAAACGGGTTTAATTTATACCAGGTTTAACTCGATTTGGAGAAAATGGTTCTAAGTGATAAAATAGGAATAACAAACCAACTTAAATACATAGACAGATTATTATTATTATTATTATTATTATTATTATTATTATTATTATTATTATTATTATTATTATTATTCACCCAAACATAAAGGAAAATGCTGTTAAATGCTGAAATATCGACAGGACTACACAGGAATTTCACAACAATAAATAAAGCAAGATACTATCTAGTAAAATAAATACACTACAATTCTAAACGGCAATTTCAACAGGTTAACTGAAACAGAAATGTACTTAGAACTAAATTCCAAGATAAATGTTTACCCTTACTCCACTAGGATTATTGAACAATAAAGCAAGCAAGATATTTTCTAACAAATTAACTACACTACAAGTCTGAACTGCACTTAGTCGTGTCCTAATTACAATAGTTTAACTGCATCAACAGAAATGTTTCTGCAGTTAAAATACATACCTATTAGACTTTTTTCCTAGAATATAACAGTTTTTTTGCAAGCTGCTTTATGTCGCACCTGCACAGATAGGCCTTACGGTGACGATGTGATAGGAAAGTGTTAAGAGTGGGAAGGAAGTGGTCGTGGCCTTTTAAGGTGCAGCCCCAGCATTTGCCTGGTGTGAAAATGGGAAACCAGCGAAAACCATCTTCGGGGCTGTCGACAGTGGGGCTCGAACCCACTATTTCTCGGATGCAAGCTCACAGTTGCGCGCCCTAACCGCACGGCCAACTCCCCCGGTCATCTGCTGATTTACTCGCCCGCATTCCTGCAATAGAATATTTGAAATTTTTCTTCATCAACTGCTTTTACCACACCCGTGGGATCGCGAACTGTGTCGCACATGTGGATTACGCTCTGTTTTACGGCCGGGTGCCCTTCCTGACGCCAACCTTATGTGTAAGGATGTAACCACTATCGTGGCGGTTGGTACTGTAGTGTGTTGTCTGAATACGAAGAGGAAAGTGTTGGAACTAACACAAACACCCAGTCCCCGAGTCAGAAGAATTAATCAAACAATTAAAATCCCGACCCAGCCGGGAATCGACCCGGGACCCTCTGAAACGAAGGCCTCAACGCTGACTATTTAGCCAATGAGTCGGATTTTTGTATGTGTATGTACTGTATGTAAACACTCCACTGGGTAAAATGTTAAAAAAAAAAATGCAGGGAAATACAGTGCTAAGTGATACCTGTATATACACTACTTTTACTTTTTCTGTAATTATTATGCACAGTAACCAATCACCCTAAACGAGACCAGCACCTGCCTTATTCAACCAAATATTTTGAGACCCCTTAATTAGAGCATTAGATTGAAACTTAACAGATGAAGTTTACGTTGATGGAATTTTGGTAGCCTCAGAGATTGTTTTAGAAAATTAAGTAAATTTGGAAAAAATATTGAAAAACTTGAGGAACACAGGGTTCAAAGTACATTTAAAGAAGTCTTGTTTTTGTCAAGAGGAAGTATCGTTCCCAGGACATGTCACTGATGGAGATGAAGTCCAGCCAGACCCAGTGAAAATTCAGGCTATCAACCAATTTCCCTGGCTAATGAAGATGAAACCAATCTGACAGTTTATTGGCATGTACCAATTATTTGTGGATCACTGTCCTCATTATATGGAGACAGTAGCACCTCTCCAAGATCTATTCCATGTAAATAACAAATTGAAATGGGACCAGGCTTGTGAGGACACTTTCAGAAAATTAAAGACCTATTATCCAAGAGCATTACATTGGGTTATCCTGATCTCAACCGATAATTTGTTAAGAAGCAAGCCATTATTTTCAGTGTCCACTTAGTTAACGTAACTTAAAACCTTTTCAGCCCGTCAAAACACTAGTCAAAACACATATAACACTATAATATACATGTAAAACTTAGAAATTGCTTGCAAAAACATACCACAAAGAGAAGTAATAACAATCATAACCACCAAGGAAAGCCCTAAATATAATTAGATATGAAACAACCGAACAATCCAACTCCATAGTTAACATTAAAAACGAATAAAATGAAAAACAAGAATGCAATCGTAACAAAAGCAGATAAAGGGAACACAACGTTGGTAATGGAAAAGACTGGTATATACCGTACAACAACAGAATTCAAAAATTACAACGTGACCCAACAAATACATTTCAGAACAAGGTAAAGCAAGCAATCAAGAAAACAGACATTTTTCTCAAAAAAACAAGAGAAAGAAAGCCTTACCATTAATCCTAAACTCCTCACACTTAAGCGTCTCCCCAAAATACACAAAAACTCCATGTTCCATTAGACCTATAGTAAATTTCAAAGATCCACCTGTTATAATGTAAGCAAACTACTCAACTAAATGCTAAAAGACAAATCTCACTCAAAGAAGACAGGTCAATAAAAAACAACCTAGAACTAAACAAAGAACTGAACACACAAAAATATAATACACAATAATCAATATGTTGACTAATGTACCAATAGTAGATTCAATTAAAGTAATAGGAAACAATTTAAAGACAACAATTTACAAATCATTTTAGACATACATACATCATGATTATAGACCGTTATGCCTTTCAGCGTTCAGTCTGCAAACCTCTGTGAATTTACTAAACGTCGCCACAATCCTCTATTTGCAACTAGTGCTGTGGCCACATTTAGTTCTATACCTCTTATCCTTAAATCGTTAGAAACTGAGACTAACCACCGTCCTCTTGGTCGACCTCTACTTCTCTTACCCTCCACAACAGAGTCCATTATACTCCTAGTTACCTAACCTCCTCCATTCGCCTTACATGGCCCCACAACCGAAGCCGGTTATGCACACAGCTTCAACCATCGAGTTCATTCTTAACCTATCCTTTATCTCCTCATTTCGTGGACCCTCATGCCCTTGTTTCCACCTCTTTGCACCAGCAATCATTCTCGTTTATTTTATGTCTGTTACTTCTAACTTATTCACAAGATATCCTGAGTCCACCCAGCTTTTGCTCCCGTAAAGCAAAGTTGGTCTGAAAACAGACCGATGTAAAGATATTTTCGTCCGGGAGCTGACTTCCTTCTTACTGAACACTGCGAGCTCATTGCATTAGCTTTACTGCAACTCGATTCAATCTCACTTACCATCCTGGGAGAAAACACATCCTAAATAGTGAAATTATCTACCTGTTCCAGCTTTGTATCACCAATCTGACATTCAATTCTGTTGAATTTCTTTCCTACTGATATCAATTTAGTCTTTGAAAGGCTAATTCTCATACTATACTCATTGCACCTATTTCCTAGTTCCAAGATATCAGACTGCAGGCTTTCGGCACAATCTGCCATTAAGACCAAGTCGTCAGCATAGGCCAGACGGCTTACTATATTTCCACCTAACTGAATGCCTCCCTGCCACTTTATACCTTTCAGCAGATGATCCATGTAAACTACAAAAAACAAAGGTGAAAGATTACAGCCTTGTCTAACCCCTGTAAGTACCCTGAACCAAGAACTCGTTCTACCACCAATTCTCACTGGAGCCCAATTGTCAACATAAATGCCTTTCATTGATTTTACTAATCTACCCTTAATCCCATGAGCTTGGTTGTTCGTAAAACAACTAGAAGATTTCCTTTTACGTTGAGAAGATTTTCAAAATATTTCCTCCACCTGTTCAGCGATTTCCTGGGATATATTATGAGTTCACCTGAATTATTAGATTCCCGGTACTGCCAGAAATTTAAGAATGGCAGGAGGGCCGGTATGTGGTTGAAATGGCACGTGCAGCTCACCTCCATTGGGAGTGTAAATAAAACGAGCTGCACAACCTCGGGATGAGGACACGAGTTCACTTAATACCTAAAACACTGTTCATTTCCTTTTTCCCTCCCTTCCCAAGATTCCTTATTACTGTCTAGAAAGGTTTCCCTGCTGCTTGACCTAGCCTTTCCAGGTTATTACCAAAATCTTCCCATGACTTGTTTTTGGATTCAACAACTATTTCTTTTGCTCTGTTTCTTTCATCTATGTAAAACCCCTGTCTGCATCAGCCCTTGTTTGGAGCCATTTCTGATAAGCCTTCCTTTTATGTTTGTAAGCTGCTCTCACTTCATTATTCCACGAAGATGTTAGCTTTTTCCCACCTTTACACACAGTTGTTCCTAGGCATTCCCTTGATGTTTCTGCTACAGCATTTCTGCATGCCTCCCATTCTCTTTACATCCTGATCCTGCTTACTGCCCACCATTCAGAACTTCTCACTAACCACATCCATGTACTTATGTCTAATTTCCTCGTCCTGGATATTTTCTACCCTTATTCGTTTGCAGACAGATTTTGCTTCCCATTTCTATTAGCTTCCATATCTTCCCCACATTTAACAATCACCCTTTCGTATCCTTCAGTTCTATTTCCAACTCTCGCATTGAAATTGCGTATTAGGACTATCCTATCCTTGCTGTGACCCTGACTACGATGTCACTCAATGCTTCATAAAACTTGTCAATGTCATCCTCATCTGCACCCTCACATGGTGAATACACTGAGACAATTCTCGCCCTAATTCCTCCAACTGCCAAATCTACCCTCATCATTTGCTCATTTACGTGCCTAACAGAAACTATGTTGCTTGCAATGGTATTCCTGATAAACAGCCCTACCCCATACTCTGCCCTTCCCCTTCTAACACCCGTCAAGTACACTATATAATTTCCTACCTCTTCCTCGTTATCTCCCATTGCCCGAATATCACTTACTCCAAGCACATCCAGATGCATCCTCTTTGCTGACTCAGCCAGTTCTACTTTCTTTCTTCCATAAGACCCATTAATATTAATAGCTCCCTATCGAATTCCTTTTAGTTCACAAAGTTGTTTCAAAGGAGTCCCTCGCCTGTCAAATGGGAGTGGGACTCCGTTACTCCCATAGGTCCGAAGCAGGATGCTACCTTACTTACGCATAGTCCAAGTGAGGATCTCTCCTCTAACGGGTTAGGGACCATAGGCGGATTGTATAATCCTAGCCGCCTGAGCTCAAGAGGATCATGACTCAGAATATGAATGGAATATTTGAAATGAATAGCAGCATTTATCACCAACAAAGCAAAAACCGTTACTCATCTTAGCAAATTACCCTACCGTATGTTCACTTGATGACGTCTTATTTTCTTTAAACTAAATTTATAATGCTACCGGTATTGTATTTTTTATTTGATGAAACCATTTCCTTCGTGACATGTGCAACAAATTTTAAAGTGCTATATGAAATATTGTGTCTAGTGCATATATGAATGTAGAAAGTGTAGAGGGTACAAGTTTGTAAGATAACCTGCCTTTACAAGTGCCATACCAACGAAACTAAATATATTTTTTTAAAATAGACAAATCGTCTTTCCCCCAACCCAGAAACGAAACGTAAACTACGTAACCTAACAGCACGCATTCTACAAAACACCAACACAAATTGTTTATTCCACTAACTGGATCACCCCTATACCAAATTTGTCTATTATGCGAAGTAATAACTTCCCAAGTAATTGTTACTTTATCACTACCGGTACTTAGACGCACAGCCGACTGTTCACTAGCGCGTCCAACAATGTTCTAGAAAGCATTCTTCAAGACACGGAAAGTCACCTTGCCAGGTCTGCTTCAGGATGGTCGACAGCGTGGATGATTGAATCCCAAAATTGTTTGCTACATCCTTTTAATTTTCCACTCCACTTTCCATGGGCTTAATAACTTACTTATTTTCTGTGAGCTTCAAATACTTGCACTTCTTTGAACTCATTTTACAACTGATTATAAACGTTGTGCATTATTGGATAAACAGTAGTGTGTTAGCAACAGCCGAATGACAAAAAACAATTCAAATTACCGAGTAAAAACAGTGACTTCGAATTAAAGTGTGTCTGCGGGTGGTCTGTCATGATATTCGCTTTGAATTAATAAGTGTAACTAAAGTCCGGCTCCATGGCTAAATGGTTAGCGTGCTGGCCTTAGGTCACAGGGGTCCCGGGTTCGATTCCCGGCAGGGTCGGGAATTTTAACCATAATTGGTTAATTCCCTTAGCACGGGGACTGGGTGTATGTGTCGTCTTCCTCATTTCATCCTCATCACGACGCGCAGGTCGCCTACAGTCGTCAAATCACCTGGCAAGCCGAAGTCCTCGGACACATCCCGGCACTAAAAGCCATACGCCATTTCATTTCAGTGTAACTTAACATGCGATCTTTCGAATTATTGCTGCTTTCTCAAGGGACTGGACAACCAGTTCGATTTATCAAGGAATTCGAATTATTGATAGGTATTCAAGTTAGTAAGAGTCGACTGTATACACAGTAATGGCCAGTCAAACCTTTAAGAAACACAATAGATAAAGTGCGATGTTCCTGACATTTTAGGAATATAACCGCCAATTCTACTTGGGAAACTTGAATTAATCACTTCTACAAAGGAAAAAAAAAAAAAAAAGAACTATCACAACTGCTTCCGCTAAATTGCAAATGAAAAGATAACCGTATAATGCTAATATGCTTTCCAGAAGCCGCTAGATTTTATGCGAGTCTGGAATAGCACAAGATTGAAGAAGGAACAGTAAGTAAATAGGCTGCAAGTCATTAATGATCCAACAGCCATTCTAAGTTAGATATGAAATAGTGAAATATAGACATTCCCATCTAAAGTTCCCGACATCAGATTTGTCTGTTTGTATGTGTGATTTTGAAACTAAAAGTTATGTCCCTGTTCAGATTCCACATAAAACTGGAAGTACCGGGTCTACGATCATGATATAAACAATCAAGTAAAACTAAAAGCCTGCTTGCTTAAACCATCTTATAACCAATGTCGTTGAATGTCTTCAAAATATGGCCCTAAACGATTACATACCCTGCCAGGATATTCTGTTCCGCGTATACCAACTACACCCACAGCCTTACTGTCTGAGAAACAATATTAGCTCATATAAGAAAATGAACGGCTTCCCTGAGAAAAAAAATGTTTATAATCAACAATTCAATTCATACTTCCAGTAATGTTGCTTCATTATTCATTGGGTTGAATTGTAATTCATCTTTTTATGTTTAATCAGGTTTGTTTCTCAGTATCACTTAATATGACAAATAATTAAACCCTTAATATATACAACACATGGTATCACCTCTTTCAACTGTACGCTATCACAATTGGTATATTTCCATTTTAAACTGTCTGCTTGAAAGCCCCAAGTATAAGCCTAAAGTAGTTTACCTACTGCACACTTAGGCCTATTCATTATGAACCAGTAATACTGTGGAAGACAAGTTATAGTTTAGACAATTCCATTTTCAGTAGCAAATAAGCTCGCCGAAAAAAAGGCACGCCTGGATAAATCATTACAAGTATCATTTAACGCCGTATAACTCTGCCTCTAGATTTGATAACCGCCTGGATTCGGTTAGGAAGAGTCCACAAGGCTGTGCAGGAAGTCGCATCCAGGTTAAGACACCCGCTGAGGGTTTGATCGCGCAATTGCACCAAATTGTGGGGATGCTAATGTCAGCGTTTTACCTGCTGTTCTAACCTGTCCCACAGATCTTCAATGGGGTTCAAGTCGGGTGACTTTGCAGGCCAATCGAGATGTAATAGGGTGGGGAAGTGTTCATAAAACCAGTCAGATATGCGTTCAGCCCGATGAACTTTGCTGCTGTCATCTTGAAAAACCGGGGTATCATTAGCATACTCATCATGCAGATGTTGACTGAAAGGCAACATCTCATCATCCAGAATGTTTAAATAAACACGTTGGTTCATGTTAATGGTCACCTCAGTGAGCGGGCACAATCCACGATACGAAGAACGCTCCCAAAAACATCACAGATCCACCTCTGGCTTGAACCTGACCTTGCACACATCCAGGATAAAATGCTTCATTTGGCCTTCGGTGCATTCGACGACGCCCATCATTGGAATACAAGCAAAAAAACGTGATCCGTCAAACCACATTACATTCCACCAGTCAGCTACTGTCCATGTTCGATGTCCGACTCGTTGGCTGAATGGTCAGCGTACTGGCCTTCGGTTCAGAGGGTGCCGGGTTCGATTCCAGGCCAGGTCGGGGATTTTAACCTTCGTTGGTTAATTCTAATGACTCGGGGGCTGGGTGTGTGTGCTGTCCCCAACATCCATGGAACATACACACCTCGCATAACACTATCCTACACCACAATAACACGCAGTTACCTACACACGGCAGATGCCGCCCACCCTCGTCGGAGGGCTGCACCCGGCTAGAAAGAGCCGTACGAAATTTTAAAAAATTAGAATAATAAAATTAATTTTTTAAAAGATTAGGCCTAGCTTCTAGCGCATAGAAGACGCGCAGCTTTATGTGCCTGTGTGAGCTATGGCTACTCCAAATGTTCATTACATGCAGTTCCCGTCGCAATGTTCTCTCGCTAACAGGTTGGCATGGGCCTTCATTCACTGACTGCAGCAATACATGTCGGGTTTGGAAGCGATTTTGATTCACAAGCCGTGAAACGCTTCTCCGGTCCCTCTCAGTCTGGATCTTTTTCCGACCACAATTCTGACGTTGTTTCGTGGCCACGTTAGTACACCACTGCTTGTAGACACGCTGAACAGTCCGCTACGAAACACCAACAAATCTAGCAACTTCACGCACCGTATGGTCATGGGCACGGCCGAACACGATTGCCCCCTTTTGCCACTCTGACACATCCTTTTTACATCTACCCATGTTGACGTACAGTGTCCGCTTCAACCATCAATGTCTCACTGTAGTGGTGGGGACGGAGCGAGTGGAACTGTAGAGTAACTCGGTTCTTCAGGTTTACGTGACGTCAGAGCGGAGCACCGAGTCAACTCGAATACTCCGTATGTTTAAAGTTGTTGCGCTATATTTTCTACCGATATCTGTAATAAGAAAGAAGCAATAATGCCATGATAATCCTCCCAAGCATGGCAGTATTTTACTTGCAGTCCAGGTAGAAAATCCGCTACTTGTAAAATTTGCAATCAAATCTATTGTACAGGTGGAGGAATGTCAAATTTATGGAATCACATAAAACGGGAGCATCGTAAGGACATGGTACAAATACAGTTGCACATCGTAAAAGTAATTCCATTCCGACGTGTGGATGAGACGGTGCAGGAAAAAAATTAAGTTGCATAGGAGTTTGGCTACTTTTGTATATGAAGACGTGCAGTCACTGAAGGTTGCAGAGGATAGAGCCAGACCTGTAGCTTAGATCCTTTCCAACAGAACAAAATAGTACCAGGCCACCATAGCTCAATTGGTAGAGCTACCGACGCGAACTCGGGAGGTTGTGGTTTCGGATCCCACTGGTGTCCGGTTGGCCATTTTTTCTGTACTTAACATCTCTTCAACACATACTAAATGTGCGTAACGCGACCTAATAGGTTGAAAGTCGATTTCGATTACAATGCGGTCGTGAAATTTCAATATTCATTGACCTTTAAGTGAACTTGCTCTTGCTTACCTTAGCGTACCTGCTACATCTGTGCCCGCATAGGAGGTGTTTTCATGTACTAGACAAATTATTTCAGACCGAAGGTCGTTGCTTTCTGCAAAACGAGCGGAAACTCTGATATTTCTGAATGGAAATTCCTCCTATATAACACCTGTTCCAGAACACTAACGGTACTTCCCATACTGTCTGTTTACAACGTGTTGTGTCTTGATTTTAATGCTTGTCACAAGATGGAGAATTGAGTTCATTTGTATAGTTTACTAATTATTTCCATGGTCTCCGGTGCCTCATATTAAGCACAGAGTTGTAATTACACTGTTACGTTATGTGTTATATTTATATTACATTATAAAATTGTGCAAATAACCAATAATAGATAGTACGGAGCATTGTACCACTGATAATAATTGATAATCTTCTTTATGAATGTAAACTGTAGCTTAGAAGGTCAATATACAGTTTAAATTTACCGCTATAAAGTTGTACTCGGTTCTGTACTCGGTTTAACCGAGTAATGACGTCACACTACTTGCTCCGAACTGAACCGCTCCGTCCCCACCACTATCTTACTGATCGCTACTGCTTTATGCTCACAGAGTGTAGTGTTTAAGAACCTTGACTTAGAGGCAATGCACGTGCGCATGAGCACGAGACTCGTTCGATGCGCCATCTGTACAGGCTTAACGATCCATCTGCGCATGAACACTAGGATGAATAATATTTTGTCCGGTGAGCTTAAGTTCCTACCAGGGAGGTGAAACTCTAATAGGGCTTTTGGTTCCAGTCTGTAGCTAACTTCAGGTAGTTTCAGTCTCTTTTTCTAGATGGCGCTGGAAGTCATTCATAACGTGTAAATAGTTATATACACGTTCTGTAGATGGCACGCAAGTAAGCATGAAATGAGCGTTGTTAATAATTAAAGGCAGTTTGTCTCGAAGTGAAGTATTTCAAGTCTAACCTCAATCAGTGGGCACTTCTCACAAATTAATTAGTCATAAAACGTCAAGCATTGTGGAGATAATATTGCTGAATTGCATCGAATTCGACTTTTCCCCAATCGATTAACCTTGTTCGAACTTATATCGATTTTAATCGATAGTTCCCATGATGCTACAGTATTTGTGTTGTTTGAATTCCAAGTGCTCATGTGCTTGTGATGTAAATGTTAGTTCTTTGTGCTTGTTTATTTGAAATATATCTTCGCCAGTCCTCCTGAAATCCTGTATTTCGTGTTTGAGTACACATCAGGGGCTGAAAGCTGAATGGTTCTATTAATGTAGTTCTATATATTTCCTGTCTCAGTGCATTTAATTCTGTTATTTTTATTTTCATGTGGTACTTGGATATTGATGTGATACCCCATTGTCTTGCATATGGTGTGCTCTGTTGTCTTGCTTTCGAAGGGATTTCTTATTTGTTATAATATCAGCTTTGTGTTAATGTGTCAATCAATCATTTGAAGTTAAAGCTGCTTTGAGGTGTGTGGTTATGTTCTCAGTAACATAGTATGCCATACGAACTAGGGGTATCAGATCATTATTTACAACGTAGTAAGTACTTGGAAATAAAAATATATGAATTACAATGTATTGGGCATGGAAGTAGTAGAACTGCATTATTATCGCCGTTTGATGGGAGGGGGGGGGGGCGAGGGGCAGGGAAAGGAGGGGGAGGAGCCGTAAGCATACCCGGATGTGCGTCACTGCGCCGGATGTTAATTCTCCGCGCTATCTGTTGATAGTAATTCTAAGGTATTGCACCAGAATGCACATTGTGGCGCTATCTCGGAAAAGAGACTAAAACTACTAGCGCCAAGTGGCTTGGAACCGAAATTTATCATTGAGTTTCATCTCTATTCTATTCTATCCTCTTTGGTTCCTACACTGTCAGCATCAGAGGTAGGTTGGATTGAAGATATCTGCATGAGAATATTCATTTGCAGTTTAGATTTCATTGGTGAACATTCTGAAGTCAGGGATTCCAATGTATAAGGGAATTACCAAAATAACAAACACTGTATATATTATAAGTAGGTATACTTCTATCCTGCCTTTTCTGACGAGATGTAGAGGTATGGGCTAGAATAAATTTGCTACTCTCAATGGCCTGTCTCAGTATCATCCTTGGCTTCGACAATATGAAAGTGACCCGAGGTATCAGCGATGCTAGTAATACCATTCCTTATGCAAGCAGTCCCTGTAACGAATGATAAGAAAATATCGCTCATAAGATCAGTTGGTGCATGCATTTCAGGAGGCTTGGGCCACTTATATGTAATAATAGCAACGGCTGGCTCGGTGAGGAAAGGAACGGGAAACTATCTCACTCCTCATTTCCCTAGTATGCCTTTTCAGTGACGCCTAGGCTATACAGAAATGGACAAAAGTATTCATACCCCAACCCATCCAAAACAAAATGCTTTATTGCTGGACCAATACGGAGTACAGGTAAAAATTACAAACCCGAACGTATACCTCGTACAACAGAGTACAGTACATTAAAACGCACAAAATAAACTGGAAGTAAATAACAGTACATAACAAAGCAACAAATTCGTACTCCATGACACTACTTGTCTGGACATGAGTATTCATACCGTATCCCAGAAGAGTTCAAAACTCAATGAAGAAACAAATATTACCAACTCGATCAGTAGCGCGTTTGTTTGCCTTTCCTGTATATTACTTCTTTTAACCTGCTGGGCATTGAGACCACCAGTTTCCGTGTTAGTTCAGATGAAATGTTCCCCATTCTTGTTGTAGTAACTGTTTCAAGAGTGCTTTATTTGTTATGTGGTGTTCTCTTAGTCTGGACTCCAATTCACTCCATAGATGTTCGATGGGGTTGGTATCCGGAGATTGGAGAGGTGTTTTTAATGTGTGCGTCGTGTTGTAGGGTACCCAAAAACGAACAATTCCCGCCGTATGTTTAGGGTCGTTGTCGTGTTGGAAGTAAAACTCATTAGCAATCCCAAGCTTTTCGGCGCTTTTGCTTCTTTCAGGATGTTCAAATAGTGAAATCTGTCCATAGTCCCCTCGATAAATACCAACTCCCCGACACCTGAAGCGGGCATTGAGCTCCACACCGTAACCACACCCACACCGTAACCACACCCCCGCCGTGCTTCACAGTGGTAATGAGGTTCTGCTCATCGAGCTCTGTGTCTACACTCAAATGCGTCTATCACTTCGGAAAATATTAAATTTACTCTCATCTGTAAACATCACTGTCGACCAAAACGCATTATCTTTCGTCACATATTCTTTTGCAAATTGTAGTCTATTCCATCGATTCACTTTCGTTAAGTGTGGGACCCTTGATCGATACCCAGCACGATGAAGGACCCTCCTTACTGTTTTGTGTGACACTGCATGATGGAAATATTCTGCCAGCTGCGATGCTATTGCCAAAGATGTAGTGTGTGGTTGTTTTTAATTGTGGTTACTATGAACCTTTCTTCTCGTGCGGTCAGTTTCTTCGGACGTCCTCTTCTTTTCTTGCCTATAAGAACACCCTGTCCCTTTAACCTTGTATGCTTTGCACAGTTGGTTTACTCCTTTCAATGATGTTTTCAATCTCGGAATACGATTTCCCTTTGTTGAAGGCGTAGAATAAGTCGTCTCTCTTCAGACTTTTCCCTAGTTTTCCTCGCCACTGGACTAGTACCGTCTCTGACCAGCTGATCAGTCCATCTCTGTCTGCATCTACTACATAACTAATGAAACGGAACAACACAGGTTTCTGTTTACTCGTTCAAACCCCATTCTTACACTTAAGGTATGAATTCTCATGTCCAGACAAGTAGTGTCATGGAGTACGCATTTGTTGCTTTGTTATGTACTGTTATTTACTTCCAGTTTATTTTGTGCTTTGTAATGGCCACTGCTGTACAAGGTATACGTTTGGATTTGTAATTTTGACCCGTACTCCGTATTGGTCCAGCAATAAAGCATTTTGTACTGGATGGGTAGGGGTATGAATACTTTTGTCCATGTTTGTATATGACATAGCTTGGCGGAGCTGCTGAGGATCAAACCAGCCTTCGGGCTGAATACCCGACATACATACATATTTCTATCTATGACATAGCATTAAAATTGGCACAATGACAGGATTCACAACTTTTGAGACAAAGCAACATTAAAAAAAGGAACCAAGTGCTTACAAACTCATGAAATGTACATATTTATGGATTAACAACTGCTTGGCACCCTCTAATCAAATTACAGTTTCAAATTCCAAAATACCTTTACTACAAGAAAGTGGTCATCTGATTGACTGACAAAACTCAGCCTGTAAGAAAACCAAACCTAGAGAACTGCAGTAATTCCAGCATTCCAATATGAATCTGACAGCAGTAATTTCATCCCAGATGATTCCATATTTATTCTAAGCAAATACTATGACGTTTAAACTTAGCTACTCATAGTCTAAAATAATGAATCACACTAGCACAACAATAACACATTTAAAAAGTCACACAGAAGTAGTACCTCGGTCTAATGACTTAACAGATCCCAGAGCCTCATATACAGCCATAAGAACTAGTTGCGAGTAAATTAATTGAGGGATAAAATGCGTTGGTACTTCATTTTTTTTATTGTTCCAGCAGCAGTACTGCTCATAGTACAATCCAGTGCTGAAAATTTACTTGACAGCAGGCTTCGGAGCTCAACTAAGGAACCCAGCCCAGACAGATTCAACTATTTTGACGTGGAATTATTACAGGTAAAATTTTATAATGCAAGAGTGAAACTCTGAACTAGGCTAAGTATCATTTTCCAGCATTTGCCTCAGAACCCAGGTATGTTACTATTCTAAAGCACACTTGGCACTGCTATGCAACGAAACAATATTCAACGTATAAGTCAGCATTACTGCACTGTGCAGAGCTTGTTAAGTCAGGAAACAGATAGGAACATTCATTTGTTCTCTCCTGAAAGAAAGGAACTACCAGTCATCAAGATGTCAAAAAGAAACTTCGTGAAATTGAGAAGGAATACAGAAAACACTCAACTTAGCAAAGAAGTATAAGTAATTTATATAACCTAAATCAAGGCAGTTTTTAGACTATTATCCTATTATAAAACTGTCCCATTATACCCATTGACAGTATACCTGCTCTCAGATACAATGCGAGTGTCATTACATGCGTACAATACTATCAGTGGAAGAAACGGTGAATCTATTCAAAAAAATTTGCGGATGTGACTAACAGAAAAAAAAAGATGACATTAATGGACCATTACGATGAAAGACATGGCACAAACCAACAACCCTATGAGAGTTCGAGCATATCCACTAAACAGAGGAGGAAAGACAAAAACCGAAGAAATGTTCAAGTGAGGATGAAGAGGAAACTAAAGATCAACGAAATAGAATTTCAAACACAGAAAGTCGATAGAAGAATATCTGTTTATTTCAAACTGCCATATGTTGACACTCTCTGACAAACTTGTGTTAAAAACCCTTGCAATTCTGTAAGTAACTTTGAAAATCATCACAGGAACGCAAATAGATCCAACACAATCCTTACAGAAGAGACCTCAGCATTTCAAATGCCCAGAAGTTCCATCGCTACTCTATATACTGTATATAAAAGCCAAATACCACTCACCGATCACTGTATCTCCAGATCGAAAATATCTTGAAAGCTGAAATTAGAAACAAGGGTTCAACTTTTGCCCTAGAGGTGCACTAAGACAGGACTTTTCAAAATTCAGCTCCTGTCCTAGACTTAGGCCCTTTGATACAATAGCATAGGCTAACATAGGTGAACATCGAATTTATTGTACAAGGACGAGACAAAGCTCGTTTCAAATCTTACCTACGATGCATGAAACAAATCTCATTATGTCCCTATGGGCCCTAAAACCAACAGTTTTTGGGATATTGGCACCACACTGCACTGTTCTAGAGTCAAAATTGCTGGAGAGCACAAGTTGACTGACTCACGAACGAGGTGATCAGAATTACAACTTCCACTTGGGACACGCATAAAGATTGCAGGAAGAAGATATTATGTGGGAGAAGTTCACGGTGCTGTCAGTTGTATCATTTACAGTATTATGATCAGACATGCAACTGCGTGCTGCTGTTTCATTTACAACAATACGATCAGACGTGCTTCTGCATACTATCAGATAACTTTATACTGTTTATTAAAGTAACTTTTATTCATCGTACACATCTTTTCTTTTATATGTATCATTTATTCTTAAAACGTTCCACACCGAGCTCGATAGCTGCAGTCGATTAAGTGCGGCCAGTATCCAGTATTCGGGAGATAGTAGGTTCGAACCCCACTGTCGGCAGCTCTGAAGATGGTTTCCCGTGGTTTCCTATTTTCAAACAAGGCAAATGCTGGATCAGTACCTTAATTAAGGCCACGGCCACTTCCTTCCCACTCCTAGTTCTTTCCTATCCCATCGTCGCCATAAGACCTATCTGTATCGGTGCGACGTAAAGGATTTTTTTATTAAAAAACTTTCAACATTTTCAGACTAAATTTGGTCACAACGTTATAGTTGTTCTATCCAGCATTTCTAGAGCTCCTGTATACTGTAGTTCCTGTTACTCAAAGCTGACTCAATTCCGATGGCAAGGGGGCTGGGTGTATCTCTCGTCTTCATCATCATCATTTCATCCTCATCACGATGTGCAGGTCACCTAGAGGCGTCAAATCGAAAGACCTGCACCTGGCGAGCCGAACTCGGACACCCCCGTCACTAAAAATCATACGCCATTTCATAGGTTCTGATGGTAAATAAGATGATAACGAATGCAAAGAATTTAATAGCTAGTCCAGCTCAGCACAGTAGCCTTCGGTTCAAAGGACCCCAAGTTCGATTCCTGGCTGAGTCGGGGATTTTAACTTTGTCTGGTTAATTCTTCTAGATCAGGCTCAGCAGAAACATGTGGCATTGAATACATCCCTCCACCAAGGGTTGGCATCTGGCCGTAAAACTGGGCTGGATCCAAAACAAACTGCCAATCCCAGGTGACTAGGAAAAGACCAGGAAGAAGAAAGAATTTAGAGATTAAAAAATATGGGTGAAAAAAGACATTGACTGAGATATCATCACCTAGTAGAGGATCCTACGATTTCATTTAGGAAAGGCTCGGAATTCAGTATGCCTTGTAGTAGATGATGGAAACTCGACTCAACTTTGGACTACATTACAGCTGAATGAAATGAGCAGGCAGCACAGTGTGTTAACACCAACAATGCTAGCAGGTATGACAGAGAAAGGAATCTAGAAGGTTTGTACTATCAAGAAATATACTTGTGCATTGATAACTGACAGAGAAGAGGCCAGGTTGGCAAATAGGTATGAGCAGGCAGGCCAACATGTACTTTCCTCTTTTTTTGAAATCAAATCTATTAATATTGCAACCTACCCCCTACATTGCTTTACAATGTTTCCTGTTCTACTCTGGAAACCCTTTAACACAAACACTTCTTTGACTTCATACCTAATTTGTTATTAATATTATTTAAGTGATCTAATATTTAGATAATTGACCACTACATAATTACGAAACATTGCAAAAGGTAGCTTTTTATTTTTACAATTGACTTTGCGTCGCACCGACACAGATAGGTCTTATGGCGACGATTGGACAGGAAATGGCTAAGGGTGGGAAGGAAGCGACCGTAGCCGTATTTAAGGTACAGCCCCAACATTTGCCTGGTGTGAAAATGGGAAAAGGTAACTCTAAAGAGCAGACAACTTACCTTTAAAAAAATTAAAAGACGACTGTCACATATCAAATTAGTGTGTTCTACTTGAGATATAAAATAATATACTGTATAATGTGTATATTCAAAATTCTAAACACATATCCAATTAAGACTCAGCATTAAAGCTTGGCTTTCCTCCTCACTTCAAGATTAATCAAGACTATCATTTCTTAAATATGTTATAACAAGAAGAATCATGCTTTTAAACTTTAATGTGGATCTGTCGTCAAGGACTATCTTACTTTTAAGTGTTACACTTGTCATTTGTGTGTCATATGTGTGAATACTGTCTCGTATATTTTGTTCTTTTGCTCTTTTTAATGATCGGCTGATGATGACACAAACATAGTGTCAAAACAGGTACCATATTATACATGTTGTGATCCACTGCACAATATAATTTTACTGTATTGAAAAGATGGAACCCTTAAATTTACCTTATACAAAGATATGTTATTTACAACTTTCACTACTTTCTTGTTTTCTGACAACTTTAAATTCCCAAAAATGTACATGTTATGTAATGCACTGACACCACCAAAATAAGTAAATAATTTACAAGAGAGGACTATTTTTCAAACAATTAGAGAAGAACTGCTCAAATTAACTGGACCAATATTGAATTATTTCAACAGTCAATTGGATGAGATTATGAAAGATTATACTAAATAGAAGTAATATATAAGTAAAAAAGTGAAAACTGTATATATCCAAAAGTCATTGGATTTCTTCTTATGAATCTAATTGTTATTTGCTTCTATTTTAGCCAGAATTTAAAATATCCTTGCTTATTGAGAAGGAATACAGAAATTAAACTAAGTACATCAACAAAGTTAATAAATGTAGCTGTATTCCACTTCTCATTAAATAACGATAAATCTTCCTTTCTTGTTCTTACAGGAAAGAAGCAGAGCTGACAGTGGAAATGTGGTACTATCCCCAGCAAGTGTCAAGACGCTTATGGCAATGATATTGGAAGGGTCTGGTGGACAGTCTGCAAGGCAGTTAAAACAGGCACTCCGTATTGAGGAATCTACAGATTCCCACAGACAGCAAATCGCTTCTTTTCTCAGATCACTACAGGTAGCAAAAACTCTAGTAATGGATTAAACAAGTCTAATACAAACAATTAATGTCAGTAGAGAACCAATTCTTTTGCACCTGGCAGAAATGCAATTCTTAAGAAAAATGTTCAACATAGAACTACACTTCATATTTATCTTTCATCACTGCATGTAGGTCTTGAGCTCTTTAATGTTTCATATGATAGAATAGTGCAGTTGTACCATTAATGGAATTACCCAAGGAGGTACTAATCTGACTTCAGAATACTTTCTCAATCAATAAAGACCTCAGGGTCAAGTGCTCTTCAGTAGAGTAAATCTTGTTTCAAAGTTTTCAACTTTCTTATGGGGAAACAAACCCAAGCATGCCTTTATTGCCTTTGCTAGGCAGCCCCTGTCAAGATATCTTGATCAATTATTATACTTCCGACTAAATAATATGCTATGTTAAGTTGCACGCAAAGGGAGTACTTGGTAAAATATTCAGTTTGGACTATCTTCACTTGATATGTTAATTTCTGCACTGATAACTGGATACAGAACCTAATCTCAACTCCTAATAATAAATTCTAATTCCCACAACCTATACATGTTTAATTCTTCCGGTCTTGTTGTTTGATGTACGGTACTGTAATTTACCCTTAATTGCCTTTTCAGGAGGTTTCAGTCAACTAGGCAATGTAGGAACCTGAATATATGCTATTCCTCCAATCTACACGACATGCATAGTTTTCAAATGGAGCTAATAGAACAGTACAACAGCTGAGGCACTTAAGATAAAGACTGAAACACTAAATCTTTAATATTTGTAAAACATTGGATTTAATTCATAAATCATATCATGATTGGAAAAGTAACCAACAATAATGAGAAAAATTGTAATAAAAGGACAACATTTCCAATGAAGTTGGTGATTTCATCGGATGGAGGACCCTTCAACTTGATACCTTCACTGGTTAGGTAACTGTAAATATTATAATGATATCTCATAGTTAACTTGCTATAAATCATTTAATTTACAACTTAAAAGTGCATCACACCAGTCAATCAATCAATCAATCAATCAATCAATCAATCAATCAATCAATCAATCAATCAATCAATCAATCAATCAATCAACACTGATCTGCCTTTAGGGCTGTTGCCTAGGTGGCAGATTCCCTGTAAGCTGTTTACCTCTTATCTTCTTGAATTTTTCTATCACCATCCCTTTCATTAAACATTCAGAATAACATGCTAAAAAATAATGTATTGACTTATATTCAATGAAATGCACATAATTATTTCTTTAAATCTGCCGTCAGAGGGCACACAATGCTGTTATACAATAATATATCATAGGCAGTTAGCTGTATAGTTTTTTTGTAGTCACTCTTATGATCCAGTGGATGGTTAACTAAGAATTCTAACACCTGCTTCTATGCACTTCCTGTTGTGTTGGCATCAAGAGGCCTACACTGATTTGAAGATGTTAGGCTTTGTATTTGCTTCAATTTTGAGCAGTTGTAAAATACTTGAAAATTACTTTTGATTGATTTCTTTTAACATGGCCTTCTTCCTGCCTACCCAATGTGGCCCCCTGACAAAAAGGGTTGGGGATCTCAGAAGTATAGGCTCATTATCATACATCATATAGTCCTGACGCGGCATTCAAAGAGTTCGGCAAACGTTTGATCACCCTGGCCACTTACGGGCCTAGCAGGGGGTGATTTATGACGGCAGTGGGCTTTAAAACGGAAGTTCGCATTCCCCTTCAGAAATCCTCACAGCTCTGTTGCCAATGCACCTCTTGTTAAATAGACGTCAGTCTCTCTTTTCAGCTCAGACAATTCACACTTGCTTTGTTCGCTGTTTGAAAGTTTTGGATTATATCTTTGCTTCGTTAATTAATATTTGTGAAGTGTGTTGTTTTTCACTTCACTTCACGCAGTAATGTGGAGGCCGTGGGAATCACACCTGGAAATTATCGCATCAGAAAATCCTGAATTAAATCTGTCAGTGCAGGCAAACGATCCTCAACCGAGCACCGGTAACAGTGATATTCGACCGAGTAGTACTGGTTCCGTGTCCGCGAATGATACTCAGCCGGGTAGCAGTGGTTCCGCGCCCGCGAGTGATATTCAGCCGAGCAGCAGTGGTTCCGTGCCCACGATTGATATTCAGCCGAGCAATAATGGTTCCGCGCCCGCGTGTGATACACAGCCGGGTAGTAGTCGTTCCGCGGAGAAAAGAAAGGCGACTAAAACTTTAAGAAAGCAAAGTCAACGGCCGGTATGTAACGCATACGAATACGTTATGAAGAACAACGTTCGCAAGGGTTATATTTCTGAGACAGCTAAAATGTTGAAACTTAACAGGAAAACTGTAAGTAAAATAGTAAAGAGGGGACCTACAACTCCGAAAAAGTGTGGTAATAATAGGGTTATCTTTAATAAAATTGATGATTTTTGCTGTGATTTGGTGAGACGCGAGGTATATGCATTCTTTACTAAAGGTAAGTCACCAACCGTACAGGAACTGTTAAAACATTTGAAAAATGTGTGTGGCTTTCCTTATGAAAAAACTACTCTACGACAGCTGTTGAAAAACTTGGGTTTTGTTTCCGTATTCTGAAGAAAAAACAGATTGTAATAGAATCTGCTAGAATAGTAGCTTGGCGATATAAATTCATAGAGCGTCTCCGGAAGTTGCGTTCCAAGGGATGCAGAGTTGTCTATCGAGATGAAACTTGGTACGATACTCATGGCATTGTGAAGAAAGGGTGGGATGATGGAACTTGTAATTGCAAACTGAAAGCACCAACATCGCGGGGCAAGCGTATTATGGTATTGCATGCTGGAGGCAGTGAGGGCTGGGTTGAGAATTGCCTTTATTTATCGGCTAAAAACATTGGAGACTGCAAAGCTGATAGCCATGACAAAATGACAGCTCAAGTTTTAGAAAAGTGGTTTAGGTCTCATCTTCTAGAGAACCTACCACGTGACCGAAAATGTGTAATCGTGATGGACAACGCAAGCTATCATTCGCGGCAGCTGATTAGCTTTCCATCCATGAACACTAATATTAAGGACATTATTAAGTTTATGGAGTACAATAACATTCCCGTGCCAAAACCTGTACCCATCAAGGCAGTTATGTTGCAGGAAATCAAATCAGCCAATATCAGTAAAAGGTACGCTGTAGAGGAGATCGCAGCCTCACGTGGACACGAAGTTTTGCGACTCCCTCCATATCACTGTATTTTAAACCTCATAGAAATGATCTGGTTTCAGCTGAAGACATATGTTAGGAAAAATAATGTTACGCTAACTTTGAGTGCTAGTGCGTGTCAACTTCTTCGTGAAGGAGCTGGAACGATCGGTCCTGAGAGGTGGTCTGCTTGTGTTCGAAGCACCATTAAGACAGAAGAGAAATACATGAAACACGACACGGATAGCAACCAAGATAGATTTGTAATTCACCTAGCAGACAATGACGAGGACGACGAATAGAGGTAAGGTAAATACTGCATTTGTTTTAAAAGTAGCTAAGTTTGCTGGCTATTTTTTGTCCGAACTACATACTCCGATATTTATTATTATTATTATTATTATTATTATTATTATTATTATTATTATTATTATTATTATTATTATTAATCTGCTTACCCTCCAAGGTTGGTTTTTCCCTCTGACTCAGAGGGATCCTACCTCTACCGCCTCAAGGGCAGTGTCCTGGAGCGTGAGACATTTGGTCGGGGGATACTACCGGGGAGAATGACCAGTACCTCGCCCAGGCGGTCTCACCTGCTATGCTGAACAGGGGCCTTGGTGGGGGATGGGAAGCTTGGAAGGGATAGGCAAGGAAGAGGGAAGAAAGTGGCCGTGGCCTTAAGTTAGGTACCATCCCGGCATTTGCCTGGAGGAGAAGAGGGAAAACACGGAAAACCACTTCCAGGATGGCTGAAGTGGGAATCGAACCCACCTCTACTCAGTTGACCTCCCGAGGCTGAGTGGACCCCGTTTCAGCCCTCGTACCACTTTTCAAATTTCGTGGCAGAGCCGCGAATCGAACCCGGGCCTCCGGGGGTGGCAGCTAATCACACTGAACAACTACGCCACAGAGGCGGACAATTATTATTATTATTATTATTATTATTATTATTATTATTATTATTATCCCAGTCCCTAGTTCCTGATTTTACTTTTCCTTTGCCAGGCGAGTTGGCCGTGCGGTTAGGGGCGCGTAGCTGTGAGCTTGCATCGGGGAGATAATGGGTTCAAGCTCCACTGTCGGGAGCTCTGAAGATGGTTCACCGTGGTTTCCCATTTTCACACCAGGCAAATGCTGGGGAAGTACCTTAAGGCCACGGGCACTTCCTTCCCACTCCTAGACGTTTCCTAGCCCATAGTCGCCATAACACCTATCTGTGTCGGTGCGACATAAAACAAATTGTAAAAAATTGTTGCACTTTTCATTTCTTTACTGAAAGCGAGACACTAATATTAGCAGCATAAAATTAATATTTTAATGGGCCTACTTTGGTATCAATTTACGTTTAGTCTTTGTCGAGTTTATTTGCCAATGCCTTCTTCCTGTTTTTTCTTTCTTTCTTTCTTTCAACATCTGCGACCACCGCATGGGTTAAGCACGAAACAAATTATTCTGCGATATTGGTTTGTGCTGTGGTTCATTATCAAGTTTTTATATTTATATTTTGTCTTTCGAATAAATAAAATGTTAACATGTTTAAATAATCGACGCAAAATATGACAACCTTGCTTTTGACAGAGCTCACTTGCCTTTTAAACGACACGCGCCTCTTGTGTCCAGAGGAAAGGAGCCGACTGTCAACCCTCATTATCACTAGGGCGGGCAGACTGTCAACCCTCATTATTACCAGGGAGGGCCAAGTTTTGAGATCAGAAGATACCGCTTGGGTATACGATGAGCGTCAGGACTATACAAGTCTACAGGCAACATTTATATCCTGAACAAGAAAACTATCTTCTGGCAAACTGATGCTGGTAATGATGCATTAAATACATTCAAAGCATAGATTATACTAACACCAAAATTTACTGTATTACCTATTTACATCTACTTTTACATGTAACTGTAACTCGCTCACAAAGTAACAAAAATTGTGGATCAATTAAACCACCCTCCACTGATTCTGGAACTCAACAGCTAACTTACACTAATGAACATTCTCTCCTCCAACCTCTTGCACTCATGTATTCTTGGGCAATATATATATAGTACATAAAATTATTTTTTCAGGTTGTACATATCAAATTTCCAGCAAATACTTTGTTTTTAACTCAAACCACCTACAGTTACATTTTTGCCATTCTGAGGGAATAATGCACCAAATTTATCATGAAAGCTGGTATTTTGGTAGAGGATACATGGGAGAGAAAACTGGGATAGAGATTATTACAATGTTCCTAAGCACAAGGGAAGTTTAGTGGGTATACAAGTACTCACTGCATACATTTATCAAACAGTTAATTTTAACAAAAAGTGCAAAAAACGTTAGGAAAAAAGTATATTAAACATTTCTGATCCAGCTCATTTTCTGGCATATCTACAGAAAACAATTTGTGATACCTTTTATACTGAAAAAAAAAAAAATCTTTAATGATATAGCTGTAATGAAAGTGGTTTTCACCCAGAGAATTTTACTCTCTCCAGCAAAATGTTGAAGTCCCACAACACATATCCAAATCTATGCCATATAATTGGTCACACATTACCATAGTCATCCCAAAACACCAGTTATCAGATATGATTCACCATGTGCAAGTATATGGGGATGATGGTCAATAATGACCAAAACCACTAAAACGAATAATAATAATAATAATAATAATAATAATAATAATAATAATAATAATAATAATAATAATAAACTGACCATTAATTGATATGTACTTCCTTCTCCTGCCACTCATTTCTGCATGGTGACAGTGTTGAAGAGGTTATGAAGACAAATTTCCTCAAATTGTAAAAATTGAACCTATCAATGATGGGTGCAATAAGTAGTCTCTCCTAAAATGGTGAGAGTTTTGATATCCCTTCATTAGTTGTCAGTTTTAAGAGGCACTAGAGTGCCAGAATTCATCATCTTCTGGCCTATTTCCCAATTTTCTAGGGTCAGCAATTCATGTGGATTTCACATAATTTTATAGCTGGATACCCTCCCTGATGTCAACCCTACGAGGAGGAATGTATTCACTGCTGCAAGTCTCAGTGGTGGTTGGTAGTGTGACATATTGTGTGTAGATGAAGAGATGCATTAAAATGAACACAAACACTTGAACCCCGAGTTACAGAAATTAAACTGTATGTAGATAAAATCCTCATGCTTGGGGATGTCAAGTTCAAGTGTCTCAATTTCATTTAGATTGCTTGAAACTTGACTTACAAGGAAACCATTCCATCTGCTAATATCCGATCTGATTGACATTTGGTACGACAAATTCAACAGGAAGGTTTTATTCAGTCATATCAAAATTAGATGCCCAGTTGTATATTTAGCATCTGTTTTGGAGTGTCAAAGTTAGCTCATTTAAGCACCGCATAGACAGGAGTAGCAGCGGGGTGCTCAGCCAGTTCGTGTGTGTCCCTCTCTCCCTCTCTCTCTCTCTCCCCCCACCATCCCTAACCACGGCAATCACTGGTACTATGCGGCGAATGGGACCGCGCGGTCCTGCATACATATTTATTTATTTATTTATTTATTTATTTATTTATTTATTTATTTGACTTTAGGAGTGGCGAAGTTAGGGCTCGTGGCCCTCTCTTACACTTAACCATATGAATTACAATTAATACATAATTATTTATATAAAAGAGATGTACTATTTTATTCTAATTTTTTTTTTTTTTTTGGCTAGTTGCTTTACGTCGCACCGACATAGACAGGTCTTATGGCGACGATGGGACAGGAAATGGTTAGGAATAGGAAGGAAGCGGCCGTGGCCTTAATTAAGGTACAGCCCCAGCATTTGCCTGGTATAAAAATGGGAAACCACGGAAAACCATCCTCAGGGCTGCCGACAGTGGGGTTCGAACCCACTATCTCCCGGATGCGAGCTCACAGCTGCACGCTCCTAAGATTTCTGATCCAGCTCATTTTCTGGCATATCTACAGTTACTAGGGTAACTAACCTAAATAACACATATGGAGAACATATAAAAAAGAATGAAAGTTAAGCTCGGCAAATAAAACAAAATAACAAGTGATCCGGAGCATAAAAGTAAAAAAAGAATGAGAAAAGTCCTAATGAAATGTTGCATACTAACTGAAAAACGTAATCAGTGCATAAACAGAACACAATACATAATAAATTAACAGAAATACAAGTGTGGCAATAAACAGTTATCTATGTACAAGAGTTAAAAGCTAAATATCATGTACATTTACTCTATAACTATAAAAATATAACAACAACCTAATAATAGTTATAAAAACAACAGTGCTCTTCAGCTGTTCAGTAGAATGTTCAGTAGCCTACGTGCCACAATCACACAACCTATCAGACGTCACCAAGCACACGAAACAATCAACGGTATTCAACAGGTAATCTATGCATGCTATTTTAAATTTTGTTGTTGAGTTAGAGCTTCCTGACAGCAGCTGGAAGTGAATTCCAAAGTCGTGACCTAGCCACAACGAAGGATCTATTATATATTGAAGAGTGGTTGATGGGAATGGCAAGGGAAGTGCCAAATCTAGTGTTACAATTATGGAATGAGGATAATAAATGGAATTTTGAAGAAATGTATTCGGGTAGATTTTCCTTCAGAGTTCGATAAATCAACGTAAGTATGTGAAACTTCCGTCGCCTTTCGGGTTTCAGCCAGGAAAGAGCTGTGTAGCTAGGAGTTAAAGTTAAAGGCAAATCGAAGACCAGAGTCAATGCTCGTTGAAGTTTGGTAGTTTGTTCACGTGTCGCATCAACGAGGACAATGTCGCAATAGTCAAGTATTGGTAGTATCAATGTTGGAGAAGTTTTATCTTTACGTCTTGTAGCAAAATGTTCTCATGTCGTTTTAAAGGATGTAGTGTCGCGTACATCTTTTTGCATGTATTTCCTACGTGTGCAGACCAGTCAAGAGTTTCAGTCAGGGTCATACCTAGGTTCTTCACTTCCTTACTAAACGGGATTACGGTTGCATTTAATGTCACCTGAGGAATGGTATCATTTTTATACATGGCGTTTAATAATTTCTGACAACCGATTATAATAGTTTGAGTTTTTTCCGGGTTAAGGAGGAGAGAGTTTTCATTGGCGTACACACTGAATTGTTGAAGGTCGGAGTTAATATCTCTTATTGCGTGCGGTATATCTTTTTATATTATCGTGGCAGTAAATTTGGATGTCATCGGCAAAAAGGTGATATCTATTATACTTTATTTTATAGGATATGTCATTAATAGAGAGGGCAAACAGGAGCGGACCAAGGATAGAACCCTGTGGAGCTCCAGCCTTCCTGACCCGCCATTGTGAAGTAATATCGTGAGCTATAACACGTTGCTTACGATCTGTAAGGTAAGAGCGGAAAAATTTCGAAGCTTCAGTACCAAAAAATGATTCAAGTTTTTTTTTAACAATACCTAAATATTGATCGTGTCAAAAGCACTGCTGAAGTCGAGGAGTGTGAGTATAGTCACTTGTCTTTCGTCCATTGCTTGTCTGATGTCGTCAGTCACTTTCAGTAAGGCAGTCGCTGTATTATGGCCCTTCTTGACGCCAGACTGCAGCGGATCCAGAAGGGAGTGAGAGTGCAGGTATTCCTGTATTTCAACATGTACCAACCGTTCTACTGCTTTGGAGAGGGCAGGAAGAATAAAAATTTGACGGTAATCGGATAAAAGTTTCGAATCTGGGCTCTTAGGAAGTTGGGTAACATTAGCTAATTTCCAAATTATTGGTAGTGTGCCATTCTTCAGAGAATAATTAAAGATATGGGTAAGAATGGGGAGAACAGCACCAATAATATTATGTATAAAAGTGATAGGAATATCATCGACCTCACTCGCTCTAGATTTAATATACCGGGCGAGTTGGCCAAGCGGTTAGGAGCGCGCGGTTGAGAGCTTAAATCCGGGAGATAGTGGGTTCGAATCCCACTGTCGGCAGCCCTGAAGATGGTTTTCCGTCGTTTCCCATTTTCACACCAGGCAAATGCTGGGGCTGTACCTTAAAGGAGAACACAACACAAAAATCAAGTTGCCTCAGAATCAAAGAGTGTATCGGACAGTGTTCAACTATATATTTACTCTTGCTGTGCGCCGCTCTGCAGGCCGGCGAACTAAGGAAACACGAGTAGCTGTGACGTCACTGCGCTGTAAGCGCTGAGCGAGCCATCCAGTTGATTATTGCAGTACCGGTACGCGCTCTGCCGTTCTTACGTTTACTTGAAGTGTTGTTTATTATAATAGTGCGGTGACTGTTTGTCGAAATGCCTTCCTGTGGTGTGTACGGCTGTAACAACACAACGAGTAGAAACCGAAAGTGTAGAGAGAAAGAAATACATTTCCATAGGTTTCCAAATCGAACTAAGTCGCCTCGAAGGTTTAGCAGTTGGGTACAATTTTGCAAGAGGTAACACTTTTCTCCCGGTAAGGGAGCTACTGTGTGCTCAGTGCATTTTAAAAATACAGCTGTTCCTTCAATAAGATGTCTGGCGTCGACAGATGGAAATACTTCTCAGGCAGGAATGCTAATTCATACGGAGGCCGCTTCACAAAATACACTGTGGGAGTACTCGTCAGAAACTGAAAAGAGCAGGACGGAAAGGTATGAGGCTAAAAGAAGAAGGGAGTTTGTTGACACAGTATTAAACGAAAGTTATAACGATAATGATGTACACGACGTTCAGAATGATATGAGTGAAAATATTTCACCAGACAGACACGAATGTACTGTAGAAACACAGTGTGAGTTAGGAAGTGAAATAGCTAGAAAATACTTTTGACGTTGCAACTTCCGACACAGCCTTGAACAGTGACGTAATGGAAGAACAGTTGAATGACAGTTTCTATGAAGCAGATGAAAGTGACAGTGAAAGTTATATTAGTGATACTCATAACGAATACACTCAGGACGATGTACATATTACAGGTTCATATTTCTTTGTAGCGGGGACAAGTTTGCTCACCCTCTTTGAAATTTGTTACATTTGTAAAAGTAAAGTGAAAAACATTTCACGTTACATTTAAGGGACTATGTTGTGCGTAAAATCACTTTGCTATTGTGGTAATAAAGTCCGTTGGTATTCTCAACCTATGGAAGGAAAGAAACCGGAAGCAAATGTCCTAATATCATCAGCATTATTGTTGTCAGGCACTTTGTTTGAACCTTTTCGGTCATTCTGCAAGTCCGTTAACTTACATATGATGTCACGAACTGTATATGATAGAATTATTCATCGAGTAACTGGTCCGATAGTGGAGGGTGCTTGGGATCAAGAAAGGAATAATGTTATTGATTGTTTGAAAAGCAGTGCCAAACCCGTTTGGTTAGCCGGAGATGGCCAGTACGATTCTCCCGGCTTTTCAGCCAAATATTTAGTGTATTCACTAATGGATACATATACAGGCCGCATAGCTCATTTGGAACTTGTTCAGAGAGTGATGGTGAAAGGTGATCTTAAAAGGGCTGCGTGTGAAATCGCGATGAGGAAGATTGTACAGGAAGAAAATTGTAATATAAAACTCTTCCTTTCCGATAGACACAAAGGAGTAAGGTATTTACTGAGAACGCAGTATCCTGATATTGAACATGAATTTGATGTTTGGCACATATCAAAAAGGCTAATGAAAAAGATGAATGGTCTCGATAAAAATCATCCAGATGTTCAAGCGTGAATGCCAGAATACATAATAATTTATGGTGGGCAGCACAAACATGTAAGTTCTGTGTTTATCGATAAATTTACGCCAATTTTGGACCACGTAAAAAATGAGCATAAGTGGTTAGAAAACGGTGAATGGAAATCCTGTGAGCACGATACATTAACGGAGGAGAGAGAAAGAAAATGTGGATTAAAGGAAATTCAAGTTCATATGAAGCCTTGAAGAAAATAGTTTTAGACAAATCTTTTTTAAAAGATGTGCAACATATAAAACACTACGTTCACACCGGAAGCCTAGAAAGTTATCACAACCTTCGTTTGAAATCATCATCATCATCTGTTTATCCTCCAGGTTCGGCTTTTCCCTCGGACTTAGCGAGGGATCCCACCTCTACCGCCTCAAGGGCAGTGTCCTGGAGCTTCAGACTCTTGGTCGGGGATACAACTGGGGAGTATGACCAGTACCTCGCCCAGGCGGCCTCACCTGCTATGCTGAACAGGGGCCTTGTGCAGGGATGGGAAGATTGGAAGGGATAGGCAAGGAAGAGGGAAGGAAGCGGCCGTGGCCTTAAGTTAGGTACCATCCCGGCATTCGCCTGGAGGAGAAGTGGGAAACCACGGAAAACCACTTCCAGGATGGCTGAGGTGGGAATCGAACCCACCTCTACTCAGTTGACCTCCCGAGGCTGAGTGGACCCCGTTCCAGCCCTCGTACCACTTTTCAAATTTCGTGGCAGAGCCGGGAATCGAACCCGGGCCTCCGGGGGTGGCAGCTAATCACGCTAACCACTACACCACAGAGGCGGACTTCGTTTGAAATACGCTCCTAAAATAGTTCATTTCTCGTACAGAGGCTTAAAGCTCAGGTCAGTGATTGCTGCATTAGACTATAATTGGAACATCAATAAACTGAAAGCTGGTATCAAAACTCAGAACTCAAAATCAACAGGAGCCTGGGTGATAAAACAGAAATATGAGGCGTCAAGCGATGGATGGAAGAAGGCAATAACGAACAAAATAAATCTCTTGCAAACTAACTATAGTAGAGCCTCACCTGAAGATCAAGCAATGGATCTGTCACTGCTTAAAAACATCGCTCCAATACCTCGACCTTCCAATGACGACCTGATCAAGAAGCACTTCTCACGATTTCACTCGCAACAATAAATGAGGTACCGTACTTCATGTCAAAATAATACATTATCTATATTTATCATGCAAACAAGCTTAGGAAACTCTTACATAATTCTACAGTTTTAATTTCATGTTTTCATTTACAGCTTGAAGCCCACATAGGTGCCATCGGGTTCCGGAAATGTGTTCCTTATGGTGTTGACAACACATGATGGTATGACAACTCTGTTCTTTTTACCAATCGCAGTCCATGAATTTACCCACGAAGTGAACTGTTTGTAACAAATAAAACGCCAAGTTCTATTTGATGGATTTAAAGCTGTCAGTAAACGTTTCCTTGCCATGTTCTTAGCTTTTAAGCTCATGTTATGCCTTGTCATAGTCAATACTTCACGGTCTAAAATAAGCCTTGTAAACGAGGGATTTCCTGTTATACACATAAATTTCTCAGATTTCACTGCTTTTACACTGTCCAATTCACAACAGCATACACTTTCTTCATCCGTATCCATGATGGTACACTCATTACATTTACACCAAATTCGTGTGCCGGCACGGCCTGTAGTGTTTAGCATATCCATGTCATGATCGCTATCTGCATGGAGATCAGCAAATGTCGTTCGTTCTGGCTCATACTGATACGGACGAATGATATTTACATCCATTATAAATATAAATAAGCCCACTAACACTGGCAACAGGAGAACACGGCAGTAACAGATGAAGTGCGGGAAAAGACTGCGCGAGTTTACTCCCAGCGTCAAGGCTGCCAGGTAGACTCTACAGCGCAGTGAGCGTCACGACCAGTTACTACTTCCGCACATAACTTGAGAATGGTTGGACATAGAGGCACCGGATTAACGACATTGTTATTACATTCCCATAATACATATTTAGCAACGAATAACGAAATATGTGTTTTTGTGTTGTGTTCTCCTTACATTTAGGCCACGGCCGCTTCCTTCCTACTCGTAGGCCTTTCCTATCCCATCGTCGCCATAAGACCTATCTGTGTCGGTGCGATGTAAAGCCACTAGCAAAAAGAAAATATTTAATAGAGTACAGGACTTTCTTACGAAAGGCAAAACAAGGGCGATTTTGAGGGACAAGTGATGGTCCATTATCTGTTTGCCCTCTGTCAAGAGGATTAGACATAATCCTGCCTTCCGTGAAATACGCGTTCAGCTGGTCGAGTGGAATGTCAGGTGCCTGGTTCTTTTCCCTCGTTCTACCAATGCCCATAGCTGGGAGGTGCTTCCAGGCACTATCCGTATTTAAATTACTGAATAACGAACATATTTAAATTTAAGATTACGTATCATTTGTTTAGTTTTATTCCTATGTTTTTGTAATTATCATGGTCAGTTTGGCCACAAGTACATCTGTAGCGTCAAAAAGGAGCATCACGGCGAGACATAATGTTTTTAACCTCAGAGGTTAGCCATGGAGCCGGCCCCGTGGTGTAGGGGTAGCGTGCCTGCCTCTTACCCGGCGGCCCCGGGTTCGATTCCCGGCCAGGTCAGGGATTTTTACCTGGACCTGAGGGCTGGTTCGAGGTCCACTCAGCCTACGTGATTAGAATTGAGAAGCTATCTGACGGTGAGATAGCGGCCCCGGTCTAGAAAGCCAAGAATAACGGCCGAGAGGATTCGTCGTGCTGACCACACGACACCTTGTAATCTGCAGGCCTTCGGGCTGAGCAGCGGTCGTTTGGTAGGCCAAGGCCCTTCAAGGGCTGTAGTGCCATGGGGTTTGGTTTGGTTTGGTTAGCCATGGATTAGGTTTCCTGGATACTCCAATCTGTCTCTTCAGTACATGTTTGTTATATACAAATACAGATACATATCTTTATTGCCCACCCTAGTATACACCATCGCCTTACAGGTAAGAAAACAGAACGAAACAAAAATTAGCCACTACATCTACCTCAAAACTACTTAACTAAATTAACTACCTCTATCTACTCAGTATCTTTTTTGCTAGGGGCTTTACGTCGCACCGACACAGATAGGTCTTATGGCGACGATGGGATAGGAAAGGCCTAGGAGTTGGAAGGAAGCGGCCGTGGCCTTAATTAAGGTACAGCCCCAGCATTTGCCTGGTGTGAAAATGGGAAACCACGGAAAACCATTTTCAGGGCTGCCGATAGTGGGATTCGAACCTACTATCTCCCGGATGCAAGCTCACAGCCGCGCGCCTCTACGCGCTACTCAGTATCATCCCACACGTGCGCGGATAGCCAGCACACATGCAGGAAGCCACCGCACTACTAACTACCCTAATCACCTACTCCTGACCACCACCTACAAAAAATTAGTAGACTGGTCGCTGCGCCAGCCCCGCTATGGAACACACGCCCACCAACCCGACTGACGCAGCCACCAGCCTCGCCATGTGAGAACGCATACCATATCTCACCGACACTTGCTGACACTGTATTCCTTCCCTATCTTGCATGGCAGGCCACCTGTGTCAGAACCCGACCCATCACGCGGCCTGCCATACTCTTCCAATGTGTACGTCACTCCCACTCTGATCCATTGTCAGCGCGCTTCCTTCCCTCTCCTTTATTTTCACGTGCAGACATGCTTTAGCCTAACTTCCTTGGGATGGGTCAGGTCCCCACCCCTCCCTCTTCCCTTGGTACGTCACACTCTCCTCTCTCGCGCTCTTCCCGCGAGCTACATCTCACATTAATATAACAGTTTATCTTTTTTAACTCTCCGTCACGTAATTCCACAATTTTCATTATACCAACCCTTACTACTGTACTACACTACCCACTTCATCTCGCATAATTTTCTATTCTCTACACATTCACTTACATCACCTTCTCAACACCTATACTCCTAAACAAACCCCTGACTCTACCACACCGCACTTACACACATACAAACAGTTTACGATTCCAAGTCAATACATTCACAGTCTTCTCAATCTACAGCATCACATTTACACACATCAAACTGTTTTCTTACCCAAACAGTTTGTTTACTCAGACTTTTCCCAGTTCTTTTCATCTTATTAAACTTAAGTTTAAACATCAACTATCAATTCTTTCACACCCCTCATCAAAGCACATAAAACAATTTAATACTTTTTTAAAGACATTATTACATACTTTCACAGTTTCCATACAGCCAACATTTTCTCCTTAACAAGAGTCCCACTTAATCTACCTTAATTACTATTCCACACACCTTCTTTATCCTCTCTCCTCACACATATACACGAGAACAAACCAACTTTCCCCACACCTCACCTACACACAAACGAACAGTTTCCATTCCAAGTCCATTAGTTCACTCAGTCTTCTCACAACTTTTCTTCTTTTACTAGCTTCTAAGAATCATTTCAGCAATCAACAATAAACTTAAACTATATACCAACTTAAATTTACACTACCTTCAGAGCCTACTCAACCTCCCATATTCTCAACTCCTACCTAATTTACTCAGGCTTTCCCTTGTTACAAGCTCTTTTCACAAACACATCTACTCTCGCATGCCACATGTCTTAAATATACCACACCCTCCCATACTACTACTCCTCGATCTACTTCCCAACAACTTGCTCCGGGCGGATCACCATTCCACAGGGCAAGGTGCTCTCCCCCTTCCCCTAACACTACAGCCCCTTCTTCTGATATCATGGCCACCATGATACCGTTCCCGCATATCCTCAGGGCGGATACCCATTCCTCTGAGCAGAGTGCCTTCCCTCTTCCCCCCTCAGCATGAACCACTTTATCTGAACAACCCCTGTTATTCCCTGCTTCTTTAGAAATCTACCTCTAGCCACATTTAAGAATTTCACTATATTCGTTCTTTTCTCCCACTCTCCACATAACCAAGATGTCATCTTATAGCATTTCCCTACCTTATCCACCTCCTTCTTACTTAGTAGTTTAAACTTGACCTCCTCCAAAGCTCGACATTGATTGAAAATATGCAGGTCTGCCCACCTCTCTCCTCATAACACACATCCACCCTTATTCTCACTACCTACCCATCCCCTGTTTCTCGGAACTCCCAATACCCACCAATACAAACCTCTCTTATCCCTTCTACCCTCAAACTCAGTTTTCGGGTTTATTACTTCCACCAATTTATATAATAACGATAAAGAGGCTCTCTCTCTCTCTCTCTACATTTCCTTATTAAACTCTGTCTTTCTATATCTAGTAGTCTTCCCTCTATCCTTTCCCATACCCATTTATTCCTACCTCCCACAAACATCTCCTGGGGCCGATGACCTTCGATGTTAGGTCCCTTAAAACAACAAGCATCATCATCATCATCATCATCATCAAACATTTCCATATACCCCCAATCCAATCTGTTGTAACCTTTTTTTGCACTTATTCACCCAGTAACCTTCATTCATCATACCTTTCTGAAAACTAAACGTTTCTTGTACTAATAAAACATCCTTCCCTTCCTCCAATCTAATCCAATACCTGAACACCCACTTAGCTATTTCAACCTCCATCGATTCTACAGACTAATCTGGCACCGGCATTAGCTGTACAGTTCGGGAGGTCCACCATGATCTTACTAAATTTCGCCACTACCTGGTTTAGTTCACCCCTGCATTTCTCCATTCCTCATACTTCCACCCCAAATAGCATTTTGCCCATTACCAGTGATTTAAACACCGTTTTCTGAATTTTGTGTTTAACATCTGGAAATTACTTTTCTAATACCCCCACTGCCACAAGCGCTCCTCTTCCCTTCAATTTAGCCCTCCTACACTGTTCTCTCCAAGAACCCTTCTTACTAATTATTACACTTAGATACTCAATTTTCCCCCTGGTCTAATTTCTTCCTGATCTAGCCTCCAGACTGCCGTATTCTTTCTTCCACCCCTTTTCCTACAAACCATTATCTGAGTCTTTCTTACATTTACTCTCAGAGACCACTTCCTAGTATACTCAACTACCTTGTCCAACCCATTTTGCAACCCACTTGCCATCAAAGCCAAAATCAATAGGTCATCCGCGAATTAGAACCACGGAACCTCTATTTTCCCTATCCAAGGGCATTGCCATCTCTCTCCACCATGGCCCTCTAAAATATTATTTATAAATAATATAAATAATATCTGGGATAGCTTACACCCTTGTCTCACCCGCACATCTTTTCAAAACACTTAGGCCTACTCATCCTTCCACCCTGCAATTTAATCATCACAGACACTTCCTCATAAATTGTTTCTATTGCCCCCCGTCATTTCTTTCGACATTCCAACCTCCCTTAATATCATAAATAGCGCCTCCCTACTGACCGTATGGAAGGCTTTTTCTTAGTCAATCGCTGCTATATATAATTTACACCCTGCTATCCTCACATACTTTGTAATCAAGGTGTCCAGATTCCAAATATTATCGACTGTGTTCCTTCCTTTCCTAAATCCATTCTGACACTCAGATATCCTCCCAAACTGTTCCGTCCACTTTATTATCCTATTCGCCAAAACCGCTGGGTACACCTTCGACAACGCGCCTAGGAGTGTAATTCCTCTATAGTTATTAGGATCGCTACTAGCCCCTTTACTTTTATAAATTGGGCATAATACCCTCTTCCTCCATTCCCTCGGAAATTTCCCCGTTTCAAGCAACCTATTAAAAATTGTTACAATCCCCCTCAACATCGGTTCATTTGCCTCAACCTCCTTCCACACACTATTGGAACTACCGTTCACACCTCCTGCCTTGTTATCTCCTCATCCTATATTTGAATTTCTACTTCCAATTCCCTTCCTACATATGGCTTGTCTATGTCTCTACCAAAATTCCCCTCTCCTTCTAAAAGCCTTTTAAAATGCCTAACCCATTCGTTTTCTCCTATTTTTTCCCAATTCCCCACCGGTTTTCTTCTTCTAATCTTGTTTATAGACAGCCATTTCCTCTCAAATTTCTTCTCTCTACAATATCTATTTATTTTTTCAGCTTCCGCCTCCTTCCATCCTCTTTTATTCTCATTCAATACCTCCTTGTATGCCTTTCTCAATTTACAATATTCCTTCCATTTTTTTCTTGCTCCCCCTCCTTCCTAAACTCCGCTAGGGCTCTCATTACAACCTCTCGTTTTCTCCTGCAGTCTTCATTAAACCATCCATTCATTTTGTTCTTTTTCCCCTCTAACCTTTTCCCCACTTTCTTCCCCACCCTCCAAACAGGGAGTTCTATTAATTCTAGCACCCTATCCATGTCATTCCTTTCTGCCACCCTTTCAATTCCTACCCTTAATATTTCTCTCTCCTCTTTCAAACCTCATCTCAATTTCTCTTTCGCATTATCATCCCAGACATACTTCCTTCCTCCACTCCTATATCTCTCCCTACTTTCCTCCAGCTTGCCCTTCTCACCAGCAACCAAATTTCTCAATTTTTTTGATAGGCATATGTTCAGTTAATCCACATTCTAACACCTCAAAGCTTATTATTCTCCTTAACGCTATCTCTGAGCTTATTCCTATATCCACTACACTCCCCCCCCCATTTGTTGTAATATACGTCAAATTTCCCAAACTATCCCCCTTCATCCACCCATTTAAAATAAATGTTCTATAGCACATAACTCTAATAACCTTTCTCCGTAACTATTTACACCATTATCCTTACTCTTTCTTTGCAGCCCCCCGCCTGCTTTTACTTCTTTCCCGGACACCGGTACTCTATTGCTCACTCTCGCATTCCAATCCCCCAATAAAATCATCCCGTCTTCTACATACACCCCTTTAACTGTGTTCATTTCTTCGATCAGTTCATTAAAGAAATGTTTATTTGCATAATGTGAATCGCTCGGATGATTATAAAGCAAGGGCAGACAAACTGCTTCCGATGCCCCCTTCCCCATTTTTACTCTCAGCTACACTACCCCCTCTACCTACTCTGCAACATCTCCACCCATTCAGCTACCTCATTTCTTATAAGTACTACTATGCCCCCTGGGTTTCTGCCCCTCTTCCCTATTTTTTTCCTTAACACGTTAACTACTCTATAACCGCCCCATGTAATTTCAACCCCTTTCCCTAACCACGTCTTCACGAAAGCAATAATCTCAAAATCTTTCACTAAATCCACAATTTCCCTATTCCCTAACTTCTCCATCAACCTCTCAATATTCAGCACCCGTATCACCATCTCTAGTTATTTATTTCCTCCCCCTCCCTCTCTAGATCCATTCCGATGTAACACATTCGCACCGTGACCACGGCTGACACAGTAACAGCATCGGCAGCATCTGCACCCGCCTTGGCTCCGGCCCAGGCGTCGCCCAAGAAGAACAAGGCTTCCGCATCCAAGAAACCTCGCACCAAGCCTGCCCATCCGAAAACCTCCGAGATGGTAGGCAGCGCCATCAAGAGCCTCAAGGAGCGAGGTGGATCTTCTCTCCAGGCTATCAAAGTTTCACCACTTCCCCCCTTTATTTCTCATAATTATTCCTTGTGGCTCCTCCACATCCCTCCCTTTCTTCCCCCCCTCCTTCCCCTTTTCCGTGCCAATGCCTTTCTTCCCTCCGCAGAGATCTATTAAACTTAACGATCTCGCCTTATTCAACGCCTGATTTCTCTCCGAGTTTCTTTCTATATTTCTTTTATTCGGGGAAGCTGAGTCACTACCCTGACTCATTTTTCCTCCCATCACCCCTTCACTACCTGAACTCACTTTAATTCGATCTAGTGTCATATTTGTTGATTCAGTCATTCTTGCGTTGTTCTGTCTCACCAAGGTCTCTGCAATCCCCGCCACCTGACCGCTGACACCACAGTCCCGTCTTCTCTCTTCCTTCTTCCCAATGATGACACCTGCTCTCGATTTCTGCAACTCATTTCCTCCTCACATTTTTCCATCCTCAGCAGTTCCTCCTGTGCCCACGATCGTGTGCAATATCTGCCTGAAGTCACCAAACACCTCCCCACTATCTTAGCTCGCAATCCCTGCGCTCTAGCCCGCCACATATGCCACTTTAAGATCTCCAACTGCATCCTGCCTTCTTTCTCTGTCTCCGCCTTCCAATAAATGTTCGACCCTTTCAAATTTCCGGCCTTCCTCAGAATTATATCGGCCATCAGGTTTGAAATTAATCTTATCTTCATGTTTGTTATATAGGCTATGCATTCTCTTCTTCTTCTTCACAGTACCATATCAGGTCCCCCTGACGTTGGCGATCACTGTGGTGAATGCAGTACGATCTCTTGCTAGGTGGAAAAGTCTTTCACACTGTGAATTCCAGTCCATTCTTTGATGTTTCCAAGCCATGATGTTCGCCTCCTCCCGACACCTCTTCGACCCTGTATTTTGCCTTGTACAATCCGCTGTAAGATGAGGTAACGGTCATTTCTAAAGATGTGGCCAAGGTAAGAGATCTTCCGGTGTTTTAATGTTTGAACTAGTTCCCGACTTGCTCTTGCCCTTCTGAGTACTTCTTGGTTCGTTAGTCGTGCAAAACACGAAATCCTGAGCATCCTACGGTGGATCCACATTTCAAAGGCTTCCAACCGTTTCACTAATATGTTCTTGAGAGTCCATGTTCCCACACCATATAGCAAGGCTGACCATATATAGCACTTGACCATCCTCTGTCTAAGTTTTAAATTTAAGTAGTCACTGCAAAAGAAAGATTTCATTTTTGTAAATATTTTTCGTGCTATTGCTATCCTCTGTTTCACTTCTTTCTCAGAATCAAGTTGTTCAGTGACAATGCATTAATGAATTAAATTTTTTAATTTTTGTGTCAATATCGACTAGATTTAAAATGCCATGCCACGCATGGCTGTAGGCTTAATATCTTAACTGATTCATGTCGATGTCCTTCAAATTCGTGCATGTTACATATCTAGGTTTATAAACACAGTATGTAAACACCGACACACTACCGTGTAAGGAAAACAACAATTATTGCCGTAGAAAACTCTTTTTATTGGTAGAATAACGTCGCACTAACATAGCGAAGGTTTTCTGAGATGCAAGGGTAGGAAAGTGTTAGCATTGGAAAGGAAATGGCCCTGGCTATAATTAAGGTAGAGCCCAGCATTTGCTTGGCGTCCCATTCGTCTCATGGAGTGGCAGCGATTGCCGAGTTTGGCGAAGTAATGTGTGTGTGTGTGTGTGTGTGTGTGTGAGAGAGAGAGAGAGAGAGAGAGAGAGAGAAAGAAAGAGAGAACTACAGCGTCACAAATGAACTGGCCGGCCACCCTGCCTGTGCCCGCTTCCCGCCACTATTCGTGTCTATGTGGTGCTTAAATGAGCAAATTTTGACATCCAAAAACAGGTACTAAATATACGACTGTGTATTTAATTTTGATATGGCTGAATAAAACAATCCTATTGAAGTCGTCGTACCAAATCTCAATCAGATCGGAGATTAGCAGATGGAAAGGTTTAACGGCCGCCAATGTGAGACATTGCAATTAGCTTGGTGGCATTGTATCTTTGACAGACTGTTTTAAATGCAATTCTAAAATTTGTGGAGGTTATGGGAAGATTTTTAATTTGGTCATATGCTTTGCCTGTGAGTTGCTATCACTGTGGGGCACCTTCTAATGGGAAGACATATCGCTACCCTTCCTGAACCAGACCTGAGTAATGTACGCATCAATGTACTCTCTAGATGGCAGTATCTACGGCAGCTCCAAGGATTCTGCAAAGCGTGATAAACAGTCTACCTCTCCCACCTGCAGCAGAACAGTAAATGGACAACATTGAACAATAATGTGAAACTAGGCATATCAGTGATTGCCACAGAAGACAACACTACCCCCACCACCACCACTGTGCTGGATGCTCGCAATCATTGATCAGGTCCTCCCTGTAGCCAATGGACTTGTGTGTGTCACCTTTATCCGTACGTCTACTGGAGTACTTCTAAAGCCCATTCTAAAACTATGTCCTATCCCCAAGTCTCAAGATGATGATATCCGAGTGTTATGTGTTTTGTAGTCTATCTTCATATGTTTTATTTTGTTCATGAAAAACAGTTTTCAACCCTTTTTTGACGGGCAGCATGTCTGATTGCCAATACTAGGTATAGTGAATCAACTATATGGCATGTGACAAACTGAACATTGTATTTTGTATGTTTTTGATACGTACAGAAAAGAAAGTTTGACAATACAAAACTCCAGTGTTTCCAATATGATTACATAATAATAAAGTGTCTCAGAACAAAAATCGTGTAGATAAAAGGTAAGTAGTCACTTTATCACATAACAAAACACTTTAATATTCGTTCACAAGGATCATAATGACCGAAACTGTAGCGTAACATGGAACTCAAGTCAATCTAGTACTTGGTGGCATTGCCACGTTGTTTTATGACGGCTTTCAGTCGTTGTGGCATAGAACAATCTAACTTTTACGTGTCCTTAGGGCTAATATTAGTCCATTCCTGTACCAATCTGCGTTGCAGTTCCTTCTTTGACGTTATTTTGGAGTTCCTCACTCCCTTGTCAAGTTCACTCCATAAATTCTCAATGGGATTGAGATCGGGGCTCTGAGGTGGAGTTTCAAGCACCTTTGGGCAGTTCAACAATAACCACATTCGGACATTCCACGCTTTATGCTTGGAATCATTATCTTGATGGAAATGAAATGTGTCCCTGATCCCAAGCTTTGTTGCACTTTGGTGTAAATTCTGCTTCAGGATGGCTAGATATTGTTTCTGGTCCAATGTATGTTCAATAAACGACAATTTATCTACTCTAGCTGACGAACAGCACGCCCATTCCATTGCATTCCCGTCTTCATGTTGGACGGTTGCAAATGTTTCGGTTCTAATTTGTTATTTGGTCTCCTCCCATCCGATCCATAAATATTAAATTTACTATCATCACAAAATATTTCAACCATTCTGTGTCATTGTGTACATATTGCAATGCAAAATTCAATTTTTTCCCCTCCAGTTCACTTCGCTATTTGTTTTTTTCTCGACACCCTCCCGTTAAGTCCGGCCTTTCGAAGAGTCCTGCGTACAGTTTCAGGGTGCACTGATTTACCAGTTTCTTCTTGTAACTCCCGTGCAATTTGTGGCGCACTCAGTTTAGGATCGTTTCCTATTTTCCTTAAGAGATGTATCTCCTCACGATCAGTTAGCTTTTTCGGTTGACCCGTTTGCTGTATAGACGCAATTCTGTCCTCTTCCTTAAATCGCCGTACAATGTACTCTTACCCATATACAACATTCGCGCAATATCTCTGCAACTGCGCCCCTTTGCATTGTGGAAAATAACCAGTTGGTGCTGTTCAAACGTTGTGTTTCTGCCTTTGCGCCCCATTGTACGTGCAGATTAATCCCTGTCGTTTTGTACAGCGCGGGTCACTGCAGAGAAGTTCAGAGACACGTATCCTACTCCTTACGTTTCTCCCTTTCCGTAATTGGGTAAGATAATCACGTGCAAATGAAGCAACCACTACGTGTCCGAATAATACAGTGATGTGTAGTATTTCGTTATTTCCTTTTCAATAAGTATCAGAACACTTCACCAATTCGCCTGACTTTTAATATTGTTGTGATACGTGGGCTAAATACTCATGAATTGTTGGATGTGTGTGTGTGTTGCGTATACAATGCCTCAATGTATTCGTCCTCTCCACTATATCACATTAATCCATATTTGATATGCAGACGACAACCAGTTGACTGTCAATGTCTCCGGTTTATACAATATTATTGGCCGCCTTTTAGTGATAAATAGCCCAAATTCTCTGTAGCTGATAATATTTTGCTAGGGGCTTTACGTCGCACCGACACAGATAGGTCTTATGGCGACGATGGGATAGGAAAGGCCTAGGAGTTGGAAGGAAGCGGCCGTGGCCTTAATTAAGGTACAGCCCCAGCATTTGCCTGGTGTGAAAATGGGAAACCACGGAAAACCATCTTCAGGGCTGCCGATAGCGGGATTCGAACCTACTATCTCCCGGATGCAAGCTCACAGCCGAGCGCCTCTACGCGCACGGCCAACTCGCCCGGTGTAGCTGATAATAATGACACATAATGTTATAGCCCACTCCACTTGGAGGTCAAGCAGGTATTCGTCTGGCACGCTAGGTAGCAAGAAAACGAGCGCATTCGATGATTCACCCTCCTTCAGCTTGTGTACAATCGCGATCACACGAATTCCGGGTGGGAAAGGAAACAGATAACGTTTGGGCGAAGATTTTGGCCAACTCTGAGGATGAGGGAGAAGTAACCAAGGCAACGTCACATGTGGTCGTCTTCCAGGAGGTGTGGCGTGCGACGTTGTGCACTCAGAGGTCACTCCCAACTCCATTTTTTCGGGAACTGATTAAGATGTTTCTATGGTTAAACATTCTGACTATACTAGCTTTTCCTAACCAAGGAAAACAATTAACTGTAATTTAATTGCGATGAAGTGTGAACGATGTAATCCCACCCCAATATATGGCATTTAATTGTTTGATCAGCGCTGACAATAACTTCATAGGAACGGGTTTCCAAACGCCCTTGCGTCTCTGATAATCATAATTATTTAATGCCAGGTTATTTTTACTTTGGTTTTTGAGGATAAAACTTCTTATTATTATTATTATTATTATTATTATTATTATTATTATTATTATTATTATTATTATTATTATTGGTAGTAGTAGCCTATATTTCCGAAAATAAGGGCCATTCTTTCTTACAGTGGTTGAGCGCGATGCCATTTGATAATGAAGTCATAGTCGAGAACGCTTAATATTTCAGCCTGACTTCGCACTTAAGAATTACAAAGAAACTGGAGAATTTGAACCTCAATGAGTTGACATACACTTTACGTCTGTTGCCTTGAAGGAGCCGTGTGGCTCCTCCCTTCATACCCCGCTCCCTTCTTTGTCGAGCCAGTGGGACGTGTGGGCAGGCGGGGAAGCAAGTACCACCCCCGCGCGTGTGTTTCGTTCATGCTAGATATCCAGGTACTTCGTTTTCTCCACCTCCCTCACTCTTCAGATGCGTGCATGTGTTAACGTGTCTAATGGAGTGACCAATGAGAGTGTGTAAGCAGATACTGGGTGGCTATGAGGGCTGTACTGATTTCTTGCCTGAAATGAATATTAATGGCCACGAGATACTAAAGGTTTCGAGTGTACAAATTAGGGTTGGGCACTATGTCCCTGTTTCGGCACAGTGTGCCGGTACACAGTTGTGTTCCACTGTTCCGGAACACCGAGTGTCAATTGTTCCGAAGCATTCTCAAGCGAGAGCGAGATAGTGACTCGCTATCCCGTTGGCAGCGCCACTACGCACTGCCCTTCGCCTACTAGCTGACTGTCGATACCGGCTGTGTGGCGCTATGTGTTGAAGTGTTCCGTCTTCTGTCATATTATCTTCGTTCTGGAGTTCCGTTGCACCGGCAACTGGCCTTCGGTACATGCGGAGAAATAATATGTTCTGTTTTGTTTTCGACTGTTTTGTAAGAGTGTTTCCATTGACGCCTAGTAATATAACCGTACGAAAGACGGTAAACTTTGCATAATGTCGCACCGGAGTCCCGTTTAGGACTTTTTTACTAGAATAAAACCGGACAGAGTGAAATGCAATTTATGTTCTATTTTGTCTGCAAAGGGATCTTAACCGGCACAATGACAAGACATTTTAAACATACACATCTCACAATTTTTATTTTCGTGTTCTGTTTGCACAGTTTTATTTTTATATCCTGTTCCGCTTATATATAGTGATTAATTTGTATCTTCGTGTTTTGCTTTATGGGTTAATTTTTATTTTCCTGTTCCGCTTGTATATTCTGTACGTAAATAGAGTATTGACGAATGTTTTGCAACTGTGCGAGTATATTTTTAATTGGTGAAAATAACATTGTGACATTTGTAAACACAACTACTGCCAATGTAATTGTGACAGGTGTATTTCAGAATGAATGAAAACATTCTTATCCTAAAAACAACATTTAGACACGATTTTTAGGTGCGTATTTCAGAGTTCCGACTGCATTTTCACGTAACGTGAAGTTATTCCTGGCCCTAATTACTCACAATACAGGCCATGTACTGCAATTTAACGGTGTTATGTGAATTTCATATTGACCGAAATATTTTAACCTAAAAACAGCCTTTAAATGTGATAATTGGGCGCGAATTTCAGTGTTCCGACTGTTCCTTCAAGTTCCGCGCAGCTTTATGCTGGCCGTAACTACACACAGCACGTCCGGTACAGCAGCACTTTCCCGCTGACGCGGAGCATGTCATGTTGCCTCACGAAGTTCTCTCTACAGCGCAGTTACAGTCGCGTGTGTCGTGTGCCGGCACACTGTACCAAAACACTCCACCTCAAGCTCCTAATGTTCCGGAACAACTGACTGTCCCGGTCTGCCCAACCCTAGTGTACATGTGCTGTGGTCAGTGTGCTTTGTGCCGTGAAATTTCATCAGAAGAGAAAGCATGAGACGTGAACAGGACACGACAGAGGAAGAACGACGGATTTCAGTACGATGCCTCAAAAACGATAAAATATTGAAAGAAATAGCTGAATTAATAAATAGGCCCATTACGACTGTTAAGAGTATCATATACAGGTACAATCAAACAAAAACGAACCATGAATAGGTCGGCAGACTGAAAAATGTCAAATAATGAGACAAGTGAAAAAATCTGAATTGAGTGCTACAAAGATTGCTGTAGATGTGGAACAAGAAATGGGAAAACATGTCAATCCACAGATAATAAGAGACATTCTTCACAAGGCTGAATACAACAACCCACTAGCCTGCAGAATATCATACATAACCAACGTGAATAAACGCAAGAGACCGGCATATGCCAAAAATCACATAAATGATGATTACGAATCCAGGAAAAAGGTAATATTTCCCGATGAAAGACAACACACCACGATGGACGGAAACATTTCCGCAATTACCAGACGTCAATCCGATTGAGCATGTATGGCGTATTCTGCATCCAACGGAAAAGTAACGATATGGCGGCAGAAGAATCGTGAACTGGAAATGCAAAATCTCTCAGCCACTGTTAAGCATGGTGGAGGATCTATGCTCTGTGGGGGTGTATGGGTGCCAATGGGGTAGGCGATCTGTGTTTTATTGAAGGAACATGGACCACAGACTATTTATTATCAACATACTAAAGTCACATTTTCCATAGAGTGTGAACAATATGGGCCTTACAGACGGCTACATCTTCACGCAAGACACTGACTCCAAACACACAGCCCTGAACACAAAGCTCTGGTTGCTATACAACACACCACGATGGATGGAAACATCTCCGCAATCACCAGTCGTCAATCCGATTGAGCATGTATGGCGCATTCTTGAGGAAAATCTACGAAAACACAAGATCTCAAACAAGAATGCTCTAAAGGAGCTATTAATGGAAGAGTGTAAGAAAACTATTTATTTATTATCGTCTTGTTTTGAATGGCGTGGCTCAGGCTATAGAGCCTGTTATTATGCCCAACCATACTACACTGTTTAATTTGTGTTAAATTCTACAACATACTAAATTATAGATTTATCGACTAACTGGATAAGCTTATCGTCTAGTTCCCACGGTTAATATTTACATGGAGAAAGTAAATTATCTTAAACTTCTGCTGTAGATTATGTTCTTATATGAAAGTAAAGTTTGCAACACCTTTTGAACAGCTGAGTACTAGGAATATCTGTAATTTCAGCCGGCAGGGAATTCCACAGGCGGATAGCAGCAGGGATGAATGAATCACTGGAACCAGTAGTGTGATGGCAAGGGAACTTGGCAGGGAGTTACATAATAACCTTGTTTGGTGACTATTTCTGGATGACAGGTACTGAAGGTCATCTCTCAAGTAAACCGGTGTTTCGTTCCGTAGAACTACCGACGTACCGGTACTGACATTTCTTCCTTCCTTAAATTAATTGCGGGTAGGAGCCAGTTAGGCTTAGGTCAGATTTACAGCTTTATGGTGTCACCATTCTCCCATACCAATGTCAAGGGTGGACTAACCACAAGTAAAAATAGGAGCATGTCCGAGTGAAAATCAATAAATTTCATTATTTAGAAATTCTCCGCAAAATTATCCGCACTGCCATAGAGTTTGGATCCGCCAAGACACTAACTTAGCATATATCCGCATCCGTACAGGACTCTAGAGATAGGGAATGGTGACAAGACGGTCGAGTTACGGAACTATGATATTATGCAAACATATGGTGCAAGTAGCACAAATCCAAGTAATTTTGTTCTGTGTAAATATGCAAATGAAGTATCTTGTTATGCATTATTACGTGTGTTGAAGTGATATCTAAAATATATTATTGTGTTAATAATTCTACAAGGATCCAATGATATGCACCACCTATCCACTGTGTGCTCCATACCTACTGTTCAAATTTCATCTTCACACTATCATTACCTACACCTTGTATGCATTCATCTGCTCAATCCCAAACATTTCACACAGAGTGTTCCAATAGCACTAATACTTCATATCTAAAAGCTATGTATCCTGCTTGAACATCAACAAATGCATATACTCTTGTAAACAGACCATCATACAAGCAGTGAACATTATCCTCCAATACATTGTTCCATACCCCAAGCTCCCGTTGACGTAATTCTGTAAGACATGTGGTTAGTTTGAAAATGCATCATGTGTCGACCCATCATGAATTAGACATGTTTAATGGGGAAGAGGTTCAGCAATTGTGCAGGCCGTGGTAGTTGCGAAACATATTGCAGAGCATGCTGAGTAACACAGGCAGCTAATGGGCAAAAACAGCCGAATGCATGTCATACTCTGTGTCTGTTTTGCACAAGTCAACAATTATCACTTGTGTAAAGAAAAACATGCCCTAATTGTAACCCTTAAATGCATGATTTTTTAAATTTTCAAAAAATTAATTAATTGAAAGCAAATAATACGTCAGAATCAAGGGAAAATAATTAAAAAATTCTAAGTTCAATAAAATCATTGTTATTTACTAAAATGTGTATGATGTGTATCTACATCACCATGCAAAACAGACATAGCTTCAGTAACATTAGCAGATACTACAAGAAGGGCCATACTCTTCACATTCTCTGTTTACGATGTATGAAATGCTTTGAAGCAGTTGTTCTTTTGGTTCAAACAAAGTGGAACATTACACTTTCCACACGACCAGTGAGTAGTTCCAGTACACTCCGGCATTTTACAACGCAAGCGTTTGGCAAACACTGGCCAATGGGAAACATTGTCAGTCCGAATGTTTTCGGAAGGCAAAGGATGTGCAGGACCCCTTCTTTTCTTTGCCTGTATTTCCTTTTCAAGTGAATCATTACTTGGTCTCCCTCTTTTGACCTCTTGGTTACTACCTAAATTGCACAATGAATAGGCCACTTCATTTCTAAACTGACTCATACTTAGTTGCTGTTTTGTGGCAACATTGTTAGCATCACAATTCATTTTATACAGAACCCAAGAATTTATCACCGCAAGGTCTACTAGGTGATAAAATAAACGCAAGTACCATTTCCGACTCTTTACAGGTATGTGATATAGTCCCTAAAAGCTGTTCATCAGGTCTACTCCACCCATGTGCATATTGTATTCCGGTACTACTTGCGGGCACGGAATTTCTACCTTTTCTTTCAACTTTTTATCATACCGACGAACCTTGGTAACAGGTTCAGCTCCCACATGGGTAGATAAAAAAGTGACTACCTTATTATCTTTCCACACTGTTGCTGATAAAGTAACCCCATCACATTCAGCAACCCATTCTTCATATGTTCCTCTAGGAATATTCTTCTTCATCGAAGTGCTTTTACCAGGCAAATCACAATTAGGCAATCTATTTTGCTGTACTGTCCCAACACAGTGAATTCCCTCCTTAGCTAAGTGATAAACCAAGGGTAAAGAGGTGTAATAGTTATCAAAATAAATAAGATTTACATTTCTTGGTATTACTCTTGCTAGACGGAGGACAATATTGTTTGTTGCTCCTAAATCAGGCTCATTTACAGGCTTCTCTGTCTTGTTCTCCTGACCGGACTAAATTTCAAATTTATGTGCATAACCTCTCAAACTACAGAGTACAAACAGTTTGAAACCCCACTTGTGAGGCTTATTAGCCAGGTATTGTTTTAGAAAATGGGACTTTTTGGTCGCACACATCTGTTCGTCAAGTGAAATCCTCTGGTCAAGAGGGATAGTAGAAAATCTTCTGTTCAGGTGCTCAATAACTGGTCTCAGTTTATGGAGTCTGTCATGGTCTGGATGCTCCTTAGGTAGGTGGTGGTCACTATTATTGAAATGAAGTATGTAACGAATTTTTTCGAAATGATTTACTGGCATGACTGTTTTCACGGGATCATAGCCGTATTTGGTGGACCAAAACGATCTCACACTTGGAAAGTTCTGAACTGACATAAATATCAGTATTGGCAGAAACTTCTTTATATCTCCTGCTGTCACAACAACTGGATTTGAGGGATTCTTCTGGGTAGAATGCAGATTGGTTTCATCAGTAATTCTTTGAATGAAATCATGGGTGAAAAAGTGAAGGATGCACCTGTATGGAGTACCTAGATTTGTAATGTCAGGATTCATAACAGTACTGCCTTGGACTGTAATTTCAGCGTCACTGTAAACTCAATTCGCCTTCTTCCAAATAAACTTTTTCTTATTGAACTCTTCAGTACCTACATAGTGGTGGTTGGCAAGATGAATTTGTGGGCTGCTCTTCAACTTCCGGTGGGAAACATTCTTCGTCCGAACTGCTCTTATCGTCTTGTAAATCTTCTATCAGTTGATTATCAGTCACGTAGAAATCGTCTTGTGCATCATCATCATCCAATCCACCTTCCAGATCAGCAAGTAACTGCTCGATATTCTTTTCTCGTAATGAACGAGCCATCCTACAAAAATATACAAAGGATAGTACCCACAGTGCATGGTGATGTATTTCTACATCATATAAATAATTCAAATTTCAACGAGTAATTGAGCTAATATTTTAAATATGCGCATATAGAATGAAGTACATACCTTTACTATCTTGAGAATAAATATCTATGTAAAGCCAACTCTCTTACAGTAAATTAAGGGAAACATTCCTTCCAAAACAGCACAATACAATACATAACCGCATAGCTCGCATGCAACCTCTAAACCGCCAATTTAAAACAAAAGAGTGATGAAACATGATTGAATGTTTCAGATATCGATTACGAAAGAAACTATCGATTTTTCTAAGAGAAGACAACACAGGTACACAGTCGGCTATGAGCTATACGTGCTTTGAAATATAATGATGTACAGTAGATCTGTATCACTATGCATTTAAGGGAACCTTCTAACACCTTTCAATACCTCAAACAGTCCTTCACCAAGCAAGTGGCCATATGGTCTGGTTCACATAGCTATTAACTTGCATTCGGGAGATAGTGGGTTTGTACCCCACTGTCGGCGGCCGGATATTTTCAGATATCATATGAGTCATTTACAGAGAGAGTAGTGGATTTTCAGGAAATCTGTAGGTTTTCTGCGTAAAGAAATTCGGCGTGGCTGAGATGACCAGCTTACAAGCGCAAGAGTTAGACCCGATACACACAATCGCCCGGTACAGAGGAGTGCAGATGGGTCTGTCTCGTTCCGGGAGATAAGTATTGTATTGAATTTTGGGACTTGATTTCCACATTGGTTTGCTCTGATCTTGAATGTTAAAAGAGATTCTCAAGTATGGTCAATCTCTTATTGGCTATTATTTATAGAGGAGTAAGTTTGGATACCGGTATCAAAAGACTTCAATTATAGTAATATTGACAATTTGCACAACAGTTGTGCCAGACAGCGAAAGCAGCTAACGTTGATAATTTTGATAGTTGTATTTGAGTGCGGGCGCAAATTATCACAAGAACAAATTATATTCATGTGCGATTGTAAGGTGACGGACGTACCGCCTTTCGAATGATTCTTTTTCAGGTACTGTATTTGTTGAGATGGTCACCTTAATATTTTAATTGCAGTGAAAACTAATGTCTCTTCGCGAGTTGATTTGTTACTTTTAATTACTTGGTCAGCACATGACCGTCACGTATCAGCAGCATCCGAAAACTAAATGTGTGGGCTTCTAAATTTACCTTACCATCTTGACTGTTTTATTGTTTAAAAAATATTAATTAAAATCTTATAAACTATTATTTACACGTGTGGATATCCTATGCTAATACGTCGATAAATAAAAGTAATAATTCGTAAGCCAACTACATAGCGACATGAGGTGATGACCGCACTTGCCATCAACTGATGTGCCGTGCATGGACCCGCTTTATTGATCACCCACTCAATACGATTTCGCGGTGATACTCCTAAGCTATCCTAGCGGCCTCCAGCTTTCTTGAGGAAGAAACGCACAGGTGACCCTCAATATCATATGAGCCATCTCCCGTGAAAAGTATCGCTTGCCCGCTCATACAAATCCCACTTGACTGGAATGGTCACTACACCATCACTACTCGTGAAACAAAAACATCCACCTTATATAAACCAAACCAATCCTATAAAACACAAAATAAAGCTGCGTCTAATGTCACTGATCATCATTTAAAACAAGGCTTAATTACAGAAATTTGTAGCTTTTAAATTAAAGAGTAATCATTAATTTTAAACATTCAAAAATGAAATCCTTCCTCACTGCAAAGAACGGATATCGCGCTCCCTAAAACAACAGATGGTTCGAGCTATCTCTCTCATTCGACCCTTTTTCTACCTGGACTGAGCGGCTACTTCAAATGCGATAATGTGAACCTACAAAGCACATTACTGGCATCGGATGCTGGTTAGGGTATGCAGATAATGTGCTCGTGGTGCTACGCGCTTTCAGTTTGGTCAGACATAGACCCTTACATTAAATTCACTCTAAAGAAAGAAAATAACAATTCCATTAACTACCTTGATCTCACGATATCCAGAAAAGAAGACCATCTTACCTTTAAAATATTTAGTAAACCCACACAGACCTCCACCACCATCAGCTCTCATTTTTTTTCTTTACGTCGCACCGACACAGATACGTCTTATGGCGACGATGGGATAGGAAAGGCCTAGGAATGGGAAAGAAGCGGCCGTGGCCTTAATTAAGGCCTGGTGTGAAAATGGGAAACCACGGAAAACCATCTTCGGGGCTACCGACAGTGGGGTTCGAACCCACAATCTCCTGGATGCAAGCTCACAGCTGCGCGTCGTTGCTCTCATAAAATGGCAACCTGATTAATAGATCCTACAACATTCCTATGCCTCAATCTGACCTTGACGCAGAATTATATACAATCCGCCAAATACCATTAAATAATGGTTTTAGTCTTCAATATATAACCAAACTTAAAAAATAAAGTTAGACACAAATCTAAATCCAACCTCGTCAGAGAATCTAAACCACTAAGAAAATATGCCACTTTTACTTACAATGATAGCAATACTCATCATATCACTAACCCCTTACAGAAATATAATATTCAGGTAACATTTCGAACTACAAATAATAATTCTCGTCAGCTCTATAACTCAAACTCTATAACTACAACCAATAAATTTGGATGTTCAGCCATATACAGATTAAAATGTCCCAACTGTAGGACAACTTATATACGTCAAACTGAAAGAAACTTTAATATACGCTATCTTGAACATGTTAATACCATTGAACACAAGACATTTTCTGCTATGGGTCAGCCTGTTTCGCATTTCAACCACCATTTTACTGATATCCAGCAAGACTTAGATATAATCTGTTTTAATCAGAAAGGCCCTTTTCTTAACATCTCAGAAGAATATATCGTTTCTCTTTACCAATTTACCCATCCCGCTTTCAATATTAATGAAATTTCAGATAATAATAATAAGGTTCTCTTGGAGTCGATAATCCCTATAGTATCTACATATTATGATAAAAAGTTCAACAAACACTGTACTGATCAGGCATTTGGTCACAGGAGTCCCGGGTTCGATTCTCGGCAGGGTCGGAAATTTTAACCATTATTGGTTAATTTCGCTGGCACGGGGGCTGGGTGTATGTGTCCTCTTCATCATCATTTCATCCTCATCATGACGCGCAGGTCGCCTACGGGTATCAAATCAAAAGACCTGCACGTGGCGAGCCGAACATGTCCTCGGACACTCCCGGCACTAAAAGCCATACGCCATTTAATTTCACCTTGATCCTAAGCCAGCGCCAAGCCCACACAGCACGAACAACTGCTGAACAGTGTACTCCTGTCGAGTGGTGAGTTTATTTTTCTTGTTACGTTGTCTTAGTAAATTTTTCACATTAACCTAGGATCAATTCTCCATTTTTCTTTCTATATACCGTATCCTTTACATCGTCCACATGGATTGATGCGAGTTAAATTACTTGCTTGAACACCAGGATATCCCTTAGTTTTAATGCAGCAGCATAATGTTTTTATAGAGGACTGTATCCATAAACACTCTCAATTTCATATGCATGCACACATTTTTAATATTTGTATGATGTGTGTTCAACGGACCAATGAAGTGATACTGCTGTTATTCATATTAATAGACTAATTGTTCATTAAGATTGAAGATCCATACATGGACTACACATAGCACTGAATAATTCCAATATTTGTCCCTTATGACTTAGTGTGTTCATAACTTTGAAAATGTAATGGTCCTAGTTGACTTTTTAATAAGACATTTTATTTTAACTTTAAGATTACTATGTCCCTTCTTAGATTCTATTTTGTTAAAAAGTAGCTGAAGATGACTGTTTCAGCAGTCCAAACTAGTCCTAAATAAATGAATGACAATCAGTTTATGTCAATATATTGATTAGGTGGATAATTAAATCCTTTAGCCTAAGAAGAAATAAGTAAAGCAAATTGTAAAAAACAGTCCGTCCCAAATACCACTAGAGACGTGCAAGACTATACTGTAAAGAAGAGGGTATATTCATAAACTGGCTTCCATCAGATACTGCACAGTGATACAATTGGAGAAACAGAAGCACATGTAGTCTTCAACTGGATGGACAGAACTCAAAAGGAACAATGATCTTGTTCGAAACAGGGATTTTGTTGGATTTTCAGGGGTATCTGGATGAGGTGGTGTGCTTCTCCAAAATTGAAAGAGTTTTGGCCCACTGTGATATTTAGGGCAGTTTTCGAGTGTTGAATTTTTGGAGCACTGGGCTACTACGGCTACAACGCTCAGTGAACGACAAGCTGGCACACTATTCAGCAGGGATTCCTAGCGAGACTACGTAAACAGTGAAACAGTACACTGTACCCAAACACATTGTGAATAAAGATATGAATATCAGAAAAAGTGAGAATGTAGCAAAAGCGGTGCTGCGCCGAGTGGCTCAGACGGTTGAGGCACGAACCTTGTGATCCCAACATGGCAGGTTCGATCCTGGCTCAGTCTGGTGGTATTTGAAGGTGCTCAAATATGACAGCCTCGTGTCAGTAAATTTCTTGGCATGTAAAAGAACTCCTGCGGGACAAAATTCTGGCATCTCAGCATCACCAAAAACCATTAAAAGTAATAAGTGGGATGTAAAAGCGATAACATTTTTATTATAGTAAAAGAGGAAGAATCTGTGGCAAATGTGTGTGGTGTAAAAAAATCAAACGTCTTAGGCATTTTACCCACAATATTCAACTACCAAGAATAGATGGAATAAAGAAGTACAATGTGTGTTTCTTTAACCATTTGCATTACGTCACACCGACACAGGTAGGTCATACGGCGACGATGGGACATGAAATGGCTAGGAGTGGAAAGGAAGCGGCCGCGGCCTTAATTAAGGTATAACCCCAACATTTGCCTGATATGAAAATGGGAAACCATGGAAAACCATTTTCAGGGCTGCCGACAGGGAGGTTCGAACCCACTATCTCCCGAATACTGGATACTGGCCGCACTTAAGCGACTGCAGCTACTGAGCTCCGTAGTACAATATGCTGTGCATTGATCATTGTATAAATAATGCTCATGTCAGCAATAAATACCACAAGGAGTAAGGAAAAGAAACTAACTATGAATACGGTGGTGCCAACACAGTGGTTTTCCCACTAAATCTAGGCTTTTTTTTACTCTTCGTCAGTGGGTAAATTTTAACACACGGTGGGTGGTGGGAAATCTAGTCTTTTTCATGCTTGTGTGAGTGGATATTTTGGTGGTTTAACAATTGAAGTTTTGTATGCAGTATAATAGAGAGTATAAAAATGTAGTAGTTCAAATTTAAGTTCTTGACGTTGAGGTTCGTAATGCCAATAAAAGACGAGCGAGGGTAGACATGAGCTGCAGGTGGAGTTGAGGTGTAGGGGATTCTCTTAAAAATATGGAAGCCAGGAATGCTTCAGGATCACTTCTTCCGGTGTCTACAGAGTCGTCGATTCTCCTTCTGGAATTATGTAACTTGGACGAAATGCAAATAATATATCAGATGGAAAATTGTGTCCTTTGCAAAATGGTTCCAAACCATGAAATCAGTTAAGTCTGGTGCAAAGTGATGAAATGCTGCGGTGCAAATAACACCAATCCATTTCAGGAGCTGGCAACATTTGCACTGCCGCGCCTAGTATTGCCATAATCAAATGTAGAATTGGAGACAATTGTCAGCCAGTAAAACATTATTAAAACTAAAGCCAAAAATAGAATGAGACCTGAAGTGATACATTTGCTTTTATTAGTTCGGCCAGGACTGAGAGGAAACGAGCATGCTGCCACATGAGCAACCAAACTAAGTATTACAGTACGTAGGGACTGTGAAAACATATCAGACATGTGTTTCTACTACTGCTTCTTCCTCTGTGCCTTCTATCAAAGACATCAGCGATCTCAGACTATTAAGTAATTTCATCATGAAATATATTTCAAATACTTTTAACCTTTGAACTACGAGGATATACTGTACTTACTTTTCTCGTTAATATTTCGTAGTATTTTCGTAACTCAACAAAGCTTAAGGAGGGCAGGCTAGTGGTTTCTAGTGGTTTTCAAGCAATCACTTAGTGGATAAACCTACTCCACTGTTGGCAACACTGTATGAATACCATGTAAAATACATGTCATATGTTTATCCACATTTCATCTTATCCTAAACTTCCCACATCATGACTGAAGATCTGTTAAGATGCCCCGCCCCCCCAATGAGTGTTGATACTCATTCTCCTGATGTAGGTAGGAAGCATAAACATGCTTATTGGGGGGCAGACAATAAATGGACGAAGATGTACTGGGACTGATAAGGAGAAAGCTAATCTTTTGAAGATGGTAGTGCGAGAAGATACGGAAATTGTCCTTATACTTTCGCGATTTCTTCATATTTCTCCCTCTTCTCAAAGTGAATTGTCATTGTGGATGTCCTATTGTACATTTCTTTCAATTTCTCTAGCTTTTTAAATGAGACTGGTTTGCACTTGTTTGTTCCTTTCCATTATTTATGAAGTATACAAGATGTTTGCTTACTGCACCTGGATAGTGAATTTTCTTATTCATTTTGAGGAAATGCATGCAAATTATGGTACATCTTTAAGTATAAAATAGTGTTCTTTTATAAATATTAAATCTATTGTAAATGTAATGAAATAATGTCTATGTAAAATTTTCATTTCTACTCTCTTTTTGTGGATCAGGTATGAAAATGTAGGCACAGGCCTCAAATCAGATGGCTGCAGTTAAATATAAGGGAATTTAGTGCATTTAACGTCTGGTACTGCTGAAGTGCATTCGAACAAAGTCAGGTGATGCAGTAAATATTAGATTAGGAAACGAAGTCTTAAAGGAAGTAGATTAATATTGTTACATGGGTGGTAAAATAACTAACGATGGCAGAAGTAAGGAGGACATAAAATGCAGGGTAGAAGAAGCAAGGAAGGCCTTTCCTAAGAAAAGAAATTTGCTCACTTCGAACATTGATATAGGAATTAGAAAGATGTTTTTGAAGACTTTCGTCTGGAGCGTGGCATTGTATGGAAGTGAAACATGGACGACAACTAGCTCAGAAAGAAAGAGGATAGAAGCTTTTGAAATGTGGTGTTACAAAAAAATGCTGAAGGTGAGATGGATAGATCGAATCGCTTATGAAGAGATAATGAATCAAGTTGGTGAGATGAGATAGATTTGGCTAAATTTGACCAGAAGAAGAGATAGAAAGATAAGACACGTCTTAAGACACCCAGAACTTGTGCAGTTGGTTCTTGAGGGAAGTGCAGGCGGTAAGAACGGCAGGGGTAGACCAAGGTATGAATATGTTAAGCAGATTAGAGCAGATGAAGGATGCAACAGTTACGTAGAAATGAAAAGGTTAGCACAGGATGGCGTGGCGTGGAGAGCAGCATCAAACCAGTCTATGGACTGATGACTCAAACATACACTGCTGAAGTATCCCTGAAGAAGAAATTACTTTAGATGCACAAGAAAATTCATATCGATTATTCCCCATTTTTGTTGTGTTTTATTTTCAAATTTTTGAGGTTACGAAAGTCTAGGATATTAAAAGCTGTAGTGTTAAGGAAATAAAGTCTATTTATCTATTAATATTTGGTACATAAATTATTCCAAAGCAATTATCTACTAAAATCAACAAACACCAATTAAGGGACAAAAGGGCATTAACATGTAATAAATAAAACCCAAATGATACAACTTCCAATCCCAGCAAGTTCTGAGTTGTTATAATCTTAAAGCACAACTACTTTACCTGATTGCTTTTTCCACATACCTTTAAATTTACCTGTTGGATGAGAATCTCATCAGAGGAATTGGTGTTGTTACAGCAATACAGGTATACTATAATATTTGAAATGATCTACCAAAATAAACAGCACCAAGCACTTTTCTTATCTTGTCTTGAAATGCTTGTGATAAATATAATGCACTAATTTGCAGAGTTCTTGTTGAATCTACTAATATCTTCCTTTTGCAGGTCTATAACTCAGGTTATACTGTTGAGTTGGGAAATAGGATGTTTGTGTCATACAAAGTAATAACTAGGAAGGAATTTCAAGATGCTCTCTCTAAGTACTATTATGCAGATGTTCGACAAATTGATTTTTCTACTCCACAAATTGCAGCCACTACTATCAATGATTGGGTGAACAACAAAACTCATGGCTTTATTAACAGGCTTGTTGAACCAGGTATGAAATATTTACAGTATTTTTAAGGTGCAAATATGATAAGAACTTGCATGTTATGTATCACAGCCCAAGTGTTTCCTTATCTTGTTGAACCTCAATGCAACAGGGGTACTTCAGGAACTTCACCTCATATCAATTCAGTAATTCAGAAAAATGCAATAAAAAACTATAGCAATGTACTTTTGGCTGAATGTCTTTTGGCAAGGATTCTGAAGGGTAACATAACTAAGCCAAGTTGTTAACAGGCCTTGATACATGAATTATATTGCAATATATTGTTCAATATAATAATATTATTAATAATTAATATTATTGAATTCTAGTTCAAAGTTGCTTCTTTCAGATTCTCTCAGCCCATATTCCAGAATGATGTTAGCAAATGCAGTATATTTCAAAGGAAAATGGAAAGTACCCTTTGATCCTGATGTAACGTCCATTAAGAACTTCTACCCACAGGAAGGCGTATGCCACAAGGCTTTCTACATGGAGATCCTAGGGACATTTCCATATGCCTACATCCAGGAACTTGATGCTCAGGCTCTGGAGTTACCTTATGAGGTTAATAGTCACAAGAAATTATTCACTGTTTCTTTCCAACGATTTTACAAGATCAAAGGAAATAATCTAAATATGAAATATTCCAGTATTTAATTGGCTCCACCAGTGAACTAATAATAGTAAATTCCTACTAACTGTATGTACCTTTAATATAATGTTAAAACATCTTAAGATACTATTCTCCCAGTGATTGAAGTCTGTGATGAGTTAGTACAAGAAATACATGTTATTTTATGGAGATTTACTAGTTTGATGAAGCTATGGTAGGGATGTTCCGGTGACTTGAAATTATCCCAATTTATTCCAAAGTTAATTCACTCATGAGGCTACGAGCTTCTTTTAAAGTCATGTCCAGCAGATATACACTGCCTGGAAAAAAAAGAAAAAGAAAAAAGAAGCACCCAGAAGAAATGGTCGGATGTCAATGGAACTTCCTACATGTACACACCATCAGTCGGTATATAAATGATTAGAGTTTTAATTATCTGTGACCGGTAGAACGGCCATCAGAGTGCATTAGTGTTTTTACCAGGCCTGGTAGGATATATCAGGAGCATGAGTAGCGTCAGATGTTGAGTGATCACTGTAAAGAACATGGAGATGCTGCGTACTCATGTGAGAAAGAGTAATTAGCACCTGACAGAGTTTGAAAGAGGCCTAATTGTGGGTCTCCATTTGGCCGACTGGTCGAATCATGCAATATCCAATTCGTGGGGCATTTGGTTGTGACAGTGGCCCAATGTTGGACTGCATGGGAACGTGAGGGCAGGCATACTTGTCGTCAAGGTTCCTCTTGACCACGTCTGACCACCACAAGGGAGGATTGCTATATTGTGCACCAACCACATTGTAATCCCTTTATATCTGCGCCTGCCATCCAAGAACAATTCATGGACTTCCTGCAACATTCTGTGTCATCCCGCACCATTGGTCAGAGACTAGCAGCAGCCTGACTAGGGAACTACCGTCCTATGCTTAGGCTGCCATTAGAATCACAACACAAACGGCTGCATTTGAAATGGTACCGTGACCGGGAAGCATGGACTGCTGGTGAGTGGTGTCGAATTGGGTTCGGCGATGAATCACGGTTCTGCACTACCCTGGATGACCATCGTCTAAGAGTATGGCGGCGACCTGGGGAGAGGTCCCAGTCTTCCAAAGTTTGGAGAGGCACAACGGTGTTAGACCTGGTGCCATGGTATGGGGAGCCATAGGGTATGACTTCAGGTCATGGCTGGTAGTGATTGAGGGAACTCCGATGGCACAACGGGACGTCAAGGACATTGTACATCCTCATGTGCCACCTCTCATGCGACAGTATCGCAGTGCCATTTTTCAACAGGACAATGCTCGTCCATACACGCGCAGTCGTGCATGTCTCTACGAACTGTTTGTGTGATGCTGAGGTACTCCCATGGGCAGCAAGATCCCCAGATTTCTTCCCAATAGAACTTGTGTGGGACCAGCTCGGATGTCAACTCCATCCCAGTGCCAGTATATTAAGGACCAGTTACAACAGTTGTGGGCCAGCTTGTCTCAGCTTGCCTCAGAAGAGGATACGGCTTTATGACACCCTTCCCAACTGATTCAGTGCATGCATCCAGGCCTGATGGGGTGTAACGTCGTACTGATAAGTGGGCTCGTACCGCCGTAAATTTTACTCTTATTTTGTAATCACTGGAATAACATCACCTACCCTCTCAACACGTGAAGTTCCTCCCCTGGCCCTCCCCTTTTGGGTGCTTAATTTTTTTGTCAGGCAGTGTATACATACACACAGGATGTTTCAAGTTTGACGGCAGAACTTCAGAAATGGATTCCTCATATAACAAGAAGTAAAATGTCTACGACAACATGGGTCCGGAAATGTATGGTTACCGAGTTATTCGAGCATGTACTGTTATGTTACATAAGTAATCAAATTGTGAATTAATGTGATGTGGGTCTGAATATCCTTCAGCGCGTGCAAATGAAGTATAATGATCTCCAGTTAAATACGTAACTGTCGCCATATCCGTGGCTAGTATGTAATTGTGGTGAGCAGTCTGCTCTGAAGTGACACGTAAGTACTAGGAATGTTAATGTATCCATAGCCATTATCAAAGGTATGTAGGGGTGGTTTGTAATTGCCTGTGCCCATGTTTTGCAGTCCGGAAATGTACAACAACTAAGAGCTTGTGACCATGCATTACATGTACGGTTCGGCGGATGGTAATGTATTGGAGGTACACTGCTTGTACCAGGAACGCTACCACTGTGCAGATTACCACACCGAAGGACATTTTAAAGAATTCATCGCCACCTCTGTGAATACGGGAGTTTCACACATCCACCAGGCAGCGGGGAACGACCAAGAAGTACAACACCAGAGGACGAGGAAGGTCTACTCAATGCTGTGGAGAAAAGTCCTGAAGTTAGCACAAGGCAGTTAAGCCTGTAGAGGAATGTTTCGCAGGTGACGATTTGGAGACTGTTACGTGAAAACTTGCTATCTACAGTGTGTACAAGCCTTGTCTCCTGGGGATTATCCTCCAAGAGTAACATCCTGCCATTGGTTCTTGCAGCAATGTGGTATGATGCCCAACTTCACAGTTATTGTTTTATTCACAAACGAAGCAACATTCACAAGGGTCGGAATCCAGAATTTGCATAACCAGCACGTGTGGGTGGACACAAATCTCCATGCAACTATCCAATCGTCTCACCAACAAAGGTTCACCTTTAATAATTGGGCAGCCATTGTTGGCGATTGCTTGTTGGGACCCTACGTCTTTCCAGGGAGACTTACCGGACAGAACTACACAGATTTCTTGCAAACTGCATTGCCTGAGTACTTGGAAGACATGCCACTTACATTCCGTTGACAACTGTACTTCATGCACGATGGTGCTCCTGCACATTTCAGTCAGTCTGTCTATGTGGAGGCATCTGAATGCACATTTTCCTGAGAAAATGCCTCAGAAGAGGATACAAAGGCTTTATGACACCCTTGCCAACTGATTCAGTGCAGGCATCCAGGCCAGAGGGGGTGTAACGTCATACTGATAAGTGGGCTTGTACCGCTGAGTTCTTTGTAAATTTGACTCTTACTTTGTAATCACTGAAATAACATCACATACCCTCTCAACACGTGAAGTTCTATTAGGCCACCCCGTTCGCCCGACTTAAACCCTCTGGACTTTCACGCGTGAGGACACGTAAAGTCTCTCGTGTATTCAACTGCTGTCGTGGATGAACCTATTCTCCATGCATGCATTGTGGCAGCATTTCAGACGGTACAAAATACACCATGCAGTTTATATGATCTGAAGGTTGATACATCTGTAACAATACATTTCTAGACCCATGCTGTCACAGCCTTTTCATCTTCTTGTTATATGAGGAATCCATTCCTGAAGATTTTACGTCGAGTGTTGAAACATCCTGTATATACATATACAGTAAAATCTGTCCTACCCATTGTATACAAATAACCATCCACTAAAATACACTGCCTGACAAAAAAATTACGGAGTGGTTGAAAGTGAAAGGAACTACATATGCTGAAATACATATGTGCCTTTATTGAACTGATTACAATATGGGATGAAAGAGACAAGGCCGTTGGCAGTTACAGGTGAAATGTTAGCGCCAGGTCAGCAGAGTGTCACACCTAGTTGGCCGTAATACATGCCCTTATGAGGTTCAGGATGTTGTCAGTCTTTGGATCCTCTCCTGAGGCAAGTTCATCCACAGTTGTTGCAGCTGTCCCTCCAGATCCCGCAGGTTGGTATTGGAACTGAGTCACCTTCCATTGTCAACCCACACATGTTCAATTATGGAGAGGTCCGGGGATCTTGCAGGCCACGGGAGGACCTCAACACGCTCTAGGCAGTCCATAGACACAATAGCTGTGTGTGGACGTGCATTATCTTGTTGGAACACTGTCCCAGAGTGCTGTGCCGTATGGGGTAAGACGTGCGGACGCAGAATGTCTGTGACGTATCGCTGTGCTGTCAAAGTCTGCCGAAGCACTATTAGAGGTGACGTGAATGTATATCCTATGCTTCCCCACACCATGATGCCAGAGATTACACCTGTATGTCTTTCCACAATATCGAGAGGATCTGCCCTCTGCGCCGCCTAAACCGCACACGATGGTCATCAGAGGTTATGGAGAAGCAGGACTCATCAATGAACATGATGGAACACCAGTCGTCCTCTGTCCATGCCTCCCGGGCAAGGCACCACTCCAAACGCAGGCCTTGGTGTTCTGGTGTCAATGGCATCCAACACATGGGGCGGTAGGATCCCAATCCGGTGGATACGAGTTGTCGAGACACTGTGTGGGAATTCACAGGATGTTGTAGAGTTTCCAGTAGATGTTTGCACATGGCGGATGCCGAAGGTATTGGATCCCGCAATGCTTGGTGCACCATGCGACGGTCCTCCATCGGAGTGGTGTTTCGTGCTCGACCCGAACCTGCATGACATGATTGGGTGCCCTCATATACCCACTGATTCCAACATCAGGCCACTGTGACATCTGAATGGTCCACATGTCTGGCAATTGCATGATACCACCAACCAGCCTCATGCAGTCCCACAATGCGGCCTCTGTCAAATGCTGTCAATTGGTGGATAAGTTGTCTAACACACCTGTGAGGCATTGCGCGTACTTCCTACTGTATGTAGTCCTCTCTGCAAGTCTTGCTTAACTGTCTGACTCATAGCAGTTAACTGGTAACAACTTATCAACAACAGGATGGTGCCATCACGAATGTGTACTCTAGTGGGCGTTTTACACATTGTGGAGTGAATATTTAATTTTTGAGACTCTTGTTACAGTGGGCCATGCAGTTGATACAGTGGATGTAAGACAATATACTCTAGTAGGGAAGAAGAGCAATCATTGCTCATTACCTGGTTAAGTTGAGGTTTGTACTGGCTGCTCCAAATAGGAAGCAGGTCTTAAGATAGCAAGTCACCATGACCATCTGCCAGTATGAAGTACAAAAATTCTATATAGAGGGTAGAATTGTATGATTCTAACTTGATCCCTTAAAACCAAATTTTAAACTAATGCTTTTAAGATGACCTTTGAATGATGATGAGAGTTGCATGTGGGGAAAAAAGCAAGAAATCTAATTCACCAGTGTATTTCACTAAATTAAGAAATACCCTACTGTTTTTTTTTTTGTTTTTTTTTGCTAGGGGCTTTACGTCGCACCGACACAGATAGGTCTTATGGCGACAATGGGATAGGAAAGGCCTAGGAGTTGGAAGGAAGCGGCCGTGGCCTTAATTAAGGTACAGCCCCAGCATTTGCCTGGTGTGAAAATGGGAAACCACGGAAAACCATCTTCAGGGCTGCCGATAGTGGGATTCGAACCTACTATCTCCCGGATGCAAGCTCACGGCCGCGCGCCTCTACGCGCACGGCCAACTCGCCCGGTAACCCTACTGTTATCTGAACTGAGAGGATAATTCAAGAGGCCTTGTATGGGGATAGGGTTCTACAGCTTGGTCCCATGAGCCACCACTGCTGTAGTATCTTACTTCTCAATGAATAATAATAGGAAAGGGATTCAGTAGACTGCAAAAAGGAGGGGGAAAAAAGGTTTTAAAATTATTTTTACTTTAATTATTTTTTACAATTTGCTCTATGTCGCACCAACACAGAAAAGGGCCGGGAGTGGGAAGGAAGTGCCCATGACCTTAATTAAGGAACGCAGTGTGAAAATGGGAAACCAAGGAAAACCATCTTCAGGGCTGCCAACAATGGGGTTCGAACTTACTATCTCCCAAATGCAAGCTAGGGAAAGGATTAATCCACAAAGTAACTATATACCTAAATTACTCCTAGAGCTTTTAGCTTCCTTACTTCATTAACCACAAGTGCAGCTGTTGACATAACAAGCAATGTTTCTTATGTTACAGGGTAACAAGTTCTCTATGCTGCTACTGATGCCCAAAGAAACAAAAGGTATTAATCAGTTGACACGTGATTTACCGTACAGTCCCCTGCAAAATATCATTTCAAAACTGGTCCAAACCGAGGTCCTTGTATCAGTACCTCGTTTCAAGATGGAGTACTATACTGATTTAGTTTCTTCTCTCAGCAACGTAAGTACTTCCATTGTAGATCTATTGCAGTACACGTCAGGATATATTTGAAAATGGTTGAAATTTTACACTCTCTGCTCATAAGAATAATTTTTTAAATTGCAATAGAAAGTAAATCCAGCCTTCATGAGGTATGAGTGCATAACTCACTCTACAATGCCAAGTACCAATTTGAGGAGTATATACACATACCTGTACTATAGCACTTTGCTTTCTCATTTAATTGGTCAAACTATATGCCTTTTGTACTTAAGTTCACACCATATACAAGAGCTCCAAGAAGGAGAATTTCATTATAAATGTTTTAGGTATAATCCTTTGTGACACTTAGCACTGGGAAATATGAGATTTCCAGGTCCATCAGTGCATTGCATTTTTTATTTCTATCATTCATGACTCAATTCTTTCATTCTAAGCGCTTTTATTATTCTAGGTGTCCAAATTCACTTAGTTTTTTTAATTTGATAAGGTCTATTACCATACCTTGATATTAGATCCCATAAGTAGAAAATTATACCACCTTGATTCAAATTTGCTATTCACTTTTTCATTTATTTTTCTGATTACACAGTATGAAAGTGCACGATATTGTCCTTAACGACCAGACAAACCCTGAAAGTAAAGTAGTCTGATCCTATATGTCACTCAAGCATTTTGTGTGCCTATATAAGTGCACTCTCAGCAGCAGAAATGTTTACTAGCTACACCAGTCAAAATGGATGTACGAGAGCTCAGTGAGGTTGAAAAGAGTATGATAATCGTTGCACACCAATTCCACCTGTGAGATTTCTGGCAAGTTTCAGATATCACATTCAATGGTGAGTGATGTAGCGATGAGATGGAAATGCCAGGGAGTTATAAAAACCTTACCTCGACCTGGGAAGTCAAAACAATTAACAGATAGAGACCATTAAGCCTTCGGCATGTGGCGAGGTCAAAACAGCAAGCTTCATTAGAAACTATGACTACAGACTTTTCAACTGGCATCTGGAAGTGATGCCAGTACTTGTGACTTTTGTTGAGAGATGTTTGTATTTCGATTCCACGGGCGAGCTGCGGCACATAAACCAAGCATCACTAACCGAAACACCCACAGTTGGTGGTACAAAACAGATTGCCTGTGGACTCTAGAATATTGGAAGAGCATCATGTGGAGTGATGAATCACGTTACCCGTTGTGGTATTCAGATCTATGTGTATGGAGCTGGCAAATGCCGAGTGAATGTACTAAACGGTTGTTCCCACTGTAAAATTAGCAGAGGAGGCATTATTGTATGGACCTGCTTTTTATAGTTTGATCTTGTCCATTGGTTTTAGTTCCTTGACCCATGAATTCTGAAGCCTATCAAGTAATACCGGACAATTTTACACTATCTACCCTGTGTCAACGATTTGGAACCGACCCTTGTATAATGGACTCACCCAATTCACCAACAACTTCAACTTCCGCGATCTACTGTGAAAACTAAACTATGGTGTTTGCCTTAGTATGTGCTTCATTAAGACCTGTATTCTTGCTATCATACCTGCAACTACACCTTAGGACTTCACTAACCTCACTTTTCCCTTATCAAATATTCTGGATCTACCTCTTACTTGTGCTAAGTTCCCCTGTCACATGACATATCCCTCGATGTTGCCAATGACGCAACTGCTCCCGATTGACTTCCCATGCATCACGCCTTCTTCTTATGCAGTCTTCTCAACCCTATATAACTTGAGCCTTGCACCTGACTCATCGTTCATTCTACGAGTGAGCCATGGGACGAGACTTAATGTCGCCTGCCTGCAAGTTAAGGTAGGACTCTGTCCAACTATTTTATATCATCTTCTCCAGGGACTTAGTCGCTACCAAGTCACTATGGATCCTTCCTCAACGCTCTTTCTCTTTCTGTCAAGTCAACTGACTTAATCTACTTTTCTCTTGTAGTGCTTTCTACCACACATCATTTTCTCAAAGACGAATTCTCTCCTGTGGTGAACGGGAAGCACAATATTGCGGAATGTTTCCTTAGCCAGTAAATTGCATGAACACAAATGGGACTACTCGAAGAAACGTCAACATGTTTTATTTTTGAACTGCATGTTCCAGTCTGTGAGTGTGGGACATTTTTCCGAGTCTTTCACTTGTTTATTTAGTGTATATGTTCATCTTTTTGCACCGGGCGAGCTGGACGTGCGGTTAGGGGCGCGCAGGTGTGAGCTTGCATTCGGGAAATAGTGGGTTTGAACTCCAATGTCGGCAGCCGTGAAGATGGTTTTCCGTGGTTTCCCATTTACACACCAAGCAAATGCTGGGGCTGTAGCTTAATTAAGGCCACAGCTGTTTCCTTCCCATTCCTAGGCCTTTCCTATCCCATTGTCGCCATAAGACCTATCTGTGTCGGTGCAACGTAAGGCAAATAGCATCTTTTTGCATAGCTGCTTTCTCATGAAATGGACTCCTATGTTGGAGAAAAATTGTGTAACTGGCTGGAGTATTGTGATTTAATGATAAACTCACACAAAAATCTAGGTTGTAAAATTGACTCCTACATTTGAGATATGTCTCTCCTTAGAAATGACCGTTACCTCTTCTTACAGTTGATTGTACAAGGCAAAATGCAGGGTCGAAGAGGTGTTGGGAGAAGGCGAACATCATGGCTTGGAAACATCAAAGAAATGGACTGGAATTCACAGTGTCGCAAGACTTTTTGACCTAGCATGAGACTGCATTCGCCACAGTGATCGCCAACATCAGGGGGACCTGATATGGTACTGAGATGAAGAAGAAGTCTCTGATACTGCCAACTGTTCAATGGGTCTCTCTTTCATGACGTATGATGGTGAAACGATCTGCATACCTCCCAACCTTCGAAAACTAAAAATGGGGAGATTATCGTAACATCCCTTTCCTGCCATGCCAAAAATCATATGAGCAAACAGTCCAAAATACAAAACATGAAAATTCCCTCGACTCACTAATACATGGGAACTGTTACGATTTTTTCAGAAAATCGGAATTATTGCTTCACCATAATCAAACATCAAACCTTGAAAGAGCACACCACGTCATAATATCTAATTATAACCAATAAGCTAAATTAAGCTAACTCTTATGCAAAAAGCAGCACTTTCTCTGGCTCTATCACGTGGACGAACACTTCAGAATACCTTCTCTAAACGAAACTGCATTAATAAATAATCACAGCTGAATTTATTTAAGCCATATTGGTCAACGTTCTGAACACCACAATCTTGACCATGGCAAACAAAAACACGATGCACACAAGGGTGAAACAGAACACCAGATTCAGCACCGCGATATTCACTATTCATTTTAAAGCCGACAGTGAGAAAAGGACTTCAACCATATGACAGCTAAGAAATGCATCTTCAGCAGCTCATAACGGCCAGAATGTGAAGGACTTTCCACATTCACAGTGACCAATAAGAGAAGGACCTTCGACTTTTGAAGGACCACCCTAAAACGGCAGAAATTTCATAACATACTCCAAATTCTGCTGTCATTGACTTAAAATCGGGAGAAAGAAGTAACTGATCAGGAGGTCGTGGGAAACTATGCAAAACATCAGGAGTCTCCCACGTAAATCGCGAGAGTTGGTAAGTATGGATTTGGTAATTGCTTGCCTTCAGTATTAACCTCATTTGTTTTAAGCAAGTTTAAGCAGGACCTTCAGCTACTTTGTGACAGTATATGAACACAACCTAGTCGATGGTTTTCACAATTATCGTACTAATCTTTCCCCTTGTGTATGGTCACTGGGGAATTTCTTGCTATTAATGGTATTTTCACAACTCTCTATTGTCTGTATTACTTACAGTAGTTTTTCCAATAGTTTTGCAAGGTTTGGTGCTTTTAGGCCATGGACCTATTTCTTTAGAACTTATCATCATTATTATTGTTGTTGTTAGGGTTTTGTAGAATACCCCTCCCTCTCCCTTTAACTTTAACCTTTAGTGTTTAAAGTGTGTATGTATCTCTAAATTTGTAACTTAATTTATAATGCTGGTCATGAAAGCTTCTCTTGTTTTGCACTTGTAGGACTTCCTTTTGAGATAGGCCTTTTCTGGAAATTAGTTTTCTCCATGTTTTAAATTCATTAATTCTTGGCATTTTTATACTGTTGTTCGTTATTTACTGTCATACATTTTCTGAACATAAAATTATGTCAAGTCCTTAAAGTTCTAATTTGAGATAGAAAGTGTAAATAAATATATCATTTGATCAAAGATAATCTTAAGGGCACTGTTCTTGAAAATCTGCACACATATTTATTTTAAATCTTTTTCTCCCTTTCTTTTTTTACCCACAAATATCCCTGATGGTGAAATTTCTCTTGAGATTAGATGTTTCTGCATTTTGTCGCATGACTTAGTCATTTACCTATTATCGCTAACCACACCTTTGTGCCCTGGGCCCTGTACATCCTGGTTGATCTTTAATGCATTCTGATTCCAAAAACAATAAATTAGATGGAGACAATAATATATATTGTAGTCTATTGGATGGCAACTGAACTGCAGTCATTAACTGCCATTTGTGGCTCCCCACAGTATGACTGTCCCTTGACCTACTTGAGTAGTATGAGCACATATTCACTCAGTATGACAGCACACCACACCATAGTATGGTACTAGAGTATCTTTCTTCCTAATACCACACTACACATTACATTTTCAAAATTACAATGCATCTAGCCATACATCGAATGCCATAATCGAGTAGTTTCTTGAATAGGAGTGAATGAAATCATATGGCCCGCCAAACGTCCTAATCTAAATCCAACTGAGCATCTATGGGATGAGGTGAAAGCCAAACCAGACCAGACCAGACCAGACTAGACCACCCCAAAATAGCTACAGAACGGTTCACCATGTTACAGGAGAAACGGAAAAAAAATACCTGCAGATATCTATCCCTTGACCTACTTGAGTAGTATGAGCACATATTCACTCGGTATGACACCACACCATACCACAGTATGGTACTAGATTATCTTTCTTCCTGATACCACACTACACTTTACATTTTCAAAATTACAATGCACTTGGCCATAGATCAAATGCCATAATCGAGTAGTTTCTTGAAATGGGAGTGAATGAAATCATATGGCCGGCCAAACGTCCTAATCTAAATCCAACTGAGCATCTATGGGATGAGCTGAAAGCCAGACCAGACCAGACCACCCCAAAATAGCTACAGAACGGTTCTTCATGTTACAGGAGAAATGGAAAAAAGATACCTGCAAATATCTACCACAGTCCTTGCTTTACTGATGCATAGAACTACCAAGTTTGCCAACTCTCATATGAAGGGGAGTGGATCGACTTCCTGTTTGTGACACCTGATACAGTCCAATGGATAAACTCACTAAACCTCAGATTGTAAATAATAATAATAATGTTATTTGCTTTATGTCCAACCTACAACGTTTGTGGTTTCGGAGATGCCGAGGTGTCAGAATTTAGTCCCTCAGGAGTTCTTGTATGTGCCAGCAAATCTACTGACACAAGGCTGGCGTATTTGAGCATCCTTAATTAGCGTACCACCGGATTGAACCAGGATCAAGTTGGTCAAAAGGCCAGCACCTCAACCATCTGAGCCACTCAGCCTGGCATTGTAAATATTATAAATAATGCTAGTACAGTAAGTTAAATGTTTTTTTTTCTTTTCTGCAAGCCTCATTATGTATGCTTTGGCAATAAATAAATAAATAAATAAATAAATAAATAAATAAATAAATAAATAAATAAATAAATAAATAAATAAATAAATAAATAAATAAATAAATAAATGTGCACATAGATCTCAATATTTCCTTTCCATCTTATTCATTAATCTGCATTTCCTTGGGTAAATCCTTCCAGGTATATATCATCGATAGAGTTCGTGGTTTATAGCATTTCAAAATCAGATATTTAGAATTTTGTAGCAAATCAGTTAAAAATTGGCATAATTGGTGAAATTGCACATGCAAGAGTTGGGAGTAAAGTCATACTGTTTGATCACACATTGCTTGTCATGCAGTTTTGAATTATTAACTAAAAAAAAACACACACACATATATATATATTTACAAATTTACCAACATAATTTCAAAGTGAAAAATACTATTCTGAATGTAGTCATTTATCACAGTACAACATGCCAATAGTTTGAATGATGTCCTCCTTCATTTGAGACCACCTATCAGTTAAAATCATGTTGTACTTGCTAAACAACCTCTCTACATCGACACTGTTCGTAGGGGCCCAAATGCACTGCAGTGATGCCGAAGCAGAAGAAGGAAACTTTAACCTAAGTGCCATCAAAATTTGAAGAGTGTCAGTGTTTTTTCCATTTTAATGTTCTGCAGCATCTGTTGGTGATATGCCTCGCAGCCCTCGTCAAACTGATCAAGAGTGACACTTCTAAAAAGTGGCAACATATGCTTTTTTTTTCTTTGCTAGTTGCTTTACGTCGCTCCGACTCAGATGGGTCTTATGGCGACATATGCTTCAGAGACACAAGTGATTTGGGTTCCAGAGCACTGTTTTGCACTGCAACGGCAGGATTAAATAAATTGCACACTTCGTTGAAAAACACGTTAGTATCACTGACACTCGTGTTCTTAGAGAGCTTAGTTATGCATTTAAGCATACACTGCTTAAACTGCACCTTAATTTCTTCTTTCCTTGTATAATTTCTGCAACTCTCCAGCAGGTCACTTCTTTTCAATGGAAACCATCTATCAGCACACCACTTCAATTCTCCACAAATAGTGGAAAGATCATCCCACAACTTGTAAGCATACGGATAGAACGATCCCTCCAGTACTGTGAGTGCTGCAATAATTTTCACAGATACCTGTGAAACAAACATCTAAACTTTCAGTAAGGGAAGCATATCTTGATCTCTAAACATATCCAACACTGAATGGCCACTACTATTTAGGGAATTCTCATCAAGAGAGCTGAAGAATTCTACCAGGGGTGTGAAGTACTTGTCAAGATATGGAACTGAGCGAAACCAAGAGTTCCATCGGGTGATGACAGGAGCTGGGAACAACAGTGCATTCCAAATTTATATACTAGCTCTTCAACTTCTTGCAGTGGAGAAAAGTCATCTCAAGTTTTGAGACTGTGACAGTTCCTTGAGAATAACATCCCCCACAAGATGCAACTTATGTGTAAAGCACTGGAAGTGAAGAAGATGGTCTCCAATTATCATCTGTAATGGCTGGAAACACTGTACCCATGTATCTAGTAGAGTCTGACACTAAACCCAGCACGTTTTCATAATCAATATTATAGTCTTTGAGAGCACCAATGATGGCTCGACTGTATGTTGTCCCGTTGGCAGCATCCAAAAATTAACAGCTTGCCAAATAAACTTGTTCTGCAGTCTGCATGATCGTTCTGAATAGAACAGCAAAGACACATCCAACTCAGTTGTCTGATGTCTCGTTTGCGTTTACTGCAATGGTCTTCCCTTCCAATGCAGCAATCACTTCTGCCCTTGCTGAATCTCTGCAATGTGGAACATAAATCAGGCACCTGATTTAAAATTAAAGTATAATTATTGAGATTTAATATTAACATACTTAAAATAGGAGCAGTCTAAAAGAAAGATTGAATAACAGCCGTTAGCTGTTATTAATAGTTGTGTCAAAGGTACAAAGTACAGTGCTTATTTATAAAGTTATTTACATAACAAAATAACAGTCTATCATTTCATTGCAGTTTGTGCTGAGCTCTGTATAAATTTTAATTGAATTATTAAAATATTGTCCACTGAATATACCAGAAATACATCTGAAATTCTGATAATTACAAAAAGTTGAAATATTTCTCCATTTGACTTGTTTATAAAACTATTTACAAATACTACACATTACAATTTGTCAGAATGTTAGAAAATAAATTCCAGCGACATGAAGAATAGCTAACTGAGACCTTAATCAGAAATAATGTCATAATAATTGAAAAATGATCTGGTTGTAGTCTTTGGTTCAAGATTTTTGACTTGCAATAAGTAATTGATGATTTATCATTAGGCGTAAACCAACAACTTGTTTTGAACATTTTGACGTATTTACATACTTAAAATAGAAGCAGTTTGAAAGAATTAAATAACACTATTTGATATTATTGTGAACAACAATATTAACAGCCATTGGCTCTTGATTAATTGTTGTGTCAATGGTACATAGTACATTGTTTAGTAGCAGTGGTCTATTTTGAATTTTAAAAATAAAACAGTTTTTTTAGAATGTCAGGAAACACATTCCAGCGATATGAGAATATTAAATTGAGATCTTCTTCAGAACGAATATCGTAAAAAAATTTGAAAAACCATCTGGTTGAAGTTTTTAGTTTGAGATTTTTTAACTTGCAAAAGGATTGATGATATAACATTTGGCGTAGATTATAGGGGAGAGAACAAATGTTGAAGTAAAACAACAACTTAATAGGAGTATCTTGACTTAAAATAAGCCTTCATTAATCTTGATAGTGAAGTGAAGTTGTGAGTTTTACAGCTTCATGGTGTTGGTGCAGTCTGAAAGCTAGCATGTTGGTCAAACGGGACATCTAAATTTGTGATGGATTGTGTGAATGCCGATCATGTGTAGACTGTCCCTTAGACCGCCAAGACGTTATTTACTCTTGTCGAGTGTTGTCGGGCTAATTGTCGACAAATTGTAACATCTTAGATATTAAGACACTAGACATCTAAGACACTAGTGTACTCTGTAAGTTTTAATAATTCATCCTGCTATTCTTTCAGAAATATAAATTCCCTGAATGATTTAATAACTTGTTTGAAAAGGACCAGACATCTTTACACTACCAAATATAATAAATTATAATCATCTCTCCCTAAAACGTTTTCATTTTCAGTTAAAAGATATGGATATCAATATGCTACATTTTGCTCCAAAGACAGGAGGAGAACCAAGCACCTTCTAAAAAGATCATGTTAATAATGTTTCAGTTATATTTATAAACATAAATTGTGCAAAACCATTCAGAAATTCCTTCATTTTTTACAGATTCTGAAAGTTTTCAGAAAATGGTCCGAGTAGAAAAAATATCCAACAGGATTTTGAACAGTAAAGAGATATAAACAAAGATTTTGGTACATACAATCCAGGAGTTTGCTACAATGGCACAAACATCAAACATAATATTGATGATGAAGTGACCACAAAATTGGCATCATCCCTGCTGAGAATATGAATATTCATCAAATGGACATGAAGAGCAATGGACACACCAGTACTCACACTTGATCACTCTAGGAAATGAGTCTGGTTCACTGAATCCATTATTCAGCAATATTATCTTGATAACAAGGCATGTGAGCACCATTTATCTAAGTATAAGTTGACAGTCAAGAACCACTATGAGGAGAATAAAATCCAATAAGAGAAATGTAATGTCCAGGACAATATTTTACTGGTAAATTCGTGAGATGTAATGCATTCCACCAAAATAACCATTAAGGAACCCAGATAATCACTTGCTAACAGGCATATCGTCTGATGACAGCATTCTCTTAAGCAGAAAAGTGTTCTTTCACACAACACAAGTTGTTCTGGAACGGTTTGAAGAACTGCAGGAATTCACAGATTATATTGAAGCAGCTCATTTCATAGTATCATGAACTTGCAACTTCACAGAAGTTTGTAGATCTTGGTACATAGTTTGATGGATCAGAAATAATTTCAGCTGCTTTAAGAGACCACACAAATTTTCAATTCCTTCTTGGTGAGCCTGCTAGCTTAACAACATTACTAACTTCTCATTGATGCTGCAGCTGTTTAAATATGGCAGTGTATGTACGAATTTTGAAACAGATATTTACTTACAACTTCGTGATCCTTTAGTTTATGATAACTAGACATAAAGTCATTCAATTCTACTGTAACTTTTCATTGGAAATTAATAATCTTGTATTTTTTGCATTTTTTTGTACTTTCCCCTCTTGGTTATATATTTAAATGTCTCAGCAGTTCACTGTCTAGTTTTGCCTCTTAATTTTTTTGTGTTGGATGGTGCTAAGCTATAACGAAGAATTATGACTGTCAGGCATTTGAACCAGCAGGTGCCTTCAATGAATTTTTTTTCTGAATAACTGTTTCTTCTAATTTGCAGTTAGATATCAAGGATATCTTTGGACCAAATGCAAACCTATCAGCAATGCTGATGACTGAGGAACCAAGCTACATCACTAATGTGTTCCATAAAGCAAAAATAGAGGTGAATGAAGAAGGCAGTATAGCAGGAGCTGGAACAGGTAACACATTTGAAAAGAGCACTTTAGTTTTCGTAAACATTCTTTTATATGATGTTCATCTCTGATCTAGAGAGATAAAAATCAATCCTAATTTATCTTCAAAAATGTAATAAGAGTTCTGTCTGTACACTGGTCAGAATTTTTAACAAATTCATATTTTTGTGTTGGTCATGTCCAGAATCAGAAGGAAATGCATGCATGCATACATACATCATTATAAACTAGTCTAAACGCCTCCATGAATTTACTAAATTCCACCGCAGTCCTCTGTTTATAACTAGTCCTGTGGCATTGTTTAGTTCTATACCTCTTATCTGTAAATCATTAAAAACTGAGTCTAACCTTCATCATCTTGGTCTTCCTCTACATCTGTTATCATCCATTGTCGAATCCATCATTCTCCTAGGTAACCTGCCCTCCTCCATTTGCCTCACACAACCTCACAACTGAAGCCCACTAATGCTTACAGTTTCATCAATCGATTTCATTCCTCTTAGCCATTTGCACCTCATTCCGAGTACCCTCCTGACATTGTTTCCACCTGTCTATACCAGTGATCATTCTCGTTACTTTCATGTCTATTACTTCTAACTTGTGAATAAAATATGCTGAGTCCACCCAGCCTCCAATCCTATAAAGCAAAGCTGGTCTGAAAACAGACTAGTGTAAAGATAGTTTCGCCTGGGAGCTGACTTCCTTCCTACAGAATACTGCTGAACACCCAAGTTCAAGCTCACTGCATTAGCTTTGCTGCAGCTTGATTCAATTACATTATATAAATTTCATTCCGTATTGATGTTCTCACTTTCACAAAGTAAACATCATCTTAATAAATGAAATATATTGTATTGAACAGGAGGATTTAGTAAACATTTATTTTGTGAAGCCTTGATTCAATCTCACTTAATATACCAGTCCCCAAGTAGAGCTAACATCTTTCCACTCAGTACTCTGTCATATGCCTTCTCTATATCAATGAAACATAAACATAACTGTCTATTACTCTCGTAACATTTTTCAATTACCTGACGCATATCGAAAATCTGATCCTGATAACACCTCTGTAGTCTGAAACCACACTAGTTTTCATCCAACTTGATCTCAACCACTGATCGCATCCTCCCTTCCAAAATGCTAGTGAACACCTTGCCTGGTATACTGATCAATGGAACACCTTGATAATTGTTACAATCCTTGCTGTTCTCTTGCTTATAGATAAGTGCAATTACTGATTTCATCCAATCAGAAGGTATGTTACTAATATTCAGTGCCAATCTTATTACTCTATGAAGCCATTTCATCCCTGCTTTCCAACTATATTTCACCATTTCAGGTCTAATTTAATCCATTCCTGCTGTTTTATGACAATGGAATTTATTTACTGTCTTTTCCATGCATACCTGCCAACTTTTACGGTTTGTCCATAAATTTATGGTTTTATGGATGAACTATAATATTTCATGATTTTATGTACCAAGATCCTCTTTTTAAAACTTGCACCAGAACAAGCTTCTGCATGCCACCGATACACGCGGTGTGACCAGCGAATATTCGATACATTGCTCTGATTTGTATTAATCCGATCGTTACAGTCTTTGACTAGGAATACGGGATGCATCCTGAATCCCAGTTGATCAATATCGATTTGCTTGTGTTGAAAGAGACTGACTCTTGGATAACTGTAAGCTTGTTCTTTGCATTGGTTCGTTCGATAATAACATTTACCGTCCTGTATAAAAATTAGTTTGTTTGTTCTTCACCACAAATTACAAAACATAGGTTATGTTGTAGCTACAAAAAACAAAACAAAAAACAACAATGTGAATTATGTTCGTTGCTTAATTTGCTTCATATTTATTGCCACGTATTGCGAAGCTGAGGTTATGTAGTTGTGCAGTAACGTGAGTTGTGTTCGTAGCTTATTTTGTCTTATGATCATTGTTTATCGGTAATCATAAGTAAATCTACGAAAACATCAGGTGTTTAGGGAAACCTATTCTTTGAGTTTCCATGTATACTGAAATCAAACAAAGATGACAAATTTGTGTTTTTGTACTGTGTGCTCTTGTGATATTAACATAGCACATGGCAGCAAAAACGACCTAACTAATCATGTAAAGTATGTTAAACATCTTGGTAATTTGAAATCTAAGGAAGAAAATCGGAAAATAAACTTTTTTTTGCCAAAGCTGGAGATAATATCTGCGATGTAATAAAGGCCGAGTATTTGTTCACTTCTTTTTTAGTGGAACACAACATTCCATTGAGTGCAACTGATCATACAGGAGCTCTGTTCAGAAAGATGTTTCCTACGTTGGAAATCACAAAAAAAAGTATTGTAGTTGCAAAAAACTTGTGTCCTAAACAATATGGTGCGTACTGCAACACAGGATGTTGTTCCTTGTCTACAGAGTAATCCATTTTCATTGTCGACAGATGGAAGCAATGATACCGATTCCAAGTTCAAGAAATTATTGTAAGTATTGTTTTATCGGTACCAGCATTCGAAGGGGATTTGACAGGGTGCAACGTAGGAAAGCTGCTATTGTCGCATTTGGAAATAAATAAAGTGCCTACCGAGCTGGATAGCTGCAATCGCTTAAGTGCGGCCATTATCCAGTATTTGGGAGATAGTAGGTTTGAACCCCACTGTCGGCAGCCCTGAAAATGGTTTTCCGTGGTTTCCCGTTTTCACACCAGGCTGTACCTTAATTAAGGCCACGGCCACTTTCTTCCCACTCCTAGCCCTTTCCTGACCCACTGTCGCCATAAGACCTATCTGTGTCGGTGCGACGTAAAGCAACTAGTAAAAAAAAAAAAAAAAAAAAAAAAAAAAAAAAAAAAAAAAAAAAAAAAAATAATAAAGTGCCAATTAAGAACTGTCTGGCATTCTGTTCTGACAATGCTCCTGTTATGATTGGACAGAAAAATGGAGTTCTAGCAATTTTCAAAGCTCATCAGGATATTTTTGGTATTGGTTGCAGCTGCCATCTAAAAAAGCTGTTGCAACTTTACCAGTTAGAATTAAGGAGATTCTTGTTGATATTTTCTATTACTTGGAGAAGAATGCCAAAAGAAAAGAATGTATGCATGCAAGTATGCATGGAAAATAAACAAAGAAGTTGAAGCATGTGTGTACAAGATGATTATCCCTAGCCAGGTGTTTAGACAGATTATTAGATCAGTGGGATCCACTTCTTTCATTTTTAGGGGTGAGGTGATAGTGTGTGCTCCAATTATTTCTGCCAATTTATCTTTTTCTACTACTCCCAAAGGACACAGTAGATCTGATGACAAACAAATGAAAAGAGTGTGATTCTCCATCCTCCTCCTCATCCTCTGTCAAAAGAATGGCATGTTCTTCCAAATATGACTCACCAGTTCTCAGGAACGTGGACTACATCTCGTGAAGAAAAGCTGTTGATGTTTCTTTCCTTTGACCTAAACAGGGCATTTTGTACTTTTTTACAACATGTGATTATCCTATCATTTGATATGATCAATACTGTCCTTCAGAGTGCTTCCCCACATATGCATGTACTGTTTGAATTAATGATGGATCTATCGAAACAGATGCTCACAAAGTTTGTCAAGCCAACTGTAGTTAATACAGTCTGCATTGCTTGATGTCCATTATCACCCAATCTAGAATCAGAAGGATGAAGAAGAACTGGTAATTGGCATTCAAACTTCAAACTTGGTTAAGGCGCTACAAGATGAAGACAAATCTGTTTTTCTCATCAGTCAGAAACTATTTCTGTGCAGCCCATGACTACATGGTTAACAAGTTCCCTTTTAAGAACAATGTGCTAAAACATGCACAGGTTACTAAACTTTATGCTATTGAAGAAGCACAGTTTTCTTCGGTTAATTTATTTTTGGAGAAGTTTCCTTTTATTTTGTGTAAGAGAGAAAATGAAACAAGAGATGATGCTGTGAATGAACTCAAAAGCCAGTTTGTGGCACTTCAGATAGACTACTTATCTAGTGTTGTAAGTAACCAAGCAACAAATGATTCAAAATAGGCACAGTTGTTGAATATCCGTGGAGCTGATGGACATTATAAATATGAAAGGATCTCTAGATTCATGCTGTCTGTTCTTACCATATTACATAGTAATATATAGTGTGAATAAATTTTTAGCTTGATTAAGAACAATAGGACACAGTTCAGGTCATCAGTGTCCAATGGAACTCCGGAAGCCATTTCCATTCTGAAGACCAGAAGTTCTGAAGCATGTTATACAAACAAGCCACAACTTAAGCTGTTAAATCAGAATGAAGATGTGCGTGTGATGGTGTAAATAATGTAAATTACTTGGGTGCATTCTTATGTGCAGCAACATACTCTTTACTTCAAAGTTTTAATTAGTCGTGTGCATAAACAAATTACATTGTGCAAGTAGATTTCATTGATGCATTTTGAAGATATTTGTGTTAGTGTAACTCAGGTGAAATATTTTATTCCTTATAATGTCATTGGCTGCATGTAGTGTTTTATATTAATGCTGTTGAACTCATAATTATCTGAAGTAAAGAAAATACATGAATTTTGTCATGTTTTATTGCATTGGGTTCCCGCATATTTTGACGTACAGGGATTTTACTGATAGGTCATTTGGAAAGTTGGCAGGTATGTCCACGCCCGAGGGCATAATTTCACCAACATCATTGTCCACCTTCCCACGAGCTCAGTTGTTCGTGACATCAACAGAAAAAATTAATTTTACACTGAGATTTTCTAAATATTCCTTCCAATGATTTCCTGGAATCTAAAATGATTTCAACTGATTTTCTAAAACACTATTCATTTAATTTTTCCCAACCTTTCTAAGATTCTTTATTACTGTCAGGAATGATTTCCCCGCTGCCTGACCTAGCCTTTCCAGGTTATTACCAAAATCATCCCATGACTTCTTGTCTGTTAGATCATCAGCCCAGAGGCTGGTTGGATCCCCAAATAGCATCACCAAAGGTTATGCGGTTATAGAGAAACCACAAAAGCCAATGGGGGCACCAAAATGAGGCGTACAAGGCAAGATGAGGAGTGGGATAGTTTGCCATTGCTTTCCTCTGTTGGCTAGAAAATGCTAATGCAGCAAAACTGACCCTATAAGGAACAACATAACAATCAGACATACTGGTTGTAATCCGAATGCCATTACTCAACACCACCCATACTCCAGCAGCTTCCATATCGTCACAGCCGAGGATGAGACTGGGATCAGAGCAAGCTACATTTTTGCTCTAGCCTGCATTCAACAATGATTGGCTCCACTCTGTTACTTTTGTCTGTGTACAATTTTCTTTCTGCATCAGTCCTTGTTTGGAGCCAATTCTGATATGCCTTCCTTTCAAGTTTACAAGCTGCCCTCACTTCATCATTCCACCATGATGTTCGCTTTTGCTCAATTTTCCAATTTTTAAATTTCCATCATGTATGTAAATGAATCGCAAGGAAGTGGATGAACAAAACTGAATAAAAGTTTACATAGAAGGCCAGGGGAGAAGACACTAAAATTGAGGGAAAAAAATTATTTTACACGAGCTAAAAGTAGTTTAGGGGAAAGTCTAAAAATTCTCAAATATCTCTTAATACTGCTCCTATCAATTCATGTTAAATAACACAATTAGTAGAAAATAACATTTCCAATGTTTCATATTTCATGCATTTTTACTATGCGAGGAATGATAAGAAGATAATCACAGTTATTACATTTTTTTCACAAACTTGCAATTATCTCTGGAAATATAGTCCTATCTCGTCGCCATAAGACCTATCTGTGTCGGTGCGACGTAAAGCCCCTAGCAAAAAAAAAAAATATAGTCCTATCAAAAAGTGTACAAAACAAACATTATAGATTTCATTCTGAATATCTTATATCTGATATACTTTTACCATGAAAGCTTTAACAATACAGATATTCATTAACCCAGGTTTTTATTGCCAAGTCCCTCAACAGCGAGCATCACTGTAATGGAAATATTGTTTTGCTGTCACGATAAAGTAACTGGCAATGGTAGGGACTGTTTCAGATTGATTTTGTAAGATGCAAAACTGCATGATCATTAGCCCCTTTTGATCAGGAACATAATGAAGATGACTATCAAAATTAATTTAAAATCACTCAAAAAATGAGATAAAAGGGAATTGTAAAGAGGAAGTGTTCTGTCTCATAGCAAGGGATTTTTACATGACTAGGTCATTGGCCCAGCACACAACCCCCTTGGGGGGCTGCCCCCCTTCAGCCATCAGGATGGCTCTACTTTTTGTCTGGGTGGTCTCTCAGCCTTTGTGGGTCCCTCCACCTCCCACAAGGAAGCGGGTTCCTCTGTTTTTACAGCTGGCCACTGACTTACTGACAAGCATGAGCCAGTCCCCAAAGTGACGAGGAATGAGGTGAAGGATGATGCAAATGCGATGAACTAGTATAACTTGGAAACAATTCTCTAAACCCATGGGTAAATTGTGAAAATATAAAGCTTGATTAGTAGGTGTTACTATTGGTTTTACTTTTATTATTATTATTATTATTATTATTATTATTATCTACGTTGTTATGTACGACAGGTTGTCATTACAGACTTTATTTGGTATAAATCGTAGTCATACCATTATTAGTGTGTTATACGATCTGTCCCGCTTCCGCTTTGCCCAGTACAAATCTCACATGGAGTGACCAGGATTTGAACCACGGTATCTAGCAGTAAGAGGCCGGCGTGCTGCCGGATGTAGTGCAACACAGGGTAATAGTCTAGAACAACGCATCCTTGTCACTTGAGCTTTACAGAATATTCTATCCATTTGTACATAGGTTACTGGAGAGTCGAGAAGATATGAGAAAGCATGGTGTGTCATACTTTTCTAGAAGCCTGGCCAGGCAAGGTATATAAAGAGAGAGTCTTGGGTTGTTGAGTTCAGTTAGAGGAGTTGTTAGCGAAAGTCGCTAGTCAAATTCAGTGTGTGAACTCATGTTGTGATTTTGTTGTATTGACATGCTAATGTAGCAGTCAAGTGTTTTATTCATAATTGTGGTTCATTAATGTGTGTGTAATGTGTATATCATTTGTAAATAAAACAGTGTACACAATTGACAGCATCTCGTGTGTGCGTCTTTGTGATTACGATAACTAGCGACCGTGTGACAGGATTGAAGAATGATTTTCAGTAGTGAATAAGAGTGTAAGTGGAAATCAGAAGAAAATGAAAGTCGATACTGGAAAATATGTCTGTAAAACAACTTCAAGACGAACTCGCAAAACAAAATATTCTGACAAACCAAAGTAAGAGAACACTGAAGACACAGCTAGAAGATGACCTCATTAAAAACGGGGAAGATCACAAAAGGTTTTTTTCATTGAGGTGGACAAACAACCGGACTAATCATGGGAAGATGAGGTAAATATTACCACAATGTGTTCCAACCTAATGAGCATGATGCAGATACTCGATTCCAGCTTAACAGAACAGATTTCACATGTTAATTCCGCCTTAAAGGAACATATATCCGACAATGTTTTGAAAGTAAATGACAAAATTTCAGACGAAATTTCTCGAGATAATATATTACAGTAGAGTCTCGCTCAACCGACCTTCGCTTATCCGACATTCCGTATTATTCGACACTGGTAGACTTTTAAAGTAACAAATTTCATGGTTGGGTTCCGTATTGAGTTACGACTTAACTTAAAAATGAGTACAAAATTTTATTGTTCCACCTTCTCAATACTTAAAATCATTTAACTTTTATCAAAACATTACAATATAATAATAACAGGTACAAGTTTCGGTCCGATTGTAATTGTAACCGAGGTCATCATAGATAAAAAGATTATATCAGCAAAACATCTGATTTCTTTAAAGATAGTTCTTTCTCCATAGTTAAAAAAGACCCCACACAAAAAGTCCAGAGACTCCTAAAACAAACCTTAAAAAAATTCTTCCTTTCTGCTCACGGAACAAGAAAAAAGCCAGCTTATTAGTATGAACCTCGGACTTCCAACAACTAGAGCTCTTCCTAAAGTTCATAAAGCCGGTGTGCCCATTCGCCCAATCATCAATTTTAGACCGAGTCCCTTGTATAAAACTACGCAATTTATCCAAAAGTTTCTAAGTAAAAATTACCTTTTTTTATCTAAGAAGTCGGTTAGAAACTCCTTCGAATTAATAGACAAACTTAATAACTTTAACATGCGTCCTGACTATTCACTTAATTCCTTTGACATTGTTAATATGTACCCCAGTATACCAATTTCTAAACTAATTCCCATCATCAAAAATAATCTAAATAAAACGGTTACCTGAGTAAACTGGATATCCAAGATTTTATTACATTGCTCAAATTGGTAGTTAACAACAACTTTTTTATGTTTAATGGTACTATTTACCAACAAAATGGTCTAGCAATGGGTTCACCGGCTTCCGGGATTCTCACAGAAATCTATTTAGACTTTCTCGAGAACACAAATATCAACAATAAATTTGATAACATCATTTTTTGGGCTAGATACGTTGACGATGTCCTTGTAGTTATTAACGAGAACCTGCAAGATGCTAATACCACACTTCTAACATTAAATAACATCGATCCTCACATTAAGTTCACTTTGGAGTCAGAAGTAGATCAAAAAATCAATTTTTTGGATCTTACCATTACTAGACAACAGGAATCCTTAACCTACAAGATATACAGAAAACCCACCCATTCGGCCGTCACAATCCGACAAGATTCATTTCATCCCTTCCCCCACAAAAAAGCAACCTATAATAGTCTTATACATAGAGCATTCAACGTACCCATGAATAAAAAAGATTTCCACACAGAATTGAATACTATCCATCACATTGCTAGATTCAATGGCTTTAATAATCAATTCATAGAAAATATCATCAGTAAACACAAATTCCGACCTAAGACCACACTTAAAAAAGAACTATCCAAACACGATTCTTTCTCCACTTTTACCTATGTCAATGGAATTCACATGATTACTAATGTTTTAAAGAAGAAAGGCATGAAAATAGCCTTCAAAACCAGCAACAACAACAACATGCACATCTTACATAACACCTCACATATTAATAAAATAAACAGGTACTCAAAATCAGGTGTCTACAGAATTAGATGTAACACATGTTCAAACATTTCCTACATAGGGCAGACCAGTAGGAGCTTCAATATTAGATATTCTGAGCATTTCAACGCAGTCAAATACAACAAATTTTCAGCCATCGGCCAACATATGGTCGATTATAACCATTGTTTTACGAACATTGAAACAGACATGGACATACTCGAAATAGCTAAAAAGGGACCTCTACTCAACATAATTGAGAGTTTTTACATACATTTGGATCAATATTTTAATGCCAACTACAATTTTAATGAAATTACCAAGAAACCCAATATTTTATTTGATCTCTTTATTTCCTATTATAGGAAAAATAAATCAGCTGTTCATAACCGTTCTTTAAATCAATTAAGGGTCCCCCACCACCACAAATACCATTAACTTCCCTCTCTCCTAACCCGCCCTGAACCATTCCCCCCCCCCCTCCCTTCCACCCATCTCCTTCCACACTTACGTCACCCTTCCCCTCCGCATCCCCCTCTCCTCTTTTGCTGTTCTATTCCGCGTGACGCTCACTCTGTCCGTTGCACTCATTCCAGCAGCTTGTTCTACAAAAAGCACAAGGTGAGTACTCGTTATTTCACCCCCCTCCCCTTGTATTTTCTCTATTAGATCTCTTGAGTTAATTCCAATTTTGTTCTTCAGGTCCATTGGGTTCCGACTGAATTAAGGCTACCTTTGAAAAGAAAAGAAAAAAAAAATGTTCTTCAGGTTCACTGGGTTCTGACTGAATTGAGATTACCTTTGAAAAGAAAAAAAAAAAAAAAGAAAAAAAACAGCAATTGTTCATGCTACATAGAATGAGTCCATCTTTCTCAATTCGTCAAGTCTATACTGGTCATATTGGACAATTCCCTCTGCGCCATTGTGGAACTCGCTTTTAGAACCTTCCAGAAACATAAAAACTTACATAAGATTTCACTCCAATTTAAGTGTGCAACACAAGTTCAACTGCCAACCTAAGACTTGGTCATCAAGTGATTTTATACGACATCACAATGCTTTTATTCCTCTGTTAATTTTAACATATTTTTGATCATATTTATTGTAACACATGTATAAGGTTTTTACTTTTGTATGTCATTCCATTACCATCCTATCCCCTTGTTCATCCACATCACTCCATTTTTAGATTATGTCTTTTGCTTGTAATTTTGGCTAGGCTGATGATGGTCCAATTCAGACCGAAACTAGTACCTGTTATTATTATATTGTAATGTTTTGATAAACGTTAAATGGTTTTAAGTATTGAGAAGGTGGAACAATAAAATTTTGTACTAATTTTTAAGTTAACTGGTAGACTTGATTTGAATTTTTGGTACAGACTAAATTCAGGGACACCGGGCGAGTTGGCCGTGCGTGTAGAGGCGCGCGGCTGTGAGCTTGCATCCGGGAGATAGTAGGTTCGAATCCCACTATCGGCAGCCCTGAAAATGATTTTCCGTGGTTTCCCATTTTCACACCAGGCAAATGCTGGGGCTGTACCTTAATTAAGGCCACGGCCGCTTCCTTCCAACTCCTAGGCCTTTCCTATCCCATCGTCGCCATAAGACCTATCTGTGTCGGTGCAAAGTAAAGCCCCTAGCAAAAAAAAAAAAAAAAAAAAATTCAGGGACACCCAGTGTGGAGGGTGCGACCATGGGACAAGCACTGGCCTGACTGCTAGCGGTAGGACCGGTTTCTTCCCAAGGACGAGGTGCAGCGAGTCTTCAGCCATTGTTCAGTGTAGTAATGGTTGGGTGCGGTTGTTATAGTTTTCATATCCTCTGTGAGTATGGTGAGTAAACGGAAGAAAGTGACTGTCTCTATGGAAGACAAGTTGAGTGCGTTAAAAGAGACAGGACAAAGGGGAAACTCTTCAAAAAGTGGCTTCAGATTATGGTGTTGGGCGTGTTACAGTGAGAGACTGGAAAAAAAGAGGAAGAAATTGAAAAGTGGTGCTCTACCAGGGCAACAAGGGATGTGCTGAAAATGAGATAAACAATGAAAAATGTAAGTACGAAAAAGAAAGTGAAGCACTATTTCTTTGCTTCACTCAAAACCAGGAAAAGTGGCTGACAATATCTGGCCCCATTCTTCAAGAATAGGCGGTGTATTTCCAGAATGAGTTTAATGAAGGGGACACTAATTATACTGCCAGTGCTGGGTGGCTTGTTTGGTGGAAAAAACGGTACGGTATTAGGCAGCTTAATATCTGTTGAAAAAAACTGTCAGATAAATATGATGTGGTTCTGAAATTCAAAAAAAGGAATTTCAAGAAATAATTCTTGCCGAAGGATTAACCAGTGGTCAGATTTCTAATTGTGATGAGACTGGGCTAAATTTCAAGATGCTGCCCTCAGAAACTTTCGCAGCCCAAGCCTAGACGTCTGCACCTGGCTACAAGCATAATAAAGAAAGAGTTACTGTTCTTGCCTGTAATGTTACTGGAAACTCAAAGCAAAACTGCTTATGATCGGTAAAGCAAACAAGTCTAGGGCATTTAAAAACATTTCTGTTAATGCTCTTCCAATCCATTACACAAATTAGAAGGCTGCCTGGATGACTGCTGACATCTTTAAAGACTGGCTTTTTACACAGTTTGTTCCAGATGTAGAAAAAGTTCTAGCTTCAAACAATCTCCCTAGAAAAGCTCTTCTTCTACTAGACAACACTCCATCACACCCAAATGAAGAGCAACTTAGAAGAGGTGACATCAAAGCTATGTTCCTCCTTCCTAACGTGACATCATTATGCCAGCCAATGGACCAAGGTGTGCTGGAAATATCGAAGAGGAAATATTGGCGGAAACTCCTTTTATCCCTGGTAGAGGAAATGGACAATGGCAATGATATGATAGAAAAGTTAAAATGAATCAACATGAGAAACGTGGCATACTGGATAGCGCAGTCTTGGGAAGAAGTTGAAACGATGACATTACCAAAAGTCTTGGAACATATTGTTGAGGGAGGTTAAACATCGAGAGGAGATGGTACAAGAAGGCATGGAAAACATTGTTCCCTTACATAATTGCATTCATGACTGTGAGGAAGCTACGACTCAAGATGTGAGTAAGTGGTGTCCATAAGATCAGCCATCTGAACTAACTGACCATGATATTATTGATTTTGTGAATATTAACAAAAATGAGGGTGATGAAGGAGAAGAAGAAGAAGAATAAGAAGAAGAAGGAGGAGGCATTGCAGAACAAAAGGAGAAAACGATGAAGCAGAGTGAAGGATTAAGTGCATTGGAAATGGCATTAACCAACGATGAGCAACGGCCAGAAGCAAGTGCAACGGACGTGTTGATTTTTCGTCGATGGCGGGATCTCGCAACAAGAAAATGTGAATCAGCAGGCAAGCAGACATTGTTGGAAAGTTTCTTTTCATAAGACATTTGGAATGTTTTAGTTCAATCCTGCATGTACTGTACAATTGAATTGATAATTCAATAAATAGAGTACCGTAAAACATGTCATTCTTTTAATAATACAGTATAGCTTTCCTATTTGTATTAGTTCATTTTCAAAATTATTCTGTATTATCCGACATTTTCGGTGATCCGACATACTCCAGGTCCCGTTTAGGTCGGATAATCAAGACTCTACTGTATATTTTATTTATTTTCCTCCAGATCTTACAGTGTACAACCTAATCGAGCTTTATAGCAGAGAAAAATAACTACATATCTACACCCAAGCAAACTAGTTAAATTTACAAGCTAAATAAAATTAAACAATAACACAATCAAATCAAAACAAAGGTTATTCTCCTGCTTGGAGAGAATGTATCAAAATGAACAAGAATAAGGAATACCTCATGGCATCAAACTGAACAATAACACAATCAAATCAATACAAAGTTGTTCTCCTATTCGGAGAAAAGATCACCCCCAAGGCGAGGCTTACAACCTGCCTCTTCTGACCTGATTTGAGTCAGCAAGACTTGAATTACTTTACCATACTCACTCATGACCTATCCCACTATACCAAGACTTGCTGTCTCAATCTTAACATTTCATCATTCTGCTGAGTACGTGCCCTCATTCCTCTTGCGTTTCAACTTACCGCCTTCGCAGGTTACAATATTACATACACTGTCCTACTTTCCCTTTAAATTCAAGTCCACTTGTGAGTCTACACAACCATTTCTTATACTTTTCATACATCCCTTATGAATTTATATGGCCATATCTTTCAATTTATTTACACATAATTTTTTAACAGCACATAAAAACCAATTCAAGTTCCCTCCCCTATTCCATTCTTTGATTATCCACTCTATAAATTTTGCTCATCACACTGCTTTAATATCTCTTGTTGGCTGGTACTCCAAAGCTTCATTCTTACCTTTTCTGTTTCTTTACATTTCTTTACATCAATCGTTTTCTTACATATTATACACAATGACTTATCTTTATCCTTGGTCCATCCCTTATTTCAGTACAATCCCATAAGCCACCACCATAAACCTCCTCTCATCATTCTATCCCCGTTCCTAATATTTATCTTTGAGACTTGTATTACCTTATTAAATAAAGTAAGAGATGCTCTATTTCAACTTTCCTGTAATTGCCTTTACCTTTGTATGCCCCTGATACTTCTTATAATCGAACTCTTGCATCTCTTGCCCCTTCTATTTCAGACCTTCTGCCAAATGTAACCCATACCCACCCTCTCCACATACAGTACACTTTAATTTTTGATAGCCAGCTCTCAGCATATATATTTTTCAGTTGTTGTTGGTAAGCTGCTTGCAGCAGTTCACCCCACTCCCCTCTTTTTAAACACATCCAATAGTTTAGTACTCTCTTTACAAATTCCACTTCTATATACTCCACACACACTAATATCGCCCCGGCATTCACTGTGCACTGCAGGAGTCACATTACCGTCTTACTAAATTTACAAATAATTTTATTTAGTATATATATTTTTTCCTCAAGACATCATAATTCAGCCTCATACAGGACTCTACTGTACTGTCCTCAACACTAACCTTAATATTTTATAATTTATCCCTGGGAACTTTGTCTCCGGAATTTTAACAAGTGAGAGAGCTGCCGCCCCCTTCCTTCGCTCTCTTTATTTGATCTTCCTATCCACCTCTTCTATTTATAATCACTCCTAGATATTGTGGCTTATCTACTTCTTCAATCCTCTACCCCTGAACCACCCATTTCCTTTCATTCCTTCTTCCCCTATTCTTACGCATTACTATCACCTTTGATTTATTTCCATTAATTTTCAGGGAACCACTTCCTCGCATATTCCAAAACCGCATTCAAACTTCTCTGCATAACCCCCCCCCCCCCCCCCCCGTCAAGGTCAGTAGAATCACGTCATCAGCAAAGATCAATCCTGGGATCTCTAACTTGTTTACTACTGGCGCCGCCCAGCTATTTCCTCCGTGCCCTTGCAATATGTCTGTCATAAGTAATAAAAATAAAATCGGTGATAACTTGCATCCCTGTTTTAATCCCACCTGGCAAGCTATCAGATTACTTATTACATTTTCTTCCAGTTTAATGCAACAATAGGCATTCTGGTATATCACCTCAAACACTCAGATCATCTTTCTTGACACCCCCATCCTTCTTAATTTTTCTATTAATGCTCTTCTGCTCACTGTATCAAATGCTTCTTTCAAAATCTATGGCAGCTAAGTATACTTTACCTCTTTCCCTGTTCAGGTATTTTTCTAGGATCATCTTCACTGTCATATTATCTGTCGTCTTTCTACCCTTCCTATAACCACCCTGAAAAATTGATTGATTGACTGATTCATTATTTATTTACCATAAACCTTTACAGTATCTAATGGAAGGCCAGGGATAAAGGACAAGACCCCCTACACATTCTCTTCAGCCCAGTCCCTCAGTCTATTTGCTAGTACTTCTGTGTAAATCTTGCTCAAGGAGTCCAGTAAAGTTATCCCTCTCTAATTACTTGGGAGATTTTTGTTACCTCTTCTTATAGATTGCGCATATAATCCCTGTTTCCCACTCTTTTGGAAATTTACCACTGTCAAAGATCCTGTTAAATAATTTTATTAAGCCCTCTATCATCTGCCTGTATTTTCCTATTTCATTCCAAAACAAGTTGTTGATTCCTTACTTCCCCCGCCGACCTACCCTTAAGTTTACCTATCACCTCCAGTACTTCCTCTTTTGATATTTCGTTTATCAAGTTCATATACCGTTACCTCTACATCTCTCCATATGACCTTTTCCTCCCTCTCCATGATACCATTTGTCCTTCCCTCCTAATAATTCACGGAAGTAGTTCACCCACTGATCGTAATAAATACTTGGTTTATCAAACCTCATCCCTCGCTTATTAATTTTGTTTATTCTGTCCCTACTCTCTCGGGTTGATTCATCCTACACTCTCTATTTATTAACTCTGTTCCTTCATCCATAATTTCTTCCTCTCAACAATTTTAAGTTTGTATTCTGTCCTTAAATAACAGAAAACTGCAAGGTGCAAGGTAGCTAAGGAAGAATGGCTGAAGGAGAAGTGCAAGGATGTCGAAGGCTGTATGGTCCTGGGTAAGGTAGATGCTGCATACAGGAAAATCAAGGAAACCTTTGGAGAAAGGAAATCTAGGTGTATGAATATTAAGAGCTCAGATGGAAAGCCACTTCTAGGGAAAGAAGACAAAGCAGAAAGATGGCAGGAGCATATCCAACAGTTGTATCAAGGTAAAGATTTAGATAATTTGGTTCTGGAACATGAAGAGGCTGTTGATGCTGATGAAATGGGAGACCCAATTTTGAGGTCAGAGTTTGACAGAGCCGTGAGTGACCTCAATAGGAACAAGGCACCTGGAATTGATGACATTCCCTCTGAATTACTGACTGCCTTAGGAGAAACCAGCATGGCAAGGTTATTTCATTTAGTGTGCAAGATGTATGAGACAGGAGAAGTCCCATCCGATTTTCGGAAGAATGTTGTTATACCTATTCCCAAGAAAGCCGGTGCTGACAGGTGTGAAAACTACTGCACCATTAGTTTAGTATCTCATGCCTGCAAAATTTTAACACGTATTATTTACAGAAGAATGGAAAAACAAGTAGAAGCTGAGTTGGGAGAAGATCAATTTGGCTTCAGAAGAAATGTAGGCACACGTGAAGCAATACTGACTTTACGTCTGATCTTAGAGGATCGAATCAAGAAGGACAAGCCCACGTACATGGCATTTGTAGATCTAGAAAAGGCATTCGATAATGTTGATTGGACCAAGCTATTTATGATTCTGAAGATGATAGGGATCAGATACCGAGAACGAAGAATTATCTACAATCTGTATAAAAATCAGTCTGCAGTGATAAGAATCGAGGGCTTTGAAAAAGAAGCAGCAATCCAGAAAGGAGTGAGACAAGGCTGCAGTTTGTCCCCTCTCCTTTTCAATGTTTACATAGAACAGGCAGTAAAGGAAATCAAAGAGAGATTTGGAAATGGAATCACAGTCCAAGGAGAGGAATTCAAAACCTTGAGATTTGCCGATGATATTGTTATTTTATCTGAGACTGCAGAAGATCTCGAGAAGTTGCTGAATGGTATGGATGAAGTCTTGGGTAAGGAGTACAAGATGAAAATAAATAAGTCCAAAACAAAAGTAATGGAGTGTAGTCGAACGAAGGCAAGTGATTTAGGAAATATTAGATTAGGAAATGAAGTCTTAAAGGAAGTAGATGAATATTGTTACTTGGGTAGTAAAATAACTAACGATGGCAGAAGTAAGGAGGACATAAAATGCAGACTAGCACAAGCAAGGAAGAGCTTTCTTAAGAAAAGAAATTTGCTCACTTCAAACATTGATATAGGAATTAGAAAGATGTTTTTGAAGACTTTTCGTGTGGAGCGTGGCATTGTATGGAAGTGAAACATGGACGATAACTAGCTCAGAAAGAAAGAGAATAGAAGCTTTTGAAATGTGGTATTACAGAAGAATGCTGAAGGTGAGATGGATAGATCGAATCACGAATGAAGAGATACTGAATCGAATTGGTGAGAGGAGATCGATTTAGCTAAATTTGACGAAAAGAAGAGATAGAATGATAGGACACATCTTAAGACACCCAGGACTTGTTCAGTTGGTTTTTAAAGGAAGTGTAGGTGGTAAGAACGGTAGGGGCAGACCAAGGTATGAATATGACAAGCAGATTAGAGCAGATGTAGGATGCAATAGTTACGTAGAAATGAAAAGGTTAGCGCAGGATAGAGTGGCATGGAGAGCTGCATCAAACCAGTCTATGGACTGATGACTCAAACAACAACATTATTTTAGCGACTTCATGACTATTTTCCTTAATTCATCGCTTTCCTTGTTATACCACCCTTCCTCCAGTCTCTCTTTTCTTCTCTTGTCTCTGCCTATCTGAGCTACCCTTTTAATTGGGTATTCAGTTAATTCCAACGCTCTGTCAATATTGTCTTCTCTCAAAGCTACTTCCCAGCTACATCTAATTAATTGTAAGTCGTTTTCTATAAGGGCATCTAATTCCGGTTTGAACCCAGTCTCCTACCTCCATCCTTTTGATTCTCCCTAACATGTCTCCCAAACTAATTACTAAATCAATAATGCTTCCATACTGAGCTGTAATATACGTCAGTTTCCCTTCCATATCCCCATCCTACCAACCATTCAGAATGTAGAATTTTCCTGCTGTGCACAATTCTAAGAGTTTTGCTCCATAACTATTCCTTTATCTTTACTTCTTCTTCCTCCCCTCATTTTCATCTCATCCTCTTTGCTGAACACTGGGCACTGTTCATCTATCGTAGCATTCCATTCACCAAATAGCAACATTCATCTTCAAATTTCCCACTTATGATACTAGATTCCAATAATAAAACCTCAAAAAATTCATCATTAGCATATAAGGAGCTTTTGGGGTGGCAGTATGTAAGAGCCAAGCATACCTTCTTTACTCTTCCTTTCTCCCTTCCCATATTAAACCTAAGGTAGACCACTTCTTCCAACTCGTTCTCAATGTCCTCTATTAGTTCACTAATCTCTTCCTTTATTAGCACCACTGCCCCCCCCCCCCCCAAGCCTTCTACCCTCATTGTGCACTTTTTTCTTGGACTTATACTTGACCACAAACACCCCCCCCACCAGTGTTATCTCCTTTCCTATTTCTAACCACGTCTCTACGAGTGCCACAATGTCAAAGCTTTCCACTACTTTTCTGACCTTCTTATTACCTAATTTACTTACCAATTCTTCAATATTTACAAACCCTATCTTCCAATCTAGTTATACCTTTCCTTCCCTTCCTTCTCCATTTCCTCCCTTATTTTTACTTCTCGTTACTATAGCCCTCTCTCCTTCTACCTCCATTCTCTCTTTCCTTAACATTTTGGGGGGCGCTTTATCCTCCTTGTCCTCTGCACCTTTAGTTTTCTTACCCCACAGGTCTCTTTAAACTCAGACTTCTCCCTTTGTTCATAACTCCTCTTCCTTTCATTTCGTCCCTCGAACCTTCACCTTTGTTATGCACATGTCCACTGCAAACTGTACTTGCCGTTTCTTGAGATTCTCCCTCCACCACTACATCCTGAACCCTCGTTTCAGTTTCCGCACTGCACTGTCCACTGACCCTGCACTGAACTCGACTCTTACCTCGTCTTGTCCCACCGCTTGATCTGCGGCCTGCCTTCCATCTTGCTTTGTCACCATGTGTTCTTCCTGCTTGAGCTTCTCTTCCATTACTTGCAGTTTTGTCACTGGCCAAACTCGCATCCATCTGCCATTGGAAACCACCAGCTGTTGGCCCCTTATGTGCGCCCTCAGTCCTTGATGCCTGGCTTTCATTAACTGTCTATTAAAATTTTCAAATTCTCACTCCCTTCTCTTTCCATGTCTCTTTTAACCCAAATTTTCTCACCTTTGTAAATTTCCCAAGTTTCTTAATACTATGTCACCCATCAAGGTAGATAACAGCTTCACTGTAATTGGTCTGTGACCTCTCACTTTGTTTACCCTTTCTGCATCATCAATGTCCACTTCACTGAAGTTAATTTTCATTTTATTCTGGATAACATCCACCGCTTGGTAAATTATGTCCACTTTATTTCTCTCACTTCTTCCTGCACACCATAAATAAATATACTTTCCTTCATACATTCCTGAATGCTGGTTTCTGTTTCTTCAGTTTAGACACCTCTTCTTTCACATTTTTTTACTTTCCCTCTTAGTAACACAATTTCTTTCTCACTGCTTCCTGCCTTGGCCATTGATTCGTCTGTTTTTTTCTTGGATTCATCTTCTCATTCTTAGATTGGTCTTGTATCATCTCTCTGATCTGGTCAAATGGGTAAGCTTCTTTCACTACCTGCTTCACCACCTCCTTAATCACTTCGATGTCATCCCAGCCAATGTTGCCACTAGTATTCAGTCCGGAGTTAAATTCCACACCCCTGATAACCAGTAGCACAGTTATCACAGCTGCCACCAAAACAGCCTCTCCCATCTTTCCCAGATCTTCCTTACACTCCATTCGTTTAGTTGTATTCTTCTTCATTCTCCACTGCCATCTCCCGATCGTGGCCTGATATTGCTCTACTCCCACCATACTTCTCAGCACTCGCCACCCAGCACGTCTGCACCCATTGCTTGCTTAGGTTAGACAATCTCAAGCTAATACACTTTTCACCGGACAAATATTTCAAGTGTACACGCAGGTTTACAAAGTAGAACAGTGCCTAGAATCAAAAATTTACACCGTAGATGATAAAATTTTGCAGATCACTTCCCAAATTAGCACCATCACCAACCAATTAACACAGCAGATATCGGACATCAGGTCAAAACTGGGGCAGGTTGAGCATATTGATAGTAGGGTAAGCCAGCTGGAAAGGGACATCTCAAACCTCAAGGGAGAGGCAGAAATCCAGGTTTCCAACATCAAACAATAGGTTGAGGAAAGAATTTCTACATCGAGGGAAATTTTGGGAGCCATATTTCTGCCATTGAAGGAACATTAGAAAACCGTATTTCGACCTTCAAGGGAGATGTACAGAATATGAGAGAGAGACCATCCTTCATACGGTAGAAGATAGATTAAACTGAACAGGACCTATCGCCACGCCTTCAAACACCTTAAACCTCACTGGCAATACAGGACAACTAGACCTGAAGGTGATTAAAGAGAGCCTTCCAGAATTTCACGGGAGACTGGAAAATAACCCGTGAGAATTGCAGCAAGTCACCCAACTGCTGCACATACAGAGTAAGCCTGGTACTGCCACGGGTCCACCTGGAGGAGAGGCTACTGATGACACAGCACAATGCGGTCATGAGGAGGAGAACACATTGACTACCACTGAGGAGGAGGCTGGTGGCAAGACGATACCGACCCCCGACACAGCACGATCCGGTCAAGAGGAGAAGAGCACATCCAGCAACGTCGAGGAAAAGATAAGATATACCATATAATCTCGAATACCTCCCGCACTGCTTTTTCGAAAATATTACTTCCAAAATTGGGTGCGGGTCTTATTTAAAATGTTGGGAAATTTATCTTTCCGAATGCGCATAAATTGGGCATCACCGTCGGCGCGGCTTGGCAACAATGCTCTCTCTGCTCTCAGTATATGCTACTTCCGCGCTTGGCGTCAGTCTAACGCATGTTCTCGGAGTATCAACATGAATTCCACAAAGCGTTTGCGATCTTTTACTGCGAGTGAGAAACTGAAAGTAGTTCGGGAAGCCGAAATTATTGGAAATTGTGCCACCGGTAGGAAATACGATATTGATGAGTTGTGTATTTGCAATTAGAGAAGAAAAATGTGCTATTAACATGTAGTGGTGATTGCAGAGCTTTTCGTGGACTGAGTGTACAGTTTCCAGAAATTGAAAAAAAAAACTTGATAAATATGTGACAGAAAGGTGGGAATTGGGATATGGTGTGTCAACCGAAATGTGTCAATTAAAGGCATTAGAGATCGCAAAGGAATTTTCATCAGAAGGGTTTAAGGAAAACCGAGGATGGGTTTGTAATTTTTATAAAAGAAATGGGTTGAGCGTACGAAGGCATACCCCAATTTCACAGCGTTTTCCTGGTGCCTACGATGAGAAGTTATTGTCGTTTCAGCGTCACATAATTTGGTTGCAAAAAGAAAATGCATATTTGCTTTCCCAAAATGGCAATGCAGATCAGACGCCAGTCTACTCTGAAATGCCAGTGGACAGGACTGTGAATGTTAAGGGTGCAAAAAGCATTACCATTAGAACAGGTGGTAATGAAAAACAACGGTGTACGGTAATGTTGTGTATTCTCACCGACGGAACCAAATTGCCGCTGTACATTATTCTCAAGCGAAAGATGCTTCCTAAAAATCCACCCGCTGGTGTTATCGTCAGATCTTGGAACTCCAGCTGGATGGACAGTTCACTTGTGGAAGACCGGGTAAAGTATGTCTGGCAACGTCGCCCTGGTGCATTATTGGAACAAAAGAGCATGCTTGTTCTCGACAGTTACCGCGGCCACACAACAGACGCTGTGAAGAAACATATCAAGGATGGGAAAACCAACCTAGCAGTCATTCCGTCTATGACGTCTATGCTACAGCCGCTGGATGTTTGCGTGAACCATCCATTTAAAGCACCCTTGAAACAGCTCTATACAGAATAGATGGCGGCTGATAATCACACACTGACGCCAACTGGTCGCATTCAGCGCCTGGAAGTTCAGCTGCTGTGTTCGTGGATTTTGACGGCATGTAATCGTATCCCTGGAGACCTCATATGGATGAGCTTCAGGCAATGTAGCATTTCTGATGCTACGGATGGCAGTGATGAAGACATTTTGTGGGAATGAACTCGGTGGATATCGTTCTGGAAATGTTCGTTTACTTTTATTTGTATTTTCTAATCATTTGATGTGTGTTAGTAAAGACTGTAAATAATTTTGACTTCACTTTTTTTTATTTTAATTTTGTTCTTTCAAAATAAGGGTGTGGGTTTTATTCGGTGGCGCGTGGTATTCGAGATTATACGGTAATCTATGACCAAGGCAAAGTCGACGAGTGTGATAGACTATTGAAATTGTTTCAAGTTATAGGGGGGATACTGATGCAAGTGTAATGGACTAGTATAACTTGGAAACAATTCTCTAAAACCATGGGTAAATAGTGAAAATATCAAGCTTGATTAGTAGGTGTTGTTATTATTATTATTATTATTATTATTATTATTATTATTATTGTTGTTGTTGTTGTTATTATTATCTACGTACTTATGTATGACAGGTTGTCAGTACGGACTTTGTTTGGTATAAATTGTAGTCTTAACATTTATTATGTGTGTGTTGTATGATCTGTCTTGTGTATCGAAACATGTGAGGTTATGTTACGATACGTCTGTTGTATATATATTAATACAATTTTATTTAATGTAAGAACACATAATTAATAGTATATAATTTATTATTACCTGTAAATATGATGTATAAATCCGATGTAATATTGTGCAACGCAGGGTAATAATCTAGAACAACGCATCCTTTTCACTTGAGCTTTACAGAATATTCTACCCATATACTTTCACAAGTTATTAGTGAACACTGGGCGATATAATGCCCCATTAATGTAGTGAATTGCAAGTGCCTAAAACAGTGACGTGTTCACCTGGACCACAATGTACTCCATAAGTACTGCCACTACCAGCTCCACCACTACAACCACAACCAGATTAGCAACACTGGCCAATACAAACTACATGCAAAGTAGCACGACCCACTCCCGCTCAGTGATGTGCACCAGCACCGACCCCATACAAATCTCACGAACCTCCCATCAGCTGCCAGTAACCCCGGCACAAACCTGGGATTCCTCTCGAGTGGTACCTAAGCGACCCATCCCAACCCCACAGAGAATAATACACACAGGATGAAGTTTCCAGGCACTGAACAGACACCTGCCTTCACTGGACCAGAGATGGATTCGAACCCAACAACCCGACTCCCCACCACACATAACACCTCCTCCACCACTGAATTTCCTCCCCCTCTCAGGAGCCCGAAAAACCATTTCCAACCCCAGAACCCTCCAGAAAGCACCCCTCGGGACCCATTAAATCCTACTCTTCCAACCAGCCCCTGAATATCGCAACCCCAGGACCATTTTCACAAAATTATTGCAATTCAACTTCATAAGTTATGAATTTCATTATGGTCCGTATTGACAATTTATCACTATCAAAGGGTAGGAAGGGTCCACCTATTCAAAACCATTAGAATGTATACTGTCTTATAAAACTGGTACTAGTTTTGACCCCATATATATTGGGTCATCTTCAGCCACACTCCAATCATGTTGCTCGTCTACACAGATAAGGATACCAACTCCAAGATCAACTCAAGAAGATTGGCTGCTGTAGGAACGACAAAATAGTTCGGCATCAACCACAGCAGTTTTGATGTGTCATTTAGTTTCAAGTTTGGATGTTGTTCGGATCTCATCAATGTTTTAAATTAAGACTGTAAATTATATCAATGAACTAAGCCGTGTTTGCTTTCTATATCAATAAGTGCATCATATCTGACCCTAATTTCTGCTAGGTTTTGAGAAGTGTCGTACTTTTCGATTAAAGTTTTGATTTTTGTGATTCTACCTTTCAGATAACCCCGTTGCTTCATTAGCTTTGTGATTTTCTTATCCAACATAAAGCACTGGCTCACACAAATGTAAATAATGGAAGGAAAAGGTAATTAAAAGGAATCGACATTCTAAACTGAAGAGACCCACGTTGCATTGTATGATGTTTCACACGCGTTCCACTTTTACCATGTAATATCGGATCCAGAAATGGACCAAAAAATGTGGGAATGACGAAATGAATATTGTAGCACACATGTTGTGATACTGAACAGCGATAATTACTCTGGTAGTGGACTGTAATTTGGTCATGCACGTGATTAGACCATAGGGCCGAGTCATTCACCAATATTACACGTAATAAAACATTTATTTAAATTATTCATGATTAACAAAATGCACAAACACTATGTACACCTTAGAGAATAAAATGAAATGGCTGGATGGCTATCGATTAAGTTTGAGGCCATGTGCCCGTGAATGCATGTCTAGATGACATGTCGCTATGAAGTCTGTCTTGTAGTTGCCAGAAACCAGATGCATTCTGGTCACTCAAACGAGTTGCTAACAAGAGTGCATTCTGTATAAATTTTCTTTCAGAGGACAAGACAAACTCCACCCTGACTATGTCTTACAAGTTTTGCAGACCAGTATAATTTCAGGTAAAATGTCGTAATAAGATACGGACTAGTGGAGGGGCAACGGAGTCTTAATGAGAGACTGACGGCTCCAGACCCCTGCAGTCTTAATTATCCGTGGAATTCCAGAGTGTTTATATTATTAATGGTTATATGTGTGCTTACGTCTTCCAACTGGAGCATGGCTGAAGATGACCCAATATATATGGGGTTGAAACTAGTCCCAGTTTTATAAGACAGTATACATTGTAATGGTATTGAATAGGTGGACCCTTCCTACCCTTTGATAGGGGTTCAACTTCAGGCGGGAAGACATCGCAGATATTCGCCCCACTAATAATGGGGTAATTATTAAGATTAATGATGAGGACGCAGCCCGTCAACATACCAACTCAGTTGGCGCTTCCCAACTCGGCTCAGTTTAAAAGCCCTCTCCCCCCGCAACACAGCCTCTTTAGTTGCGTTATCCAGGGGGGCCGACCCCGACATTTCTGAGGATACGTGGATCGCATCCTGGAAAGTGGGGTTTCTATATTCAGGAATCACCATAGGGTGGAACCCTCCTGTGCCCCTGTCCCCCAACCTATTCAATGTGAGCACTGCCTATCTTATAACAAACACGATACTGCGCACTGCACCGCCGAGCATCCAGTGTGCAGCCACTGTTCGCAGTCCCACACCACCTCCCGATGCCCCAGCGACCACCTCCCCCCCCAAGTGTAACACCTGCGGAAAATCCCACCCCACCTACTCCTTTAAGTGCAAATCCCACCCCCAACCACCCGAGGACCACCATGAATTAGCCACCCCTGTCTGAACCATCGATGCCCCAACACAACCTTCCCCATCCCTCTTTCACCTCCTACCCTTGAAGACATCATCCAATTCCTAACTATTTCCCTCCTCAACATTCATCCCTACCGCCGCCCCCTAGTCCTATCCCAACTGCAGACTGCTGCCAACCAGACCAAAAAACGTCCACTTCCAGACCTCCCACTCCGGCCTTAACACCCACTTCCACTTCACCCGCCTTGAGACCCTTGTTTAACCATGGAGCCTATCCCTACAAGAAGATCCCGGCCTCCGGAACCCATCTCCATCATCTTCCTTAACATCCAGCCCTTCCAGTCCAAATGCCTACACCTCAAAGCCCTCACAACCCAATACCCTTCCCACATAACCCCCCCCTCAACGAAACCATGCTATGCCCCCACCAGTCCGCCTGCCTTCCCGGTTTCACTATTCACAGAGCAGACCACACCCTTGATATGGGCCGAGGAGCAGCTGCAATAGCCACCCGCATATCGCTCCCAATCCACACTCACACCCCACTCAACCCACTCACTTTCCCCAAATCCCCAGCCATCACAGTTTACTTCCATTCCAGGATCCTACACCTAGCCACCATATACCACCGATCTCATGTCCCCCTTCCCCTAGACTTCATAACCTACCTGAGCGATACCTTTCCCCACTTCCTACTACTAGCCGACCTGAACCTCACCTTTAGAACCCGCAATGAAATGAATAATCTCTCTTTTTTGCCATTTGCTTTACCTCGCACCAACACAGATAGGTCTTTATGGCGAGGATAGGATAGGAAAGGCCTAGGAATGGGAAGGCAGCAGCCGTGGCCTTAATTAAGGTACAGCACCAGCATTCGCCTGGTGTGAAAATGGGAAACCACGGAAAACCATCTTCAGGGCTGCCGACAGTGGGGTTCGAACCCACTATCTCCCGATTACTGGATACTGGCTGCATTTAAGCGACTGCAGCTACCGAGCTCGCTGAATAATCTCTAAACCCTCCTAAGTGATAGAGACTGCCCCTTAATCCCTATACTCGGCCACACCCGTCCCGCCTCCAATACCACTCCAGATGCTATAATAGCCCACATTCTCAACATCCAACTACTCCCTAGCATAGGAAGCGACCACCTCCCATCCTCCTGCAAATCCCATCCTCAAAACCCCCAGCCAACACCACCTTCCCCAATCCCCATTTCTAATTTCTCCAAAGCCGACTGGCCCTCCTACCAAACTAATCTTAAAAAAGCCCTAGAGAACCCTCCTCACCCTCTCACCGACCAATCTTCTGTCGATACCCTCTACACGTTCATCCTCTTTGCCATAACATCTGCCTCAGAATCCAGCATCCCCACCACCCTACATTCTCCTTCACAGCCCCGACTGCCCCCCCCCCCCCCTCCTCCACCTATAGAAACTCTCCCAATCCTACAATCCTACCTTTGAGAATTCACCACTACCCGTGACCTCTACTTCCTTCGCCTACACCAGAAAACACTTAGAACCATCAAAAACTACCTCACAGCCCACTCCCGCTGCACCTGGGCCCAAACCTGCACTAACCTGAACTCCCTCCACGCCCATCCCACTAAATTCTGGCGAAAGCTCAATAGCTTCCTCGGGACTAAACCCACCCCCCAATACCCCATAACCCATTTCAGAGTAGCTCCAGCCAACACCCAGGAGAAACTGGAAATCTTCGCTCAGCATTTCACACCGCTTTAATACCCACCTTGACTCCAACTTTGACAACACCGATACCCCACTATATCTTTCCTTAGCCTCCCCCCCACTCACCCCCTCAAACAACCACACCCTCTCCCACAACCTCTTTGAAACCACCATCAGACCTACCAAAATCCAAACAGTCCTGTCCAAATCCCGTAACACAGCCCCCGGATACGAAAAAACCCACTACCTCCATCTTCGACATTCCCCGCTATCCCTCCTTACCCTACTGGCCGACCTCTACACCTTCATTCTTCACACAGGATCCATCCTACTTCCTGGATACATACCACAATGTTCCTGTTCCCCAAATATGGTATACCCCCTACTGATCTTGATTCCTACCGCTGCATTACCTTGATCGCAGTCCTAGCCAAAATTCTGGACAAAATCCTAGTCCACTCCCACCTGCAATCCAACTATCTCCTAACCCCTCTCGCTGAAGACCAACTCCTCCGTCTCATCCAAACCACATCCAATAAATTCAACCACGCTCGTCTCATGCTCCTAATCACCTTCAACTTCCATATGGCCTTCGACTTCGTCTGGCATCCCGCGCTCCTCTTTAAACTAAGGTTCTTCGCCTTCCCCATCTCCTACACCCATCTGATATCCTCATACCTAACCAACCGCACTTCCCAGATATCCATAACAACCGACTCTCCCCACCTTTTCCTCTCACTGGAGTCCCCCAAGGATCACCCCTCTCCCTGTTACTCTTTATCCACTTCGTAGCTGATATCCCACAACCCTCTTCCCCCGTCCAACTCCTATAGTTGGCAGATGATACAGCCATCCTGGCCCCCCCTATACTCAGTCCAAACCATCAACTGAACCATCCAACTTTACCTCAACATCTTCATCTCCTGGTGCAACTGGTGGCCCCTAAAACTAAACCCCGATAAAACCCAAGCCATCCTCTTCCGCTGCAAACACAGCAAATCCAGCACCATTCGCAATCCTGACCACTTTAACCTCAAAGTCTGGGACACCTGCATCCGCACCCAACCCACCTTAAAATACCTCGGCATCCTCTTTGACCAGCACCGAACCTTTCATCCCCACATCCAAAACCTCAAGTCCAAGACAGCCACCCGTGCCCGACTGGTGCACCGCCTGGCTGGCACATGGTGAGGTCTCCACTCCTCCCTCCTCCTCTACACATGTGAAATTTGTTCGACCTCTCATAACCTGCGGACTCACCACCTTAGCTATAGCCATAGCTAAATCCAACCCTAACCTCTATCGCCCCCTCCTTTCCATAGAACGACGCACCGTACGCCATGCCCTCCGTCTCGCATTCCGCTATCCCACCTCGGACCTCCACAACATATTTCTATTCCCCAAACTTGACTCCCACGTACTCACCCAGTTCCAGCGTGCCTACTAACGAGCCCTCGACCGTGACCACTCCTCCCTAAACCACCTCCTCAATGCCCCCCCCCCCTTCCCACATTTCATCCAAACACCTTTCCACTTATACCACTCCCTTCCCCCACTCTGAGGTGCTGCCACCCTGAGGACTGTGACTACACTGCACCACCTCCAACTCTCCAATCCCATCGCCCCAACCACAATAACCCCCATCCCCCATTAGTAATAATGCAATACATGAAACACTTGGGAGCACGCACATGCATCCTCACCACTCCCTCCTTCAATCCGTTGTCCTCCTGCCCTGTGTGCAGAAACTAACAATCCAAACCACAGCCAAATATTTGTTATTTATCTAGCTATTGTATTAGATTTGCTACATTGTAACAAAAAATCCTGTATATATCTAACATGTATAAGACTGCATTTATTTGCTTATTTATTTATGTATCCAATAATCCTGTACATATTAATTGTCATAATAATTGTGTGTATATATATATATAAAACTTCGTGCAACTATATAGATGTCATTTATTTATGTTAATTTTCCACAATGTCACCATCAATCCCATATATATAACCTCATTGCATCCAAATATAAACTTTCTAATTTCTATGTAATCACTTTATTTTTCTACCCTATAAACAATTAAATATTAATTTTGTATTAATCTGCAGTAGAAACAATTAACATCTGTATATATTTTTATATGTAATATAATGAACCCTTATGACCACATTGTATTTTATTTAACCTCTATGTAATCATTCTATTTTTCTACCCTTTAAACAATTAAGTATTAATTTTGTATTAATCAACTAACACCTGTGTATTCTGTAACATGTAATTTATGACCACACTATAACCAAATATATATTATGTTTATTTAAATTAATTGTAACTTAAAATGCAATGAGCTCTCTGTATATATTGTGTTGTAAATATTGTAATAACATATTGTATTGTACAACATTGTAATAGTGTTTGTCAACCAGTTAATGTACCTCTCCAACACCAATTTAAACTGTGTACTGTACTGGTAATTGTAAATAACTAAACGAATAAGTAAATGAGAGGTAAAAATCCCCTCCCCTCCCTCCTCTACAAAGTCAATTCACATCTCCCTGCAACCTACTCCCACAACCCACCAAACCCCCACAAATCTCCTGGCCAGAGAGAAGGCATCACCTTCTGAGTGCCCCCCCCAATCGAGGAGGGAAATGAAAACCACGCAATTGGAATTGGCCTCCACAGTATGCACTAGCCATGCGTCTTGGTAGGTGTGCTATTTACCAATTGATGAGCCCAACTTAGCACACTGGGGCATGGAAAGCAAAAAGTTGCCTTCCCCAACATTTCCTTACATTTAATTCACATCTGATTACAAGTTTCTTTACAGTGATTGTTCAAAATGCAGGCTCTGCTTCTCGATACACAATTGACAATGTTTAGGCACCGATTTACGGCAGAAACTCCTCACGATTTTATCGATTTACATGAAGGTCTGTTTGATAATCCGTTTCAAGTGAGCAAAAACATCATTTTTCAGGATACCCCTTAGTGAGAAATTACACAGTGTCAGGTCTAGGTGGCCATTATATTGTGCCACAACTGCCAATACATTAGTGGAATTGCTCGTTAAAGAAGTTCCTCACACTTTTACCAAAATGAGGCAGTGCTCCATCTTGTTGCCATATCAACGGCATAATGGCAAAATGGTGGCTGCTTTGTAATATCTGAGGATCCTCGTCGCTGGTGAACATTTTTTCAAAAATGAATGGTCCTACGATACCTCCACTCCAAATGTCATCACAAACAGTTACACTAGGAGTGTTTAATTCTTTTGAGATCATTTCATATAGATTTTCACTGGTCCAGTAAACACAACTGCACCGGTTCACTCCATCGGCTAGCTTAAATGTGGCTTCATCAGTCCATGGAATTGTTTTCCAAAATTCAGAATTGGTTTCATGTTGAATAAGAAACCATTCACGGAACTCTTAACAGCGGTCTGCATAATTTTCATGTAGTGCTAGCAGAAGCCTTGGTGGATAGTCTCAGTTTCAGGTTGTGTAACAGGCTTCTTAAAAGCAGTATGATCTGAACGTTGCAGTTCATCAAAAAACTATGTCAAGAACACAATTCAAATTTCACTGAAGGTTATTTTTATATTTTCAATAAATTCTCTAAGTTTCTGTTTTAGTGAAACCTAACATGTTTTTTAAAATGTTTAATGGCTTTCCACTTACTGGTAGCTAAATAGAAAATATTTTTTCTGCTGATTAATGATAGGGCATTATGATGTTGAAACAATGTCCTATTTAAAAAATAAAGTTGAAAACTTGATGTTTGTAGCTCAGGTAGTGTTTAATTATGAATGACTTAGGGCTTTGGTGACATTATTTTCCAGTCCAGTGTAAAGACGTTCGCTTCTTGTGTATAAAATGTTTTCATACAACTTATGCATGCATACAACCAGAAGGTCGAGCGCAGTGATGTACTTAGTATTGTTTCTTGCAATTATGAATGCATAAATCCTGAAGCTGCAGGGCAGTGATGTACATAGAATTGCTTCTTAAACATTACACATGCAGAATACATCTTGAAGCTGCAGTGAAGTGGTGTGCAATGATGTACTTAGAACTACTTCTTATACATTATGCATGCATACTGCCTGAAGCATGTACAGTGGGGGGGGGTATAAGCCGAAGGGCAAACGAAACTACTACCGACCTCACAAATATCACACAGCTCCTCCCTCGGACAAACCATTAGCTAAATGTAAAAAAAATTACGAACTGTCTTCTATAAGGTTATTTTTATTCTTCTCCCAAACACCCTGTATACAAAGATAAAAATATGAATAAGAACACAATAGGACAAACAAAATGACAGGTCAGCATGGGAAGAGGGAGCAACACAAAAAGAAGACAAGGGCAACTGTAAACAAGATAATCTGCACATTCTTATACACTACCTTCTTCAAACAGACAAGTTCCCACCTCCCCCTGTTAATCCCTGTTATTCTACATCCCTCTTTTCTTGTCTACTGATGAACTTGTTTCTGTTTCTTTACTTCATTAGGAGGGTGGAAATAACACTCATTGAGGGAGCCATCTTGACAAATCTTTAGTCTTGATGTGTGGGAAGTGTAGGACGCATAACAAAGTTGTATGAATACAGGGAAGAGAAAGAGACAAAAAGATGAAGATTAATACAAGTTCCTATCCACTGACCCCTTGGAATCCTTTCCATATGTGTTTGTTCTGTCTTCATAGTCTTTACCACCTGATTATGCTAAAACCCTGCAATAAAGAATGTTCATAAGTGGATCTCTCTGCCACTTGTCATAAGCAATTACTGGGAATTATGGGACATATCAGTAAGGAAAAGTGTACAGGAACTTGACCATATAGTTAACATCTACCTAGTATTATGTCTAATGGTACAATACACTGGTTAAGTGGATTATCTGGGATAATTACTACTATTAGGTCATCACCTGTGGACCTAAATGTGTAACATTTGAAACAAACTTCAAGAAGACTTTTTAAAACTTATCAGCTGTTACATACATTTCACCTATCAAATACATAAAATGTAACTCACACATACTACTAAATACTCCTTTAGATATTCTAGAATCAATTAATTGAATAATGTAAGTCTTTTATACAAAAGACAAGAATAAACTGTTTACTGGGCAAGAATTTCTAGACAATAGGATATGTATAGGATAGCATATGACACTTGTTAATCTGTTAAAAATTTGATTTTATTCCTTTGTGCCTTCAATGTAAAAATGTATTATATGTCACAAATTTAATGTTCTTAAGACCACACTGAATAAAGCCACTTTTATTCAGCAGTTTCTTCGCTCTTAGCATGTTGCTATTTCTTGATGGATACAGTATTTTTGCATCTGTCTCTTGGCACAGGCCATAGCAAAATTGTAGTTTCCACTGAAGTCCCAGTCACAAAAATGGCTGTGACAGTATAGAAGCTGCTGAAGTATGGGTATTGCCACCATCGGTTTTCGTGGTTTCCCTATAACCGCATAACATTCCAGTGTGCTTTCTGTGGATCTAAACAGTCTCCATGCTGAAGACTTAACAGACAGAACTCACACTGTAGGTCTTTCTTGAAAATGGAAGGACAAGAGGAAACTGGGAGTACTGTAACAAGGATCTAAGCCTCCAATCTACGGTATTTCTCATTGGGGGTCTTGATTTATTACCTCAGTAATATTTCATTGCAGTTACTATGATAATAATAAAGCTGTGTGTGTTACTGTCACATTAACTACTAATATAAGATATTTGGAGTGCTGTAAGTTTTCTCCAAAAACTGACCCTTAACAAGTCTGTAAATCTACTAGAAGTACAGGAAGTGAGCACCAAAGCAACTGTTACCCAACTGGCAGCCACTGTAGGCACTTATTAAACATTTTGAAAACCTGCATCACAATATAAAAATTAAGTTACTATTTAGAAATTTTGGTTTATTTTATATTGTTTCTATTGTCATAGGGGTAATGTCTTTCTTTTTCAGGAGCCATTGCTGTTCCGTTGATGGGAAAATCATTTCCTAAATTCCATCCAAATCGGCCATTCCTCTTCTTTATCCGCGACACCGAAACTGGAAGTATATTATTTGAAGGTCGAGTAGCTATACCTGAACTGGCCAGCAAAACCTGCTCTGAAATGAATCCATCACAAGACGTAACTAGAACTCAATCTAATCAGCAAATTTCTCACATTCAGTCATCAGTCAGATGGTCGCAGAGAAGACCTAATATTCAAATCCACGAGCCTTTTTACATTCCTAATCCTGGACTAACAACACCATCTTTTATGGGTCATGAAAGCAGTACAGAAAGCTCTAACAGCCATTCAATGCTAGGAAATGGAAAACATAGACATGATCAGAACTTTGCACCAAATACTCATAAAACAAGTCCTGGAAACACATACCCTTCATCTGATGCCATTCAATTTTCTAACTCTTCATAAAGTGGCACCCAATGAATTTGTCACAGAAAGAGACATTGCACCCAAGTGAGTCTCGTCTGTGTTCAAATAAAGAAGACAAAGAATATGTCAATTACTCAACAACAGAGACAGATTTCAAAGAACTGTACTTTCTCATAATGGTTCTTAAACGCTTGAGTTACTGATTTTTATGGCCAAATACGCATATTTATTAATGCATTATTGACAGCATGTCTGATGAGAGAAAATGCTGATAGTTTGAGAGATAAATTTTCATTTAATCTAATCTAGTTTAACAACAAATGAAGATGCAAGATTCCAACCACTTATGAAAGTATCTTAAAATTTACTAATAATCTTAATTTATTCATATGATATATTTGTAAATTTATTACAAAACAAATAAACAGTGTACTCTTCACTCTAGTTGATTTAATATACACTACTGTCTCAAAACCACATGAAAACCAAGCTCATAAATGTCATGACACTTTTAATGTTTTCTTGCACCAAAACGTCAAAACAAGAAACACATCATAATCCTACATAACAAAAGATTATTTGATTCCTGCCTGGCTTGAGGGTTTTAACTGCATCTGATTAATTCCTTGGACTGAGTGTTGTCCCAATGAACTCCTTTTCATATACATACAACTCACCACAAAGGGTCAGCATCAGGAAGGACCTCCGGCCGTAGAACCGGGCCAAGTCTACACACGTGACACAGTTCACATACACAACCCCACCAGAGCGTGAAAAAAGTGGCAGAAGAAGAACCGTGTCTCCTGTCAATCTCAGGAGGCCTGAGCAATCAGCAGTAGATAGTTCAAATTTCATTAGTATAAAGAAACAAGGCATCAATTACACTGTAGCAAGCATAGTTAGAGGTGTCTATCAGTGGGGTATGGAGAAAAGTCACCAACTTAATTCATACCAGAGGTGTTCCAACAGGATTGAGGTCAGAGCTCTGGATTGGCCAGTCCATTTCTTAAACCTTCTTGTCTATAAACCAGTCACAAACAGACCCTGCTTCATGCAGCAAGCATTATCATGCGGAAACATAGCGATGACCTCCAAACTGGTCTTCCAACATAGAGAGCATGCAGCCAGTCAAACTGTCCTTAAATCCTTCTGGCTTTAACATACTCTAATATTTCAAGAGAATCCTGTCCCTCCCATGAAAAATCCCCTAAACTTTCACCCCACCCCAATCAAATTTAACTGTGGGCACTGTATAGGCTGGTATAAATAGTTGGCCTGACATTCACCACACTCAAAACTTCCCATCTAACTGCTACATCATACAGCATCTACAATTGTCCGCAGACCAGTGGCGGTGCTCTTTACACCATCGGATGAGACACATAACGTCTACTGGAAAATGTGTGGTTTATGGGCAGGTGCATGAACCTTCAACTCTAGTCCTCATATCACCTCATGCAAAGTCAGGGTGCTAGCTGCTCAATTAGAGGCATTACAGATTTCAAAGGTGAAGGGATCGAACTATGTCACGTGATTTTTCCATAACACCTCCTTCAATGCTCAACGGTCCCTGTCGGTCAACATCAGGATGTGATTTTGTTGTAGTTGTGCCTTATCATTTTCACCTCACAATCACTTCCCCAGTCAACTTGGGCAACTAGAGAAGAGAAAAAATGGTCCTGACTGAACAACATCGAGCCCACAACTGCAATTTAAAGCATCAGCAGCAGCAGCAGCAGCAGCAGCAACAGTCATACCGACATCTAGGCCCTGCTTTAGATATATATAGGGATCTCCATATACTGATCAGATAACGTACGGTACATTTAACAGAGCACCAGACAATTCAAATCATAACTTATACATTGTACATGATCATACAAAACTACCCTTCAAATCTTGCTGTTGGTAACAGACACATGACATCAAGTGTTCCTGTCCTGGGAACCAGTTGTCAAAGGCAGTAGGATATTGTCAATTAAAAGTACTCCAACAATGTAACTTGTTTAATAAAAGGAAGGAAGGAAGGAAGGAAGGAAGGAAGGAAGGAAGGAAGGAAGGAAGGAAGGAAGGAAGGAAGGAAATAACTGTACAACAGACATTCTTTTTCACAGTTAATTTTTGCTACATTCCAGGTAATGCATTGAGAAGGGATTTTTTACTTAAAAATCAAAAAAGTAGAGACTGGGAAGCGAGAGGAACATATCAATTAACATTTCAACTCACTCAAGAGCTTGATGGAAGTTCCTTCAACCAGAAACATGAACAGGGATGCTGACAGTGGAGTTCCAACCCATTATCTCCTGAATACTGAATACAGGCCGCACTTAAGCGACTGGAGCTATTGATCTTAGTTCCCTTATTTGAGTATGCTATGAACATTTTTTTGTTTCCTCAGGAAATTTATTACAACCTATTAGCAGAACAGGCAATCTTGCAGGTTTCATTCTAACCTAATATAGCTAGGCCAACATGTCTTCAGGTCAAAATAGTGACCAGCTTCCTCTGTGGCAAAGCACAAACTACAATCTTGAGAAGACAAACGATGCTTCAAACACACCTGAAGAGAATGAAATTGAAAAATGTTGCAAAGCTTGCAATCAGTGTTATTCTAAACAACAGAATAATTTAAAAACTACTTGGGGATTTAGATGGGTCTGATTCCGAATCAGCCAACACTTTGTAGAAGAGCAGAAAGAAGCAAGTTTGCAGACCGTATTATACATACAAAGCTATGCTTTCTTTCCTGATCAGCTTTGCTGACAGGGTGAAAGACGGGTGGATTTGAAATACGTTAATAAGCTAGAGATAACAATATGAAAGTAGAAACACGATTACTGATAAAACAGGTAGGAATAATAATACATACCTACTGAACCCGTATATTTCGAGTTTTAAACACCAGAACGTCGGGTTAGTGCGTGAACAAGACATTTCTCTAAGCTAGCGGTATAGAGTCGGTCATTTTGTGAAGGTCAGGGGCTTACTTCCTTGGATTAGTCAACCAGCAGCAGAGTTCCGAACAATGCTTGCGCTGGAGACTGAACAGTTTTCATTGGTGGTAAGTGATCACGTGGAAGGCGTAGCAGATGATGTGCTGGTTCAAGGTTAGCAAGACATCTAAGAGATGATTCCAGATCGTGCTATTCAGAAAGAAAGTTTTCTTCGAAGTATGCTGGGTGAAAGACGCCAAGATTCATTCTCATATTACTATGGATGTGGAACACAAATAGTTTGCCACTCTCTTACGTTATGGGTGGAATTCTCATTTACGAGTCTTTTCATTTGTCTTCCTGACATTTCAAGTGGACTGAATAATTAATAAACCTTTCTGCTTCAAAGCGAGGCTTAGTCAACGAAAGCTATCGGACAGATTAGTCAAGTAAAGTGCAATGAGTGTGTTGACGTGAATGTTACGAAAGGAATGCTTCCAGAAAAATTCTGGTTTCTATGCGATACTTGAGTTCAGATGAGAAATGGGATCTTAGGTTTATAGGCGAAGGAAAACAAGGGTGCAAGTTGAGTATATGTGCTCAAGTGTGTGCTTAACTTCAACTGTGGTCGGACACGTACTTATGTGTGTTTTCAGTTTCAGTTTAAGATTTTATTTCAACGAGGGATTTCTGCCGCTCCGAGGGAGAAGCTATATGATGAGTTATCTAAGAAGAATTGAGGCAACCAGTAGGAAGCCGTCTTTGTTGTTAGTGATGTGTCACCAAACTACCATGCCGTCAAGACTCTAAGGATATGTATCCAGGAAGGTAGCGGGTCGTTTGGGAGCAAAAAAAAAAAAAAAAAACACACACACACAACCCCCCTTCATTATAGACTGTTATCCCTTTCAGCATTCAGTCTGAAAGCTTCTGTGAATTTACTAAATGACTCCACAATCCTCTATTTGTAACAAACTTTGTGACCTTGTTCAGTTCCATACCACTTATCTTTAATCATTAGAAACCGAGTTCAACCATCCACATCTTGGCTTTCACGTCCATTATTCTCCAAAGTAACTTATTCTCCTCCATTCACCTTCCATTACCCCACCTACCAAGCCAGTTTATGTGTACCACCTCATCCATCAAGTTCATTCCTAACTTAGCCTTTTTCTCCTCATTCTGAGTACCCTCAACCATTGTTCCCACCTGATTTTACCAGCGATCATTCTCACTAATTTAATGTCTCTTATTTCTAACTTATGAACCTTCCATTCCCGTACAGCAAAGTTCGTCCAAGAAAAGATTGGTGTAAAGATAGTTTCGTCCAACGGCTGACTTCTTTCTTACAGAATACTGTTGATCGCAACAGCAAGCTCACTACATTAGCTTTGTGCACCTTGATTCTATCTCACTTACCATACTACCATTCTGGGAGAATACACATCTTAAACACTTAAAATTATTAGCCTGTTCCAGTTTTGTATCCCCAACCTAACATTCAACTAACTTAGGTTCCTTCCCTACTGACATCACTTTAACCTTTTAAATGCTAGTTTTAGTAGCACACTCATTGGGCATATTTTCATACTCCAGTATATTAGATTGCAGGCTTTAAGCACAGCCTGTCATTGAGACCAAACAGTTGGCATAGGCCAAACTACCTACTACATTTCCCCCGAACTGAATCCCTCCCTGCCAATTTATAAATGATCCATGTACACCATAAACAACAAAGGTGCAGCCTTGTCTAACTCCTGTATACCTGGATACAAAAATTCATCTAGTATCAGTTCTCACTGTAGCCCAATTTTCAACACAAATGCATTTGATTGCTATTAATAAATCTTATAATTCATAGTGCTAACATCTTTCCCTCAAAACTCTGTCATACGACTTCACTAGATCTATGAAACGTAACTGTCTACTTCTATCGTAACATTTTTTAATTACCTGGCGCATACTGAAAATCTGACCCTGGCAGCCACTTTGTGGTTTGAAACCACACTGGTTTTCATCCAGCTTACTCTCAACCATTGATCTCACATTTGCTTCCAAACTGTCACTGATCACCTTGCCTGGCATATTGATCAATGAAATACTTCGTTATATGTTACAATTCTTCCTGTTCTCTTGCTTATAAATGCATATAATTACTCATAATAATAATAATAATAATAATAATAATAATAATAATAATAATAATAATAATAATAATAATAATAATAATAATAATAATAATAATACTGGCTTTATGTGCCACTAACTACTTTTTTGGCTTTCGGAGGCACCGAGGTGCTGAAAATTTTTCCTGCGGGAGTTCCTTTTACATGCCATTAAATCTACCAACATGAGGCTGATGTATTTGAGCACCTTCAAATACCACCAGACTGAGCCAGGATTGAACCTGCCAAGTTGGGGTCAGAAGGCCAGTGCCTTAACTGTCTGAGCCACTCAAACCGGCGTACAATTTCTGCTTATGTCCAATTAGAATGTACTTTACTAACATTCTATATTACTGTAATCTTATTACTCTGTGAAGACATTCCATCCCTGCTCTCCTACCATATTTCACCAATTCAGCTCTAATTTTATCTATTCCTTCTGCATTATGACAATGGAGTTTATTTACCATCCGTTTCACTTCCCCAAGCTTAATTTCACTAACATCATTGTCTTCTTCCCCATGAGCTTGGTTATTCGCAACATCAGCAGCAAGATTTCCTTTTACGTTGGGAAGATTTTTAAAAATATTTCTTCTGCTGTCCTGCGATTCCCAGGGATCTACTATGAGTTCACCTGATTTATGGAAAACAATATTATTTTCCTTTTTCCCCTCCCTTTCTAAGATTCCTCATTACTGTCCAGAAAGGCTTCCCTGTTGCTTGACCAAGCCTTTCCAGGTTATTACCGCATGTTATTACCGAAGTCTTCCCAAGCGTTTTTCTTGGAATCAACAATTGAAGCGATGTGCCAAATAGGGGTCTAACAACCAACAACTGTATTATGAGTTATTATTTTGCAAAAAATGTATTTAAACCAAATTTAGGTATAATATGTGCCATTATGTGCAGATTGATAACTAGTATGATGATTGAGACAATTAGACAATCCACCAACTACATACAAAAGAAATTATTTATAACAAAAGAACAAAAATGTGGAAGAGGGATCTAAGTGGCACACTCCTTTACCCAAACAAGTACCATTTATTGAGAACCAACTGATTGTTGCTCATATGCATATGATTTAGATGTTATAGCAGATAGATACTGCATATCTGCCAACTTTACAAAACCAAAAATCAGGAGATTTTGATATGAAAACCAGGAGAAATCAGGAGATATAATTGGTCAAAACTGCTTATTCTACATGTCTTGCACAATACAGTACTATGATATATTTATAACACTTATTGTCTCAAAGCCCGACTGCTGCTATACGAGGCTACAAGGCTAAAAATTACATATCTCTATTACCTCATAGAAAGTATGTGAGTGAGATGATCAGTCTCCGATAAGCCTATGATATAGATGTTGATTCCCAAAGGGAATCTGAAATATTTGTTCTGAATGAGTAAATTTATAATACCAATGCACTAGTCAACATCTTGGTAGGTGTGCTAGGTACCAACTGATGAGCTCAACCTAGCAGACGGGGGCGAAATGCTGGCAACCAAGAATGAGTTAGCTGGAAAATTTATAATGTCCAATAACGGACCATTTATTTTGGTATTACTCTGATAAGCCTTCCAAAAATAGTATGAACTCATGTTCCATATGTGTGAATTGGTCATGCACTCAGATGCCATTACTTAGCAAATGCATAGATTAATATATTGCATCAAGCGCCTGAGTGGTTATGTGAAGCTCAATGCTATTTGTATCAAATAACTAGCTGCTGTACCCGTACTTTGCTACGGAATTCTCAGAAAGACTGTCCATATAGTTTTCCCAAATGAAGACAGCACAGGTCATTACAATGATGTTAGTACAAATGTCACGATTAAGAGTACAGTAACTCTGTCATATGAAATATTCGATAAAATGGAAAACAGCACATTTTCTCACTTTTAATGAAAAGTACTACGGTGTCGATCTAACAGTTGAAAGTTCCAGAGCTAGAACGACCAGGCCGCAGACAGCCGTGAACACTCCGGTGTCATTCCATTTAAGTGTGCACACTGCTCATTCCAATCACTGCCTCAGAGTAGGGATCAAAAAGCTGGAATACTATGATGATCCAGTGTGTTACATACCAGCAGTATCAAAATATTCATGAACCAGAGGAATAGCATGCTAAAGAAGAGAGAGATCTAACTCCCCAGCTACTTCCTGCCAATATTCAGGCAGGCTGTTATACTAGGTACGCAGCAGTAATCCCATCTATCGGAGATAAATGGCAGCAGAATACACAAAGCCCATCACAGCAAACTATGGTCAATGTAATGTTATTGTTGATCAATTTTATGAGCTTTCTATATTGCAGGCCTTCACATTTACTGTAGTTTTCTTCCGACTCTGTGATATTAAAGCATCTAATGTAAAGCGAGTCCTCCTTTCTTTCGTGACTCCCTCTTGTGTTATTATTTCAGCGATCGTTCCTTCATGATTTTTTTCTCATTCTTATAATCATCTTCACAATTTAATCACCATCACCACCAATATTATTACAGTCTGTACGGTAAAACTGAATAAGATATAAATAACCAGACATTGTACTCTCTATAACTTTTGTTATGTAGTACTTTTCAATATAGCCAAAAAGATAGGTAATTAAAAATTAACTTTTTGGCACCTTCCCCTAAACTACCATTTTGAACAGAATGAATAAAATTATCTATAGCGTAGACTGTAGTTCCTTACACCCCAACTTCACATACCGATTTTCATTAAATTCTTTTCCCCATTTTCTCGTACTTCGGCGCTGATATGGACTTAGCAACAAAAATCCAAATTCATGAATACCTCTGTTATCATAGTCGGTACGGTAAAAATGTATAAGACATAAATGATAGGAAATTAAATAACTTTAATTATGTAGTATTTATCAATAGGGCCAATAACATAAATATTTGAGAATTAAATTTTAGGCCTTCCGCTAAACTACCATTTCACTCAGCGTGAATACAATTATTTATGGCCTAGATTGTAGCGACTTATTCCCTGAATTTATATGCCAATTTTCATTAAATTCTCTTCAGCCGTTTTCTCGTGATGGGCGTACATACTTAGACACAAACATACATACATACATACATACATACATACATACATACATACATGCAGACAGACAAAAATTATGGAAAATTAGAAAGTGTATTTATCCTTGTTACTGTGGTCACAACCGGTACAGAAATATCATTCTTTTTCAATTCTGAACAATGTACAGACACTTTTATTTATATTGAGATAAATTAAAATTAGTCAGAATTGTCACCAAGTGGCTCCTAAATTCTCTAGAAAAGTGACTACTCATTATCACTAAAATTCTATCACTAAATTCCTATAAAAGAATCCATATCTAGCGACTAGTCTCTAGAATCGACTAGACTGATGTGAAACTTGCATAACCATGACATAGCACACGAGAACGAGAGATTGACAATCGATATACGCGTCGCGATATACAGGTTTCAATAATCATCACACATTGGCATGAATAAACTTAGATATTTCATTTGAAAGCGGCCAATGAGCAAAGGACTTCCAGCCAATGGCGTAAAAAAAAAGAAGCTGAAATGGCGGGATCTGAAAACAAATGTTTGAAGTTCACCAAAAGTAAGCTAAAATCGGGAAAAATAATATAATAATCGGGAGGCGGGAAAACCTGACGAAAATCGGGAGTCTCCCGCCTAAATCGGAAAGGTTGGTACGTATGATACTGCAACGTAGGCTATTTTATATACAAAAATCATTTTATTTCTCCTCCTTTCATAAAAAAAAGTCACAATATATCAAAAACTTTGACCATGTTCATGGTTGCACACGTTTCTTTAGAGCTAAAAACAACAAACACACAAAGAATAATAGAACAAAACTTTAAAATAAAACACAAAGTATAATGCCCAAAGAGGGGGTAACATTAAGCAATCAGTATATCATTAGACATAGTTCACATTCACAAGGACAAAATATCTTCATGGTAACTTTAGATCTTCTGCAGCATGTCAGTCAATTCTTTCTTCTTTTCCTCTTTGAGGGTTAAGGGCATGTGATACGCCTTAGGTAGTTCCTCTGGTATAATAAGGGGTTTCGTAGTCACATTCTTTCTTTTCCGTGTAACTTAGGGGGGGTGATTCCACGGCTCTAACACATTGTGAGTTTTACGCACATGTATGGAATTACAGTCAGCTGCACTTAACTGAAGCCACGTTACTGTAGTGATTTTCAGGTGTGGTTCGCCCTTTATCCCTTTTTCAACGTGTCCAAAATCAAAAAAGCCCTCACTGCTGATCATTGTCACTTCAAAGGGATTTGATAGTCTCACAGTTGCAAATATTTCCAATAGTTGAGTTGGAATTTGCACTAAACTCAAGAGGGCAAAGTCCCTGTCACACGATAGAAAAGAATGTCCCTATACAAAGAATTTTTGATCAGCTGTAGTGAAATAGCCCAGTCAAATTAAGCAGAGCAGAAGAGATACAATCAGCCAGTTGTTGTTCTGTTCAACATATCTGTCAGACCAAAGGATTAATTTCCTTTCAGTATGAGGAGAAAGAACAGAGAAGTGAGACCTCACATATTTTAAGAGGCAGGATGTAACTTTGTTGGAACCTCTTTTTCCAACCATCTCATTATATAAGAATAAATTTACTCCACCTGTACCTGTATTATGGACAGCCATATTGCAGCACAAAAGCTGACGTTGGTAGAAAATTGAACTGTGAGTGAGTTTAGATTTAAAAAAATATAACCTGTTGCAGGTCAATACACAGTACAATGACGTTCAAATATTCCTTTCCACATATTGTGTCATTTGCTAATGCTGTGTAGCCCTTCTCAGCCTTCCTATGATGGAGCTCAGACTGTCTGTTTATCTTCTCTGCCTCCTCAGGTGTCTCAGAGGCAAGCTGTTTCATGTACAGTTTATTACAGTACTTGCAAGTGTCCGATCTCGGTTGACCAAACTTTAGCTGAAAGTTCTTGTGGAATACATCCCAGTAGAACCAAAATTTTACTTTAGAATCACTATGTTTTTCAAAATTAGTCTGTATATTGCTTTCAATGAAAGGTTTGGGCTGAGATATTCAAAGTTCCCAATATTCTTCCTGTGGGAATAATGGTTTTCATATGTTGGAAACGAGGCGATATGCTCCCGAATAAGTTGTTTATCACTGTCTAATATTTGGTGTGGCCGATTTCTATGTAATCCCCATCGATCTTCTGGGCTGCAGATTCCACTCTCCATTTTCTTCTGTAAGTTTTGTACATGTTTATGACCAACAGCATAAACGTCACACAATATATTCTAGCACATGCGTAAACACTTTCCATTTACGGAAATTGTATAAAGGTAGGTGGCACTTCATCTGAATTCGTCAGCATCTGCCCCTGTTCTATGCTGAACTGGAACAAGTGACATACACGCAATAAGGATTGCTGATTGCTTATCATAGTTTCCAGCATAGTACTCTCTAAAGAGATCGTCCTTCTGTGCAGCGGTGAGTGTAGAACAACCTTCATATCGGCATTTACATATTTTATTCTATAACAATAAAACAGGAAACAACGTCTTAGTTTTGAAATATGTGCTGTAAGAGCCATCTGTAGACTAACATGTTTTTTAGGTCATGGAAAAAGTGACTGAAATGTATTAGCGATTGCATATAAAAATACGCATTGAACTAAGTAGGCTATAATGAATGAATCAATAGAGGAATTTACACTCAATAATGTGTCATCTTGTTCTAAATAGCCATAGAGAAATAATGCCTTGGTTAACAATTTTCAATCTCAATCTCTACTTTCCAACAGGCAAACACGCAACTTTTTAAAATTAGTTGGAATGAGGAGTTACGGTGGAATCGGCCATGGCTGTTCGAAGGGGACTCTCCATGCAGTTGCCTAGGAAACATAGTAAACCACGAGCTCGGTAAAGAGTAGCACTCGTCATTGAAAGCTTTAAAAATTGTACTCGATATTCTGACCAACTCCACTCCATGCATTTAGATCCCTATTCTATGCAAACATACTTGCTGGTTCTGGTGCTTTCTCCCTAGAACTGCAACACCTTTCTTTGAAGTATATGCCAAGCCAACATCCCTAAGACGTTTGTACTTGACATCCTTCCACTCATTCGCATTACGTTTCCTGGTTGAATTTTCATGCTCCAATGCACTCGTTGTCACAAACAAAGAACTATGCTCCACCATCCTGGACTAGAGTTAGATCCCTTTTCTGTGTGAGACAGGAGTTCTCCACCCCCTAGCACGGCAACACGTTTCAAATTCTTCCACATGACTAGGCCACTATGCAGAAACGTCCAAAATGTCTGTTAGATCCCTTTTTGGTGCGTCACTTCAATTATTTGTTTCTCTCTATTTCATTCAGCTGCTTACAACTCCCTGTCTTTATCAGCCCTTGTTTGGAGCCTTTCCTGACATGCCTTATTTTATATTTACAAGCTCTTCTCACTTCATCATTCCACCAAGATGTTTACATATTCCTCAATCTTTACACATGGTTATTCCTAGACAGTGCCTTGCTGTTTCTGCTATAGCATCCCTGTGTGTCACCCATCCTCCTTCTATATCCTGAACCTGCTTACTGTCTACTGTTTGGAACTTCTCACTAATCATATCCATGTACTTCTAATTTCCTCCACCTTATTAGTGTGCAAATGATTTCGCTTTCACTATCCTAGGCCTGTTGATACTTAGTTCACTACAGACCAGACAGTGGTCTGTATCATTAAAACATCCTAGGAATACACCAACATTCCTAACAGATTTCATGAATTCAAAGTCGGTTATGATATAGTCAGTTACGGATATTGTGCTCCTACTCTTCCATGTGTAGTGGTGATTAGCCTTATGGTTGAAGAATGTACTCGTAACTGCTAATCCCATACAAGCAGAGAAGTCCAGTAATGCTTCCCTTTCATGTTAGCTTACATACCTTCCACTCATATACTCATTATGTTCCTGTATGCTTCAGTTCAATTTCCAAATCATGCATTGAAATCGCCCATTAGCGCTATCCTATCCCTGCTGTTGACCCTGACGATGATCTTACTCAGTGTTTCATAAAACTTGTGAATAGCCTGAGACAATTCTCAACCTAATTCCTCCAACTGCTAAATCTACCCATATCATTCGCTCATTTATGTGCTGAACAGAAACTACATTGTATGTAATAGTATTCCTGATGAAAAGTTCTATCCCTCACACTTCCCTTCCTTTTTAAAGAATGTTTTTCTGCTATTTGTTTTACATCGCACCGACACAGATAGGTCTTATGGCGACGATGGGATAGGAGAGGCCTAGGAATGGGAAGGAAGCGGCCATGGCCTTAATTAAGGTACAGCCCCAGCATTTGCCTGGTGTGAAAATGGGAAACCACAGAAAACCATCTTCAGGGCTGCCGACAGTGGGATTCGAACCCGCTATCTCCCGGATGCAAGCTCACAGCTGCGCGCTCCTAACCGCACAGCCAACTCGCCCGGTAACACCTGTTAAGTACACTTTATAATCTGTATCTTCCTCATTATCTCCTCTTGCCTGAACATCATTAACTCCTTATACATCCAGAAGCATCCTCTTTGATGACTCTGCCAGTTCTACATTCTTTCTCCTGTAAGCCCCATTAATATGAGTAGCTCCCATCGAATTATATTTCATTCATCAACTTGTTTCCAAGGAGTCATTCGCCTGTCAAATGGAAGTGTCCAAGGATTGCTCCAAATATTCTGAGCTCGGTAAGTTCTGCACACTCACATGGTGAACAGACAGACAATTCTCATCCCAATTCCTCCAACTGCTAAATCCTATGAAGCAGAATGCTACCCTACTTACATGTAAGTCCCAGGAAGAAACTCTCCTCTAGCGGTTTAGGGACCTCCTGTAGACTGTGTAGTCCTAGCCGCCTGAGCGCCAGGAAGGCCATGATTCAGAATATGCCAGAGATGCCGACTCGTATTAAACAGCAACTGGTATCCAGACTCTCGGGGCCACTTACTAAGGCTACTCAGCCATTATCCATGGGACATGACTACAGTAATCCACACCATGAACCATGTGGTAACAATAGGATGGATATATTCATACTGAACAGATAGGGCCGATTGCAGAAATGACAACTTGTTTTAAGCCTTAGACAACGTCTAAGTTGCGCATGATCTTCCACTGCATAAACAATATTCAGCTGGTGTTTAACTAGATATCACTGAAAGTTTTAATATTGGTTCGAAAATGGAAACAGAACTATCTTTCATGCAACTCTTTGCTTCTCGCAACTAATGAAAATCGTCGGTGCACGCGCCAAACCTTGGTCAGCTGTCGTCTCTGCACACTTTACTCAAATAGCTAAGCATGAGCATTACTTGCCCACAGATAAGAATATCACTTTTGGTAGAAATTAAATCTCATAATATTATCGACACAAAAGTGACACTACCGTACGAGGAAGTGAAGTTTTTATTATAGTGTTGTTACGAAGAGTGTAATAATCTAAATAGCTTCGTTGAAGGGAAGATGACACAATAGTACTGTGTAACCGAATGAGTTACATGGGCCATATCGAACCCATAATTCTACGATGAGAAAATAATTTTTTATTTTTCCCAATATTTATTTCAGCTACAAACTACTTTTTTGAGAGGCCACGTTTGCATTTCGAGAGCCTCTCTGTTTCGTGGGAGCGAGCGCCCCGCGTCAAGCAAGCTGCGAACTCGTGAAACGCCGGGACACTTCGGTGGACTTCGAATATTCAACAATTTTTCAAATTCAAGGAATTCTTCATAAACGTCCGGGCAGAAATAATTTATTTTGCCTGTTGCGAGTATGGTAAAAGTATGAAATTAACACCGTAATAAATCGTAAGTCTGTCCGAAGTTATGGAACAAAGTTCATGAAAATTGGTCTATTGAATGCGGAATTAGCAGATTGTGCAATCAAGCTTCATGGTGTGAGTAGCGTCACTCCATAGGGTATAAAAGAAATCTCCCTTCGAACATTACACAGTCCCTGTCTGGTTACTGGAGCAGCGGAGCCCACGTCACTCGTCAGCAGAAAAGTGTGAAAATTTTCTCTCCAAATAACTTATTACACGTTCGTGTTTATGGTTCAAATATACTGTTAGAATGGAAGATGATAGAAATTTTCTGAGCTGCCGCTAATGGGAACTTTGAAGGTTTAGATATTTGGGTGAATAAGTAATTGAGTTTCTCTTTGTATTCAGTGTGTGCGTATAATATTTGTTAGAGTCTGGATGTGAGCCACAGGGTCTGGATTCTTATCTGTTGGAACACCTGGTCTCTCAGTAGGGTGAAAGGAAGCGGCGGTCGTGCGAACGCAGTAGATGTGGTCATTTGAGCAGAGTGTTCATCGCCTGCTAAACGTTTGAAAGTGCGTTGGAAAGTGTTGTGTAATTTAAGTTGTATGTATGAGAAGATGTTGGTAAATTTAGCCATGGAAGGCTAAATAAACGAGGTTTACTGGCCTGATGCAGCCAGAATCCAGGACGATGGCTACGATCACAGGTCTGTGTATATTTATGTATCAATGTTGTAGTTAGATTATTGTTTGTCCTTACCAATTTTCATTGCGTGTGTTGGGTTGATATTTTGTAATACTCAGGCGAAGGTATTATATTTCTGGTCAGCGTGTGAAAATCTTTAGTGTTGTAAAATTCACGTCAAGAAACTATAAATGCGAAGTTTAAATACTGTGTTAATATTCTTTGAGATATTGTCCGAATTGAGAAAAATTAGGAAGGTGATAATGAGAACGTAGTCGTGGCGAATTTCTTAATTTCGAATATCGTTTGAATTCAGGAAATTTTTGTCGAAATAATAATAATAATAATAATAATAATAATAATAATAATAATAATAATAATAATAATAATAATAATAATAATAATAATAATAATAATGTTTTACCGCGGGACAAAATTTTCCTATGTTAAAAGTGGATTTAACAAGTATGTTCTACAAGGTTTGCAGGTGTCTAGAAAATTCCAGTGAAATCCGATAAAGTCATGTTTTATTCATGGGAAGTAAAATTTTGTGACATTGTATGTCGATGATATGGAAAATCACAGTGTGTTGTATTCTCGCGGTCCGAAAGTTGTAGTAACAGTAAAATAAAAAGGTGTATTTTATAAAAGTTGTTTGTCACGAGAGGATTGAGGTTTGAAAAAGTTTTGAAATATAAGAAAATGGATTGAGAGCGAAGAATTTATATATGTGGAGATAAGAGTTGTACAAACGTTGAAGGCAGAGAAAGCCTGGATATTTCATATAATACCGCCATGAGAAGGCGATGAGAATGAATTTTTGAGACAGGTTGTATATAAAATGTGAGATTTATGTGGCAGGCTGTAGTATATTCCGCTAACAATCCGAAAGCTGAGAGCTGGAGAAGGTTGGTTCGAGATGATTATTGTGTGAGGCACAGTAAATTTCAAGTAGGATCCCAAGTGAAAAAAAAAAAAAAAAAGATTCATGTGGAGATTGTAAATCATGGTAGTAAAAGAAAAAAAAATCAAGTGACTAGTTACGTAAAGTCAGTATAATGAATATTAGAATAATATGACCTCAAGGATAGAAGAGCATTTTGAATACGCGGTTGGTGTTGTTTGATTGTAATGACAAGTTTCCAATCAGTAAAGTTCATAAATTACAAGGCGGCAATTTATCATTAAATCGGAAACGTTTGTGGGATGAGATATTGGACGTTATAAAGCTATATGTTTGGCTGTATAGATTCATTGGGTTTCGTTTCACTGGATAGTCATGGATGTGAATATTTGGAAAATGACGGTAGGCGATTTGAGGGCTTGACCTTAAAACTGCAGTGTGGATAGTCAAGTAGTGTCAGACGTATGTTGGAAGTCATTATTCTTTTCTAAACTTCATTCAGCATGCTGAGATCGTGTTTGAGTTGTGGATTGTTCGCCACGCGTTATTTATATTTCAATTTCACGTTTTAGTAACAAGATAGGGACTTGCTGCATTTTCCCGACTTGCGTTCTTTCTGTGGCAAGATTTGTTTCGTTGTGTTTTATTACTTTCGACCAGATTTACAGCTAAAAATATCAAAGTTTGTTTGAAGTTACGATTTCGCCTGATATATTAGGGGAAGTGTATACGACCCAATTTCCGCACGACAATAGATTTAGGACGTCACGTTATCCTAGGAGTATACTGATGATGAGACGTCCTAGTTTACGCTCAACGATAGAATTAGGAAGGCATGTGTACATAGAGGTTAGTGTTACGGTGTGCAGACGTTAGGTAAGCCCAACGATAGGTCTAGGATGTCAGCTGTACATACTCAAGTCTTAGATTAGATGTTTTTGCGAAGTGACTTGAGCGATGGTAGTGTCTGCAGTAGTATACGCAATGTGAAGAGTGTAAGCTCAGTAATAACGAGGCCAAGCTTGTGTGCATCCCTTTACCAGCTGGAAGGTGTTTACCTAAGATTATGGAATCACTAATGGCGAGGGTTGTCCAACATTGGGTACTGAGCTAGCGGTGATTGACTATTACTGCAGTTTGCCATGCGTGTTTGAGTTCAATGAACTTCAGTATTTTATTTTATTTTATTTTACGGACCTAACTGTTTTGTCGTTCTGACGTCCATTTTTTGCTTTGATGGTATGCGTGCTGACACTCAACGTATTAGTGTGAGACTTGAATTACGAATGCGGATTCGATTCGTCAGCCGGTAAGATATTTTATTTTCAATCTTTGTCGTTCTTTCATTTTTACACGCAGTCGAGTTTGATCAATTGATAACTTTGTAGATAGTGTGTAGGGACAAACAATAAGTAGATGGATCTGTGATGGTAGTCATTGTTAAATAGGAAAGAATTCTGTATTTTGTTTTATTTTACCATGTGGACTTGTAATTTTATTAAGCGTAACGTAACCATTTGTAACCTGAAAGTCGGTTCTATAATAATATGTTTCAAGTGATTTACCACTTTTTAATTAAGTTCAGTGTTTGGCATTTCTTCTAAACGCGTGATGAATAAGTGTTTCCTGCATTTCGCAGTTTTGTTCCTTCAGAACGACGTAACGTAAGATCCTTGCAGATCGTGTTGTTGTTGGTTCCTTCTGAACAGCTGTTTGGGTGATGCACGTTTTAGCATCGGGATTATTTTATCACTTAAGGGTGTCATGAAATGACCAATACATGGTGGATTTTTTTTTCAATTGTGAATGCTGCTGTTAACTTGTAGTGAACACCATGCTTTCCAATAATATTTCGCAACCTATCCAAAGCAACTGATAGTCAATTTGGTTCGATTAAGGGTCCATTCGGCGGGTGTTCTGTATTACATGTTATATTACATGTTATAAACCTCATTTTAGGTCCGTATTGAAAATTTTTACAGTTCAACAATAATAAAGGTGTTTAAATTTGTTCCACCTATTCAATACTTATATTTTCACTTATAGTGGTTACATAAATAGATTTTTAGTTACATGGGACATGTTTTGCCCTCAATTTTTTTTGCTAGTTGCTTTACGTCGCACCGACACAGATAGGTCTTATGGCGACGATGGGACAAGGAAGGGCTAGGAGTAGGAAGGAAGCGGCCGTGGCCTTAATTAAGGTACAGCCCCAGCATTTGCCTGGTGTGAAAATGGGAAACCACGGAAAACCATTTTCAGGGCTGCCGACAGTGGGATTGCCCTCAATTAAGGGCATCTTCAGCCTAAACACAATCTTCAACATTATAACTAAATTAAAAGTGGAAGTTAAAAGTTTAGTCAGTTATTAAAATTCGGAACATAAAAATGTGAAAAGTGATACAATATATAAAGATGCTAATGGAAAACTGTCTTATGATTAAACTATAATCTTGTCGGAGACTAAAACTTCTTCTATTAAAATTCTAATTAAAAACAGTTCATATAAAATATTAGTGGAAAACCAAAGTGGTAATATTATAAAGCCAACGACATGAGGGCGTGAACACAAGCATAAACTTGATTGTCATGAATACAATCTTTCCAAGGCCGCTGATGAAATTCGTCAGCAAGTGAGACAGAAGCATCTGTTGAAAAATTGTAAGTGGCCCTTAGCACTGGTAGGTAATAAAAATGGCTGAAACCTTGCCAGAAAATGTCAGTAGATGCAGAAATAATGTTTTATGTAAGTGGAAGTTGTTATTTGTTATCTACTGTTGTGTTGGTTGCAGACGGGCAGCATGGTGATGAATATATTAATAGGAAAGGGGTACCCATAATAAATGTGCAAGCCACTTGCAACGCGAGTGAAGAGTTTACTAGTGTGGACGTCACTCGGCCTGCTTCAGTGCACGAATCTTGAATCTGGTGAAGCTTTGATGTTTGCAAAGTAATGAGAGGCAATCCTGCAAATGCCCTTCTTGGGGATGCAGGTTATGCATTGCACCATGGCTTATGACCCCGTATTGAAATCCTGAAACCGCAGAACAAACACCCCACAATAAGTATATAAAAAAAGAGAGGGTGATAATAGAGAGATGTTTTGGGCAGGTAAAATAACGCTTTCCAATACTTCAGAATAAAATACGATAGCCATAGAGATATTTTAGAGTTATTTTAGTGTGTTTCATTCTGTACATGTAGAACAATATATCTCGGGAATGATGGTCATGAAATTCTTGAAACTGTGAATGCAGATGAAGAGGTCGTAGAAGTTGATGATGGGCAGATATATGAGAGAGAGATCAACAAAGAAGGGATGAAATGGCAAGGCTACTAAAAGGATTGTAATCTTACTTAAGTATTTGCCAAATGTGTTCCTTTTAATAATATTTTATTAATTATGATATGCAGACTATTCATCTCATTTTTAACCCTATATTAGTCTTGCGCTTGTAGTGAAGTACTTACATACATACATACATACATACATACATACATACATACATACATTATCATTATAGACTGTTATGCCTTTCAGCGTTCAGTCTGCAAGCCTCTGAGAATTTACTAAACGTCGCCACCATCCTCGATTTGCAACTAGTGTTGTGGCCTCATTTAGTTCTATACCTCTTATCTTTAAATCGTTAGAAACCGAGTCTAACCATCGTCGTCTTGGTCTCCCTCTACTTCTCTTACCCTCCATAACAGAGTCCATTATTCTCCTAGGTAACTTATCCTCCTCCATTCGCCTCACATGACCCCACCACCGAAGCCGGTTTATGCGTACAGCTTCATCCATCGAGTTCATTCCGAACTTAGCCTTTATCTCCTCATTCCGAGTACCCTCCTGCCATTGTTCCCACCTGTTTGTACCAGAAATCATTCTCGCTACTTTCATGTCTGTTACTTCTAACTTATGAATAAGATATCCTGAGTCCACCCAGCTTCCGCTCCCGTAAAGCAAAGTTGGTCTGAAAACAGACCGATGTAAAGATAGTTTCGTCTGGGAGCTGACTTCCTTCTTACAGAATACTGCTGATCGCAACTGCGAGCTCACTGCATTAGCTTTACTACACCTTGATCCAATCTCACTCACTATATTACCCTCCTGGGAAAACAAACAACCTAAATACTTGAAATTATCGACCTGTTCTAGCTTTGTATCACCAATCTGACATTCAATTCTGTTGAATTTCTTACCTACTGACATCAATTTAGTCTTCGAGAGGCTAATTTTCATACCATACTCATTGCACCTATTTTCAAGTTCCAAGATATTAGACTGCAGGCTTTCGGCACAGTCTGCCATTAGGACCAAGTCGTCAGCATAGGCCAAACTGCTTACTACATTTCCACCTAACTCAATCCCTCCCTGCCATTTTATACCTTTCAGCAGATGATCCATGTAAACTACGAACAGCAAAGGTGAAAGATTACAGCCTTGTCTAACTCCTGTAAGTACCCTGAACCAAGAACTCATTCTACCATCAATTCTCACTGAAGCTCAATTGTCAACATAAATGCCTTTGATTGATTTTAATAATCTACCTTTAATTCCATAGTCCCGCAGAATGGCGAACATCTTTTCCCTCGGTACCCTGTCATTTATGCTTTCTCTAGATCTACGAAACATAAACACAACTGCCTATTCCTCTCGTAGCATTTTTCAATTACCTGGCGCATACTGAAAATCTGATCCTGACAGCCTCTCTGTGGTCTGAAACCACACTGGTTTTCATCCAACTTCCTCTCAACGACTGATCGCACCCTCCCTTCCAGGATGCCTGTGAATACTTTGCCTGGTATACTAATCAATGAGATACCTCGATAGTTGTTGCAATCCTTCCTGTTCCCTTGCTTATAGATAGGTGCAATTACTGCTTTTGTCCAATCTGAAGGTACCTTACCAACACTCCACGCTAATTTTACTACTCTATGAAGCCATTTCATCCCTGCCTTCCCACTGTTCTTCACCATTTCAGGTCTAATTTCATCTATTCCTGCTGCCTTATGACAATGGAGTTTATTTACTATCCTTTCCACTTCCTCAAGCATAATTTCACAAACATCCTTTTCCTCCTCCCCATGAGCTTGGCTGTTTGCAACACCACCATGATGATTCCCTTTTACATTGAGAAGATGTTCAAAATATTCCCTCCACCTCTCCAGTGATTCCCTGGGATCTATTATGAGTTCACCTGAATTACTCAAAACACTGTTCATTTCCTTTTTCCCTCCCTTCCTAAGATTCCTTATTACTGTCCAGAAAGGTTTCCCTGCTGCTTGACCTAGCCTTTCCAGGTTGTTACCAAAATCTTCCCATGACTTCTTTTTGGATTCAACAACTTGTTATTTGTTTCGCTCTGTTTCTTTCATCTACGTACAACTCCCTGTCTGCCTTGGCCCTTGTTTAGAGCCATTTCTGATAAGCCTTCTTTTTACGTTTACAGGCTGCTCTCACTTCATCATTCCACCAAGATGTTCACCTTTTCCCATCTTTACACACAGTTGTTCCTAGGCATTCCCTTGCTGTTTCTATTACAGCATCCCTGTATGCCACCCATTCACTTTCTATATCCTGAACCTGCTTACTGTCTACTGTTCGAAACAACTCACTAATCATATCCATGTACTTCTGTCTAATTTCCTCGTCCTGCAGACTTTCTACCGTTATTGGTTTGCAGACAGATTTCACTTTCTCTACCCTAGGCCTAGAGATACTTAGTTCACTACAGATCCCTTTATGGTCTGTATCATCAAAAAATCCGCGAAAAACTTGTACATTCCTAACAGATTTCCTGAATTCAAAGTCTGTTAAGATATAGTCTATTATGGATCTGGTACCCCTAGCCTCCCATGTGTAGCGGTGAATAGCCTTATGCTTGAAGAAAGTATTCATAACAGCTAAACCCATATTAGCACAGAAGTCCATCAAACGCTTCCCATTCCCATTAGCTTCCATATCTTCCCCACATTTACCAATCACCCTTTCGTATCCTTCAGTTCTATTCCCAACTCTCGCATTGAAATCGCCCATTAGCACTACTCTATCCTTGCTGTTGACCCTGACCACGATGTCACTCAATGCTTCATAAAACTTGTCAACTTCATCCTCATCTGCACCCTCACATGGTGAATACACGGACACAATTCTTGTCCTAATTCCTCCCACTGACAAATCTACCCACATCATTCGCTCATTTACGTGTCTAACAGAAACTATGTTGCATGCAATGGTATTCCTGATAAAGAGCCCTACCCCAGACTCTGCCCTTCCCTTTCTAACACCCGTCAAGTACACTTTATAATCTCCTATCTCTTCCTCATTATCTCCCCTTACCCAAATATCACTTACTCCTAGCACATCCAGATGCATCCTCTTTGCTGACTCAGCCAGTTCTACCTTCTTTCTTCCATAAGCCCCATTAATATTGATAGCTCCCCATTGAACTCCATTTCGTTCGCCAAGTTGTTTCCAAGGAGTCCCTCGCCTGTCAAATGGGAGTGGGACTCCATTACTCCCATAGGTCCGAGGCTTGCTTAAAGTGTTCTGAGCTCGGTAAATTCATGAAGCAGGATGCTGCCCTACTTGCACATAGTCCAAGTGAGGATCTCTCCTCTAACGGGTTATGGACCACCGGTGAATTGCGTAGTCCTAGCCGCCTGAGCACAAGGAGGGCCACGACTCAGAATATGTCTGAGATGCCCACTCCCATTCCATAGCAACTGGTATCCCGACTCTCAGGACCACTTACTAGGCCACTCAGCCGTTGCCCACGGTTCACGAACTAGGACGTGACTACAGTAACCCACATACATGAACCATGTGAAGTACTTTGTTATACATATTATTATGGCCTTCAAATCATGCTCTTAATAAGTGATTGAAACTATTTTTTGTGCCAGAGATTAAGAGTACGTCAATCTATGTTTGGGTCCTGATACTACAAATCTTTCCTTTTTATTTTTAAGGAATAATAATGTTATTTGCTTTTTGTCCCACTAACTACTTTTACGGTTTATGGAGACGCCGAGGTGCCGGAATTTAGTTCCGCAGGAGTTCTTTTACGTGCCACTAAATCTACCGACACGAGGCTGACGTATTTGAGCACCTTCAAATACCACCGGACTGAGCTAGGATCAAACCTGCCAATATGGGGTCAGAAGGCCAGTGCCTCAACCATCTGAGTCACTCAGCTAGGCTATTTTTAAAGTGAGCAGGAGAAAATCATTACTGAAAAATCTACTTCCTGAAATATGTAGAATTTTTCTTTCAATTTTTTCTGCAATTAATGTATCACATTTAAAACTACCAACCCCTGTCCAGAAAATTAGCTGTTTTTTAATTAAACTCTTTTTAAGTCCTGACACGGAAGACACGGAAGAAAGTGGAGTACGGAACAGAATTCCCCCCGTTTAATCTACCGCTATAAATAAAATCTGCCAGGACCAACAGAAAGCGAAACATAAAATAAATAAATGGTTAAAATAACCCAAATACAGATTTGAACATTGTGTGAACACATTTAATATTTTGTCACTACATTTTTCTCTGCTTGCTGTTGTCCATTTCCCACAATAACTTCTCTTCTGTCAATGCAATAAAACTCGCAACTGTTTCATTAGCACTCGTTTTTGCAACTCTGGAAATGACATTTCTGCACCGGCTTTTTTTTTTTCTCCTTCTTGTTCAACTTTCTTTCCCGGGTGTGTTGAAGGTGTGTTGCTACAGAATATAGGGGTGGTTGTGGTGGAAGACTTAAAGATGTGCCTGGGTCATGTGTTGATCAAGAAGTCACCACTGCTGATTTTCGTCCTGCAATATTATTAGAAATATTCACTAATGCAATTATAATTTATGTTTACCATAATTATAAATATTTTAATTTTAGTAGAATTATTTATTGTTTCATGACATTTTTCTTAACTTGCAATCTGTTTATTGATGGATTTGAGTTACTCTCCATTATATCCAGTAATTTTTTTTCCCACGATTTACCTGGACTGGTTTGTTTCCTGTTCTTTTCAAAGCTGTGTTTGCTTTAATTCTGTCGTTCATATTTTGAATTCTTTCAGAAACTTGATCTTCAGATAGTTCGATCCCAAATTGACTTCTTGTTTCCTGGAAGATCACCTACAATGCTGCTGCTGCTTTTTTAAATTTTTTTATTTTTTATTATCGAACATCTGGTAGCTGAGATATTGAAAATAGGATGAGTTAAGACTTCAATACACAGACTATACGAAACCTGCCTGAAATTCAGTACCCTCCTCCTCCTTGATAACTAACAGTTAAATTATTCTGAAAACTTTTAACTTGCTGTTGTAACCTACCTCACTGGGCCTCAGTTCCTAGAAGCTGTGCGTCAGTGAGCATCAGTTCACACTCGAAACATTAAGTAAAGACTCATGCAGTGCAGCGAGATGTTATGTATCCTGTTTATCAGTTGAGTGTTTCCCCTCTTCCACTAGCGAGTAGGAGCTCCGAGTAAGCACTTAACTTTTATGTATATCGCCCATTAACAGACATAGAAGCAGAAGAGGCTAGTGTGCTAGCAGCAAACAGAGGATTCAGGAGGCACCTAATTCATGCACAGAGGTATGCTGACAGAGCACTGAAAGTTATTATGGAGGAGGAGGAGCTGCTGCTTGAAGAAGGGTTTGGAGATGTAATGCAGGCTATTCTTGAAAATGTCAACTTTAGTATGAATCAGCTTCAAGTCTCTGAGGATACAATATGACCCGTCAGGAGCCAGACTGTCATATTTTAAAAGTTCTTCCTTTTTAAAAAAGGATGATTTTCTTTATGTCATATCGACACAGATAAGCCTTATGGCAACAATGGGATAGGAAAGGGTTAGGAGTGGGAAGGAAGCAACTGTGGCCTCAACTAAGGAACAGCCCCAGCATTTGCCTGGTGTGAAAATGGAAAGCCATCTTCAGGGCTGCCGAAAGTGGGGTTCAAACCCACTATCTCCCGAATGCAAGCTGATAGCTATGTGATTCAAAACCCTGCAGCTACTTGCTTGGTGAGCCAGACTGTATTTCACCCTAGAATATTATACTGGAATCTGTTACCCTCTTTGAAAATATCCAATGCAAAACACACATAAATGGCTGTTACAGGCTTCTATATTCTCCCTATCTCAAATGAAAGGAGCTATGGACAGTAACAATGAAAAAAAAAACCCATCAACAATCAAGAAGTATCAACAAAATCAGAAGGCTGTGCACACAGTTTGTGAGGAGAACCTAAGACAAGTAAGAAAATGTAAAAGGACAATGAGATTTAACAACAGAAACTTCCATGTAGTTCTGAACCAATCCAGAAACAGTCTTCATCATGATAATCAACATATCATCATTCTATCCTAACTTCTCAGAGGCAAACCCTTCACAGGCACAAATATAAAATGTTCATAAAACACATCAGGTTTCAATAAAAAGTATGTTCTCTTACCATGTGGTACTGGATCAGCAAGTACTTCTTCACGTTGTAGATGTTTGTTCTTATTAGCACAATATTCAAAAATGACAGGCATTCTTGTAGAGCACTGCTCCAAAAGCACACCATACGTTCTCTTGCGAAGTGCTAAATAATGGACAGCTATAGATGGGAATCTGTTGCACTGTCTGTCTTCTAATGAAGCAGACAACTCAAAAGTATGATCTGCCACTACACCATACACAGCGGTCATGAGCACATTTGATTTCATTAGCTCCTTAGCTGTTTGTACAATTACTGACCAGCTTTCAAGTGGCCTCTCTACGTTTTCCCCAGAAGCTGTAAAGACACAAAGAATTAATTTGGGGAATATTAGTAGCTGTTGCAGATTAGGAATTTGCAAGACAACTTTGATCATCACCCCTCAGTAATTGTGAAGGTATAAAAAAAATATATATATAAATGTTTAATACCATAGTAATTACATTATGACACATGCAATAACACTATTTAGATCAGCTTCTGAATGAATATTTTATGTGCTTCCAAAACTCTTAATTTTGTTACCCACAGAAATTTTCCATGTTGCATAATACACAGGATTTATCTTGTACATATCATGACAATCAAGTTGGTATTAACGTTATTTAATACAACATAATTACCTAAGTCATTATCAATAAACTAACCAGATCAATCCAGTACATGGGATGGAGAAAAGGGAGGAGGAAGTAGCTTCTGCAGCTGTCAGGAAAGATAGGACTGACCAGGAGGGGAGGGGATCAAATGAGGTGGGTAGGGTTGAGGCTCTGGTCATGGGGGATTCTATCGTTAGACAAGTCGGAAAAGTGTGTGGAGGAAAGGGTACCAGGGTAGAGCGTTATCCAGGAATTAGGTTAAGACAGATGTTGAAGAAAGTAGAAGAGAAGGAGGAGGGAAAGGAGAAAGTGGTGGTGTTTCACGTTGGTACTAACAACGTAAGACAAGCAGGTATAAGTACCAACATAGTTGGGAATGTGTGGGATCTGGTAAATGCAGCACGGATGAAGTTTAAGGGTGCGGAGATTGTTATCAGTGGAATACTGTGTAGGAGGGATACTGACTGGAAGGTGATTGGGGATTTAAATGAGACTATGGAGTGGGTATGTGGGTAACTGGGAGTGAAATTTCTAGATCTTAATGGGTGGGTAGGAGATAGGGATCTGCGCTCAGATGGCTTTCACTTAAACCGCAGTAGTACATATAAGTTAGGAAATTTGTTTAGAAGGGTTATAGGGAGGTACATTCAGGGAAAGAGGGTGAGCTAGGCAGCAGTGTTAAGGGAACAGAGAACTGGAAATCAAGTAGGGATGACATAAAACAGTTAGTGCTCAACTGTAGAAGTATTGTAAAGAAAGGAATAGAATTAAGTAATTTAATAGATATATACTTACTAGATATTGTAATAGGAGTTGAATCATGGCTGAGAAATGATATAATGGATGCAGAAATTTTCTCACGGAACTGGAGGGTGTATCATAGAGATAGGATAGGAAAGGTAGGAGGGGGAGTATTCATTCTTGTGAAAGAAGAATTTATAAGCTACGAAAAAGTTAAAGATGACAAGCATGAAATTCTAGGGGTAAGGCTCATTTCTAAAGATAATAGGCAACTAGATGCCTTTGGAGTGTACAGACCAGGAAAGGGTAGTGCAGATGCTGATTCAGAATTATTTGATAAGATAATCAGCTATGTGGGAAACGATAAGGAAAGGAACGTGATCGTAGCGGGTGATCTCAATTTACCAAATCTCAATTGGGAAGGTAATGCGAACGACACGAAGCATGACCAACAAATGGCAAATAAGTTAATATGGGAAGGGCACCTGATTCAGGAAGTGATGGAACCAACTAGAGGGAAGAATGTGGTGCTGGTAAAACCAGATGAGCTCTATGGGGGAAACCGAAGTAATAGATGGTATTAGTGATCACTAAGCTGTTTTGGTGGTAATTAAAAATAAATGAGAAAGACAGGAAGAGATTAAAATTAGGACTGTTAGGCAGTACCATATGGCTGATAAAACAGGCATGAGGGAGTTTTTAATAAGCAACTATGATCGGTGGAAAACTGTAAATAAAAATGTAAACAGACTCTGGGATGGGTTTATAGCAATTGTTGAGGAATGTGAAAATAGGTTTGTACCTTTAAAGGTGTTAAGGAATGGTAAAGATCCACTATATTATAACAGGGAAGTAAAGAGACTAAGAAGGAGGTGCAAGTTGGAAAGAAATAGAGTTAGAAATGGCTGTGGAAGTAAGGAGAAATTGAAGGAACTTACTAGGCAATTGAATCTAGCAAAGAAGTCAGCTAAGGATAACATGATGGCAAGCATAATTGGTGGCCACACTAATTTTAGTGAAAAATGGAAGTGTATGTATAGGTACTTTAAGGCAGAAACAGGTTCCAAGAAGGACATTCCGGGAATAATTAATGAACAAGGGGAGTGTGTATGCGAGGAACTTCAAAAGGCAGAAGTATTCAGTCAGCAGTATGTAAAGATTGTTGGTTACAAGGATAATGTCCAGATAGAGGAGGTGACTAATACTAAAGAAGTAGTAAAATTTACCAATGACAACAATGACATTTACAGTAAGATTTAAAAGTTGAAATCTAGAAAAGCAGCTGGAATTGATAAGGTTGCGGGGGATATACTAAAGACAATGGGTACTTGTTTGATTTTTGTTTGCATGAAGGAACTTTACCAAATGAATGGAGAGTTGCAATAGTAGCCCCTGTATATAAAGGAAAGGGTGATATGCATAAAGCTGAAAATTACAGGCCAGTCAGTTTGACATGCACTGTATGTATGCTTTGGGAAAGCATTCTTTCTGATTATATAAGACATGTTTGCAAAATTAATAATTGGTTTGACAGAAGGCAGTTTGGGTTTAGGAAAGGTTATTCCACTGAAGCCCAACTTGTAGGATTCCAGCAAGATATAGCAGATATCCTGGATTCAGGAGGTCAGTTGGACTGTATTGCGATTGACTTATCTAAGGCATTTGATAGGGTGGATCATGGGAAACTACTGGCAAAAATGAGTGCAATTGGACTTGACAAAAGAGTGACTGAATGGGTGGCTCTGTTTCTAGAAAATAGAACTCAGAGAATTAGAGTAGGTGAAGCTTTATCTGTCCCTGTAAAAATTAAGAGGGGAATTCCTCAAGGCAGTATTATTGGACCTTTATGTTTTCTTATATATATCAATGATATGTGTAAAGAAGTGGAATCAGAGATAAGGCTTTTTGCAGATGATATTATTCTGTACAGAGTAATAAATAAGTTACAAGATTGTGAGCAACTGCAAAATGACCTCAATAATGTTGTGAGATGGACAGTAGGCAATGGTATGGTGATAAATGGGGATAAAAGTCAGGTTGTGGGTTTCACAAATAGGAAAAGTCCTCTCAGTTTTAATTACTGCGTTGATGGGGTGAAAGTTCCCTTTGGGGATCATTGTAAATACCTAGGTATAAATATAAGGAAAGATCTTCATTGGGGTAATCACATAAATATGATTGTAAATAAAGGGTACAGATCTCTGCACATAGTTATGAGAGTATTTAGGGGTTGTAGTAAGGATGTAAAGGAGAGAGCATATTTGTCTCTGGTGAGACCTCAACTTGAGTATGGTTCCAGTGTATGGGACCCTTACCAGGATTACTTGATTCAGGAACTGGAAAAAATCCAAAGAAAAGCAGCTCGATTTGTTCTAAAGGAGACGAGCTGCTCGACTAAGTGGTATGTTCCGAGCTGTCAGTGGAGAGATGGCGTGGGAGGACATCAGTAGACAAATAAGTTTAGATGGTGTCTTTAAAAGTAGGAAAGATCACAATATGAAGATAAAGTTGGATTTTTTTTTTTTCTAGGGGCTTTATGTTGCACCGACACAGATAGGTCTTATGGGATAGGAAGGGCCTAGGAGTTGGAAGGAAGCGGCCGTGGCTTTAATTAAGGTACAGCCCCAGCATTTGCCTGGTGTGAAAATGGGGAAACCACAGAAAACCATCTTCACAGCTGCCGATAGTGGGATTCGAACCTACTATCTCCCGGATGCAAGCTCACAGCCGCGCGCCTCTACGCGCACGGCCAACTTACCCGGTAAGTTGGAATTCAAGAGAACAAATTGGAGCAAATATTCGTTCATAGGAAGGGGAGTTAGTGATTGGAATAACTTACCAAGGGAGATGTTCAATAAATTTCCAATTTCTTTGCAATCATTTAAGAAAATAGTAGGAAAACAACAGATAGGGAATCTGCCACCTGGGCGACTGCCCTAAATGCAGATCAGTAGTGACTGATAGTGATGCATGTGCAGGCCATGGAGCATACTATGAGTTTGAATCTTACCTTCAGCCATGCCTGACCCCATTCTCTTTTAACTCCAGATAAATAAAATCTCCCACAAAAACTGGTGTCTGTAATAAATTTGGGCTAGGATGGGGAAAAAAAATAGGCATTACCTCTATGTATATGTGGTGTTGCAGTTCGTTTCTTGACATTTGAGTTCATTCAAATTACGCTACCATTTCTATTCATAGCATTATTGTTATATTACTGTATTTTAATTGTTTTAGAAAATATTTAGGGGGTTGTCTAATGAGCTTTTAATGGGCTGGCTATTTTCCCTGTAATTTTCCGTTATGACATTTCATTCTTTTCATTTTTTTTTTCAGGTATCATGTTATCATATGTTTTCTTTACAGGTAGTTTTCAGGTAGTTTCTAAATTTATTTATTCATAAATTAGTTTCAGCAGACTTAACAACCTAACAGTTATAATTTAACTAAGATGAAACTAAAAAGAAATAGCTTCAGACATGACATCATATTAGAATGGTTAATAGTGGGATTTTAATATGCTTTCTTCTTCCTCAGCTGTGTTACTGTAGTTGAGTGCATTCTATCCCAGACCATCATCCTCAAGCCAAACAAAACCATACAATTAATTAAATTAAAATACAGTCTGTATCAGCACAATTTGGATTGAACCAGCTTCCGAAGCTTCTTGTCATCTTCAGTGGATCTACTAAAAATAAAATGATTAAAAATATACTAAAATTGATTTTACAAAGTGTGATGATACAGACTGTATTTTAATTTAATAAACTGCATCAAACCATGAGCACTGTTCATGAAATGGCTTTAATTGTTTAAAATTAGGAGATAATAATAATAATAATAATAATAATAATAATAATAATAATAATAATAATAATAATAATAATAATAACAACATTGTTATTATTATTTGGTTTACTTCCCACTAACTACTTCTACCATTTTTGGAGACTAGGTGCCAGACTTTTGTCCTGTAGAAGTTCTTTTACATGCCAGTAAATTGACAGACACAAGACTGACGTATTTGAGCACCTTCAAATACCATTGGACTAAGCCAGGACAGAACCTGCCAAGTTGGGGTCATGATTAAAAGAGAAAACCATGTCAACAAGACAGGAAACTATAATGAACGTTTACAGCAAAGTAATAGCCTCTAAGCAAAGATGTTTACAGTAGAGCTCTGCTAAATCGAGCTACCTGGGGCTAACGCTAACCTCCAGTCACAAAAATCTTGGATCACACGGAAATACAAAAAATAAAAGGGTAATGTGTTCATAAATGTTTAACGTCATAAGTTATGAATTTCATTATGGTCCGTATTGACAATACATTATTATCAAAGGGTACAGAAGGGTCCACCTATTCAATACCATTAGCTTGTATATTGTCTTATAAAACTAGTTTCGACTCCATATATGTTGGGTCATCTTCAGCCATGATCCAATTGGAAGACATATGCACACGTATAACCAATAATAATTCAAACACTCTGGTATGTCACAATTTACAGTCTTAATTTAAGACATTGATGAAGTCCGAACAACACATTCAAACTTGAAACTGAATGACACATCAAAACTGCTGTGGTTGATGCCAAACTATTTCGTCGCTCCTACAGCAACCAAATGTTGAGTTGATCTGGGAGTTGGTACCCCTGTGACCTCACGAGAAAGTCGCTCAGTGGTACAATGTACCACTCCGGCAGCCAACATATTAAGTAGATCTGTTCCATACCTGAAGTCATATTCCCTTACAGAAGACATGACAACAATTATCTAACTGTATTGGTACAGCAAGTGTTCAAAATGTGCACCATCACAAATCATGCATTGTTCATAACAGTCCTTTGGAGATCATTCAACTTCCCGTGGAACACAACTGTCATACCCATCCCACTCCCCGAATCTCACATCCCTGGATACCTACATATGAGGCATGATGAATTAATCTTTTTTCTAGTCAAATGCCCTACCTAGGAATGTTCCCGAATTAGGAAAGAAGATAGTCATTTTTTGTGTGCTTGAAGTAACACTTGTTCATCAACATGTTAGACAATCTACAGGGCCATTAAGAACAATGTGTGAGACGTGACAGTGTACATTTTGAACACGTGGTATCAACGCATTTGGGTATGAGTTGCCATCGTCACCTTGCATGTCATAATAACTAAGGTTTAGATCTTAAGCAAGCTCATTTTATCTGAAACCTGAAAAATAAAGTGTGAATGATGGGTCCCTGCCTCGTTGAAAGCAATTTTATGTTGCATGTAAAAGCATATTTCAGCCATTTTCATTCTTTTTAATGTTAATTGCTTTACGTCCCACTAATTACCCTTTTACGGTTTTCGGAGATGCCGAGGTGCCGGAATTTAGTCCTGCAGGAGTTCTTTTACATGCCAGTAAATCTACCGACACAAGGCTGACGTATTTGCCATTTGCTTTATGTCGCACTGACACATGTCTTATGGCGACGATGGGATAGGAAAGGCTTAGGAATTGGAAGGAAGCGGCCATGACCTTAATTAAAGTACAGCCCCTGCATTTGCCTGGTGTGAAAATGGGAAACCATGGAAAACCATCTTCAGGGCTGCCGACAGTGGGGCTCGAACCCACTACCTCCTGATTACTGGATACTGCAGAGAGTTACGATATTGAAAATCTCTGCGATTAGATTTTGATACGGAAAATGAAGCTGATTACTTGCAATACTGGATACTGGCCGCACTTAAGTGACTGCAGCTATCGAGCTCGGTGCTGACGTATTTGAGCACCTTCAAATACCACCGGACTGAGCCAGGATCGAACCTGCCAAGTTGGGGTCAGAAGGCCAGCGCCTCAACCGTTTGAGCTACTCAGCCCGGCATTTTCATTCTTTTGGTCATAATTTGCTCACTTTAGAGATTATAAGGCCAAATATTTGGTTATATTTTGAGCATTTTGTTTAAATTGAGGCATAGTTTATAATAAGGTATGTGTTATATGTCAAGTTTCAATACAGAATTTCCAAAGACTGTAATAGATATAGTTTTCTTTCTTTTCCTAGAACAGATAAGTAGCAGGTTTAGAAGATTTGATTCCAAAAAAGAGCTGCTGTACAGACATCTCACTGAGTAGGTATATTTAGCTTGGGAGCAATTAGCAAACAAGGAAGTTCCATGTTATTTCTCGCCCGCTTCATTCTTCAAAAGAATTCTATAATAAACTTCGAAATTCTACTGGCTAAACCTATACGAATAACCCACCCCTTATTAAAAATTGCTAATAACGCCGTAGTTGATCTACCAGCCCCTTCCAACATTTCCACCTTGTGAAACTTCAGATGCCTACTTCGCCTATGCTTAATGATTCAAATTGCTATTGGCCTATTTCTAGCCATACACTACACTGCAAACATAGATTTAGCTTTTTCTAGTGTAGCTCACATGAAATTTATCATGTGTAAAGATCACATCTGTCGTGATGTTGACTATGGATGACTTCTACGAACTTTGCTTGCAAATGGGACCTCCATCCTATGAAACATGTACTGTACTACTACATAGCTTGCTTTAAGCAAATGTATAGTATCACAAAAGTGGAAAGTCTTATCTATTATAGAATTCTTTTGATCACAAATTTTGATACGGACCATGAAGCTGATCACTTGTAGTCACCTCATCCTTGACGGGTCCTGTAACAGCCCCCTTCCCTTTCACCACCAACAAATGTCAGCAGATTGGTCACACCTGTAGTATTGCAGTGAACCCCATCATGCCTAAAATTCAGTGCACTGAAGGTGTAAAATTAATAAATCATGTGAAAGAGTTCAGTGAAGGGATTTCCAGTAACAACAAAACAATTCCTTTTTACAAAGCATGTGAACTCAAGGTAGTGGCAGTAAATTGATTTAATAAGCAACAGCACTGTGCTATGGCTAAGCATAAATGCTAAATGAATTGAAAATTTTCCGAAATGAGCAGGCAGACTCCTTTCTTTCATACAGTGAAATCTTTGTCTACCAAATATTCAGATTCCTCAAAGGACTTCAGCAAAATGTTGCGATCTGTTATGATTCCACTTAACAAAGTGAACAATGAACACTTCCAAAAATTCTTAACTACATACACAGTGCAGTCAATCACAGACGAGGCAACATTTTGAATAAGTTATTTCCCTTCCTGTTATGAAGTCGTGCTTTGGAAAATTAGGATTAATGCAAGCAACAATAGCATCTGGGTATCCGTTGTCGAGAGTACAGATTTTTATGGGAGGTACATTGTGAATTGGCATGCTTCTCATGGATCATCTGGGATATTTATTTCTACTTCATTCAGAGGTTTTAGTTGCTGTTAATGATTCCATAACTGCAGCTGGCTCATGGGTTGTACAGAGTTGTTGAGGAAATATGGCAGAACTTTCTTGATGTTGACTGGTTAATAACAAACATTAAGAAAATATTTGTGAAAGTTCCATTAAAGGCGGCAAAATTCAAATATCACGTGCCTTCGCTTCCTCTTCAGCCAATGCTCACCTGATGGGGGATGTGTGTCTATGCAGAGGAGTACTACAGTGAACAATACAAAACTATTGCACATTATAAATTTCATATTAGAGCCCGTATTGTCAAAGTATCAACTTGTGAAAATTTAGATTTTATAATTCCACCTTTACAATACTGTAATTGTCTTTTTAATAAACTTTTTAGTAAAGACAATTACAGTATTGTAAAAGTGGAATTATAAACTCTAAATTTTCACAAGTTAATACAAAACTACGCAAGAAGTTATTTCCGCTTTTGACAATAGTGGAGTATCGTCAATGAAAATTGTACAGGAACTGTTTTTCAATGATTTGTTGGGCAAATAAACATACAGGGTGATTATAATTAAACTTTCGCTACTTGAGAGTGCCCTCATGAAAAACAAGCGATCGTAGACAATGAAACTTTGTGGAAACATTTGTAAGGATATGTGGAAGAGAAATCACAAATAAACAATTGAAAGAAACACATTTTAATTTTCACATGACAGAGTAACATTTGTTAACTGCATACCATGTTACATTCCAGGTTATTAACATTGCTCAATGTGACAACCATCCAAATCCACGACAGCCTGGAACCGGGCTAGAGATTGCTCTACTGCTGCCCGAAACATCTCGGGTGGGATTTTGGCAACCTCCATCCGTATGCTCATCTTCAACCTCTAACATGTGTTAGTGTCCTTTTGATAAACCCTGCCCTTCAGGTAGCCGGACAGCCAGAAATCACCCGGGTTCAAATCTGGCGATCTTGGTGGCCACGCAGTTCGGAATGATCAGCCAATTATTTGGTCTTCTCCAAATGTGTTACAGGGTAACCGAGTAACCTCACGAGCAATGTGAAGTGGAGCTCCATCGTGCATCAAAACAGTTTAGTCCAAAGCACCTCTCTCCCGTAGAGCAGGGATGACATGTTAGTGAAGCAGATCACAGTAACGTGTTCCATTCATGCTTCATGTCCTTGGTCCTTAGGGTCCAAGTTCCCCAAAGAAAAATGGACCAATTATGAACTGTGCCATGAAGTCATACCACACTGTGATTCGTTCACTATGCAGGGCAAATTCATGAACGTTTGTTGGCCGTGACTATCCCCATATGTGACAATTGTGAGCGTTCACTGCCCCAGTGAGCGTAGTGTGTGCTTCATCACTACACAAAATGTTCCATGGCCACATGTCATAAACTTGAACCCTTGCAAGAAACACAACAGGAAAGTCTACTCGAATGTGGAAACAATTTGCAAGTAGGGTGAAATTTGTATGGATACCATTTAAAATTGTTCACAGCACTTTTCAAGCGGTGGACCACGGAATGATCAGCTATCGTGACACAGCTCGTGCACTGCTTGAAGATAGCACATTGCGTTCAGCATTCGCAGCCATGGCAACAGTTAACATCTTCAACAATTTGTGGCGCAATTGACAGCCAGCCTTTCCCAGGAGCAATTCCCAAATCACCAATTAATTCGAACTTCCAAATCATGTTCTTCTACCCCGGTGTGGAAAGAGGACCTCTCTGTATTCCCTTAATGCGTTGATACTCACGAAGAGCAGCAGCACTATGGCTGTTGTTTTGATAGAACAGCTTTATGAGTAAAGCTCTGCTCATCTTGTCCATACCCAAGTTGATTGTCTGCAACTGTAATGCATACTGATGCTTGTGCTTCAATCCTACATCACCGTACCGTACCGGCGCCTAATGTCAAGTCGTGATACTAACAATACTAACAATACAAATCCTGCAGCGTACAGTCTGAACATCATTCCTGTAAGTTGGGTAACCATACGGTACATAGTTTTCCAACTACACTGGCCTAAGTAGCGAAAGTTCAATTATAACCACCCTCTATATTACTTCAAATTATAGAGATCTGTCTAAAACAATCCCTCACCTAAAAAGAGTAGGTTTAGATTTTTATAAGAATTTGGGAATAGTAAAGGACATGGTATCCAAAGTAGAACAAGCAAGGGGTAATATGTCAGTTACAGTGAAGAACAAATGCAGTAAAGTACTGACTTAGTGCAAATGAGGGATGTGCAACAATGTGCACAATTAGTGCCATTCGCATAAGTAAATACTGAGTGACCTTCTAAGGAATTTCTTTTTTACAACCTGGGAATACACATGGTTGTGATGTGTAATGCTGGCAGAGAAGAAGATTAAGGGGTACAAAGGATAATTAAGTTAGGCAGTGTCTTCTACCTTATGCTGACAGAAACCGAAAAGCAAGCTAATACTTCATTTTTTTGTTCATTTTTAGGAAAACCGACTGAAAATGGTGCCTAAAGGCTATGATACTGAATTAATGTTGAAGTTTTAGTGTACAGTAGTTCTGTCAATTTTCAGGATAAATGTTTGTGCTGTGTCATCACTAATCACATTTTGGTACTTAAGACATTTAACCCATTTTAGTGTGTAGCGTCGGAAAAGTCTGACAACATAAAAATTAATTTGTGTGATATTTATGCAGGGATTTACGCCCTCGATACTTTCTTGTGCTTCAGAAAGGCTGTAGCTAACTAGAACCAAGAATACATCTTTCTTCATTGTTGAATCACACTTATTGCGAGCATGCGGCAACATAGTACAGAATTTTGTGCAACAGTCGAGATTTTTATTTATGAATTACAAAATATTTCCAATAATTGTAAACTTTGGGATGTACCATATTGTTGACACTCTTACAAATGTACCAACACACAAACATATCAATTTTGTCTTATTACTGACATCGCAGAGGCTTGTAAATATAGCTGTCCTGAAAATCGAACGCTATGCACAGGGAGTCCTACTGTCTCAAACATTCGTATTCCCTTACTAGTTTGATGTTGAGTGAAATATTTGAAGTTTTGATGGAAGAATTGACATTTGGGGAGGAGCAGTACATCAAACCTCCTGATGACGGATGTGAAACTGTTGATAGTGACAGACGAGTATGAGGGATATCTAAATTACCTTGGTAGAAACCTACTTCTCAGTAAATATGAAAGGCAAATTGCTTCAACAGGATATGAAAAAGGGAAGGCTAGGTTTTGTGGCAGTCAAAATATTACTGAAAGTTCTACAGATGGAACTGAAAAACCAGAAAAACATGCAAAATGAAGCTGTCATCTATAAATAACTTGTCCTGAATGACTGATTCATCACCGCCGAGCCAAAACTTCTGGACATGAAAGAAATGAAATTTTGGGGATGCATTCATATTAACATGTAGGTGCTCGCTAAGGGAGGATTTTTGGATATTCCATCACTAAGGGGGTGAAAAGGGGGGTGAATTTTTGAAATGAGGATATCTATATCTCAAAAACAGATGTAAAAATTGGAATTAGGAATCTCCTTTAAAAATAAAGAAACACATATTTTTTGTTTTTGGAAAATCCCATTAAGGGGGTTGAAAAAGGGGGATAAGGGGTTAAACACCTTTTGTAAGGAGACTTATATCTCAAAAACTGAAGATGTTACAGACATGAAAATTGAAATTTGGAATCTCCTTTGAAAATAAAGAAACACATATTTTTGTGTTTTTGGATAATCCGATGAATAGGGGGTGAACAGGAGTGACAAATGGGGTGAATTAAAAAAAAAAAAAACTATATCTGCAAATTACCTCAGACATGTAGACATATTACAGATTTGAAAACTGGTATTTGGAATTTCCTCTAAAAGTAAAGAAACAAATATATATTACAGAAAATCCACTTAAGGGGAACTGAAAAGGGAGGGTTAATTTTTAAAATTAGCGTATCTACAGTATATCTAAAAAACTTAACATGTTGCAGACATGAAAATTGGTATTTGGAATATCCATTTTAAAAAAAAGGAAATGCGTATTCCTCAGTTTTCGAAAAAAAAAAAAAACAACCTACACGGGGATAGGGGGTGAAACAATTGAAAAATTAGTTGAATTATTTGTATGAGAATGTATACATATCAAAGAATCTAAAGATGTTACAAACGTGGAAACTGGTATTTGGAATCTCCTTTAAAAATAAAGAAACGCGCATTTGGTGGGGGAATACACTTGGTAGGGGGAGGGGGGATGAAAACAGAGATCAATTCTTTTTTCTGAGGATACATATATCTCAAAACTGAAGATGTTACAGTAATGATAATTTATAAATAAAGAAACAAGTTTTTTGGTTTTCGAAAAATTCACTTAAGGTTGAGGGTGAAAAGAAGTGAAAAAATTTAATTTTTTTTATGGAGAAACTTATATCTCAAAAACTTAAGGTTACACACGTGAAAATTTGCATTTGGAATCACCTTAAAAAATAAATAAGCACGCATTTTTGGACAAGGAAGGGGGAATCAACTTAATGGGCTGGGGTGAAGGAGTTGAATTATTTTTATGAGGATACTTATATCTCAAAAACTGAACATGTTAGAGGCATGAACATTTGTATTTGGAATCTTCTTTCAAAGTAAAGAAACACGTGTTCTTTTGTCTTACGAAAATCCACTTAAGGAGGATGAATGAATTGAAAAATTAGTTGAATTCTTTGTGTGAGGATACTTATATCTCAAAAACTAAAAATGTCAAAGATGTGAAAATTGGTATTTTGAATCTCCTTTAAAAATAAAGAAACACACACTTTTGGGGAGGGGGAATCAACATAACAGGTGGGAAGGGGGTGCAAAAGGAGATGAATTACTTTTATGAGTATGCTTATATCTCAAAAACTGAAGATGTTACAGATGTAAAAATTAGTATTTGGAATCTCCTTTAAAAATGAAGAAACACGCATTTGGTTTTTTTTTTTTTTAATCCATGTAAGGAGTGTGGGGTTGAAAATAAGTAAATAAGGAGTTGAAATATGTTTATGAGGATACTTTATCTTAAAAACTGAAGCTGTTACAGACATGAAAGTTGGTATTTAGAATTTCCTTTCAAAATAAAGAAACATGTATTTTTTGTTTTTGGAAAGTCCACTTAAGGTGGGAGAGGGGTGGAAAGAAGTGAAGAAGAAGTTGAATTATTCTTATGAGTACCGTATACATGAAATTTTTTTTTCAGAAAATACACTTAGATGGGGGTGAGGGTGGGGGAAGGACTGATCAAGGGTTTGAATGAAGTCTTTTTATGGGGATACTTTCGCATATCTCAAAAACTGAAGATGTTACAGATGTGGGAATAGGTATTTGGAATCTCCTTTAAAAATAAAGAAACATGTGTTTATTTTTTCGACTTGAGAGAAGACTGTTTCTCACATGTAGAGTTCTATATCGCATGGTCGTCTTAGTCCCAAAAATGTAATACCACAAACATGGTTTAAAAATAATTTCTGGGGTAAATGAAACTCAATTTTTGGGCGAGATTTTATACTTTAGGAATTTTCAGATAATGACTTAGTACAATGCCGAGGAATTATTACTATGATCAAATTACAAAATCCATGCGAGCGAAGCCACGGGTAATTGCTAGTATGAAAATAAAGAGAGTCATACATAAGATTGGGCCAGTACCCCTGTTTTCGATTTCCCTAATAGAACATTCAAAAGCATTAGTAGATCGAACATAACATAAAAGAAGCAACCCCAAAGTGGACAAGATCATAATCTACATCTCATCTTGTGACTGACTGTGTTCCTGTCTCCTCCTCCTCCCCCAGCAGATGATGTGCAAAAATTGTGAAATTCCACCAGACTTCTTTCTCTGCCAGTGCATATAGGATACCTTTTCAAGTGTATATATAACTTACATCAATATAAAATGAAAGGCTGAACGAATTTTGACTTGGAGGAAATGTATGTCTACCTCTTATTGATGCAGGTGAAACTGAATCAAACAGGGGGCATACAATATTCTTGGAAAACAACTTTACATGACTGAAATTGGCTTCAAAATATATAAGTACAACAGCAACATTTTAAGAAAACCAGACAGAGCAGTGACCTCTTCAAAGAAAGGCGGACAGGAAAAAGAAGAAGGATATCATACGACTGCAGGAGTTTTGGTGGTGCGTTGCTGGTGCGCTGGAATGATAACAGTGTTGTCACTGCTGGTACGAACTACAAAGAGATAGAGATAAGCGATGCATCAAGGTGGTCCAGCGTAAAATATATGCAAAATGTCTGTACCGCAATGTCCTATAGCGGCATCCGAAGAGTGGATTAGATTGACCAGTTTGGACTTCACCTGAAATGCTTCTGTGGGTATCATAATCAGTACATACATAACCGTAAATAGCGTACTGTATACAATACTGTGATACGTATTTAGTGGAAATTGTGCAAATTTACAGCGTAATTTGGATAAGTAAACACTGCCTAGCTTGCAACATTATTGTACAATATAATGCTGAGCAACTAGTGTTGTTGAATTGACCTGGGTGCATAGCGTCCGATATAACGGACGGCCTGTGTAAATCAAAGTCTCACTTATATGAACATTCTGATTGTTGGAACGTGTTTCTGCAATTATTAAGAGTAGAAATGTGTAGACAAATTGAAATAAAACACAAAAAATTAACTTTATGCACTAATGGGTTAATGTTAGTAATACTCTCATAGTTGCTACATATCCCTAAAATGCTTAAGTCATATTTTAACTTTGTAGGTCATATTTAGCTAGCTTTTAGGGCGAAATTGCTTGCGTATTTTGTACTCCCTTTAAGTCAAACTTCCAAACACTAGCAATGACATCTTGATGTTCAGAGCATGTTTGTAATTAGAGTACTGTTTGATTTGCTGCATACTGTAATATGTGCATGTGAATTTACTTGTCCCTTGATCTTCACGTGTAAATATATTTTTCTTTTTCTTGCGTTTTTAAAATTTCCTTTATGTCACATCGACTCAGATAGGTTTTATGGTGACCATGGGTTAGGAAAGGGCTGGGAGTGGCAAGGAAATAGTCATGGCCTTAATTAAGATACAACCACAGCACTTGCCTGGTGTGAAAATGGGAAACCACAGAAAACCCTCTTCACGGCTGCCGACAGTGGGGTTCAAACCCACTATCACTCGAATGCAAGCTCAGAGATGTGCAACCTTAACCGCATGACCAACTCGCTTGGTACATGTGAATGTTTCGACGTACTTTCAATTCAATTAAGTTTTTATTTATTATCTATAGAACTTTACAGTTGTCCGACAACATCAAACTATATGCTATACAGGGTGTATCAGAACTATACCGGACTATACTACCAGACAGCCAGCCACAGTCTATTGCTGGGCATCAGAGGAGGGGAGGGAAGGGAAGGGAAGGGAAGGGAAGGGAAGGGAAGGGAAGGGAAGGGAAGGGAAGGGAAGGGAAGTGGGAGACAGAGGTAACGCTCTGTGCGAATGCACAAGTTTCTTGTTAGTTTTGCACAGTCGCTTTCCAGCCCCAGTAGGCAGTGTACAGTTTGTTCTGCACAAATGGACTACTATGCAAACCCCATAGAAAGAGAAGATGAACTTGTACCAAGAATACAGGCAGCTTTCCAGGTCGTTTGTGACACACCAAACATCCTGAACAGCATCCAATTACTACACCGTTGTGAACTGTACATCGATGTAGAAGGGGGTCATATTGAACATCTACTGTAATCAAACCATTTAATGCATTGTTTCCTTCATTCAGTATTTCATTCCATTTACAATGTTTTGAGTGAAGGAATACACAATCACTGGGCAGCAGCGTTGCATCTTCAAGCATGTAAAATAATAAGGAATGTTACTGCGACCAACAGACGAGAGGAGAAACGATCTGGTGCAATCCTTGACTAGAAGTGTGTCTTAATTACAGTGTGCTCTTGTACTATGTATGTAGTTACAGCTGTTTAATAAATGACCTATGGATATTGCCTGTAAGAGATAAGGACAATCCTTTGTGAGTCGAATAAGGAAACTTCTGCATGCGTGTCTCCATCATACGACCCACTTCCCCTCCCTCCCCTCCTCTTCCCTGAAGCACCGCAGCGACTTGTGCTCTGCCATAGCAAATATGGCGTGAGTTTGTCAATTTGAACTGCGCGCCCAGAAGTAACAAATTAACCTCATTTTCTTGAAAAGAAAAATTTTCTCCGCGAATTCAATTGCACCATCTTTCTTAACATAACACAAAGAGCATACTTGATTATTTTGTCTGTATAGTTTGACAAAAACATATATTCTAATTTATATACAAATGAAAACCACACACTCTGATTTGCAGTTCATTAATGGAATACAGGCAATTGTTAATTAAGATATTTTTTAAGACTTTTGAAACTTTTTATCATTCCAATTTTCTGTATCCTTAGGCAGTTTGTTACAGAGAAACACGTCCTTCACACATGGGCAATGGTCCATCCTTTTAGTGCAATGGAAACTCATGTGGTAATCATTCCTAATTCTTGTGTTATAATTGTGGACCTCACTGTTACTTAAAGTCAATGTTTTGTTGTGCTTAATAAACAGAATAGATTTATAGGTATATATGGAAGAAAGTGTCAGAGTATTATGAGTTATGGAAGAATGTTTGTAAGTACTTCGATTAGGAACGTGAAAGATGATCCTTAGAGCTTCCTTTTATAGAATAAAATGTTGTTCAAATATTCATTTGCCACATAACCCCAGACAACTACCCCATAGCTCATGTGAGGGTATATTCCTCCATGGTACATTTGTAGCAATACATTTGTATCTACAAATAGCCTATGTAATAAAAATATTCCAGATATTAACTTTCTACAGACATAGTTAACATGATTCTTCCAAGATATATGACTATCTACAACAGAGGTGCTCAGCTAGGCGCACGTTGAGGCTAGCCTACGGCAGCCGGACTGGCCTGAGTAAATGTGGGCATCTTACATAGCACAGAAGAAACCAGTGACATTCGATTGTGATTACGAAGCTCTCCTCCACTACTCAGTGATTTGATTTATACTGTGCTTGATATGCAGTCAGTTTTATTTTCTTATATCTATACATTCGATGAAAACTGACACGTTATATTTTTTGTGCTACAATCTACAAAGGTACAGGGTTTAAGCTTAAAAGCTACAGTTTACAATTCTTTGGATGGGAATGACAGCATTCCCATTAAAAAAAAAAAAAAGTAAAAATCCTGTTATTCATTAAGTAAAAACTAATATATTTACATAATTCAACATCTTTACTGCTTGATTTTGCACAGTGTTGTAGTGTTGTATGACTTTCCTTGTTCACTGGTTTTCTGAAAATAGTATTTAAAACTTAACAAGGTGTCCGATGATAATAGCTAGCCTCTAAATGGTGAAGGAGTTTCATCACGAGTGAGGACATAGATAATTATTATCCAAGATTAAAGTACAACAACAACAACGTAAATGCATCTACCAGATAGTTGTACAGTATGCCATTAAATGATTTTATTTCTGGTAAGCATGATTCGATCATTGGTGAGTTTATCAGATAATTTGAACCCAAACAACCACAAGCCACAGCTTATCCACCCTAATTCCGTATTACATTAGACATGTTTCTAAAGCACCTCTTAAAATGTAATAGTGAAAATTGTAATTCATAACGTACATTACAAAAATTTATTGTATTCGGTCAAAACACAGAAACTGCAATGAACATAAATTACATTTCTTACAACGAAAATTGAAAATGACAAAGATTTCTGTCCTCTTCCTTTCATTATTTTCTGCCTGCGTTTCAAACTTGGGTATCGCCACAGTAATCGAGTGACTGGGAGAATTTCACCTAACCTTCATGGCCTGTGCCGTAGCCACAATGCTACTGCGGCTAAATAGTATATGCTCATCGTTTGCCTCCACCCGCTTTCAAGGCAGTACGCCCGCAAGACGGAATGCCCAGCATGAGCCCCTCTGATCTAGAACAATGCCTAAGAATTTAGTAAAATCTCTTGTTTGAAGATATATGCCATTTACCTGAATACTCATATCATCATTGCAATCCCTTTTAAAATCCAAGTTCACCACATTAGTTTTGTTAGGATTCACCACAAGGAAATTGGTAGTGAAAATCTGTTGATATGTTTTAAGGATGCATTAAGATTTTGTACCATTGATCCTGTATCTTTTTCCTAAGTAAAAACATGTGTCATCTGCACAGGATACAATGGTGGAGTTCACAAGTTCTGGCATTTTATTAACGTACAGGAGATAGAGAAAAGGTCCCAGAATAGTACCTCACAGAATACCATTATTTGTGGTTTCAAAGGGAGATCTACCTTTTTTTTTTTTTACCTCGTTATCTATTTCATAATTTACTTCAATGCACTGCTTATGCCATTGCAAGAAGTTAGATGTAAAGTGACACCATGGACACCATAGTGATCTAGTTTCTTTAACAACAGATTGTGAACTACACTATCAAAGGCTTTAGATAAATCTTTTTCTTTTTTTATGTAACAAGGCAGAGAGAGATAATCCACCTGATAGCTGCCCCAATTAGGGAATCAAAAGATAGGCCTCCTAATCAATTCATATGAACACTATTTATTTTATATGATGTTTGTATTAAGCAGGGCTTGAGTCATAACAAGATTACTATTCCCACCATCAGGCAGATTATCTCTTTCGGATTTTATTTGAGAAAGAAAATTATGTGCTTCTTCAAGTTAGGGAGTACGAGTGGTGTCTTACAATCACCAATGAATTTTTTAATGCTGAGTCCGCTGTGGTCTGGATAATAGTGTCCGGGATTTTGTTTATTCTTAAGAAGTTCAGTGTATTCTTAGGAATTGTCCCTCTAGCACCAATCATAAGGCCAATAACTTTCCATTTTGTAATTTTGTACTGCTTTCTGAGATCCTCAACGCATGGTTCATACATGGCCTTTTTCTCCTCAAACACTAATCGAGGCTGCTGTTCATTTTCCTCGAATCTTATAGTGGGATCAATCACCATATCCGTACCTTTCGCTCGGTCGACGACAACATTAGCAGCTCATCTTGTGGATCCATTTGTGGAAAGATATCTTACTTCTTCATGGATCTCCAAATTTTGTTGTTTACAGAGACTTCCAGCAATCAATTGGTGAACTGTATTGTGCCTATGGATCCTTATCAGCTCTCCCATATGACAGAACCCTAATACATGAGGTGAGGTTTCAAACTCTTCACATCTTCTGCAACGGGATGAATTAAGGCTCCTTCCAGGGAGAGATCAAACTGGGATGACATTACACTTCATTTTAATTGCTTCTGTCCATTGTCCACATGACATACCTCTCTTATTACTGATCCAAGCATTTCCTTTCTTCCAGTGGGAGAAGAATATCACTCCCATACCCTTTGATGGTAATGTGCATCGACTTCTAAAAGAATCTTCGCGGAGTACTTTTCGGATGAGCTTGGGAAGAGGGTTTTCAAGATGTTTCAACCTGTTCTTTGCCAAGTGGCAGGCTTTCAAGGCAATGGACGATTTCAGTACGGAGCTCACTAGTGGCTTCAATATATGGGTTCCTCACATGCATTAGCCTTTTGCAAATATATATATGCTGAATGAAAGCCTCCCATTGAGCTTTAAATATTCCATGTCCTCTAAGACAGCGTGGTGCATAAATCATTGCATCTGGGGCATCAGTTGGTAATCCAAAAATTTCTTTAACAGAACTCCTTATAATTTTATCAATGTCACCAACAAATTTCATTGTCAGATTTTTCAAAGGTGCACACTGGAATGGGTAGATAAGTTGTGGCCAAATATATTAGTTGAGTATATTTAGCTTCTGATCCGGAATGAGAACGGGTGAACTAACCAACTGGTTCAAATTTCTTGTAAGCTGATTGATTACTGCAGAAGGATTAAATTAAATTTCGTCTTGATATGTTACCCCAAGGTACCATATTGTATCACTGTTTCATTTCAACAAAATTATTGTGATCAAGATTATTTAAAACATTATGAGTAAAAGCTGCTAGAGCATTAACAGTTGACAAACCTCTCCTGAATACATGCTGGAAGTTTCTAAGAGAATGCTTCCCAGAGAATGCAAAAAAGGTGATTTAAAAGAATTTTCTCAAGGAATTCACCTAAAGTAGAGGTTATAGTTATTGGCCTGTAGTTGCTTATATCAATGACTGCTCTTTTATTATGAAGAGGTTTAATGATACTAGTTTTTAGGCATTCTGGGAAAATTCCATTAATTGGCACTTGGTTTACAGCGTACATTAATGGAATATTAAGCTCATTCCTGCACTGTTTCAATATTTTTGAAGAGATTCCGTCTCACCCTGTTGAAGGAGATTTTCACAGGCTGTTGATGGCTGATTTTAATACTTGGATAATTATAGGGAATAAGTATAAACTGATTTACCTAATCTAGATAGATTTTAAATCCCATGAAGACAATTTCCTGTATTAGTTCCATTAGTGACATTATCAAAAAATTTATTGAAATTAGTGCACACTTCTTGTGGGTGGGTAATTCTAGGATCATTCTTTTTTAAAGATATATTTTTAGGAATGGTGTTGCAAAGCTCATCTCCCTTTCTTATTTCAATTACAATTTTCCATCCAGATTTGAGTCACATTACTGGATTTTGTTAGCTTTCTAGTAATATATTCAGCTTTTAATTCAGTAGGAGTCTCTCTATAGTGAGTTCTGAGGAATTTGTGCTCATTTTAATGGTGTTATCCAGGAATTAGGTTCAGGCAGATGTTGAGGAAAGTAGAAGAGAAGGAGGGAAAGGAGAATGAGGTAGTGTTTCACGTTGGTACCAACAACGTAAGGCAAGCAGGTATAAGTACCAACATAGTTGGGGATGTGTGGGATCTGGTAAATGTAGCACAAGTGAAGTTTAAGGAAGCAGAGATTGTTATCAGTGGAATGGATATTAACTGGAAGGCGATTGGGGATTTAAATGAGACGATGGGGTAGGTATGTGGGAAACTGGGAGTGATATTTCTAGTGGATATGATGGTGGATATGAGATAGGGATCTGTGCTCAGATGGCCTACACGTAAACCGCAGTGGTACGTATAAGTTAGGAAATTTGTTTAGCAGGGTTATAGGAGGTACATTCAGGGAAACGGGGTGGTCTAGGGAGTGTTGATTAGGGTACACGGAGCTGGAAGTCAAGTAGGGATGACATAAAAATGTTAGTAGGAATAGAATTAAGTTTTGTAATAGGAGTTGAATCATGGCTGAGAAATGATATACCGTAATGGAACAGAAAACTTCTCACAGAACTGGAGTGTGTACCACAGAGATGGGATAGGAATGGTAGGAGGGGGAGTATTCATTCCGGTGGAAGAAGAACTTCTAAGTTACGAAAAATTTAGAAATGACAAACATGAAATTCTAAGTGTAAGGCTCATCTCTAAAGATAACATGCAACTTGATGTCTTTGGAGCGTACAGACCAGGGAAGGGTAGCACTGATGTTGATTCAGAATTACTGTTTTTGATGCTGATTAGGAATTATTTGATAAGATAATAAGGTAGGTAGGAAATAATATGAAAGGAATATGATTATAGCAGCTGATCTCAATTTACCAATTGTCGATTGGGAAGGTAATGAGAACAACAGGAAGCACAACCAACAAATGAGAAATAAGGTTTTTTTTTTCGCTAGTTGTTTTACGTCGCACCGACACAAATAGATCTTACTGCGACGATGAAACAGGAAAAGCCTAGGAATGGGAAGGAAGCGGCCGTGGCCTTAATTAAGGTAAGGTGCCTGGTGTAAAAATGGGAAACCACGGAAAACCATCTTCAGGGCTGCCGACAGTGGGGTTCGAACCCACTATCTCCCGGATGCGAGCTCACAGCTGCGCGCTCCTAACCGCACAGCCCACTCACCCGGTACAAATAAGTTAATATGGGAAGGACAGTTGATTCAGAAATTGATGGAACCAATTAGAGGGAAGAATATTCTGGATGTGGTGCTGGTAAAACCCGATGAGCTCTATAGAGAAACCAAAGAAATAGATAGTATTAATGATCATGAAGCTGTTTTTGACATAGTTAAAAATAAATGTGATAGAAAGGAAGGTCTTAAAAAGTAGGACTATTAGGCAGTACCAAATGGCTGATAAAACAGGCATGTTGGAGTTATTAAACAGTAAAAAACTGGAAAACGATAAATAAAACTGGAAACGTACTCTGGGATGGATTTAAAGAAATTGTTGAGGAATGTGAAAACAGGTTTGTACCTTTAAAGTTGGCAAGGAATATTATAACAGAGAAGTAAAGAGACTAAGGAGGAGGTGCAAGGTTGGAAAGAAATAGAGTTAGAAGTGGCTGTGGAAGTAATGAGAAATTGAAGGAACTTACTAGGAAATTGATTCTAGCAAAGAGGTCAGCTAAGGATAACATGCTGGCAAGCATAAAGTGGCAGTCATACAGATTTTAGTGAAAAATGGAAGGGTATATATAGGTACCTTAACGCAGAAAAAGGTTCCTCGAAGGACATTCCAGGAATCATCAATGAACAAGGGGAGAGTGTATGTAAGGATCTTCAAAAGGCAGAAGTATTTAGTTAGCAGTATGTAACGATTGTTGGTTACAAGGACAATGTCCAGATAGAGGAGGTGACTAATACTAAAGACATACTAAAATATACCTATGACAACAACGACATTGACAATAAGGTACAAAAGTTGAAAACTAGAAAAGCAGATGGAACTGATAAAATTTCTGGGGATATACTAAAGACAACGGGTTGGGATATAGTACCATGTCTGAAGTACTTATCTGATTATTGTTTGCATGAAGGAACTATACCAAATTAATGGAGAGTTGCTATAGTAGTGGGTGATAGACATAAAGCTGCAAATTACAGGCCAATCCTTTTGACATGCATTGCATGTAAGCTTTGGGAACACATTCTTTCTGATTACCTATATTAGACATGTTTGCAAAACTAATAACTGGTTCAATAGAAGGCAGTTCGTGTTTAGGAAAGGTTATTCCACTGAAGCTCAACATGTAGGATTCCAGCAAGATATGGCAGATATCTTGGATTCAAGAGGTCAAATGGATCGTATCACGATTTAACTATCTAAAGCATTCGATAGGGTAGATCATGGCAAAAATGAGGGACAAGACAAAACAATACCTGAATGAGCGGCTATATTTGTAGAAAATAGAACTTAGAGGACTAGAGTAGGAAAAGCTTGATCTGACCCTGTAATAATTAAGAGGCGAATTCCTCAAGCCCATATTATTGGAGCTTTATGTTTTCTAATATACATAAATGATATGAGTAAAGAAGTGGAATCAGAGATAAGGCTTTTTGCAGATAATGTTATTCTGTAAAGAGTAATAAGTAAGTTACAATATTGTGAGCAACTGCAAAATGACCTTGATAATTGTTTTGAGATGGACAGTAGGCAATGGAATGATGATAAACGAGGTTAAAAGTCAGGTTGTGAGTTTCACAAATAGGAAAAGTCCCCTCAGTTTTAATTACTGCGTTGATGGGGTGAAAGTTCCTGTTGGGGGATCATTGTAAGTACCTAGATGTTAATATAAGAAAGATCTTCATTGGGATAATCACATAAATGGGATTGTAAATAAAGGCATACCTGCCAATTTTTAGAAATGAAAAATAGGAAGATTTTTTTAATTCTTGGATTTCATCACACACATTTCGCCACAGTTTAGGTGAAAAAAAAAAAGGACAGAATTGAAGGCATACATATCTACAGTTACAATGTGAATTGACATTTTAAACTAAGAAAACATAAAAATGGTTAGAAGAAAATGTACCTAATCATTCTCATTTATGGCACATACACACGAATAATAATATTTATATCACACCTACACACGTGACAAAATGCATAATAGTTCCCTTTATTAGACTATATAATAAAAAAAATAAAAAATAAAAAATAAAAAAGCAAAGTCATCTCCGTACAGACCACGAAAGCCCTTGGATGGATGGAAGGTAAAGGCTTCCACTATCCATAACTTCCGACACTTGATGGGGTAGAGTGGTTAGCTCTATGCCTATTATTAGACTGTAAAATGAATGAAAATTTAATTTTATAGTTATCTCTGAACACTTGCAGATAATGTTTATGTTTGTTGGCCATAACGTGAAAATACCAGAAACTGTCACTGACACAACTCCCTGAAATGCATGCAAATCATTAAAATTGTGAAGTAAGAATGAACACAAATGCACAGAAATACACGAAATTGCCACATACAAAACAGAGCAATGTGTGTTGTACATTATTAACATTTGACTTCGACAGAGGGTAAAAGCACAAAACCGCCCCCCCCCCAAAAAACCATGTGGCCTACAATTCCAACGAAACTACATGCAGAAACGATGTTAAGGATGATGATGTTTGTTGTCTAAAGGGGCCTAACAGCTGGGTCATCGGCCCCTAATGATACGAGATGTAACGAAACAATATGATAATTAAAATTTTAAAATATATCCACTGACCAGAATTTAAAATAAATGATGATGAAAAATTATTATGAGATTAAAATAATCAGTATCTAACTTGCAATGCATTATTTTCTAATAAAATTATAGAAAATATAGATTACAATAAAATAAGGCATTGGCTTGAAGCACAAGTTATACATAAAATAACTTGTCCTGACTGACAGACTGATTCATCATCGCCGAGCCAAAACTACTGGACAAAGAAATGAAATTTTGAGGATACATTTATATTACAACGTAGGTGCTCGCTAAGGGAGGATTTTTGGATATTCCGTCGCTAAGGGCGTGAAAAGGCAGGTGAATTTTTAAAATGAGTGTATCTATATCTCAAAACCTTCAAAGTTTACAGATGTAAAAATTGGTATTTAGAATCTCCTTTGAAAATAAAGAAACACGTATTTTTTTTTTGTTTTCAGAAAATCCCACTGGGAGGGGTGAAAAGGGTGAAAAAGGGGTTGAATGCCTTTTATGAGGATACTTATATCTCAGAAACTGAAGATATTAATGACCTGAAAATTGGTATTTTGAATCTCCTTTAAAAACAACGAAATACATATTTTTTTGCTTCTGGAAAATCCAATTAATGGGGGTTAAACAGGAGTGACAAATGGAGTGAAATTTTAGAAATTTTTAAAATTAGTGTATCTATATCTCAAAACTCTAAAAATTTTCAGATATAAAAATTGGTATTTAGAATGTCCTTTAAAAATAAAGAAACAAGTATTTTTTTGTTGCTAAGGGGGTGAAAACGGGGGTGAAATTTTTAAATGAGGATATCAATATCTCAAAAACTTGTTACAGAAGTGAAAATTGGTATTTTTAATCCCTTTCAAAAATAAGAAACACGTATATTTTGTTTTCGGAAAGACCACTTGGGGGAGAGGTGGGAGGGGCGGGCAGAAAGGACTGAAAAGTGGGTCGAATTCTTTGTATTAGGATACTGATATCTCAAAAACTGAAGATGTTACCGACGTAAAAATTGGTAATGGAATCTCATAAAGAAATGCATATTTTTTGTTTTTGGAAAATCCACTTAGGCGGGGGTGAAAGAATTGAAAAATTAGTTAAATTATTGGTATGAGTCTACTTATATCTCAAAAACTATAGATGTTGCAGAGATGAAAATTGGTATATGGAAACCCGTTTAAAGGTAAAGTGACACATTTATCTTTGATTTCAGAAAATCGAATTAAGGGGGGTGAAAGAATTGAAAAATTTATTGAATTATTTGTATGAGGATACTTATATCTTATGAAAACTAAAGTTGATACGGACATGAAAATTGGTATTTGGAATCTCCTTTAAAATATAGAAATGCGCATTTTAGGGGGAAAATAAACTTGGGGGGGATGGGGTGAAAAGGAATTGAATTCCTTTTATGAGGATGAATGTCTCGAAAACTGAAGATGTTACAGTCGTGATAATTGGTATTTAGAAGCTCCTTTATAAATAAACACGTATTTTTTGTTTTCGGAAAATTCACTTAAGGAGGGAGGGTGAAAGGAAGTGAAAAAATTGAATTATTTTTATGTGGATACTTATATCTCAAAAACTGATGGTTACAGAAGTGAAAATTGGTGTTTGGAATCTCCTTTAAAAATAAAGAAACATATTTTTTGTTTTCAGAAAGTCCACTTAAAGGGAGAGGGAGTGGAAAAAAAGGGAAAAAGAAGTTGAATTAATTTTATGAGTATACTTATATCTCGAAAACTGAAGATGTTACAACGTGAAAGTTGGTACTTTATTTTGAATATCCTTTAAAAAGAAAGAAACACAAAAAATTTTTTGTTTTCAGAAAATCCACTTAAGGGGTTGAAAAGAATTGAAAAAGTGGGTGAATTTTGAAAATGAGTACCGGTATATCTACAATATATGTCAAAAACTTAACATGTTATGGACATGAAACTTGGTATTTGGAAAGTCCTTTAAAAATACAGGAACACATACTTTTTGTTTTCGGAAAAGGCACTTAAAGGGGGGTGAAAATAAGTGAATAATTTTTAATGAGTATGCTCATATCTCATAAACTGATGATGTTACAGATGGGAAAATTAGTATTTGGAATCTCCTTTAAAAGTAAAGGAACATGTATTTCTTTTTGTTTTCGGAAAATGGGAAGGACAAGATAAAGGGGTTAAATTCTTTTTATGGGGATTCTTATAGCCTATCTCAAAAACTGAAAATGTTATGATGTGGAGATAGATAAATGGAATTTCCTTAAAAAATAAACTTTTTCTTTTATCGATTTGAGAGAAGGTCGTTTCTCATACGTACAGTTCTATGTTGCATGGTCATCTTAGCCCAAAAGGCAATAACACAAACGTGGTTTATAAAGAGTTTCCGGGGTAAATGAAACTCAATTTGTCGGTGAATGTTTATACATTAGGGATTTTCAGATAATGTGTTAGTATAGTACTGAGGAAAGATTACTTTTATTATTTTACGAAATCCACGTAAGCGAAGACGTGGATAACTGCTAGTAGATATATATAATTCAAATTAGAAGTTAAAATAACACATCAAATGAGATAAGAGCGTAGTTAACAAAAAAAATACACTAATACAAATTACATTATTACAGATGACAGAAAAGGCCACTATCCCTCATAAAACTGATGATGAGGTGTGCTGACGGCTCGTCATCTTGTAGGATGAGGGAAATGGCATTCGGGAGTTGTAGACTACAGCGCAGATCAGCCAGGTCCACACACTCCGTACGGATGTGTACCACGGTTTAGACGACCATCGCAAGTACACACAGGGAGGCGTTCACTCTTGAGTAGGTAGGAGTGAATTACCACGCTATGGCCAATCCGAAGATGACATAATACCACTGCTTCTCTCCGAGGAGCCTGAAGCAAAGTCTTCCCACCTTCGTAGTTCCTTTTATTCCTCTCAGCTTATTTGGGAGAGTGGTGGCCTGCCACTCCATCTCCCAATGGGACATAACCAGATGTCTCTGCTGAGAGCGAATGTCACTGGCAGGAACCCTGTAAGGTAACTGGGGTAAGGTAATAGCCTCCTTGGCAGCCTTGTCAGTTAACTCGTTTCCCTCTACACCCACATGGCTGGGGAGCCACAAACGTAATTCTGGTGCTGGCATCCGAACATCCAGCCAGCAGGTCCTGGATCCGCTGCACCATAGGGTGCCGAGGTAAACATGTATTGATAGATTGTAGCGTGCTCAAGGAGTCGGTACACAGCACAAATTGCCAGCGCTCATCGGACAGTGTGTACCACAGAGCTTCAAAGATGGCACAGAGCTCTGCTGTGTGCACACTACAGATTTTTGGTAGAGGAAAAAGAAACCTGTTATTGTCAAAAACAACCACACAGCCTACTCCCACTTCTCCCCTCGAACCATCCTTGAAAACAACGACCGAATCAGATTACCGGCCAACAACGGACAGGGAGTGTCTCTGATAAGTGGAGTCGGGTGGTCGGCTGACAAGACAAGGAACCAAAGGTACATCAAATAATCTGTGACTGCTATACAAATGTATTCCAATCGGCTGCATTGATCGAGGGTAAATAGCGTACAGCCGACTGTTTCTATTGTGGAATACGCAAGGATAGCTCGGCTGAATTGACATCGGTCACAAATTTGCAGCATAGGATAGAAGCATTTGCTGACGCCTCAGGTGTAAAGGCGGCACACCAGATTCAGCGAGCAGGCTAGCAATTGGACTTGTACGAAAAGCTCCCATTGTGAACCTAACTCTGCTGTGGTGAATGCTATTTAGGTGGGCTAGGACGCTTTGTCTTGCTGATCCATATGCTGCACTGCTGTAGTCTAACCTTGATAAAATACGTGCCCTATAAAATCGTAGGAGCACCATGCGGTCTTCCCCCAAGTAGTGCCACTAAGAAACTTCAAGATATTAAGTTTCTTCGTGCATTTCACTTTTAACTGCCGCACGTATGATTCTTACGATTATTTGCTATCAGAAAGGAACCCAAGAAAACGGTACGTGTCAACTACCAGAAGAGCGACATTCCCTAAATAGAGCTCAGGTTGGGAGTGAAGAGTGCGCTTCCGGCAGAAGTGTACAACAGAGGTCTTTGTAGTTGAAAACCGAAAGCTATGTTCCAAGGTCCACTGTTCCACTCTCCTAATTGCTTGCTGTAATTGTAGCTCAGTGACGGCCATATTTTGTGAGCTATATTGCAGAGCAAAATCGACTACATGTAGTGACGGTATTACTGTTGAACCAGCAGCAGTGATAATACCATTTATGGCAATTGCGAACAGAATGACACTAAGAACCGATCCCTGTGGGACTCCATTTTCCTGAATGTGGTACTGCGAATACATCCTTCCTACTCGGACACGGAATAGGCAGAGGGACAAAAAATTCACAATAAATACCGGCAAGTTACCTCGGAAATTCCATTGATGCAGGACTGAAAGGATGCCGTATCGCCATGTGGTGCTATAGGCCTTTTCTAAGTCACAGAAAACAGCCACCAAATGCTCTTTTAGGAGAAAAGCGTACTGGATAGAACTCTCCAGGCATACCATGTGGTCAGTGGTTGAGCGAGCGGCTCTAAAACCACAATGGTATTCTAAAAAAAGTCCTCTTTTCTCCACGCATCACACAAGTCTGTGATTCACTATCCGCTCAAAAAGCTTACACAAGCAGTTTTTAAGATAAATAGGTCTGTAACTTCCTGCATATTTAGGATTTTTGTCAAGTTTGAGGACAGCAATTACTATGCCCTCTCGGCACTATGACAGAAACTCGCCTTCTACCCACATTTGATTGAACACACGAAAGAGATATAAAAGACTATCCTCACTAACGTGTTTCAACATCTGGTACCAGGCGAGTTGGCCGTGCACGTAGAGGCGCGCGGCTGTGAGCTTGCATCCGGGAGATAGGAGGTTCGAATCCCACTATCGGCAGCCCTGAAGATGGTTTTCCGTGGTTTCCCATTTTCACACCAGGCAAATGCTGGGGCTGTACCTTAATTAAGGCCACGGCCGCTTCCTTCCAACTCCTAGGCCTTTCCTATCCCATCGTCGCCATAAGACCTATCTGTGTCGGTGCGATGTAAAGCCCCTAGAAACATCTGGTTGTGGACATTATCTGGGGAGTGAGCCGAAGGCACTGTGGAGTTCCCACTCCGTAAAGAGCATGTTATAGTCCTCTGAAGCTTGAGTGGCTAAACTGAGTTGATGACGTTCTGCCTCCCGCTTCAAAGCTAAGAAATCACTATAGTAATTCCTGGAACCAGACACATCCGCGAAATGACTGTCTAAATGATTAGCAATAGAAGGTGAATCTGTGACGATATTGCCTGCAATGGAAATTCCTCGTACTAAAGAGAGTCCTTCTATACACGTAATACGTCGAAGTTCAGTCCACACTTGAGATGATGGTGTTTGTGACATCACTGAAGACACATACCTCTCCCATTAACCTTTCTTACTCTGTCAAATAAGAACTCGCACATTAGCGCAGAATTTTTTAAAATGTTACGAAGTTGGCAACAGTAGGCTGCCTACGATAGCATTTATGAGCACGACGGCGTTCTTTTATAGCTGCTGCAATTTCTTTGTTCCACCAAGGAACAAGTTTTCAGTGAGAAGTCTCTGAAAAGGATGGAATGGACTCCTCAGCAGCAGCAGGAATAACTAGTGTTATGTAAGTTACATGGCCGTCTACGCTCTGGCCAGTTGCGTCAGAAAAAGTAACGAGTGCTGTGAACTTTGGCCAATCAGCACGTTTAAGTGTCCATTGAGGAGGAGCCTTGATTGATTTTTGTTTCAACAAAGTAAGAATAATAGGGAAAAGGTCACTGGCACAGAGATCAGTGTGTACATTCCACTGAAGCAGTGGAACCAGCGCTTGGCTGCATACACTACGGTCTATGCAAGAGTATGTGCCGTAACATATGCTGAAATTAGTTGGTTGACCTGTATTCCAAATACATAAATCCAGCTTTCTTAGTAATATTTTTAACTCCCTTCCCCTAGGGCATGGCGTATCAGAGCCCCATATAGGGAGCTGGGTGTTAAAATCATCCAATAAGAGGAATGGAGGTGAAAAGTGAAGACCAGTTACAGTTACATCATTTATATTAAGAGGCTGGCCTGGTGGAAAATAAACATTACACACTGTTGCTACAACTGGCAGCAGTACCCCCTCCGCAACCACTTCCAATGGGGTTCTTAGAGGAACCTCTTCACTATAGGTATCAGAACGAATAAAATACCAACATCACTGGGCGCCCGGTAAGCATAATATCATTCTGTTGAGTATAGTCTAAAATTTCTCAAGACCGTATGATGACCTGGCCCAAGATTGGTTTCCTAAATACAGACAATACCCCCTTCGAGCTTTTACTCTTTGCGGCTTTGCTCCCAGAAGCAACAGAAGCTGCCTTGGGTGTAGAGATCGCAACATGTTTAGAAGATATAAATGACGAGCCTGGAAAACTCTGTGCTATCTTCATGTAGACTAACGTCTTAGCGGGTGCATTCATAGAATTGAACTTACGGCGTGCTACCTGGTAGGAAAGACCACCCAGAGTCTTGATCTCCTGGATCATCTTCTCATTGAGATATACCGGACAGTTCTGATCTTGAGGCAAATGAAGACCAGGGCAGTTAGTGCACCTGTAAAGAGTTGTGCACTCTTCCGCGCCGTTAGCTCCTTTGCCACATGTACCACATACAGACGAGATACCTTGTGCCCCAACCTCTGGTATTGATAGCAGTGCATGGGAGGCAGGATGTATGGCCTCACATCGCAATTGATTTTTTCCGGCAACACTGAATCTGAAGGAGACAACGAACGCACCCGTGGCAATGTCCTCACCATTGACTTTGCGTGTAATGTGCCGGACGTGTTTCACCCCATGGTGCTTCATGTCTTCCATCAACTCGTCAGTGTTCAAGATGAGATCGCAGTGGAAGATAACTCCACGAACCAGATTCAAGACATTATGCTCCTCCAGTTGGACGCAAATATCACCAAAGTGGTCGCACGTGAGCAACCAATCAGCATGCACGGCAATGCGTGTCTTTAGCAACAAACTATCCTTGCGCATTTTATTCAGATCTTCCAGTTTGCCGTGGACACCTTCTATGAGCGTACTAAACAAAACAGACTTTACCAGCTTGAAGTCACTGCCATCAGTTCTGCTAGCAACCAAAAACCTAGGGAAGCTGGATCCCATTTCTTCACACTGCGCTTGTTCCGGGGGGTTGAACCCCTAAAGGAATTAAAAGTTAAAGACTTCGGTGGGGGACCACCTTGGGCAGGCTGAAGACGTTTCGAAGCCATGCCCAAAATCAACCTCCCCGAATGCCACCCGCTCTGATCACGGGCCTCTGTAGCTGAACCAAGCAGCCAAGGCAATACCCACCTGGTCGTAGCAGGTATCGCCAGGGGTCAGATGTTGGACAATGCCTAATATGGAATGACTGAGGCAATGAGCACTAGGACTCCCTTCCTCCAATCACCTGCAATAGCATGTACCCCATAGTGTGTACAAAGTAATAAATATAGAGAAAAAAAACCAAACCAATTAATAATATGTCCTTCTGGCATTCGGCTGTGCGGGGACCTGTGTTGTCAGGCGGATTCTACTGCATGGGTACATGGTGCTCCCGCCTGCAGGATTCCTGGCCGGTCACGAGCGGGCTTTTGGGCGTAGCAGCACACGTAAGAGGCTCATTTCCGAACAGCACGCACATTTTGGAATTGGTTTCCAACTAAACCTCAAAATTATAAAAAATAAAAATAAAGAGGGAACCGATGGCTACTTGACTCTTTTAGTCGCCTTCTACGACAGGCAGGGATTGCTTGTGAATGTATTCAGCCCCTCCCATCCACAGGTGGTCCAACACACGATACTAAGCTGCAATCTATGTTCGCGCCAAGGTTGCCCCTTTTAGTCTCCCTGTATGGCAGGCAGGGGATACCAGGGGTGTATTCTACATCTGCGTCCCCCACCCGCAGGGGGTGAAACAATGTTAACAGTGCGTGAACCTCGCAAGAAGAAACTGATTCCTTATCTCGATTAACTGAGTCACTAGCACACGCTAGCAAGAATCTCTTCCTTGTAGGACAATTTCCATCCCGAATCCCCAGCTGTAAAGCACACACGCTGCTGTGGGGAGTGAGAAACATGATACACGAAGGCGACGGACGCTACACTCGTTAAATAAAGCATCAAATATATACTCTTGAAAATGAGATTCCGTAAATTACACAAGCACATGTGAATTTATCACTTATCCTAGGGGAAGATTGTTTACCCTACTGGAGGTTATATTGGTCAAAAATAGGAAGAAGTAAGAATAAATTGGAAAATCAGATGACGAGCAAAAAAAAAGGAAAGTTTCTGTGTAAATCGGAAGGTGATACAGATACTGATTCCCATAGGGACCCTGAAATATTTGTCCCAATTGAGTAAATGTATAATACCAATATAAATGGTCTGTTATTGGACATTGTAAATTTTCCAGGTAACTCATTCCTGGTTGCCAGCGCTTCGCCCCAGTGTGCTAAGTTGGGCTCATCAGTTGGTAAATACAACACCCATCAAGACACATGGCTAGTGCATACTGTGGAGCCTACTGCGTAGGCTACTTGTTTAGACGGGCTGTCCAAATTCTTGGAAATTCCAAACAACATTTAGATGATTGTTTCTAATGATTATTCCTCCTCTTCTTTGTTGCTGTCTCCTCTCGTGATATTATGTATCACAGTAATGAACAGTGAATGTGAGAATACACTTCCCTGTCTCAGTCCAGTATTAGTTTGAAACCATCTTGTTGTGCCCACCTTGTCCCTTTCAAATACATTGCTTCAGACTATTTTATTGTTTCTTTTCCAACATCTCTCTATACCAAACTTTCCAAAACATTTGTTTTTGAGATGCTACAATAGACTTTATCTAATGTGATGAATGTCATCTTTGTTCTCTTGCTGTTCAACGTACTAGGCGAGTTGGCCGTGCGGTTAGACACGCGCGACTGTGAGTTTGCATCTGGAGATAGTGGGTTCGAATCCCACTGTCGGCAGTCCTGAAAATGGTTTTTCGTGGTTTCCCATTTTCACATCAGGCAAATGGTGGCGCTGTACCTTAATTAAGGTCACGGCCACTTCCTTTCAACTCCTAGGCCTTTCCTGTCCCATCTTCGCCATAAAACCTATCTGTGTCGGTGCGACGTAAAGCCACTAGCAAAAAAAAAAAAAAAAGGACTGAGCTGTGTCATCAGTAGCCGCTCCTCCAGGTGGACCCGTGGCAGTACCAGGCTTACTCTGTATGCACAGCGATTTGTCGACTCGTCACAACTCATGCGTGGACCTTGACAGGAGGGTTGGTCTTTAGTAAGTAGACCCCATATCCCAGCTGCTTATCCACCTAGATGGGACCAACACACTTACTGTAGTTGCGAGACCTGCGTGATAACCTCCAGTATTATTACTGACTGGATGGTTACGTCGCAGTATACTTGTTGGCCTGGTAGGAAGTTCTGGGTCTCTTAGACATCTTGAGCCTTGGCCTGGGTAAGGGATTTCTTCTCGGCCAAAGCTTGCTTCTCCTTGATGTTCTGCTGCTGCTGCTGCCACTCTGCCAGGGAAACAGCTACATCATCTTGACCAGAATTGGGTGGTGAGTGAATCTCCCATTCCCCGGTGCCATATAGCTGTCGCCCAAGGAACAGCTCCGCAGGGGAGTAGCCGGTGACACAGTTGATGCATCGTCGCAGGGCAAAGAGTGACTGCGGTATCTGACGGTCCCACAGTCGATGTTCTCTGTCTATTAGGTGGACTCGTAGCATCCTTTCTAGCTCCTGGTTCTGTCGGATTGGCCCTTGGGTTGTAGATAGGGTTGGTTCAGTGCTCCACACCCCACTCAGTCATCATATGCTGCCACTTCCTTGACGTCAACTGATGCCCGTTGTCTGACAGAATGCACTGTGCATAACCGTAGCGGTTGAATACCTCATTTTGTAGAAGGCTGGTGATACGTCCCGTCGTGGCTTCTGGTATCTGAAAAGCCTCAAACCATCTTGTGAAGAGGTCAGTGTTTACTAGGAGTCCTGTTTTACCCCATGGTGTTCTAGGGTAAGGACCCATCAAGTCCAGGGCTATGACCTCTGCCTTCCTCTTGCTCGGCTTGGTGCAGGCACAGATGTAGCACCCCTTCATGTCCTTCATAATGTCTTTCCGCATGTTGACCCAGAAGAATCTTCGTTAGATAGACTGATCTGTCTCTTCGCCTTCTGGATGTCCGGCTTCAGTGCTGTCATGGAACTTCTCGAGGATGTCCGTCGTGTGCTGTCTGGGGATCACCACTTCTGCAGGCGTGACGGAGAGGTGCGACCTGTACATTAAAAGTCCTCCGCCAGCCCACATTGAATTCCCTCAGGATGAGTTGACTGTCAGTGTTCTATCTCCTAATCCACTGTGTCATGGTCCTACATGGTTTATATTGTTCTTGCCACTATTTTATTACTCCCAGATCAAGTTTCTTCTTGATGGTCATAAGGTCAGGTTCCTTAGGCTCACTCCGGTGTTTTCGTGGGAACTCCCTCTCGACAATGGTGCTTCTAGCTTCGGGTTCCATCACCGGGTCCCAAGATAAACTGTCTGCTCCTATGTTCGTTGGTCCTGGGACGTGACACACATCGAAGTCGAATTCTGCGATTAGTAGATCGGTGAGTGGTATTGCCTTCTCTTTAAAGTGTGGCACGAAGCTGCTATGCCATCCACACAAGCCAAGGAACTGACATACTTGTTGCTTGGCCTGCGGGCGTTCAGCTGCTTTGATAGCTCGATTCTTCTCTGGTTGCCTTTCTAAGCCTTCAGGTGTTAGGATAAGGCGAAGATATTCCACGCAAGACTGGGCAAAGTGGTACTTCTCCAGTTGGCAAGTCAGTCCATGAATCTTCAGTCGTTCCTGTACTTTCCTCAGATGTACAAGTGTTCTTGAAAATTCATGCTGTGAATTAAAATGTCGTTGAGATACACTTGGCAAAAATCTCCAACATATCCTGATAATACCTTATCCATAAGTCGCATGAAGGTGGCAGGAGCATTCTTCAATCCAAAAGGCATTACTGCAAACTGGTACAATCTTCTCGGTGTGATGAAGACGGTCAGTGGTCTTGAACTATCCGCGACCTCCACGTTCCAGTATCCGGAGTTGAGATCCAGTTTGCTGAAAGCCCTAAACGCACTTACTAGTTTCAGCGAGACTTTCAGGTCAGGCATGGGATAGGCGTCACTGACCGTCTTCTCGTTCAACCTGCAGAAGTCTACATTCAGCCGATACATTCTTCTTCTTCTGTACAACGGTAGGTGAAGCCCAACAGGACATAGAGGGTTCGATGAGACCCTGCCCTCCCTCTTGAATCTTCTGGATGACGAAGTTGCGCTTATCCGGGTTGATTGGATATGGACGTTGCTTGATGGGTGAGGAAGTGCTGCACTGAATGGTGTGTGTTACAGTGGTAGTGACTTGGTGATGACTTCCGGAAAGTCCTTTAAGGTGCGTCTCAGTTCCTCTTCTTCACTTGGTTGAAGATGCGTTAAATGGATATCTCCCAGGTCTACGCCGACTTCCGTATCCTTGCGAGTCCGGAGATTTCCATTGTGCCAGGCGACCCTCAGACATCTGTCTTTTCCCCAAAAGACTTCATGAGCTGCATAGTCTAGGATCACCTTGTATTACACCAGAAAGTCATGACCAAATATGATGTCAGGTATTAGATTCTGAAACACTGCAACGTCAATTACAATAGACATGCTCCTGGATTTAATGGTTAGGTTAGTCCTAGGATGGAATACGTTACCCCGACCGCCCGCTGCTCCCACTACTCTTCCGAGATGGTGAGAATTCGTAGGCGGTAGTAATCTGGCAACAGTCCCGTTGACAAATGAACGGCATGCTTGGCTGTCGAGTATGGCTGAAAATTTCTCGTTGCCAATCCTTAAGATGATAGCTGGGCAAGCTCACCTGTTCTTCTCATAATCTAACCAATCTCTCTCCTACTTGACCAGGGTTGCTTGTCTGTCGTGTTTTCAGGCGCATTCCTGTTCCTATCCCCCCTCAATCCAGAATGGGCCGGACCTAGTTTTCCAACGTCAAGGCTGGGCACTTGTTCTTCAGGTGTCCCGTTCTTCCACAATTGTAGCACTTCCTAACTGCACTGGTCTCTTCCGTAGCTTTGCCCTTGTGTTCCTCCTCCAACTAGGCGGTGATTCTATGTAGATCATTAAGGATCTTGGTTGTGATACTTTCACTAGGGGTCGAATTTTATCATAGAGTAGCTCTGTGATGTCTGGTAAGATCTCATTCTTGCATACTTCCGGATGCAGACGCCTGAAGAGTTGGTACTTCTGGAGGATGAAGGCGCTAGTTCTCATGCCAGAGGGTTGTGCCTCAGTCAGTAGTTTCCTTTTCACGGAGCTCTTCACCCCTTTGGAATTAAACCTAGTGATTCATTCCCTCTTGAAATCCGTCCAGTTTAAATTTAAGCCCTTCAAGTTATTCCACCAAGTAGTGACTTGCCGCTTTAATCGCGGTGTCATGAGTTGCATGAAGATGTCCTCTGGTAGATTAGTCCTTCCTAATAGACTAACTGATCCCTCGATGAAGCTAGTCGGTCACTCTTCCAATCGCCCATGGTATTCCGGAAGGCTTTCTATAATCACCTTCGGGTCTAGGTGTCCTGTATTACCGGTTAGGTTTGAGGGGATTAGAGGTGTGGCGATATGTCCTGTTTTAGTAAATATATCTTCTGCTGCATGAAGGATGCTTTCCCTTATATTCTGCATATCTACCTTTATGGTCGAAAACCAGTTTTCTAACTTTCCTTCAACAGCAGAAATACGGCTCCCAAAATTTCCCTTGATGGCAGAGATACGGCTTTCCACCTGTTGCTTTACGCCAGAAACCTGGATTTCTACCTCCTCCTTAAGTTTCGAGATGTGCCCTTCCAGCTGGCTTATCCTACCATCGATCTGTTCAACCTGTCCCAGTTTTGACCTGATGTCCGATATCTGCTGCGTTAATCAATTAGTGATGTCATTAATTTGGGATGAAATTTTTCATTTTTGGGTGAAATTTTCCATTCTAGGCCCTGTGCTACTTGGTAAACCTGTTTGTACACTTGTGCTATTTGTCCGGTTAAAAATGTATTAGCTTGAGAAATTTCGTCTGAAATTTTGTCATTTACTTTCAAAATTTGGTCTTCAATCTGTTATGTTAGGGTGGAATTGAGTGTCTGTATCATGTTCGCTAACTGAGAACATATTTTGGTCATATTTACCTCATCTTCCGATGTTTTGTCTGGATCTTCGTCGACTTCGATGAAATACTTTTCGGGATCTTCTACTATAAGTAAAACACTTTCAAAATTAATATTATTGTGTCCATCTTTTCAATACAAATATATGTATTTTAGTGATTATAATCTACATGAATTAAAAACACCAGTTAGGGACATGTTTTGCCCTAGTTATGGGCATCTTCAGCCTAATACTAAATCTTAAGGTCAAGAATTAAAGCTACAAACATCGGAACTTAATAGTAAACTTAATACTAAATACAATGGTCTTATGCTATTTACATAGTTTACAATATATAGGCCTACAGTATGTACATTAACTTTGCCGGAATTTACGAACAATGAATTAATTTATTTTATAATGACTAGACATCCAAATTGTAGATTGGATTGATCACAGCGTGAATTGGGGTTTCTCAAATTGTATTGACTAGAGATTTATCACAGCGTGAGTTGGGGTTTCTTCAATAACTAGGGCGAAACATGTCCCTAACTGGTGTTCGTAATTCATGTAGATTTTAATCACTAAAAATATATATTTGTATTGAAAAGGTGGACACAATAATTTTAATCTTGAAATTGTTTTACTATTGTATCCTCAATACGGACCAAAATGAGATTAGTTACTTGTATCTTCTCCTATTTCGGCGAGATTTTCCTGTAACCGCGCCTCCAGCGATTTCTTCTTCCCGTTCGTCGGGAGATTTCTCTTGGTGAGTTCATCTTTCAGTTGTTGTACCGACATATTTCCTAGAGTCTCTTGCATTTTGATTTATTTCGCACTACATTCATATTCACTCATAAATTCTTACATCGTTGTCACAGTCGCCAGTTGATGTAACCACAAAGATGCACACAAAATGCTGTCAACTTGCATACATGGATTTATTTACAATCATTTACAAATTAAACACACATAACCTTAATCACTGTATCACTAACAAAACACGTAACTCCGAACATACCAACAAACCACCATTTTTAACAACTGCCTATAACGAAGTACATGGAGACAGCAACCACTGAATGTCAACTACCAACTTTATTAAACCAATTCACATACTTCAAACACCCGCTAGCATGACACACGCCTGATCAAAACAACTGTTAAACCATAACTCCAACTAAGCAATAACTCGTCTCTACCATCAAGACCACCTTATATATGTGGCTGGCCAGGCTTCTAGAAAGATATGTTCCAAAATACCTTGTCGTAAATTCTAGAGTGTTTAAAACATAGATATAATGTACAGAATATTCTACCATCATCTAGTGTCAAAGACACATCATTCTGGATGTTACAGTATGTTTCACAATACTGTAGTGGATTACACATCATATATACAGGCAATAATAAATTATATACAGGTTCTTACATTAACTGAACTCACATAAATGTCTATAAACAGTACATGTTTCATGACATAACCTCACAAACAATGCGATCATCCGACTATGTAACTAATAATAATAATAATAATAATAATAATAATAATAATAATAATAATAATAATAATAATAATAATAATAATAATAAATGGATGTAAACACTTCATAGCCATACAAATAATAATAATAATAATAATAATAATAATAATAATAATAATAATAATAATAATAATAATAATAATTCAAGCTCGATACTTCCATTACTTACCCAGGGGTTAAAGGATATAATTTTAAAGTTATACCAGTCTATTATATTTGTGTCAACATGAAGGGAAGAAAGAACTAACAATGAATTAAAAATGGAATGAAGGAGGGGCTGAGGAAGACCCAGATCAAGGAGCTCGGACCTAGTTAAAAATAACGTAAGGCTAATGGATGAGGAGTGGTGGAAAGAATAAAACGGGAAGAAACTATCTACCCAGATCTGGCTGAATCAGGATAAGAAGGAATAATGAATTTTTACTATGGAAGTGTAATCAATTTAATCAGCAAATTGACCAATCTTGAGTCAATGAAGTCTACAAAAGCCCTCTTCCAAGAAATAAGAAACTGTGTCAACGATGGGGCTCAAATGTACTGACAGTGCTGTGCTATTACATAATACTGAGCATAAAATAGTTGGACTAGGAAAAGAGGGAGATGCCCATTTTCACACCAGGCAAATGCTGGGGCTGTACCTTAAATAAGAGGCCACAGTCACTTACTTCCAACTATTAGCCCTTTCCTATTCTATCGCCGCCATAACGGTGCAATGTAAAGCTGATCTCGTAAAAAAAAAAAAAAAAAAGGATAGGCACTTTTGTAATATATGCAAAGAATGAAGAAGAGTGGGTCCTGGTCAATGCAGTTAGATATAAGCTCAACGGACAAAAAATTAGTCACCCGTGGAGAAAGCGATGATGATGTTGATGATGCTTTTTGTTTAAAGGGGCCAAACATCTAGGTCATTGGCCCCTATTGGTATAAAATGAGACGAAATGTAATGACAATTTAAAATTCCAAAATCATCCACTGACCAGAATTCAAAACGTGATGACGAAGAATGAATGGATGAATATGAATTTAAAACAGTCAGTGGATCTGACCCGCAACGCTCCACATTCCCAGAAACTATCGTAAAACAACAGTATTACCGACCAAGGGACTGCTTCTAAAGCACAATCCTGAATCGATGATGTTTGTTGTCTAAAGGGATCCAAAATCCAGGTCATCGGCCCCTCATAATGGTACTTATCGCTTGTAAAGTACAACCATGGTATTTGTCATGTTGCAGTACTAATCAAAAGTAGCATAGACTCGCGGTATTCCACACATTATGGTACTACACACAGGTAATGTAATACGCACATGTAACACAGACCTATGGTGCTTCTCACATTGCAGCACCACTTACAGGCAACGCAAACCTATGGTGATCCTCACATAGGTGTACTTGTCACAGGGACTTGTACTATCCCATGGTGTTCCTCACATAGTGGGCACAGACCCACAGTGTCGCTCATATAGTGGTACTAATCACAGGCAACACCCAGACCCGTGGTGTTTCCCACATATTGGTACTAATTACAGGCAACGTAACCCAGTGGTGTTCCGCATGTAGTGGTCCTAATAACGGGTACTGTAAATCCCATCCTGATTCACACTCTGTTGTTACTAATCACAAACCTATTGTGTACCTAACACAGTGGTACTACTCGCACGTAAAGGCTCCCATGGTGTTCCCCGCATGATGGTACTAATTACAAGTAGTCTCATGGTTCTAATTCGATCATCCCTTGGTCGTCCCTTTTAGTCGCCTCTTAACACATGCAATGGATACCGTGGGTTTATTCTTCCTCTGCGTCCCCCACCAAAAGGGGGTTTTTTGTTTGGTCCGTGAGAGCTATTTTATTTTGCTCAAGTCCGCTGGCAAGTCAGTTAGGACCCCCTATCCACCACCTGGGATGCACCACGTGGGAGTATCACCTCTAGCTTAGTAGGATCGTGGTAGTGGAGAAAGCATTACAAGCATCATCCAACACTGTGTAACTCTGCCTCTGGACTTTATAACCACCTGGATTCGATTAGGAAGAGAGTCCATACGTTAGCCACTTGCCGAGGATTTGATCGCGCAATTCCACCAAATTGCAGGGATGCTGATGTTGGCGTTTTACCCCCTGTTCCAATGTATCCCACAGATTTTCAGTGGAATTTAAGTCAGGTGATTCTGCAGGCCAATAGAGATGTAATAGGTTGGGGTAGTGTCATAAAACAATCCATGATAAGAAAAACAACCCCAAAACAACCAAGACCTGGCCTTGCTCATATCCAGGATGACATGCTTCATTTAGGTCTTCGCTGCACTCTACGATGTGCATCATTGGAATACAGACAAAAACGTGATTCTTCAGACCATATTACGTTCCGCCATTCAGCTACTGTCCACGTTCGATAATGTCTAGCCCATTGAAGACGTACAGCTTTATGTGCTTGTGTGAGCAATGGCCTCTTGCAAAGTAACCGACACCAACCTGTTGGGTTTGAAAAAGATTTTCATTCTCAAGCCGTGAAACGAGTTTCCGGTCTTTCAGTCAGGGCCTTTTTCCAACCACAATTCTGACGTCACGTTTTTTGGCCACATGTAGTCCACTATTGCCTGTAGACACCTTGAACAGTCCTCTACACAACACCAGCAAATCCAACAACTTCATGCACCGTATGGCCATGGGCACAGCCAGAGACAATTACCCCCTTTTTGCCATTCTGTTACATACTTACATCTACCCATGTTGACGTACACTGTCCGCTTGGAACATTAATGTCTCGCTGATCATTCACATAGTAGCACTGCGCGTGCGGTTGAGCACGGGAATCATTCACTGCGCCATCTATACAGGTTTAATGATCCATCTACGCTTGTGCACTAGGGTAACTAATTTTCTGTCCGGTGAGCTTATATTACTTTACGATTGAACACGAGAACATGTAAGCTACTGCAATAAAATAGTCTCCTCCAACTGCACATAATGCTGGGGTACTGACACATGGATAACAGTGGAGTAATGGTAGTGAAACATGGCTAACAGTTACTCAACCTTCATAAAGATACCAGTAGATACAATACCTTCTACATTTAGCTGAGAACTACAGCAGTCTAGTTTTACAGTTTCATCCAAGTCATGCTCAGCCGACTTAAGTCCCACACACATTCCTAAACTCCCTATCTGTCGTATGGTCAAGATGAAACATGGTACAGTATAGCGTCTATAATCTGAACCCAAACTCTCCATTAAAAAAAAAAAAAAAAAAAAAAAACATTTGAAAAAGTGCAGGCATGGTTCACTCTTGGCTCTCTTGACTCAGGTTGCCTGTGCTGTACGATGCAGTGGGGATGGCTGGATTCACACTGAAGGAAAGGTGAAAGAACCTGACCACCTTCCACCTCTCCCTCTACCATCCCAACTGATGAAGATGAAACTGTCATAACACATCGCTCATCTCCAGTTAGCAGTGGAGTGTTATAGCGTGTGTGTACTGTAAAACATAGTTGCTCTCAAACTTCTCGTCTTCACAGTATAAAACTGTGCTTACTGATTTGATTTTTAATTTACTATGATGATTGCTGTAGTGTCCTTCGCCTGGAAGCATGCAACCCGCTCTCTCATTGAGAGAGTATTTCCAGCCGGCGCGCTGACGCATGGTGTGTGACGTCAGCCACCTAGCATATATACAGAGCTGGATATGATAGACAGCAGGCAGTCAGCTGTTGTCCAACAATCAGTTCTATGCCACAGGTCAGCCTTAGAGGTACCCTCTTGAAAATGCGGACTGAATAGGCGGACTGAACGCTGATCGGGAAGTATCACCTCAGGACTCGCTACAGCCCCATTAGATCTCTCCTTCCTTATAACTTAGCCAAATCAGATAGCATTCTGCTATGATAAAATATTGTATAGTATTGAAGCTAGGATTATATTCATGAACCTAGAGCCTTTAGCTAACAGTAGTCATTCTATGATTTTGCATTGTATTCAAACAATTAGAATTTCACAGTAGATAGCCATCAGCTATTATAGTTGTTCATATGTTCTTTACATTCTACATTATCAATGTAAATCAGTCTGTACATAGTAGGGAAAATCTGTATAAATGTGCATACTTCTCAGTACAGCATCAAGCTTACTCACTGTGTAATTTAACATGTGCTCAGAATAAGAAGCAAGTTCAAAGACAATTTGCTCTTATGTATCGTGTGAAAGATCTCACTAAAATAAACTTTTAAGTTGTGTTTGTACATTGTGCTTCTTGTATACAACAATGATGTTCATTATTGTAGTTTTAAGGGCCTAACTTCTAGGTCATGGCCCATGATGGCATGAAATGACAGATAAAAATTTACCCACTGAATAAGACGAATATTCCAGACACATATGCTGTGAGAATACGGATGCATAATTGCCATTTCCTAAGTGATTATGGTCTAAATAATACCAAAAATGAAATTTTTCGAATTACCAAATGCCATTAGGGGGATTTTTTGATCCCTCACAATTGTGAGGGTCAGTAGAAGACCATAACCTCACAATTATGAGTATTGATGCAAGTGCGATAAACAGATGTAACTTTGAAGACAATATTCTCTCACCCATAGGTAACTAATGCAAATATTGAGCTCGAATTATTATTATTATTATTATTATTTTATGATTAATTTTATTATTATTATTATAACTACTTGTATGTATGGCTATTAAGTGATGTACATCCATTTAGTACAAGTAGGCCTATTATTATTATTTACATAGTTGATCATATTGTGTGTGAGGTTATGTCATGAAACATGTGCTGTACATAAACATTTATATCAGTTCAATTAATGTACGAACCTGTACATAATTCATTCTTACCAGTATATATAATTTGTAATCCCTAATTGTGAAACACCCTGTAACTTCCAGAATGGTAATAGGTGACAAGAACAATGGAGAATACTCTGTACATTATAATCTATGTATTAGGCACTCTAGAATTTTGACAACGGTAGTTTTTTTGTAATGTATCATTCTGGAAGCCTGGCCAGGACATATATAAGGAGACGATCTTAACGGTGACCGAGAGTTATTGGGCGATGAGTTATTGTTCAGTAGAATTATAGTGTAGCAAGAATATTTATCTCGTGTGACATGCAATAGTTGCAGTCTCCCTATTGAAGTGACATGCAATTGCTTTTAAAATGGCGGCTCTGTGATGTGAGTGTTTTGTTTGTGACAACAGTGATTAAGATTATGTGTGTGTTTAATTTGTAAACAGATGTGAATAAAACAATTGTACCAACTGACAGCATCTCGTGTGCGTCTTTGTGGATACGTTAACTGGCAACCGGGACAGGATTATTAGAATCTATTGGACTCGAAAATGAAGAACAACCAGAGAACTGTGGTGATGTTTAAACAGTTAATTTCCTTGGTTAAAAACATCGAGGTCCAATTAGGAACACTTGAGGAGAATATCGAAAACCAGTTTGGAGAACTCGAGGAGAACATCTAGGCCCAGTTAGGAAAACTCAAGGGGAACATCTAGGCCCAGTTAGGAAAACTCAAGGGGAACATCGAGACCCAGTTTGGAAAACTCAATGAGAAAATCGGCTCCCGGATTGACGTCAGAAGAGGGAGCTGAATACCCGATCGCTGGCCTTCGCGGGGAAGAGATGGAAGTACGACACAGCCTGCAGTCATGTTTGACCTGTGAGGAAGCTGCGGGAGAATTCAGTGGGCCGACTACCGAGTCCAGCTACAGGAGGGAACTCAGCGCACTGATATAACGCCACGGGTATTCGATGCCGAGACCGAACAACCAGACAACACGACGGTGAATGGGCCGTACCAGTATGACGCCAAGAGCAAGGCGCTCGACAGCCGCAGTAAGCTCCACGGCACCGTGAACTGTCCAGGGAGGATGTTCAGCATGGTGCAGAACTAAGAGGAGGCTCAGACGATGTCCCAGGAGATGGAGGCAGTGATGGGAATGACACAGCCAGTGGGATACCCTCTAGGTGACGGAGAACCAATGGAGTCCGAACCGACAACCACCAAACGAGGGTGCCACCTGACAGAACACAAAGGTTCGAACGAGGGGAAAGCCACGGAGCTTCGATGCCATGTGAGGACCTGTGGATCACCATCACCAGGAACGAAGACACCATCGACCGGACCCAGCAGACCCACCAAGGGAAGGAGTGGTCCCTAATGGAACCGCCGGGCTGCAAACTGTGGACTTCGACAGCGCCAACAGGAAGGCTGTGTGACAGAGGTAGTCTGTGTGTAGTTAAATGGTGAGGACCAAGAAAGTGTGACAAAGTGCGGAAATTGTTTCAAGTTATAGGGGGGATATTGACGCAAGGATTCAAAACAAATGAACAACTCACATTCGACATTGCCTTTGAACCATCTGTGTTGAGCATACCTGATCCTGAATGCCAACTTACTACAGTAGAATTCCATTAGTCCAGCATCCAGCAGTCTGGAATGCCCGATGGTCCGGCACCAATCCAGGATTTTTATGTTAATTTTTTTAACGTTTGTGACAGTTAAAGCGCATGACGCTGTTCGAAACCACACATAAGTGTCTACTTCACGTCTGCTATTGTTAGACACAATCTGCATTGCTGGCTGTCACAACACACAGGTTCAATAAATTGTTTTGATTGCGAGCACTTTTAGCTGCAGTTTTTGTTTTTCTTGCGATCTAAGATCTGTATTACAGTAGTGCAGTAGTGTAGTGAACATACATATCAAAGTGCCCTGTGGAAGTTTTCTTGTATTGAAGCAGTGACAATGTACTCAAAACCAAAACCTTCTTCAAGTTCCAAATTAGGAGAGAAACATAAACACGGAACTCTGACCAACAACCCAGAAACTGGAAATCATCAAATGCCTGGAGAAAGGTGAGAATAGAAATATTTTGTTGAATAAATTTAAAATTGGCTCGTCGACCATTTATGACATAAAAAACAAAAAGATTTTACTGCAAAACGCCGTGTTACAGCTGTTTTCGCTCTACGCCTTAACCTATATCCTAGTAAGAGGTACCGCCCGATAGTCCGGCATTTTCGGTAATCTGGCATCAGGCCGGTCCCGAACGTGCTGGACTATCGGACTTCTACTGCACTGCATTAGCTTTAGGACTGTTGTGCAGCTCCAGGATGATATCAGATCAATTTATTCTCCAAGGAGGCACTTTACTTGGAATTTTAACTAGACAAGGAATGGAAGGTATATCACACATTTCCTAAATCTGGTCCAGGCATATTCCAACCGGCTGTGTTGTTCGTGGATGCGCAGCATACAGCCGGCGATTCTGGATATGGAATATATACAGATAGCTTGGATGAAGTGGCATCTGCCAAAGGTTCGTGCCATATGACAAGAGAACCTATATGCATCTTGGATGTAAAGGTGAAACGCCAGACTCAGCCAACAGGATAGCAACACCACTTGTGTGGAAAGCTCTCATCACTAACCTAAATCTGTGGTGATGAGCATTATTCAGTTTGTTAAGAACAGGTTTGAGCTGAGCCTTATGCTACTCTGCGTAGTCTAATCTCGATATACACTGAAGAAAATGGAAATTGCAACACCCAGAAGGAGTGGTGTTACATTGCTGCAATTGAACATGCAGGATGAGTGTTCGGTTGTGATTCGATGATTACACTTTCAGGTCCCTCTGACCGCAAGTTTGGACAACAATTAATACAGGATGTGCCCACCACGAGCTGCAATACATTGATGAATTCATCGAGGCATGGGGTCAATAAGGCTCTGGATCGCTTCCTGTGGAATTGTGGCCCATGCTTGCTGCACTGCACGGGTCAGTTATTCCAAAGTTGTGGGTGGCTGAGGACGGTTGGCCAGTTGTCGAACCATCATGTCCCACACATGCTCAATAGGACTGAGGTCCGGGGATCTGGCGGGCCATTCTAAGGTTGTGATGTCGTGGAGAGCTTCTCTGGAGATGCGTGCAGTGTGAACCCGGGCATTGTCCTGCTGAAACATCCCATTAGTAATGTTCGCCATCATAGGGACAACCACTGGATTGAGTACCCTATCAACGTACTGTCCAGCAGTCATAGTGCCCTCAACAAGCACTAATTATGATTTCACATTAAAGCCAATAGCTCCCCAGACCACAACGCTTGGTGTTGGCCCTGTGTGCCTCTCGACAATAAGATCTGGGCGGCCCCTCTCCCCGGTACGTCAGCGCACACGATTCTGGCAATCACTGCGGGCAAGACAAAAGCACGATTCATCACTAAAGACGACCCTATGCCATTCGTCGACCCACGTCGATCTTTCTCAACACCAGGCCAGCCTTACACGTCACTGTTGTGGGGTCAATGGAACACCTTCTGCAGGGACACGGGCTCGTAAGATAGCTGCACACAGGCGATTACCAATTGTTAGTTGTGTAACGTGGGGTGCCACAGCTGCTCGAATTTGCGCTGCTGTCGCATGGGGTTCCATCCGGGCCATGCGAATGATGCGGCGATCCTCTCTCACAGCTGTCTGTCGTGCTGGGCCTGTGCCAGGTCTACGAGTGTGGGTACCTTCATTTGACCACTGCTGCCATACATGTTGTACCGTAGATGTCTGTCGGCCAATACATGCAGTGACAGTCCTTAGCGATAATCCAGCCTCACACAGCCCAATTATCCGAGCCCTCTCAAACGACGACAGATGTTGATAGCGTTATCTTCTCTGTCGTAGAGGCATGTTTGACGGGGAACACTTCACTGCACAGACTGCAAGTCAACTACGCTACACCAGAGTCCGTATACTGGAGCTGATTCCTCCATGACCAATCACGTGCGGAGACCTGTAGCAACAATCCAATGGGTCTTAAACTTTGATCGTTTACATACCTACATGGCATCGTTCCATATCTTGAAAATCAACACAAACGACCAATGTCTTCATGGTGTTGCATTTTCCATTTTCTTAAGTGTATGTGCTCTATAAAAACGTAGGAGCAAAGTGCGATTGCCCCCTACCCCCAATTAGTGCTGCTCAGATACCTTCCTTTTTTTTCCTAGTTGCTTTACGTTGCACCGACACAGGTAGGTCTTATAGCGACGATGGGACAGGAAAGGCCTAGGAGTGGGAAGGAAGTGGCTGTGGCCTTAATTAAGGTACAGGCCCACCATTTGCCTGGTGTGAAAATGGGAAACCACGGAAAACCATCTTCAGGGCTGCCGACAGTGGGGTTCGAACGCACTATCTCCCGGATGCAAGCTCACAGCTGCACGCCCTCTACCCGCACGGCCAACTCGCCCGGTCGGATACCACTATATATTTATTTTCTTAGCACATTTGGCTGTCAAATGATGCACATATCGCTCCCATGATAATCTATATATATAAAATAACTTGACCTGACTGACTGACTGACTGACTGACTGACTGACTGACTGACTGACTGACTGACTGACTGATTCATTATCGCCGAGCCAAAACTACTGGACATAAAGAAATGAAATTTTGGGGATATATTCATATTAAGATGTAGGTGCTCGCTAAGAGAGGATTTTTGGACATACCGTCGCTAAGGGAGTGAAAAAGGGGGTGACATTTTAAAATGAATGTATCTATATCTCAAAACGTTAAAAGTTTACAGATGTAAAAATTGGTATTTAGAATCTTCTTTAAAAATAAGGAAACATGTACATTTTTTTTTTCAGAAAATCCCAATAGGAGGGGTGAAAAAGGGTTAAAAAGGGGTTGAATGCCTTTAATCAGGATACCGGTACTTATATCTCAGAAACTGAAGATATTACAGACCTGAAAATTGGTACTTTTGATCTCTTTTAAAAATAAAGAAACATGTAATTTTTTGATTTTGGAAAATCCAATTAATTGGAGGGTGAAGAGGGGGATGAATTTTTAAAATGAGTGTATCTATATCTCAAAACTTTTAAAGTTTAGATGTAAAAATTGGTAGTTAGAATCTTCATTCAATATAAAGAAACACATATTTTTTTTGTTTTCGGAAAATCCCATTAGGCGGGGTGAAAAGAGGTGTAAAAGTGGTTGAATGCCTTTAAAGAGGATACTTATATCTCAGAAACTGAAGATATTACAGACCTGAAAATTGGCGTTTGGGATCTCCTTTAAAAATAAAGAAACACATATTTTTTTGTTTTTGGAAAACCCAATTAATTGGGGGGGAAGGGGGGTGAAAAGGGGATGAATTTTTAAATTGAGTGTATCTATATCTCAAAACTTTAAAAGTTGTAAAAATTGGTATTTAGAATCTCCTTTAAAACTAGAGGAACATGTATTATTTTGTTTTCTGTAAATCCCAATAGGAGGGGTGTAAAAGGGTGAAGAAAGGGTTGAATGCCTTTAATGAGGATACAGATATCTCAGAAAGTGAAGATATTACAGAACTGAAAATTTGTATATGGGATCTCCTTTAATAATAAAGAAACACGTAATTTCGTTTTTGGAAAATCCAATTAATGGTGATTAAACAGGAGTGACAAATTAGGGTGAATTTTTTGAAAGACTATATCTACAGAATATCTGAGAAACGTAAAATGTTACAGATGTAAAAAGTGGGTATTTGGAATCTCCTGTAAATGTAAAGAAACATACGTGATTTGTTTTTGGAAACTCCACTTAAGGGGAACTAAAAAGGGGTGAAATTTTTAAAATGAGAAAATCTACAGTATATCTCAAAAAACTTAACATGTTACAGAAGTGAAAAATAGTATTTTTATCTCTATTATTATTATTATTATTATTTTTTTATTTTTTTTTGCTAGTTGCTTTATTTCGCACCAACACAGATAGGTCTTATGGCGACGATGGGACAGGAAAAGGCTAGGAGTGGGAAGGAAGTGGATGTGGCCTTAATTAAGGTACAGCCCCAGCATTTGCCTGGTGTGAAAATGGGAAACCACGGAAAACCATTTTCAGGGCTGCCGACAGTGGGGTTCAAACCTACTATCTCCCGAATACTGGCTACTGGCCGCACTTCAGCGACTGCAGCTATCGAGCTCGGTATTAAAAATAAAGAAACGTGTATTTTTAGTTTTTGGAAATAACACTTGGGTGGAAAGGGGGGGGGGGGGGGGGGGGTAAAAGTGACTGAAAATGGTGTTGAAATCTTTTACTAAGGCTACTGATATCTCAAAAATGAAGATTGCAGACGTGAAATTTGATATTTGGAATCTGCTTTAAAAGGAAAGAAACACGTATTCTTGGAAAATCCATTGAAGTGGGGGGGGGGGGTTTGAAAGAATTGAAAAATTAATTTACTTAATTGTATGAGAATACATACATCTAATAAAAACTAAAGTTGTTACAGACATGAAAATTGGTATTTGGATCGCCTTTGAAAACAAAGAAAAACGCGTTTTGGGGCGGGTGTGAAAAGAAATTGAATTCCTTTCATGAAGACGCATAAATCAAAAACTGAAGAAGTTAGAGTCGTGATAATTTGTATTTAGAAGATCCTTTACTATTAAAGAAACAAGTATTTTTTGCTGGAAAATTTACTTGGGGGAGGGTGGGGGGGGGGGGAAGTGTGAAAGGCAGTGAAAAAAAGTGATTTATTTTTATGGGGATAATTATATCTCAAAACTGAAGGTAATAGACGTGAACATTGGTGTTTGGTATCTCCTTTAAATATAAAGAAACACACCTTCTTTTAATTTTTTTTGGGGGGGTGTTAAATAAACTTAACGGCGGTGGGGTGTAAAAGGAGGTGAGACCAATTGATTTTACTGTTCATAATGTACTTATAAGGAGCCTCCGTTGCTCAGGCGGCAGCGCACCGGCCTCTCACAGCTGGGTTCTATGGTTCAAATCCCGGTCACTCCATGTGACATTCGTGTTGGACAAAACGGAGGTGGGACAGGTTTTTCTCTGGTTTTCCCTGTCATCATTCATTCCAGCAACACTATCCAATATTTCATTTCATTTGTCATTCATCGATCATTGCCCCAGAGGAGTGCTTGGCAGCCGGCACAATTCCTATTGCCGCCGCTAGATGGGGCTGACCCTGTCGAATGACCGGAAACAGGCTGTAGATTTTCGATGTACTTATTCTGATCATAAACCGATAATTTTTAATCTTTCCTGGGTTTGTTTTCAACAGCCATCTTTTCCTTCAGAGAACATTCTTAGATTACAGTAGACTCTCCTGGCATATAAATAAAAATTTACACACATTTGAAATAAACAATAGGAATGAGATTGACCATCAAATTGTTCACCTCTATAATAAGGTCAATAATGCACGGAACTATGTCATTCGTATCGCCGGAAATCCCGCACACTTGCCTACGCGCGACAACGGTGCTGGTCACATTGTCAACAATGACAATGACAGCAGATGTAATTTACCGCCAAGTAGCGGTCTTGCATCTTGCTGTGGGGTCCAGAACATCTAATAATAATAATAATAATAATAATAATAATAATAATAATAATAATAATAATAATAATAATGTTTGTGGGTTACTGTAGTCACGTCCTAGTTCATGAACCATGGGCAACGGCTGAGTGGCCTAGTAAGTGGTCCTGAGAGTCGGGATACCAGTTGCTATGGAATGGGAGTGGGCATCTCGGACATATTCTGAGTCGTGGCCCTCCTTGTGCTCAGGCGGCTAGGACTACGCAATTCACCGGTGGTCCATAACCCGTTAGAGGAGAGATCCTCACTTGGACTATGTGCAAGTAGGGCAGCATCCTGCTTCATGAATTTACCGAGCTCAGAACACTTTAAGCAAGCCTCAGACCTATGGGAGTAATGGAGTCCCACTCCCATTTGACAGGCGAGGGACTCCTTGGAAACAACTTGGCGAACGAAATGGAATTCGATGGGGAGCTATCAATATTAATGGGGCTTATGGAAGAAAGGAGGTAGAACTTGCTGAGTCAGCAAAGAGGATGCATCTGGATGTGCTAGGAGTAAGTGATATTCGGGTAAGGGGAGATAAGGAGGAAGAGATAGGAGATTATAAAGTGTACTTGACGGGTGTTAGAAAGGGAAGGGCAGAGTCTGGGGTAGGGCTCTTTATCAGGAATACCATTGCACGCAACATAGTTTCTGTTAGGCACGTAAGTGAGCAAATGATGTGGGTAGATTTGTCAGTGGGAGGAATTAGGACAAGAATTGTGTCCGTGTATTCACCATGTGAGGGTGCAGATGAGGATGAAGTTGACAAGTTTTATGAAGCATTGAGTGACATCGTGGTCAGGGTCAACAGCAAGGATAGAATAGTGCTAATGGGCGATTTCAATGCGAGAGTTGGGAATAAAACTGAAGGATACGAAAGGGTGATTGGTAAATGTGGGGAAGATATGGAAGCTAATGGGAATGGGAAGCGTTTGCTGGACTTCTGTGCTAGTATGGGTTTAGCTGTTACGAATACATTCTTCAAGCATAAGGCTATTCACCGCTACACATGGGAGGCTAGGTGTACCAGATCCATAATAGACTATATCTTAACAGACTTTGAATTCAGGAAATCTTTTAGGAATGTACGAGTTTTTCGGGGATTTTTCGATGATACAGACCATTATCTGATCTGTAGTGAACTAAGTATCTCTAGGCCTAGGGTCGAGAAAGTGAAATCTGTCTGCAAACGAATAAGGGTAGAAAATCTCCAGGACGAGGAAATTAGACAGAAGTACATGGATATGATTAGTGAGAAGTTTCGAACAGTAGACAGTAAGCAGGTTCAGGATATAGAAAGTGAATGGGTGGCATACAGGAATGCTGTAGTAGAAACAGCAAGGGAATGCCTAGGAACAACTGTGTGTAAAGATGGGAAAAGGCGAACATCTTGGTGGAATGAGGAAGTGAGAGCAGCCTGTAAACGTAAAAAGAAGGCTTATCAGAAATGGCTCCAAACAAGGGCCGAGGCAGACAGGGATTTGTACGTAGATGAAAGAAACAGAGCGAAACAAATAGTTGTTGAATCCAAAAAGAAGTCATGGGAAGATTTCGGTAATAACCTGGAAAGGCTAGGTCAAGCAGCAGGGAAACCTTTCTGGACAGTAATAAAGAATCTTAGGAAGGGAGGGAAAAAGGAAATGAACAGTGTTTTGAGTAATTCAGGTGAACTCATAACAGATCCCAGGGAATCACTGGAGAGGTGGAGGGAATATTTTGAACATCTTCTCAATGTAAAAGGAAATCATCATGGTGGTGTTGCAAACAGTCAAGCTCATGGGGAGGAGGAAAATGATGTTGGTGAAATTATGCTTGAGGAAGTGGAAAGGATAGTAAATATACTCCATTGTCATAAGGCAGCAGGAATAGATGAAATTAGACCTGAAATGGTGAAGTATAGTGGGAAGGCAGGGATGAAATGGCTTCATAGAGTAGTCAAATTAGCGTGGAGTGTTGGTAAGGTACTTTCAGATTGGACAACAGCAGTAATTGCACCTATCTATAAGCAAGGGAACAGGAAGGATTGCAACAACTATCGAGGTATCTCATTGGTTAGTATACCAGGCAAAGTATTCACAGGCATCTTGGAAGGGAGGGTGCGATCAGTCGTTGAGAGGAAGTTGGATGAAAACCAGTGTGGTTTCAGACCACAGAGAGGCTGTCAGGATCAGATTTTCAGTATGCGCCAGGTAATTGAAAAATGCTACGAGAGGAATAGGCAGTTGTGTTTATGTTTCGTAGATCTAGAGAAAGCATATGACAGGGTACCGAGGGAAAAGATGTTCGCTATACTGGGGGACTATGGAATTAAAGGTAGATTATTAAAATCAATCAAAGGCATTTATGTTGACAATTGGGTTTCAGTGAGAATTGATGGTAGAATGAGTTCTTGGTTCAGGGTACTTACAGAAGTTAGACAAGGCTGTAATCTTTCACCTTTGCTGTTTGTAGTTTACATGGATCATCTGCTGAAAGGTATAAAATGGCAGGGAGGGATTCAGTTAGGTGGAAATGTAGTAAGCAGCCTGGCCTATGCTGACGACTTGGTCTTAATGGCAGACTGTGCCGAAAGCCTGCAGTCTAACATCTTGGAACTTGAAAATAGGTGCAATGAGTATGGTATGAAAATTAGCCTCTCGAAGACTAAATTGATGTCAGTAGGTAAGAAATCCAACAGAATGGAATGTCAGATTGGGGATACAAAGCTAGAACAGGTCGATAATTTCAAGTATTTAGGTTGTGTGTTTTCCCAGGATGGTAATATAGTAAGTGAGATTGAATCAAGGTGTAGTAAAGCTAATGCAGTGGGCTCGCAGTTGCGATCAGCAGTATTCTGTAAGAAGGAAGTCAGCTCCCAGACGAAACTATCTTTACATCGGTCTGTTTTCAGACCAACTTTGCTTTATGGGAGCGAAAGCTGGGTGGACTCAGGATATCTTATTCATAAGTTAGAAGTAACAGACATGAAAGTAGCAAGAATGATTGCTGGTACAAACAGGTGGGAACAATGGCAGGAGGGAACTCGGAATGAGGAGATAAAGGCTAATTTAGGAATGAACTCAATGGATGAAGCTGTACGCATAAACCGGCTTCGGTGGTGGGGTCATGTGAGGCGAATGGAGGAGGATAGGTTACCTAGGAGAATAATGGACTCTGTTATGGAGGGTAAGAGAAGTAGAGGGAGACCAAGACGACGATGGTTAGACTCTGTTTCTAACGATTTAAAGATAAGAGGTATAGAACTAAATGAGGCCACAACACTAGTTGCAAATCGAGGATTGTGGCGACGTTTAGTAAATTCTCAGAGGCTTGCAGACTGAACGCTGAAAGGCATAACAGTCTATAATGATAATGTACGTAATGTATGTATGTATAATAATAATGTTCTGGACCATCTTCAAATTGTGTGAACCACACTGGAAACGGGTCCTGGCCTGGTAACGACTACAAATACAGTCCGGCCGCGAGTTCAGTACTGCCAAGGCACCCAAGACGACACCACGCCGGATCTCCTTCAGGATTTGATCCATACTAAGAATGCTTATAGAAAAAGATGGTAAAGATTTAGGGACCCAACTGACCGCGTGGAATACCTGGACCTAGCCTGGGAAGTACGAAATCGATTGCTGGAAAGTAAGATTGAAAAATGTGAGCAACTTTGCCGTAATCTCTCAGAAAATGAATCAGATCGCAAATTTTGGCAGATTCTCTCAGAAAACGAGTCAGATCCTGAATTACGGAGGATTATATATAAAACGTTAAGCATTCAATTTTAAATTTCAGTATAATACCGTAGCGAAGCACGGGTATCTTGCTAGTTTACTTTAAAAAAGGAGACCAGGGAATCGATACGTGTCAATACAGGTAGAAACACATTCCCCAGATAAAGTTTAAGTTGGAGATGCAGAGTCTGCTGCTGAAAGAAATGGACAACACAGGTCTGGTCCCTTGAAAATCAAGCCATTTTGTAACGTCCATTGATGCACTATCCGAATAGCTTGCTGTAACAGTCATTCAGCGACTGCCATATTTATTAAGCTATAATGTACACTAAAATAGTCTATATATAGCAACGGTATGACTGTAGGACCTGCAGCAACAACTATACCGTTTATAACAACTGTAAACAGAGTAAGAGGCAAAACAAATCCTTAGGAACTCCATTTTCTTGCACATGATATTGTAAATATATCCTCCCTATTTGGACATGGAATAGATGGAGAGAGAGAGAGAGAGAAAAGAAATGCAATGAATACAGGCAAGTTATCTCGGAATTTCTACTGATCCAGGTTTGAGAGAATATCACTAGCTTCTTCCGAAACAAAGAAAACAACCCATCAAATGCTGTTTCCAGAGAAAAGCATTCCGGATATAACTCTCCAGGCATATCAGAAGGTCAGTTGTAGACCAGGGAGTACGAAAGCCACAGTGATACTCAGACAACAGTCCTCTTTTCTCTAGATACTACACAAGTCATTGAGGTCTCTAGCCTTCTGCATAATATGGATCCTTGTCAGACTTCAAAGGGTAATTACTATTCCTTCTTTCAACTCAGATGGAAGTTCATCCTCCAACTAGATTTTGTTGAGTAGTCTTAGAAGACAGCATGGACTATCCTCACTCAGATGTTTCAACAATTGGTTGTGGAGTTTATCTGATCCGGGAGGTGTGTCCTTATGAAGTACTGAACAGCTCCGGAGTTCCCACTCTGTGAAAGGCATGTTATAGTCTTCTGGTGCGCGAGCAGAAAAACTGAGATGATTAAGTTCTGCCTCATGCTTCACAGCAAGAAATTCTGGATGGTAATTCCCACAACAACATACATCCACAAAATGTTTCACTAGGTGGTTTGCTAGAGGGTGGATCAGTGACAATACTGCCTGTGATTGAAGAGATTACTGTCACAGAGGTCATCTTGTACAACCCACCGAAACAGGGAAGAAGCACACGGCTGCCAAGACTTCGTTCAACTCTGGAAAAGGTTCCATGCACTATACTAAAATGTATATGTGCCCCTGTGTTTAAAATGCATAGATCCAGCTCTCCTCTCAGTTTCCCCATCTCTCTTCCACGAACAATAGGGATATAGTTACTGTCACAGAGGTCATCTTGTACATCCCACCGAAACAGGGAAGAAGCACACGGCTGCCAAGACTTCGGTCAACTCTGGAAAATGTTCCATGCACTATACTAAAATGTACCTGTACCCCTGTGTTTAAAATGCATAGATCCAGCTCTCTCTCAGTTTCCCTATCTCTGTTCCTCTGGGACGAGGTATGTCAAGAGCCCATAATGGGTGACGAGCTTAATCACCCAATAGGAAGAAAGCAATCGGAGCTGATCTATAAGATCAATTACAACACTGATATTGAGAGGGTGGCCTGGTGGAATGTACATGTTACAAACTGTGGTCATAACAGACAAGGAAAAAGTACAGCTACTCATCGGTTACTTGAATGATTTCTAGATCTCTATTTAGAGAAGTAAATTTGTGGTTGAATTTTGTTGTGTGTTCCCTCATAACTTATGTCACATTGGGTACATTTCAGTTTATTGATTGTGAATACATTTTACACAAGAACCTATTTATCCAGATTAAATGGAACCGGAACTGATCCGGATTATCGAAAATACCGATAATCCAGAAGAAGTAAGAAACAAATACAGTATATGTTATATAATCTTTTTTTTTTTTTTTTGCTACGGGCTTTACGTCGCACCGACACAGATAGGTCTTATGGCGACGATGGGATAGGAAAGGCCTAGGAGTTGGAAGGAAGCGGCCGTGGCCTTAATTAAGGTACAGCCCCAGCATTTGCCTGGTGTGAAAATGGGAAACCACGGAAAACTATCTTCAGGGCTGCCGATAGTGGGATTGGAACCTACTATCTCCCGGATGCAAGCTCACAGCCGCGCGCCTCTACACGCACGGCCAACTCGCCCGGTATATAATCTATTAACATACGTTGTACAGTAATACATTTTTCAATCATAAAAAAGAAATATAAGAACACTTTTCGTACATTTACGACTGTTTTATGCATTAAAATAATGTGTGAATCTATTCTGTTTTACATTTGCATAGCGTTTGCGCGCAGCACGATCATGAAGACGTTTTACTAACAACAGTTCTGCTGGTGTGGTTTGAGTCAAGGATTCTACAGTACACAGGCCATCAGTTTCTCGAGCTGAATTGTTCTCCCTCTATGAGTCATTGTTTTTTCTGATGGAGCGCCGGATTCATTTTCAAATTCACCATCAGTGAATTAATAGTGCGTTGCATTCAGAAGAGCGTTGGTTCGAATCCCACCTCAGCCGTCCTGGGAATGGTTTTCCACGGTTTCCCATTTTCAATTATAGACGAAAGCCGGGACGGTACCTATGATAGACCGCGGCTGAATTACTTCCAGTTCCAGTCCTAACTATCCTTGGTGGAAAAGACATTCAGGAAGCGTCGACGCTGTAAAACAAATACTGTACAAGTAAAAATAAATTTTTATTATTTTCGATCCAGATAAACCGGAGATCCGGATTAATGAGGGCCGGATAAACGAGGTTCTTGTGTATTGTCATTGACAGTATTCATATTGTAAAAAATAGTTCTGAATTGTTGTTACTAATTCTAAAAGCAATGTTACATTTTTTTAATATTCATGATTTGATACAACTTAAAGAAATGCCTACAACATTCGGAGAAGAAGCTATGCAAGAACGAAGAGCGCAAGTTTATGCTTTCACTTAGAAGCAACCTGAACCCTCCCTGGGAAAAAAGTGTACACGTGTCATTAATGCAACAGTGCGTTTTCGCGAATTGTTGATCCAGAAGAACACGATTGCATTCACTCGGGGATGAGACTACACAAGTGTACAATATGCGGTAATAAGTTATCATGAAACAAACTACAGATTAACCAATATAATAATGCTCTTCAGGACCTGCTCACCTGATGAGCTAAACTGAGCACTGTCCCTGTATTGCAGGAGGCCATAGCCCTTAGGGGATTCACACGGCTAATTTATTTATTGATTTATTTACTGTTGCTGAAATTGAAAATGACCAAGTCTTTCTTCTTCTTCTTCTTCTTCTTCTTCTTCTTCTTGGGCTCCTTAATTAGAATAGCAACAGGTTTGTTTTCAATTTTATTAATGAGCTTGTCAACATAATTTCTGCTGTAACTATTGTTAACAGCTATAGTATATATGGTATTAATTGATTTTCTATAATTGTTATCCTAGAGAGGGATATTGACGCCTCTATAAACCATGCTATAAAAAGAAGCCTTCTTACGGGTGTTATGATGAAATTAATCTTCACTGATCAGATAAACTGTCTGAAAGGGTTTCCTTAAATATTGTATTCATGAGTGTGATTGTTTCTACTAATTTTAAGATTCAAATAAGTAATGGATTTATGAAACTCAGATTCGACGGTAAACTTAATTCGTGAGTTTAGATTATTAAGTTGCTCAAGTACATTCTTACTGACAGTGACACATTCATCAATGATGGCAAAATCATCATCTAAGCATCTTGACCAATGATGCATACAGCTAATTTTGTTATTTCCGATTTCTCCTAAATGTCTATGAAAATTTCAGTAAGAATACCAGAAGTGGGAGAACCCATGGGGAGTACCTTTTGTTTTATATATGGTATTATTAAAAGTAAAATGATTATTATTTAGGACAAATTCTGAAATTTTCAAAACATGTTCTATTTCAATCATACCAAGACTGCTGTGACTATTTAGATTGGATTTAATGAGGTTAATTGTGACCTTTGCTGGAATACTAGCATACATGTTAGTAATATCAAAGGAATGCGTACAGTGGTATGGCATTATTTTAAGTTTACTAGTAATTCTGCAAATAAACAGAGTACTTAATAGATGCTATTTCTGAAAAGCAAAAGTGTTTCACTAAAAAAGTTTTGAATGAATCTAGACATTTTATACATTGGGCTGCTTCTGAAGTTAATGATAGGTCAATTACGAATATTAACTTGGTGAATTTTTGGCAGGGCCTTAACGGTGGGGAGGCTGGGATTCAGACTGATTAATTTAGAAACTTCAAATTCGTTGAAAAGGAAGGAAGAGTTGTTCAATAATCTTTTAAGATCTTTCTGAATTCTATTAGTTGGATCTTTACTAACTTGAGAAAAACTGTATTCATAGAAGAAGAAGGTCTTTTTGGTGTATAGTATTTTTTTGTGATTAGGATGGTCGTGTTTCCTCTGCCAGCTTTGGTTACAATTGTACTGTTGTCCTTAATCTTTAACATAATATCTTTCCAGTCTGTCAAACACACTAAAATTTCAATACAAATTACAACACTATAAACATACCTGTAAAAAATTACACATTACTATACAAAGAATGACATGTTTTGTTCTACAAGAACATCCTCAGATTCTACCAAATCACTTAAAACATGCGTATATATATATATATATATATATATACAGTATTCTTTACACTGTGTAAACTTGTCAGTGATAGAGAGGTGATAATATGAACAAGTATTGACACATAATGATTTACGAGTATTAACAGCGGCAGCGCGTCGGCCTCTCACCGCTGGATACCGTGGTTCAAATCCCGGTCACTCCATGTGAGATTTGTGCTGGATAAAGCGGAGGTGAGACAGGTTTTTCTCCGGGTACTCCGGTTTTCCCTGTCATCTTTTATTCCAGCAACACTCTCCATTATCATTTCATAGCATCTATCATTCATTATTAAATCACTTTGGGAGTGGCGACCCCATCGTACTAACAGCCTATATCTGCTTCATTCATTACATCCCTGCCCCGGTCAATGACTGGAAAACAGGTTGTAGGTTTTTCATTTTTCAACATAATGAAAAAACTTCTGTACTTATCTAGACTGCCAATGCTAAGTCCGTTGTCTCCAAGCACTATTTCAGGACTGTGGTCATGGAGAGGCAAATGGAAAGTTTTGGGCATAGCATACCGTTTCATGGAGAGGGGCGGGGATGGGTTGGGAGGGGAGGGGTAGCAGGGGAGGAGCGAGTGGAACATTGTGGATCCTTCCTATTGTATGTTATAATCTAGCATAGAATGGAAAAACACAACTAATAGAAGTAGATTTTTAGATGTAGTGAGGAAGAACTGTGTAAAGAGTGTTAAAGAAAAGTTGAAGTAGGTGTGTGAGTAGATAGGAAAGAAAAAGTAGCTTCATCTGTGTATAGTGTGTAATGAAAGCTGCAGTTACTAGAAGTCAAGTGATTAAAAACAAAAACATGAATGCGTGCCAATAGTGTGTTAGGAAAATTACAGTTACTGGAAGTCAAGTGCTGAAGTGTGTAAGGAAATGTATAGTGTTAGAATACTCCAGTTACTGTGAGTGAGTGTCGAGATAATATGTTAAATGGTAAGAAGTAGAATTTAGACGTAGTTAGAAAGGACTGTGTGTGTTTATTAGCTGCCTTAACAGAAAGACAATGTGTAAAAATAATTTTTAAAAACAACACGTTTGGGAGTGTGTTCCCCTAGCTAACGGCTATCAGAGCTGGGGAAGTCAGAGGGTGTGTCTGCGTGGGTGATACTAGACAGCTGAGTTACCTAGCCACAAGATTTTAGAAGGATTGTAGATACAAGGATGAAGGGAGGTTGGATGTAAACCGGCTCTTAGTGGATATCCGTAAGGCTGGAGAGCGCCACGTCAGCTGGGAATGTTCCGACAGGTACAGGTAACCTTGAGTAAGCTTTTTTATATATGATGGCCTCCTTGCTATTGGATACCGTAGAGAGGAAGAGAGAGGGGAGACGAGAGTGATTGTTACAGGAGATTGGTGGCTTCTGAGAGGGACTCCACCCCCACGTTGCTGGTTAACCACGACAGGGGGGGGGGGGGGATTAGTTCATCCATGCAGGCACTTCCTGTAATGCGTAGATTAACTCTATATACCTTATTTGTTTTTGTGTATTTTAAATATTTTCTCCAGTGAAATGATCTAACTGGGAGAATTCCGTATGGATCAGGAGAAATTAAAGGTACTATATTATAATCTACCATACTGTATTGTGGAGAGGGGAGGGGGAAGTAGGGGCGGAGCAAGTGGAGTGTTGTAGAATCTTCCTTAACCTGGATCCACCCAGCGTGCCATATATGGCACGGCAAACTACACCGTCTTCTTGGACATTTATTACTGAAACTGTGCACATTGTATTGTTTACTACGGTATTGTCGTGTTCAGAGAAGTCCCACCTATCACCTTACGTGATTTTTTTAGTATATTGTGCTCAATGGTACGGTATAGTTAAATAAAGAAGTCTTGTTTTCACGAGTGCCAGTAATGGCTGCACGTTTGAAGCAAGTAATTCCTGTTTTACTTACTTCTATAGTTATTTATATGGATCCTGCTGTGCTATATTGTTCTCTAAGGTGCTAATATGTATGGGGATTATCTAAGATATATCTTGGTGATGACTGGTGTCCTTTCATTTGAAGTAGAATTTTGGTGGTACTTATATGGCACGCTGGGCAGAAGTGCTGTCTTTCTGCCCGGCACAACTCAGCCTATAATTGTTATAGTTCTGATGTTCCTTTCCATTCATTCCATTCTTCTTTATCAACCTAGCAATGCATAACAGTGTAGGCTATAAGTTATATGTTTTAATTTAACCATTTTTAATCACACAGAGTAAAATGTTCATATAAAATTGACGCCACATTGCGGTTTTCTTGTTGAAATGTATCTTTTATGCAGTTATTCATCCTGTCTATTCAATGACAAAATGTGGAAGTTGAAATCTCTGATTGACCTTCTACGTGCTTGTTTCATGGAAAACTTTCGAGCTGAGGAGCACTTGTCATATGATGAGTGTATGGTGCCATACTTCGGGAGGCATCCCGACAAACAATTTATAAGAGGAAAACCTATTTGTTTTGGTTTCAAGCTATAGTGTCTAAACACTCATCATGGATGCCTTGTAGATTTTGAAGTATACCAAGGAAACAATCCTAACGCGAATGCCCAGTGTGAAGCAGAATTTGGGGAGTGAGCAGCCCCCCTTGTAACAATGCTGGATAATCTTCGACAGGATCTGAAAAATTTGCCATTCAAATTATACTTCAACAATCTTTTCATTGGAATGGGATTGCTAACACATCTTAGTGCACGGGGATATGGTGGTACAGGCACACTTTGAGAAAATCGCACATCTAAGGACTGTATTCTGAAATCTTCCGCTACCACAAAGAAAGTAAAAGCGGTACATATGATTACCTAAAGGGCTTGGAGGAAGGTTTGCCGTTGGGTGATAATTCAGTAGTAAAAATAGCATCTTCATGTTATGGAGTGCACTCTGAAAAACAGATATCTTGTTACGTGAAAGAAAAAGGACAGGCTATAGGTGGAATAGCCCGAGTGTCTCAGCCATACATGATTTCACAGGATGCTATTTGCTTTACGTCGCACCGACACAGATATGTCTTATGGCGACGATGGGATAGGAAAGGCCTAGGAATTGGAAGGAATCGGCCGTGGCCTTAATTAAGGTACAGCCCTGGCATTTGCCTGGTGTGAAAATGGGAAACCACGGAAAACCATCTTCAGGGCTGCCGACAGTGGGGCTCGAACCCACTATCTCCCGATTACTGGATACTGGCCGCACTTAAGCGACTGCAGCTATCGAGCTCGGTATACATGATTTCTCAGTACAATATGGGTATGGGAGGTACTGATCATATGGGTCATAACTTGACAGATGTGCAAGTCGGAATACGAGGAAAAAGAAGTAGTGGTGGGCAATATTTGCCTGGCTCTTCGATGTAGGAATGCATAATGCATGGCAACTGAAACACGTCTCGAGAAGGCATTGGGATAGGAAAAGCCTAGGAATTGGAAGGAATCGGCCGTGGCCTTAAGGTACAGCCCCGGCATTTGCCTGATGTGAAAATGGGAAACCACAGAAAACCATCTTCAGGGCTGCGGACAGTGGGGCTCGAACCCACTATCTCCCGATTACTGGATACTGGCCGCACTTAAGTGACTGCAGCTATCGAGCTCGGTATACATGATTTCTCAGTACAATATGGGTATGGGAGGTACTGATCATATGGGTCATAACTTGACAGATGTGCAAGTCGGAATACGAGGGAAAAAAAGTAGTGGCGGGCAATATTTGCCTGGTTCTTCGATGTAGGAATGCATAATGCATGGCAACTGAAACACGTCTCGAGAAGGCATTTCGCACCTTGATTTTTTGATGAGCGATTGTCCAGACTTATCTCACATGCTACAAAGCTGCTCCCTTGTTCAGCAGGTATCATTGTTTTGGTCATAATGCAGTGCAGGAACTTCGGTACGATGGAATGCATCACTGGCCTTCTAAAATTCCAGGAGTGAAGAGAAAATTGCCTTGCTAGGCCTCGAACCCAGTGTACTAAGTGCAATGTAGGTTTATGTGTAGACTGTTTTACTGATTATCATACGCACAAAGGTAATACACTGTGTGTACTTGTCTTTCAGAACATCACCGCCAGTGCAATACTCATATGAACACGTGACTATCTCAGTACATACCGCTGCTATAATTCTTCATACAGACAGTGTTGCCAACCCACAAATCTTTTCTCCGCTAATTTTTAGATGAAAATCCGCTAAATTCCACTAAATTTTGAAATAAAGCAAAGTAGCATATACCAGCTGTTTCAATAGAGGAGATTATCTGAACACTCGCCAGTTTCAGAACAGGAGGTATTCATCTTCTCCTCCCAGCACTGTATCCTCTGAAGCAGAATATGCTGGGTTGAGATCCTGTTGTTTCATATGAAGCCACATGGTACTATTCTTTCCTAAAATGCATGCCGTCAGTTCACAGTAGCAAAGCACATACAGAAATTTTCAAATCTATTTCCAAAGTTATTTTCGCTTTCATAACTGTTTTCATTGCTTACGATAAGTGCGGAAAGAAATAATATCAAACAATTTCACATTTATATTGCACTGTCAATAGATGCACTGACCGTGGTTGGGATCACCGAGAAGCTCGACCAACTAGTCTTTTAAAGTTTAATTATTTAACCACTCTTTAGAAATATCTGGCAGTACTTTTCAAACTTTTCTTTTTAAATATTGACGTACCATACCAATAAAGAACCTAATGTCAAAAGAAACACGATATCAAACATGACACTTCTTGGCAGTAACGATTGCAACAAATTCTGACTGAGGCTGTGGGCCCGAGCTGGTCTAGAAAATGAGTGGTAGTACGCAGCATAAATTCAATACAACGGTATTAACTAGACTATAATACTGTAGTAAGTACTAGATTACTTTTTCTCTTAGTGACAAAGGGTGATATTGTTAACTCTGGAAGTCATTAATAGCAGTTTCAAAATCCGTCAAAAAATCTGCTGTACGCTAAATGGAAATTTTTCCTGCTGTTCTATTTAAAAGTCTGCCAAATTTAGTGGAAAGTCCGCTGATTTGGCAACACTGCATACTGACTGATTGCCTCACAATGTAATAAGTTATATGGGTAGGTTGTGAGATTTTAGCATTATTTTAAGATATAAATTAATTTCCTCATACAATTAACAACTCAGGTCATTTACAACCCCTATAAAATCATCCCTAGCACCAATCAAACATCAAGGTATTTTAAATAGTTCTGGAACAACATTATTTTTGTAATATATGCAAATATTGAAGAAAAACTTGTATACTGATGATTTACAAAAGAAAGTATTGGATGAAAGCTTATCAGTAAGCAAAATATGGAATAAATAAAACGCTAAAAGTTACAAGTTTATTCTCAAAAAATAAAATCTTGGGCAGATCCAGGTTAATCACTGGATCACTTTTTCACGTTATAATATATTTTACGAAATATGGATGAGTGCAAGTTAACAATTTTAGGTTAAATAAAGTATGGAATTGAAATAGAGAGTATCTATTAGATGTTACTTTTATGATAAACCATAATCTAAAGGCCGTTAAGTGCTAATTTAAAGAGTAATTGTTGTCCAGATGTTATATAAGTAGAACAATGTTGGGGGGGTGGGGTTAACATGTGTATGGTCGTTTAGATTGGTTACGTTAGCTTTTTTGCGATATAAATTTTAATTGCTTCCTTTATATTCGAAGATTAACTTTTATTTTTGATGTGTAAATTTTTTTAGATCGGTGTTGATGTCTGTGAAATGGTGTGAACTGTCGTATATGTGCTCTCCAAAGGCTGAATGCCGATTATATCTGATCTTTCGCTTCAGTTCTATTATTTTTGCATTGGATATTGGACAATGTATGGGCTTTTGTTTCAAAAAAGTGTTCTGCAATTTTTTCTTCACTTCATATCTAACTTCGTCTTCTTTATCTACAGGCAGCTCTGATTCAGCTACAGTAGTTAAGACTGTGTGATATTTAATACGGTTGAGCCAATTATACTTGGGACCTTTGTTGAGGATGTCACGATCTGTTGTGCTTAAAGGTAAATTACTAAGATTTTTAATCAGTGGGAGCGTGAATGTTATAGGCGGTGTTCAATGGATGATTAATCTCATTCGTTGTGTTGGATGCTTTAAGATTTTTGAGTTCCTTATTCAAAATGTCCTGTTTCTTGGAAAGTATTTGGAAAAGTTCTTGATTAGTGTGGTTCTGGAATGGATATCACTTCAATGGGGCTAGTAGAAGAGAAGCAGCTAGGTGGGCATCCTACAGTCTAACATTAAGTGTGGATTTTCTTAATACAGAAATTTAATTTCAATTTTTATACTAATAGAAACTAGCTTAGAATTTAGTTTCCAAAATACCTCCTTCTGAAATTGAGAAATTGAAAAATTTTGGAGTTAGATTGTAAAGTAAACATTGCTTGAAGAAAAAGATGTCTTTGCAAATCACAGCAATTTTAACCTCAAGATTCAAGTCGAGATTAGCTTATAAACTTGCCTGGTTGGCATTTACATCACAACAAATTAATTTCATTCTTGTTCTGTATTGAATTACAATTTTAAAATCAATAAATTTCCACAAGGAAATTTGGTTTAAATATATACCCACCTGTTCAATACTGTACAACTAATCATTTACAATAGTCAGTTTAATCTTAAATTAAGACGTGTTTTGGTCCTTGTATGGACCATCTTCAGCTAACATCAAAGATACAGGTTAAAATTTAAAGAGTACAAAGATATTTTAAGATATTTATATAAAAAATAAAGCACACGGATACATATACAAACATCTTATAAAATATTTGCTCTTTGTATCTAAAAAAGATGAAAAAGCAACTGATTATTTTGGTAATCTCTGAAAAGCAAAATTAATAAAATTCAAAGACAGTTAAAGTAAGCACAGCAAAATCTTTAGAACATTTTTATAATTTTTACTGAATTGCATCTAAAAAGAGGATTTAAAAACCGCAATACTTTCGTGTTCTCTAAAAGACAGTAGATTGAATGTAGAATTCATTCATCTTAAAATTGTACTTCAATACGCAACAAGAATAAAATTAATTTTTTGTAATAATTGAATCTCTTACGCGTCCTGGTAGGAGATTCTTTCTAGAGTCTTTATCTCCTGGATCATCTTCTCTTTCAGGTATACAGGACAATTTCTGTCCCGAGAAGAATGAAGACCGGAGCAGTTGGTGAACTGGTTAATGCAGTTTGCACAAGTGAACTTGTTTGAGCAACGGAGTATCAAGTGCCCGAACCGCTGACAGTTCTAGCACTGCATAGGTGGTACTATGTGCAAACCAACATCATACCGGTAGCTACTTACTTTCACTTTCTCAGATAGCACCAAAAACTAGAAAGAAATAATGAAGCCACCTGTAGAAATGTCTTCACAGTTCACTTTACGAATAATGCGTTGGACATTAGTTACACCATGGTTCTTCATATCTTCAAGGAGCTTGCCATCAGTATTTAGTAATCACAAATATAAAGATAGGAACTTTCCACCTAATCAATACATTTACTTCTTATGAGGTATTTAAAATATTTTTATGTAACAGTACCAGTTTCGACCCTATTTGTGGGTCATCTTCAATTAGTGAGGAACCTTTGTCTTAATAAAAACAACATATAATACAGGGAGAATAATTTAAGTGTTCAGACTTCTTCTCGCATGCCGTGGGAAGTCCCGAGTGAGCGCCATATGGCTTCTGTCAACACGGCGAGATAAGAAGTGTTCAGTGCAGCGCGCATCTGTTTAGCACTCTGTCCCTCAGTCAGTTAGAAAATATTGCACTTTTAAGGTGTGTTGTGTGGTTTATTATCACGATGGTTAAATACACTATAGAGAAAAGAATATTTTTGGTCGAGTGTTATTTGCACAAGAAGAAGAAACCAGTTAAAAGGTGCCTTCAAAAATTCCTTAGACAATTTCCCGGTGCGACAGTACCATCAGCTCGTTTACAAGTGGTGTAGTACTGGTTCCGTAAGCAATAAGTAAAAGAAGCGAAGGAGAACAGCTCTCACACGGGAGAGGTTAGAAGATATACAGGCAGGACTCCAGGTCAGTCCACATAAGTCGCTTCGGAGAGTAGCTCAGGAAAGTGGTATTTCACCTTCTTCACCACATAATGCAACAAAATTATTACATTTATGATCTTATCGGACTCATTAAGTCCATAACATACTGCCTACACATTTCAATGCAAGAATACGATTTTGCAATTGGCTAATAAATAGTGTCCACAACGGTACTGTGGATCCGAACTTTCTTTTTATGAGCGACGAAGCCTGGTTTCATTTGAGTGGATATGTCAATTCACAGAACAATAGAATCTGGGATACAGACAACCTGCACATTTTACAGCCGAGACCTATGCACGATGTGAAGGTGGGTGTGTGGTGCGCTATCAGTGCCCGACAAATTATCGGCCCGATATTTTTTCAGGCCACGATTACTTCTGACCGTTAACTTATATTCACAACATTCTGGAACGATTTTTTGCTGAACTGACAGAAGAGAAAATGTACGGCTATTCCCAGCAGGATAGTGCAACAGCCCATACGGCGCGTAGCTCTATGCGACGGTTACGGGAAATGTTCGATGATGATCAGATCATCAGTAAAGGCTTATGGCCCCCTTGTTCGCCTGATTTAAGCACATGTGATTTTTATCTATGGGGAAATATGAAAGGAAAAGTTTACAGGAATAATCCTCAAACTGCAGAAGAATTAAAAACTGAAATTAGAAACATTGTGCATTCTATCGGTGTCCATAAACTACAAAGTGTGTTTCGAAATCTCATTACAAAATGTGAAGCTTGCATTGCAGCTGAAGGAGATCACTTTCAGCATCGTCTGTAAATACTGGTGAGTTGAGTTTAATTTCCTAGTTGATATATTTATTTATTTATATATTTATTTATTTATTACTGGCAAGTTCAGTTTAATTTCCTAGTTGATTTACTTATTTGTTTATCCATTTACTTATTTGTCCAGAGCATCTATGTAGCCACTGAGTTCAGTTTCGTTCAGTTTCTATGGGCATAATCATGCCGCTTCTTTGAGCCGACTATGCCTGCTTGTCATGGCGGGCACTGCGCTCGCTGTCTCCGCTTCCCAGCGTGCCTAATCCTCGGCACTCCGCTCTGCACTTTCAAATTAATCACCCTGTATTAAAACATTACTTATCTTAATTACGAATGACTAATGCTAAATTACAATGATTTGTTGTGGTAATAAAATATGCTTGAAAGAGTAGTTTTGAAAGTCTAAAATGTTCACTTATATACACATTTATTCAAACCAGTGTTGCAATGTTGACACACTTATTTTAAATTAGAAATGTCTTAATGTTGAGTTAATAAAACATTACTTATACTAAATGCAAATGACTAATGCTAAAATACAATGATGTGTTGTGATAATAAAATATGCTGGAAAGAGTAGTTTTGAAAGTCTAATGTATGTTCACCAGTTCGTTAAGACACTGTTCTTGATGTTCACACATATACTCATTCATTCAATCCATTTGTTCTGATTCAGGTGTAACGTAGGCCACCCAGGTTTCATCCCCTGTTACAATTTGACTCAAAAAATCAACACCTTCCTCATGGAAACGCTCCAGGAAAGTTAAGGCACTGCTCAAACGTTTGTTTTTGCGCTCCTCCGTCAACATTTTCGGTGCCCAGCGTGATCACACCTTTCGGTAATTTAATCGTTCACTCACAATTTCATAAAAAACACTTCGAGAAACTTGAGGAAACACGTAAGATAACGACGTAATCATAAAGCGTCTGTTTTCTCTCACTGCTCGGTCAACTGCCTGCACCAAATCTTCACTAATAACTGAAGGTCGCCCACTCCGTTCTTCATCATGCACATCTTTGCGGCCACCTTTAAATGCTCAAACCCATTTCCTAACCATTCCATCGCTCATAATGTTTGGTCCGTAAACTGCACAGATCTCATGATGAATATCGGTAGCTTTCAAACCGTTTGCATTCAGAAAACGAATAACAGACCGGACTTCACAGTCAGCGGGACTCTCGATTGACGAGGCCATTTCAAATGCTTGCAAACAAACGTACACAAGGGCGACTATTGCCATAATGGCGTCTCAGCCTTGCCAATAGATGCAGGTACACAGCGCGTATGCACGGAATGCCGACCACAGCGCTGCATCGGCGGAATATCAAAATGGTACTTACTTAAAAAACATGCCTCGTAATTTAGCATTAGTCATTTGTAATTAAGATAAGTAATGTTTTAATATTATATGTTGTCTTTATTAAGACAAAGGTACTTCAGCAGCTGAAGATGACCCACAAATAGGGTCAAAACCGCTACTGCTATATACAAATATTTAAAGTACCTCATCTATATATATAAAATAAGAGTTTTGTCTGTACATTGCTCAGAATTTTAAAAGAATGGTATTTCTGTATCGGTCATGTCCACAGTAACAAGAAAATGCATTTTTTACTTTTCCGTAATTTCTATCGGTCTGTCTGTCTGTCTGTCTGTCTGTCTGTCTGTCTGTATGTATGTATGTATGTATGTACACGCATCACGAGAAAACGGCTGAAGAGAATTTTATGAAAATCGGAATGTAAAATCGGGTGATGAACCGCTACAATCTAGGCTATAAATTATTTTAATCACGCTGAGTGAAATGGTAGTTTAGGGGTAGGCCTGAAATTTAATTCTCAAATATTTATGTTATTAGTGGTCGTGTCTTAATGACAATCGCTAGAAAAAGATGTAAAATAAGTCGCTACAATGTAGGCTATACACGCTGAGAAAAATGGTAGTATAGGGGAAGGCCTAAAATTTAATTGTCAAATATTTATTTTATTAGTGGTCGTATCTTCACGAAAATTGGTATGCAAAGTCGGGGAATAGGTCGCTATAATCTAGGCTATCAATAATGTTATTCGCACTGAGTGAAATGGTAGTTTAGGGGAAGGCCTGAAATGTAATCTATCTATATATATAAAATAAGAGTTTTGTCTGTACATTGCTCAGAATTTTAAAAGAATGGTATTTCTGTATTGGCCATGTCCACAGAAACAAGAAAATGCACTTTTTACTCTTCCGTAATTTCTGTCTGTCTGTCTGTCTGTCTGTCTGTACACGCATCACGAGAAAACGGCTGAAGAGAATTTGATGAAAATCGGAATGTAAAGTCGGGTGATGAACCGCTACAATCTAGGCTATAAATTATTTTAATCACGCTGAGTGAAATGGTAGTTTAGGGGAAGGCCTGAAATTTAATTCTCAAATATTTATGTTATTAGTGATCGTGTCTTAATGAAAATCACTAGACAAAGATGGGAAATAAGTTGCTACAATATAGGCTATAAAATGGTAATTTAGGGGAAGGCCTAAAATTTAATTGTCAAATATTTATTTTATTAGTGGTCGTATCTTCACGAAAATTGGTATGCAAAGTTGGGGAATAGGTCGCTATAATCTAGGCTATCAAAAATGTTATTCACACTGAGTAAAATGGTAGTTTAGGGGAAGGTCTGAAATGTAATTCTCAAATAAGTTATTTAAATTATTAGTGGTCATATCGATAAATACTACATAACTAACATAACTTTAGTTATGTCGTTAGTAGTAGTTATGTAAGAATTTATTAAATTTCCGATCACTTATGTCTTATACATTGTTACCTTACCGCATATAATCGGAGATATTCATGAATTTCGAGTTTTGTTACTAAGTCCATATCAGCGCCGAGTCACGAGAAAATGGGTAAACAGAATTTAGTGAAAATCGGTATGTAAAGTCTGAGAATAAGGAACTACAGTCTATGATATAAATAATTTTGTAAGACACCCTAATATGACAGAGTCAAAAGAAAACTAATGTGAAGGCCTGAAATATAGAAAGCTCATAAACTTTATCAACAATAACATTACATTGACCATTGTTTGTTGTGATGTGCTTTTTGTCTTCTGTTTCCTCCCATCCCCGATAGATAGGATTACTGCAGCGTACCGAGGTTTTTTTAAAATTTGCTTGACGTCGCACCGACACAGGTATGTCTTATGGCGACGATGGGATAGGAAATGAATAGTGGTGTGAAGGAAGCGGCCTTGGCTTTAAGGTACAGCCTGGTGTGACTGGTGTGAAAATGGGAAACCACGGAATACCATTTTTTTTCTTAACGGCGCACCGACACAGATATGTCTTATGGCAACGATGGGATAGGAAAGGTCTAGGAAGTGGAAGGAAGCGGCCGTGGCTTTGATTAAGATACAGTCCTGGCATTTGCCTGGTGTGAAAATGGGAAACCACGGAAAACCATTGTCAGAGCTGCCGACAGTGGGGCTCGAACCCACTATCTCCCGAATACCATCTTCAGGGTTGCCGGCAGTGGGGTTTGAATCCACTATCTCCCGGATGCAAGCTCACAGCTGCGCGCCCCTAACCACACGGCCAACTCGCCTGGTCGTACCGACTGTAACAGCCTGCCTGTATATTGGTGGGAAGTACTTGGGGTGTAAGATAACTTTCCTCTTTAGCATGCCATTCCTCTGGTTCATACATTTTCCGATATATCTGGTACGTAACACACTGGTTCATCATAGTATTCGAGCTATACAATCCCTACTCTGAGCTGCTGATTGGAATGAGTAGTGTGCATATTTAACGGAATAATGACAGAGGAGTGTTCACGGCAGTCTGTGACCTGGTTATTCCAGCTCTGGAACTTTGGACTCTTAGATCGGCACCGTAGTACTGTTCGTTGAAAGTGAGAAAGTGTGCAGTTTTTCATTTGATCGAGTATTTTATATGATAAGATTGCTTTCAATCGCTACATTCCTACTGACGTTTTTGTAATGACCTATGTTGAATTCAGTTAGGAAAACCACCAAGTCAGTCTTTCTGAGAATCCCGTAGCGAAGCACGGGTACATCAGCTAGTATGAAATAAATGTATTGATTAGGTGGAAAGTTCCTATCTTTATATTTGCGATTATTAGAATCATCAATATGGATAATGAAGCTAATAGATTATAATCGGTATTTAGTATCAGATCACAATGGAACATAACTCCACAGACTAGATAGAGTTTTGTGCTCTTCCACTTTGATGGGAAGATTACCAAAGTGGTTGCACTGCAGTAACTACACCCTGAGTGGCTGAAGCAATTTTCAATGACAAACTACAGTTTCGCATCTTCTTAATTTCCTTTAGTTCACCGTATATTCCTTCAATGTGGCTGCTTTCACATACTTGAAGCCCCATACATTTGTCCTGGTAGCAACCAGGAATCTGGAGAAGCTGGTACCCATCCTCTCACGCAGCACTTGTTCACAAGGGGTAGCACTATTTACAGAATCCAAATTGACAAACTTTGGTGGCAGACCACCATGGAGAGGCTTGGTATGCTTGGCAACCATATGCAAAAAAATCCTCCCCAAACGCCACCCACTCCACACAAGGGCCCCTGTAGCCGACTACACAACCATGGCATAGCAGATATTGCCCGGGTTCCAATGTCAAAGGATGCCAAGGACGGGTTGATACTCAGCTCCCATTCCTCAGTGCTATCCCACTACTGTTTACTGCTCGCCCCAGAGACTTCTGGCTACTGCGTTTCATCTCCCTTGTTCGGTCTGTCTCTCCTTAGCCAACCTGGTCCCTACAGATTCCCCTAAGGTACCCATATTGATGGCAAGCTTTGCGGGACACCGAAGTATTGACGGAAAATAATACTTAGAAACTTCCAACAGTCAGCCATCTGGATGTTTCAATTTCCAAAGTTTACATTAAAAATGTTCAATCACTGCACTCGTCGCCATTACACAGTAAGAGGGCAATATATGATACCTTGAGCAGAGGCGAGAGTAATAGGAGCGTTCACTAACCATCTATTCCCCAGCTCCTACCTCCTCCTGGGTTATTGTGAATATTGCAGCAAAGCTCGATAAACTCCAAGCCACCGGACTCGCCAGATTACTGACACTGTATAGTACTGATGACTAGTAGGGCAAAGACGTACTGAAGCAACACGCATGCTAATTAATTTATAAAAATAACTGACATAGCTGGCCATCATGAAAATACAGTAATACTATTCTTAGATGATGATTGATCTAGCTGAAAGGAAATCCTGTTGATGAGACAAGCACCAGCCTTGAAAATGATCAAAAAGCTAGTAATGATAGTAAAATTCAAGGATACTTACCAGTTCCACTAAACGGCTTATATGAAAGAAGACTGCTTTCCAGCAATGGGACATAATTTGTTCTACCAAAACAAAACTCGCTAGCAAAAACATCCTTGCAAATATGAGGCAGGGAACGCCATATATCATTTTCATCTCTAAAATGTCTGATAAAGTCTGCCACTGCAAAAAATAATTCTCTGTTTCTTGGGTGCCGGTTAAACAAGCCAAAGTGGAAATCCTGTAACAAGAATACCAGTATTAAATTCAACAGAAAAGAATTCATATCCAAAGACACTAATAATAGTCTAAACTAACTACATACATACATACATACATACATACATATGTTCATAAATACATAAAATACCAGGAACACCGGTACAGCAAGTATTTCTTAAATTTTACGAAGTATTTCAGGATGTGATTAGGCACCTGCTTCATTCTGGCTGTTAGACAACCCACTTCAGTCCAATGACATGTAGCTCGTGATGCAAACCTCACTGCAAGCTGCCAAGGACAGGCCACATCATGGGCTATCACTTCATTCCTTGCCAATTTTAACAAAATCCTGTATTAATTGAGATGCTGGCAAAAATTTAACATCACCATGTGCATCGTTTCATAAACGCCTATATTTCATCGAAATCCCTTCAGGTGAATTGAAGTTATTCAATTATATGTAAATTACAGTCATTGGATGATGTATCAGGCCTGGTAGTATATGAAGGCCACTGCCAGAGCACTGAGTAGCTTATTCACCATTGGGAGTTCTGCCTAGCAGACTTGCCAAGTACCGGGCGAGTTGGCCGTGCGCGTAGAGGCGCGCGGCTGTGAGCTTGCATCCGGGAGATAGTAGGTTCGAATCCCACTATCGGCAGCCCTGAAAATGGTTTTCCGTGGTTTCCCATTTTCACACCAGGCAAATGCTGGGGCTGTACCTTAATTAAGGCCACGGCCGCTTCCTTCCAACTCCTAGGCCTTTCCTATCCCATCGTCGCCATAAGACCTATCTGTGTCGGTGCGACGTAAAGCCCCTAGCAAAAAAAAAAAAAAAAGACTTGCCAAGTGAATGCCGTGATTATTGCTCGTCTTAGGACGAAGTTCTGCTCTGATAAGAATTGAATTCCACAACTTTATCTTACAACTTATTAAATCACATTTCTGTCCCTTATTGGCATCAACTCAATGAAGATTTGATTGAAGGAAGAATCCTACCTTCCATACTTATTTGCTTTTATTGCTAGTTGATGTAATTATATAATATATTACAGCTAAAAATCTAGTTAAATTATTTTAAAAAGTAAATGCTTTGTTCCTGTCATGAAACATGACGCAAGTGCGATAACAGGTATAACTTGAAAACAATGTTCTCTCACCCATGGGTAACTAATGCAGATATCAAGCTCGAATTATTATTATTTTATGATTATGGTTATTATTACTTGTATTTATTTATTATTTATTCAGGATCAGCAACAGCATAACGCCGAATTACAAAGATCCAAGCTATGTACAATAGATATGAATCTAAAATGAAAGATATATAAATATTTACAAAGAACACAAATATACACAATAAAAACTGTACAATTATATATAATACATATCTACATAAACAACGATATTAACAAAGAAAAATACATTTACAGTAAATACAGGAGCAGAACTGGAAAGAACAAGAAGGAAAATTAAGTTATATTAGAAATATCATGACAGAAGGAAGGAAACGTTAAGAAGATGTCTAGGTTCTTGTTGATAGATAATGTATTAAACATTGCTGGAATACATACAGAAAGGGATCTTTGGGTGAGAGAAAGCCGGGAGTAAGGAATATAGAATAGGGTCTTCATTTTGGTACTACGGAATGGGACATGGAGGGAGAATAAGGAAGCTAAATCTGGAGACCTAAATAGACCATTAGCTGCTTTGTATAGCAGCTTTAGGTCGGCTACTTTCCTCCGAGCAGAACGAGTCTTCAGGTTCAGTTTCCCAAGCACTTGGATAGTGCTTAGGTTCCGACATGCAGGGACCCTGGCTCTGACGATAGCACAGAAAAAAGATTGTACATGGTCAAGGTGGCAGAGGTTTGAAGAAGCAGAAATGGATGAGACTGGAGAGGCGTATTGAACAATAGGTAAGATACAGGAAACGTAGAATGCTCGGAGGGCATTTACATCTGTGATGTCAGAAAACCTGTAGAGTAAACCGAGGAGTGACATAGCACATGAGGTAACCCTGTTTATGTGCGAGACAAACAACAATTTACTGTCAAAATGCACTCCTAAGTCTTTTTGATTGTCAACAAGAGCAATCGGTTGGATCAGTAGTTGATATTCTTGTAGAACGGAGGATTTATGAAGTGTGAACGAAATGGTGGAACACTTGGAGGGATGAGGTTTAAGACGCCATGTAGTACACCAACCTGACAGTGAATCAAGAGCTTTTTAGAATTGGATTGTATCTGTAGGAGAATCGATCTGCTTGAAGATTTTTACAATCATCTGCAAAGAGAAGGATTTCACATGAATGGTGGGAAACAGTATCGAAAAGGTCATCAATAAACAGGGCAAAAAGAAGTGGACCTAGGACACTACCCTGCGGGACACCAGGGAGGGTAGTGGTGGGAGAAGACCCGCAATCCATCAAGGACCACGCGCTGTAGTCTTTTGCTCAGAAAGCTATTAATTAGAGCTAGGAGTCTCCCATGAACATTAAACCGTTCAGAAAGTTTGTGTGCAAGAAGCGTGTGATCCATGGTATCGAAGGCCTTCGTGATGTCGATATAGCATACGTCAAGTTGAGAGCCTGCGTGGATGGCAGACGTGGCATGATGGAGGAGGATAGCCAAGTTAATTACGCAGGAGCTTCCAGGAAGGAAACCATGCTGCTGAGGAGATATATATGGAATTGTAAATGCAAGCAAATGCTGATAGATGATTCTTTCACAAATGATTGATAAAGCGGGTAATATAGAGACCGGGCGATAATTTGCAATATCCGACCTCTGTCCACCTTTAAGAACGGGTGTGATATAAGCAAGTTTCCAGGAGCTCGGGAAGTAGCCGACTGAGAAGCACTGATTGAATATCACACTAATAGGGTATGAAAGACTTACTGCTGTATTCCTAAGGAAGATAGGACTGAGACCATCAGGACCAGTGGGTTTATTTATGTATGGCTATGAAGTGATGTACATCCATTTATTATTATTATTATTATTATTATTATTATTATTATTATAAATGTACCAGTAAAATATAGCCCGGATTTACTATTTAATTTATAATTGCACGAGTTATGTCTCGGGGCAGTTCCAGGTAAATTATAGCTAGGGCTTGGTACAGGAGAAAGGGTCCTATCTACAAGAGAACTTGAAAGTTCTTTTAAAGAATGAAGTTTATTCAAATAAATGCATGTTGAATTGGATATCACCTTGGTGTAGATTTTTGTCGTCTTCAACATCACCTATCAGGTAACACATACTCCCAGGTCACCATGCTGAACTGGAACTGGACTGGAACTCATTCTGCCGGCCTCGTTCATCACCATAGAATGGAGCTGGAACACCCAGATTGGTCCGACATGGGATCGAACTCATACCTCTGAAGTTCTAGACATTCTCCGACGATCTTGCGGGGTAATCATTCGTTTTATTACTCACACGAGTGTCCACAATTGCACAGTCCCCTGACACTTATTTGACACCAACGTTTGATTTAATATTGATGTAATATGACATCGATCTTCACTAGTCCCTTGTAGATAAAATTTAAATGTTATTTAAAGATGAAGATGCAGATAGCATCAAATTAAGAAAAGAAATAAATCACAGTTTATGAACATAAACTTTAGAAATAACAAAACTGAAGACTGTTCACATATTATGCACAGTTCGTGATTGCTTTCCACTGAAATATGGTCGCACTTGACACTAGAATAAATATACGACTGCACAAGAGTTTAACCAATGGACACTGTTGTCAGTAATGCACTAATGAATTATTAAACACCTTGTGGAAATAATAACATTGGCAATTATCAAGCACAGTTCAAAATTCAACTCAGTTTGAATTAAGTATCGTTCACTTCAACCCAAAATTTGAAGAAATAATAAAGTTAGCAATTATTATATACAGCTGTAAATTCAATTCATTACGAAATGAGGATCGCTCACTTCTACTCAGAGTCGAAGCACACGAGTATAAATTGTGTAATAGGTAATCACTTGCATTTAGGGTAGTGAAAAATTTTAAACACTTTCATGATCACTTCTACTTAATAAATGAAAGAAAATAAGCTGACAGAGTTTTAAGAAATTCCACAGCTGATAATATAATGTAGCGGTGTGTCACTTTGAAATTTACAACACTCGTTGATAAGAGACTAAGTTCCACAATTGTAAAGTGGTAAGAAACTAAGTTCCACAATTATAAAGACTTGTCACATGTCAAATTGCCTACACGCACACAATTTCTAAGTTCCAATCAACAGTCAGGATGTAAGACCACTGTAAGGCTTATCACATATCGGAGTTTCTACTCGCGCACAGATTCTAAGTTCCAATTAACTGACAGAATCTAAGTCCACTATAAAGACTTGTAGAATTCAAAGTTAAATTTGGACAGCACTTTGTCTCGACAAACAGAGTAATAGTGTAGTGTGGTGAGTCAGACTGGACTCCCAGCTATGACTGACTTAGTTGAGTTGAGCTCGTCTTATATGTACAGTAATTTGTGCTTCTACGTCATCAGATATCATGATTTCTATGAAGTGGAATAACTCGAGAATCTCTAAATGGATTTACTTGAAACTTAATATTAGAGACGTTTATATGATTCTCTACAAAATGACGTATCCCTCGAGTTGATATGATCATTATTAGAGGAGTTTTGAAAATTTCCTAATCGAACATTCGGGAAGGTGTAACGTTTCTTCTAGAACATGCCACTCCATGGCGGGTAGCACGTGGCAGAACAGGCAAGTAGCCTATATTGCTCCTGCGTCCATGTCTCTCATACAGCTGTAGCTGCCTCAGGTGGGCTCGTTTCACCGAGCATAGACAGACCAAGCTCGCATTAAATGTCTTGCGTGATGATTAAATATTATTTATCTAAAAAAATACGACATGACCGCACGTAACTGGTACATTACATAGTCGAATGATCGTTTTGTGTGTGAGGTTATGCCATGAAACATGTGGTATACATAATATTCATATCAGTTCAGTTAATGTAAATACCTGTAAATTAATATTATATAATTTATTCTTACTTATATTTTGTAATCCATAATTGGGAAACACACTGTAACTTCCAGAATGGTATAGGCGCGAGAATGATTTAGATTATTCCATACATTATAATCTATGTATTATGCACTCTCGAGTTTTTGAGAAGGTATTGCTTGTAATGTATCTTTCTGGAAGACTGGCCAGGATACCTATATAAAGAGACGATCTTGACGGTTAGTTAGTTACTGTTAAGTGAGTTATTGTTCAGTAGAGATATGGTGTAGCAAGATTATACTTGTGACTACGTGTGTGACATGCTTTTAAGCAGTCTTCTGTTTCAACTGTGTGTTAAGGTTGCAATCTCCACGTGCAGTGACAGGCAACTATTTTAAATGGTGGTTTGTGATGCGAGTGCTTTGTTTTGACAACAGTGATTAAGGTTATGTGTGTGTTTAATTTGTAAATACATGTAAATAAAAATAATTTTACCAACTGACAGCATCTCGTGTGCATCTTTGTGGATATGTCAAGCATCCTCAGCTAAAAAAAGGATACAAAAATTAGCATAAATGAAAGAAAAGCACTTATGATGATGATGATAATAATAATAATAATAATAATAATAATAATAATAATAATAATAATAATAGAGATAAAATGTTTCTCCATGTCAAGCTAAAACACTCAGTACCGAGCTCGATAGCTGAAGTCGCTTAAGTGCGGCCAGTATCCAGTATTCGGGAGATAGTAGGTTCGAACCCCACTGTCGGCAGCCCTGAAAATGGTTTTCCGTGGTTTCCCATTTTCACACCAGGCAAATGCTGGGGCTGTACCTTAATTAAGGCCACGGCCGCTTCCTTCCCACACCTAGCCCTTTCCCGCCCCATCGTCGTCATAAGACCTATCTGTGTCGGTGCGACATAAAGCAACTAGCAAAAAAAAATTTAAAAAAAAAACCACTCAGTAAGTCAATGTTCAAGTTTGGAATAAAACCTTATGAAAGGGATCTACTGTCTTCAAAATGCTGGAGAAGTAAGTACTTTAAATATCTTTTACTTGAGGATAGACTTACAATTTTTAAATCATAAAATTTAAAATATGTTGTACAATGACCAGGGGCGGGGGAACTACTTAGGAATAACCGAAGTTGAGGTTAAGTCTTGATATAACGTTTTAAGATGTTGAAGGGAGTTTGTAACAAAAGAAAAGAAAAATTGTTTTAGTAAAAAGAAATGGAGAAAAAAAATACTTGTGAATATACGGTGGGGAAGTGTCGAAGGAACAATCACAACACTTACCTCCCAGCCGGTCCTGGTATGTTTACTTCTTCCCTTACGTAGTCAGATGATTGAGTGTGTATGTTATATGGTTGGCCTGTGAGAGGAGTATGAGACAAAAGAGTTCAGTACAGAAAAAACCTAGTGCAACGAAGTGGCAATAAAGCTACCCAAGAAAAACTAATGTTTTGTGGATCAAATATGAAATTAAGTTCTTATATATAAAAAAGTCTTTACTGAACTCCAAATAATACAATAATAATAATAATAATAATAATAATAATAATAATAATAATAATAATAATAATAATAATAATGTTATTTGTTTTACGTCCCACTAACTACTCTTTTACGGTTTTCGGAGACGCCGAGGTGCCAGAATTTAGTCTTGCAGGAGTTCTTTTATGTGTCAGTAAATCTACCGACACGAGGCTGTCGTATTTGAGCACCTTCAAGTACCACCGGACTGAGCCAGGATCAAACCTGCCAAGTTGGGGTCAGAAGGCCAGCGCCTTAACCATCTGAGCCACTCAGCCCGGCCCAAATTATACAATGCTCATCTAGAAGCATCCTCCCTTATGGCCCCTCTTTAATGCGATTCTTTTTTTGTGACATGTCAACACCAAAATTGAAAAAAATCTTAGACAGAACACAAGAAATTTTGAACAAAAAACTTCACAATCTTACTTTAAACAAAAAAAGTAGAAATCAGCCAACAGAATGTCCTACCGTACTAATACTGAGCCTAACCATACTTTCCACCCTCCAATTAATAACTTAACTGATGTTGTTTTTGAATACAAGGAAACACAGCTTATTAGTAAAACACCTAAACATAATTGGTCTAGTTCATATCATCTGAAGCAATATATAACCACCATTGCTAAAGCGGAACAAGTAATAGCTCAACTCCCGGTAAACAAATATACCAAGATAAAATATGAAGTAAAGAAGAAATTTCCAGAACTATTTAAAGATCAGACAGTTAATATGCCCCATTTTCCTTCTAAAGACCTCAAAAGTTTAAAACAAAAGGTAAATGACAACGATCTTGTAATTACAAAGTCCGATAAAAGTAATGTGTTAGTCATCATGTACAAGAAAGAATACCAAGAAAAAAAAGAAGCATTCTTTTCAAATAACACCCTTACTAAAATTTAAAAAGACCCAACAAATTCTATCCAAAGAAAAATGAAACAGTTACTTAAGAACATTAATTTCATCCTTAATGATAATGAAATTTCAGGTTTAAGTAAGTATGAACCCAAGACTACTTTTAGCAAGAGCTTTACCCAAAATACACAAACCTGATACACCCACAAGACATTATTAATTTCAAGAATAGTCCTACTTATAAAAGCTCTAAATGTATTCACAGTTTCAAGGAAAATAACTACAACTTTCAAAGCAGAACTACCATTAGAAATTCAATTGAATTTTGCAAAACTAAAAAGAACATAAAATTTAAAACCATCTTTTACCTGGAATTCATTGAACGTTACCAATATGTATTCCAGCATCCCAACAAAAGAGACCCTTGACATAATCAAGAACAACCTAAGAACTCACAAAAAACTTAGTAACTATGAAATTGAAGAATTTGTTCTACATTTGGAATTCACCCTTAACAATTATGTTTCTTTCAATGACACAGTATACAAACAAAAAGTCTCCTGTTGCGAGCCCCGGCATCAGGCATCTTTTGCATGGATCATTTAGAGAAACACAAAATTCTGAACGATGAACAAGGTATTGTCGCCTGGCTAATGTTTGTTGATAACATTTTTGTAATTGTAGATGAAGAAATCAATAGTACTGCCAATTTAATGGACCAAATCAACAGTTTAGACCCTTTTGTAAAATTTACATTAGAAAGTGAGAATAATACTAAACTAAATTTTCTGGATCTAACTATTTAAAGAAAATAAGAAAACCCATCCTTTTCAATTTTCAGAAAGTTAACTCAAACCATAAATACTATACGGAAAGATTCACATCACCCTGAAGCACATAAAAGAAGTTCTTTTCTAAGCATGTTGAATAGAGCCTACGATATCCCCTAGTCTAAGAGGGATTTTCGGAAAGAAACTAGTCCTATTTCCACAATAATGATAAGTAATGGTTATACAAAAAACTACATTGATAGATTAATGAAATAAAAAGTAAACCTCAAACGCAGCTAAAAAGAGAGCATAAAAATATATTTTTTCTGCTACCTTCACCTGTATTAACAGAAATATTTATCAAATCAAAAACATCTTCAAGAGACTGTTGAAGTGTAGCCTTTCGTACCAGTAATAATAACCAATGTCTAATATTTAATCACCATAGTGTTGCGAGTAATAATAGATTTTTAAATTGGGGGATATCCAGGGTGAAGCGAAATTTCACACTCGGGCATCGCAGCGTGACTCCTCACATGCCAGCAATTAAAAAATGTCTCTCACAAAAGATCGTCCTGTGAGTATATCCGGCAGAAAAAGAACGTTGAAGAGTGGCAATCTGGCAACACTGTAAACACATGTAGGGTAACTACCCCTGTCAGCACGTAATAGGCGTACTGTATAGTTGGTGTAGTGGATAGATTTTGGGTTAGCATGCAGGAGGTCGAGGAGTCGATCCTGGGTTGAGGCGCTCTTTTATTTGCTAATTTCCATCGGACATTACATACTGTCATACAGTTAGACACCGTTTCTTAGGTCACATGTATCCTACATTTACAAAATTTAGTAATGCCGAACACGTTGTAATGCATCTAGTAGATGAAGTGGTGCGAATAAATTCACGCCCACGACGTGGAAAGGGAGTCTTTCAAAGCTGACCAATGAAAACGAATGTTCGTCCATTTCTAGGATCATAGTATGTAAATGCAAATGGTTTCTAGAGGACCTGCTGCAACTGCTGTTAACGATTAAGATGCCAGGTACTGTACCACCTGGACTACATTTTCAAAATAAAAAACATATGCATCAACCCACGATCGACCACTCGACCTCCTGCATGACAACCCAAAACTCTATCCACTGCACCACCTGTACAGCTCGACTACTATGTGCTGACAGAGGTAATCACCCTACATGTGGTTACAGTGTTGCCATATTTATACTCTTCAACGTCGTTTTTCTACCAGATATACTCGCAGGACGAAAGTTTGTGAGAGACATTTTTTTATTACTGGCATGTGAGGAGTCGCGCTGCGATGCCCGAGTGCGCGAATTTCGCTTCATCCTGTATAAACTCAAGTGTGTAGACTGCCATTTCTTATGTTGGGCAAACAGGACAAAATTTCCTAGTGAGATACCAGGAACATGTAAATGCCGAAAAATACAAGAGATATTCAGCCATGAGCTTACGCATGACCGAATATAATCATATAATCATAGCTTTACCACAACAGAAAGAAACTTAACCATTTTCAGAAATTTAAATAAGGGTAAATTGATGAATATTTTAGAAAACAGTCAGAACGCAAATGAATAACCGATAATATAAATACCGTGAAATCTCGATACGATACCTTGCAGACGAAAAAGAAATGTTGTAGCGGAGTTATCGTTATAAAGAGAATTTGGAATAACACCTTCTCATGTCAATTGGTGAACAGACAAAAACCCGGAAATTGAATTACATTAATTACCTACCACACGGTAGCATTTAATTTAATTACTACATATACAGTGTATACAATTTGCGAGAACAGAAACACAGAAAAAAATATTAAATTACAGTACTGTACTTTTACCTACGTTCAGCAGAGTACAGTCATGTTGACAATGTGCAGTAATTACATTTTCATACACTTGCAGCACCTGTTATTCACACTATGCAGCACTTCACTAATGTAAACTACTTCACTTAAAGAAATCTGAAATGGTAGTCTGTTAGACAGTTTTCTTTACAGAAAGTGAAATACACAAAGACCTGATCGCGTCGAGGTTCACTAAGTGATTTTCCGGAACACATGGAACACTCGATAGAAAATTATGCAGCGCTTCACAAGATGCAATAGCTCGTGGAAGACTAAGCAATGGTTCATTACATCGTTCTTCTCTTTCATCCTCTCCTTCTTCTTCTCCTTCATCTACCGCCTGGATTCCCTGAATTTCATCCACAAATGTTTCATCCGTGAATTCAGAGAACACAAGGATTTCATCATCAACGGAAAGATATTCTACCGCTGCTGGAACATTCTCATTCTCACCAAGCTGTTCGCCATAGCTAGAAAGAACACTACCCAGTACTTTCACACTCGCGTCATACTCAAAATCTGTTGTTTATAAGTTTCATTTCCGTATTGATAGATATTACTTTACAAAAGTCCGCCTCCATAGCGTAACGGTTAGTGTTATTAGCTGCCGTCCTCGGGGCCCGGGTTCGATTCCCGGTACCGCCAGAAATTTAAGAATGGCAGGAGGGCTGGTATGTGGTTGAAATGGTACATGCAGCTCACCTCCAATGGGGGTGTGCCTGAAAAGAGCTGCACCACCTCGGGATGAGGACACGAGTTACTTTACAAAAACAATATAAATATAAGTCACCACCTTATCAATACAAAATTTATTCACATTCAGCTAGTAAATATGGTCAAGACCAGTTCTGACATGCATAAAAGATATATTTTACAAAAACATCACATATAATGATTAAAATTTAAATTAAGTCCAACTGATCATAAATGTTGGTATGTATGTCTTGGTACATTTGAGCTATTGTATGTGTCAATCCTAAAATATTTTGGGCAGCTACTGTTGTTAGAGCTATTAAGAGTCTTGAATATTATTGATGGAGCATGTTCTTCTTTTCGTGTGCCGTAATATGTTGAGTTGGTGACATTTGTAAGAACACATCGAATGTTATGCGTCCTGGTAGGGTGCACGTTGATTTTATCGTAGAAGCATATAAGTTGTGAAAACAAAGTATCTGCAAGTAGAAATAATGAGTGTGAAAATGGTGCGGTATGAAAGTGTATGCTTGTATGATTTTAACATTTCCTCGATCTCTTTTCTTTTCTTCCAAAATGTAGCCACTGTCGATGGCAAAAGGCCGTGTTTTCTTGCTACGTCTGTTTGTTTCATTCCCCCATCTATTTAGTTAATTATCGTTATTTCTGCTGTAGACTTATTTGTTTCTGGGAACATAAAGCCATGCTGTAAAGAATACAGTAATGTACGTACAATACAGAAAAGAGCACTTCACCGAGCTCGATAGCTGCAATCGCTTAAGTGCGGCCAGTATCCAGTATTCGGGAGATAGTAGGTTCGAACCCCACTGTCGGCAGCCCTGAAAATGGTTTTCCGTGGTTTCCCATTTTCACACCAGGCAAATGCTGGGGCTGTACTTTAATGAAGGCCACGGCCGCTTCCTTCCCACTCCTAGCCCTTTCCTGTCCCATCATCGCCGTAAGACCTATCTGTGTCGGTGCGACATAAAACAACTAGCAACAAAAAAAAGAGCACTTCAAAACACCTGCATTACCTCTCCAGGGCGAAACACAACTGCGGCAATGACAACAGTCGCTGGAATGTATGACAATGTGTCAAACCACTGTACAGTACACTAATGAGAGCGCTACGGCTTCTAACAGCTATCCACAGCTACTGTATTATTGTTTAAATCCTAAATGTATGCATACCTTCTAGACTTTCTTGGAATCCTATACCTGGTGAATTCCTAGAGTTGCACAATAATCTACCCTCAGATAAGCAGCTACTGTACAGTATACAGTAATCACTTGCTTCCTTTGCTTACGCAATTGAAAAGTTTGTTCTTCATTACACAGTTACATAGGGTCCTGATAATTTTTGTGCTTAAATCATTGTAGTACAGAGGGGATGTTCGTCGGAGGGAACTGAAAAATGGATCGAAGTAGAGAGATTTTTCGTTATAGCGAGTATCGTTGCATCGAGAAAAAAATAAACATTGTATCAATGGATTTTACGCCGGGACCACAATATTTTATCGTTATAGAGGGGATAATCCTTGTATCGATACTCGTTCCTTGGAGATTTCATTGTATACTGTTAGGAGAGGCTCCCAATCTAGATTTATGTAGGAAGGCCATCAAAAAGGATCCTGAAAAACATCCGTACGTCTCCATCCTATCGGCTTCACTCCCCACGACAATTTCCCCTACTTTTTCCTCCGTTTCCCCCCTTGCCTCATGCTCTTCTCACAGGCCAACTGCATAACATACACACTCAGTCAGCTGACGATGTAAGGGAAGAAGTAAATATAGCAGGACTGGCTGATGGAGGTAGGCATTTTTTTTCTTCCTTCGACACTCCATCTCCGTATATTCATTAGGTTTTTTCTCTATTTCTTTTTTTCTAAAACATGTTTTTTTCTTTTGTTACAGACACCCATCAAAATCTTAAAACTTGACATCAAGACTTAACTTCAACTTTGGTAATTCTTAAGGAGTACCACCCATTCAAGTCATTGCATTTTAAGTTTTACATTTAAAAATTTTTAAGTCTATCCTCAAGTACAAGATATTGAAAGTACAATCTTCTCCAGCATTTTGACGGAAGAAAATTCCTTACATACAGATTTTATCCCAAACTTGAACATTGACTTGTTGAATGTTTTAGCTCAACATGAAGGAACATTTTATCTGATGATGATGATGATGATGATCATTATCATCATCATACGTTATTTCATTTATGCCAATTTTTGTATCCTTTCTTTTAGCTGAAGATGTTGCGCATCAGAAACAAAACATGTACCTTTTTTAAAATAATTTAACTAGATTTTAAGCTGGCATGTGATTTATAATTACATAGCCTAGCAATAAAAACAAATAAGTATTGGAAGGTGTGATTCCTTCTTTAGCCTAACCTTAGTCAACTTTATCTTCACATAGGGCTTTGAATTCCGTGAGTATGAAATGGGCTTTGTAATTTCCAAAGACACAGAAACTTCATTGGCGAGTTGGGATCGGAAGGAAATGGGGGAATTGTAGAAGAGAGGTGGTCTAATGTTTTACGGGGAAGGCGATTGCAGGCTCAGGGCTCTGTTCAGGATCAGAATTCAGGACAGGTGTCTGTGAGAATTCAGTACGAGTCACTGCAGGTAGAACAACCAAGGGAAGATGAGGAACAGGGAACTGTTGCTGATACGTGTAGAAGTAGGAGGAAGGGAAATGTAGTGTAGTGGAAAGGAAAAGAGAGGTGAAACAGGGTCATGGGAGGGAGAAAAGGGAGGAGGAAGTAGCTTCTGCACCAGTGAGAGAAAATAGGGCTGACCAGGAGGGGAGGGGTTCAAATGAGGTGGGTAGGGTTGAGGCTCTGCTCATGGGGGATTCCATCGTTAGACATGTGGGGAAAGTGTGTGGAGGAAAGGGAACTAGGGTAGAGTGTTATCCAGGAATCAGGTTGAGGCAGATGATGAGGAAAGTAGAAGAGGAAGAAGGAAAGGAGAAGGTGGTAGTGTTTCACGTTGGTACTAACAACGTAAGGCATGCAGGTATAGTTGGGCATGTGTGGGATCTGGTAAATGCAGCACGGATGAAGTTTAAAGAAGCAGATATTGTTATCAGTGGAATACTGTGTAGGAGGGATACTGACTGGAAGGTGATTGAGGATTTAAATGAGACTATGGAGTGGGTATATGGGAAACTGGGAGTGAGACTTCTAGATCCTAATGGGTGGGTAGGAGATAGGGATCTGTGCTCAGATGGCCTTCACGTAACCACAGTGGTACATGTAAGTTAGGAAAGTTGTTTAGAAGGGTTATACACAGGTACATTAAGGGAAACGGGGTGACCTAGGGTGCGGTGTTAAGCGAACAGGGAACTGGAAATCAAGTAGGGATGACATAAAAATGTTAGTGCTCAATTGTAGAAGCATTGTAAACAAAGGAATTGAATTAAGTAATATAACAGACATATACTTACCAGATATTGTAATAAGGAGTTGCATCATGGCTGAGAAATGATATAATGGATGCAGAAATATTCTCACAGAACTGGAGTGTGTATCGTAGAGATAGGATAGGAATGGTAGGAGGGGGAGTATTCATTCTGTTGAAAGAAGAATTTGTAAGCAACGAAAAAGTTAAGGATGAAAAACTGAAATTCTGGGTGTAAGGCTCATCTCTAAAGATAATGGGCAACTTGATGTCTTTGGAGTGTACAGACAGGGAAAGGGTAGTGTTGAAGCTGATTCAGAATTATTTGATAAGATAATCAGCTACATGGGAAACGATAAGGAAAGGAAATATACCAAATTTCAATTGGGAAGGAAATACGAACAACAGGAAGTATGAACAACAAATGGCAAATAAGTTAATATGGGAAGGGCACCTGATTCAGAAAGTGATGGAACCAACTAGAGGGAAGAATATTTTGGATGTGGTGCTGATAAAACCAGATGAGCTCTATAGAGAAACCGAAGTAATAGATGGTATTAGTGATCGCGAAGCTGTTTTTGTCATTGTTAAAAAAAATGTGAAAGAAAGGAACGCATTAAAATTAGGACTATTAGGCAGTACCATATGGCTGATAAAACAGGCATGAGGGAGTGTTTGATGATGATGCATGTTGTTTTAAGGGGCCTAATGTCGAAGGTCATCGGCCCCTCCCGAGGGAGTGTTTAAAAAGTAACTATGATCACTGGAAAATGGTAAATAAAAATGTAAACAGACTCTGGGACGGGTTTAAAGCAATTGTTGAGGAATGTGAAAATAGGTTTGTACCTTTAAAGGTGGTAAGGAATGGTAAAGATCTACAGAAGTAAAGAGACTAAGAAGGAGGTGCAGGTTAGAACGAAATAGAGTTAGAAATTGTTATGGAAGTAAGGAGAAATTGAAGGAACTTACTAGGAAATTCAATCTAGCAAAGAAGTCAGCTATGGATAACATGATGGCAAGCATAATTGGTGGTCATACAAATTTTAGTGAAAAATGGAAAGGTATGTATAGGTACTTTAAGGCAGAAACAGGTTCAAAGAAGGACATTCCAGGAATTGTTAATGAACAAGGGGAGTGTGTATGCAAGGATCTTCAAAAGGCAGAAGTATTCAGTCAGCAGTATGCAAAGATTGTTGGTTATAAGGATAATGTCCAGATAGGGGATGTGACTAATACTAAAGAAGCATTAAAATTTACCTATGATAACAATGACATTTACAGTAAGATACAAAAGTTGAAAACTAGAAAAGCAGCTGGAATTGATGAGATTTTTGGGGATATACTAAAGGCAATGGGTTGGGATATAGTACCATATCTGAAATACTTATTTGATTATTGTTTGGTTGAAGGAGCTATACCAAATGAATGGAGAGTTGCTATAATAACCCCTGTGTATAAAGGAAAGGGCGACAGACATAAAGCTAAAAATTACAGGCCAGTCAGTTTGACATGCATTGCATGTAAGCTTTGGGAAAGCATTCTTTCTGATTATATTAGACATGTTTGCAAAACTAATAACTGGTTTGACAGAAGGCAGTTTGGGTTTAGGAAAGGTTATTCCACTGAAGCTCAGCTTGTAGGATTTCAGCAAGATATAGCAGATATCCTGGATTCAGGAGGCCAAATGGACTGTACTGCGATTGACCTATCTAAGGCATTTGATAGGATAGATCATGGAAGACTACTGGCAAAAATGAGTGTTATTGGACTAGAAAAAAGAGTGACTGAATGGGTGGCTATATTTCTAGAAAACAGAACTCAGAGAATTAGAGTAGGCGAAGCCTTATCTGACCCTGTAATAATTAAGAGGGGAATTCCTCAAGGCAGTATTATTGGACCTTTATGTTTTCTTATATATATCAATTATATGTGTAAAGAAGTGGAATCAGAGATAAGGCTGTTTGCAGATGATGTTATTTTGTACAGAGTAATAAATAAGTTACAAGACTGTGAGAGGATGCAGGGTGACCTTGATAGTGTTGTGAGATGGACGGTGGGCAATGGTATGATGATAAACGGGGTTAGAAGTCAGGTTGTGAGTTTCACAAATAGGAAAAGTCCTCTCAGTTTTAATTACTGTGTTGATAGGGTGAAGTTCCTTTTGGGGATCATTGTAAGTACCTAAATGTTAATATAAGAAAAGACCTTCATTGGGGTAATCACATAAATATGATTGTTAATAAACGGTACAGATCTCTGCACATGGTTATGACGGTATTTAGCAGTTGTAGTAAGGATGTAAACGAGAGGGCATATAAGTCTCTGGTAAGACCCCAACTAGAGTATGGTTCCAGTGTATGGGACCCCTCACCAGAATTACTTGATTCAAGAACTGGAAAAAATCCAAAGAAAAGCAGCTCGATTTGTTCTGGGTGATTTCCAACAAAATAGTAGCGTTACAAAAATATTGCAAAGTTTGGGCTGGGAAGACTTGGGAGAAAGGAGATGAGCTGCTCGACTAAGTGGTATGTTCTGAGCTGTCAATAGAGAATTAGCGTGGGAGGATATCAGTAGACGAATAAGTTTGAGATGTATCTTTAAAAGTAGAAAAGATCACAATATGAAGATAAAGTTGGAATTAAAGAGGACAAACTGGGGCAAATATTTGTTTACAGGAAGGGGAGTTAGGGATTGGAATACCTTACCAAGGGAAATGTTCAATAATTTTCCAATTTCTTTGCGATCACTTAAGAAAAGGCTAGGAATACAACAGATAGGGAATCTGCCACCTGGGCGACTGCCCTAAATGCAGATCAGTAGTGACTGATTGCAATTTTTAGAAATTTTAAACCACCGTGTGTATGAACCATGACTATTTCTCTCCAAGTTAAATTCCTTTGAACTGTAAATATTTCCACTACGGTTGACTTTGATTTCGTTCATTTGCCTCGGCAATAAACTTTTCATTAAGGAATACTTCAATTTCTTTTATGAAGTGCAAACTTTAAGGAAGTAAACTTTTCAATTTTACAGGTAGATACTTGTGATAATACGATGAATAAAATAGTAGACTCAATTTCCAAACAGCTATAATCATTACTTCAGACACTCAATCCAAGTGCCAATGTGTGTTAAAACTGTGTCCCGGAATATTTTATACAAGACTGTACTAACATTTCAGTGTTAACTAGCAGTGTCCGTTTTCACGCATAAATCCTTCTATTAAATAACACTAGAATGTTTATATTGTTCTCCCACCTATTCAATACAATACAATCTTAAAAGTTAGGACTTTGTCCTTATCAAAATATTAGCACAAAATTGATACATTAGATGGTACATGTTTCGCCTATTAATTGTAGGCATCATCAGCCATATTTTACCTTATGAATAGATCAGGTACCTGATTGGGAATGACTTATGAATACTGTTAAAAACTATATCTTGTAAAATGGATTGGAGATCGTAAAACAACTAATACAAAATAAAATGTGGTATACTATTACTTAACAATATTGTGTTAATATGTGAGTCTAAAAGGGTGACATTCATTTGAAGGTTACAACTCTGATATTAAAAGATATTATAATAAAGATAAAAATCAGAAAGCACATTCCATTTGATTGTCAAAGGGCGTGTTATTAAAAACTTGAAGAAAGTTGAGCATTGGTAGTGGTTGTTGGTTTTGAAGTTTCTATTTATATGCTTATAAATTTTGAAGAATTTACATATGGCCTGGTTCTTTTTAAAAGGATAATATAAGTTGTAATGATGGTGCCGTAGGCTATATTGAAGTTTGTGTGGACGTCATTAGGCCATCTTCTTCGAAGTAGTGATAGGTGCAGCTTTTATTGCTGAACAAGTGTTATCACGTGTAAATCCTTCTATTCAAATTCTGGTGTCAAACAGCAGAGTTCGTTTCACAGATACTCTCTTCCATTTAACTCTCACAATTTTGTGGGTTACTGTAGTCACGTCCTAGTTTGTGAACCATGGGCAATGGCTGAGTGGCCTAGTAAGTGGTCCTGAGAGTGGGGATAACCAGTTGCTAGGGAATGGGAGTGGGCATCTCGGACATATTCTGAGTCGTGGCCCTCCTTGTGCTCAGGCGGCTAGGACTATGCAATTCACCGGTGGTCCATAACCCGTTAGAGGAAAGATCCTCACTTGGACTATGTGCAAGTAGGGTAGCATCCTGCTTCAAGAATTTACCGAGCTCAGAACATTTTAAGCAAGCCTCGGACCTATGGGAGTAATGGAGTCCCACTCCCATTTGACAGGCGAGGGACTCCTTGGAAACAACTTGGCGAACGAAATGGAATTCAATGGGGAGCTATCAATATTAATGGGGCTTATGGAAGAAAGAAGATAGAACTGGCTGAGTCAGCAAAGAGGATGCATCTGGATGTGCTAGGGGTAAGTGATATTCGGGTAAGGGGAGATGAGGAAGAGATAGGAGATTATAAAGTGTACTTGACGGGTGTTAGAAAGGGAAGGGCAGAGTCTGGGGTAGGACTCTTTATCAGGAATACCATTGCACGCAACACAGTTTCTGTTAGGCACGTAAATGAGCGAATGATGTGGGTAGATTTGTCAACTGGAGGAATTAGGACAAGAATTATATCCGTGTATTCACCACGTGAGGGTGCAGATGAGGATGAAGTTGACAAGTTTTATGAAGCATTGAGTGACATAGTGGTCAGGGTCAACAGCAAGGATAGAATAGTGCTAATGGGCGATTTCAATGCGAGAGTTGGGAATAGAACTGAAGGATACGAAAGGGTGATTGGTAAATGTGGGGAAGATATGGAAGCTAATGGGAATGGGAAGCGTTTGCTGGACTTCTGTGCTAGTATGGGTTTAGCTGTTACGAATACACTCTTCAAGCATAAGGCTATTCACCGCTACACATGGGAGGCTAGGGGTACCAGATCCATAATAGACTATATCTTAACAGACTTTGAATTCAGGAAATCTGTTAGGAATGTACGAGTTTTCCGGGGATTTTTCGATGATACAGACCATTATCTGATCTGTAGTGAACTAAGTATCTCTAGGCCTAGGGTAGAGAAAGTGAAATCTGTCTGCAAACGAATAAGGGTAGAAAATCTCCATGACGAGGAAATTAGACAGAAGTACATGGATATGATTAGTGAGTTGTTTCGAACAGTAGACAGTAAGCAGGTTCAGGATATAGAAAGTGAATGCGTGGCATAACGGGATGCTGTAGTAGAAACAGCAAGGGAATGCCTAGGAACAACTGTGTGTAAAGATGGGAAAAGGGGGACATCTTGGTGGAATGATGAAGTGAGAGCAGCCTGTAAACGTAAAAAGAAGACTTATCAGAAATGGCTCCAAACAAGGGCTGAGGCAGACAGGGATTTGTACGTACATGAAAGAAACAGAGCAAAACAAATAGTTGTTGAATCCAAAAAGAAGTTTTTTTTTTTTGCTAATTGCTTTACGTCGCACCGACACAGATAGCTCTTATGGCGACAATGGGACAGGGAAAGGCTAGGAGTGAGAAGGAAGCAGCCGTGGCCTTAATTAAGGTGCAGCCCCAGCATTTGCCTGGTGTGAAAATGGGAAACCACGGAAAACCATTTTCAGGGCTGCCGATAGTGGGGTTCGAACCTACTATCTCCCGAATACTGGGTACTGGCCGCACTTAAGTGACTGCAGCTATCGAGCTCGGTGAAAAAAAGAAAAAAGACATAGGAAGATTTTGGTAATAACCTGGAAAGGCTAGGTCAAGCAGCAGGGAAACCTTTCTGGACAGTAATAAAGAATCTTAGGAAGGGAGGGAAATGGAAATGAACAGTGTTTTGAGTAATTCAGGTGAACTCATAATAGATCCCTGGGAATCAATGCAGAGGTTGAGGGAATATTTTGAACATCTTCTCTATGTAAAAGGAAATCATCCTGGTGGTGTTGCAAACAGCCAAGCTCATGGGAAGGAGAAAAATGATGTTGGTGAAATTATGCTTGAGGAAGTGGAAAAGATGGTAAATAAACTACATTGTCATAAGGCAGCAGGAACAGATGAAATCAGACCTGAAATGGTGAAGTATAGTGGGAAGGCAGGGATGAAATGGCTTCATAGAGTAGTAAAATTAGCATGGAGTGTTGGTAAGGTACCTTCAGATTGGACAAAAACAGTAACTGCACCTATCTATAAGCAAGGGAACAGGAAGGATTGCAACAACTATCAAGGTATCTCATTGATTAGTATAAAAGGCAAAGTATTCACTGGTATCTTGGAAGGGAGGGTGCGATCAGTCGTTGAGAGGAAGTTGGATGAAAACCAATGTGGTTTCAGACCATAGAGAGGCTGTCAAGATCAGATTTTCAGTATGCGCCAGGTAACTGAAAAATGCTACGAGAGGAATAGGCAGTTGTGTTATGTTTCATAGATCTAGAGAAAGCATATGACAGGGTACCGAGGGAAAAGATGTTCACTATACTGGGGGGCTATGGTATTAAAGGTAGATTATTAAAATCAATCAAAGGCATTTATGTTGACAATTGGGCTTCAGTGAGAATTGATGGTAGAATGAGTTCTTGGTTCAGTGTACTTACAGGGCTTGGACAAGGCTGTAATTTTTCACCTTTGCTGTTCGTAGTTTACATGGATCATCTGCTGAAAGGTATAAAATTGCAGGGAGGGATTCAGTTAGGTGGAAATGTAGTAAGCAGTTTGGCCTATACTGACGACTTGGTCTTAACGGCAGACTGTGCTGAAACCCTGCAGTCTAATATCTTGGAACTTGAAAATAGGTGCAACGAGTATGGTATGAAAATTAGCCTCTCGAAAACTAAATTGATGTCAGTAGGTAAGAAATTCAACAGAACTGAATGTCAGATTGGCGATACAAGGCTAGAGCGGGTCGATAATTTCAAGTATTTAGGTTGTGCGTTCTCCCAGGATGGTAATATAGTAAGTGAGATGGAATCAAGGTGTAGTAAAGCTAATGCAGTGAGCTTACAGTTGCGATCAGCAGTGTTCTGTAAGTAGGAAGTCAGCTCCCAGACGAAACTATCTTTACATCGGTCTGTTTTCAGACCAACTTTGCTTTACGGGAGCAAAAGCTGGGTAGACTCAGGATATCTTATTCATACGTTAGAAGTAACAGACATGAAGGTAGCAAGAATGATTGCTGGTACAAATCGGTGGGAACAATGGCAGTAGGGTACTTGGAATGATGAGATAAAGGCTAATTTCGGAATGAACTCGATGGATGAAGCTGTACGCATAAGCCAGCTTCGGTGGTGGGGTCATGTGAGACAAATGGAGGAGGATAGGTTACCTAGGAGAATAATGGACTCTGTTATGGAGGGTAAGAGAAGTAGAGGGAGACCAAGATGACGATGGTTAGACTCGGTTTCTAACGATTTAAAGATAAGAGGTATAGAACAAAATGAGGCCACAACACTAGTTGCAAATCGAGGATTGTGGCGACGTTTAAATTCACAGAGGCTTGCAGACTGAACGCTGAAAGGCATAACAGTCTATAATAATAATAATGTATGTATGTATGTATGTATGTATGTATGTATGTATGTATGTTCTCTTGTGTGGCAAGTCACCATCACATCGAGAACATTTGAACACAGCAAAATTCCTTTTCAATGGCAAGAGACCAAAATTTAATTTTTCACATTTTCTTCATAAATGCCAATCAAGTGTTTGAGTCCAAGTGTTACTCTTAGAGTATGTCGGGCAGAATATGTATCATTCTACACCAATTCGTAATGAGTTTGAGTATATACCCAACTGTGTCTATTTAAAGATATAACAAAGGGCAATCCAATTTGAAGCAAACTGGGATTAACACAGTGTCCATGGAGGGAACAAAGAAAAATAAGTGTAACATTTAACCAAAATAGTATATTCTTTCCACTACAAGTCAAGATGGCGTCCGGGAGTAGTCGTGTGTCGGTATCGCTCCATGTCTTTTGTCTATTAGTAGTGTTCAAATGTAGTATTACGTCCGTTCGAGTTTGCCTCCGGGATGAGAATGTGCTAGACTTCAACGTGAAATATGAAAACCATTGGGAAAACGCTTTTGTGAATGGTTCGGAGCTTCGTATTTTGGCCCACGTGCTGGCTTTAAATGGAACTATGTATCTGGTGACGTCACAACCAGGCTGCCTGTCTGCGAGAAAACAACAGACGAACTCTAGCCCAAAGATATCGGGTTCAGCAATTTGTGTGCTTCTATTGGCTTTGTCCGGCCACATACATCTGAACCCAGGACCCCAGCATGACAGCGGTATGAATTTCTTCTACCAAAATGTAGGGAGCATGTGTAATTCTTTGACGGACTTTAACCTCGCTTTCAGTGACACCAGCAAAGATTATACTTGTATAGTTGAAAGTTGGTTAAATGATTCTGTTGGTGATAATGAACTCTTGTCTACTGATTACTGTGTGTTTCGTCAAGACAGACATCAGGTCCATAGTAGCAAAGTGAAAGGGGGAGGGATTATGATTGCTGTGAAATCTGCTCTAAGGCCAGTTTCCCAGCCAGAGCTGGCGGGAGACTGGGAGTGTTTCATGGTCAAGGCCAACCCAACATCAGGGAGGTCTGTGTTTGTAGTGTGCTGCTACCTGCCACCGGATGAAGTGACTGCTAGGATGAGTAATCTTCGAGCAATACTGGCCAATGTCACAGCTGTTTTAAACCCGCAGAATATCCTTATAGTTTGCGGAGACTTTAACATCAGGCATTTGGCTTGGAATCCTGGTCCCGTTATAAAACAAAAATGTGTGGACGTCTTCTTACTTCTTGAAATCGTCAGTGAATTCGGACTCAAACAAATGTGTCACTTCCCAACAAGAAACGAGAACTTCCTGGACCTTGTTCTAATCTCGGATCAATACTGTGGACACTTGGACTGCTTTGAGATGGAAAAGGTAATTACATCCGACCATCGAGGTGTATAATTCACTCTATCTTTACCGCGAGTTATGCGCCCCGTACCGCAGAGGAAGTTAATGTTCGCATGAACTAAGGCCGATTTTCCTCAAATGAGAGATCTCCTTTTGTTTTGTCCCTGGAATTTAATCGAGGACTCCCCCTCCGTCGACGAGGCGTTAACCCTTTTCTACGACTTCCTTCGCGCTGTAATAAAAGACACTGTACCATCCCGGATAGTTAGCACGTGGAAGTAACCATGCTGGTACGACTCTGAGGTAATAGATAAATTAAAAGAAAAGGAGAGGACAAGAAGGAAGTTTTAAAAAAACGGGCCATAATAGTGATTATGTGCAATTTTCGACCATACACGGTGAATTTAAGCGTCTTCAGCTCAAAAAATACAGAAACTATATAACTTCGATGGAATCGAAATTAGCTGCCAACCCGAAGTGTTTCTGGAATTTTGTAAACAACAAACGGAGGTCATCTCGCCTGCCATCTACTATGCTTCAAGACGGGAAAGAATTACAGGACAAGAGGAGCATCTTGGACAGTTTTGCAGATACCTTTGAAAAGTATCACTTACCTGCCGCACAGTGTAATCTATTCACTTCGTCCGTGTGTGATATAGGCCTAACTTCAATAGTGACCTCTCCAGCAGAGGTATCTTCAATTCTTGCTTCTTTGGATACCTCCAAATCATGTGGTCCAGATGACGTACCCGCTAGTTTTGAAAGAATGTGCATCTGAGCTAGGAAGGCCACTTAGCATCATAATAAATATGTCATTCTCGTCAGGGTATTTTCCGTGTGAGTGGAAGAAAGGTTATGTCATACCAGTGTTCAAGAAAGGAGACAAAATGGTGTTTGATAACTATAGGCCTGTTGTGTTATTGTCCCTGATTTCAACGGTGGAAGAGAAGATCGTGTATAAGAGATTGTATAGTTCAGTTTCACAGTATATTAATACAGCGCAGCACGTTTTTATACAGAAACGCTCTACCGTGTCCAATATATAAATTTCATTTCAGAATCTCTCGATAGGAGGCAACAAGTGGATGTTGTTTACACGGACTTCTCCAAAGCCTTTAATTGTTCAACATGATGCTCTACTCACCAAATTGTCAGTACATGGGATAGGAGGAAGTGCCTTGGAGTGGAATAGAAGCTATCTCACTAATAGAGTTTGTGTAGTAAAAGCTGATGGTATTATGTCAAAGCTGTACCACCCTACTTCAGGTGTCCCCCAAGGCTCTTTACTGGGCCCTCTTTTCTTTGTCATATTCATAAATGATATAACATCAGTTATAAAACACAGTAATTGCCTTCTCTACGCTGACGATCCAAAGATCTTTAAGGTAATCAATAGTGAGTTGGACTGTAAGTTGTTACAGTCTGACTTAAACCTACTAAGTGACTGGTGTAAAAAGTGGCTGCTTGGTTTGAATACTTCAAAATGCAGCGCAATTACATTTTCACACAAGTTGGAACCAGTAAATTACCCTTACCATTTATGCAATTTCCAAATAGCTCATGTGAATGAAATAAATGATCTTGGTGTGACACTTTCAAACTGCTACAGTCTTTCCTTCAAGAAACATTTAGACAAGATTTCTAGGAAAGGGTTTAAATTACCTGGCTTTCTGAAAAGAAACTGCGCCGAATTTGTTTCTCCTAGAACTCTAATATCTTTGTTTTGCACTCTAATCAGGCCATCGTTAGAATACTGTTGCGAGGTGTGGCTGCCTTCTCAGCAGTATTTAACACAAAACTTGGAAAGAGTCCAAATAAGGTTCATGAAATGGATCAGCTACAAGGGTTTGGGTATTTCTCTCTCTTCTTCCGATTACGAGTCTTTTTGTGAGACTATGAGCATGAGGACATTGCACTCACGTCGCATATGTGCCAATGCCCTCTTTCTTTATAAGTGTCTGACGAATAGAGTGGCTTGCTCAACATTACTGGAGCTGATTCCATTACATGTTCCTCGTTGCAATACTAGGCAAAGGTATATTTTTCATCTGCCTAAAGTGAGAACTGTGGCTCGGGCTAACTCATGGCTTGTGAGGGCACTAACATCACTGAATGAGGTGGGTGAATCAGTGGACCTCTTTCACTCAGCCCTGTCTAAAATCAGACATGCCCTAATGACCTCATGAATGTAAGTCCCTATCTGTAAGATATGTAAATGTTACCAGATGTAGTTTTATAACGTCAATTACTTAAGGAGATTTAGTTTCATTTATTTATTTTATTTATTTAAGGTTTTGTAAATATGCATATAAAAAGGTCTCTAGGTTGTTATTTTAGGAAATTAGTGTCATTTACTTAGGTGTATTTGTTGTATATTATGTTTTACTGAATCATCTTTAATTGTGAAAATAACCTGTAGATGATAAATAAATCTATTCTATTCTATAAACATAACCAAATAAACTCAATATTTCACGGTGTTGAAAACACCAACAATATCGTTTGAATGAAAATGACGTAATTACAACAGAGTCCTAGACCATTTACAAAGGATTTGCGTACGACAATTCTAACAAATCTTGCGAACTTTCAAGCCTAACAAGGAGAGAGAACATAATTTGAACAGAATAAAAGGGGAAAGCATGTAAAAACGAAGGTCAGGAAGGAAAGGGGCAGGATCACAGCACCGGGAGTTCCCCAAGCACATAACCATGTGAAGAGCCAGATATTTTTTCCAAGTTTACTTACTATCTGCGCACTTTTTAGCGATACTTTTACACCCTAGTGTTGAATCGATCGACTTCGGTTATCTTCGAGATTCGTATTGGCAACTTTTGAAACACAAACTAAGAATCGCTTATCATTGCTGTGCGACATCTGGCGTACACTTTAAGTACTCGTACTGTTGTTGTTTACACAGCAAAGCCAAACTATAGAATTCATGCTAGGAACAAGATTCGCATCGGGAAATATTATATAGTATTATATATTGTGTGTGTGACACAGTTGTTGGCGTTTAGCTAATAAATGTTTAGAAAATTCATATCGATCGATCATATTATCGATTCAATTCAGATTTCATTTCCATTCAGTTGGCAGTATTTACCGGAACCAGCAGTGCTTCCTTCTTACTCCTCACCGAGTACAAAAATCTATCACTAAAAAGTGCGCGTACAGTCCTAAAGTTCAGGCCCACATTCAATCATTCAAGCCTCACCACTCAATGCATCTTCTTAGTACCTTTGTTTTTGTTTAAGAAGAGATACTGAAATTAAAATGCTCAGATATTACTTAAACTGCCCATGCTCATGAAGTTAAAGTTATGCCAGCATAATAAAGTCCACTGGTATAATAATAATAATAATAATAATAATAATAATAATAATAATAATAATAATAATAATAATAATAGTAATAATAATAATAATAGTAATAATAATAATAATAATAAAAACACTCTGTTGCTCACCCAATATCGAAGAAAGAGAAGTAGAGGTTCCCAGCAAACTACTGGGAACTCTTTGGACGACCCTCCAACCTCACTTGGTGTCAGTGCTGGACTGAAGACAGAGCGGTTGGGGGAAGAATTTATAGGGCGAAAGAAGGTTCGTGAAGCACACAGGTCTTCGAGAAGCAACACATAGTGACGTGGCGAGTGACGTAAGCCAGTGGTAGTTCAGCGATGTGGGAAGCAGCAGCGGGAGTACGAGGTCAAGTAGGTGAGTGCTTGTTATATATTCAATAACATAGCGGGATGTTGAGAAAGTCCAGCGATGTGCAAAGTAGCAGCAACCGTACGAGGACAAGTAGGGTAGTGCTCGTTACATATTCCCCCGAGGTGGTGGGAATCCTTCTTCCGAAGTGAAGAGTCAGTGCAGATCTGACAAGTGGCGATGGACGAAGAGGGAACGAGAAACATAGCATCAGAGAGGGAGGGCTGGAACAAAAGCAGACTTGGCAAGAAACAGAGTATAGTTGGAAAAGGAAATGGGGGAAGGGAAGGGGATAGATCGAGAGAATTTAATTCCACAGATGTAACATAAAGGTGTTAACATAATAAACAAACGTGAATATGGTCTAGGAAAAAGAAAAAAAATCCCATTCACGTATTGAAAAAAATTTCCTTTTTCTGGATGGGAGAGTCCAGTTGACCCAAGTGTGGTTGGAAGGTCAGACTGGGCAGAGCAAAAGAGGGGCGTGGGGGGAATTACGGAAAACACTGTTTCAACTGCACGACATGGGCCTTTCATATAATAGAAGGATCAGCCGCATCCTGTAATAAAAAAACTGACAGGGGTTGAGAATGGAATTATCGAAAAGGGGCCTGTACAACGAGGACAAAGTTTAGCAGATATATGATCAACAGCAGAACTTTGAAGATAGTTTTTTAACAATACTTTGTCAGAAAGCTTAAATTTTGAAGGATGATGCCTACGGTTGTGAATCTGTCGATGAAGCTCCAGAGCCTGATGCAATTTGACTAATGCCCTTTTCCAATCGGCTTGAGAAGCTTGATTAGGCAAAGAAACAAGTAAAGAAGGCAAATCCCATGTTAAATCCCGAGGAGTTTGTAAATCTCTACCTAAAACAATTTTGCCAGGGAAACGTGGTGGAGTTATTTACAGTAGAATTAAGTGTTAATTCAAAAGCAGGTAATTCAGAATCCCAATGGCGTTGATCCTCAAAATGGAAGATAGACAAGACCTTCAAATTCCTACGGTATCGTTTGACGAGATTGCCTTGGGAAGTTCTGGGTAATGGAAGAAAAAGATGAGAACCATATTCTAGCCTCGTTTCAGTGAGAGGGATAGTAGTAAATCATGGAAGTGGTCCAGTAGAAGAAAAAATACTTGTGTGGGAAAGGTGATTATTATTCGAGGAGTGCACCTGAACAGGCAGATTTGTCCCTTGAACTCGTCCACTGCCTACGGACGGGGGTTGCAGGTGTTTCCCGAAATGGGACTAGCACAATGTTTAGCCATATGTCCAGTACCTTTTCATCGGTAGCAAATAATAGAAGGTTTACTAACCGTACGGAGAATAGGCTTTGGTAGTGATACTGTCGTAGGGGGGGGAGGGGGGGGAGGAGGTCACTAAGAGAGGTAGTATGGGTGGCGGTACACGAGTATAGTAGGAATTATTAGCATATGAGTGAATCGTGTGAGCTTGAGCTACAGGGGAATGTACATTAAAAAGCTGTCTAAAACAAGGTAGAGCATAAAATGTAACAATTGATATCAGTTCTGATGTGTCATTAGCGATGTTGAGCACATCACTAAAAGTAAGAACAGAATCTAAATAGTCGTGCGTAGGTTCATCAGGGCGTTGATGACGGCAAACAAATTCAAGATTTAATTTGTGCTGTACTTCATAAGGTAAGAAATAACTATGAATACAGGTTCGAAACTGACCCCAGTCCTGAAAATACATCATATTTTCAAGCCAAAAATTAGTTAAATAACCAGTAGTTTTAGAAGTTAATAAACTAATGAGCTGAGAAAATCGGGCTAGTTGAGTTTTTAAGAATTTACGAACGGAAAGGGACCAAATAGTTAAGTTTTGAGGATCCGTACCCACTAGATTAGGCACTTGTGTTAAAGATTGCTTGATAATGTTGAAATTAAGTGAGTTAATGAGTGGATTTGGTGGGGAAATAGGTGATGAGGTAAATGGCCGAGAAACGCTAGTGTCTAGATAATGAGTGGTTCAGGTTATGTTCTAGTGAATTTGAAGTGGTGGAATGAGGAAACAAAGAAGTAGCGGGTGGAGGGTCTAAGGAAATCGAAGTATCATCAAAGGAAATTAAATCCGTGCAAGGTGGATTAGGAAAAGCTGGGGGTAAGGGGGGACGCGCATGAAATACATGTGCAAATGTAATCATTCACCAAATCCACAATTTGTAAGGTACATAACTGAAATTTGGTACAGAGGTTAAGAATGGTTAAATGCATCTCTTCACTATTTTTCATACCTTAAGCAAAATTACATTGAAGCGTTTTGCAATTTATAAATTTTATGACCCCGTGATCAACAAAGGTACCATTTTCTCATACACTTTTCAACAAATTGTCAGGAAAATTGTACAGTGTAACCTCAATATGTACAGAAACAACTCAACAGAAGCATTTTTAAATACAATGATATTTAATTACTTTTATGTTTAATTATTTTGTAAACAGAAAAACATCCATAAAAAATCTATATTATTTCTTGCATATCTCGGCGTACAGGAATGATATTAAAATTTGGCCGAGTGTATATGTTTATTATACACACAGCAGTGGGGATGCCAAAAATAATGGCTGTATCTTTTCCAGTTTCTGAGAAAGGTGTACTTTAATAACGGAAATGGTGATTCTGAGAAAATGCACTTTAAAGTTGAACTTACTTTTTCCTTGCAATTCTGTTTATTAAAAGGCTCCAGAACTGTAGTGAGTGTCCTCATTTCCTTCAAGACTTATCTTTTGGTTTCTTGTTTTCTGCCTTCTTTGCTTTACCAGGTCTTCAACTGACTTTTCAGCTGCAGAGAGGAGCTGTAAATATATTTTTCTCAAGATGTCTTGAGTGAAAATTTCTACCTTAAAGCCCATTCTTTCTAATACCTACATCCTCACTAAGTTCCTGCCATTACATACAAGAACTGTACCATATGTTGCAATTCTGACAACTGTAACAGATGAAAATGTGATTTTAGGGCATTGTTTCCTTACGAGTCAATTTAGAGATTAATTTGGAATTGGGTTTTGCCAAAAACACACTTGTTGAGAAGTTCAGGATCGCCAGAAAACTGTAAGTGGGCTTGACAACATGTAGGATACATTTTGGAAGCCTCTGCTTGTGGATGTAGGAGTTATTATCCCTCTGAGCCTGTAGATATTTACAGCAGCTAATGTGGCACAGTTTACGAATGGGTTTTCATCTATTTACACCATGTGAAAATATGTATCCCATACAGTTCTTAATTCGGACCTAACCTCATTCCTGGTTTGTTTCTCATGCCTTGCGTTCACTAACTTCTGCAAAATCAGTTTATAAAGTCTTCTATTCACTCTTTGTGACCATAGCATTATTGAATGATGAAAGAATCAAACACTTGCGTAAATCTCCGTCAGTAGCAGAAGGCAAAACAAAAATTTATTGCTTCTTCATAAACAAAGCAGCTGGTTTGGTATTGTTTCTAAGATACGGCATGCGGAACAGTCATAGATGATGTATAAAACCAAAGAGTACGTATCACAGCCTTCTAGATGTATCCCGTGCAAGTTTGCTTGAACGAAATCCATGGAATCATTCTTCACCGAGCTAGCATTGAAGTAATGCTTCAAAAGTGGGCATGGCAGTAAGGTCGCGCCATACATTTAATTATTATTTTTCAGGCAGTTCAGACGAGATTTCATCCTTGAAACTTTGGGAATATATTGTCAATGAGTTCTACTATTAAATAAAAGATAAATTGAAAATTGACATTTGGGCCCATTTCATGAACGTCCCCCCTTAATAAAGGTAAATAGTCATCAGAATGGTGTAATGGAAAATTATCAGAGAAATTTGCCATATTAACAAAGTAAGAATGACGTAATATTACGAAGACCAGAGAAAGATAAAGTCAAAGGTTAAGCAAAACAGCTATCGAAAAGAAATAGCATAATAATAATAGAGGAACACTAGATAAATAGAAAAAAATTTGCCCTGCTACCATTTGTTATGTTTAGAGTATGTTAGGCAGAATTTGTATCACTGTACACCAATTCGTAACAAGTTTGAGTATATACCCAACAGCGACTATTTAAAGATATAACAAATGACAATCCAACTGGAAGCAAATTGGGATTAATGAGGTATCCATGGAGGGAACAAGGAAAAGTAAGTGTAACATTTAACCAAAATAATATATTCTTTCCACAGGAGCCTCCGTGGCTCAGATGGCAGCGCGTCGGCCTCCCACTGCTGGATATCGTGGTTCAAATCCCGGTCGTTCCATGTGAGATTTGTGCTGGACAAAGCAGAGGCGGGACAGGTTTTTCTCCGGGTACTCCGGTTTTCCCTGTCGACTTCATTCCAACAACACTCTCCATTCTCATTTCATAGCATCTATCAGTCCTTAATAAATCACTTTGGGAGTGGCGACCCCATTGTACTAATAGCCTATATCTGCTTCATTCATTCCATCCCTGACCCGGTCAATGACTGGAAAACAGGTTGTAGGTTTTCATTTTCATTTTCAGTATATTCTTTCCACTAGAAACATAACCAAATAAACTCAATATTTTACTGTGTTGAAAATACAGCAACAACGTTTCAATGAAAATGGCGTAATTACAACAGAGTCTTAGACCATTTAAAAAGGATTTATGTAAGACAATAAAAAAAGATCTTGTGAACTTCCAAGCCTAACAAGGTGAGAGAACATAATTTGAACAGAATAAAAGGGGAAAGCATGTAACAAAGAAGGTCAGGAAGGAATGGGACGGGATTACAACACTGGGAGTCGCCCAAGCACACAACCATGTGTGAAGAGCCAGAGGTTTTTCAAAGTTTACTTGCTCAAGTCCAGGCCCACATTCGATCATTCAACCCTCACCACTCAATGCATCATCTTAGTACCTTGTTTTGTTTAAAAAGAGATACTGAAGTTAAAATGCCCATATATAACTTAAACTGCCCATGTTCATGAAGTTAAAGTTACGCCAGCATAATAAATTCCACTGGGCAAATAATAATAACAATAATAATAACAATAATAATAACAACAATAATAATAATAATAATAATAAAATACTCTGTTGCTCATCCATTAACGAAGAAAGAGAAGTAGAATTTCCCAGCAAACTACTGGGAACTCGTAGGACAACCCTCCAACCTCACTCGGTGTCAGTGCTGGACTGAAGACCGAGCGGTCGGGGGAAGAATTTATAGGCGAACAAAGGTTCGTGAAGCACACAGGTCTTCGAGAAACAACACATAGTGACGTGGCGAGTGACATAAGCCAGTGGTAGTTCAGTACGTAGTGACGTCTTTAGCAAGTCTGGCGATGTGAGAAGCAGCAGCAGGGGTACGAGATCAAGTAGGTGAGTGCTTGTTACATACTCAATACCGTAGCGGCGTGTTGTGAAAGTCCAGCGACGTGCAAAGCAGCAGCGGCCGTATGAGGTCAAGTAGGTGAGTGCTCATTACACAAGTGACATTCGAACCGAACTCAGTGATGCATCGAGACTGTCCAGAACTTCGAGAGCCGCTGACGTGGTATTGCGGTTCCATGGCGTAGAGCTGCCAATGCGGGATTGTGGTACCATAGTGTAGAGCTGCCGACGTGGGATCGTGGTTCCATGGTGTATAGCTGCCGGCATGGGAACATGGTGCCATGGTAATGACATCACCTGTAGGATTGATGTGGAAGACAATGCCCCAGATCAGATGCACTTGTAACGGTGATATGCTTTTTGACATTTCTGAAGAAATTCAGTTCTTTAAAAAAAGACTTAAAATTATTGAGTTAAAACCCATATCTCTGTACTCGCTCCAGCAGTGTACCGTACATGCCCTGGAAAACTCTTGTGCTCTAACATAAGAAATTAACGAACAATACAGGAATTACCTGGTACATACATACACCCATCTTATTTTATGCCGGGCTGAGTGGCTCAACTTGGCAGGTTCGATCCTGGCTCAGTCCGGTGGTATTTGAAGGTGCTCAAATACGTGAGCCTCATGTCGGTAGATTTACGGGCACGTAAAAGAACTCCTGCGGGACAAAATTCCGGCACCTCGGCGTCTCCGAAAACCGTAAAAGAGTAGTTAGTGGGATGTAAAAGAAATAACGTTATTATTACATCTTCATTATAGATGGCAAGTCTTTCAGCATTCAGTCAGCAAGCCTGTGTGAATTTACTAACCGCTGCCACAATCCTCCACTTGTAACTAGATCTGCGGCCTAGTTTAGTTCTATACCTCTTATTTTTAAATTGTTAGAAACTGAGACTAGCGATCGTTGTGTTGGTCTCCCTCTACTTCTCTTACCCTCCATAATAGAGTCCATTATTATTCTCCTAGGTAAACTATCCTCCTCAATTTGCATCATATGACCCCACCACCGAAGCTGGTTTATGCGTACAACTTCATCCATTGAGTTTGTTTCTAACTTAACTTCAGCAAATACAAGATGGCACCCAGAGCCAGCAGTGCGTAGTGAGTGCTCTCTGCTGATCCTGCAGAGACCGCAGAATTAATCTCATACTTAGCCCACGAGTATGACGAGGACAATGTCTAGATATAGTAGTGTCTTAATTCATATCTGCATAATGCAGCGAAAAAAGCAGAACTCTATTACACCCAATAGCTGTTGTCGAACTTACCTTGAAAGCTTTTGAAGCACAGCTACAGGAGGCTACCAGTGTAACCAGTGCAGCCAACCTACCACAGGAGTCCCTTGTCCCGTTTATCCATGACTTCGCTGAATTCAAGAATGTCATGTCATCTGAGCTAGAAAAACTGAAAGGAGAAGTATGCCGGTTCGAATTCCAAATCAAGTGGCAAAATAATCTGCTGGATGAAGCTGAGCAATACAGCTGGAGAAACCGTCTTCTTATTCACGTGGTGGGACTGACGTATTTAAATCTGTTTGAACATACTGATGTAAAATTGGAAAATAACCATCGCTGCCACAGAATTGGAAAACCTCATCAGTCAGCGGCTGATGTGGTTGTAAGTGGTATACGGCCAATAATTGTGATGTTTACTGGCTACGTTAAACGTGATCGTGTGTGGCGAGCGAAGAGACTTCTAAAGGGTACCAAACTGTTCATAACAGAATAACTCACAAAAACATGTAAGGGAATACGAAACGCAGCTAGGGACCATTTTGGCACTACCAAAATCAGGACACAGGATGTTCGCATTGTGATTCTTCTTCCAAGTAGCATCAAAAGTCGTATTGGCACAGTGGCCAAACTTAATAAACTAATTATTAATATTTAGAAATTTCATGATCTGTATTGAAGTGGGATTACAATACTTAAAAATTAAGAGGGTTCCTCCTATTCAATACAAAGATATTTATTAGTGTGAAAGAATCACATATCGTTCAAAGGAGGTACTAGTTTCGGCACCAGATATGTGCCATCATCAGCCACAAAGTCAAATCGGGCAAACACAATAAAACCCTAAAACAACTTTATACACACTATAACATCTGCATGGATGAATATGAAATATGACTTTAAAATAACTTTAAAAACACACTAACATTTGCACAGATGAATATAAAATAAAATATCACTCAGGCTGCTCAAGGTTCCTCAACCCATATTGAAGTGGGAATTAATTCTTTGGATCTTACTAAGTTCATGTTTACGTTTATTTTCTGGAACCAAACTACAGAACACACATAGTGTCAACTTCATATGACAATAAACCTCACAGCATAATTTAACAGTTTTAGAAAACTAAAGTTATATATAAGCTGGACAAACCGCCATGGGTATACAACAACGGAGTCATCATTTTAACGGATTTTAAAATGGAATGCAACTTCATCTACCATATTTTATTTTATATTCATCTGTGCAAATGTTGTAGTGTGTTTTTAAAGTTATTTTAAAGTCATATTTCATATTCATCCATACAGATGTTATAGTGTGTATAAAGTTGTTTTAGGGTTTTATTGTGTTTGCCCGATTTGACTTTGTGGCTGATGATGGCACATATCTGGTGCCGAAACTAGTACCTCATTTTAACGATATGTGATTCTTTCACACTAATAAATATCTTTGTATTGAACAGGAGGAACCCTCTTAATTTTTAAATATTAATAACTAAATAAAACTATGGGATGATAGATTTTATTATCGATGTTTGTCATGCATTTGTTCATTGTTTTAAAAAGTTTTGTTTTTATAATATTTTCTTCAAGGGTATGAGTGTTTGTGTGTGTTCTGGTACTAGTAACAGTCAGCGGTCTCTTTCTCCAGGAAGTCAAGGCAAGTACGCAATGTCGCTGTCATTGGAAGATAATCCTACTAGACAGTTAGAACAAAGTCCGCTACATGGCACTGGCCTTGGCGAGGAACTCAACGCTACTCATTCCTACCCCTCCCCTCTCATCTCCACAGGCATTCTTTTGAGGCAGGCCCTTTCTGCCACAACTTAGTGCTTACAATGTTGTCATTTGAACGCTATTTCTCTTCCTGTGCACATTGATGAAATACGGGCAATGGTTGATGATAATAACTTACATGTCTTGTGTATTAGCGAAAATTGGCTCACCTCTACCATTCCATCTTTTTTGGCAGCACTTTATCGCTATGAACTGGTCCGCTGGGACAGATCCAATAGTAGAAAAGGGGGCAGAGTAACCCTTTAGTATAGGAACATCTTAAAAAGTAGACATGATGTCTTCTTGTAACCTGGCTATCCTTCCTTTAAAACCTACTAATAATATATACAAATAATCACACCTCACATACACTAATCAATCATATCATAACAAAAAATCTTCAGAAAGTTCTGAATCATGGCCAAATTCCTAGTCCATCGACCTCATCTCACAACCTCATTTACTTATTGTTATTCCCTCCATGTACACATATAAAAGCTGAAGTTCACCACCTGTAGAATTCTAAAAGACATTAATTTGGTTCAGCTGATGTATGATGCTTATAACCTATTTTGGAATGATATCCTACTACTAGATGGTATTGACTCAAAACATGACAGATTTAACTCTCTCATTACGAGACTGTACGACAAGCATGCTCCCAAATGACTTGTGAAAGTTATTACAAACTATCCACTTCATAGCCGTATCGATGTTATAATCTAATGGTTTCGTAAGAAAATATTTTCCACCTAATCGATAACTTTCTTTATTTTGCCTTTGGCAATTTATATCATCATTAAGAATAACAGGACATGTTTCGATCGCTTTGCGATCATCATCAGCTGCATATACAATGGCTTAGATAAAAAGCATAAAGCAAGCACATAGTTAAAACTTTGTTGACTTTAAAACTAATGTTAGTAAAGGACGTATGGGTTGGAGGGGGGGGTAATGTGCGACGGGAGGGGCGGTTGTTACAAAGGGAGTTCAATTAAAAATAAATTAAAATCTACTATCTTATGAGCTAAAATGTCTTTGGTACATTTTAATTCCCAAAGGCTTAATAAAATCACTTATTGTTTAAAAACTAGAAACTGGTGTTGTTATCTTGAAGAAATGTTTTTTACTGAAATGTGATTCTTCTTTACTTGACTTCTAATTTTCTTCCTCGTCACTTTGTACTGTACTAAAAAGGTTGATCCTCCTGTTTGTCCTTTTTTAAGTTGAAAGGATGTATTCGCTTTTGGTTGAATTAAGAATTGTATTCATATACATGTCAGGTTGGATATCTTGTTGTACGATCTGTAACCCTCACAAAAATTTGCGTCAGTTAGTTAAAATCGCCTGCGGAAGTGTTGTCTAAGGAAATTGTTTCGTATTAAAATAATGGAAACTGATTGAGAAATTTTGAACTTACCCCTGTCCAATTCACTTTCTTTACTCCCCGTGACAACGGGTGTGGGTCTATTTCTACTGTCCTCGACCTTGTGTAATAGCGATGTGATGTGGTCTGATTGCTAGCGTGATTTGGAGGGGAGAGGGGAAGCGAGGATGTGTCATCATTTGTTGTTTCTCGCGAGGAGGTGGCTTCTGGCTGTGACGTGGAGCCCTCGTGCCTGCTTGTTACACTTGCTGGGTGTGTTTGATTCCTACCGAATAATTCCATGTATCTCAGTATATGTTCGTATAAGGGATTTCTTTGTTCATTCATCTCATTTAAATTCTTGTCCTTAATCGTTAGCTTATCAAGAAAAACATGAATATTTTCTAAACTATTCATCAGCCTTCCTTTATTTATTCTATTAATAATTACAAGGTCTTGTTTGAGATCTGTAAATTTATGACCCGTCCCTTTCATGCGTACTCCAACTGCGGAAAACCTTCTATATTTTTCCGCATTGACGCGTTCTTGATACCTTATTACAAAGTTCCGTCCGGATTGCCCTACATACGTGGCCTCGCATTGGTTGCAAATCAACTTATAAATTCCTGGATCTTGGAAACAATCTTCTCTGTTCTTATTAACTATGTTGTGGTCGAAAAACCCGTGCCTAGTATTATTGTTTGTTGAAAATGCTACCTTGATGTCGTATTTCTTAAATAAATTCGTAACTGCGTAGATGTTAGGATTGTTGTAGTTGAACTTCATGTAGGTATCAAGAACATGTCAATGCGGAAAAATATAGATAGTTTTCTGCAATGGGAGTACACATGAAAGAGATGGGTCAAATTTACAGATATCAAACAAGACCTTGTAATTATTAATAGAAAAAATAAAGGAAGGCTGATGAATAGCTTAGAAAATATTCATATTTTTCTTGATAAGCTAATAAATAAGGACAAGAACTCAAATGAGATGAATGAACAAAGAAATCCCTTATATGAACATATACTGAGATACATGGATTTATTCGGTAGGAATCAAACACACCCAGCAAGTGTAACAAGCAGACATGAGGGCTCTGCAACACAGCCAGTAGTCACCACCTCGCAAGAAACAACAAATGACGACACATCCTCGCTTCCCCTCTCCCCTCTGAATCACGCTAGCAAACATACCACATCACATCGCTATTACACAAGGTCGAGGACAGTAGAAATAGACCCACACCCGTTATCACGGGGAGTAAAGAAAGTGAACTGGACAGGGGTAAGTTCAAAATGTCTCAATCAGTTTCCATTATTTTAATACGAAACAATTTCCTTAGACAACACTTCCGCAGGCGATTTTAACTAACTGACGCAAATTTTTGTGAGGGTTACAGATCGTACAACAAGATATCCAACCTGACATGTATATGAACACAATTCTTAATTCAACCAAAAGCGAATACATCCTTTCAACTCAAAAAACGACAAACAGGAGGATCAACCTTTTTAGTACAGTACAAAGTGACGAGGAAGAAAATTAGAAGTCAAGTAAAGAAGAAGCACATTTCAGTAAAAAACATTTCTTCAAGATAACAACACCAGTTTCTAGTATTTAAACAGTAAGTGATTCCATTAAGCCTTCGGGAATTAAAATGATACCAAAGATATTTTAGCTCATAAGATAGTAGATTTTAATTTATTTTAAATTTAACTCCCTTGTAACAACGGCCCCTCCCACGCACATTACCCCTTTCCCCCTCCAACCCATACGTCCTTTACTAACATTAGTTTTAAAGTCAACAAATTTTTAACTATGCGCTTGCTTTATGCTTTTTATCTAAGCCATTGTATATGCAGCTGATGATGATCGCAAAGCGATTAAAACATGTCCTGTTATTCTTAATGATGATATAAATTGCCAAAGGCAAAATAAAGAAAGTTATCGATTAGGTGGAAAATATTTTCTTACGAAACCATTAGATTGTGAAAGATAGTCGCCCTCCCTGCCCGTGGGTAAACAATGAAATTAAAAATATGGCAGCTTGCCATGATGCACGTTTCCGAAAGTACAGGAAAACTTGCTATGAGTGTGATTTTGAAAACTACAACGTTCTTAGAAACATCTTCGTTCGCTGGGTATTTTGGAAAGTCAGCAGGAACAAAGCCAGAAGAAATAAGAAATAGATCGAGAGAGTATTTTCAGAAGCTGCTGAACATAAGAACGAATGACAGTCATTCAATGGACGACCAGGAAAGGCAATTAGTTGATGACGAAATGGATAAAGAAATTACAATGAATGAAATTGAAATGGCAGTAAGAAAGATGAAGAATGGAAAAACTGCTGGAATAGATGAAATTTCAGTGGAGATGATAAAGGCAGCTCAAGCTGTAGGCCTGCAGTGGACATATCGGGTTCTCAGGAACGTCTGGGAGAATAAGGAGGTCCCCGAGGATTGGCAAAAAGGAATAATCATCCCAATTTTGAAGAAAGGTGATAAGAAAGTTTTGAAGAACTACAGGGGAATTAATCTAATATCCCATGTTGCTAAGATAATGGAAAGGATACTGGAAAGTAGAATAAGGTTGAGGGTTGAGAATCAGATACAGGAAAATCAGTTTGGTTTCAGAAGTGGAAGTTCAACAATAGAGCCCATTTTCATTATGAGACAACTAATGGAAAAGCATTGGGAGTACGGGAATGATATGGTGATGACATTCATTGACATTGAAAAGGCATGTGACAGTGTCCCCAGGACGAAAGTTTGGGACAGTCTGGTGCAAAAAGGAATTGGACAGGGATTAATAAAAATGATCATGGCATTGTATAAGGAATGTTGTAGTTGCGTGCAAACACAAGTTGGCAGGACAAGTTGGTTCAAAATAACTAGGGGGCTGAGACAGGGAAGTGTTCTATCACCAATCCTGTTTACAATAGTAATGGATGACAACATGAGAACAGCAAAAGCAGCATATGGAGGAAGAGAAATGAACATGATGTTATTTGCAGATGATATTGTGATTTGGGGAGAAGACGACAGGAAGGTTCAAGAACAGTTGAATGTGGTGAATGGGAAGATCGAAGAATGTGGATTGAAAATAAGTGTAGAAAAGAGTAAAACTCTTGTTATGACTAGAGGGGAGAAATAAGGGAAAGGTCAGATTAGACTTGCAGACAAGCCCCTGGAAGTAGTGGAAACGTTTAAATACCTGGGGAGTGAATTAATGGAGAATGCTCAAATGGATGCTGAGATTAGTAAAAAAATTCAAGCTGGAAGTCGTTTCTATCATAGTATAAGAAACATGTTATGGGACAAAGATGTGCCAACGGAAGCAAAGGATACTATGTACAACATGTATTACGTACCCATAACAACTTACGGAGCAGAAACTTGGACAATGACAAAGAAGGATGAGAGTCGAATACAGGCAGCCGAAATGAAGTTCTTGAGGAGTAAGATACAGAAGAGTAGAAGAGACAAAATAAGAAATGAGAAAATCCGGGAAGAAATTGGAGTGGAAAAAATGAATGATAGAATAGAGAAGAGCCGACTAAGATGGTTTGGGCACATAAAGCGAATGAGCGACGAAAGAATGCCAAAAAAGGTGATGGAAATGCAAAACCAAGGAAGGAGAGGCCGTGGACGACCACAATTGAGATGAAAGGATACCATCCAACGCAGCATTATAGAAAGAAACCTGGACTGGGACACAGTGTTGGAAGGAGTGGTGGAAAGACCGAAGAAAGTGGAGAGGAACCATATTTGCCCCTACCCGGCTACAGCTGGATAAAGGGAAATGATGATGATGATGATGATGATGATGATGATGATGATGAGCAGGAACAGACAGAACAAAGTATTCCTCCTGACGAGCTTAATACGTATTTTTCAGAAGATAGATACCGCCTAACCCAATCAACCAGCCATACGTAAATGCGTAACAATAATTCACCCCACCACCTAATCGCGCGGAAATGTTATTCTAGTACCCAAAAAACCTCATCCTAAACTACCTTCTGATTATCGCCCCATCTTTCTCCTCCCGGCTCTTTCTAAGGCTTTGGAATGACTTGTATACAAACAAATATAGCAATATTTCAATGACCATTCTCTCCTTGATTCCTTACAGTGAGGCTTTAAGAAGGGGTGGAGTACTGCAACCGCTCTCCTTAAAGTGACAGAAGACATCAGACTCACTGTGGAACAATGTAAAGTGACTGCTCCAACACTGTTGGATTTCAGTGGTGCCTTTGACACAATAGACTTACAACAATTAAATAGAAAACTGGAATCTTATTGGTTTGACTCTTTAATGCTCAAGTTCTTTACATCTTATTTGAATGATCATTGGCATCGGGTAATAACTCATAACAGCATTTCAGAATGCAGACCTAGGAAAGTAAGCACCCCGCAGGGTAGTGTTTTGGCTGTACATAAATGACATTTTTTCTACTCTAAAATCGTGAAGATACCACTTACATGCAAGGTGCCGCGAAGTGCAATCACGTTCATCCGTACACTAGTGAAAAGTGCCAGGAGCGCTATCGCGCTCCATGTTGCAGCTGTCCATGTAAGTCATAATAGTTTGCACATATCTGACAGATGACAGCTCCAGTCGGCATCACTCTGTAGTGGAAACTACGTAGTTTCTAAATCTACCACCAGAATCTCTGTACGGCATGTTGTTTTGGTGTTATGATTTTTTTCTATTTCAGCTGTTTGGCACGTACCTGCAGACCATGTGTTTGTAATAATGGCTACTAGTTCCCATACTGTGTTTGAAAATGATGACGATTTGGTAGAGTATGTTAATTCATTGAGTGATGATTCTGATTATGTCGAATCAGGCGATGATTTACATGATATTGAGAGTGATAATAATGCCGGTAATGTTTCAAATAATGACGGTAGTGGTGATGTTACCCGACCTACTCGTATGATAGTGATTCATGAAATTTCCGATTCAGACGGTAATGATAGTGATGGGAATAATGATAGTGTTGACGGAGACAGTAATGACGATGATGACCAGCTTCCCGATTTCCGTGAAATTCAGTCTGATCACGACGTACAATTTTAACCCTCTCCTGCATTCCTTGAGACGCCTGGCCATAAATGTGCACCTCCTCCTGATGCTAGTCCAAATCAGTATTTTCATCTATTGTTCTATTGATGGTTAAGGAAACAAACCGATACGCCTGCAAATTTCTGTCCCGTATGCAGCAGTTATCGCCTAATTCTAGAGCCAGAGAGTGGCAACTTGCCATTGTTATAGAAATGAAGGCATTTGTAGCAGTTATTCTGCCATGCTGAGTGGCTCAGACGGTTGAGGCGCTGGCCTTCTGACCCCAACTTGGCAGGTTCGATCCTGGCTCAGTTCGGTGGTATTCGAAGGTGCTCAAATATGTCAGCCTCATGTCAGTAGATTTAATAGTATGTAAAAGAAATCCTGCGGGACTAAATTCCGGCACCTCTGCTTCTCCGAAAACCGTAAAAGTAGTTAATGAGACGTAAAGCCAATGACATTATTATTTTTTAGTAGTTATTTTTGAAATAACTTGTAGGCCTACTATATTTTTGTACTGGGCTAAAAATTCCAGGAACATTCCATGGTTTGGGGAAATGTTGTTCAGAAAGAGATTCCAGTTAATTTTAAAATTATTTTTTCTAGTGAACAATAATACACTGTTTCCCCCAGGCCACCAGAACTATGATCCATGTGCCAGATTTGATCCCATTGTACAGCATGCAAACCATGTATTCTGTCAACATTATAGCCCTCACCAATATCTCAGTATAGATGAGTCACTCATTGGAAAAAAGTGTCATTCCTCCCCCACACAGTATCTCCCTAAGAAAAAACATCATAGGTGGGGAATCAAATTTTGAATGTTATGTGACTCTGTAGCAAATTATTGTTTGGATTTTATTGCTACCAAAGAGCAAAGAGTGAAGCTGAAAAAGCTTGAATCAAACAACATGGCCTTGGTCACATGGTAGTCACTAAATTGTTGAAATTAGGAAATTATTTGCAGAATAATGTAGTAACAACTTTTTTTCAAGCATTCCTCTAGCTCATTACCTATTTTCCAAGGACACTTATTTTACTAGTACCCTTAGACCAAACAGGAAGGAAATACCCCAAGGCCTAAAAAAATAGATTTGATCTAGAGCAAGTGAAATATTATAGGAGTAATGAAATTCTAGTTAGCAGGGTACCGTGAAAAAGTCTCAAGAATATCCAGTTTTGTTCTTGTCCACTGATGCTGTACCTAAAAGTAAAACAACAAAAATTAAGAACAATAAACAGAAGGAAATTACAAAGCCAGATATAATTCACAAATACATAGGGGGAGTAGATGCTTCAGATATGATGCTGTACACCTACTTGGATGAAAGGCGCACATTGAAATTCTGGAAGAAGGTGGCGTTTTTCATCATTGCCAGGATGGTGCTAAATTCCTATATGATCTATAAAGAAAACACCTCCAATAAGAACATGACCAGGCTATAGTTTACTTCTAGCATTATTGAGGATTTAGAAATAGAATGGAAAAGTCAGAGAAATCCACTCCGTAGTGCAAAAAAAAATTGCAGGAGGGGCCTTGTATGAAAAATTACCCGCTACAAAATTAAAAGAGGATGGTGGACCAACTAAAATGCCCAATATTGTGTGTGCTAATTGTAAGAAAGGTCTTCTTGGTTTGTGTGTATGACTGCATACATGTTGAGAGGTGAAAATTTGTGAAGTGTAAATATGTACATGTAACAACTTTGAGTAGTGATCTGGAAAGGTATTTTTTTAGATAAACTATTATTCTTAAAACAGTGACATTTTACAAACTAGTACACAATGCATCAGTGTGCAAAGGAATATCAAATTTAGGCGAGTACAATCAAAATACTAGAATGTTCAGAGATCCAAATTTGAATTTGATTTTTTTTAATTGCGGGAACAATTTTTTTCTTTTTACTGGGCACTACGAATTATTCTCGTGATGTTAACATGATTGAAGATAGGGATCACTTAGCTACAAGAAAATGTAAACTACAATGAAATATCTTGAAAAGTGAGGAGAGGATATCCTTTTCTATTCGGTGATGCATAATAGGCATTTTCTCTCTGGCAATCTTAGCGAACACGGCAGTAAGGGAGCTGGCACTAAGATGGTTAACATATAGCCACTGTAGAATAAGCGAATTATCAGATGTAGTGCAAAACATAAATGCTGACTTGAAATTACTAAGCGAAAACACACAATCAAATAGGCTTCTCATAAACCTATCAAAAACACAATCATTGTTGGTTCTTGGAAGTTACTGTGTGTGATAAACAGTGCTCATACTCCACCTCTGTTAATAAACGATAAAATCATTCCTTATAGTAAAACAATAAGAGACAATGGCATGAATATGACAAACTCTAAATTGGACAGAACATACCAAAAATATATGTCAGAAAGTTTTTGCTTCGCTTCATCCATTGAAAAGAAACAGAGATATTTTACCACAAGACATGCAACAAAGGCTAGTGCAGACTTTAATTCTTCCTATCCTCAACTACTGGGACGTAATCCTTGCCGACACAACTGAGGAACAAACGAAACTGCCGCGAGCTTTCAACTGTTGCCTCAGAATCACTTTTAACATGAGCTATGATGTGCATATAACTCCTTACTAAAAATAACTTCACTAGTTAAAACCCGACAAAAGACATAAATATCACATACATATATTAATACATGAACTCATACATAGCAACTCGCATCTGCACACTTCCTCTAAATTTTACTTTCTCTCCTCATTTCATAACTCTAACACTGACGCTGGATCTACCCTTGCAATTCCTCTTCACCATTCATCTGCGTATAACAATTCTTTTATTGTGACTGGTTCCAGACTTTGGAATTCCTTATCAATCAGTGTCAGGGACAGTGACTCCGCTTGCGTGCGCGTTTGAACAATATTATTTCAAATTGGTTCCTTTATAAATGTGAGTGAGAGAGATAGTGTGTGTGTGTGTTAGCATAATGTAATTGTACTAAATTATAAGGTAATATATCTGCAGAAAAGTATTGTAAATGTGGTTAAGTGTAGCCTATGAGATGACCATGCACCCTAACTTTGGCACTTGAAAGAAGACAAACAAACAAACAAACAAACAAACAAACAAACAAACAAACAAACAAACAAACAAACAAACAAACAAACAAACAAACAATAAATAAATAAATAAATAAATAAATAAATAAATAAATAAATAAATATCTTCCTTACAAGTAACCTCCTCCCACTGTTTCCACCTGTCTGTACCAGCAAACATTCTTGTTAATTTCATGTCCGCTACTTTACATGTATCTATTCCAGACTAGTTCAACTGTTTCCTTCTGGCATTGTGTTTGGCTCTCCTACAGAATTCCTAACTACTGGAGTTCACGTCATATCAACCTTAGTTTCGTCGCCATGCGCCTTTTAACTGGTTCAGTTTGACTCGTACTATTGAATAAACTCTATTTCAACTTTTGTTTTTGTTCAATTTAAAGAACTCCATCATCAATAATTAATCCATGCTTCACGCATTGACATATATTTTAAGGTCCACTATACCTGTTTTTTTACTTTAACAACCTCATGATTGTTTTAACTTTACAGACTACCATCGTTCAATGTATTCCACTACAAATACTTGCTGTTAATCTGTACATATTGTTACAATTTCAAGTCAAATGTTATCATTTTACTTTTTATTACGGCATTGTCACTCTTTTAACATTTTTTATCATTTCAGCTCAGGGCCCTGACCTAATCTTTGTAAATTAAAGGCTGATGATGTTCGCTATGTCGAACGAAACATGTTCCATTATATAAGACACCTCATGATTATTTTATAATTCAATGAGTAATGTATTGTATTGAATAGGTGGTTGTTAATAAAAGGATTTTATAATTTTAATATGTCCGCTACTTGTAAATTATGATTTTTTTCCTTTTTTTTTTCTATTTGCTTTATGTCACACCGACACAGATAGGTCTTATGGCGACGATGGGACAGTAAAGGCCTAGGAATGGCAAGGAAGTGGCTGTGGCCTTGATTAAGGTACAGCCCCAGCATTTGCCTGGTGTGAAAATGGGAAACCACAGAAAACCATCTTCAGGGCTGTTGTCAGTGGCGTTCAAACCCACTATATCCCGGATGCGAGCTCACAGCTGCACGCTCCTAATCGCACGCTCAACTCGCCTGGTAAGTTATGAATAAGATATCCTGAACCCACCCAGCTTTCACTCCCGTAAAGCAAAGTTGGTCTCCAAACAGATTGAGTTCTGTCAGGGAGCAGTCTTCCCTCTTACAGAATACAGTTGATTGCAACTGCGAGCTCAGTGTATTAGCTTTACTGCACCTTGATTCAATCTCACTATACTACCATCCTGGGAGAACACAATGTATCACTTTATTGTCCGAGAGTTTTTGTTTTATTTGCAAAATGTGTCAATCCTTCTCACTGATTGTTCGCACAAAAGATGTGCATATTCCATAACATATTTGCCCAATTCTCCTATGAAATGAACTTGTGTGGCTGGAATAGCTGAAACATTTTGAAATCGTTTTGCCAGATATCTGTTTATGTCTTCTATGTCAACCTGTGTTACCTCCTGAACAGTAATTTGCTTGGTCTTATTGTTCAAAATGTTAAATGTTCAGCACTCTGCATCTTCTATCCAGATTTCATAGCCACCCACACCATTCGTTTTACTTGGCCTCCAATTGCATCCCCTTTTCCGGGTATGATTTTAAAAAAATTCTATTGAATTTTAAATCCAAATATGGCAGAAAAAAGCATCAAATTGCTCAGAGCATATTTTTGCTTAAAATGGCTTGCTGATCAATTGTCTCTTCCCGAAGCTTGACAGGCGATGGCGTCATCACCATGAAACTTAATGGCAGCTGCTTTAATGTCATCTGATAACTGCTTTCTGGGCACACATTTTCTTGTTTTGCTAATCCCTACACCCACTTTTTCTGCTAAATGCGTAAGAAGTTCTTTTTCGCAGTGCCTCCTCTACACGTTTTCTGCATTTACCATAATGCTGCCTAGTTCTGAGTGCTGTGTCAGGCATCGCAATATCGGAGCAATTGTAAGTTTCCTGCACTCTCGCTAATTGTCCCTTTTCTGCTGAGCTTGTTTATGAATTCTATTTTGTAATTTTAGTCTCTCTGTTCCTGCTTTAGTCATTCTTTTCCTTTCTTTATGCTATATTTGTTTTTTTTCTTGCCATTCTTTATACCGACTGTTCTCCTTCAGATGTTGCTTGTATTCTCATTGTCTTTCTGCTGACGATTTCCCCTTATTACTGTTTGACTACCGGAGTTCACTTGTAACTTCACCAAAGCATTGTGCGTGCAATGTTAGTCAGCCACGATGCCATATCAGGAAACATTCACTGTAGAAGTCATCATATTCTAAAGGCTAAGCCTTGTCGCTGCAGCCACAGTTGTCTATCTTGAGCCAGTCTTTTCAACTCAGCGTAGGTCCTTGCACTTCATCCTCAGAAGCAGGTTCTTGAAGTAAGACACTCTGGGTTGTCCTCTTCCTCTTTTTCCGGCAATTCTTCCTTCAATGATATTACAAAGGAACTCCTCATGCTGCAGAATGTGACCAATAAATTTTATTTTCCGTTTTTCAATTTCAGTTATCAGATTCCGTTCTTCTCTTATCTCTCTAAGGACTTCGGTATTGGTCTTCATTTCAGTCCAACTTATCCTCTGCATTCTTCTCCAGATCCACATTTCAACTGCCTCTGTAGAAGTAAATGTTCAAATATGTTTTTGTTGATGTCGTTGAGGTGATGTAGGATCCTGAAGGAAATTTTATTCCATCGATTACTGTGCTGTGTAGACAATGTTTCTTATGTTTATCGTGATTGACTGAACACAATCTGCCCTAAACAAATAAAGTGTAATTTCAAACTACTTAGAGAATGACGGAAATTATACTTTATAACAGTGTACATATAGGAAAGGTCACTTTTTATCATATAAAAAGGTGAACTACAAGGAAACAAAATTACAGTGTTACCCCTCACTTACACTTTACAAGGGACCAAGGAATACTGGTATAAAAGAGGGGAAAATGTAAAAGGGGGGAAAGTGTATATCGTGGGGAAACAACTTGTACAGTTATATATAAAAATGCTCTGGAAAAGGAGGTAAATGTTACACAAATGCATATTATTAATTTATAGAGTACCAGGCGAATTGATCGTGCAGTTAGGAGCACGCAGCTGTGAGCTCGCATCCGGGAGATAGTGGGTTCGAACCCCACTGTCAGCAGCCCTGAAGATGGTTTTCGGTGGTTTCCCATTTTCACACCAGGCAAGTGCTGGGGCTGTACTTTAATTAAGGCCACGGCCACATCCTTCCAATTCCTAGGCCTTTCCTGTCCCATCGTCGCTATAAGACCTATCTGTGTAGGTGCGACGTAAAACAATTAGCAAAAAAAAAAAAAAATTATAGAGTGTTTCAATCTCAATCGATTTCCTGTACTTACCTCAAATAAAGGTCCATATAAGTTAATTACTGTACTGTATTAACTGTTGACTACACTGCCTGAGTAATTCTGCTCATCCTTTGCTCAGGAGAAGGTTACCGGTACGTGGTTAAAAATTTGTGTGTTATATTCTTTTAATATACAGTAGTTACTTTCTTAGAATGGCTTAGAATGATCTAGGATGCAATATTTTCTCTGAATGAAACATTTTAATTGCTACTATTGTACCTGTATTTACAACATTAACACAAATTTATTCCAGATGGAAAACTACACAATCACTGCTTCCTACCAAAATAGTCCAGAATCTATCTCTGTTTACACTTCTTATTTCTTATGGCCTCTATTTGTTTTTCAAACTCATAAATGTTATGAAGATTATTTTCCCCCCCTCTACAAATGACAGATACCTGCATAAAACATCTAGTGGTGCACTTAGGCATCACTTCACTGTCTTCATCTGCTCATCACTCTCACTGGTGGGAGACTCGGCTGCTGTTTGCTCAGCAACCAACTCCTCCACACTTCGTTCCTCTGCAGTGATCACAGAATCATCTACCTGAAGAAAATCTTCAGTAGTGCAGTCTGACTGCAACATTCTCCATACATCAAGTAGCAGTCCTCCTCCTCCTCCTCCTCCTCCTCCTAGCTGAGATTTGGGATGATTCTTGAAAAATCCTGCTTTCAAGAAACAATTTGAGATGGTAATCTGCTTCACGGCTTTCCAAGACTTTGCAATGAAGTGGAGCGCATCCAGGATTGAAACTTAGAGTGATGATGGATCCTTTCCAGCATCCATGAGGAATAAAATTCGCTGCACCAGGTTCTTCCTATAAAGTGACAAAGGAATGAATAACTCCTAAATACATAGGTTGTACCTTGCTTGTGCAGTTACCAGGCAGAAATTCTAACTGCACATTCCTCAAATTAACATCCACAGGATGTGCAGGACAACAGTTGATGAAAAGAAGGATCTTCCTATTTTGTGTACCTTTTTTTGAATCCAGAGCTAGTAACTGCTGTTGGAAAAGATCTGAGGTCATCCAAGCTTTATGGTTGGCATCATTGGCAGTAGGTAATGATCGCACATTCTTAAAGCAAGGAGGCTTTTTACATTTCCCTATCACATAGGGGTGGAGCTTCCCAGAGCAATCAGCATTAGCTCCCAACATCACTGTGAGCCTCATCTTGCTGTGTTTCCCACCATGGCATTTATCTCCTTTGAATGACAAAGTCTTTCATCTAGGTTAAAAATGTTCCTGGGTTTGTAATCCTGGGTCAGCTCCTGCACTCTTCTATCGATCCATTCTTCCACAGTTTCATCACCAAATGCATTAGATTCCCCACAACAGTTTTATAGGTTAGGTTATACCTTTTCCTAAATCGGTCGATCCAGCCATTGGACGCACTGAAATTTTCAATGCCAAGAATGTTTGCCACTTTAAGCGGCTTTTCCCTTAAGTGCACACCATCAATTGGAATGCCTGCGGCTCTTGAAGTTTCAAACCAACTTTTTACAATTTTTTCCATTTTCTCGTCTTGCAGTATGACACATACTTCCTTTTCTTGGAGTTTTGTCTGCATTCTGAAGCACTTGATGTAATGCTTCCTCTGCTTTTCACAATTGTATTCAGCGTGGATACAGGAAACTGCAATTCGCATGCCAATGAAACACGTGTTCTGCAGTACGAATCAACCTTTTCTAATATTCAAACTTTCTCATCCATATTGAAAGTTTTCTTTCCTTCTTTTCTTCCATTATTAGCAGGAAAACAATAAAGCAATAATAAAGAAGGATTAACAAATACACACGACGGGAAAGGAAGATAGCGGCAATTCACTTTGATTGCTCGACTCACATAACAAGAACAAAAAACGTAACAAATAACAAAAACAAATGTGACGAATCAGCGACAGTAACTTTAAACAACTCCAACAACAAACGCAAGTGTAAAACAATAACCGTGAAATAACGAACTCGGGCAAGACAAACACTGAATCACTTGATAATGTCTCCTTCTTGTGGCTTATACTGTACTTAGCAATAATGCAAACACTTGATATCTTCTTCTTCTTCTTCATCTTCTTCTTCTCCTCCTCCTCCTCCTCCTCCTTTGCGGTTTTGTTGGGCTCTTCATTTTGCCATTACCCAGATACTGTACGTGCGGTATTATACATGTTTTTGATTTCTCTTGGGTGTTTGTTTAACTTGCATTCAAAAGTCATAGGATTATGGTGGAAAGTTTGTGTGTATGTGAGACTTAGAGAGTTAATTCAACTCGTTGTCAGATTTGAAAATAAGGTTTAGGACGCAGTGGAAAACACCTGATATCAAAGAATGCGCTGCATTGGTTAAGCGGAAGTTCAATACAGAGTGTTCTAAGAGATATTATAGACCATGGTTGTTTGATTTGGTCATCATGCCATGGTTACTCAAAGCGTTTTAGGTTAGTTGCGACTGCATTTTACCTTGAATTTTTTCCGCTCGAACGGCCTGTCGGGAAGCATAAAATGTCGCAAACGTAAATTTGAGGATTTTAATACATTGTGAGCATAAGAAATCTCAGGGGAACAACAAAAAATGTTGTAAAAGATGGGAAAACATAAAAGCCAGGAACATAAATGCGGGTTAATACTGTACTTGTAAATATCAAGGTATAGAAAATGCCCATTATTTGGTGTAGTAAAGTTAATGCAATGAGCTTGCAGTTGCAATCAACAGTATTCTGTAAGAGGGAAGGCTGCTTCCATATGGAACTATCTTTATATCTGTCTGTTTGCAGTCCTGAATATGGTTTTCCATGGTTTCCCATTATCACACCTGGCAAATGCTGCGGCTGTACCTTAATTAAGGCCATAGTCACTTCCTTTCGACTCCTAGCCCTTTCCTATCCCATCATCGCCATAAGACCTATCTGTGTCGGTGCGATGTAAAGTAGAAAAAATAAGGAAATAAGAATTCAGGAAGGAAATCAGAGTCGAAAGGCCGATTTTAAATATATATAGATATACGTATTTTACTCTAGAAGATATAATTACACCGTATTTTCTCGCATCAATAACACACCTTTTTGGCGGAAAAAACAGGCAAAAAACCGTATGTGTAAATTACTCAAGGAATTCAGCTATTAAAAAAATTATTTACATTTTATTTACATTTAAAAGAGTACATCAAATACACACACACAATTGGTTTAACTCATTTGCTATTATCGTCATCTGGCATAAAATTACGGCATGTGTTTCTTTCTGAAAGTCAGATATGGTACATAATGCAAGTTGGAGACACAGGTTTGAAGTACCGACACTGGAAAGTTCTCTTCCGGTTATGAGCAGATGATATGACCTGGAGTGAAATAAATATGAACTAATAAAAGTTCAGTTCACGTAAGTACATAATATGACATACCAGCAAAAGAATGTTTTACATTTCATAGGGTACCATCTTCGAGTTCGCTACCAGCACTGGAGGAAGAACTGCTGCTACTGTTATCACTGCTCACATCTCCCATAAGAAATCATCATCACTTTTGTCCAACGAATTCGAGATTCCTGTTTTCTTGAAGCTCTTCGAAGAAATCACGTCCCAATCGTGCAATATCCACTCACAAAGTAGTTCCACAGGTGGTTTCCGAATCTTGCCTGTTGGGGTAAGTTCATGCACACTTTCTGCGATCCAACACTGATCAAGTTTTCGCACATTGTCCTTGAATGGTTTATATATCAAAACATCCAAGGGTTGAAGTACTGACATCAGTCAACCAGGAATCGCTGCCAAATCGTTTTTCATGGTTTCCAATAACTTCTTAGTGTCTTCTGTCAGGTGGCCACAAAAACTGTCCATTACAAGAAGGGCCAGGCATCGAAGGAGGGACCTTGCACGATTTCCCCAAACCCTTCGGATCCAATTTTGTATGAGTGACGTGTCCATCCACCCTTTTTCCTGGATACGAACGTGGATCCCTCACGGAAATGTTACTTTTGGCATTGTTTTTCGCTTTAGAACAACATAAGATGCAAGCTTTCTGCCATCTGCTGTTACAGCAAGCATTACAGTGTACAGTTTTTTCACTTCCCGCAGTACGTATGATAACACTCGATGTCCCTTTCGTATCGATTGTTCGACTTTGTGGCATGTTGAAACTTATTGGCGCCTGATCTGCGTTTCCTATTTGAGAGAGCAAATATTGATCAACTTTACGCTTCTCAATCACAAAGCAGTGAAAATAAATTACTTTTCAGTTGAAATCATTCGGCATTGTTTGTCATAATGATGTTCTTCGTCGAAGAGAGAGCCCATTTCTCTTCATAAAATTAATCATCCAGCCTCAGCTAACGTTAAAACCCGATACACTGATTCCATGTACAGCAGCTATTTATCGCCTTTTAAAACACAGTATTTTGTGAGGAACGGCATACCAATCATTGCATAACGAAATCACACATTTAAGTAGATCCTTCTCTACTTGTGGAAACTTGCCACTTTTTGGTCTGCAAAATGCTTTGCGAGACTTGTTGGTTGCTTGAAGTGCAATTTTCTGTTTCTGCCAGTAGCGCATGTTACATTTGGAAACTGAATACTTGCGGCCCGCTGCCCTATTCCCGTATGTTTCGGCATAACTGATCACTGCGAGTTTATACGATGCCGTATTACTCTAATACTTGCTTGTTGTAAATTAATTAGCAGTTTTAATAATAATAATAATAATAAAAATAATAATAATAATGAAATAATGCTGTTTGCTTAACGTCGCACCAATACAGATTGGGAAACCACGGAAAACCATCTTCAGGGCTGCCGACAGTGGGGTTTGAACCCATTATCTCCCGGATGGGAGCTGAAAGCTGCACGCTCCTAACCACACGGCCGACTCGCCCAGTAATTAACAGTTTTGAGATCATAGAAAGCACATGTACCGCACCCAAAACACTCGTAAAATATGTTTGCACCAGACTGGAATAGAGTGTCACTAGCCACTTCTGCGCTGATTCACTCACTGAACTAGTGCAGTGGTAGTTCCTACCGGTTGCTAACAGCACGTTGCCCAGTATTTGGAATACCCAGTGTAGCAATACGAAGGCTGCTACTTGGGTAGTTGACATCTTTATTTCGAAATGCATCTGGAGCTGCGTGATGGATGTTCGAAAAAGTGTGTGCGTCAAATACGGGAGCATTCCTTTTTCTCCACTTTGGACCCAAATATATTGGGATGCGTAAATTATGCAAGGGCGTTCATTATTGGAGAAAATACGGTACCCCCATTTTTTCCCCCCAGATACTGTCTTCCTTAGAAGCAATTAAAAAATAAGCACTGATATATTTCCAAAGCACCTTTCAAGCAAGAAAAGGAGAATAACTCCACCTTCATTGGATTTGTTTGTTGAGAAAATCACATCTGAAGAGAAACATTCATTAGATTTACAAGTAGCTCAGTAAGTGTATGCTACCAATACTGTATTTCACAGTGTGATACACCCTCAATTTCTCCAGCTAATGCAACAACTATGTCCTGGTTATAACCCCCCCCCTCAAATAGTAGAAAAGAAGCTGGAGGTTCCTTATAGGCATAGTCAACACAAAAGAAACATATAACTGTTCCTCAGTGTTAAACAGTAGAACTGTTTATGTAGGAATCGATGGATGATCATCAAATGTCCATAATGGACTAGGAGAGTCCTTAATAGTAACAGCAGCAGCATCAAGGGGTACTTATTTGGTAGATGGTGTGGATACATCAGGAAATCCACACACATCAGAATACCTGGAAAAGATGGCATCTAGTAGTATGAAGAAATATGAAGAGGAAGTGAAATGAACATGATAACCTATGGCTGTTTGGTACATCTTATGAATCTCTTATTTAATGACTTACTTTCCAAACCTGAAGGAACATATTCTCCATGATACTAATATTTTTAAAACAACCATTTTGTAAATGCTCTCCACAAACAATTGGGTGCTCCAAAATTTATCATGCTAGCTTAAACTGTTGGAATAGTTTAGTTGACTGTCTGAATGCTTACATTAAAGGTTGGCCTACACTAAAACTCTACAAAGATAATAGATACAAAATTGGCAGTAATGTGCAAACAAAAGTTACCACTGTTATTGTGGTGGTGAAAAGGCAGCATTTAGGATGAACTGATGGGAACTCTCATTTACTAGGCTGTTTACAAAATTCTTTTCATTTGATTGTGACAAATTATTATTTTGTGTGTACTTTTTTAAAAAATTGGTCAAATTATTGTGTGACACCCAGTACTAGCACGTGCAGTTTTGGAAGCATGTTTCCTGTTGCACAAGACTGAACTTTTCCAGAACATCTTATCCTCGCGTCAGTAAGAAAGAAGAGTTATTTCATTGGTAGGAATAAAACTATTTCTTATGGCTTAAAGCAGGGCCTTTCAGGGTGCATGCAGCAGTGCATCGCACAGTGCAAAGTGTAAAAGACTACTCTGCTAGGTTGACCAGAGTGCAGACCCCCAAATCCTCAATTTTAAGCAATAGTGCTGTCTCTCTCTTTCCCTACGCCTGTCTACCCCTTCCTCACTTCCTCTGCAGCACTTGGCAATCTCAGTTGAGTTGAACTGAGCTTAGCCGAGTTGCCCCGAGACAAAATGCTGGCCAGAACAGAGCTGAGTTGGAACAACGCACGGTGCACAGAATCTCTCCGCTTCGGCTTTCACGCGTGAGATTTTGGCGTTTGAGAGACCCTGGGTTAAAGGTATGATCCAGAGGTGAATTCTGCATTATGATTGGTTTCCTTTTGTGGTTGCACCATTTCCTGTTTTGCAAACTTCTCTGGCTTCTTCAGTGGGAGCGATGTAGCGTCCGGCTCGTTATCGTCTGACCAGGTTAGCAAGTGATCATGCTTGTGCCAAGCTCTCTCCTTCATGGGATCCCGACTACCTTATGGTAAGCACTCTTTGTTTTCCTGTTTGGTAGTAATTCAAACTGAATTTTAAATGTAAAACTTTAACTATCCAGGAGTTCGCCCATGGATCTTGCATTTACCACTCCCTTAACGTCACTATAACTAGGTTTATCTCAACCAAATAATGTTACTGGTTTTACGCAACACTAAATACTCTTTTATGGTTTTTGGAGACGCTGAGGTGCTGGAATTTAGTCCCAGAGGAGTTCTTTTATGTGCCATTAAATCTCCCGACACGAGGCCGTCATATTTGAGCACCTTCAAATACCACCGGACTGAGCGAGGATTGAACCTGCTAACTTGGGGTCAGAAGGCCAGCACCTCAACCATCTGAGCCACGCACCCCAGCACGTTTATCAACTAAGATCATTTATACGTCTGGTTGGAAGCAAACCATATTCTTCATCTTTTCTGGTATTAACATTAATTTTCCATCAGGTTTGACCTCCATTAGTCCTGTGTAACTTTCTATGAAAATCTTCCTAAAATTCATCTCCTGAAGAGTTTCAGTTCATGACGCAACCTTGTTTTCTTGTATGTCCTTATTTACGACAATTTTATGTACTTTACATTGTGGAGACTGGGATTAACCGTATGTTCCATTGACGGGAATCGTTAGAATAGGTTATAGAATGTTTCCTTCCTAAAAGTGCCAAGGCAACTGTAACTTATAAATAATTCAAGTGTTTTGTTCCGGTACGTCAAAGAATATTTGTTTCCTTTCAATTATGTTAATAGTGTTCAGTTTTTTTTTTTTAATATGTTATTTTTAAAGTAAATTTATATTGTGACCCTAGGGAAATTACTGTCTTCAAATGTTTGGCCACAAAAGGCTTTCACCACCTCGGGTTTCCAGGCTGCTTCCCACAGCCTATCCGTAGTTGTCAATTTTGTTTCAAAATTTCATGTTACGATGTGTTTTAACTATAAGGGGCAGTCAAATAAAAACCGAACACACACACCATAGCACACATTCCGTGAAAGTAGCAACACTGTTGTTACGTATTGATATGCCATCACTGTTGTAGGAGAACTGCATAGCTAGCGAGAACTCACAGGTGCACGCAGTTGTTGGGTTATGTCTTTGTTGTTGCGCAGATTGATCTAGTGTGTTAGTCCAGCTATAAAAATGGAGGTAAGCAAAGAAGAGCAGATAAGTGCGATTCGTTTTCTGGTACGTGAGGGTGCTGGAGTACATGAAACTCAACATTGCATGTCTGCTGTGTATAGCAATTACTGCATGTCCATGATGAATGAGCATGAATGTCATAGGAGATTCCGATAGGGGCGCACATCACTGCAAGACTATGCGCGCCCTGGATAGCCCCACTGAGCAATTACTCCTGATGTGATATAGCGGACTGATGGACTTACACTAGACTTTTTTTTTACAATATTTAAAATTCTTCCACCGTTTTGATACTTTTTTTGCCGTTTGGCAAATTTATTTGTCAACAGTACATGTTTCGTTCCTTATTTAGGAACATCCTCAGCTGTTATTGTAGCTTAGGTGAATTGCTAAGATTTTAAACACGTTAATTTGCAGGTACATTGATTCACTTAAAAACTACTAAAAATACTAATTAAATTAAATGATATTAAAAACAATGTAAGGGTTAGTGTGTTAATGATATGAGAATGGATGATTACATAGTTGGTCAGCTTAAAAACTATGTCTATTCATTTGAATAGTTGTTAAAAATTTCATTTTATTACATTAAAATGTCTGTTTGCGGTTAAAAGTTTTAAAAATGTTTGACTTCGTAATACTGTTCAAATTATTGAATGTTTTATCTTCTGTTCCTTCCAGGTAAGTTGTTATATATTATGAGTTTGCTTATGGTGCCTTTGATTGAGTCTAATGTGGAACTTTGAAGCTGATTGCTGATCAATTTTTGTGAAGGGAGCTTCGTTTCAATTTCTTGCTATTGTTAGACTCCAATTCTACTGTGACCCTGGAGGGACGTTTGTTGTATAGTATAGTGTAGTATATTGTATAGTAAAATTACTATACAAGACACAAAGCAGCAACAAACGTCCCTCCAGGGTCACAGTAGAATTGGAGTCTAACAATAGCAAGAAATTGAAACGAAGCTCCCTTCACAAAAATTGATCAGCAATCAGCTTCAAAGTTCCACATTAGACTCAATCAAAGGCACCATAAGCAAACTCATAATATATAACAACTTACCTGGAAGGAACAGAAGATAAAACATTCAATAATTTGAACAGTATTACGAAGTCAAACATTTTTAAAACTTTTAACCGCAAACAGACATTTTAATGTAACAAAATGAAATTTTTAACAACTATTCAAATGAATAGACATAGTTTTTAAGCTGACCAACTATGTAATCATCCGTTCTCATATCATTAACACACTAACCCTTACACTGTTTTTAATATCATTTAATTTAATTAGTATTTTTAGTAGTTTTTTAGTGAATCAATGTACCTGCAAATTAACGTGTTTAAAATCTTAAGCAATTCACCTAAGCTACAATAACAGCTGAGGATGTTCCTAAATAAGGAACGAAACATGTACTGTTGACAAATAAATTTGCCAAAAGGCAAAAACAAGTATCAAAACGGTGGAAGAATTTTAAATATTGTAAAATTCAGTGATTAAATTTTGATACGGAAAATGAAGTTGATTACTTGCAACTGATGGACTTAGCCAGGAAAACCGACGAATCACGGAGGAAGACAGACATTCATGGACGTCTGTTTCATCTGGACAAGGAAGTGCAAGAGTGGGTGCTACCTCTTTATACAAAACTGGAATTGATCATCTTGTCTCACAGTGGGATAAATGTAATAACACTTTTTGTTATTCCTTTTGAATAAAACCATTCCATGGTCACGTTGTAGCGGGCATTCAGTTTTCATTTGACTGCCCCTTATATTTCAGGTTTTCAATGTCTTCTTTTATTATCGTACATGTTAAACTGCCTGTAGGTTACATTGGTAGCCATGAGCATGATTTCTTTGAGCTAAAGATTTGGAAAGAGTAACTGAGTAAACCTAACCTTAAAATTAGGTAAGATTACAAATGTATTGTACATTATTCTAATCCTGTGTTTTTCTTCCTATATTTTCACAAGCATGTACTGTTGCTACTACTGCTAAAAGTGTTACTCAGGAATACCTTCCTCCTAACTTTTCACTAGCATATCGCTACTACTGCTAATAGGGTTACTTTCCTTCTAACCTTTCACAAGTAGGAAATGTTACTACTAGGGGAACCAGGGGTAATTAGAACATTATCATGCTAAAATATGAATACTTATAAATTTCATAACAATTAATATTAACCAATGACATGTGACAAGATTCTGAACAACCTTACGATGTAATTCCCTATCAATTTTGTATTTTATTTTCCTACATATGGTATTTATATGATAATGTTCTAATTACCCCATGTTCCAATTATCCCAGTTTCCCCTACTGCTAATCATGTCACTCAGACATACTATCCTTCTAGCATTACTCGTGTGTATGACTCCAATGTGGGTAAAGTTTCCCAGATGTCTTCTTTTATTCTGTTTTCTAGTGGTTCTAATAATTAATGTGCCTTTATGCCCCACTAACTACTTTTACGGTTTTCGGAGATGCCAAGGTGCCAGAATTTAGTCCCGCAGGAGTTCTTTTACGTGCCAGTAAATCTACCAAAAAGAGGCTGACATATTTGAGCACCTTCAAATACCACTGGACTGAGCCAGGATCGAACCTGCCAAGTTGGGGTCAGAAGGCCAGCGGCTCAGCTGTCTGAGCCACTCAGTCCGGCTCTAGTGGTTCTGTGCCTGTAACACACGCATGTAACAATTTGTCTTCTGCTCATCTAAGCATGCCAGTCAATATTACTGTGGCACCAGCTATTGGTAACTATCATTTTTCAGCATCAGCCTATATCTGCTGCACGGCCTGCTTCTTATGCCATAGTGCAAACCTATTCTCCTCCTATCTAAGTGTTATCTGCACCATGTGTTTCTTTAGTTTGTATAACCCCTGCCCAGGTAGTCAATGCCCATATTTTTTCTCAGATCTGTGAAAACCTTTTGCAGACAAGAGTTTCTGCATCTCCTACATTACAGTGTAAAGCTAGTCCTAACCTGACTTTCAGTGCTCTACTCTTCTCTCAAGCACACTCAAATCATGGTCATAGTGCTGCTGTAATTCCTTCTCAGTACTACTCCAGTCCTTCCCAGGCATCTTCTGCCCAGATATTTTCCCAGATCACCTCCAATTTACCACACCCATTAACAACGATGTTTAACACATTGCTGTCCAGCCCATCTGACGTATAACTGGCCCTTGTGACCGGAGGGTTTTGGCAGAGACGTGGAGTTATTGCAGGGTATCATAATTTAATAATTTTGGGTTCGTTCACAGTTATATCTGTCCTCTTTAATGTTTTTGGCGAGATTTTATATTTCGGTTCATTCTGGTAATGATACCTGTTTGATTCCTCCACCATATACGCCAACAAATCATTACAAATGAACAACTTGACATCATAACCTAAATTTTCAAGTTCACTCGGCAAAATTTTAGCGCCAGGCGTCCACAAGGAAGACTACAAAAACTGTATAATATCCTGTTAGGCCACTCACTGCCAGAAATAAAGAGAATATTATCAACAGTACTTATATCTAGACCATCTTTGCGTTCTGAAGGAACAGGTCATTGTTCACATGGTGCAATAAATGTGTCATTCACCGCATCACTTCCTCATAAATGCATGACACTAGCACTAGAATTATCATCAGACAATTCATCTTCACTCTTCTCACAAACACGGGAAACATGACAAATTATCGGAGTATAATTCATTTATTATATCACCAGGAGTCAGTCCACTATTTTTGTTTACCGGCGCTGCCATTTTTGTTTACTAGCATTGATGGATACACAGAAGATATTCGAAGGCAAAAACAAATGCCACTGACGCACTAAAATGTGCAAAACCAGTACTAAAAGAAGAGGAGATTTTCTACCATTCAGGTACATCAATGATAATCTCCAAATAGTTCCTCAATAACCATTAGATGGCATCAGAAGACAGACTTGCACCAACACGTATTCATACGTGATCGGTTGCAGAGCACCATGCTTGCAAACACGTATTGATACATGAGCGGACAGCATTGTGTTAAGGGAGTGTCTAAATTTAATGCCAATTCTACTGACCAAGTTATTTCTATCCTTCATTTTTTAATGGAATTTAAGGATCAGGCCATTGTCTATAATTTAAGTAAACATCAGGTTTGTCAAATCCTATATCCACGTGTCTGGCGCTCTTTCTGAGCATATCATTGGGGCCATTTCAGAAAGCTGGACTGTTGATCATTTTCATGCACATGTGATACAATTCTTCATGCCTTCTTTAGTAAAAAGACACTATTTCAGATTTCAGCATTTGAACAAATCTTTGTCAGTGTATATTCAAGACATCAAGTTCTTTGCTAGGATTTTTTTGCTTAATTATTCTGAATCTCAAATAGTATCTAGCATTGTTGAGGGTCTTGCTTTCAACTATCGGTCATATCTTGCTCTTTCACCACGACCAGCAACCTTTGCTCAATTGGAGGCTATCAACATTTCTGCCAAAGTTATTAGATATGCCAATCAGCTATGTGTTACATTAGCTCCCTCTCCTATGAGTACATCAGTTCATCAGGTTACTAAAGCCACCTCCTCCTTTGCTTCAAAGCCATGCAATTCTCATGTGTGCTTTATTTATGGTTCTGAACATATCCAAAGGAACTATGCTAAGAATACGCCCTTAGGAAATTCAAAACCCAATGCCAATAATGTTTAATCAAACAGTCATTCTTATCACAACTGTGAAACCAATAGACATTTTTCTCCAGGCAGTGCCCACGTAAGTCATCGTCTCCTCCTCCTTCTTCTTCTTGTGGACGTTCTGGAACTAACAATCAAAGATGACTAATCACTGATCGTTGTGATAAATCTCCAAGAGCTGCTTCAATTTATAGCAATTGCATGTTAAAGAATGTTTTGCCAAGTGATGAAGTTTATGTCATTTCTCAGTCTGAACCTTCTGCTATTGATGATGTAAATTTTTCACGATCCTTTGGCGTTTCTGCTATTCCCCCTTACAAGTTACCTTATGTTTGCTTAGAGGTAAATAATGACCCTATAAGTGCATTGGTAGATTCAGGAAGTAGCATCACATTGATGAGCGAAGATTGATATAATTCCACAAAAACTGCATGTAAGTTACGTCCCCTGAAATCAGTATCTTTAACTTGTTGCACTGCTAATTCTAACCCTGTGAATATAGTAGGAACTCTAAATGTCAAGATCAGAATCCATGTATTTACATGGAAAATACCAGTACTACTTTCCAAAGATTAATCTTGTCCATTCATTTTAAGTACTAACTTTATTGCTAAAACGGGTATGATGTTGGATCTGCAGTTCAATGAATTTCATTTTAAATTACCTGTAAGAATCTACAAGTTGCGTAATCGCTCCCCTACTCTTCCCTTCCATGTCAATGCTATTCCTGAAGATGAAGTTGAATCTCAGGCTTTCGACTTTGATAATTTACCTGTTGATCAGCTCAATCAACCCGAGAATTTCTGTGATAAGTTTCCAGATGTCTTTACTGACAACTTAAGTGTAACTAACGTTTTAGAGTATAAAACCGAAGTGACCAACAATATCCCTGTTCGTTCTCCTCTGTATAGTCTTTTTCCACCCAAAATGAAAGCCCTTAAGGCCATAATTGACCAAATGGCTCGCTGACAGTGTACAGTAATACGTCCTCTAAATCAGCTTATTCTTCTCCCATGTTTCTTGTCTCTAAACCTAAAGGTGGTTTTTGCCCCATTGTAGATTACAGTGTGTTGATTTTCACTCTTGTTTTTCATGGTTTGCTAACGCCAAAATTTTTACAACTTTAGATCTGAATCAGGCATATTATCGGATCCCTCTCGTCAAGTAATCCGAACTCCTCACTGCTTTTGCCACTGATTGGGACCTCTATGAATTTGAGCGAGTACCATTTGTATTAAGTACTGGCACAGCTGTCTTTAACCCGCCTCCTAGACAATATTCTATCAGATATTAAATTGACATTTGTGTACAATTACTTAGACGATTTGGTCAAATTTAGGGAAACGTTTAATGAGCACCTCATTCACCTGAATTAAGTCCTTGAAAGACTGAGCAAAGCAGGCCTAACACTTAAGGTTAGCAAGGTTAACTTCGCCAAACCTCCAATGTCATTCTTGGGGCATATTGTATCAGAGAAAGGTGTCTCCAATGATCAGTCTCAAACTTCTGCCATCCAAAATTTCCCTACCCCCAAAGATGTCAAAGCTGTAGTCAGATTCACTGGTATGGCCAATTTCTTCCATAAATTCATCCTTAATTTCATTGAATGAGCATCTCTAACAAAAGCCTTGAGAAGAAGAGATTCCAAATTTATTTGGGGTAATGCCCATATGGAAGTCTTTTACGATTTGTAATCCCTGTGTAACACTCCGGTTCTGGCAATACCAGATTTTTCTAAATGTTTAATTCTTCAAACAGATACCTCTTCTACAGGTAGATCTCGTGTTCTTCAGGAATTCAAAGATGGACGATGTCCCATTTCTTATGCTTCCCATAGTCTAAATCCTGCTGAATGGAACTATTCTATTTGTAAATTAGCTGTTGTTTTGTCACTGGAATGGTTCAAAATGTATCTTGAACTTCTACCTTATAACCTTGAAACTGTTAATCAGGCATTCAATTGGGTATTAGCCAAACCAAACGTACCGGTCATCTTGCACATTGGGCAGTATGCATATCCGCATTTCAACTTCAGGCTAGTCACATTCGTGGCACTGAAAATGTAGTGGCAGATGGCCTTAGTAGGATGTTCTACCCACATTGTTCTGATCTTCAATCAGAGTCTTCTGATCCCTCTCCAAACCAAGTTTCAGTCTTTGTTAATGTTGTCTTAACTAACTCATCTTTCCTTCTTAAAGACATTTCTAAGCATCAGGAAGATAATTCTGAACTGAAAGCTATTATTAACATTTTCTTTTTACAATTTGTTTTACACTGCAGCAACACAGATAGGCCGTATAGCGATGATGGGATAGGAATGGCCTAGAAGTGGGAAGGAAGTGGCCATGGCCTAAATTAAGGTACAGCCCCAGCATTTGCCTGGTGTGAAAATGGGAAACTATGGAAAACCATTTTCAGGGTTACCGATAGAGGGATGCATCTCCTGGATGCAAGCTCACAGCTGTGCACCCCTAACTGCATAGCAAACTTGCCTGGTGTCAACAGAATTAAATCAGGTGAACATGTCAAGCCCTATATTCTGAAGAACTGTGTTCTATGTTGTCCTGCTTGTGAAGGCGAGACCCCAAAAACTGTTGTCCCATCTAATCTAGTTCCTGCTCTTTTCAACTATTTTCAAGAATCTCGTGTTGGTCATCTTGGTGTTTTCAAAACCAGAGAGAAAATCCATAAGCATTTCATTTGGAAATCCATGGACGATGAAATCTGTACCCTTGTCAAGTCTTGTAAAAATTGTAACATTAGTAAACCTGCTCCTAATACATACCTTGGTCTGTTGTCATCTGAACAAACTTCTTGTCCAATGGAGTGATTATTCATAGACTCTATTGGCTCCTTCCCGAGGTCAAGGGCCAGCCAACATTTCATACTCATGTGTGTGTACGTCTTCTCACATTTTACGTGGCTATTCCCAACTCGCATAGCTAATGCTAATACTACCATCTCTTGTTTGAAACACATCTTTGCTTGTTTTGGACCCTGTCAATCCCTTGTATGTGATAATGCCAAAGCTTTTACTTCTGTCCATTTCTGTAGTTTCTGTTTGGACTTGTCAATTTCTCATGTAACCACCAAACCCATATTATCCCGAAAGAGTTATCCAAAATCTTATTGCTTAACACTCTGCTGACCATTCGAAGTGGGATTCATCGCTGAATTGGTTACCTTCAAAAGACTGAAGAGAGCAGAGGAGATACACAGCAGGAAAGAGAGTTTGTAAATAGGTAGTAACCGAAGAAAAGAAGATAAGCTGGGAAACAATCACCCAGGATGTAAAGGAAGATTTGAACTGTGGGAAATTATTATTATTATTATTATTATTATTATTATTATTATTATTATTATTATTATTATTATTATTATTATTATTATTATTAAGAGACTGGACGAATGAAATGATGAACACAGGATTTGTGAAGAATAAGGGAGTAATACAGAAAAAAACAGAAGAGATAATGGACAGATGGAAATAATATTTCAGTGAACTGCAGAATGTGAGAAACTAGACAAGTGGAGAAAGTACCCAGGCAGCAGGAATAGAAGTACCAGAGAAGGAATCAGACATTACTAGGACAGAGGTGGAATGGGAAAAGCTTTGGGAATAGATGAAGTAGCCATAGAAATGTTCAAGGCTGCAGGACCTATCAGACTCCAGTGGACTTATAGAAAACTCAGGTGTATATGGAGAGAGAGAAAAGTGCCCAATATTCAAGAAAGGAGATAAGATGTACGGTAATGTCCGGGGAATCGTCATCTCCCATTTTGCGAAGATAATGGAAAGGATATTGGAAAGAAGAATTAGAGAAAACATAATAAGACAGTTACAAGAGGAACAATTTGGATTCAGAGGCAGAAGGTCAACAGCGGAATCTATTTTCGTTCTGAGACAGATCATAGGAACGAGCTGAGAATATGGGAAAGATATAGTAATTACTTTTATAGACGTAGTAAAAGTATGCGATAGCATCACCAGAACAAAAGTTTGGGAGAGCCTGACAAACAGGGGCATAGGCAAGAAACTAATAACAATGATAAAAACAATATATAACTGTTACAAATGTGTGAGGACAACAGTGGGTAGATGAAAATCATTTGGGTTTGACAATGGGCTAAAACAAGGCTGTGTGTTGTCACCTTTACAATTCATAATTGTGACGGATGACATCGTAAAGGCAGCAGGGGATGATAATAGAGGAGAAAGAATGAATGCAATGATGTTTTGTGGATTATGATGTGATCTGGGAAGAAGAATAGAAGGATTGAACAATGGGGACTGAAGATAACCATGGAGAGGAGCAAGAAAATGGTGATGAGTGGAGGAAGTAAAGAAGGAAAAGGAGCTATCAAAATTTGAGACAAGGAACTGGAAATAGCAGAACACTTCAAATACTTGGGAAGTGAAGTGACAGAAAATGTGAAGGGGCGCACAGCTGTGAGCGTGCATCCGGAGATAGGGAGTTCAAACCCTACTGTCGACAGCCCTGAAGAGAGTTTTCCATGTTTTCCCATTTTCATACCAGGCAAATGCTGGGACTATACCTTAATTACGGCCATGGCTGCTTCCTTCCCATTCCTAGGCCTTTCCTATCCTATCGTCGCCATAACACCTATCTGTGTCGGTGCAATGTACAGAAAAAAAAGAAAAAAAGGAAATTAAGAATTCAGGAATGAAATCTGAGTGCAAAAGGCTTTATGACAACAAAATGAAGGGGGATAAACTTAAATGGTTTGGTCATGTTAAGGGGATGGATGAAAGAAGGATGCCAAAGCACATGATGGAGAGCTTGATAGGAGGGAGAGCAAGAGGGAGACACAAATAAGGTGGACAAAATCTATCAAGAACAGTATAATTAGAAGAAACATGGAATGAAACACAGTTAAAGAGTAACAATGGTTGTTATATAGAGGAAGATGGAACGGTGCCATAAACATCCCTACCCAGTGGGAGCTGGACAAGGGAACTGATTATGACGATGATGATGATGATGGCTTACCACATATTGTAGTAGGAGTTGAATCATGGCTAAGAAGTGACATTATGGATACAGATATTCTCAAAGAACTGGAGTGTTTATCATAGAGACAGGATAGGAATGGTAGGAAGGAGAGTATTCATACTGCAGAAGAATTTGTAAACTACAAGTAAGTAAAGGATGGGAAACATTAAATTCTTGGTTCAAGTCTCATCTCTCAAGACGGACGGACGGACGGACGGATAGATGGATGGATGGATGGATGGATGGATGGATGGATGGATGTTAAGTAATTAAATAATTAATTATAATTCATTGTTTTCAGAAAACAAAGTGTTGAAAATGTTTGCTCACAAAGATATAAATGCTACAAAACAAAACAATGTGTTTCAATGCATTTTCACCATTTTCATATGCTTAGAAAATACTTTCTTTCAAAAACATCTTAAATGAGCCATTAGAAGTAACAACGGGGCTGATGACCTTCGATGTTAGGCCCCTTAAAACACCAAGCTAGAAGTAACATCAACATGTTCATCTTTTTCCTCTTCAGACAAAGTTTTTGATTGTGCAAAACCATACTCAAAAGGGTTGTCCAGAGGAATGATTATTCAACAATTCTTTAAGTTAATTGATGAAGTATGAGTGTTTCTGTGTGATAGTAAAGTAACAGGAAAGTAATCTCTGAAACTAGTCACTAACTCACTGAGGTATTCAACGATGACAGGTAGAACTTCTTGTGGCAATTCCTCATTTGTGGAGTCCTGAAAAGACTTCAGTGTTGGGAAGACCTTCAGGCAGAGATCCCCATGGCTGAATTTTTATGATTGCTGCCTCAATCCTGTCTCCAGCATAAAAAAAATATTCATGCCATTACCTTAAAGACCCACAAAGAGTGTGTGGTTTCTTTTTTTGCTAGTGGCTTTACGTCGCACCGACACAGATAGGTCATATGGTGACGACAGGATAGGAAAGGCCTAGGAGTTGAAAGGAAGCGGCCATGGCCTTAATTAAGGTACAGCCCCAGCATTTGCCTGGTGTAAAAATGGGAAACCACTGAAAACCTTCTTCAGGACTGCTGATAGTGGGGTTCAAACCCACTATCTCCCGGATGTACGCTCACAGCCACTTGCCCCTAACCGTACAGCCAACTCGTCCAGTCCCGGTAAGAGTGTGTTTAAGTATGCAAAAATATCTAGTAAGTAGGCTGCCATACAAAACTAAGGGAAGTTATTCAACTCATCGCATGGAAATTAACTATCACACAGAAACACTCATACTTCCCCAATTAACTTAAAGAATTGTTGAATAATCATTCCTCTGGACAACCAACGCACGTCCACGTCTCTATGCAAAAGCAATTGCACGTATCGGCTCCCAATTTCTGCACATAATTTTGAGAAAATTCTGGAATTCAAGGGTCAAGATTTGATGAAATTTATAATCTGAAATACCTCATCAAATACTTTGATGACTGTGGCATCATCTTTGTAGTCAAGGCTTCTTGATGAATACAGCAGTGGTTACATTTCAGATTAGGTGTCACATTCTTCATTCGAGAAATAAGTCGTTTTTACGTCTGACATAGCACGCTTTACAATACCATAAGTTTATTGTTTATTTATTTAAACAACATTATTAAATAATACGGGACATGTTTCATCTAACTTGTAGACATCATCAGCCATAAGATATTCAAGAAAAAGCTTTAAAAAGGACAAGGACAGAACAAAACACAATAAAATAAATCGGTTGTCGAACACGTCAATCAAAATAGCGAGGATGTTCCAGATTGTTCCAAGTACAAACATTCAAATCCTGTTGATGGAGAAAAAAAAAAAAAACCAACAAAAAAAAACTTAAATTCACACACATGAGAACGATATAGTAAAGCTTGTTGTTAAAATTCTGTCTCCAGCATAACAAAATATTCATGCCATTACCTTAAAGACCCACAAAGAGTGTGTGGTTTCTTTTTTTTCCTAGTGGCTTTACGTTGCACCGACGAGTCCCTACACATGCTCGTTGATCGTCTTTTTTCTGCTACAAATAACATTATACACTTCATTATCAGCTTTAGCCGACGCACCTGATTGCTGCATATCAACGGCACACTCAAGAAGAATTTTAACAACAAGCTTTACTATATTGTTCTCGTGTGTGTGAATTTAAGTTGGGTTTTTTTTTTTTTTTCATCAACAGGATTTGAATGTTTGTACTTGGAACAATCTGGAACATCCTCACTATTTTGATTGACGTGTTCGACAACCGATTTATTTTATTGTGTTCGTTCTGTCCTTGTCCTTTTTAAAGCTTTTTCTTGAATATCTTACGGCTGATGATGTCTACAAGTTAGACGAAACATGTCCCGTATTATTTAATAATGTTGTTTAAATAAATAAACAATAAACTTATGGTATTGTAAAGGTGGAATATTGAAACTTAACCTTAAAGTATACGTACGACAATACGGACTTTACGATGAAATTTATTTTATGTAATGACACAGCACGTGCACCATCTGTAGTCAGGCCTACACATCTCTCCAACGAAACAGAATTCTCCTTAAAAATGTAATTTGAAGTCAAATATACTTGGCTGTAGAATGCAGAATTTCACTTGAAAACAAATCCTCCATAATTTTGTCTTCCCATACGTAACATATACAAAGTAGCATGATAACTTTGTTTGTGATGTCAGTACTTTCATCAATCTGCACTGAAAAAAATGCTTCAAGTCTGTATCCTTGTAAGAAGAGTGCATTTCATGTTGGCAGATACATCACATACCAGTATTCTTCGCTTCACTTTGTTAATTTCACAAGACAACAACTTGCTGAGTACACATTTGCAGATGATTACTCAGGCGGGTATAATCACTTCCTCGCCTACAGTATGAGCCATTCCTGCTTAGGAAATGATTTTTGCAGCAACATAAGAAGCCAACATCGCATTCTCTTGAACACTTACACCAAAATGTTTTTCTACTCTGCTGCTTTTATCTTGAAAAATTCTATCAACTTACACTGACTGACAGAGCAAATGCAACACCAAGGAGGAGTGGTTCGAAAGGGATGAAAGTTGGGGAAAAAACAGAGACGGCACGGACGAATAATTGATGTTTATTTCAAACCGATATGCAGGTTACACAATGCGCACGGCATCGACTCAGTAGGATGTAGGACCACCGCGAGCAGCGATGCACGCAGAAACACGTCGAGGTACAGAGTCAATAAGAGTGCGGATGGTGTCCTGAGGGATGGTTCTCCATTCTCTGTCAACCATTTGCCACAGGTGGTCGTCCGTACGAGGCTGGGGCAGAGTTTGCAAACGGCGTCCAATGAGATCCCACACGTGTTCGATTGGTGAGAGATCCGGAGAGTACGCTGGCCACGGAAGCATCTGTACACCTCGTAGAGCCTGTTGGGAGATGCGAGCAGTGTGTGGGCGGGCATTATCCTGCTGAAACAGAGCATTGGGCAGCCCCTGAAGGTACGGGAGTGCCACCGGCCGCAGCACATGCTGCACGTAGCGGTCGGCATTTAACGTGTCTTGAATACGCACTAGAGGTGACGTGGAATCATACGCAATAGCGCCCCAAACCATGATGCCGCGTTGTCTAGCGGTAGGGTGCTCCACAGTTACGGCCGGATTTGACCTTTCTCCACGCCGACGCCACACGCGTCTGCGGTGACTATCACTGACAGAACAGAAGCGTGACTCATCGGAGAACACGACGTTCCGCCATTCCCTCATCCAAGTCGCTCTAGCCCGGCACCATGCCAGGCGTGCACGTCTATGCTGTGGAGTCAATGGTAGTCTTCTGAGCAGATGCAGGGAGTGCAGGCCTCCTTCAACCAATCGACGGGAAATTGTTTTGGTCGATATTGGAACAGCCAGGGTGTCTTGCACATGCTGAAGAATGGCGGTTGACGTGGCGTGCGGGGCTGCCACCGCTTGGCGGCGGATGCGCCGATCCTCGCGTGCTGACGTCACTCGGGCTGCGCCTGGACCCCTCGCACGTGCCACATGTCCCTGCGCCAACCATCTTCGCCACAGGCGCTGCACCGTGGACACATCCCTATGGGTATCGGCTGCGATTTGACGAAGCGACCAACCTGCCCTTCTCAGCCCGATCACCATACCCCTCGTAAAGTCGTCTGTCTGCTGGAAATGCCTCCGTTGACGGCGGCCTGGCATTCTTAGCTATACACGTGTCCTGTGGCACACGACAACACGTTCTACAATGACTGTCGGCTGAGAAATCACGGTACGAAGTGGGCCATTCGCCAACGCCGTGTCCCATTTATCGTTCGCTACGTGCGCAGCACAGCGGCGCATTTCACATCATGAGCATACCTCAGTGACGTCAGTCTACCCTGCAATTGGCATAAAGTTCTGACCACTCCTTCTTGGTGTTGCATTTGCTCTGTCAGTCAGTGTATATTCTCGTGTTGTGAATGTTTAGTTTCCAGATGTTGCCTGAGATTAGCTGGTTTCATAGATGCATTAGCAAGAATATCATAGCATAAAACACACATGGGCTTTGGCTCCAAAAGAGATCCTCATTTAGTTTCAATAAAACCATACTCAGGATAATCATTGCTGTACTCAGAATTTTTCTGTACGTGTAATAGAAGTTAAATTGCTGATGCTAGGACAAACACTGAACTCTGAACAACAGCAGACATTGTCCTGAATCTTCTCCTTCCTGCTGCAGATCAATTTGTCTTTTTAAAGAACAAGTCTTGAAACAAGCTTTCACTTTTAAGTGAAAAACAACGAACTGTATAATGTGATAAAAGCATGAACAAGCTGCAAATATGTCATGTATCAACACTGTATTTACTTTTTTCGACCCACCAAGATACACTGTTCGCTGCAGCAATCGACTTTAGTCAACTTGGCAATATCCTGCTTCCGTTCACACCTGCATTGTTAATAAAGCAGTAGTTAATACATTGCATGTTCATACAACTCTTGAGCATGTGCTGAGAATTGTTGAAGTCAAAGCTGCCAGTATCAAACCTATACCGGTAAATGTTTTATTTAGTTCTTCTGGGTTGAACTGTGTTGTTTTCTGTACATTCCGTACAGTTTGCCAACGTTTCAAATACATTGCAGTATTCCTTGTCAAGGCGACTGACATATCCCTACTTGACCCAAGGTAATCAGTCTCCCAGGCAGCTTGGCCTTACATAGCCTTCACTCTCTGGCTGATGTAAGCCCAATGGGGGCTCATGATATGTGTGGAACATGTGTGTCACTTGCCAGGTAGCTGGGGATTGCCGGTGCTATTATGTAATGAGGGTTCTTCCTGTATGTTCACGTAGTGACCTGCATATTGTAATCCATGTGTAATGGGCATCCAAGAATTGCTGATTTCCTGTATGTTCATGTAGTGACCTGCATATTGTAATCTATGTGTAATGGGCATCCAAGAATTGCTGATTTTGTATCCTTCTTCGAAATTCATATTGTTCAGGTGTTTCTTAATTTCAATAGCCTCTCGGATTTTTCTTTCAATATTCCAGGGAATAGCTGCTAAGATTTTAGTTCTGTCAAATGAAATTTTGCTTCTTGTTTTGCAGGAATGCTTGGCTACAGCTGCAACATCTGTGGCTCATTTTTGGTGCGACAGATATGTTCTTTAAGTCTGGAAGAAATCAGACACTTCATTTCAACTGTGTAGTAGGTACCACAGCTACATTCAATATGGAACATTCCAGTGGTCTGTATTTCTATTATGTCTTTGACTGGTGGCAGATAACAGGTTAACTTCTGGTGTGGTTTATAGATGACCTTTGTGTTATATTTGTTTAGTAACTTACCAATCCTGTCTGTAGTATTTCCAATGTAAAGAAGTATCACTGTTTTCGGACGGGTCCATTCGTCCTCCCCTCTGTTCTCTTCTATGGCAGCCTTTCCTTTGCTTTCTGCTAATTTTCTAAAAACTTGCCGGATGCTGTTGAACGAGTAGCCATTTCTCCTGAGGGTTCGCATGGGGTCTTCTTTCTCTTCTTCAAGGTGCTCTGCATCTGATATCGCTATCTCCCTATTAATCAGCGATTTTAGAACAGCCTGTTTTTGTGATGGGTAGTGGTTAGAAGATGCATGCAGGTACCTATCTCTGTGTGTGGGTATTCTGTATACTGTATGGCTCAGAGTCCCATTGGTGTTTCGTTTCACCGGGACATCCCGGACCAGTAGTTTCCTCTCTACCTCAATTTCCATGGTAAACTGAATATTCACATGAATGGAGTTAAGATGGTTGACAAATAATTACCAAGTTATTGCTTCTGTGAGGCCAGATGATGAAAGTGTCATCTAGATAGCAGAGAAACCATTTTAGTTTCAGGATTGATGTGGCTAAGGCTTTCTGTTCCATGTACATGTTTGCAATGACTGGAGAGAGGGGTGATCCCATCGTGGTTCTTTCTGTCTGTTCACAGAACTCGATGTTGAAATAGAAATATGTGGCATTAAGGCATCATTCGTTGGCTAACATGACAGGTTTTTCGGCAGCTTCTGGTCTAGTAGTGGAAACCCTTCTGTTAATGGCACCTTGGTGAAAAGTGACGCGACGTCCAAACTTACTAATCAGTCCGTGCTTTATTGGATTGATTCTTGAAGAGCTGGATGAAATGTCAGGAGTCCTTAAGGTAGGTTTGCATGTGTCCTATATGTGGCTGAAGAAGTCCGGCTTGGTAACGGGCAGAGACCCTATAGCACTCACAATATGTCGCAACGGTATGCCTTCTTTACAGATTTTGGGAGGCCATACAGTTTGGGAGGTACTGAGTCCACGGAAATCAGTTTCTTCTGTATTTCTGCTGGAATACTGCTTTTTTTTTTTTTTTTTTTTTTTTTTTTCACTAATCTGTGGAGTTTGTTTTTAATATGGCTGGTAGGATTCCTTATTTTCCTGTATGAAGGGTCGATGAAAAATTGCTCCATTTTAGGTATGTAACCAGTACATGTCATTATTACTGTAGCATTGCCCTTGTCTGCAGGTAATAGTATTATCGTTTCTGTATCCTGGTTTTCTTTTCTTTTTTTTCGCTTTACATCGCACCGACACAGATAGGTTTTATGGCGACAATGGGATAGGAAATGCCTAGGAATGGGAAGTAAGCGGCCATGGCCTTAATTAAGGTTCAGCCCCAGCATTTGCCTAGTGTGAAAATGGGAAGCCACGGAAAACCATCTTCAAGGCTGCCGACAGTGGGGTTCGAACCCACTATCTCCAGATTACTGGATACTGGCCGCACTTAAGAGACTGCAGCTATCGAACTCTGCGTATCCTGTTTTCAGGGCAGGAATTTCTTCTCTGGTCAGGTTAAACGGAGGTGGCTTTGTGGTTCCCGATATCCTATTGGGTGCTTCTGCATAGTTAAGTCCTTTTTTCAAGACTGCAGTGATAGTCTCACTGAATGGCTTATCCGTGAGATTACTTATTAAATTCTTCTGTTGTGCTTCATGTCTGTTGTGCTTCATGTGGTTTTGGTTTCTGTTTTTGTCGGAGGTGGACAAATTTTCTGTTTTGTTTGGCTGTGGCTAATTCTAGTGTATGCTGCGATTGTGTGCTGCCAATGCTGTCTAACATGGTCCAGTCATTGAGAGACAATGTGCTGGGCAAGTTCCAAGTGGAAGCAAAATGGTTTACTGTTAAGGTGATCCAGTGTCTGCCTGGTGTCATGAATCCATTAATCTGTTCCTCGAGAAGTTTTATGCTGGTTTTGTGAAGAATATAGACTGTCCTTTGGTTTGTCATGTGATTCTTCAATTTCACATTTTGGTATAATGCTGTTGTCCCTGCAGCACCTAAAAAAGGTGAGTCGAGCCAGGCAGTTATTCATCTTCTTACGAAGGTTATCGAACTGCCTAGTAGCTTTGAGAATATCTTTCCCCTACAGGATTTGTATCTTAGATGCAAAGCTTCCACGGTCTGTTGAGTTATTTAGTTGTTCTTTTGGGTTGAACTGTGTTGTTTTCTGTACATTCCGCACAGTTTCCTGATGTTTCAAATACACTGCAGTATTCTTAGTCAACGCGACTGAAAGCCCGCCTGGCAAAATTCTTGTCAGCTCTCTGGCCAGCACTACTACACTAGTAAGCAGTCATGAGCATGCAGAACATTAATAATGGACAGTGAATTAATCTATGAGCTTTTGGTGGCAGATTTGGGTTCAGAATTATCCATAAATGTCTACAATGAATGTGATGATGTGCCAAGTGAAAGTTTGTAGACAATAATAATTAGGGGATTCACCGCTTGCCAGTCATGCTGCAACAGCATGCATGACTCATGTACGTAATATACAAACAGGTGTGGACAATCGGTTCGAGTCAGCATCTTTCATGAAACTCACGTTACGTCATGGAATTCTTTCACCTGTACTATCAGAGAACTTATAAAATGTTGGTTTTGAAAAATAGTGGGCGTTATAAATGATGACATGTAAGTAAAGTCGCAGACCGCCTAAATTTGTTCCATGGACAACCACAAGTCTGCGGACCACGAAATGGGAAACACTGGTTTAGGGAATTCTAATTGGAATTAAGTCTATATACTACTTTAAAGTTGAGAAATTGATGATGACGATAATGATGACAACAACAATGGCTTAAAGTCCCACTAACTACCTTTACGGATTTAAGAGATGTGCCAGAATTTTGTCCCGCAGCAATTATTTCATGTAAATCTGCTGGCACATTTGAGCACAATTGAATACAGTTGGACTAAGTTGGAATCAAACACAGCAACTCAGGTTCAGAGAGCCAGCATTCAACCATCTGAGCCACTAAGCCCAGAGATTTGGAGGTAGAACTAATTCCCAAATACCAGGACATCTGCTCTTTAATAAAAAGCTATACAAAGCGTGTATAAAAAGAAGTTAGAAAGGCAAGAAATGTACCTTTCCAAATATAATAACAAACATAATTTACAAGATAATTACAATTATGTCTAAAACTATTATTGGTGACAGAGATGTACTTACTGAAAGCTGGGCCTTGGAAATAATATCATTTCCCACCAGAGAGGCAAGCAGAGGAAGGGCAAATGGCTCGATCCTTAGCTCTCGTGCCAGCGCAAATCTGTTATAGATGTATGTGGTTCCTCTTCTGATGTCAAGATGGTTGATGGACATGTAATAATATGTCCCTTCATGTATAATATAATCTGAGTCTTGACCTAAGATGGCAAAACACTGGTTTTGAACTGCAAACTGCACGACTTCCTCATCACATTCTTGTACAGTAGTGAATACCTGAAGGACAAACATACTACACTGTAATTTCTAAAGATTAAAAGAAAGAAATATTTATGTTCATCCCCCAGAAATCGTGCTCCATCACAGGCTCAAGTATGGTAATGGTTACAATGATTGATAGGCATCCATAGGTGACAAATTCAGAGAAATATCTCATTCTCATTTACAGCTCACAGATACCATGCTGTCCACTGTGTTCTGCAGTACCATCTAAGAAAGGGTTAATCTGACACACATTCTTGGAAAATTTTTTGAGCATTTATCAAAACTGACTGACTGCAATCAAACTGGTGCAGTAATGAAACAGCATAACAACTTGAATTGTAGACATAACTCCTCTGTGCATTTCTCTGGCTAATGCAGAGGACAAGAACGTAAGATTTAGATCCTGAAAAACATACACCCACTCAAAGAAAAAGAAACAGAAAAAAAGTATCCCAGAAGGAATGGAATGATTTAGATGTAATTTGGTAGACATGCATACCATCAATGGGTGTGTCAATGATTAGAGTTCCCATGATTTGTAACATAACATCATAGACGGACGGACGGACGGACGGACAGACGGATATGAATTTAAAACGATCAGCGGAAGCGACCCACAGTGCCTCACATGCACAGAAGCTAGCGTAAAACAATAGTATTACTGACCAAGGAACTGCTTCTATAGCACGATACTGAATCGATGATGCTTGTAGTCGGAAGGAGTCCAAAATCCAAGTCATCGGCCCCTCATAATGGTACTTATCGATAGAAAAGTAGAACCATGGTATTTGTCATGTTGCGGTACTAATCAAGAGTAGCGTAGACTCGCGGTATTACACACATTATGGTACTACTCACAGGTAATTAAATTCGCACATGTATTACAGGCCTGCTGTGTTTCGCACAATGCGGTGCCATTGACAGGCAACGCAAACCTATGGTGTTCATCACCTAAGTGTACTAACCACAGGGACTCGTACTATCCCATGGTGTTCCTCATCACCTAAGTGTACTAACCACAGAGACTCGTACTATCCCGTGGTGGGTTCCTCATACAGTGGGTACTAATCATAGGCAAGCCACAACCATGGGTTCCATCATCCCATGGTGTCGCTCATATAGTGCTACTAATCACAAGTACTGTAAAAGCCGTCGCGCTCTCGTTTGCTACTAATCACAAACCTATTTGTTACCTAACATAGTGGTACTACACGCAAGTAAAAGTGACCTATGGTGTTCCCCGCGTAGTGGTATTAAACAGGAGTTTCATGGTTCTAATATAATCATCCCTTGGTCGCCCCTTTTATTCGTCTCTTACGACAGGCAGGGGATACCGTGGGTGCATTCTTCATCTGCATCCCCCACCCACAGGGCGTTGTGTTAAGAGACTTACTGGAGTCCGATGAGGGGCTGCATTGTCATTTCCAAGAAGCCAGGTGGTTATACAGAGCAACTGCCAGATATGTGGGATGTTCAGATGTCATAGTGGCCTGATATTTGAACCAATGGGAACAAGACAGCAACCACACACATCATGAAGGTTCTGGTTGACCAAGACAAACTACACCAAGGGAGGAAAGATATTTTTTTTTTTTTTGCTAGTTGTTACACGTCGCACCGACACAGATAGGTCTTACAGCGACGATGGGACAGGAAAGGGCTAGGAGTGGGAAGGAAGCGGCCGTGGCCTTAATTAAGGTACAGCCCCAGCATTTACCTGGTGTGAAAATGGGAAACCACGGAAAACCATCTTCAGGGCTGCCGACAGTGGGGTTCGAACCTACTATCTCCCGAATACTGGATACTGAATGTAGGATGCTAAAAGGTTTGTTTTGTCACCTATTCAATACATATAAAATTTTACAATTTAGGAATTTATTATTGATTCCACTTGAGACATGTTTCGCCCTTCATTGAGGGCATCATCACTCAAACAATGATTTTTATCACTTACTGGATACTGGCCGCACTTAAGCGACTGTAGCTATCGAGCTCGGTGAGGAATGATGTAACATGCACCAAGCACTGCAAACAATCATGATATCTACATCTGCCATCCAGACACAATTACTGGATTCTCTTTAACACCCTATGTCTCAATAACTGGTACCAGACAGACTACAGGTTGTCATTAACAGCAAAGCTAAGATGGCACTATTGATAGGGGTGCTGTAACCGGAAGGCATGGACTGAAGACAGTGGCATTGTATCATGTTCAGCAATAAATCCTGGTTTTGCATTTTCACAGATGACATTCCTGAGCAAGAATGTTGTCACGGAAACAATGTTGTGGAGGGACATGACATTAATCATGGCAGTATGGAGTGGGAAGCCATTGGGTATGACACTCAGTCACCTCCGATAGTAATTTTCATCACCCTGTCAAGATAAACAAGTTGCATCTCCACCCTGAAGTGTTACTCCTCATGATATAACACCCGGGTCCAATCTTTCAACAAGACAACATTTGTCCACACGTCACATGTCTGTGGACTACCTGCATCAAGTCGAGGTATTCCTGCGTCCAACAAGGTCCTCCATTCTGTCCCCGATAGAACACATGGGACCAGTGTGGATGTCTCATCTCTGAGCCAGGCCAAATACAAGTTGACAAGGGCAGTTATAGGAGGTGTGGACATACTTCCCTCAGGAGAGGATATAATGAATCTATGACTCCCTTCTGAAGCAAATTAGTGCATCCATCAAGGCAAAGGGAATGCTACACTCTTACTAACACGAGACTAACAGTATGCTCATACTACCAATTTTGTTGTCTCTTTGATTTGATATTGCAATAACTGCAATAGTTGCATGACCTTTCAACATGTGCAGTTTGATTTCTTTTCCACCATTCCTTCCAGGTGCTTAATGTCAGTGGCAACACTTTTTCAACTGATGAGTTTGGCTCTAGAACAGTGATTCCTAATCTTTTTATGTTCGCGGCACCCTTAGAAATGAGATTACAAACTCAGGGCACCCATGTTAATTTTTAAACAATAGGAACATGTCAAATTATTTTATTTTGAAAATATTCACTCTGATATATGTATATATGTATAGGTGTTTAATTATGTTCATATAAACACTCCGAATGGAGAAGAATATAGTTCCTTTATTTTATTAATTTACTATACAATTTATGGCCTGCGAATAGACGAAGTGTACTATACAAATGTTTAATATACACTGACTATGAATAATTAAATTTAACAAATACAACTTAAAAACTAGACGACTAAAATGTAATCTTGTAAATCATTACAACAAATTTTGTCTTATTAATATGAGATTTGTGATTGATGCTGAGAACACAGGTTGATATCAGGTCTAATAGTTGACAATGAAACCTGCATATCTGCTCTCAAGGCTTAGTAGTCTATTTCTTGCTTTGGATTTGATTGTCACCATAGCAAAGAAGGTTTGCTCACAAAAATAAGAAACTGAAAAGGACAAAAGTAGATCTGTTGCTTTCTACACTTGAGTAGGGTACTTGTCTGCCAGTCCAAGCCAAAAATCTGCCACTATTGCCTTACTCTAGGTAAATTTAACTTTTAGTGTGGAATCAGCACAGAGATCAATGAATTCATTTTGTTCACAAGCTGTAAATTCTATTTCTTCAGCACTATCTGCCAAATCAAAGAAAGTTTGACAAATCACCTTTCTGAACTGCAGACATCCAACAATCAAGCTTTCTCTTAAAACCTTTAATTTTATTGTGTCCTCTGCATGGAAACATTAAGTTTAACTTATTAAGCATATCTGCCAGATACGGCAGTTCTAAATACCAAGTATAATTTTCAACAGTTCATAAAATGTGTTCTGATTTTCTTCCTTGAAAAAATCTTTCATTTCTCTTTTCAGTTGAAGAACTCGACTGAGCACATGGACCTCACAATAACCATCTTATTTCTGTGTGCAATATTAATGAAGTGTGCACTGCACCCATTTCCTGACATAACTGTTAAAAATTCCTGCATTTCAAAGGTCAAGACTTTATGTAGTTTACCATTTCCACAACCTGGTTAAAAACTGCAGTACGCTCTTCATCACAAGCTTTTGCAACTAATGACTCTCTGTGAAAAAACAAAACAAAAAAACAGTAGGCTACTGTGATGGATGGATTTTCTTCCAAAACTCTGGCAGTAAAACCATTATATTTCCCACACATGGATGGCGCATCATCTGTACATACGCCACATCAGTCTTTCCATTGAAGGCTATGGTCATTTAGATAAGAATGAACACAATAAAAATTATCATGCCAGTGGTTCTAGTCTCCAGCATTCTACAGAACAGAAACTGTTCACTAATAACTTTATCATAAATAAATCTGATAAACCCAATGAGCTGTGCTTTATCACTAGCATCAGAACTGTCATCTACTATTTTTTTTTTTTGCTAGGGGCTTAACGTCGCACCGACACAGATAGGTCTTATGGCGACGATGTCATCTACTTACAAGGCAAATTTTCTATTACACTTTATTTTCTCTACTAGTTGTGTCCATTCATATTGGATGATATCTCAGATATCCTGCGGCTGCTCCACTGTTGGAGAGTGGGACTTTGGAAACTTGATCTCTAGCAGTTTCACCTAGTATTGTTTCAACTATTATTTTACATGCGGAGCCAATGATTTCCTCTCCCACTTCAGCTTGCTAGATACCATGGACTGATTGCTGAGTCCTTCCCAACAAATTACACACACAGGGCGAGGCTTTTTCAGATCCTTATGCCACAAAAATCCATACTTCAAGTAACTGTCCAAATATGTCCTTTTCTTTCCTTTGTCTTGACTTTCATTATCTTTTGAAGATGAAGGTCCTGGAGGAACTTCAAAGTTCACACTAACACAGGCAGTTCACTGTCCTGGAGTTTACATGTCTTTAAGCAAACTTATCCACAGGAAACCCAGTGAAAAGACACAGTGAAAATATAAAACTTAAAATGACTAGAGGCAATTGAAGCATTCTTCTATGGTGCCTTATACTACTGAACTACCTGTCTGGTTGCACTTCGCTTGTATTTGGACTTGACACGGGTGTGGCGAGAGGAGGAAGAAGTTGAGTTAGTGGAGGGGAGAGCAGCGTGTGTCCCCTAGCCTGACTTAATGTCCAATATAAGTACAACACTGACAAAAATTTGATGAACTCTACTTAGCTATGTGGAGGACTACGGTGGAATTTATGACACAGTCTTTTCTTATTCATCCACGAGTCAGATACCCGAGATGAAACGTAATGAAACTAATTATTCAACTTCCTCTTCTTCATCATCACCAATAGCAGGAATTGATATACTGTAATTTAATATATATGTTTTATTCAGTCCCAACTATATTTTTGTTTATTCCTTAAAATATCTCGCAGCACCCATGAAGAGTGTCGCAGCACACTAGTTGGAAATTGCTGCTCTAGAATATCCTGGAATAGACTGTTCTTGGAATCTTCTAATGTTTCTCTACCGACGGTATTCAGCTTGAAATCTTATATTTACCATTCAAAGCAGTGTAACAGTATCTACTCACCGTTCATCTGCCAGCAATTTTTTACTTTGCCATGAACCTTAACTCATACTGCACTATGTCCCATATCTTACGAACTGTAATTCTACCTGTCTGCAAGCAAATTAATCACCAGACTCTCAGCATGGTCTTAGGGGTGACATCATCTCCTCATCCCTTAGCACATACCTTGTCAACCTGCGCTCATCGAGCTAGAGCGCTCTGAGCTGGCTCAGTGTTCAGCTCGCAGTAGTCACCACTGCTTGACTAGTCATTCCCCTATCTCTCTTGCTTGCTCCGCATCTCACTTTGGAAGATTTGTACCCAGAGATTGAAAGGTGATTCAAAGAAGTGGAGGAAATGCAAAGTGAACTGATGGTTTTTGTTACACCATTTTCCACCCTGCCAGAAGATTATATATTATAATGGTCCTCCTTATCAATACTCACATATGTAACAATATATGATTACTGATTACTGATATGGTGGACTATTATAATATATAATATTGCAATAGTCAATATGGACCAATCAGCCAAAAAATGGTCAAAATCATAAATTCTGCTGGAAGATGTCGCAGCCAGCTACCACAGGTAGTTAATCAGGTTACAGAGCCAAACAATCCTTAAAGACCATTACTGTTCTACGAGAGATCTCCTACAATTATGAAAATTCATCCCAGCAAGAGTTCTCATGGCTACATACACAGGCATGCCAATTTGCTGCAATATTTGCCTTGAAGTATGTTTGAGAGCACATATTTTCAATAATGAACCCTAGTAAGTCTTAGAAGTTTATGATATGCATCCAATCAGTGCAAAATATTTATCTCACCATAACTTAACTGCTAGGATCCAGGACATGCTAAGTTTCTACTTCAAAGATAAATAGACAGATATGGTTTATTTTAACTGGCCAAGTTAGGGTCAAGTGCACCCCTGTGTGGTCGAAAAATAGAATATATTTATTATTATTTTTATCGCTAATCTCTAATATAGGTCTTCGTGACATATTATATGCCTTTTGAAGAAAATAACGTCCGCTCATTTGCTAAGGACATGGCTTCAAAGAAGCTATCTTGAGGGTTAAAGGTACATACAACATTACGAAACTAATAATTGGAAGATATCGAAATGTATGCAACAACCCCTGTAGTAGTACCTTCAATTAGCAATAATTCTTATTTCGAAATTCAAATATTTTGTTAACATTTTCAGATTTGAATAGCATTCTTAGTGAGAAAAAACTGTTATATTTACTTCAAAGTTATTGCTATTTGAAGCTGCTCTCGTTCTGAACAGAACAGTAAGAAGGTTTGATCTACAAAATTGGTTCAGTGATATACCCGTGGTGTATGTACCTTTCATACTCTGCAAAACGGTAGCTGAATCAAACACACCCAGACACACATACACATCGGCAAGAGAGTGCATGGTCACCCAGCCTCTCTCCCCCTCTCCTCCCTCACCACCCCGAACCTAGTTCTACCTTTGCTCCCTCCCGTTGATTCATCCGGTCAGTCTACACGAGAGTCTTGAGGAAACAGTAAAAGAATATTATCTCACCCATTATGCCTAGCATTTGCTAATTTTGTGTTCGTTTTTTGTAATGGAGTTATAGTGGAGTTTACACCTGTAAAACTGTTTTTCATTTTATAATATTCACACTATTCAAGAATCGTACGAAAACATCGTCCTCCGTGGAAACCTTCCAAAAAAGCCTGAGCTGCAAGGGCCATTTGGGAGAAAAGAAAATAAGTCTCAGTGAATGTTTCAAATAATTCTGTTCAATTGGAAGACTCCGAAGAGAAGCACAACAGTTGTTAGGTGAAAGCACTGCCCCATCAAGTCACGATGCAAGTTGGTAAGTAAACTATTGTTACAATTTATTAGCATAAGTTAATTAATAAACTGGTAAAGTAACTGCTTAAAAGCACTTATTTTAAGGGACACTGGGACTGAGTTTCAGGCATATTTTATCAAATATTTCAATTTTTCGATTTTCATATAATGCTCTACCCCTGACTATTCAGTCTCTCATGTGACAGAAAAATCAGTCCTTAGGCTGATGCTCGCAGAAAGTATGAAATACAGCGATCGTCCTCTGAGAAGAAAAAATCAACCCGACGGAAGGCGAAGGTCACAAAAAATGAAGAAAATGGCTGAAAAATGGAAGACGGAGAGTGTAACTTATGCTGCAGGACAGTTGTAATGAGTAAGTCAACTGAAAATATTAAAAAATATGCATGACTTTAGAAAAATACTATTTTCTCAGTTTCCCTTTTTCAGATGTATAAAATGTCATACCCATTACAGATATGGTGCTATTACCTTGAAAATTCACATGAATGTTCCTTAGTACATTATCCATAAACGTGTGCATTAATTTTATGATTGAAATTCTGGTTTGCCTGTAAAAAAAATTAAAAATGTAAAATTTCAATAATTTTACAAAAAATAAACTTCAACAGAGGAAAAAGTCCTGTCTCCATAGTAAATAATACAATCTCAAAAATGATGCACAGTTTCATTTATATCAGAATGAGGTACTAGATCATTACTTAAAAAATGTGCTATCTGGATCGCTTTGATACGCTTAACATTTAGAATATTTGAATAATTTGCATATAAATATTGGAAAATAATTATGAAACTAGTAAAGCTACACTGATCAAATTTAGTACAGATATTCATAATAGTAGATACCTTGAGCCAACCAAGTATTAAGGTGATATCTTAATTTTTACAGAAATTAGAAATTTCAGTCCCAGTGTCCCTTAACTCATGACCTCTGATGTATGAGGCGCGAACGCCACCTCAGAGCCACACGCTGGGTTATAGAACAGGACGGGATTAGAACTCTCATCATCATCATCATCATCATCATCATCATCATCATCATCATCTAGCTCCAGTTTCTACTCTGAAAGAGTATCTTGACCGGGTACAATATTTATATTATTCTACATAAAATAAAATTGCATAGAGCATCTGTCTATTTGAAAGGTCTTGCAATTATTCTTAGTAAATTACCTACTTTTAAAGCGTATTAGGTTTTTGTACGTTTCTTCTTTTTTATCACAGAATCATTTTCCAAAGTTTGTATTTCTAGTTTTGAATGTTTGCCCCTTTTTTTAGGTGCATGGGCATCGTGGCTACATTTACAGGAGGGAAACGCGTGATTTAATCTACTGGAGGATCTTTCTAGAGAAGATGTATATGTGCAGAGCAGTCACACAGCTGGACCCTCTTGGTATCTTAGTACCTGGAGAAAACTGGACGGAAGCCCAGGTAGTGTCTTCAAGACGGATATTCTCGCCAGAGGGAAAAGACGATCAAGAAGGAGATTGGCATTTTCTCAAAGTAAATAAAAGACAAAGAGCTGGAAAGTGTGACGAAAACTATGCGCCACTAGCGCAGTTGCCCGATGTTGAAAATGAAGCCCGTAATGTAAGAACTTTTTGAAGGAAATGGCCGATGAAGTATCAAGTAATAGTCCAATTGAGGTTTCAACTCTTGGGCAACACACTAACCAGATGTGGCACAACCAAAGTGTAAATCGGTTGACAGCTTCCAAGTTTGTTCCAGCCATTAAACATTTACTTTATACCCCTATCCACAATCCCGTCAAAACAATTTTATATCCAAAAAAATCTCACCTCAGTTGTTATCACATTAGGAAGAGATAATGAGGACACCGTTATAAAACTGTACGAGGACCCCCCTGTGGGTAGGGGATGCAGACAAAGAATACACCCACATTATCCCCTGCCTGTTGTAAAAGGCGACTAAGAGATGATTGAATTACAACCATGAGACTACTTGTAATAAGTACCATCACGCGAGGAGCACCATGGGTCGCCTTTACTTGCGAGTAGTACCACTATGTTACGTACACAATAGCTTTGTGATTAGTAGCAACAGAGGGTGAATCAGTATGGGGTTTACAGTACCCGTGATTAGTATCACTATATGAGGCACACCACAGGCTTACGTTGCCTGTGACTGGTACCATTGTCAGAAACACCACGATTCTGAGGTGTTGTCTGTGATTAGTACCACTATATGAGCGACACCGTGGTTCAGCGTTGCCTGCGATTAGTATCCACTATGTGAGGAACACCACAGGATAGTATGAGTCCCTGTGATTAGTACATCTATGTGAGAAACACCACGGGTTTGCGTTGCCTATGAGTGGCACCGTAATGTTTCTGGGAAGGTTGTGTATTGCAGGTCGAATCCACTTATTGTAATTCATAAACATTGTTCATAGTCTTTTTTTTTTTCTTTTTGCTAGTCAGTGGATTAATTCTGGAATTATTTTTAAATTTCAATATTGCGAGTTGGATGCGCTGATTATTTTAAATTCATGTTCATCCATTCATTATTCATCATCATGTTTTGAATTCTGGGCAATAGATGAGTTTTGGACTTTTAAATTGTCTTTACATTTCATCTCATTTCATACCATCAGGGCCCGATGACCTAGATGTTAGGCCCCTTTAAACAACAAGCATCATCATCATCAAATTGTATGAAAACAGAACTGGCATCATTGTCACCAAGTGTGAGTTCTTCGTGGACCAAGAACATCCATTCTTCGGAGCCAGTCCTGACGGTTTACTTGCTTGTGATGGTATCATACAAGTGAAATGCCTTGCCTCTGTCACTGAATCAGATTTGAGAAAAAAGGTGAATAAAAGAAAAGAAAAAAAAAATTTGTGCCTGAACTTTCAGAAGGAAATTTTCAATTGAAACGAAGCCACAACTACTCTTCCAGGTTCAAGGTCAATTAAAGATGAAAATCCACAGCTTGTTTCCAGTCATTCAGCTGGGTCAGAAATGGAATGAATGAAATCCCCATCTAGTGGCGAGGATAGGAATTGTGCTGGCTGCCAAAGCCTGTCGCACTCCTCTGAGGGTGACAAATGAAATGAAATTATACTGGAGAGAGTTGCTGGAATGAAAGATGACAGGGAAAACTGGAGTACCCAGAGAAAAACCTATTCTGCCTCTGCTTTGTCCAGCACAAGTCTCACATGGAGTCACCGGGATTTGAACGACGGAACCCAGCGGTGAGAGACCGGCTGCCTGAGCCACGGAGGCTCTCCAAGGTCTACTGAATATCACCAGGAGAAAATGGTGTGATTTAGTAGCATACAGGAGGAAATAAAAACTCTTCGTAGAGAGGATAGAAATGGATGAGTTATGTCAAACGAATATTCTTCCAAAATTAGTACAATTTTATAAGGAGTGCATTTTGTCAGAAATTGTATACAGTCTAATTGTTCGAGGCATGAAAATCTCAGATCCCACCTTTGTGCTAAAGGCACAAAGACAAAAGAAGGCAGCAGATACCAAAAAATGAAAGAAAATTAAGAGATCAGACACCATCAAACAGGGCAAAAAATCTGCATAAGTTTACCTATTATGGTTGGGTGATATTCGTACATAAGATGCTAAGAAGATGATGTGTGGGACTGAGGAAAATGTCAGCCCTGCATGAGCAGTTATAATATGGTAAAGAAGAAAAAGAAGGTGTAAGTTGGTAAAACCCTTCAAAAACTGATGTGATGATTTATTATTCTGAGATGGTTAACACTGAAAGTTTTTTTAATATAGCACAATCTTCTTCTTCTACTACCGCTCGTCTCACATCTGTGAGGTCGCGGATACGAACTGTGTAGCACAGGTGGATTTGGTCCACTTTTACGCCTGGATGCTCTTCTTGACGCCAACCCTACATAGAAGGATGTAATCACTACTGCGTGTTTCTGTGATGGTTGGTAGTGTAGTGTATTGTATTGTCTGAATATGAAGAGGAAAGTGTTGGGACAGACACAAACACCCAGTCCCTAAGCCAGAAGAATTAAACAGACGCAATTAAAATCCCTGACTCAGCTGGGAATTAAAACCCGCGACCCTCTAAACCTCTAAGGCCTCAACGCTGACCAATCAGCCAATGTGTCAGACGTAATATAGCACAATATGAAATGTAAATATGTAAATAAATAATTTTTCTGGAAAATATTTGCTCATATGTGTTTTTGTAACAGAATGTTAAAAATTATTTTTCTTTCTTAAACCATTTACCCTCCAGGATTGGTTTTTCCCTTGCACTCAGTGAGGGATCCAACCTCTACCACCTCAAGGGCAGTGTCCTGGAGCATGAGACTTTTGTTCGTGGGGATACTGGGAAGGAGGACCAGTACCTTGCCCAGGCTACACTGAACAGGGGTCTTGTTGGGGAAGGAAAGATAAGAAGGGATAGAGAAGGAACAGGGAAGGAAGCAGCCATGGCCTTAAGTTAGGTACCATCCTGGCATTTGCCTGGAGAAGTGGGAAACCATGGAAAACCAATTCGAGGATGGCTGAGGAGGGAATCAACCCCCCTCTAATCAGTTGACCTCTCGAGGCTAAGTGGACCCCGTTCCATCTCTCTCACCAGTTGTCAAATTTCGTGGTAGAGTCGGGAATCGAACCCGGGCCTCCGGGGGTGGCAGCTAATCACACTAACCACTGTACCACAGAGGTAGAATAAAAATTATTATACTTCTGCAATTTATAATCATAGAATAAAATTATGTTTATGATCAATAGAACTTCATTAGAGTTGTAATCTTCAAAATTAAAATATATAATAATACATGCCGATCTCTCTTTTATTCGGTTGGTGGGCGAGAGAGTGCCTTGTCCACAAATTTGTCATATGGTTCGGAAAGCAGGTCTAGTGTGTGACCCAGAAGCAAGGCAATGCAAATACAGGTAGGGAAACAGATATTGAGGGTTGAGAAGCAGTAGCAGGTAAGGGAAAGGTTGTGCAAGTCACTAACACACATCCAGTGGCTGGCGAGTGGTAACAGTGCTGCAATCTCTTGCCTTGCAATTGACAGCAGAACTGATCGCTCAGCCTTAATCAGTGAAATACAGAAATAACAAAATAAAAATATCAGAATTCTGAATAAATAAAAAAAGAGACAAACAAATTACTATGCTATCCTACCGACCATAAAATATCTCTTATAAAACACAAAATAAATTAACATTTTAGCTTCCTAAGTACAATAATATAATACCTACAAAGAAATTAAAATACAATTAATAATAATAATCATAATAATAATAATAATATACATAAACCTATTATTATTTACAATTTAATGTGTAATTCCAGAAATTTCTCACACTGATGAAATTTACAGTTTTCATGTGCTTACTGTGAGCGAATAATATTTCAAAATGGGAATCAGGATAAAGATAACTATGCGGGGGACCATAGCTGAGTACTACTATTACTGAAGAAGAAGAACTGTCACACTATGAGCTTGTCTCGTGGAAATATTTTGAGCACATACTTTTAAATCTTCCGTGGTTTGATATCCATTTGACCTACTGCGGCAGGAAGTTCCATTCACGGCTGGCCACAACAGTGAGGGAATTGATGTAGGTAGAGGATTTATGCTTAGGAATAGCAATCAATGTCATGTTCAGCGCTCTGGTGTTTTTATCATACTGTTCAGAAAGGCTATGAAACCGTTCATACAGGTAAATTGGTGATAGCAAGATAACGATTCGGTGCAATGAGGACAGGGTATGCAGCATACGTCTGTCTTCAAGGGGTAGCCATCCGAGGTCAATATAAGACTGGGAACATGATCGGAAAAATTCATATTGCATATAAATCTTAACACAGGCATTCTGTGCATGTTGTAGTTTCTCTCGAAGCTGGGATTTTATGTCTTTGTATACTATGTCACATTAATCGAATATTGGAAGAACAAGTGTTTCGACTGGTTTCTTCTTTAAACAGAACGGGAAAGTAAATTTGAAATTGTTAAAAGTATGCAACATGGCAAAAACTTGTCTACTCACAGATATTATCGCTCTTGCAAAAGGGGCAAAGGTTGGTTTTGAAGTCGTACATCAGGGTTGAACATGTGGTAGTAACTGGAAATAAGACTTGGGTGGGCAACTGCTATGGTTTGGGATTTTTTTGGATTTAAAATAAGTCCATGCTGAGAAAACCATTTGCCTACGGCCTCTAGATCCATGTTAATTTGCTCGATTGCTGTCGAAATGTCTATTGGTTTTGCACGGTGTACAACTGTACGTTGTCAGCATAAATGTGATGTTTACAATGTGTCAGCTGTTTAGCTAGGTTGTTGACATAGACAGAAAATAGCAAAGAAGCTAGGTGTGACCCTTGTGGGACACCTGTTTCCACATACTGCCATGAGGAAAAGGACACATTGTTAACATTAGTGTAAATAGGCTCCCATCCACCTCAGAGTACTGTTGGAAAAACCTAGTAACTTAGTAATGCAGTTCATGTACTGTGATTGCACAGGAAACCTGACAGGTGTGGATCTATGTATGACTTCAAAACCAGGCTTTGCCTTTTTGCAAGAGTGTAAAAAACCTGAAAGTAATCATTTACCAGTACCTCTCGTGGTCGGATCAGACAACGTCTGCGAGTAGACGAGTTTTTGCGATGTTGCACATTTTAAACAATTTCAAATTTACTTTCCCATTCAGTTTAAAGACGAAACTAGTCAAAACACTGTCTTCCAATATTACAATATTGTGACCTTGTCCCGTTTATTCAGTCCAAATTGGAAGATTGACTTCCATAAAGTAGTGGGTCTTACGTCACGTTTTATAAGGTGAAGGGTGTACCATAGTCAAGCATTTCTTACTGTCGGAGCCGTTTTATTACATAGTCGTTTGTAACTGACAAAGTTTTCCTCTGTCGGATAATGTTAAATTTCCTATGAGCTGCATCCTGCTTAGCCATCATTGCTCTAATATCATCATAGTCACGAGGAGAGTCTTTTACAGACGCGTGCTGTTCGTAGAGGGGCATGTTTGTCAAAAACATGTACTATCATGTTACTGAAAGTGGTGACCATATTAGTTTTATGAGTTAACTCATGCCATGACATCAAAAATGTGTCTTTGAATTTTTGTTGTTGTTGTTGTTGTTGTCAATACACTTATAGTCTCTGTAAGTCATATACTGACAATGCGAGATCAGATGTCTGGCCGTGATGTAATACTCCGTCAGGCTTGTTCATTACTATTAGGCCCAGTAGATTGTGTGAAGTTTTAGTGAGATGAAGAAAATTGTGTTAAATTCATCAAGACCCGAAACTAATAAACTGTTTGTGTTAAACTTCAAACATCAAATTTCTTTTGAATTTGTGAGATAAAATCATTTTTGTTTATGGGTCTGAGTCATCAGTCTACAGACGGGTTTGATGCAGCCTCCCATACCATCCTATTCTGTGCTAACCTTTTTACTTCTACATAACTGCTGCAACCTACATCTGCTCTAATCTGCTTGTCACATTCCTACCTTGGTCTACCCCTACTGTTCCTACCATGTACTCTTCCCTCAAAAACCAACTGCACAAGTCCTGGATGTTTTAAGATGTGTCCTATCATTCTATCTCTTCTTCTGGACAAATTTACCCAAATCTATCTCCTTTCACCAATTCAATTCAGTATCCCTTCATTCGTAATTCGATCTATCCATCTCACCTTCAGCATTCTTCTGTGTAACACCACACTTCAAAAACTTCTATTCTCTTTCCTTCCGAGCCAGTTAACGTCCATGTTTCACTTCCATACAATACCCCGCTCCAGACGAAAGTCTTCAAAAACATCTTTCAAATGCCTAGCTCAATGTTCGAGGCGAGCAAATTTCTTTTCTTAAGAAAGGCCCTCCTTGCTTGTGCTAGTCTGCATTTTGTGCCCTCCTTACTTCTGCCATCGTTAGTTATTTTACTACCCAAGTAAAATATTCATCTACTTCCTTTAAGACCTGATTTTCTAATCTAATATTTTCTGCATTACCTGAATTCATTCTCTACATCAAATTCATTGAGCCACCCGTGGGCTGACTCTATGTGAGTCAGTGAATTAAAGAAAGAACTCTAACCCTCCTTGAAAACCGGTTTTCTCCAAGATCTTCTAGTCCGGCAGGGTAGTCTTGCCTCGAGTATTCCCCTGTCTGCTGCGTGTTGGTTTATGTTACAGTCGCTGCAGTGACCAACTTCATTCGACGACATTCTAACGTGCCAAGTTGAGAGGCACACCGTATAACTTGAGCGCTACCATCCGACACCACAATCCTGTGGCAAAGTGTCCCAATGGAGGCAGTCTGGACAGACTGCGCCTCACCCATCTGCTCATTTGGTTCAAGATACGGCTGGGCTGCACTGCAACTTACCAAGCAACCTGGTTTGGAGTGAACTTGAATGGAGGCTGTTGACAAATGGCTGTGTCGGCAGCCACATCATCAGCAAGAACCTGTGGCCTAGTTGTGCAACTTCGATCCTATGATTGGTGTGAAAAGTGGTGCAAGATTTACTTATTCTGTAACTTTGCTAAGGAGGAGGCATTGGACGCTTTCTTACAAGAAAGTGAAAGGGCTCTGTGTTACTGACATTTAGCAGAAGGAAAGAGTGCACATCCTTTCTGTGGACAGAATTAAGGTCAAAGCATTTTTGGCAAATGCATTTTGTACTGCATCACATTTTTGACATGTATGTTATCTTTATATGTAAACCTTAAGCTTTAAAATTATTCAAGCTACTGAAAGGACTTTGTGTAGTGACAGTTTGTTTTTCATTGTTGAAAGTTCAACTTGAAGAAAATCAATGTTGTTAGTAAGATGACTATAGAACTTTCTGAGAACTATAGTTGTGAACACCAATATGTATGTTTACTAATCTGTGCTATGGTGTGCAAGTTTCCAGAAGTGATCAACCCCCCAGTAATCTTATGTTAATTGTTAATTGTTCGGGGGGGAGGAAGGATGAGACCTGTGTAGAATCTCTATGATGCGGAAAGTTGTTGTAGAATATTTTATTTGTAAATCTTCTTTACGAATATTCACCGTTGTGGAATCTTGTGGTATTTACTTAAGTAACTACTAGATTATAAATTATTGTTGTTCTATAATAGCTGGAACAGTCTACAAAGGTTGTGACACAGACTTTTAGAACAGGGTGTATTGGCCCCTGTCAGTTGTGGATTCTAGAAATATGTCCTTACTAATTCTGGAAAATGGAAAGTTCACGATTAGTGTCTGTATATGTTCGGGAATATTGTATAAACATCGTGACTGGATAAAGAGTTGTGATTGGTGAATTTGAGTGGTGATAGGCAAACTCCTGTGCTCCGATTGGTCACTCGGTAATCGCATCTAGGCCAGACGTCGCCTTTTTAAGTGAGCGAGACAGTATTTTGTGGTCTTTCATTCTCTCGTCAGTCCAAGGTTTTGACGCGCGTCGGAGACTCCCCGCTCCCAAGATGGCCTCTTTGGAGTAAGCACGGTTTTGTTTTCAGTCCCGTTTTAATTTACATTTAATATTAGTTGGTGTTACCACATGGGATTTTGATCTAGCTGCCACTCTACTGGTCAGATGTTTTAGAAAGCACGTTTACCTTCCTTCATTCTAAATTGTATTTGTATCTTGTGTGCCTTCTTACCTTCAGAATCATATTGTAGAAACTGGATTATGCTAAGATATTTTTGGTTAACTTCTTGGCCTAATAGCTAAGCTCTTGTCAAATAATATCTAATCTTGTATTCGTAAATTATATTATTGGATTGTTGGATAGATGAATTTTGTGCGAAACTCACCTTGTAATGTTAATTTTTAAAATAATATTTTGAAAACAAGAGATCACCGTTGATTTTCTGGAAACCCACAACCTTCGCATCCCTATGGCCTTTGGTAGGTTCCTCAGCCTCTGTTCCGTGTTCCTTGTTTATAGCCGTCAAGTTGCCCAACCTGATATTTTGTTTATGTACTTTCGGCGCAGTTCATCTGGTGTTATTGCGTGTCTAGCGTTTAAGGTACCGTGTAATTTGATTTATTTTCCTCCCTTTTAACTGTGCATCGTGTAACCGCTGAAATCCGGTTAAAAATTGGTAGCAGAGCATGGTTGCGGACGAAAGAAAAGTGAATGGTGATCGTGCTTAACGTAAAAAGGGGCAAAGTTGAAATTTGTAAATCGCCTTGAAATTTTGTTTCTACCCGTCAGGATGGCTTGTGCGGAACTAATTTACGAACTTAGTGTCCGCAAACTGAATTCTACAGGCAACGTCAGATATGACACTAACCTATTGAAACAGTCCCTTGATTTACCTGTAACCATTCCTGAGTTAACTACGGACGAGTTGCGTGAGTCTTTGGACGTGGTTAAAGATAAATTGGCAGAATTTAAGGCCATTCTTGTGTCTTTTGGAGCTTCTGTGCCCTCGCATGGCCAATTAGCGCAGGTTAAGGCACAGTTATCACATTACCTGCACAGAATTAGGGATTTGTTGTCTCTCAAACTGCCAGCAAATGAGTGGCAGGTGTGTGAATCCTTGCTAGTACAGTTTTCAAGAATATCGGACAAAATCAATGGCTTGCTTGAAGGGAATGAGTTGACTAACACTAGTTCTGAGGTTCAAGTGTCTACCCTCTCTGGATCGTGTGAAAGTGTTAACTCTCATTCTGCATCTTTGGCTGCTCAACTGTGTACTCTGACAACTAGTGCTGGTGTTATTCAGGAGTCTGATGTGAGTAATGCTCGCCTGGGATCTTCTGCTTCATGTGATTCATATAATGTATCTTCTTCGCATGTCAGTATCTCTACTAATTTTCCTGCGGTAACTGGTAATTCTGCCATGGCTCAGCATCTGCCCTCTATTGTTTCACAACCTGGTTCTTATACAATGGTGCAAAACCATTCCCCGTCTTAGCGCTATCGGTATCAAGTGCCCTCTTAGGTTGCATTAAACCAGCACAAGTGTTTAATGCCCCGATGGTCTCTCAGATTAGCGAGAACCTCTCACAGATGAGATTATCTGTGCCTGTAACATTGCAGGCTAATGGTAGTCCTAACCTAACCTTCTGTACTCCACCCTTTTCACAAGAGCGCCCGAATCAAAGGTACGATGACTCTGTAACACCTCGGGACCATTCTAAGCCTTCCCAGGCATCTCCTACACCCGCTTTTCCCCAGATTTTCTCTAACCTACCGCACCCGTTGACTACTGTGTTTAAGGGGGTCTCTAAATTTTCGGCTAATGCCGTTGATGAGGTTACTTCTTTTGTTCGGTTCTTAATAGTTCAAGGATCAGGCAACAGTGTACAATCTCAGTAATGACCATGTGTTTCAAAGCCTATACTCGCATATACTTGGAGCTCTTTCTGGGCCGTTTCGAAAGATGGACTGTAGATCAATTTCACGCACATGTGCTTGAATTTTTCATTCTGTCTCGTGCCTTGTCTTCATTAGTGCAGAAGCACTATTTCAGAGTGCAACATTTCAAGGATTCATTATCTGAATATGTTCAAGATATTACGCTCCCGGCCAGGATTTTCCGGCTCCACTATTCCAAGGCCCAAATGGTTGCCAACATTATTGAAGGTCTCGCCCCGAACTACAGATCATATCTGGCTCTTTCATCACGACCAGCAATGTTCGTTCAGTTGGAAGCTGTCATAGTTTCTGCAGAAGGTGTTCGATATGCCGGCCAGTTATGCCCTCTCCTCAGGATACCAAAACCACCCCTTCACCTGCTTCCAACTTGCGTAATCCTCATTCATGTTCCAATTGTGGCTCCTCTGCTCATTTCAAGCGGGACTGTCCTAAGGTTAGGGCCTTAGGCAATGCAAAACTGCCATGGGTAGAGGCTCTTCCACCAATACTTCTTGCTGTAACTGTGGGTCAACTAGGCACTTCTCTAGGCAGTGCCCACATAATACTTCAGGCTCTGGACCTCCAGGCAATAGTAACTCTAGATGACTAACCACCAGTTCTGATGGTAAACCCCAAAGCGTGGCTTCTTGTTTTGTCTGTCATAACTGTATTTTGGGGGACGATTCATCTAATTCTTTTCTTCTTTTTTTTTTTTGCTAGGGGCTTTACGTCGCTCTGACACAGATAGGTCTTATGGCCACGATGCGATAGGAAAGGCCTAGGAGTTGGAAGGAAGCGGCCGTGGCCTTAATTAAGGTATAGCCCCAGCATTTGCCTGGTGTGAAAATGGGAAACCACGGAAAATCATCTTCAGGGCTGCCGATAGCGGGATTCGAACCTACTATCTCCCGGATGAGAGCTCACAGCCGCGCGCCTCAATGCACATGGTCAACTCGCCCGATTTACCTAATTCTGAGGCTAATGATTGGTCCCAGTCTGACTCTAGTTACCATATTTTGCAATTTTGTGGGATTTCTGCCATACCTTCTTGTAAATTACTGTACTTATGCACAGAGGTAAATAACGAACCTGTCTGTGCGTTATTAGACTCTGGAAATAGTATCACCTTGATGAGCGAGACCTGGTACGATTCGATGAAAACCGTTTGCAAGTTACCTACATTAGAATCCGTGTCCTTAACCTGCCATACTGCTAATTCCAACTCATTGAACATTGTGGGATCCCTAGATGTCAAGACAAGAATCTGTGATTTTACATGGAGTATGCCAGTACTACTGGCAAAAGACTTATCCTGTCAGTTCATATTGGGTGCCAATTTTATTGATAAAACTGGCATGATTTTGGACCTGCAGTTCAACAGATTCCATTTGAAATTTTCTGCAAGAACCTTTGAGCTGTGTGATCGCTCCCCTATTCTGCCTTGACATGTTAATGCTATTCCTGAAGATACTGGCAAACCCAAAGCTTTTGATTTTGATCATTTACCCGATGAGCAGGCCAACCAACATAGGAAACTCTGCAGTAAGTTTCCTGATGTCTTTACCGACAAGTTAGGTGTCACTAATGTCTTAGAGTACAAAATTGAAGTCACGGATAACATACCTGCTCGCTCTCCTCCGTATCGGCTGTCACCTCCCAAAATGAAAGCCCTTAAGGCTATTATTGACCAAATGCTCACTGACGGAGTGATATGCCTTTCTAAGTCAGCCTATTATTCTCCCATGTTTCTGGTCCCTAAACCGCAAGGTGGTTATCGTCATGTAGTTGACTATCGGATGTTGAACCGTAAAGTGGTCCTCCAATCTGTTCCCCTTCCTGATTTGCACTCTTGTTTTTCCTGGTTTGCTAATGCCAAAATATTTACCACCTTCGATTTAAATCAGGCATATTACCATATAAATCTTGCCAAGGAATCCAAGCACCTTACAGCTTTTGCTACCGACTTGAACCTCTATGAATTTCAGCGTGTTCCATTTGGTCTCGGGAAAGGAGCTGCTGTCCTTACTCGGTTACTGGATTATGTTTTGTCCGACATTAAATTCAAGTTTGTCTATAATTACCTTGACAAGTTGGTATTCTTCAGTGAAACCTTCGAGGAACACCTTGTCCATCTCAACAAAGTCCTTGAAAGACTGTGTAAAGCAGGACAACCCTTAAGGCTAGCAAGGCTTCTTTCGCACAACCCCAGATGTCCTTCTTAGGCTATATTGTGTCGGGGAAGGGTGTCTCAATTGATCAGTCTCGTACTGCTGCCATCCAAAATTTTCTCATGCCAAAAGACGTCAAGACTGTCACCAGATTTATTGACATGGTTAATTTTTTCGTAAATCCATTCCCAATATTGCTGAACGGTCAGCCCCATTAAACGCCTTGAGAAGAAAGGATGCCAAATTTGTGCGGGATGATGCCCAACGTGAAGCCTTTCGTGATTTGAAATATGCCTTATGTAACACTCCTGTTCTGGCTATGCCAGACTTTTCTAAACGCTTCATCCTTCAGACTGACGCCTCTTCCTCAGGCATATCTGGTATTCTCCTTCAGGAATTTCAAGAGGGGTGTTGTCCTATTTCCTATGCTTCTCATGCCCTGAATCCTGCTGAACGGAACTATTCCATTTATGAGTTGGAAGCCTTAGCTGTTGTCTTCTCTTTAGAATGCTTCAGAATGTACCTGGAACATCTCCCTTTCGAACTTGAAACTGATAATGAGGCATCGAGTAGGGTACTGGCCAAACCGCGCAGGACCGGTCATCTTGCGCGTTGGGCAGTGTGCATCTCGGCCTTCCAATTTGAAGCTCGCCACATTCGTGGCACGGAAAACATTGTGGCTGATGGCCTCAGTAGGATGTTCTATCCAAGCGGCTCTGACCCTCAATCAGAGCATGCAGACCCCTCTACTGAACAAGTACGAGCCTTTGTGAATGTAGTTCTCACTGACTCTCCCTTCCTTTTCAAAGATATAATGAACATCAGGAGGACGATGCTCAGTTAAAATCTATTATTGACAGGATTGAATCTGGTGAACACTGAGCTCGATAGCTGCAGTCGTTTAAGTGCGGCCAGTATCCAGTATTCGGGAGATAGTAGGTTCGAACCCCACTGTTGGCGGCCCTGAAGATGGTTTTCCGTGGTTTCCCATTTTCACACCAGGCAAATGCTGGGGCTGTACCTTAATTAAGGCCACGGCCGCTTCCTTCCCACTCCCAGCCCTTCCCTGTCCCATCGTCGCCATAAGACCTATCTGTGTCGGTGCGACGTAAAGCAACTAGCAAAAAAAAATCTGGTGAACATCATTACGTCATTAAGAATGGTGTTTTGTGTTGTCCTGCTCGCGGTTGCAGAGACCCCAAAATTGTAGTCCCAACTAACATGGTTCCAGCTCTCTTCAAGTATTTTCATGAATCCCCAGTGGGGGGGTCATCTGGGTGTTTTCAAAACCAGAGAAAAAATTCGTAAGCACTTAATTTGGAAATCCATGGATGGTGAGATCCGTACCCTTGTCAAATCCTGTAAGACTTGTAACATCAGCAAACCCGCCCCTAATACTCGTCTAGGCCTCTTGCCTTCCGAGCAAGCTTCTCGTCTAATGGAGAGATTGTTCATAGACTACATTGGTTCTTTCCTGAGAACACGGAATGGCCATCATTTCATACTTATGTGTGTTGACACCTTTTCGCATTTTATGTGGCTATTCCCAACTCGTATGGCTAATGCCAACACCACCGTCTCATGCTTGAAACAAATTTTTGCTTCATTTGGACCCTGTCAATTTTTGGTGAGTGATAATGCAAGAGCTTTTACCTCTGTCCAGTTCCAGAATTTCTGTTTTGATCTATCCACTGCTCATGTAACCACTAACCCAGATTACCCATGGCCAAATTATGCTGAAAGAGTGAATCGTAACCTGCGATCTGCCCTCATCGCTTATCACTCTAAGTGGGATTCATCACTAAATTGGTTGTCGTTTGCATTTAACACTGCCGTCCATGAAAGCCACAAGCAAACTCCTGTTTCATTAATGTTGGCCTTTACTCCAAATTCTCCGCTATAAAATCTGTGATCAATTAATGATCTTCTGCCTGATGATGCCAGCCGAGAAAAGATCCAAGCTAATTGGCACCATGCACGAAAAAACTTAAAGGTTTATTTCGCTAAAGTCCAGCGTAATTACAAAAACGGGCGAAGGCCGCATGATCTGTCTGTGGGTGACCAGATGTTTATTAAAACGTACCTCGTCAGTATTGCTGCGGACCATGTTATCAGTAAGTTGGCCCCCAGATTTCGAGGTCCCTACACCATCTTAAAGTTCCTTAACCCTGTGTCATTATTGGTGAGTGATCCCAAAAGGAAAAGGATCAGCAGAGTACACCTCTCTCAGATAAAAGTACCTTAAGTCGAATAGGGAGGGGTAAATACATCGTTGGTGACCATGTAGATTTAGTTGTAAGGTATTTGTAAGATTTTAGTTGTAAGGTAATGATAAGTTTTGTTATAAGGTAGTTGTAAGATTTTAGATGCTGGCCAGCAAGTATTAAGTATATCTATACCTAATCATAAGTAATTTCTGTTAATTAGTCATGACTATAATTGTGTGGGTACATACATTAGGTATCCTCAAGCACTTACCTCCCTTAGGGCCATTATCTCCAAATCGAGTTACACCTGATATAAATTAAACCCATTTAACTTTAGTACCTAGTTTAAACTTGTGTCCATTTTCTCCACCAATTTCTGACACTCGTTTAGTTTAAACGCCAGTTCGACCCTTTAAACTAATGATGTCGAGTTTGCACTAGCGTTGGCTTCATTGAAGGAATAGTCGAAGGCATGGTCGATTGGAAATGGCCAATCAGAGTCAAGTAATTCAATGACCGACATTTTTGTATTAATATCAGCTGTTTGTGGCGAATTAATGCTATCGTACGTAGTGAATAAAGAAGAAATTTGGCGGGATATTAGCTTTACTACTTCTTAATCTGTTTACCCTCCAGGGTCGGTTTTTCCCTCGGACTCAGTGAGGGATCCAACCTCTATCGCCACAAGGGCAGTGTCCTGGAGCTTCAGACTTTTGGCTTGCGGGATACGACAGGGGAGAATGACCAGTACCTCGTCCAGGCAGCCTCACCTGCTATGCTGAACAGGGGCCTTGTGGAGGGATGGGAAGTTTGGATGGGGCAGGCAAGGGAGAGGGAAGGAAGTGGCCGTGGCCTCAAGTGAGTTACCATCCCAGCATTTGCCTGGAAGAGAAATGGGAAACCACAGAAATCCACTTCCAGGATGGCCGAGGTGGGAATCGAACCCACCTCTATTCATCTGATATCCCGAGGCTGAGTGGACCCCGTTCCAGCCCTCGTACCACTTTTCAAATTTCGTAGCAAAGCCGGGAATCGAACCCGGACCTCTGGCGGTGGCAGCTAATCACACTAACCACTACACCACAGAGGCGGACTATTAGCCTTACTGATATATAAATTGTTCACATTTGTGCGAAGTGTTGTGTAGTATAATTTTACCCATTGCTGTCTACAGTTTCTTGGAATGCACTTTTATTTCTTATTTTTCTCTGTCATGCTTTACCGTGAACAAGTACCGTAGGCCTAATACGTGTCTTTTTATGTCTGTATTGTCTTACGGAACAAACGGGAACGTTAAAATATTAAAATCCTGGTCTTTCAGCAATACGGTATTCCTTCCCTTAGAAAGTCAACATTTATGTGAATTTCAAGTAAAGAAATTCCAAGCATGCTCGGGATCTATCTCCTGTTAAAATCCATCGCCCTCGGCCGGGATCAATCTCACAAACCTCGGATCCAGCAGACAGACCAGTGAGGATGTATTATTTGGAGATGTATTACTTGATTCTATATTTGTTTATAACATAACCAAGTTCGCAATATGTCGTACTGTATGCATAATACTCTTCTCCCTACAGCATTAATATTTCTATTGCTGGTACTGTATGCTGGCAATAGTTACGATGAAACATTCTTAACTATAATTTATTTTATTACGTATTTACTAACAAGCATGAAGCATTTTAATACTTTTCTGATCCTACAAATATATAAACCAGTGATTAGAAATTTTATACCACCACCTCTCCCACCGTGCCAGCCAACATTCTGATGCTAGGAATATTTTCGACAAACTGGATTTGATATGCCAATATAAATGGTCCGTTATTGGACATTATAAATTTTCCAGCTAACTCATTCCTGGTTGCCAGCGTTTCGCCCCGTGTGCTAGGTTGGGCTCATCAGTTGGTACCTAGCACACCTACCAAGACGCATGGCTAGTGTATACCGTGGAGGCCACTGCGTAAGCTAATTGTAGCTACCGGCTACGGTTCGAATCCAGTTTGATATAGATGTTGATTCACATAGGGAATCAGAAATATGTGTTCCAAATGAGTAAATTTATAATACCAATATAAATGGTCCGTTAATGGACATTATAAATTTTCCAGCTAACTCATTCCTGGTTAGCCTACGCAGTGGCCTCCACAGTATGCACTAGCCATGCGTCTTGGTAGGTGTGCTAGGTACCAACTGATGAGCCCAGCCTAGCACACGGGGGCGTTATAAATTTACTCATTCGGAACACATATTTCTGATTCCCTATGGGAATCAACATCTATATCAAACTGGATTCAAACAGTCTAATCACGGTTTCGGACGATGGCGACCTAACGCTTAAACGACCACAGCCATCAGATGTCGCATGGAGAGGGGAGGCATTACACCCCTTATGTATGAAAATTTTTATGCTTCACATTACAGTATTCATACTACCAACAGTATTTTATATAATATTATAAGGAGACTGCAATTTAAGGTCTGTGGTCCCCGTTGTTAATGAGAAAAGTGCCTGCTGCATAATATCTTAAACCAACCAGAATCATTCCTTCTCGAGAAATAGCATTATTTTGTGCAGTTGACGTTTTAAATGAATCTTTCTATGATACTAGACAATCCTTGCTGTTCGCTTATGAATTATAAATCAATCAAAAACTCTGTTACATCCCATTTTCCAGGATTGTAAACTTTGTTGGAATGCGGCTTCGTAACCTCACTTGCACATCAAAATTATTTCCTATTTAACAAAAGACTTCAAAAATTCTCACATTTTTCTAATGTTAATACTGCGTTCTAATTTTAGTACGTTTTCTATTAGAGTGCTGCAATACTGGTAGTCAAAACTAACCGTTCTATTAGGAAAATCACAGATACGTTAATAAAATGTCAAGAAGGTTGGATATAAACAGCAATTTAAACCTCCAATATAGAAGGTTTATTTTATTTTATTTTTTTTTTTTTGCTAGGGGCTTTACGTCGCACCGACACAGATAGGTCTTATGGCGACGATAAGGTTTAATTTTGAACCAAGTTTAAACTTGATACAAAGTTTAAACCAACATGGGGAAAATGAATTTTAGTTTAAATTCAGGCTTAAACCAGATTAAAATAAACCTAGTTTAAACTCTTTTGGGGAAAACGGCCCTTAGTGTAATGGGTTTATTATGATAAGTTAGGTAGGTTTTAATTTCGGGTCACTGATTGGAATTTATTCCCCTAACATTTCGGGCTCAGGGTAAACTCCTGTAGTTTTCTTTCACCCCCACCGTAAACTTCCCGAAGATGTATGGATTGTAGATAGGGCTTACCCCGGGGTTAGGTGCCCTAATGTCCCTGGTGTGGAAGGGGGTCTCTACATCAAATTCATTGAGCCACCCGTGGGCTGACTCCATGCTAGTCAGTGAATTAAAGAAAGAACTCTAACCCTCCTTGAAAACTGTTTTTCTCCAAGATCTTCTAGTCCGGCAGGGTAGTCTTGCCTCAAGTATTCCCCTGTCTGCTGCGTGTTGGTTTATGTTACAGTGGCTGCAGTGACCAACTTCATCTGACGGCATTCTAACGTGCCAAGTTGAGAGGCACACTGTATAACTTGGGCGCTACCATCCGACACCACAATCCTGTGGCAAAGTGTCCCAATGGAGGCAGTCTGGATAGACTACGCCTCACCCATCTGCTCATTTGGTTCAAGATACGGCTGGGCTGCACTGCAACTTACCTAGCGACCTGGTTTGGACGGAACTTGAATGGAAGCTGTTGACAAACGGCTGTGTCAGCAGCCACATCATCAGCAAGAACCTGTGACCAAGTTGTGCAACTTCAATCCTATGATTGGTGTGAAAAGTGGTGCAAAATAGACTTATTCCATAACTTTGCTAAGGAGGAGGCATTGGACGCTTTCTTACAAGAAAGTGAAAGGGCTCTGTGTTACTGACATTTAGCAGAAGGAAAGAGTGCACATCCTTTCTGTGGACGGAGTTAAGATGGTCAAAGCATTTTTGAAAAATGCATTTTGCACTGTATCACATTTTTGACAGCCAACGACCGTAGCCATGTTGAAACACCGGATCCCGTGAGATCTCCAAAGTTAAGCAACATTGGGCGTGGTCAGGAGTTGGATGGGTTGCCACACGCTGTTGGTGGGGGTAAGGGAATGGAGGAGCGGAAAGAAACTGGCCACCCTACCGTACGTAAACTCCGGCTCAGGAACACCTCTGCGGAGGTTCGGACCTGCCTTCGGGCAGTATAACCCTTACCTACATTTTTGACATGTATGTTATCTTTATATGTAAACATTAGCTTTAAAATTATCCAAGCTACTGAAAGGACTTTCGTGTAGTGACAGTTTGTTTTTCATTGTTGGAAATTCAACTGGAAGAAAATCAATGTTGTTAGTAGGATGACTATCGAACTTTCCGAGAACTATAGTTGTGAATACCAGTATGTATGTTTACTAATCTGTGCTATGGTGTCCAAGTTTCCAGAAGTGATCAACCCCCCAGTAATCTTATGTTAACTGTCGAGCGTAGCTAGATTTTCGGGGGGGGGGAGGAAAGGTGAGACCTGTGTAGAATCTCTATGATGTGGAAAGTTGTAGAATATTCACCGTTGTGGAATGTTGTGGTATCTACTTAAGTAACTACTAGATTATAAATTATTGTTGTTCTATAATAGCTGGAACAGTCCAGAAAGGTTGTGATGCGGACTTTTAGAACAGGGTGTGTTGGCCCCTGTCTGTAGTGAATTTTAGAAATATGTCCTTACTAATTCTGGAAACTGGAAAGTTCGCAATTAGTGTCTGTATATGTTCGGGAATATTGTATAAACATCGCGACTGGATAAAGAGTTGTGATTGGTGAATCTGGGTGGCGATAGGTAAAATCCTGTGCTCTTATTGGTCACTCGGCAATCGCACCTAGGCCAGACTCCGCCTTTTTAAATGAGCAAGACAGGATTTCGTGGTCTTTCGTTCTCTCGTCAGTCCAAGGTTTTGACGCGCGTCAGCGACTTCCCGCTCCCGAGATGGCCTACCTTGGGGTAAGCACAGTTGTTTTCAGTTCCGTTTTAATTTACATTTAATGTTCCTTGGTGTTATCACATAGGAGTTTGCCCTAGTCGCCACTCTATTGGTCAGATGTTTTAGAAGGCACGTTTACCTTCATTCTAAATCGTATTTGTATCTTGTGTGCCTTCTTACCTTCAGAATCGTATTGTAGAAACTGGATTATGCTAAGATATTTTTGGTTAACTTCTTGGCCTAATAGCGAAGCTCTTTTCAAACAACGTCTAATCTTGTACTCGTAAATTATGTGACTGGATTGTTGGATAGATGAATTTTGTGCGAAACTCACCTTGTAATGTTCATTTTGAAAATAATATTTTGAAAACAAGAGATCACTGCTGATTTTCTGGAAACCTGCAACCTTCGCATCTCTATGGCCTTTGGTAGGTTCATCAGCCTCCGTTCCACGTTCCTTGTTTATAGCCGTCAAGCTGCCCAACCTGATATTTTGTTTGTGTGCTTTCGGCGCAGTTCATCTGGTGTTATTGCGTGTCTAGCGTTTAAGGTACCGTGTAATTTGATTTATTTTCCTCCCTTTTAACTGTGTATCGTGTAACCGCTGAAATCCGGTTACACATTCGACTGCACTCCATTACTTTTGTTTTGGACTTATTTATTTTCATTTTGTAGTCCTTACATAAGACACTGTCCATACCACTCAGCAATTCCTCTAGAACTTCTGCAGTCTCAGACAAAATAACAATATCATCAGCAAATCTCAAAGTTTTGATTTCCTCTCCTTGGATTGTGATTCCCTTCCCAAATTCCTCTCTGATTTCCTTTACTGCCTGTTCTATGTAAACACTGAAAAGGAGGGCAGGGGCAGACTGCAACCTTGCCTTACTCCTTTTTGAATTGCTGCCTCTTTTTTCTTATCACTTACTGCAGACTGATTTTTATACAGATTGTAGATCGTTCTTTGTTCTTGGTACCTTATGCCAATTACCTTCAGAATCTCAAATAGCTTGGTCCAATCAACATTATCAATTGCCTTTTCAAGACTTACGAACGCCGTATATGTGGGCTTGACCTCCTTAATTTGATCCTCTATGATCAGGCGTAAAGTCAGGATTGCTTCACGTTGTAACCGTACAACAGGGTTACAGATTCCATTCAGTATTTATTATTATTATTATTATTATTATCATCATTATTATTATTATAATTATTATTATTAACCCGATTCATTTGAATTTTTATATTCTGTTTCTCATCATTTAGACTGTAATAATTAGGTATCACGGATATTATTGTATTTAATCATAGGTTAAGTGAAATTTATTTGTAATTATTCTGTATTGTAGTAAGTGAGATTTGTTGGTTTCATATTGTCATGCTGTGGCTTGTAACTTTGGCTAGATGAGCTGGCATAGTATTTTGCAATCGAGGCTATGTTTAGCTGTGCAAGGAGTTTTCCCGGTGACGCATTCGGCATAGTCATTCTTGGACCGCTTGGGTACGCTTAGACGACACATGACTGATGACATCAGTGCGTGGACACGTGATTGCGACCAAGTGTCAGTATTCGCCAGCTACTGTATGTGGAAGTGGAAGGGATGAACAGTGAGTGGGGAGATGAGTCGTCATCGCGAGGTTATATAAAGTCAAGGCGACGGTGGGGAGAGGTATTCTGTTCTTACTCAGTTCATAAGCAGTTGATATCGTGCAGAGTATATGTAACAGTCAGATGTATCAAATGGAAGAAGTGGTCTTAGTGTGATGGTCAGAGCTAAGAGTTGTGTTTGAAGAGGTAATCATCGAGGAAGTCTACAAGTGGTGCTTGTATCCGAACAGAGACGGGTACTATGCTGATAAAGAAACATCATCTTCTTGTGAGGATGGACTTCACAAGATGTTTCAATAATATTTTCCAATTATTTAAAATATATTGAGTGGACGTAATTACATTGGAGCTCCCTACACGCGTACATGGTATGTAGGCCAACTCCTTGTGACATAAGAAGATTACAACAGACGGCTCCCGACTTCAGCTCATAGGTTTTCCCAAGAATTTTCAAGTTCAACAGCGGTGTATGCAGACAACAGGTAATTAAAGCATCAGACATGTTATGCATTCATAACATGAAGAAGAGTGTAATCAGCGGCGATATCACATCTCACTTCAAGTTCATGCCAATAGCTTTTTTTGTTTAGATTAAATTTTCCTTTTCTTTGTACCGCAAATCTCACAATATATTTCTTTAGTTAAATTAAAAGACGTCAATGATTGTTCATTGTGACGTAAATTATAGTCATAAACTCAGTTTTATTTTAATTATAATAAGTGATTCCAGTTCCATGTACAATCCTCAATTGTGGAAATGCAACCGTAATTTAATATTGTCCTGATCCATATCCCTGTATATTGCCAGATATGTGAGTTTATCACCTCACGCCTTGAGATAATTGATATAAGAGGTATGCTCTACCGAATTTTGTTGTTTTTCTTAAAAAAGCAACTGGCGCTCAAACAAATGTTAGGTATATTGTGTGAAGGAGATATGAAAGTATAAGAGTAGTGGTCAGAGTAGCAACAACGTGGCGCCCAACGTGGGGCTCGAAAGGTTCAGAAAAAGTGTTTCTGAATGGCAATATACATGGATCAGTTCTTTTAATAAATACGCACATGTTAAATTCACCGAGTAATGTTAGGAAGGTCATTTTGTTGAAGTTTGTATTTAAGGGGTAATGTCAGAGGAAGTGCAAGGGGAAATAGCTTTGAGATCGCGAAAAATTAGTAGGAAACCGAAGATGGACAAGGATAGCAATATGCAGTCAGGTGATGAGGCTGAGGTTATTGTGTCCAAGGAAATCCAAGGTGGTAACATAAATAGGAAGTTGGTGACTAAGGTGGGACCTACTGAAAGTCAGAAAATAGTAGAAACTGAGGAAAACGCTGTCACGCAAGATCAAAGTAAAGGGGTGATTGACCTGGGTTTATTTAATTTGCTGATGTCCAAAATGGCTGAGCAGAATAATATCATTAGTGAGAAAATTGAATCTCAGAATAATATTATTAGTGAGAAAATTGAATCTCAGAATAATATTATGAGTGAGAAAATTGAAACGGTTATTAGTGAGAAAATTGAATCTCAGAATAATATTATGAGTGAGAAAATTGAAACGGTTATTAGTGAGAAAATTGAATCTCAGAATAATATTATGAGTGAGAAAATTGAAACGGTTATTAGTGAGAAAATTGAATCTCAAAATAATATTATGAGTGAGAAAATTGAAGCGGTCATTAGTGAGAAAATTGAAGCTCAGGGTATTAGTATTAATAAGAAGATCGATGATGTTAGTAATAAGATAGATCATAAGGTGTTAGAAATAAGTAAGCAAATTAATAATTTAGAAAGTAAGGTAAATAGGGAGTGTAGTGACATCAGAGCTGAGATGGAATTGGGTCGGAGCAATCTCCATACGGAAATAGAGCAAGTTAGTGAGACATGCATCAAACAAGGGCATAAGATTGATGAATTAGGCGCCAAGATCGAGTCTAAAAAGGGGGAAATCAATGAGTTAGTAGAAGAAAGGTTTGAAAAGATAACCAATACAGTGGGGCAAGAAACTAGGAAATGTATTAGTAGGGTAGAACAGGTGGAAAGAAAACTTGGAGAAGTAGGTGATCTAGAGAGTGAACAAAAATCATTATCACAGAAGGTGAGAGAATCGGAAGAAAAGTTGCAGGAGGAATTAAGAAAAATTCAAGAAAAGGCTGAGGAAACAGTGGAAGAAAAATTTCTGAGTTGCCAGAGAGTACTCCAGCAAGAAGTGCGTGATAGTAAGAATGTACGTGAGATAATTGTAAATAATGGTTTAATCACTAGAGATCATGACTTACCTAAGTTTTCTGGGAAAGAATTTAACCCGATGGAATTTATGAGAGTAGTAGAGAAGAAATTTTCTGTTCAATTAAGAGACAATATTATTAGCTGGGAAACTGTATTGGAGATCTTATCTAATGCTTTCGTAGGAGAAACTAAGTCTTGGTTTCAAGTATATAAAAGCTCGATGTCTAGTCTAACTGAATTTAAGGAGAAATTCGTGGCTAAATTTTGGAGTGAAGGTGTTCAGAGTAGAGAGAGAGAGAGAGTAATGTTTGGCAGGTATAATTCTAACGAGGGTGTTAGAATGACTGAATACTTTTTGGCTCATGTTTTGGTGTGGAGAAATTTAGAATGTATTGGACCTGAGGCTGATATAGTTAGACTTATGGCTAAGCACTATCCCGATAGAATAAGAGAAGCTGTTTGTATGCAAAGAGTGGAGACTATTAAGGAAATGGAGATTTTGTTGGAAAGTTTTGATGCTTTAGGTAGTAGCTTGAATAATAATAGGACACTAAATAGGAATGTAGAAGGAAGGGGTAACCAATCTAATAATCAGGACAGGACTATGAATAATCGTAACTACAGAAGAGAATATCAGGAGAGACCTAATAATAATTTCCACAGGGAGAGAAATTATCAGAATAGTTCGGAAAATTTCAGGACTGGGAGGCGTGATTATGGTAATCAACCAGAAGCTGGGAGGCGAGAGAATACAGGCCATAATAATAATAATAATGACGCTAGAGGAAATAGGCAACAGGGGAGGCCGACTGAGGTGTGTAACCAACAAGTCGTAACCGAACCTAGTACTTTAAACGCGCAACGGACTGTATAAACAGGTCACTGAGACAGTCCGTAAATGGTGAGTTCACATATAAGGCAGATAAGTATGTTTATGTCGATCAGCCTATAGTTGTAAGTGAACATGATTGTGACCTAAGTAGCAATAATTCAAATATTTTAAGTGACGACTTAATCGTAGACAATAAATTTTATAAGTGTAATTTAAATTTAGATATAAGGCAAGATTTGTTAAGTGATCTTATATTATGTAATGAGGATAATTTAAGTAGTGTTACTGTTACACCGACGATTGAACTGCTGATATGGGGCAGAAAAGTTAAGATTTTGTTGGACTCTGGTAGTGAGAAGTCATGTGTAAATTCCAAGCTGTATGAGGAAGTTTTAAGAGAGAAGTATGAGGTAGCGGAAATTCCAGTGAGGAATACGTTCATCGTAACAGCTGTTGGAAACAAGTCTCAAAGAGTGAATAAACAAATAGCTGTCCCCATTAGCATAAGTGGAGAATGTATTTTCCAACCATGCTTAGTTGTGCCTAATTTAGTTTATGCCGTTATTTTAGGTACCGACTGGTTAACGTGTCACAAGGCTAAATTAAATTTTGATCTGTGTAATGTCAATCTTATTTGGGGAAAGAGTAGCAGGGAAGTCAGTTTACCATATGATGTTTTGTCAGAAATTAGTGCGAATAAAGTGTGTTCTAGTACGGAAGGATCTTGTGAAATTCCTAATATTAGGAAAAATATTGATGTCTGCCATGTGTCTATACAGAGAGATTCTAGAGATGAATTGTATGAGACAGTGGAGAAATGTAATTTAGCGGAGAGTCAGAAGGACGAATTGTGTGAATTATTGATATCACATAGTGATGTTTTTAGCGATCGGCCTGGTAGAACACATCTTTACGAACACAAATTTAATGTTATTGATAACTCAACTTTTGCAGGACCGAAATATCCTATTCCGTTAAAATACGCTAGCGCGGTTGAAGAGCAGATTGACATTATGCTAGATTATAATATAATTGAACCATCATGTAGTCCTAATTTAAATCCACTTGTTATTATACCTAAGAAGGATAACACGGTAAGACTGTGCATTGATGGCAGATTAATGAATATGAGGATAGAAGCCGATCAGCAAAGGGCGGAGACGGTAGAGGAACTTATTCAACGTTTTGAAGGTAGAAAATGGTTTTCTACTTTTGATTTGTCGTCATCTTTCTGGCAGATTCCACTTCGAGAAAGTGACCGTCCACTTACGGCCTTTGCATACAAGAATTGCTTGTATCAGTTCGCCAGGGTGCCCTTCGGGACCCGTACTTCTTCTGCAGCATTAGTTAGAGCCATGAATAAAGTATTAGGGAGAGATACGGATAGTTTTGTGACCATGTACATCGATGACATTGTTATAGCATCCCACACGTTTGAGGAACACATGAAACACTTACAGATTGTTCTACATAAAATCAGGGAAGGGGGATTTACATTAAAACTGAGTAAATCGACATTGTGTTCACAACAGATCACATTTTTGGGACACACTGTATCTGAACAGGGGGTTAAACCGGAACAGACGAGATTAGACAAGATAAACAACACTCCTACTCCACGTAATGTTAAGCAATTGAAATCTTTTCTGGGAATGTGTAATTACTTTCGACGTTTTGTGGGTAAATATTCTGCGCTGTTAGAGCCGTTTCGTGAGCTATTGAAAGGAGGTGCGAAGTGGAAGTGGAGGAAAGAACATGATGAGGCTTTCCAGAAGTTGAAGGATGGATTTAATGAAGCTGTTATGTTGAGATATCCTATGTCAGATCGTGAATTTATTCTCATGACTGATGGTTCAGAAAAGGGAGTTGCTGGATGTTTATGTCAGAGAGATGATAACGGCAATTTAGGCATAGTTTCCTTGGCAAGTCGTGGGCTCAGTATGGCAGAAAAGAGATATACGATCACTGAGATTGAATTTCTTGCAATCATGTATTCATTAAGTAAGTTTAGAATGTATGTTTTAGGTAATAAATTCGAGATATGGACTGACCATCAGGCTTTGGTATTCTTAAATACTTATAAATTAACTAGTAATCGTATGACTCGTTGGATTTTAGCCATAAGTGAATATGATTTTAAGATACGTCATATTAAAGGGAAAGATAATGTTATGGCTGACTTTCTCAGCAGGTATCTCCCTAAGGAGGAAAATACTGTCTCTTTAGAGGTGAAAGAAGGTATTTTGATTTGTGTTGGCTCGATGACTGATAATACTGCAGAAAGAGATAGACTTCGTTATCTGTTGTCCGAGCAGGAAAGAGAAGAAGAGTTGGCGGGACTGTTGACCTCGCTTAGAGATAAGGAACCAGGTACTGTTCTAGTGAACGGTAAATTTACGTATAAGTTATGTAATGGTTTTCTCACTCGGAAATGTTATTCTGGGAAGTTCAATGTATGTGTACCTAAAGCCCTGCAAGAGGATATGATTTGGTTTTATCATAAGGAGCTGGGTCATTTTGGAGCAAATAAGGTCTTATATGCTATTCAGGGTAACTTTGTGTGGAGGAATATGGGAAGGCACGTGAGGAAAATACTCGCTACGTGTGATCTCTGCCAACGCTCTAAGCACCCGACTAGACTTCTAGAGGGGCCCAGGCAGGCTGTTATTGTTGACAGACCCGGGAAGCTTATTAGTGTTGATCTGTTTGGACCGTTAGTTAAATCCAGATATGGTTACCAATTTGTTTTTGTCTTGATTGATGCCTTCAGCAAATATGTCAAGATGTACCCATTGAGGAAAGCTACTGGGAGGGGTTGTCTCAAACAGGTCGTGGACAGATATATTCCTGAGTTCGGATGTCCCCTCAGAATATTATCTGATCATGGCAGCCAGTTTATTTCGAAGATCTGGAATACCAAACTAAATGAACTGGGGATCAAAACTATATTTTCATCGGTACGTTGCCCGCAGAGCAATATGGTTGAGAGAACGATGCGTGAAATAGGACGTATATTTAAGGCATATGTGCATGACAAACACAACTCGTGGTTTTCACAGTTGGGTAATGTCGAACGTTGGTGTAATATCACGTTGCACGAGTCCACTGGATTTACGCCCTATGAAATTCATCACGGCAGGAAGCCTACTGATGAAATTGCGAGTATGTTAGGTTTGGACTTGGGAGAGGAGAAAACTAAGGATTTTTATATCCAGCTGGCTAGGGAGAATTTAAAGAAAGCAGGAGATAAACGTATTCGCCAGCAGAAAAAGACTAAATTGGATGAATTTGAACTTGGTGACAAGGTTTTACTCAGAGTGCCACTCCCGTCATCAGCAGAAGCTGGTCAATTTTCTAAGTTTTTCTTGTTATATCAGGGATACTTCACCGTAGTGAAACGGATTGGGAAATGTGCTTATTCATTAGAAGACAAGGAAGGAAATATCGTAGGCACATACAATATAAGAAATCTTAAGAAATATATCATGTGAGTTTGTTGATTAATTTTCATTATTATGTTAATTCACCATGTTTTATGAAGCTGGCATTGCGAACAGGACTTCAGTGAAATTAGCGTGTGTTGTGATAATAAGTGAAGCACGGCAGTGCAATAAACTCCAGTGCTTGGAGACAGTGTATATAATGAAATGTCTTCGTGAATTACTTTTGAACACTCAATGAACGTTTGAAACGACAGAAGTGAGAAAGAAATGTAATCTGTATGTAAATAATACTGTATAATCAAAGTGAAAATGATAATTGATCAATGTTTTATATGTGTAACAACGAACATCCAGATGGATGATACTATGTACCCAATTTGTAAAGGGCATTTTTTATACATGTATATATGGTGTACTCGATTTCAGGTGATTGTGTATATATTTCATGAATCAATCGATTCATTTCATCGATTATTTCATGAGGGAGGCGTTCTGTAACCGTACAACAGGGTTACAGATTCCATTCAGTATTTATTATTATTATTATTATTATTATCATCATTATTATTATTATAATTATTATTATTAACCCGATTCATTTGAATTTTTATATTCTGTTTCTCATCATTTAGACTGTAATAATTAGGTATCACGGATATTATTGTATTTAATCATAGGTTAAGTGAAATTTATTTGTAATTATTCTGTATTGTAGTAAGTGAGATTTGTTGGTTTCATATTGTCATGCTGTGGCTTGTAACTTTGGCTAGATGAGCTGGCATAGTATTTTGCAATCGAGGCTATGTTTAGCTGTGCAAGGAGTTTTCCCGGTGACGCATTCGGCATAGTCATTCTTGGACCGCTTGGGTACGCTTAGACGACACATGACTGATGACATCAGTGCGTGGACACGTGATTGCGACCAAGTGTCAGTATTCGCCAGCTACTGTATGTGGAAGTGGAAGGGATGAACAGTGAGTGGGGAGATGAGTCGTCATCGCGAGGTTATATAAAGTCAAGGCGACGGTGGGGAGAGGTATTCTGTTCTTACTCAGTTCATAAGCAGTTGATATCGTGCAGAGTATATGTAACAGTCAGATGTATCAAATGGAAGAAGTGGTCTTAGTGTGATGGTCAGAGCTAAGAGTTGTGTTTGAAGAGGTAATCATCGAGGAAGTCTACAAGTGGTGCTTGTATCCGAACAGAGACGGGTACTATGCTGATAAAGAAACATCATCTTCTTGTGAGGATGGACTTCACAAGATGTTTCAATAATATTTTCCAATTATTTAAAATATATTGAGTGGACGTAATTACATTGGAGCTCCCTACACGCGTACATGGTATGTAGGCCAACTCCTTGTGACATAAGAAGATTACAACAGACGGCTCCCGACTTCAGCTCATAGGTTTTCCCAAGAATTTTCAAGTTCAACAGCGGTGTATGCAGACAACAGGTAATTAAAGCATCAGACATGTTATGCATTCATAACATGAAGAAGAGTGTAATCAGCGGCGATATCACATCTCACTTCAAGTTCATGCCAATAGCTTTTTTTGTTTAGATTAAATTTTCCTTTTCTTTGTACCGCAAATCTCACAATATATTTCTTTAGTTAAATTAAAAGACGTCAATGATTGTTCATTGTGACGTAAATTATAGTCATAAACTCAGTTTTATTTTAATTATAATAAGTGATTCCAGTTCCATGTACAATCCTCAATTGTGGAAATGCAACCGTAATTTAATATTGTCCTGATCCATATCCCTGTATATTGCCAGATATGTGAGTTTATCACCTCACGCCTTGAGATAATTGATATAAGAGGTATGCTCTACCGAATTTTGTTGTTTTTCTTAAAAAAGCAACTGGCGCTCAAACAAATGTTAGGTATATTGTGTGAAGGAGATATGAAAGTATAAGAGTAGTGGTCAGAGTAGCAACAACGTGTTCCAACATTTCTTCTGAAGCCAAACTGATCTTCTCCCAACTCAGTTTCAATTTGTCTTTCCATTCTTCTGTAAATAATAAGTGTCAAAAATTCACAGGCATGAGATACTAAACTACTGGTATGGTAGTTTTCACACTTGTCAGCACTGGCTTTCTTGGGAATAGGTATAACAACATTCTACCAAAAATCTGATGGCACTTCTCCTGTCTCATACATTTTACACACTAGAGGGAATAACCTTGTCATGCAGTTTTCTCCCAAGGCAGATAGTAATTCAGAGGGAATGTCATCAATTCCAGGTGCCTTGTTCCTATTTATGTCTCTCAAAGCCCTGTCCATGCATATATTTCTTTAAATAATTTCACTTGTTTAGAATTCTACAACAAATTTTTATTGATTTTGTAATTAATTTTTATACCTTAAAGTAATAATTCCTTGATTTAAAATTGTATTAAATTAAAAAATGTTAACATTTTATTTTTAATTTTTTTTTTTGGTTGTGCTTTACGTCGCACTGACACAGATAGGTCTTATGGCGACGAATCATTTTATTTTAGATTTAGTGGGTTAAAATATAATTTACATTTATAGTTTGATAGAAAAATTACCTTTGTTTATAAGTGTATTAAAATCAGAAATGTCCAACTCTTGTTCTCGTTCACATTTTTACATTTTTACAAAAAAAAACAATCAACCTTGTTTAAATGTTTAAAATGTTTAATTTTCATTTCTTTTTAAAAGCCAATTTTTTTGCTAGTGGCTTTACGTTGCACCGACACAGAAAGGTCTTATGGCGACGATGGGTTAGGAAAGGCCTAGGAGTTGGAAGGAAGTGCCTTGGCCTTAATTAAGGTACAACCCCAGCATTTGCCTGGTGTGAAAATGGGAAACCACAGAAAACCACCTTCAGGGCTGCCAACAGTGGGATTCAAACCCACTATCTCTCGGATGCAAGCTCACAGCCGTTCACCCCTAACCGCATGGCCAATTCGCCCGGTTAAAAGTCAATTAAGTTCACTTCATGTTTAAATGCATGTTTATCATGAGAATGTTAGGCGAGAGTCTTCCCACGTTGCTCTTTAGGGTGAACATCTGCCTGACACTGCTGTTCAGTCACTCAGTCATATCTATCTCGCTCAGGGCAGTTTATTGATTCAATTGCAGGTTAGTTGCCTGGAGCAGCCCAGCGAGGAATTGAGCTGCAAAGGTATGCCTTAGCACATGTTCCGCGCAAGTCAGATACAAAACATTCCAGGGCTTAATGGTTGGTGCAGTGAAAGTGATTTCACATCCTTCCCTCCCTCCTTTGACTGCCTTTTTGTGCTATATAAGCTCTGAATAACAACCTCAAAACTGAGTTCATGCTTCAAGAGGTGAGAAGGGGGAAGAGACCACACCAGCAACTTGGACCTCACTGATCGACTATTCGACTACTCATGCCTGCCATTATAGCCGACATATCCGTGTCATTACAAGTTATAAATCTCATCGTTAGGTCTACACTGAATAAAATATACCTTTCTGAAAGAATGTTTCTTGAGGGTCTGCCTTTCAATACATTATATACTTTTTTTTAAATTTACATAAATAATGTTACATCATTAATACGTCTTAGGCACAACATGCCTTGCCTATCTATTCGGCATCCTCAGCCAATCCTCTTAATATCTAAGATAAAAAATTGTTTGCTAGGATGCTAGTCTTTGTTTACGATAGAATACCTAAAATAGTTAGGCTAACATTAATTGCTCTGTCTTAAAAGTTATGCTTACACATACAGTACATCTGATAGAAACATCCTTGACATGTTTGTAACACTTTAAGCAATTCAATTATATAGTAGTTTAAACCAACGTTACTTATAAGGACATTGGGCTGCGTGATTAAGTCAGTCTATAATGTCCGACATGTACAACCTATAAAAACTTCATTCACTTGTCACGTTATTGTAATGTTAGTTTATGGGATAAAAATTCAGCTGTGGTTTCATGAGATGATGTTAGCGTGGTCAGTTGTCTGGCCATTTTTCTTCTTGCGGTGCTTTGTGGTAATTAAAGTTTAGTAAAACAGGGCTGCCTACTGTTATGTAGGTCGGAAGAGGGGACTTAAATTGTGTGTAAATTTCTATGTGATGGTGTTATATTATAATGCAACGCTCAACCCACTGTAAATTGTAGTATTAAGGCATCTGAATTATTTAAGGTATGTGTGAATTTGTATATGAAAGTGCTGTATTTACAATGCTACGATATTTAAAAATTAGGCCCCTCAATCTACTGGAAGTCCTAGTGTAAAATTTTGAAATACTTAAGGTACATGTGAATTTACATCACCGGGATATTTACCAATTGCAATGTATTAGTTAATAATAATAATAATAATAATAATAATAATAATAATAATAATAATAATAATAATAATAATAATAATAATAATAATTTCTCAAAACTGTTCTTTCTGTTCTTGTTGGACCTTATTGCTCATAAAGGGTTGAGAGTGGCAGATTGAGAGTCTGTAATGAAAGGTGTCTTATTGTGTTTATGAAAAATTATGAAATGGGGGAACTAAACAGAATCTTACGGTAAATTACTCCAACATGGCGGACGACACGGAAGATTGTGTAGAAGATGCTCTACAATACCTAACAGATATCGCGGAAACAGGAGGTTATATGAAGAAAGAAAAGAAGGAGGAAATCCTAAAAGCAGTGAGTGTACTGAAAAATTACTTCACTGGGCAAAAAAAGGCCCAAAAATCAAAAACAATGATGGAAACATGCCTTCAATGGAGGTTAAGGGAACACAAACGGAGAGCTTACAAGAGAAGAATGACAGCTGTGTAGCAGGACAAGTGGCGCCATCTAGCGACCAAGAACAAGAGTTAACAAGAGGCCACCTACCGGAAAAACGGCAGATGATCCGAACTCCGAGCTACATCCAACACTAGAATAAAAAATCAACAATCAAATGAGAGCAATGATAGAAGACATCACACACAATATCAAAAATATGATTAAAGAGGAAATGGCAGCTACAAAGCAGCAGAACCCTGTACCACCGGAATTTGTAAGAATAAATAAGAACGACATCATATGAGAGAGAATCAACCATCTCATGGAGGAGAGTAGTGGAAGGGGAAACCACTCCACCAGGGAGCAGCTGTATGCAGAAGTATCGCATCAACACCAAGAACATAATCAGACAACGGATGAACAAGAGGAAAAATGGACAAGACAAACCCACAAAAGGCACAGACGCCCGGAAAGGCAGCAACAAACCATGAACGGTACAGGAGCGAAGGACGATGACTTACAAGCAGAAGAAAAGAGGGCCTGGCTGTATGTGGGAAGACTAAAACAGGAGACAATGAAAGACACCGTAAAAAGATTCCTAGCCATAAAGGGAATCACAGAGAACGTTACTTGCGAAGAGATAGAAACAAGATACAGAACCAAAGCTTTCAAGGTAGGAATACCTTTCAACTTCCTTGAAAGTGCAAACAAGAGGGAATTCTGGCCAATAGGAGTAACAGTTAGACGCTACCGTTTTATTCGGTCTTTTCAAAAGGACGCAGGGACATCACTTGAATAAAACAACTCAAAAGCTCTCGGAAATTACAAGACTTGGAGAAATCAATGGGAGAAGAGGCATGAAAATAATATTATGGAATGTAGAAGCATTAAAGAGCGCAGCATGCATAGCTCCACCAGACTTTCTTGAAGGATATGACGCAGCTATATTTCGGAAATCTTTCTCACAGACAATTGGCAGCACCCGGAATACTACAGCATACACCTGCTAGCAAAACAAGGAGAAAGAGGAAGACCCCAAGGAGGAATAACAGTCCTTCTTAATCCGTGGATAGCACCACTTGTATCAAGATCAGAGCAGAGCCACTCCATTCTAATAGACAAAATACATCACAATATTAGCAACCTACTTTCAGCCAAATGCAACGGCTATAGATATAATAGACGAATTGGGCCAACAAATACACAGAGCAAGAAAGACATCCTTCTAGTTATTGCAGGGGATTTAAATTGTCGGTTGGACATACCAAATCACAAAACAAAATTGGTAATAAACTCACTGCAAGAAGAAGGTTTCAACCTGCTAAACGACACCAATGTCCCTACAATATATTTGCTGCAACAGCAAAAGCACTATAGACATTGCCCTCATAAGAGGAGAAATTAAAGGGGATATCAATCCACTTTGGAGCGCGTACCACACACCAATAAGAAAACACATTCCAATGAGCATCGACATACAAAGTGAATGGAAGGCAAAGAAAAAACAAGAAAGGAGACCACTCTCAAGGAGATTGGATGTTAGAAAAGTGGAAGAATGCCAAGAACAGATGGAACAAATCAAAACACTAATCGAAAACTCAAATGTAGAGGAAGCAGTACATGAACTGGAGAAACTCTTAACACAAGCAGCCAGCCCCAGGAAAGTGCGAAGAGCAAAAGCATGGTTCGATTAAGAGTGCTTCCTATTAAGGAAAGAGGTTCTTCAAACTCTACACCGACTACAATCGGACATCGAGAATCATACACTCTTTCAGACATACACCGAGAAAAGAAGATGCTACAAAACACTAACACGGGAGAAGAAAACGGCATACAGGGAAGAAGAAGGAAGAAGAATAGTTGAGGAAGCCAGGAGAGACCCATTCATAGCAATCCGCCCTCGAAAGCAGGCACAGACCCACTATATCAGCATGGAGGAATGGACGAGACATTTCAAAGACACCCTCAACAAAGCAGGAAGAGAAGGAACACCGGAAACCAACCAAGTGCATACAATGCATGAGACGGCAGCATGGTCTCCACTTACTACAACTAAGGTTCAAAACATTATTGAATCCACAAAAAAGAAAAAAGTTGCAGGACCGGATATGATATACAATGAATACCTTAAAGACACGGCTCATCTGCTAGCTCCAATTTGGAAGAAACTTTATAATAAATGCATAGAAACAGCCAAAATCCCAGATCAGTGGAGACAATCAATAGTAAACGTAATCTTCAAAGGGAAAGGAGACCCGAAGGACACAAATACAGAGGGATAGCCCTGAAAAACAATCCTTTTAAGGTATCCACAAAACTGATCACAGAAAGAATAAGGGACACAGTAGAAGAGCACCTCCCAGAATCTCAATTCGGGTTTAGGAGAGGAAGATCCAGTCTCGCAGCGGTGGAACTACTGCTAAATAAGATATGGGAAGCCATCGAAAGGAAGGAAAAATACTATACAATCTTTATAAACTTCACAAAAGCCTTTGATCTCCTGAACCGAGCATTAGTGCAAAGGAAGCTCGAGGAAACTCTGGGAAGAGACAGCGTCTGGACAAGTATCATAAACTCCATAAATGAATGGAACAAGATAAGGATCTCGGACAGCCTAGACCTTTCAGAACCAATAATTCAAACAAATGGTGTTCTCCAAGGGGACCCACTAAGCCCTCTGCTGTTCACCCTGGCAGGGAAGGACATTATGGAAATTGCACAAGATGAAGATGTAGCTGCATACGCCTATGCGGATGATACTGTGATTGGCTCAAAAAGCTTAAATAAACTGCAGAACACTATAGACGAAGTGGAAAAATGGTGCATTGAACACAAGTTCGTAATTAACACTGAAAAGACAGAAATGATGGTGTTCAGATCAGGAGGGCAAATACCAAAATCGACAAGAATCACCTTAGAAGGGAAAATAATATCTATCACCAAAGAATACAAATATCTAGGGATAACACTCCAGCCGTCTGCAAAATGCTTCATTAAGAACACAATAGAGAAAGCAACACAAGCAATTAGAGCGATAAACGAAATAAGCTTCATCAGAACGCTAAATCTTGACACAGCAATGGTGCTCTTCAAATCGAAAATCGTTCCAATACTTACATATGGGATTGAAATTATATGAACACATCTGAATGAAAAGAACTTAGCAACACTGGAAAGAGTTAAAGCAACATACATCAAAAGAGCAATCGGAGTGGCAAAAACAACAAGATCCAGATTAGTCTACCTTCTCGCGCGGGGAAACTTCCCTCATAGAGGATTTAAGTACAATGTACCCAATACCTAACACAACGGCATCGGAGAACCTACTAAGAACACCAATAAGGAAAAGAGAAGAAGTACCCATGGAATTTTATGGAACTGGGGCCATGATCGATCGTACATGGACAGCAGCAAATTTTGAGACGAGGCACGTGTTTACAAGACTTGCAGTACATGGATTCCACCATGTCATTTGCGAAAACCCAACATACCACGAACCGTCAAACTCATGCAAGTGTACATTATGTGGACAGTTATGTGAATTATATCACTTAGATTTCTGCAACAAGAGGACTAGATCAATCAGAGACTATGTGACCAATGGTGCAAGTGTTAAACTGTTATAACACCTTTCACTAATGTATGGCTATTTTGCTGCAATAAATGTTTTATTTAAACAGAATCTTACACACCCCCTCGCTTCTCTTGCAGCTCGCTTGCTCCTGTGAAGCTTCCTGTCTGGCTGACAGAGGCTACTGCTGTGCGCCTGGTGTTGTATATGTGCAAGTTGCGTGGAGGTGTGCAAGTTGGGAAGGGGTGGGCGGAAGGGGCATTGGCTGTTGTCAGAGAAGGGGATTTTTCTCTGGTAGCAATTGGCAATGCATACAACAAAGAGCTGTAATCCCTCTGACCACAGCAATACTTTCCCTTGTCACGCTTCCCCTTCCCCACCCATCCCTTCAACCGGTCTACCTGCTAGTCCATTGACCCGAACCCCACCCCTTGAAGCTACAACACATATTCTCCAGTCAGCCCTAAATAGACACAAAAGCGCACTTCATGTATTTCACCTTAATGCCCAGAGTTTAGTTTTTCAAACTCGTAGAGATGAACTAAAAGCCATTTCCATACCACTGTCCTTTGATATAATCTCATGCAGTGAAATTTGGTTGAAAGTCAAACATCAGGCTAAGAATCTGGAATTACCTGGCTACTGCCTTCTGAGGAATGAGAGACTTGGCAAAGGGGGAGGTGGGGTCTGTGCTTTTGTCTCTTCACACTTGAAACCTCAAATTATCTGTCACACGCCTGAACAGTATGAGCGAAAACCTGAGTACATGTTCATAGAAATACATGTCTCTACTGTGAAACGCTTAGTAGGTGTTGTATACAAGCCGCCTAAAGCTTGCCGTCTGAATGACTTAGAGACTGATCTTAACAGACTGTTACTTATGTACGAACATGTTATAATGATGGGAGACTTCAATACAAACCTTCTAGATGCAGATTCTTCCGAAACCACCCATCTATTGAATATGTTTCAGGCATGCGGTATGGCAATCCTCCCACTTTCTCCCACTCACCACACTAAAACTTCACACACACTACTGGACCTAATAGTAATGAACAACCCTGACAGAGTATTACATCACGGCCAGACATCTGCTTTACAAGTAATGAAAATCATTTTTATTTTCCGTATTGAAAGAATCTCAATAATAATATAAGAGAATTTATTGGACTCCAACCTATTCAATACATTACAGGATGTTAACAGGATCCATTTTAACGATGTTTAACTAAAAATGTTAACATCCTGTAATGTATTGAATAGGTTGGAGTCCAATAAATTCTCTTATATTATTATTCAGACATCTGCTCCCGGACTGTCAGCCCATGACATCATCTTTATGACTTACACACTGCAATGCCCCAAACATACACCTAAGTACGTGACTTACAGAGGCTATAGCTGTATTGAAAACGAAAAATTATTGGAAGACGCTTTTTCAATGCTTGCTTATGGTTTTGGTTGCTATTTGCTTGACGTTGCACCAACACAGACCGGTCTTATGGCGACGATGGGACAGGAAAGGCCTAGGGATGGGAAGGAAGTGGCCGTGGCCTTAATTAAGGTACAGCCCCAGCATTTGCCTGCTATAAAAATGGGAAACCATGGAAAACCATCTTCAGGGCTGCTGACAGTGGGGTTCGAACCCATTATCTCCCGGATGCGAGCTCACAGCTGCGTGCCCCTAACCGCACGGCCAACTCACCCGGTAGGTTTTGGTTGAAAAAACTAGTCTATGAAAATGTTTTTGAACTCATTCATCAATCTGTCTTTTTCGTTCTCTTTAATATGGTTAAATCCTGTTCTATGGTTGTGTAAGCATGTCCTGTTTCTTTCATATGGACGCTCATTGCCAAAAATTAATGGTGTTCGTTTGCATTAAAGTGCTCTAAGCATCCTGTTGAAAAACTTCTTCCTGTTTGCCCAATGTACGAAACAAGGCATTTGAACAAGTGAGTTTATAAATCCTGGATCCTGAGTATTGGTCTTTGTTGGAGTTAACGCTGTTGTGATTCAGGAACACGACTTTATAGATTTTTCTAAAAACATTTTAAAGCTATTAAAAAACTATTCAAAACAGTTTGTGTTTGGTCCACTTTGTCAATACACTTCTTTATAATTTAAAATTATTTATTCATACATGTTTCAGGAACACCTTGATCAGTGAAGTCAATCAAAGAATAAAAACAATATAACACTATCTTTTGTTCATTCCATAATTTAAAGAAGTATTATATCATGTTAATAGCTGAAACTGAAGTGGCCATAGCTAACCTAGCAGTTGATGAACAAGTTATACTTAGATACTGAACCCATGACCTTTGTGCCCTAGGAACATTATGCATAAATTAACAATTAAATTAAAAGTTGGATTCTTGATAGCATGGATTTGACACGTGACGAGGGGGTGATTACCTTCGGTCCCACGCTCTGGGATACATGACGTCAGCCACACGTGTCGACGGCGGAAGAATCTCAAGTCATTTTTGTGAACTATTTCAAAGCGCATGTACATGGCGTGACCCAAGCCAAGTCAAAAAATATAGTGCCTATCAAAGGGGGTCAATCATCTCACAAATCGAACCCGTATAAAATTTAAATGTCCATGAACACTACCGCCAGAAATGTAGCAAGCATGTAGTCACTTTCAAAACTCTTGAAATTACAGTTTAGTTAAGTCAGAAAATTTATAGAAATTTTCTTGGCGGCGAAGGGAGATATCCGAAGAGAGGGGGTAACTGCTATAAATATGAAGGGATGCCATGACGAAGTCTCCTTCTCCGGCATTTGTGATACAACGCGGACGAAAAATTGTTGAGCTGCTCTGCGAAATCAAACAACAAAAGTAGACTGAGTTCAACTGCAGATTTTAGCCATTGTGGCTAGGTTTTGACTCCATGAGGAGATAGTTTTCTTGAGTGAAATGATTGTACCAGATAGGACGGTCAAAGTACTGAATAAATTCTAATGTGATTAAGTAATTCGTGTGCGGAAATAATTATAGTCCATCGTGTGCGCTCAGCAAACAAGTGAAGGGTATTCTCTTTTTTTAATGCTTTATTCCAGGAAACCTGAAGAAATATAATAATGGTTTGTAAAGCCATGAATGTAAAAATGGCTAAATAAAATGCCAGGGTCGCAGGTGAGCCCTATGACGAACAATGGTGTGACTACATAAGGTAATGTGACTTTCCATCTTACTACCTATTATATCTTGTTTCATGATCTCTAAAAGTGTATTTGAATGGGGATATACGACGCAGTGGTCACCCCTACTAAGTTTTGTAAATGTGAGAATACGATTAAGAGAGTCATTTGTTTTATTTTCCACTTGGATAAATTTTTGAAGTCTTGCGAGTGCCGTATAATGTTGTAAAAAGGTTATTGAATAGGGTTTCGAAGTGATATCACGTCCAATGTAGATCGTCATCCGTGTGAGTGTACTGCCTATATTTTGTGATGTCAAATTAAGATGTTCATTCAACGTAAAATTTTTCTGTCTGCAATTTGACGTTAATAATGTAGGAATCCATGGTTACTCATTTTCAATCGAGTGGAAGCGCGTTGTCGGGTGAGAATGTAGGGTGATGAATTTGGTCACGGAGAGAAACGTTTTTCTAGGCCCATTTTAAACTGTGTCTGACTGACAATAAAAAGATCTAGTAGAATGTTTCAGTCATTTTTCGTAAAAATCAAGTTATTAAATACGATATCATTTATGCGAAGTTATTCATGATTAATGCATTGTGCGATATTAGACGTCGAGATTTCTAGTAAGGATTTTATTCCAGTTCTTTGTCGATGATAATTGTGGAGCTGGGAAACAGAGGTTAGTTTTGTTGATATGAGATTTGTGAATCAGGTTGGACCTGTCATTGAAGCCGGGACATGGAAGCCCGAGGAATGTTTTATATGAGTTGAGATGAGATGTGTGAATCAGGTTGGACCTGTCATTGAAGCCGGGACATGATAGCCCGAGGAATATTTTATAATGTTGAGAATGGAAAGAAATACATAGAAATCCATAGCGGTATATATTGGCGACGCGTATAATTAGTGTGGGCATCTTGAAGCATAATCTGTGCATTTTTGTTGGTTAGAATATCGTATTTGTTTAATTATGTCGGCAGAGTTTAAAGGTGAGCATTTTGAGAAGCCAGTCAACTGGAACAAACCAGGTGTTTCATGTTACTGCCAAGTGAACTTGGGGACGAGAGGCCTCAGCTGTGATAACAGGACAGGTGTGGAATTGAGATTGTACTGTATTCTCGGCCGAGGAGAACGTTAAAATGCTGGATTTAGTTGAAATTCATAGCCGGTAATAATCTGAGTATTGTGAAATACTGTAAAATTTGTTTAATTGGGGACGTAATGAACATTTGAAATCACAAACTTTGAGTATAAGGAACAGAGTAACCAAATTCAGGGTTGTCCAAAATATAGAGCGATGGTTGTGATGATTGGTTTGTCTGTGAGGGGTGTGCAAAATTCATAAATGGTATGACGAGATATGACATCGTAATTATATGGCAAGTTGTTTGGTTTGTACGTAGATTATTAGGATATCCAAGTGTTAATAACGGTTAGGACTAGATTAGATTTTAAAGTGTGAGATCATGAGACAAGATATATAACTGGACATGAATTATGTAACAATTCTTTTCCAGCCAGATAAATATCACAAGACTGAATTCACATCACAGCTGTGTAGGAATTTGTGAAGAAACCAGAGTCCGCGGAGATAAAATTTACTGTTCTTTAACATTTCGTTAAATCATTTAAATTTATTTAATTATTAAATTCAGTGAAACCGCATTTTGAAATAACTTTAATCAAGCGAATAACTTGGAGATGCATTCTGGAAATTTTAGTTTGTTTTCTGGGGAATAGTTAAATGTAAAGTAACGATTAAGGGGACATATCCGAAGGAAATGGATTTTACTGCCACAAAGTTTGTGAGCATTGCTATTGTTGTAATTATTGAACTTTGATTGATTGAGCAGTGAATGTGCTGGGGATAGTAAAGTGGAAACTTTGGTCATCAACTGATGTAACTTAATTGTGTTTAGCCTTCAGCCTAGAAACTTGGATGGTCAGGGGGTCATCAACCTCAGTGACTTAGATTAGCACCTTATGCCACTGTAGCATCATTTTCCTTGCGGTCATCATCCACAATGACTTTAAAGTAACTTAGAAGTTTAGATGTCGGTCTATGACATAGACGCAGGTCACATCGATTTATTTAAGGGTCCATGCCGTAGAACCACTGTGTGGCACACACCAATTGGACTGCCTTAATTATACCCAGAGTCCAGAGTTCGTGTTACGAGGGCTGGACCATAACGAATCACTATGATGGTACATGTGGTCTCACATGGAAGCCGAATTTAAGGATTTCCAGACTTTCCTTTCTTAAATAATTAATAATTGAGACAATGGTTTCTAGTAAGAATGCCCATCAGGCAGTTACGTTAAAGTCTTACACCAGTGTTCTGACCTTTATGTAAAATGATTGTGGTGTCCAGTGGACACAATTGACTTCTATGATACCGTTGACATATCAGATTGCTTCAGAATTTTCCTGAATAAATAGGAATCTTTTAAACAGACCTTTGATTCCAGTAGATAGATTATAATTACTGAACCCTACCTTTACCTCATCAAGTGACGAAGAACCCGATACGACCCAAGAGACAGATCTCATGAACGGTGCTGATAGGTAAGAAAGGTAGGTATCCCTCAATATGGACCAAAGGGTTCAATACGAAGTTAGTAGAATGTTATCCAATATGATAAAACATAATGTAGAGAACCATAAGGAGATGAATAAGAATATTAAATTATTGAAGAAGACAGATAATAATAATAATAGTATTGTTGCAACAAAAGCTGGTGAAGGTAATACTATTGTATTGATAGAAAGACAAAATTATATTGAAAAGCCTAAGAATTTTCTAACGAGCAATAATTTTAATTGGTAAAAAAAAGATCCCATGTCATCTTTGCAGAAAAAAGACTTCAACAAATTCTCAATAACATTACTTATTTAGAAGACTCCAAGGATACTGACTGTCTATTTATCATGAGCTACCAAAAATTCATAAGCAAGAAATTCCCATTAGACCAATAGTTAATTTTAGAAATAGTCCGATATATAAGACGGCCAAATTTATACAAAGATTTCTAAAAGAACACTATAAGTTTAAAAGCTAGACACACCTAATTAATAATATTGACTTTTGTAACAAAATCAAAAACAATGATCTAACAGACAACTAAACGGTATGTAGTTTGGATATCAAAGATAGATACTCCAACATTCCTATCGTAGATACTATTAAAAAAGCAAGAAAGAATTTAATGCAACACAACAAATTAAGTAAGGTGGAAATTAAAGAATTTTTAACATAACTAGAATTTACTTTGGAAAATAACTATTTCATTTTTGACAATGAAATTTACAAACAATCTAAAATCCTAGCAATGGATTCGCCGGCTTCAGGTATTTTAGCAAACATATTCATGGATTACATGGAATATAATAAAATAGTGGATAAAATAGATGAAATGATTACATGGTAAAGATACGTCAATGATATATTTGTTATTATCGATGAACAAAAGGTACAACCTGATGGACTATTAGAGTATTTAAATACCTTGGATAAACAAGTGTATCTTATGATGGAATCTGAGAATGATGGAACTATGAGTTATTTAGATTTTACAATTACTAGAAATTCTGGTCATTTTGATTTTCAAAATTTTTAGAAAGGCCACTCAAAGAGATACTATTATCAGAAACTACTGCAATCATCCAGGTCAACATAAAAAGGCAACATTTTACAGCTTAATTTATAGAGCTATGAACATACATATGTCTAAGCAGAATTATAATAAAGAAATAAATATAATCCACCAAATTGCTCATAACAATGGATACTCCAGGAAATGTATTTAAACTTAAGTTTAAACTTTAAACTTACATCTTTTCACGGTTTCTTGCTTGTGGAGTACATCCTTTATCTGAGAGGACTAGAAGTGTATATAGTCTTTAATTTTTTCCTGTGGTGTAGATTATTGATAGGTGAAAAGTTTAGTATGGTTAACTTTTATACATGTCGCCTGTTATATGATTGTCATATATTCTAGTATTCCGTTGCCTCATTCAGAAAATCAAGTCGACACGGGAGTGATGTTAGAAGATCACGTGGCTCGTTTTATATTCTTTCCTGGATAATAGCGCATAGACAAGAATATTTCAATCATAAGTTATATGGTCACATATACATGTTCACAATATGGCTAATAATCTTTCCGACGAACAACAATCACATGGTGTACAATGCATGCACTGTGGAAAATGTTATCGATCCGATAGGGGCGTAAGCATACATGTTAGCAGAGCTCACCCTGCAGTGCACAGAGATTCCCTGGTCAAGAAGCAGAGTAAAATCAGCATTTTACGAAATTCCCCAGAGAATCGTCAGTCCAATGAAACCCCAACCAATACCGCTACTACTCCAGCTCCAAATATGGACGAGTACAACCGCGATCTGATTAAATGGAAATCAAAGTTTTCTGAAAACTTAACAGACGACCACTTTGATAAGGCCGTTAATGACTTCGTCCAATTCTTAGCTTCAGTACCACTTATTCCTCCCGGGCCTAAAAACCCCGCCCAGAAATATTACGAACCGAGAAGAAAAGGCCTACTTAATTCTGCCCAACGTTCATATAGGACCTCTTCAAACCCTGAAAGACCAACGAAAAAGAGAATAGAGAAGAGAAGGAGGAAGTACATGTATGAATCCACTCAGTTCTACTATTACAATCAGCGGCGAAAAGCCAATTTGCAGCCTGAAAGAAGATGTATTGCACACATTCTTTTCGGACATATTTTCTAGGCTGAACAACCACAAAAGACCAGAATACCCTCAAAAAGGCACTGAGAGTGAAATCGTGGAGACTAAAGACCTATACAATCCGGTCATATCTAAAGACGACATTATTCAGGCAACACAGAAAAACAAGATAGACAGCGCAAGCGGTCCTGACCACGTAATCATCCGAGCTATTAGAAACAGCATTATTTCAGAGATAATCGCCACTAGAATGCTAACAACAGGGTTAGTACCATCGACTTTCAAGAAAGCCTGTACAATTCTGGTTCATAAAGGAGGTGACATACATGATGCCAGTAACTGGCGTCCAATTACTATATGCTCAGTTATTAGACGAGTCATTGAGAAAATTCTTGACAAACAGCTTCGGAACTACATTGTGTTTCATGACAATCAAAGGGGTTTCACCAATACACGCGGTACTTACATAAATACCTCAATTTTGGAAGCCACTTTACAGCACACTAGGCAAGAAAAGAACGATGCACGCATTATAATTCTCGACGTTCGCAAAGCTTTTGATAACGTCGGACATGCACACCTCCAGAGCACACTGGAGTCGGTCGGAGTGCCCGAAAAACTGATGAGACTGATAATTGCTCTACAAGAGGGAAACGTAACACAGATACAGACACGAAAACGGAACAAAACCCATCAAAAATTAATTGCGGTGTGCTTCAAGGCTCCCCTTTGTCACCGGCATTATTTAACATCGCTACCAATCATATTGTGAAAGAACTATCTGAAGATTCTTTAGCAAGGAATTATGGTTACTCGATTGCAAATGAGGAGCCTAACCTCACTATAATATGTTTTGCCAACGATACGGTAATATTTGGGAAAAACACTGAATCTGCTACCGAACTAGCCAGGATCGCCATAGAAAGATTTACGGAACTCTGCCTGGACATCAGCGCTTCAAAATCAGCTTTTCTTTCTTTCAAGAAAGGTCAGCTAACGGAGGAGAATATCATCATTAATGACGACTGTGAAATTAAATCACAGTGCAACGGAAGTGCGATTTGTTACTTAGGTGTGAATTTCATCAATGAACTTAAACTGGATCCACAAGCCGTACTTGACAAGACGTGAAACAAGATTGACACCCTTGTTAGCTCACCATTGCTGCAATCTGACCAGAAATTTTCGATTTTAAATAGTTCAGTATCACCTACTCTTATTTACCCACTCCAAGTTACTCCCCTAAACAAGATACCTCAAACTTTTCTATTAGATACGGATAACATGTTAAAGGGTGGAACTAAAGAATTATTACAACTACCAGCAGACGTTCCGGATCACATGGTATACACCGAAAGGAAGTATAAAGGCCTCGGTTTGTTTCGCGCCACTTGGGAAGCCAAACTATAGCATATTAACATCTGTAATAAGTTATCGCTTGCAAATAATGGCTACATTAATGCAACTAGGAACTTGGAACAAGAACGTACAATTTGTTTGCAAGATCTAGGCATAGAAATGAATGATCGAGTTATGTCCAAAAATAGCCATCTTCCCAATGTAAGGAAGGTCCTACAGATACGAGACAGAAGTTCAGTCATGGATGAAGTTGCCGCACAAAGGAAAGGACGTTGGACTCTTCCGGGAATACACGCCAGGGAACAAATGGATAAGAGATCACCGAGGCTTATCCTGTGCGGAATGGAGAGAGGCCATCAAGATGACAGCGAATGTGTGCGCCGTTCTCTCCGTACCAGGAAATTCCCAGGACAACACCCTCTGTCGGCGTTGCCACAGAGAGCACGAAACTCTTGCCCGTGTCCTGGGAGCCTGCCCTCACGGGGAGGTACTGAGAAATTCCCGCCATCATACAATACGACACATGATTGCGACCTCGCTGAGGGATCACGGTTTCACAGTGCACGAAGAGGTCTCTGGCCTAGCTACCGACGGGAGTAACAGGCGTATTGACATGATAGCCTTTCAACCAGCTAGCAAGCAAGGACTAATCTTAGATCCCACAATACGCTTCGAGTCGCACGTTGGCCTGGCCGAAGAGGTGGACACCGAAAAGAAGTCAATTTACCAGCCAACTGTAAACTACTGTAGAGATAAATATCACCTAGACAATATTTCCGTCCATGGACTCATGATCGGAGCTCGAGGCACAATCCCTAAATTTCTTGTACGTCTATGGGATTCTCTCGGTCTCAGCCGGACACAACTTCACGACATCGCTATTGCTGCAATACGAGGTTCAGTGACCATACTCCGCAATCATCTACATAACACCTGAAGAACCGTATTTGCTAATTTATTCCTGAGGCTTGTGGTGATTTTTTTCTACCTGGCACACTAGCAAAGTCAACAGTAACTTAGAAGACAAAATACTGTGTAGTCGACATACTTTGTCCTTGTGGCAGCCTCCGCATGGGGGAAGTTGTAATAATAATAATAATAATAATAATAATAATAATAATAATAGATATTTTTTTAGATATTTTAGATATTTTATTCTTCCACCATCAAGTACAGAAAATGTACACTAGGTATTGTCAGTATAAATAAAAATAATCTATATACAATATCTTAGTAATTATGCCTGAGTCATTAGAAAAATTATTTTAGCTACCTATATTACGTCAGTTTTTGAAATACCACATTCTAGATACTCTTCTACACTATAAAATGCCTTTTTCCTTAAGAATTGTGACAGTACCCTGTTAAATGCACTATTGTCTAATGTTCGAATAGGTAGTGGAAGCTTATTGTACATCTTAAGCTGTTGATAACAGTGGCTGTTTGTGCTTTTACTAAGCCTGGAGTAAGGAGTATCCAGATCATTCTTGTATCTTGTGTCGTGCATGTGAACTGTAGATCTTTCTTTAAATTTGGAAAGATTCTCTTTCACATGCATAATATTTGTAAGAATATATAAACAGGGAACTGTCATAATTTTTAGGCTCACAAAGGAAGTTTTACAGGAGTCTCTAAATTCTAATCCAGCAATTAGACGGACTGCCTTTTTCTGCCATATAAATACATTATTTGATGTGGGACAATTTCCCCATAACCTGATCCCATACAGTATATGAGGGTGAAAGGAAGCATGATAGGATGCAAGTAGCATATCCCGACTGATCCAGGTTTTCAGTTTCCGCAACAGATACCACACCCTGGATAATCTCTTACAGAGTTCTGATGTATGTATTTCCCATGTAAGTCTTGTATCTACATGTAGGCCTAATAATTTAACAGAATTACGGCAGCCATTATTTACAGTGTGATCCAAGGTAAATATGATATTTTCTGTTTTAGTGACGTTAATAGTTAATTTATTGTGATGAAACCAGTTTTCAGCAATTTTAACAGATGTGCTGACTTGGTTTTGTAGTGTTGTGATATCAACATTACTGTTTACGAAAGTTGTATCATCAGCATATAGAACTGATGTGCAGGGAACATTACATGCTAGGTCATTGATATAGACCAAAAACAGGAAAGGTCCCAAAACAGACCCTTGTGGGACACCTGCTTTAACCGTTTCCATACCAGATTTTTTATCACTTATTACCACCATCTGTCTCCTTTGATGGAGATAGGATGCCATTAATTTCAGTTCATGACCCCTTACTCCATAATAACCAAGCTTGTGAATTAGGATTTCATGCGAGACACAATCAAAAGCTTTCGTCAGGTCAATTAATGTAGCACCTGTGACTGTTTTATTCTCAAAATTATTTAATATGTCTTTGATGACACATTCAACTGCTTTTATCGTTGAATGACCCTTCCTAAATCCAAACTGTTTGTTGTAAAGCAAATTATTTCTGAAAAAGTACTCTTCGAGTTGTATAAATATACAGGATTCAATAATTTTGCTCAGAATGGGTACTATTGTTATAGGGCGGTAATTTGATGGGCACATTCTATCCCCCTTTTTAAAGATAGGTATCACTTTAGACATCTTTAAACACTCAGGAAAAACACATTGTCTTAGCATTAAATTTATTAAAAATGTCAATGGCATTAATATCATGTCAATAACTGCTTTGATTGTATTGTTAGAGAGACCATAAATGTCTTGGGTACTAGATGAATTCAAATTTGTGACAATACTTCTGACTGTTTGCAGATTTACTTCCACCCACCTAAAATCATTATTCAGTACATTTGAGGGAAGATCAAAGTTATGCAACCAGTCTGAGAAATTATGTTTACTTGCATCCCCATCTGATGAAATGCTATTATCCTGATCACATGTGCTTTCATGTGCACTGATAAAATACCTATTACACTGATCAGGTTCTAGAGGAATCACATCTTTGTTATTTAAAGTATGACTAGCACTTCTTATGATAGACCATGCAGCTTTGCATTTATTGTTCGCACTTTGGATATACCTGTCATTTGCTGCAAGTTTAGCCTCATGTATATGTTTTTTATATAATTTCCTGTAGTTTTTGAATATTTCTTTATCCCTTACATTATTATTTAATTTATACTTATTATAATAAGCTAACATAATGCTACGCATTTTACCCAAATTAGGCGTAAACCAGTTTTTAACTCTATTTCTTGGTTTAGAGCTGTTGGCCTTTATAGTTACAACTTTTTCAGGGAAGGCTGAATTAAAATATATAATTATCGTGTTAATGAAATAAGAAAATGCAAGGTTGACATCATTCATGGCATAAAGGCTAGTCCAGTCTGTTCTTATTAATTTGTCTTGTAATTCATTAACCCCTTTAATTGATATGACACGTCTGATGCATTTTAATTCTTTTGATGACTCGATGACTCTTCTCTTACAGTTAACTTTAAATTCAACCCAAATACAACCATGGTCTGACAATACATCTTGTCCTAGAAATGAACATTTGTAAAATGATTTGTGTACATTGGTTACAACATTATCTAGGCATGCATTATTTCTTGTGGGTTCACCATGTGTACAATATAAGTCATGCGATCTTAACATATTAAGGAAGTTTTGAGTATTTTGTGATACTTCTAAGATATTTACATTAAAGTCACCAGCTATAGCAATCTGTTGATCATATTTACAAGTTAAATAAGAAATCAACTTCTCTAACTGTGATATAAATAATTTTATATTGGTGTTAGGGGCACGATACACAGATACTACAACAAAATCATATTCACACAATCTAATAGCTACTGATTCACATAGGTTATTAATGCAAAAGGAGGAAACATCTATTACTTCAAATTTAAGTGATTTCTTAACATATATTGCAGCTCCACCATGTGTTAGTGGGAAGTCCCTAGTAAAAATACTTCCTAATTCAAAATCATGAGGTATATATAGATTGGTCTCATCTCTAGTCATGAATAGAATGATAAATAAACTGAACCAAAAACAACTTGAGTTAAAGATTGAAAGGTGAAAAAGATATTTGCAGTTCTAACTTTTCAAAATAAGCACTCTTATCATCCGGATAAAATTTTTAGAAAAAGAAACATCAATATCACATACAAAACTGATAATAATACTAATAAGATACTGTTCAATTCAGATAAAATTGAGAATAAATGTATATTTAATACGTCAGGAATTTACAAATTGACATGCCAAACATGTAGGCTGTGGTACATAGGACAGTCTGGAAGAAGTTTAGCTGCAAGGTACAAAGAACATGTTAATGCAGTCAAACATAAAAGATAGTCAGCAATGGGAGAGTATAAATAAATTTACAGACATTTCTAATGACATGGAATTAATACATTCGGCCAAAAAGGGAAAATTCATGAATGTTTTAGGAAGTTTAGAAATTTATCTTGCTCAAAAAAAAGGACTTTGAATCAAGTTTAAAGGAAAGAAGTACAGATGAGAACCCATTTTATAAACTCGCATTTAATCATTTAAGGAAGAAAAAGAATAAAAAAGAAAAAGGATAAAACTTGAAGATCTTAATATTTTGGTATTCTCATTCAACATCATCAAAATACTGTATTAAAATTTTATGTAATGATAATTATTTCATAATATTTCACTAATGTTTGTTTATTCATTGATATGGTGAATTATGATATAATATTTCTTTAAATTGTGGGCTAAACAAAATATGGTGTTATATTGTTTTTATTCTTTGATTGACTTCACTGATGAAGGGAATGCACAATGTTCCTGAAACATGTATGAATAAATCATTTTCAATTATAAAAAGTGTATTGACACAGTAGACCAAACACTAACTACTTTAAATAGTTTTTCAATAGCTTTAGACAAGTCAATACAGGATCAAATCAAATACCTATTATGGTTAAGTTTATCAACAGAAATGTTGAAGTCCTGTTTTTTAAACAAGTGGCAAATTTGGACACTTTTTTGTTTCTCTGGAATTAACTTTGAAATTTGTCAATTTCTAATTTTTCTTATTATTTTATTGACCCATTGAACTTGGCCATGTTCCATATGTACTGTAATTATTATTTTTTTTTTATTTTTATTTTTTTTTGCTATTTGCTTTAGGTTGCACCGACACAGATAGGTCTTATGGCGACGATGGGATAGGAAAGGGCTAGGAAGTGAAAGGTAGCGGCTGTGGACTTAATTAAGGTACAGCCCCGGCATTTGCCCGGTGAAACCACTATCTGTAATTCTTTGCTGAGGTCTTTGGGTGTGAGAGGTATTTTGTAGTAGGCTAACCGTCTTTGAATGTTGGGATGTAATGAGTTGCTGATTGTGCATGGCGAAAATGTTGGCTTTCTATAGATATGGTATTTGAAAGTGTTATCTTTTTGTGTGATAGTGATATTAAAAAATTTGTGGAAGTGTTTGTTTTGTCTTCTGCTGTGAATTTTATATTTTGATCTAACGAGATGAGGAATTGCAAAATATCTGTGCTGTTACTGGAATGGTGATCTATGATGATGAACGTGTCATCAATATAGGCACACCAATAAGTCTAAACCTTGTAATTTCGTTATGATTTTTGTGTGCTCTAAGTGGTCAAGGTAAATATCTGCAAGAATGCCTGATGCTGCATCTCCCGTTGATAGACTTTTCTATATTTTCTGGTTGAAGGTGAAGACATTGTTGTCGAGCGCAAAGCTTAAAATTTTGATGAATTCATCGATTTTGATTATGCTGAGGAAGTCGTGTCTACTTAAGTTGTCTTTGATGGTGTTGACTGTTTCTCGCTGGAATGTTCGAGTACATGTTGGAGACGTCAAAAAATAGATAACATGATTTGGGTGTACTAATAAATTTTGTAACTTTTCACAAAATTCTATGGAATTTTTCAGTAGAGAACTACTATGAAATCTGTAACATTTTTTGAGGAAACTGTGTATGAACTGTGAAGTCCTATATGTTGGACTATTTCTACTGTTGATGATTGGTCTAATGGGAACATTTTTTTCCTATTTGCTTTATGTCGCACAGACACAGATAGGTCTTATGGCGATGATGGGGCAGAAAAGGCCTAGGAGTGGGAAGGAAGTGACTGTGGCCTTAATTAAGGTACAGCCCCAGCATTTGCCTGGTGTGAAAATGGGGAAACCACGGAAAACCATCTTCAGGGCTGCTGACAGTGGAGATCGAACCCACTCTCCCGGATGCAAGCTCACAGCTGCGTGTTCCTAACCGCACGGCCAACTTGCCTGGTAATGGGAACTCTGCTTTGTGCATTTTTTCGTAGGGCTCTAGCCGTTGGTATACTGAGAACCATGTTGATTAATTTTTGTGATTCCTGTTCATTTAGTAAAACTGCTGAATTTTTGAGCATAGTGTTAAGGCTGCGCTGGATTCGGGCTGTGGGATTCTTTTTGATTAAAGAAAAAGAATTATCTGTGAAAAACAGTTTCTGTCTTATTGACGTAGTGATACTTATTCATGTTTATTGTGATCCAGCCCTTGTCAGCTTTCGTTACGATGATGTCATTCTGTTTTATTTTATTTTGAAGCTCTTTATTTTTTTTGTGAGTGATGTGTGGTAGATGTGTGTTTATTTTGATCGCCAAACTGTTGAATTTCTTCTTGATCTTGTGTTATTTTGTTGTTCGATGGAGAGCTTGGCAATATTGGACTCTACTTCGACGACTGTTGTTAGAATGTCTGTTTATTTTATTTGTTGGGAGCAATGGGCCAATTAAGTTTAAGGCCTTTGTTAAGTATGTCTAATTGTGTTTCTGAACAATGAACGTTAGATAGATTTACAGTAAGAGGAGTACTGTTCAATGGCAGGCTGGCGTTTTTTTATTTCTCAGGTCTGGTATTTTTATTTTGGGTTTTGGCCTTTAAGGCACTATAGTTTACTGTCTAGAGTTATCTGTTTGTTGCTCAGAATGGTTTCCAACTTATTTGAGACATGTGCTTGGAATGAGACCCATTCTATGGGAGCCAGCTGCTGGGAAGCATTTAAATGTGTTCTGTAAAGTTGAGTGTTGAGGTGACCTTTCTTTTGGTACAAACAATTAATCTAGATCTTTAACCAAATTTTATGTTTTCTGTTCTGGGTTTTGCTGTTGTTTGATGATTGGTTAAATTTCCTTTGAGTGGACTTTATGACATAGGGAACTAAAATGATACAAGCATGCCTTTAAAAAATAGTCGAAATTTGCTACTTTCACTTACAGCAATCCCAATACAGTATATGCCAAATACCTAACCTGTTTAAAACACACGTCTTGAAAATTTCTTTTAAAACACAAAATATCAATCAAGGCATGCTCCTAAATCACAACAGCATCAACTCAATCGAACACCAACACTCAGGATCCGGGATTTATAAACTCTCCGGTGCCCAATGCCTTATTTCATACATCAGTCGAACAGGAAGATGTTTTTCAACAAAGAACGCTTTAATGCAAATGAACACCATAAATTTTCGGCAATGAGCGTTCATATGAAAGAAACAGGACATGCTTACACAAGAGTAGAATAAGATTTAACCATATTAAAGAGAATGAAAGACTGGCTGAATGGTCGGCATTGAGGCCTTTGGTTCAGAGGGTCCCGGGTTCGATTCCTGGCTGGGTCGGGGATTTTAATCACCTCTGATTAATTCTTCTGGCCCGGGGACTGGGTGTTTGTCCCATCACTTTCAACATCATATTCCCACAACACACTACACTACCAACCACCACAGAAACACGCAATTGTGATTACATCCCTCCATATAGGGTTGATGTCCTGTAAAACAGGACCAAATCCACATGTGCCAGACAGTTCACACTCGCAACCCCACAGGTGTGGGAAAAGCGGTAGAAAAAGAAGAAAAGGAAAACATTTACACTTTCACAGACCAGTTTTTCAATCAAATCCATAATTTAAATGATATCTTAAAGGCTAAAAATCCTCTTTTCCCCACATTTATTTTAAAATTAAGAGAGAACATGTTCCAAAATATCAACAAATCTCCACATGTAAAAGTTCTGCCCGCCCACCGACAGACCCCTTCTCTGACAACAGCCAATGCCCCTTCTGCCCACCCCTCCCCAACTCACACACCTCCACGCAACACACAAAGATACAACACGAGGCGCACAGCATTAGCCACTGCTAGTCGGACAGGAAGCATCAAAGGAGCAAGCTAGCTGCAAGAGAAGCAAAGGGCGAGTAAGATTCTGTTTAGTTCCCTCATTTCAAACTTTATTTTCCTGAACTTCACAACTAAGACACCTTTCTCATTACAGACTCTCAATCCACCACTCTCAACCCTTTAATGAGCAATAAGGTCCAACAACAACAACAACAACAACAACAACAACAACAACAACAACAACAACAACAACAACAACAACAACAACAACAACAACAACAACAACAACAACAACAACAACAACAACAACAACAACAACAACAACAACAACAACAACAACAACAACAACAACAACAACAACAACAACAACAACAACAACAACAACAACAACAACAACAACAACAACAACAACAACAACAACAACAACAACAACAACAACAACAACAACAACAACAACAACAACAACAACAACAACAACAACAACAACAACGTTGAGAACTCCCCCCTTCCGACCTACATAACAGCAGAGATAAGTTCAATACGGAAACAAAAATGAAGTTTATGTCTTTGAATTACATAAAGGCAGGCAGCCCTGTTTTACTTAATTTTAATTACCACAAGGCAACAAAGAAGAAAAACAGCCAGTCAACTGACCACATCAACATCTCATGAAACCACAGCTGAATTTTTATCCCAAAAATTAACATTACAATAAAGTGATAATTAAATCAATGAAGTTTTTATAGGTTGTACATACGCCGGACATTACAGACTGGGCAATTCACGCCAGCCTAACATCCTTGTAAGTAACATTCGATTAAAGTAGTATATATAATGGAATTTTTTAGAGTGTAACAATCACGTCAAGGATGTTTTTATAAGATGTACAGTATGTGTAAGCTTAACTTATTAGACAGAGAATTCATGTTAGCCTAATTATTTTAAGTATTCTATCATAAACAAAGCCTTGGATCCTAGCAAACAATCTTTGATCTTGGATATGAGGAACAGTGGCTGAAGATGTCTACAAAATAGGCAAAACATGTTGCGCTTAAGACAGAGTAATGATGTAACATTATTTATGTAAATCAATAAAAAGCATATGATGTAATGAAAATGTGGACCCTCAAGAAACATTCTTTCAGAAAGATCTTCGTGCCAGCCGTGAGGTAGGGAAAGAGTGTATAACTCACTTCACCGTGGTCCATCTTTGAACTTTATCCTGGTCACGCCACTCGTCTTATTCCATCTTCTCCGCTGAGAGTTTGCTTGTGTTGATATCTTTCTATCCATCCCCTTTGCAATTAAGGGTTTACTCTGCATCAAATTCAACTTGTATTCATGTCAAGTGATATTTCTTGCCCATATATCATGTATACATTCATTTATCTGATCATATTTCAAACTTTAACTATACATTCACTGGACAGCCTTTGTGAGCACTGAATTTTGCTAGGAATGTTTCTTCATTGCATTAATTAGTCAGAATTAGACAGGTTTGCAAAAATTTCAAGTTATGAAAATGACTCATTAGATTCTAAAAGTTTGTTGTGAGAACATTTCCTTAATCTTATGCGTAATTCTGTGCAGTTCTTAAAAGGAACAACACTCAATGTTTCCTTTTTACCTGTGATGCTTAGGATGGATTGGTCTCTATGGTAGTATCTGATTTAATGTGCAATTTTTTAACCTGTTAAGGACATTTACTCAATACTTAATGTTTTGTTCCTACTCCAAGCTCAAGAAAATAACTACCGTAGTTAGTCAAATTTCTTCATAAATTAAGTCATAACTAAGCTTTTCTCTTTGCTATTAAAGCATTTATGTAATATGATTAGCCTTGTTCCTTTTTTCAAGTACCTGATATCTCTTGAAAATAATTTATTAGTATTAAGTGTGCAAGCAATGTTCTGTGATCACCTTTTATGAGGTTGCAATGTGCGAAAGTTGGACTTCCTCCTTTGATATGTGTTTCATTCTGTTCTAATTGTACCTTGCTACTTTGAATACAGTAAATCTCCGATAAACCAAACTCAGGTTAATGGAAAATCCGGTTATCCAAAATGCACCCAATATCGTAAATGCAAAAAACAAACAAAAATTACCGACTTTTTGAACGAGTTATTCATACTAAGTATATACTGATGTACTGTAATCCTAAAAAAGGAAAAATGTTAAGGTAACTTCATATTAAATAATATATATCAGATGACAACAGTGAAAGTTCTGCTACCATGTAGTATTTATGAACGTATCTTAACTACAAGTGTGAGAGAGAGAGAGAGAGAGAGAGAGAGAGAGAGAGAGAGAGAGAGTGTGTGTGAGTGTGAGTGTGTGTGTGAGTGAGTGTGAGTGTGTGTGTGTGTGTGTTGAAACGGGAATGCCCTGTTAGCATTCACCGTTCATGTATTTCTTGAGGAGAACGCACTAACACCCGTCTGTGTGGATTTAAAACGAGTGCCTAGCGCGCAGGCATCATGGGTGATAGCATGCAGGTGATCGCTCGCTGCAGAGTACCAGCCAAGGCCAAATGATATCACGATAGAATCTTCCATTCGCTTCAATGTCATTAGATCATGAACGGGATGTCCAATCGTGATTTGAAGAATGTCATCTTGTAGGCCTGGATAACAAATACAAATGCCCAAAATTTCATGAAAATTGGCGGAAGAATGGCCGAGTTATAATAATTTTAAAGAAGCTCATATTTTCAGTCTGGCCGTCCGACCAAGGGTGATATAAGGAGCTCGCCAGCCCCGTAGTAGACAACCTGTAGCCCAGGACAAGTTTGACTGCGTTAGCGAGAGGACGTACGTGCCTATCGCTGCGCTGTCCCTCTCCTCTCACCGAGGCCTTCGAGACTTAGAGAGACTATACTACCTGCCTCAACAGGTTACCGCTTCTCCGTACCTAGGGTTAGTTGGGGAACTCTGTGGTCCAGGCAGCTACAAAGAATGCACGGCTCCAACACCTTACATACTGTACCTTGTTTTTACAACATATACGCTTCCATGATAAAATCAACGTGCATCAAGACGCATAATTTCAACACGTTCTGACAAATGTCACCAACTTAAAACATCACGACATACGGATGGAAAAACATGCTCCATTAATATATTCAAGATTTCTAATAACTCCAACATTAGTAGCTGCCTAAAATATCTCCAGATATATAACTAAGTATTACCTGATCTGCAAGCGGATTATTCAAATACTTACCTAACCGTTTTTTACATATAAATATTTTTACGGACCCATTTTATCGGAACACTATATCTAAGACTGTTGTGAAAAATTCATCAACCCCATTTATTCCAAAACTATGTACATGTAGCACCACATATCAATAACATTAATGTAATGTGTTTTTAACCAGGCATATATGGCATACATATACCACTGTTTTAGTTATATGCCCATTTTAACAGCATTATTTAATGCCTATACTAAGCAAATAGTTTTTATTTAAAAAATTTTAACCCTATTCCAAGACTCAATCAAGAATAACAGGCTTTATAAACTGATTTTAGCATCTAAGATATATGCCAGTAAGGTGTTACATTGATATTTCAGTCAAAAGTGTTCAAACCAATGTCCTACATTTTCATATGACTAATCAATAGCCAATTTGTGTAATTTATGAACCAACTTTAAATGTGTATTGTTAAACTTGCCACTGTTGATTTGCACAAATGTATGTATATTCCACATTGTATAACCCAAAAAATTGGATGGTAGTAGCATAAAAAATAACATGTGACTTCATGGATGATGCACACTAGTTAATCAACTACCTTCACACTGTGTGCTAAAAACTCAAAATTGACACATACAATAGCCCAAATGTACCAGACATACCAACATTTATGATCGGTTCAAATTAATTTAAGCTTTTACCACTACATGTGATGTTTTTGTAAAAAATACATTTTTAATGCACGTCAACTGAAGATGACCCCCTAGGGGTCGAAACTAGTCTTGACTATATTTACCAGCTTAATGTAAATTAATTTTGTATTGATAAGGTGGAGACTCATATTTATATTGTTTTTTGTAAAGTAATATCTATCAATACGGAAATGAAACTTATAAACAACAGCAGCCGCTAGGTCGCACACACCAGTGCAGCCGCTCCCCACTGGGCCGGACAGTCATCGAGCTGACCCCCGGAATAAGAGAGCGAAATGCAATGCGTGACGTTGTGTGTGGGCGAACGGGAACCAGGGCTAAGCCCCGAAGTACCAGAACCTGTACATGGGAAGGAACAGTCGCATGGCTCCGCTGAGCCAGTGACTGAGGAGCAACACAAACGGGAGGCTACCTCTCCCCCCAATACAAATAACAATCTCGAACCCAACCCAGTGGTCAGTCAGCCGGACACTGCGAAAGTGGGATCCAGTTCCGTGAACCCGAGCGAGGAGGCAGCGCACAGGGGAAGGAAAGAGAGGAAACCGACTCGGCGGATGGCGCCAACTAAAGTCCAACCCCCACCCGTGCAAGAGAACAACTCGGACTCAGACTCGGACGAGGCCCGACTGGTGATGGACCTATCAGGTGCTTCCCGGGAGGCCGAGTCCGAAAGCTGTGAGGGAGAAGAACTCAGCGAACACAGGGTGACCGAAACCGTGGTCCCAGCCACCCAGCCGGGAAACCAGGGTGACGGCTTCAGGGAGGCTAAAGGGAGGAAGATGGAGAAGGGGAAAGGCAAAGTAGTCCAGCCCCTGAGCCGCAAGGCCCAGAAAGGCGGGGTATGTAAATCAAGTATCCGAGCCGATAGTAGCACCGAAACATCTATCGGCTCAACCCATCCACAGCACACCAATACAAGAGGCAGACTCGTCAGAGCCCACCTCAAACACCACAAACAACAAAACCAAACACCCGTAAGGGGTCAACACACACACACCCCCCCCCTTACGGTATACACCAAGGACACCAAGACACTTGAAATGGAGCTCCTCAAAAAGCTGCCGCATGAACAGAGAAAATATTACTTCTCTAGGCCGAGAGTAGACGCACATGAAGCAATCCGGCTACACATGCCAAGCTTTGAGAGCTATGAAATCGCTATCGAAGTGCTAAAAGGGCGGAATATTAATTTTGTAAAAGTATTGCCCAACAGTACTATGAAGCGTTTCGTAGTGAGGACCCCCATTAACGGAAGTAATGCGGATGAAATCCAGCTAGCTCTGAAAGCGCAGGATATCCCCGCATTCTCCGTGGTGCGGATGCGAACAGGGAATAGGCCAGCCAAATGCAACCTATTCCTAGTCGCCATGGCGGACACCCCAAGAGCGGACAACCTGCGGAAAATGCGGATGCTCGCGAACATGCTGGTGTCAGTTGAGCCGTACCGCCCCCCAGCTACTGGCCCCCAATGAGGAGTGTGTCACAGGCAGGGTCATCCAGGGGCACATGCCGACTGGAAACTAGGTGCCGCAGATGCGCCGCCTCCCACTTGTCCCGCGACTGCCCCCACGGCAGCGACCCCGCATACTCCAAGTGCGCTAACTGTGGGGGTGAAACACGCGGCTAACTTTAAGGACTGTCCCAGCCGCAGGGACTTTGAAGCCACCTTTCAAGGCAACGGGCCACAGGGTGACAAGCGTGGCAAACCTAAAGCCCAAGCAGGCCCTTCAGGCACAGGCGCCTCACGCACAAAGAAATCAGGCCCCTCGGGCAAAAAGGACCCTTCAGGTCCTGCAGGCCCTTCAGGCACAAAAGGCCAAAAACAAGGCCCTTCAGGCAATCAGCGCCCTTCAGGTGGAGGTCTCTTGAATTTTAAACCTACACAGACGGAGGGTGAACACCCCTCAGCCCAACCAGCCCCTACCTCCGTCCAAACCAAAACCTCCAACCATAATAGAAAGAAGGCCCAGCCCCAAGCAACGAACCAAAGGCAGGTTAAGTCCACGCAAGCTTCCCCCGAGCTGCCACAGGGCCCGCCCCAGGCCAGCTCCCTGCAGAAAACCTACCAATAGTACAAAGGTATATGCACCACCACCCCCAACGCCCGCCCCCAACACCATACCACCCTCTACCATCTCACCACCTACACCTGAAACACTAGCACAGGTGAAACGGCCAGAGGGGAACATGGCAGGAAGGGTGTCCAGGGGAAGGTATTCGAAATTCTGAAAAACGTCTTCCCGAACCTGAACCTAACCGAAATCATAACCACTGGAGTTATGATAGCCAAACTGCTGGCCACGACCCTATCAATCCCATGGCTAGGGGACCTGGTGAACACGATCTCCAAGCTCCTAATGCAAGATGGCTGAACAACCCAATGAGGATGATGATGATAATAATAATAATAATAATAATAATAATAATAATAATAATAATAATGATAACAACAACAACACACAAGGGCTTCGAGTTCTAATATGGAACTGCCAGGGCGTCAGGTCAAGCAAATATGAACTCGAAGCCTTCCTAGCCGCGAATACCGTACACTTAGCTCTCCTAACAGAAACCTTCATCCCACCGGGGAAGAAGTTCACCATAAGAGGCTACAAATTACACAGAAGCGACAAAGCTAATAGAGTCGGAAGGGTGGCAGTTCTGCTAAGGAAGGACATTAAACATATGGAACTAGACTTACCAGAACTGGTCGAGCTGGAGGCATGCGGAATTGCCATACCAGTGCGAGAAACACTCATCAATGTCATATCGGCATACGCCAGACCTAAAAGACTTAACACACAAGACATTGAAACGGTACTAAGGCTAAATCGAAACACAATCCTAGGAGGGGACCCAAATTCAAAACACGCCAGCTGGGGCTGCCTGAAACCTAACTCAGAAGGCACAAAGCTGTACAACCACATGCTATCGCAGGACTATATGGTAACAGCCCCCACTGAACCCACATTCCTAGTGCTTCACGATCAGGTCGACGATATACTAGACATAGCCCTACTGCGACATATTCCTCAAAGACAGCATAAAAGTCACAAACAACCTAGGGTCGAGGCATCAACCAGTGATATTTACACTGGAAGCGAACCCAGAGGAATATGAGAATAACCCCAAGCGCCGACTCAAATATAAAGCAGCCAAATGGGGTAAATTCAAAAGAAAACTCAAATCACTCCTACAGGGGACCGAGGACGTACAAATAGTAAACCCAGCCCAAATGGATGAATCCTTAAAAACACTCATAAAAGCGATCCAGGTAGCCACAACTGCGAGCATCCCGGTACACAAACCTAAACAACACACTAACATCGAAATACCGGCCCACATTAAAGATCTAATATGCAAGCGCAACCAACACAAGCGCAACTGGGCCCGATACCACCGCGATGAACACCGGATACATAAAAATGAACTCAGAACTGAAATCAAAACCGAAATAATGGAATATAGGTCGCAGATCTGGAATAACAAACTGAGTACGTTTGACACAAATACCAGACCGGTGTGGAACATAGCGAGATATTTCAAGCGAGAACCACACATCATACCAACAATTAAGGGACCTAACGGACCAGTATACGAAAATCAAAATAAAGCTGAGGTGATAGCTGACTCACTGGAAGCGGCCTTTATGCCCAATGACGAACCGTCAGATCCCGCCTTCATTAGACAATCAGAGGCCAAGGTAGCGGAATTCCTAGCAAACGCACCTAAGCCTGAGGTTAAGAAGACTAATATCCATGAAATTAAGTGGATAATAGATCACCTTAACCCGAAGAAAGCACCCGGCCCAGGTGAGATTCAGAACATAATACTCAAATAGCTAACTCCGAAAGCCCACGCACTACTCACTAAAATATACAATGCAATGTTTCAACTGCAGTATTACCCGGAATAGTGGAAAAAGGCGAGAATCCTTGTATTTGGCAAACCAGGCAAGGACAAATATAACCCTAATAATTACAGGCCCATCAGCCTCCTAGACGCCCTCAGCAAAGTATTCAAAAAAATACTGCTGAAAAGGCTAATAGCACATATTAAGGAAAAAGGAATCATTTGAAATGAACAATTCGGTTTTAGGAACGGCCACTCCGCCCCGCAACTGCTTACCCGGGTCATAGAACAAGCGACCAACGGACTAAACAAGCAGAGGGACACAGGCACGGTATTCCTTGATATCCAGAAGGCATTCCATAAAGTCTGGCACGTAGGCCTATTAGTGAAATTAATAGACTTCGAATTCCACCCAGGGTACATAAGATTAATTAAATCATACCTGGAAGGCCAAGAGTTCCAAGTACATGTTCACAACACACTGTCGAGCACGCGACCGATCAGGGCGGGCGTAGCCCAAGGGTCAATAATAGGCCCAATCCTGTTCATCCTATTTACGAATGACATGCCAACAGCGGAACTCACTACCACACACATCTACGTGGATGACACTGCTATCACAGTACAACACCCTCAGCTAGCATGCACCCGAAAGAGACTACAAGTAGCACTGCGAACCCTCGAGCCCTGGCTAACCAAATGGCGTATCAAGGTCAACGCTGACAAATGCCAAGTTGTGATGTTCACTGGGAAGAACAGATGCACACATAGGCCAGCCAATATAAATCCGCTCAAACTATTTAATCAAGATATAGCATTGCACGACAAGGTCAAATATCTAGTAGTAGTCCTAGATAGAAAACTAACCATGCTATATCACATTAAAGACATCCAGCAGAAAACACACGCACGACTGTCACAGCTCTATCCTATACTGAATAAAAGATGCAGTATTAACAAGAGAGTAGCAATCAACATGTACAAGGCCCTAATTAGGCCAATAATAACGTACGCAGCCCCCGCCTGGGGCTACACTGCTATGACGAACCTGGATAAGCTGGAACTAGTACAAAACAAATGCATTCAAGCAGCGGCTAGACTCCCGTATTACACACCAATACGCCACCTACGCGCAATTGCAAAAGTCAGCTCGATAAGGCAACACATACGAAAACAAACACACTCCGAATGTAACGAAGTCATGAGAATAGGACGCTACAACGTCGATCTATACACCAAATACCCCACGCCGAAGCACATTCTGTTCAGACACAGGGTAAGGAGGCCAGGAGTCCAAAAAAGCCCCCCCCAACTAAGCTGACACCAACCCACTACACCGCTCCACTCAATATTATGCACACACACCACATTGCAAACAGCGTTATATATGTACATGTCTATCTATGCATCCTACCTTATGTTACAGGGAACCAAGCAAGAAGTAGCCCCTTACCCCAAGTAAGTCTTGGCTATACTCCCCTTCTCCTTACAGGAGACTTGGCACCAGGGACCGCTGGCTGCTGGACCAAGGGACTAACCTGTAGCCCAAAGCCCAGATGCCAGCAGACCCGAGCCGCACCAGGCAGTGACAAGAAGGACTGATTCCCCACAATAATTGACAAAAGCTAGGAAAATGGTTAGGATTGCATGACACATACTCCTAACTAACACAACCTCTGGACTTTTCCAGCCCACATCCTTGCATGTGCTATCAAAAGATGTCAGGTTTTACTTGTAGGCTCTTTCTCTTTTCTGCCTATGTGGTTTTTCCCTGACCCTTCAATACCACACCGTAACACCATCCAACCAATACAAACTCGCCTGATAACGTGTCTAACATGAAAACAGGCAGATACTCCTTGTATCATTTCCCACTCTTCCCAGCTATCTCTTTCTACTTAGAACTCATAGCATGTCGGAGGCAATGTAGATTGAGTCGATTGGCACAATGGGGGAGCGGGCTACGGGGGACCCCGTAAAGAAATAAAAAATTCGTCATAAACTGTTTCTTTACTGTCTTCATAGAAACTGTAATATATTTCCACGTTTGTGTGTGTGTGTGTGTGTGCTAGATCATTGCACTTGCTTCTCCGTACCTATTACAACTAGTACGAAAGACTGTGTCCGTAGGACTCACTTTATTTCTCTTCTTCACACTGAGATTAAATGAAGTTTTATACGGTTAAATCTCAGAAAGTTCAAGATTATTTTTTCGTTGTCTATCACTTTGAGTTTGCCAGTGACTATAGTAGTCTCCGTGTAAGGACGTACCCTAAGGGTGCAACCATACCCTTTCTCCCCTGTAATGTTAAGGTATTGATTTATAGTTACTTTTCTTGCTGTTGGGTATTATGCAGGTCTTTTTCAGTGTCGGTAACCATACAGTTTAGGGACCCTACTTGCCGATACGACGTCTTACAGTTACCGTTAATCTGGCACGTTGGCAACATTCAGTCACTGTTCTAGCGTTAATTGCGTGTTGCCACCGTATTGCCTTTAAATTCATTAGCGATACATTTGTGAGAATATTTAAAGCATATTTTCTTTTTCTGTGGGATTGTAAATCTATTTGGCTAATACCAGGTAAGTAGAATTGTGGCATGTTCGGATAATGCATTTAATAACATAGTTTGTGTGAAATGATGAGCACATCATTTTATTAATTACATTCCTATTTCGTCCCATACTTATACGAACAGAATTCGATTGTGATGTCTAAGAAGGAAGAAAAATCTGCAAGAACTCCTCCAAAGAGGAAAGCAAGATTACGTCCTTTACAAACATCAGGTCAAGAAATGCTTGTACATTGCTACGAGCAATTGAAACAGGAAGACGACGAAGAAGGTATCAGTCGTAGTGATACGAAGCTAATGGCAAGAGTTTCATTATTAACTGGGGTAAGTGTTCGTTTTTATCTTGTTTCTATGATAAGTTTCTGACATAATGACAATCAGTTGAAATGGAGCAGTATTTCATTCTGAACCTAACCTAACCGAATCATGCAGGCCTATACCATGTCTTGTGTCGACTTCAATACGGTTTGTAGACTTAACCTTTGTGTATTCTTGTTGACTTGAGGTATATATGTAATATATTTCTGTATGTGTATTCTTACCCGGAGGCCCCGGGTTCGATTCCCGGCCAGGTCAGGGATTTTTACCTGGACCTGAGGGCTGGTTCGAGGTCCACTCAGCCTACGTGATTAGAATTGAGGAGCTATCTGACGGTGAGATGGCGGCCCCGGTCTAGAAAGCCAAGAATAACGGCCGAGAGGAAGCGTCGTGCTGACCACACGACACCTCGTAATTTGCAGGTCTTCGGGCTGAGCAGCGGTCGCTTGGTAGGCCCAGGCCCTTCAAGGGCTGTAGTGCCATGGGGTTTGGTTTGGTTTGGTTTTTATGTGTATTCTTACAGTGTAGTTTTGGTTTAGTCCAAAAAGTAATAGGAAATTTCAAGAAGGGAGTTAAATTTTCTACACCAGGTAAACGGCGGAAGCGTGAACATCCAGTGACTGGCATAGACAGTTTTTCTAAGGAAGCAATAGCACGGTTTATTTATGATAAATTACATAAAGGTAAGGTAACTTCATAAGGAATCTATTGCAACATTATTTATACAAATTGGCACGCAGGTGAGATAACCTCCCAGAAATGTTTTGTGCATGTATTGACATACAGCTCTTTTGAGCCCCTTGTAACTCTCTTTTTTCTTCCCACAGGAGAAGTTGTAACTGTAAGAAAGGTTTTCGACCACATGAAAGCAAATTATGACACTTATTTGTACAAGGGCTCAGAAACATCATTAAGAAGAATTTTGAAGGCCATGGGGTTTGTGTGGAGTAAAGGTGATCCCTATGCATATGTTAGAGAAAATGAAGACATTTGTTTTAAGAGATCCTGTTTTCTGAGGGAATACATGCGTAATAAGGACAGTGAGAAACCAAAACCTGTTGTTTTCTTGGATGAGACTTGGATTTTTATGAATGGTGAATATATATTATATATTATATTTTATATAAAAATCTTAGAATAATTTATCTTCATCAGGTGTCTTTGGTTTCAAATGTGCATTTCTCTTTCAGGGTCACCCACATACTCCTGGAATAAACCACACAAGTCTGGACATGATGTTCAAGGAGTAATTTGTCGACCTGTGTCTGAGGGAGGAAGACTGGTTATTGTTCATGCTGGAATGAAAGATGGCTTTGTACCCGGTATGTTCTTACTTTATTTTACTTCATTTTATTATAGTGAGGTGATCTCTCTTTACATAGTTATGAGGGTATTTAGGGTTTGTAGTACGGATGTAAAGGAGGAGGGCACATAAGTCTCTGATAAGACCCCAACTTGAGTACAGTTCCCGTGTACGAGACCCTCACTAGGATTACTTGATTTGAGAACTGAAAAAGTTCAAAAGAAAGAAGCACGATTTGTTGTGGGTGATGTCTGACAAAAGACTAGCGTTACAAAAATTTTGTGGTGTGGAATGACATTGGTAGACGAATACGTTTTAGTGGTATTTTAAAAGTAGGTAAGATCACAGTACAGTGATCAAGTTGAGGATGAAAAGTGGGGCAAATATTTGTTTTGTTTTTAAGAAGGGAATTAGGGATTGGAGTAATTTACCAAGGGAGATGTTCAATAAATTTCCAAATTCTTTGCAATTATTGAAGAAAATACTAGGCCTATCCCTGAAACTACATCTTCCACCTGGGCGACTGTCGTAAGTGCAGATCAGTGGTGACTGATTGATTGAAATTGACTGGCACTAGATCGGAAGTGGCATTATAACTTACCGCACATTGGGCTCCGGACGTGGTTTCTGATTTTGACTTCTCCACTGTTAAGGGATCTCTTGGTTATTAAAAAGACTTGCAGGTGTTCACTTTAGGCCAATGATGAACCTTAGAGAAGTACTTCAATCAAAACTTCCCCAGTGTATTTTCATATAATATTACTGGATATTTGTATCAGTAAATTACTTGTATTGTAGGCCTACTTATTAAGTTTATTCTGCATTCGACAATCTCCACCTGAATCAGTGCTTGATACCTGACTGTTGAACACCTCAAGCTTCTTATTTCTTACTGCCTGATATAGATTCAGTGTTCGCAGCAATTACATTTGTTCTAAGGTATTGAAATGGGTGTTTATACTTATATCTTTAATGCAAGTGATCGTGGACTTCTAATCCAGATATAGGCCTACTAATGGAAATACATTCATGAGAGATGTTAGGATAAAGTAGTGTAAGTAGTAATTCATTGACTTCATCATCAGGTGACTGCTACATAGTAGTTGGTTTCACTTAAAATCAGACATCTTTTTGTATCAATCAACAGAAATCACATTTTTTATCAATTAATAGGCCTATCCTTGAAGAGGGGTGATCTCATATTTTTAGGGAATAATTTTTTTTAGAAGAAATAACTTCATACTAAAACTTAAAATTCTTACAGGTGCTGATTTGATATTTGCTACAAATTTGAAGAGAAATCAGGATTATCATGGTGCTATGAACAGTGAGAAATTTCAGATGTGGGTGGAAACGCAATTAATCGTAGGATTAAGAAATATAGGACCCTGTGTTATTGTAATGGATAATGCACCATATCACTGTAAGCTTGTTGAGCATCAACCAACAACGAAATGGAGGAAGGATCAATTAGTGGTAATTATACTTCATTGAATATTTCCTTCTACTGAATGATATTTAATGATGTTACAGAAATTAATTTTTATTTTTCCTTTAATTTACAGTCATGGTTAAGGCAGAATGGATTTTCTCCACCAGAAAATGCTACAAAAGATGAGCTGCAAAGGTTGTGTAATATGAATCAAAGTCACTTAACGAGGTACAGAAGCACCTAAACATAAGTTTAGATAATGTTGTTTACACTCATGTAGTTGACTTTCATGTATGCATAACAATATTTCTCTGTTTCTTTAAAGCCAGGTACATTGTTGATGAGATGCTGCACAGTGAAGGCCATACTGTCCTATGACTTCCTCCATAATACTCATTTTTCAATGCCATCAAATTTGTATGGTATGTGGCAAAACAGTATTATAACAAAACAGTGGCTTCAAGACCTGGTCATGGATTAGACAGAGCTACAGCTGCGTGGAAAGAATCTCTTGATCAGGTAGGCCAAGTGGAAATGTTATTTATTGGATATAGACAAGTGGAGTTTATAATATACTTGTCAGGTTGTGATACTTCAATATATCTTATAGGTGACAGCAGAGATGTGGAGAAATGAAGTGAAACACACTGAGAAGAAGATTGTAGAATTCTACAATAATGAGGTGAGAGGTCTTCCCGAAGTGGAGGAACTAGTCATTCATCATGGAAGCAGTGAATCAGAGGAGGAGGAAGAAGAAGAAGAAGGAGAGGAAGAAGAAGAAAAGCCGAGGAGTTAGCTGTACCATTGTAAGAGCCATTCCATGAGATTAACCCAGATAACCCTGAATGATTTTTTGTTTGTAATGAAGAACTTTTCCATGAAAATCTATCATTGAGGTTGTAAATAAAGCAAAAGAAAAAAGTTTACCGAAATTCTCTTCTTAGTATGCTGGAAATTAAGCATCCTTCCAGAAGGACGTCAGGGAAATACACTATTCATTATATCATCCACTACTGTTGAAACAAATTTTAACCAATTCCAGTACGTTCATTTATTTATTTATTTTTCATTAATGAAGTAATTAATTTCTCATCACGTATCATATTCTAAGCATTACACCTTTGTGTGGAATGGTACAAAGCATGAAACATGCAAAGAATAGTTACATTTGGTAAACATTGTAGTGCACTTCTTTGAGCAATGTTTGCAATGAAGCTGCTTAATTTTTCTTAGTGTGAGTGTCAATTGAAAGATCTGCCGCGTAATGCTCCACTCGGTCAAAACGTGCATCCACTTTACGTTTCTTAGATGGCCTCCCTTTACCTTTACCAGAAATCGCTCTTTTATTGGATTTCAAAATAGATGTGGCCACACTTTTCCTAAAATTCAAATGATCTAGTGTTCCACCGTCTTTCCGATAGAGTTTCCAGGCATTTTGTTCTTCTAAATCTATCATATGTACTATCAGGGGGAAATACCATTTCTTTCCACTGATTGACACCCTGTAGAGTGAAATATTCTCATCAGCCTGATCGATCCCACCCATTTCTTTGTTGTAAAGTGAAAACAAACGCGGTCGTGTCAATGAGATAGTTCATCTTTGCACACGTGAAAAGCGGAGAACCTTATTCACAGGGTTCACTGTGTCAAAGTTAGTTGCTGTTGTAACTCTGATCGCAACAGTGAACCTGGAAGGTGGTCAATTGTAGGGAAATATTATGCTCCTGAGTCTTCATCTAGGACATCTCCAGCAGCAGGGAAAGTTATTATATAAAGTGATTCAGTGTCGGGAACTTCAGTCTCTTCGAGAATCCGTAATAGTTCGTTCAGAGTACGGGCTTTCCTGAAACAAAAGTAACTTTATTTCCCTGACGTCCTTCAGGAAGGATGCGCAAATTTAGGTCATAATTATGTAGGCGAGCACTGATGAAGCCCACTAAAAGCTCATCTTATACTTAAAACGACATGTCTAGTATAGTATCAAACTATGTTTTGAATGATCTGGAAATATCTAGGTAAATAATACTCACACTTCTACAATGACATCAGTGAGTTCTTCCATTGCAAAAACATTGCTTCACTTTGAACATTATTTCACTTCAGAAACACGCTGCATTGTAATGAAGCTGATTGTTAACTGATGAGAGGATACCGATCGTCCTGTAAACAAAGTAATTCACGCCACAAACTAATTGTATTCACCGCTAGATGGTGTTGAAAGCATACTACCCATTCATCCTTCTGGAAGGATGTCAGGGTTATCTGGGTTAAGAATGTTATAACTTTGCTGGGAAATAATACATTTCTGATTGCCCTGTCCTTTCAGATATAACAAAGTTACATTTGAAAATTGTGAGAATTGTGTTACAGGGCTGTATAGATGTGCAGGTGGGGATCAGTGTCCAATCGGAGTGAAATTATCTACAACTGCTGTGGCGCAATGAGAGGAGGAGCGGGTGAGGGGGGGGGGGAGAGGGAGACAGCACTGTGACACCAATACACCATGTAAACATTGTATGCCTGTTAAAATATGTATGCATTTCTTTTAAATCATAATGCAGTAATCACCAAGCTTGGAATTAATTTATACTTCTTTTGTCTTACATTTATTTACACCATATATATTTGCACCTTACGTGAATTTAACTTACCGGTTATAAATTCCTGGTGACGGGTCGACTTGAACCACCAGTCTCTTAAGTCCATAGTCTTTTTAGCATTGTCACTCAGCTAAAATGTCACGTGAGAGGTAATTGTAAAAAGTCTTATATATAGGCTGTACAGATTAGTGACGGGATATTAGATTCATTTTATTCCGTTCACGTTACTGAATCGATACAGTGAGCCGATTCCCGGCTCATTAGAGTCATCGATCCTATTGCATCTGTGTAGTGTGAACCAATAAGACAGCAGAAAGAACATTCAATGCTTGCTGCTGCCATCTGGTCATCATTCTATGAACTGCTTTCCTATGTGTCATCTAACTTTCAGATTCAGTACTACACTTGCTTATTATATTACAGCACAAAACTTACTTAGTTAATAATAATAATAATAATAATAATAATAATAATAATAATAATATACTGACATAACTAAAATTGTATACACTATCTAATGGTTTTCCACAGTTCTCTGAAAGTCACAACTCACATATACTGTATATATAGAGAGAGAATTACATATAAAAATACCTGTGTCCACAATAAGTAGCCCACATATTAAATATAAATCAAATAATTTGCTTTACATCGCACCAACACAGATAGGTCTTATGGCGACAAAGAGGATAGAAGAGATAGGAAAGGGCTAGAAGTGGGAAGGAAGCGGCTGTGGTCTTAATTAAGGTACAGCACAAGCATGTGTCTGGTGTGAAAATGGGAAACCACCGAAAACCATTTTAACGGCTGCCGACAGTAGGATTTGAACCCACCATTCCCCGAATGCAAGCTCATAGCTTCGCGACCCTAAACGCACGGCCAACCAACTCGGTCATCTTTGAAAATGTCTTTTTCTATCAGCAGAGGCTTTTCTTAAATCGTCATATTTTGTATAGGCTACATGAGATATACAGTAGCCCACTGGTTTTCTGATTAAACATCATTTATTTAAGCTATTGATTAAGTCTACTTACATACTCACTGTTCACGTACACCGGTAACCTCGTGATTCGATTATTGAAGTATTGTGCTATGATACGACACACAAACTAAGAGAATACCAAGTGGTTCTTCCAAATATAAAACAGACAATTTCGAGTGGTCATGAGTATGACTCATAGTCATAGGGTAGGCTAAATAATAATGTTATTGGCTTTATGTCCCACTAACAATTTTTATGGGTTTTTTGAGACGTCGAGGTGCTGGAATTTAGTCCTGCAGGAGCTCTTTTATGTGCCAGTAAATCTACTGACACGAGGCTGAGCACCTTCAAATACCACCGCACTGAGCTCGGCCCTGCCAAGTTGGGTTCAGAAGGCCAGCGCCTCGACAGTCTGAGCCACTCAGCCAGGCGTGGAGGCTAGAGAGCTGAGTTTAAGTAATTGTCGAACGTCAACTAGTTATAAAAATACTGACTGATTAAACTAATATGGTAATTAGAATAACCTAATTGCCTACCTACTTACAACCTACTGTAGGTACTTTGGAATTGTGTTCTATCTTTTTAACACTGCAAATAAATCCATCTATTATTTAAAACTCCCTGTAAGAAGAGGACAGTGAATGCGAATGGGTATTATTTTCAAATGAGCTGAGCTCGAGAGTCCATTATAGCATACGATTTTTTCAGTGTACCATGACTCTGTATGTATTGCTTCAGAGGAAGTTCGGCTCCCCGCCAATGTCCAGTGTACCGATAATGAACCATGTGTGTGTTGTGTCTCACTGGTCTGTGACTGCGTACGATTCTTTCAGTGTGCCATGATTCACTGTGTCTCACTGCAGCGGAAGCTCGGCTCCCCGCCAGTGTCCAGTGTAATACCAATATAAATGGTCCGTTATTGGACATTATAAATTTTCCAGCTAACTCATTCTTGGTTGCCAGCGTTTCGCCCTCGTGTGCTAGGGTGGGCTCATCAGTTGGTACCTAGCACACCTACCAATACGCTGGCTAGTGCATACCGTGGAGGCCACTGCGTAGGCTAACTGGAGCCACCGGCAGTGCCAATGCACTAAGAGACTTTGTCTCATTATCAAAAATTGATGCCTGCTTGGCCATCAGATGATATAGATGTTGATTCCCATAGGGAATCTGAAATATTTCTCCTGAATGAGTAAATTTATAATACCAATATAAATGGTCCGTTATTGGACATTATAAATTTTCCAGCTAACTCATTCTTGGTTGCCAGCGTTTCGCCCTCGTGTGCTAGGGTGGGCTCATCAGTTGGTACCTAGCACACCTACCAATACGCTGGCTAGTGCATACCGTGGAGGCCACTGCGTAGGCTAACTGGAGCCACCGGCAGTGCCAATGCACTAAGAGACTTTGTCTCATTATCAAAAATTGATGCCTGCTTGGCCATCAGATGATATAGATGTTGATTCCCATAGGGAATCTGAAATATTTCTCCTGAATGAGTAAATTTATAATACCAATATAAATGGTCCGTTATTGGACATTATAAATTTTCCAGCTAACTCATTCTTGGTTGCCAGCGTTTCGCCCTCGTGTGCTAGGGTGGGCTCATCAGTTGGTACCTAGCACACCACGGTATGCACTAGCCAGCGTATTGGTAGGTGTGCTAGGTACCAACTGATGAGCCCACCCTAGCACACGAGGGCGAAACGCTGGCAACCAAGAATGAGTTAGCTGGAAAATTTATAATGTCCAATAACGGACCATTTATATTGGTATTATAAATTTACTCATTCAGGAGAAATATTTCAGATTCCCTATGGGAATCAACATCTATATCATCTGATGGCCAAGCAGGCATCAATTTTTGATAATGAGACAAAGTCTCTTAGTGCATTGGCACTGCCGGTGGCTCCAGTTAGCCTACGCAGTGGCCTCCACGGTATGCACTAGCCAGCGTATTGGTAGGTGTGCTAGGTACCAACTGATGAGCCCACCCTAGCACACGAGGGCGAAACGCTGGCAACCAAGAATGAGTTAGCTGGAAAATTTATAATGTCCAATAACGGACCATTTATATTGGTATTATAAATTTACTCATTCAGGAGAAATATTTCAGATTCCCTATGGGAATCAACATCTATATCAAGTGTCCAGTGTGCCGATAAGGAGCCGTGTGTGTCGCGTGGCTCACTGAGCCGTGATTGTGCATGATTTGTGTGCCGTGAGTTTGCCGTTCCTGTGAATCGATTCACTCGGACACTTGAATGAATCGATACACTGCTTCGAATCATGCACCCAGTAGCCTACACTAGTACAGGTACATAGTACATTACCATTAAGATAGATAGCATTGCAAAGTAATTCGTCTTTACAATAATAATAATAATAATAATAATAATAATAATAATATGGCCTCAGCGACCATGTGCAGACATTTCAAGTTGATGCCATCTGTCTGTCTGCTCGTCAATTTTGACGTTCCGTTTTACTCTAGGCCCACTAGATGGCAGACCGAGTAAACCGAAACTCTCTTAAGCGTCTATGGCTCAGATTTAATTAATTTTGTCGGGTAAACACCAAATGTGTCACCAGAGATCTTTAGATGCAGACACCGTACGATATGTAGTGTCGAATGGACTTTTTTCCGCCCTTCAAAAATCCGACTACCTCTGTCGGGTTTGAACCCGTTATCTTGGGATCCGGAGGCCGTCACTCTACCACTGATCCACAGAGGCAGCTGTCTTTACCATGAAATAAATCATCGTCATACATGACTGAATTACTATCAATATATCTTAGAGGAACTGTAATGTACATGAAACCGAAATTGAGTTTCATTTCCACGATACATTCCTCCTATAAAAAGGAGACCATGTAGCTTATCCACCTTCATTTCAGCCACATAAATATTCAGCAAAAATTGCAAAATCACATTAGAGGACAAATACAATTTTTTTAAGTAGAAATAGCCTGGAACATAGATTAGTGAGGTTGGACATCCTGCCCGTCATCATTCAGGAGTCGCTGTTGAACATACTGTACTTGTCAAAACTAGTAAGTTTCTATTTTACACAATAATAGTGAAATGTTGATGAAGACGACATACACCCAGCCCCCGTGCCAGAGAAATTAACCAACGGTGGTTCTAATTCCCCACCCTGTCGGGAATCAAACCCACACCCTGTGACCAAAGGCCAGCACGCTAACCATTTAGCCATGGGGCCAGACAATAATGGTGAAAAACCACGTTCACTGCAGCTATTGTTGACTGGATATTTCTTCTCTTTAAAGAACAGTGAGTACCACAAATTAATATCCTGTTTTGTTGATTCCTGTAAACTTTGTATGTACGGTGTTGGTTCGCCAGTTCCTAGCGTATCAGTGGTTTTCGGAAGAATACAGTGGTTTTGTCACAAGCCAATACAGACTCTTGAATCAATGTGTGAAAATGGGAAAGTGCAGAAAACCCTCTTCAGGAATGCCAATCTCGAAGTCCATAGTCTTTTTAGCGTTGTCACACAGCTGAAATTCACTTTAGAGGTAATTGTAAAAAGTCTTATATATAGGCTCTACAGATACATAGTACATTACCAATTCCATCTCGATAGCTATGAGACTCACACTGCATAGCGGTTTCGCTCTATAGATAAATCATATTATAATGAAAAAAATTTGTTAAAAAAAAAAAAAAACATCTGTCCGACATGAACGTCCAGAAGGAAAATACTTTCATTGGAATTCTTATTTATGTGTTCACCACCCTAGTAGGTTTAAATAAACCTTATAAATCCTTCGTAAGACCCATTCTTGAATATGGATCTGCATGCTGGGATTCGTACAGGATGGGTTTAATAAATTCCCTACAGAAAGTTCAAAGAAGAGCGATGCGTTTTGTAACTGGGAATAGGAGGAATACCATTAATTGGGAAAGTCTTAATCTAGAAGAACTAGAGCTCGCCTGTGTGGTCTTTATAAGACTATACGGGAAGGGCTGCTTGGAGTTGTATTAGGAATAGGTTAGAACCTCCCTCATACTTATCGAGAAATTATCATAAGCATAAAATTAGGGCCAGAAACCAGCATACGGATGTGGGCAAGTTTTCCTTCGTCAACAGGACCATAAGGGATTGGAATAAATTAATTGCAGCAGTCTTTGATAGATTCCCTTCTGGTATCAAGTCATTTAAGAAGACCATGAGTGTTTGTGTAAAGTGAAAAGGAAAAGTTGTTAATTACGGGCACTGAATTTGTGATTTTCTGCTTGGTTTCGATTGTGAAACTGGGAGGTTTTTTTCTTGTGGTATTCTCTTTCCAGGGAATTGCTTGCTGTACTTATGTTTTTGTAATTGTTGTTGTTCTTGGTTAATTAACAATGTTTTTAACTTTATTTTATTATCACTTGTAACGTTAAGCTAGTAGTAAGCTCAATCTATAGTTTTGTAAGCCATAGTGTCAAGTATTGGAAATAATTAAATTGTGTATGAAACTGTACATGATGCTGGATTTAGAATGACTACTAGTATTTCATGTAATATTTTTTTCCATGCAATTCCTTTTTGTACTTGAGTGGTTGTAGTTGTTGGGTAGTATGTTTTAACTTTATTATCACTTGCAGTGCTAAGCTAGTAGTAGGTTCAATCTATAGTATTGTAATTTGTAGTGTTAAGTACTAGAAATACTTTAGTTGTATGCGAATATGTATATAATAACACTGGATTTAGAAAGTTAAATTAGTAGTATTTCTTGCTTGTTGTAATGTTGTTGTTGTAGGGTAATTACAGTTTAACTTCAATTTATTATCACTTATAGTGTTAAGCTAGTAGTAAGGTCAACCTATAATATTGTAAGCCATATTGTTAAGCACTGTAAATACTTAAGTTGTGTGTGAATTTGCATATGATGTTGCTCGATTTAGAATATTAAACTAGCAGTAATTCTTGTAATATTTTCCTTCCATATATCTGCTTCTTGTACTCTGGTTCTTTGTTTGTTTGTTTGTTTATTTGCTGTAGTTGGGTAATTATGTTAAGTTTACTTTATTATTACATTACTGTAAGTAACCGTTGCCACCGGGATATTTCCCCTTTGCAATTTATTAATAATAATAATAATAATAATAATAATAATAATAATAATAATAATAATAATAATGAGTGACAGGGGTTTAACGTAATTTGGAAGGAATATTTTGCGTATGATAAATGAGTACCAGGTTAACTACTGGGGGGCAAAGGCGGTCATGCGTAGAGCTAAACACTCCACCCCACCAAGTGCCAACATTATGGATAGTGGAAGCCTTCACCTTCCACCCTTCCAATGGCTTTCAATCAATCAATCAATCAATCAATCAATCAATCAATCAATCAATCAATCAATCAATCAATCAATCAATCAATCAATCAATCAATCAATCAATCAATCAATCCTGATCTGCATTTAGGGCAGTCTCGCCCAGGTGGCAGATTCCCTATCTGTTGTTGTCCTAGCCTTTTCCTAAATGATTTCAAAGAAATTCGAAATTTATTGAACGTCTCCCTTGGTAAGTTATTCCAATCCCTAACTCCCCTTCCTATAAATGAATATTTGCCCCAGTTTGTCCTCTTGAATTCCAACTTTATCTTCATATTGTGATCTTTCCTACTTTTATAAACGCCACTCAAACTTATTCGTCTACTAATGTCATTCCACGCCATCTCTCCGCTAACAGCTCGGAACGTACCACTTAATAATAAATTATTATATTTATAATATATTTGAAGAACCACCTTTCCAATACACAAAATCCTTATGTTTAGGATGAAACCGTATCATCCTAAACATAAGGATTTTGTGTATTGGAAAGGTGGTTCTTCATATATATTATAAATATAATAATTTATTACTCTGAACTCCAATACGGTTGAAAAATGAGATTTATAACTAGTAATGTACCACTTAGTCGAGCAGCTCTTCTTATTTCTCTCAATTCTTCCCAACCCAAACTTTGCAACATTTTTGTAACACTACTCTTTTGTCGGAAATCACCCAGAACAAATCGAGCTGCTTTTCTTTGGATTTTTTCCAATTCTTGAATCAGGTAATCCTGGTGAGGGTCCCATACACTGGAACCATACTCTAGTTGGGGTCTTACCAGAGACTTATATGCCCTCTCCTTTACATCCTTACTACAACCCCTAAACACCCTCATAACCATATGCAGAGATCTGTACCCTTTATTTACAATCCCATTTATGTGATTACCCCAATGAAGGTCTTTCCTTATATTAACACCTAGATACTTACAATGATCCCCAACAGGAACTTTCACCCCATCAACGTAGTAATTAAAACTGAGAGGACTTTTTCTATTTGCGAAACTCACAACCTGACTTTTAACCCCGTTTGTCAACATACCATTGCCTGCTGTCCATCTCACAACATTATCGAGGTCACGTTGCAGTTGCTCAGAATCTTGTAAATTATTTATTACTCTATACAGAATAACATCATCCGCAAAAAGCCTTACCTCCGATTCCACTCCTTTACTCATATCATTTATATATATAAGAAAACATAAAGGTCCGATAATACTGCCTTGAGGAATTCCCCTCTTAATTATTACAGGGTCAGATAAAGCTTCATCTACTCTAATTCTCTGAGATCTATTTTCTAGAAATATAGCAACCCATTAAGTCACTGTTTTGTCTAGTCCAATTGCACTCATTTTTGCCAGTAGTCTCCCATGATCCACCCTATCAAATGCTTTAGACAGGTCAATCGCGATACAGTCCATTTGTACGGAGATGACTTTGCTTTTTGCTTTTTAAATGTAAGTATTCATGTTTATTATGTTTGTTTATTCATACCCCTGCTTTGTAATTCAGTGACCATGGAATGGCTCTAAATGTTGTAAATTATATTTATATTTACTTGTATTTATTTCCTTTTTCCTTATTGCACACGTTTGTTGTTATTATTATTATTACTACTACATATCACTTAACATGTAAATAAACTAATGTTTAATACAGTAAATAATGCTTATCTCTTTGGATTCATTTTTTCGTTGCATATTCTTTTTGCTATGACAACATGACTTCTTTATGATATAAATAAATATAAAATAAAAGTATTTCTTCCCAAACATATTTGTTATACGTGCACTAATCAGAGAATCAACTAGGGACGTACCTCTTACTAAGGTGCATAATGTTTTTGCATACATGTATAATTGAAGAATTGAAGATCCATATACAGGTAAGTGGGTCGCCCATGTGGTAGGCCTATTACGCGTCATCAGAAACTGAGTGAACTGGCTGTGCAGTTTGATCACATTGCTGTGAGCTCGGTTTCAGGAGATGGTGATGGATTCGAACCCCACAGTCAGCAGGTCTGAAGTTTTTTTTTCGCCCGTCATTTTCATTTCAGGCTAGTGCTGTGTCTGTACACTTATTTACATTTTAAACATTTTAAATCCTAGCCCTTTTTCCTATCCCATTCTTGCCTCACAATCTGTCTTCATGTGATTTTTTTTTTTTTTTTGCTAGTTGCTTTACGTCGCATCGACACAGATAGGTCTTATGGCGACGATGGGACAGGGAAGGTCTAGGAGTGGGAAGGAAGCGACCGTGGCCTTAATTAAGGTACAGCCCCAGCATTTGCCTGGTGTGAAAATGGGAAACCACAGAAAACCATCTTCAGGGCTGCCGACAGTGGGGTTCGAACCTACTGTCTCCCGAATGCTGGACACTGGCCGCACTTAAACGACTGCAGCTATCGAGCTCGGTTTCATGTGATTTAAGCCAATATGTATGTAAAAATCTGGTAATGTTGTTTGACTCATAGTGCTCCTGTACACTGGTTTCCGTAATGTTGTAAGCTTGAGATACACCAACTTGTAAGCTGAAAATATGTTTAAAATGCCAAATGCCCAAAAATCGTACAAGTACTTAGTGGGATGTAAAGCTGTTAGCATTATTATTAAAAGGAAGGACATATGTCTTATGTGGTAAGTCCTTGAAGTTGCAGAAATCGCAATGAATTATACACTGACTGACAGAGCAAATGCAACGCCAAGAAGGAGTGGTTCGAAAGGGATGAAAGTTGGGGAAAAAACAGAGACGGCACGGACGAATAATTGATGTTTATTTCAAACCGATATGCAGGTTACACAATGCGCACGGCATCGACTCAGTAGGATGTAGGACCACCACGAGCAGCGATGCACGCAGAAACACGTCGAGGTACAGAGTCAATAAGAGTGCGGATGGTGTCCTGAGGGATGGTTCTCCATTCTCTGTCAACCATTTGCCACAGTTGGTCGTCCGTACGAGGCTGGGGCAGAGTTTGCAAACGGCGTCCAATGAGATCCCACACGTGTTCGATTGGTGAGAGATCCGGAGAGTACGCTGGCCACGGAAGCATCTGTACACCTCGTAGAGCCTGTTGGGAGATGCGAGCAGTGTGTGGGCGGGCATTATCCTGCTGAAACAGAGCATTGGGCAGCCCCTGAAGGTCCGGGAGTGCCACCGGCCGCAGCACATGCTGCACGTAGCGGTGGGCATTTAACGTGCCTTGAATACGCACTAGAGGTGACGTGGAATCATACGCAATAGCGCCCCAAACCATGATGCTGCGTTGTCTAGCGGTAGGGCGCTCCACAGTTACTGCCGGATTTGACCTTTCTCCACGCTGACGCCACACTCGTCTGCGGTGACTATCACTGACAGAACAGAAGCGTGACTCATCGGAGAACACGACGTTCCGCCATTCCCTCATCCAAGTCGCTCTAGCCCGGCACCATGCCAGGCGTACACGTCTATGCTGTGGAGTCAATGGTAGTCTTCTGAGCGGACGCTGGGAGTGCAGGCCTCCTTCAACCAATCGACGGGAAATTGTTCTGGTCGATATTGGAACAGCCAGGGTGTCTTGCACATGCTGAAGAATGGCGGTTGACCTGGCGTGCGGGGCTGCCACCGCTTGGCGGCGGATGCGCCGATCCTCGCGTGCTGACGTCACTCGGGCTGCGCCTGGACCCCTCGCACGTGCCACATGTCCCTGCGCCAACCATCTTCGCCACAGGCGCTGCACCGTGGACACATCCCTATGGGTATCGGCTGCGATTTGACGAAGCGACCAACCTGCCCTTCTCAGCCCGATCACCATACCCCTCGTAAAGTCGTCTGTCTGCTGGAAATGCCTTCGTTGACGGCGGCCTGGCATTCTTAGCTATACACGTGTCCTGTGGCACACGACAACACGTTCTAGAATGACTGTCGGCTGAGAAATCACGGTACGAAGTGGGCCATTCGCCAACGCCGTGTCCCATTTATCGTTCGCTACGTGCGCAGCACAGCGGCGCATTTCACATCATGAGCATACCTCAGTGACGTCAGTCTACCCTGCAATTGGCATAAAGTTCTGACCACTCCTTCTTGGTGTTGCATTTGCTCTGTCAGTCAGTGTACAATCTATATTCCCTCCCCCCTTCCTTTAAGAATGCAGTTATAGTAATGCATACATCAGAATAAAGGCAGGAAATGTTTAAAATTAACTTAAGCGAGTGAAGGAGAGAATGTATGACTAGCTCAGGTTGGCGGATTCGATTTCGGTGGTATTTGAAAGTGCTCAAATATGCCAGCCTCATGTCTAGATCTACTGGTACATAAAGAACTCTTGCGGGACGAAATACTGGCACCTCGGCGTATGTGAAAACGATAGAAGTAGATAGTAGAACTAATATTCAATTCTGCAGTGAGCTTGAAAGCTGACCTATTTTCTGTTCACGTAGCTTGGCACATTACTGTTCCTATATGGTGGGTTCGAGTCCGGCGGTATTTGAAAGTGCTCAAATATGCCAGTCTCATGTCTAGATCTACCGGTACATGAAATAACTCTTGCAGGACGAAATTTTGGCAGTAGAACTTATTACATTATTATTTTCAAATCCACAGTGAACTTGAAAGCTGACCTAATTTCCGTTCCCGGAGCTTGGCACATTAGTATTCCTGTATGTTTCCTGATAACCTTGAAGATATAACCAGCCTGCAGGCTGAAAATATGCCCAATAATCTCTCTCCTTACTTGAAGAGAGAAGGAAATGTTCGCGCAAAAGAAAGGGAAGTCATTGGATGTCTGGAACTTTCGAAAATCACACTGCAAAGACTTATTAAATAAATTGCATTGTTTAACATGCCCCTCTTTTCAAGAATATGGTTATAGTATGCCTACTGTATATCAAAATAAAGACATATGTGTAACATTAATTTGAGTGAGAAAGGGTGTTTATTTCCTTAATTCCTCATTGAGCGTGGAAACCGACTTAATTATGAATACTGATTTATTTCATCTTAACTTTTATCACTTACTAGGGTAGGGAAACATTCATCATCGGTGTTTACATTGAGATTAGTTTGTTATGGTTATGTCTGGTGATTTTAATATGTAACCAGGCAGGTTGGCATCAGTGATCAGCCATTACAAAAAAGAGAAAAGAAGAGCATCGGGCGGTGATATTTACTTTCTGGGGTATTTCCTAATGTGGCGGTTACTATATTTCATGAACAGTGTTAATTTTTATTATTTCCACAGAACTGTGATTTTGAATCCATTTTTTCAAAGTAATGTGCGTCCAACACCATTTACAGTGGAACTTGTACAGTTCATAAACAGTGTCTCGCCATGATTTGCAGTGCAGTGCGGTAGAGAAGTGTCGTATCAGACTCTATTGACATTCTGTGTGAACCTCTTACATTTCTCTAGTCCCTTCATGGGACTTTAGTGGAATACAAAGCTGATCAACTATTCCACGCTGCACTATCACCAGACGACCGACCCCAGGTTCGAATCTCCTTTAACATCGAGGGTCGACAACCGCCGTGGGATGACGTGGTACCTTGGTGGAAAGTGAGGAGTTCAGCGACATGGGACGCCGCCTTCTCCACATCTTTCAGGACACTCAAACCATTCACCTGTAAAGGTGATATAATTTCTATGTTTTCTTGAATAAACTGCAAGTTCCACTTTAAAATGAACTTATTGCACTACCCTTTTCTCTTATACTCTCTGAGCACTGACCGTACACGCCCTGGCGTCAATCCATGCTCTCCGCTAAGCTAAAGTATGGGCGTTCCTGTTTCAGAGAGAAGGTAGTGTAGAGAGAGTGGCACCCATGACATTGGGGCCCGATTAAAGAGAGTACAAAGTGACAATATTTAACTTTAGTGGGAACAATGATATTTTTACTTTCAAGTTGAATACTATAAACTTTAACTTCAGTTCAGTGTATGCTTTAAACTTTAAACAAGTTCAGTTTAATGGCTTTGATAAAATCTTGAACTTAAGGCACAGAACTCTGATTAATTTTGATGGCACAAGTGATTATTATTTTATTTTTGTACTTAAACGTTTCAGGCACAATATTCAATTTTATGCACAGTCTCATATAAGTGCTTAGTATTTTGTGTAAGTGAACTATTGAACTTTACCATTGGACAATAATGGTGGCTTTACGTATCAATTGAATGCTTGTATTTTCTGCACTTTGTGAAAATAACAATATTAATATGGGGAATATATTAGCTGCTACCGATCATTTAAAAACCAGTCTAAATGACAGGATTACAGAAAGTAACACCAATCTAGGGCGTAGGTTTGCTGCCTTAAATGGCAATATGACTCAACTTAGAGAATCTAATGTTGAATTAGGAAGTCGTATTGATGCCACTAATAATACTTCAGGAGCTCAACTTAGAGAATCTAACGCTGCCTTACATGCCAATATGACTCAACTTAGATTATTTAATGCTGCCTTGGAAAGTCGTATGGAGGCCACTAATGTTAGTATAGGTCAGCTTAAAGAAGCTGCTAATGAGGCTAACCTTGCAAAATTGACCGAGTCTGTTGATAAAAAGTTGGTAGAAATAAATAACAATTTGGAACGTAGACTCAATATGCAGGTGCCGAAATTGAGAAACGATTTGAAGAGTCTAACAAAAGAATGGATTCTAAGTTTATGGAGATAAATGAAAGATTAACACGTGACTTAGAAACCATTGAAGAAGATATCAAATCACAAGTAGCGGAAGACATAAAAATTGCTTTTCCTTCTTCTCAGGAAGCCCTTAAAGAGGTAGAAAGTTTAAAGGAAGAATTTCAAGAGTCCCATGCTCAATTATCACTTGCACAAACCAAAATGGCTTCTATTCAAGATAAATTTCATGAATCTGTTAAGAATAATTCTGTGGAAGTTAGGAAACGAAATTACTCTTTTAAAAACTCAGCAAGAGGAGGCTGATTAACCTATCAAGACACAACTAGATAGCGCTCACACACAGATTACTCGTATCTGTCGCGATGTAGCAGAAGTTAAAACTAAGTTCGAGAATTCCGTACAGGGGAAAATTGAAACCCTAAAACTCGAACTCCAAGGAAATGTGGAATCTCTCAGCAGTAAAGTATCCCTAAATCGAACAGGATGTCTTACCATCTGGCCTTCACAATACTAGTGAAGAACCATGAATGTTTCCACAGCTTTTAAAATGATTGAGGAAAAACCAACCAAATTTTCAGGGAAAACCTTGAAGAATATTTTCAGGAAAATCATATTAAAACAGACCTCCAGTTATGTATAGCATCTCGATTGTTAGAAGGCAGGGTGTTGTTAATGTGGAACACTGGTTTCAAATTTAGTATCAGCACTTATCAAGAATTTAAGAAAGCCCTACTTAGATGATTTTGGAGTTCTGAAACTCAGCACTTGATAAAACTCTAATTACACTCCAGAAAGTATAACACTTCCATCAATTCCTCACGATACTCATACTTTCTCATATCTCAGCTTAAAAAGATGCAGTTTTTCGACCCTCCTTTCCTGGAGCAAACTATTTCAGGTCATAACACTACAATTACCAAGCTTGATAGCTGCAGTTGCTTAAGTGCGGCCAGTATCCAGTATTCGGGAGATAGTAGGTTCGAACCCCACTATCGGCAGCCCTGAGAATGGTTTTCCGTGGTTTCTCATTTTCACACCAGGCAAATACTGGGGCTGTAGCTTAATTAATGGCATGGCCGCTTCCTTCCCACTCCTAGCCCTTCCCTGTCCCATCATCGCCATAAGACCTATCTGTGTCAGTGCGACGTAAAGCAACTAGAAAAAAAAAAGAACACTGCAATTCCCTCCAAACGTTCAGCAGATACTGGTAGCGGCAAACGTCCAGGACTTAGAGCAGCTTGATTACGACCTGAGAAAACTCGATACTGCTCACACTCAGAACGTAACAAAACCCGGTAGAACCAAAAAGAAAATCGGCTAACTGCGTGAAAGTGAAGGCTCCGGTCAAGTAAACCCCGAACCGCGAGAAGAGAAACTCATCGAAACAAACCATTCCAGTACAGAAGATATAGAAAGCGTCCCTACGAAGAGAGGGCCACGTTTCAACAAGGACCTTTGTGGAGGCAGACAGCTAGCCAACCTAATGATAATAGGAACTCCCAGCAGGAAGAATTAGGGAAATGTTGGAGAGAGACTAGAGAATACGTAAGAAATAACAGGGAAGAAGGTCTACCTGGAGCAGCTTCTTTAGAATACCAGGCAGAGGTTCTAAGAAGAAATGAGAGAACGGAAATACGGGTGGGAAAAAAAAAACCCTTTGACAAAGCAATAAGGAGATTGCCTGAAAACCCGGAGGAAGGAGATATAATATGTAGTACAGCCATCAACCATTGGTATTTAGAGGATACGGACTTACTGTACGAGGATTCAACACCACGACAGCCTCAGATACAGCACGGTTTACCGATTATAAGTATTAAGCTGGGAAATATGACTGTCAATTCTTTAGTGGACTCAGGGCCACAAGCCTCACTAATTTCGCAAATATTAATAGATGTGGCGCAAGAGACGACCAACATTTCCATCCTACCTGTTGCTCAAGTTAAGGTGAAAGGCATAGTTCCCAACAAAGCTATTAAATGTAAATTCCAGGTGTTTCTTGAGTTAGAAATTGGTGGTGTTAAGTTCCAACATCTATTTTTAAATTTGACTCAGAAGAAATTTGATTTAATCCTTGGATCGGACTTCCTCATACAACATGGGGAATCATTGATTATCCTGCTAGCCTGATTAAATTTTTTCATGTCAAATCTGTAGAGCTACAGTTGGTTGCCTGTAATGAAGTGAAGCATCCAGAATTTGAAACCCTGGTGGACATAGTAGAAGGCAAGATGAGCGAGGCTCCGCCTGTCGAATGCGTCCACGAAGAGGGGAGACCCGAAGTTCGCATCTTCCTCTCGTTCATGAGCCACAAGTTAAGACCTCATGAAAAAGCTTACACGATAACGGATTTGGAAGCCCTTGCCATCCTGCCATCCCGTAGAGGACCAGATAGCGTCCATCATCAATGATGAGTTTAACGAGGACCACTACAACTTCATGATTTATGCCAGTGTAGCTGAAAGCCCAGATCATGATGATAATGAAGAGGCAGAGGCAATCCAAGAGTTTTTTGAGAAATTTCCAGATGTGTTTTCTGATAAACCTGGAGTTATCAAAGGCTTTGAACACCACTTAGATGTTATTGACACTTCACCTTATAAGAAACGGCCTTATCTGATACCCAGGAAAAAACGGCCTTATCTGATACCCAGGAAGTACTTCCTCATACAACATGGGGAATCATTGATTATCCTGCTAGCCTGATTAAATTTTTTCACGTCAAATCTGTAGAGCTACAGTTGGTTGCCTGTAATGAAGTGAAGCATCCGGAATTTGAGATCCCAGTGGACATAGTAGAAGGCAAGATGAGCTCGGGTCATCATTAAACAGATGGAGAATGATGGAATCATCTCGAAAAGTGTACGCTCTATATCAATCCTCTAGCGATAGTGAGAATACCAAATGGTAGTCTGTACATATGCCTTGATGCAAGGGCTTTGAACAATAGGCTTGTTCTACAGTATTAACATCCTCCTCTATTCCAGGATGTAATCAGTAGATTTCACAAGATGAAGATCTTTTCTGCTATGGACATGGCTTCTTCATATTTCCACATCCTATTAGATGAAGATAGTCGGAAATTTACCGGATTCATCTTTGATAATGTCACTTATGTGTTTAATAGACTTCCTTTTGGCATTAAGAACTCTGGTGCAGTTCTCATTAGAACCTTAGAAGAACAACATTCCGACGAAGTAAAGGCGATCACCACAATTTATGTGGACGATATTATTGTCACGTCCGAGTCCCTAGAACAACATGTACAAGATGTTCATAAGGTACTGGAGGAATTACAGACCAAGAACTTCAAACTTAACGCCAAGAAGAGCCAGTTTTTTAAATATGAGGTTTTGTTTTTAAGCCACCTTATTGGAGAGGATGGGATCAAGCCAATCCGGCAAAAATTCAGTGCATTCTACAATTCCCCAAACCCACCAGAATAAAGCACATCAGGCAATTCTTAGGTCTCTGCCAATTCTTCACGCAACATTGCCCTAATTTTACAGAAACAGTGGCACCCCTGCAGCAGTTGTTGAAGAAGAACAACAGATGGAAGTAGTCTGATGTTTGCAACAAGGCATTTGTGGCAACAAAACAAATGTAGAAGGATAATGTTCAACTAGCCTATCCTAACTATGAGATACATTTTAATATTGAATGTGACGCTAGCCACATAGGGATCGGTGCAGCTCTTTTTCAAATTAATCCGAAGGAACCCGAAGTTCGCATCTTCCTCTCGTTCATGAGCCACAAGTTAAGACCTCATGAAAAAGCTTACACGATAACGGATTTGGAAGCCCTTGCCATCCTGCCATCTCTCCTCGCCAGCCAGCGAAAATCTACAGGCAGAACGACCTAGCGGGACCACAGGTACCACTACGCCTCTCAGGACTGGTAAGCTGCCTTCTTTTTCTCTCTCCGTCCAGTGAGGGCCCCTACACCATAAACTGGCGTGGCTCCCCAGTGGAGCTTAAAAAGGCGTTCAGACAGGTGGACTAAGCGGCTACTCGAGGGGTTTCACCCCAGGACTGTGTTTGGTATAGGGGCCCACGGAGGGCAGCTAGAGGTGCCTCCCGGTCCAACTGGGTGCACCTAAGGACCTCCGGGTGTGCCAACACCAGTTAGCACTCACTAATGATAGACAATCAAGTTCGGCTATAAAGAGTGCTACAGTGCAATACGTAGTGTGAGGGCAGTGAACAGTGCTCAGGCTCTTGTACTGTGAGTGAACTGTGCACCGGACAGTTATTCCTCCATGTCGTTTCACCAGTGGTGCCACTCTCTCCACCACCACCGCTACCACCACCATCTCCCAGGCCAGTACGGATCTGCCACTTTACAGCCAACCTCAGACTACAGCCATGAGCTCACATAACGAAAACTACCGAACCTACATTCATCACCTTCCAATAACCCCAGCCTCAGACTGCGGCATCCCCCATGCTGTCGCCAAATGGGCCAACTCCAGCCCCATGGGAAACTTAGACGAACAGCCGCGACCAAAGCTGCAAGCACTGGAGCAACCATTCAATTTTAACATAGATAGCACAACAATCCCTCTTCCCCCCTCCCAATACTGCATCCAACTCCGAGTTCCCCCCCCCCCCCCACCTCTCCAGAGCCTGCCGACCCATCTCCGACCCTCGGTCTCTCCAAAACCTCCTACAGGAACCTATACTTTCCTCATTTGAAACCCTGCTCCTGAATACAAACACCCTCAAAAAATATTCAGAAAACTAGTGCAATTTAACTTCAATAGGAAGGAAATAGCAGACATACGCCCTACCAACAATGGGGTCATCATAAAAGTCAACGGGGAGGAAGCCGCCCAACGGCTTAAGAGCTCGGTGGGATCAGCCCAATTTGGGTCAACCAAACCCCTGCAAACCCTCTCCCAATGCGCCCTTTAAAACCCACGCCCACCACCCCGTCACAGTTTATTCAGTTGTGTGATCCGTGGGGTGGACCCCGACATACCGGACAAGGACATAGTCGAGGAACTGAATGCACAAGGCATTCCAGTACGGAAAGCTTTTCGCATAAAAAATAATTCGGGGCCCACCTTTATGGTAAGGATACTCCTTCCCACATCCCAAGACATGGATACGGTACTAGAAAAAGGGGTATACATTTACAGACACCACCATCGGGTGTAACTCTCTCGCGCTCCAGGCCCCCAACCCATCAGGTGTGAGCGATGCCTAACCTATAACAATCATAATACGGCCCACTGCACCACAGAACGACTATTGTCGCGGCCACCAAATTAAGCGGGTCAGAGAAATTACGCTGTTGCCAAGGTTATGCAGCAACTGGCGAAGAAATGTCTAACTGAACGCATAATTTCGGAGCGCGAGGAAGATTGTTCTCTCTCAAGCTCCTGATGTTACTTCATACAATGTTTGAAAACAAATTATACTACAAGCTTCAGAAAAGACTGCTGATTTCAGTGGTAAAACTATTTTTCATATAAACAGCTTTAAATAATTATTAAAAATAAAATCTTGAACGAGTAAATTTAAATCCGTAGAAACATGTATTGAAAATTTCAGTGAGCGACCAATTTTTTATTTCTTCAGCCAATAAAATTTTGTCTGCGGGAAAAATGTAAAAAAAATTACCTGACTTATATTTCTTATCTGAAACATATTTCCGTGAGTCTTGTAGTTTTCCTGGAAAATGGCTCCGAAAGCGATCATGTAAACGTCGCTCAGCTGAGGCAGTTCGGGGCGCGCGCCAGCACAGGTTGCAGGACGCCGTAAATAGTTTCGGACTACATATTAATCTGTATCAGTTTTATTACATTATAACTTTAAATATTTGAATACTGTATATTGGACTGAGTAATATAGAAAAATAACTACTTTAAAGAATAGGTTTACATTACTTTGCAATGAATTAAGAATCAGTTTCTAGCTACAAGGCAGTCTAAGATTTCTTAGCCAACGTCATCACTCATCTCACTGTCTGTCGAGTCGTCATTTACATTGATGAAGAATGGCTCCATTCTTTCGTCCCTTACTATTCCTTGGCCCAATCGTCTGCTTGAAGATTTTCTGGGCGACTGAAGCACTTTTCCCAGTCCACAGCAGTCACACGGTCGATGGCTTCTGACATGGGTTTTTCTACGACCTTTAGTTTGAATGTCTTGTTCCTCTCTGCCACTTCTCTCTTGACTTGAGCACAAATCAATTCAATTGGGTTGTATTGGCAGTGGTAGGGTGGCAACCTTACTACCTCACGGCTCCAAGAGAGAGCTAATTCATCAAGTTTTTCCTTGGAGATTAAAGTACTTTTTGGTTGGGTGAATATTTCGCTTCATTAACACATCTCTGGACTGAACAAAGGCTAACATTACACACTGTTACAGTCAATTCTTGGCTTTTTCTGAAGTTCACAGTCTGCAAAATATTTTATTCGGCCAACTTCTGCGCGTATTCCAATACATTCACTATTAAGGATTTTGTCTGGCTGGCTAAATCCTTCTTCTTAAGCCCTTCCAACCGACAACGCTTCAGAGGAGTTTCTTGTTCGTTTCTCACACTTACTTCGTCCTCATCAGATGATACACCCGAAGAAACACCAGCACTTACGGTGCGAGCTCAGCAGCTGCATGAGAGGGAATGACTCGGGTTAAGGTGGTCTGGAGTGGATGAGCTTCAACTAGACAGCACTGCAGGATCAGCGTTGCCAATCCGTGCTCGGAGGTAAGCGACTCTCGACCATCTTACAGTTCAACAATAATAAAGGTGTTTTAATTTGTTCCACCTATTCAATACTTATATTTTCACTTATAGTGGTTACATAAACAGATTCTTAGTTACATGGGACATGTTTTGCCCTCAATTAAGGGCATCTTCAGCCAAAACACAATCATCAACAATACAACTAAATTAAAAGTGGAAGTTAAAAGTTTAGTCAGTTATTAAAATTCAGAACATAAAAATGTGAAAAGTGATACAATATATAAAGATGTTAATGGAAAACTGTCTTATGATTAAAAAATAATCTTGTCGGAGACTAAAACTTCTTCTATTAAAATTCTAATTAAAAACAGTTCATATAAAATATTAGTGGAAAACCAAAGTGGTAATAATATAAAGCCAACGACATGAGGGCGTGAACACAAGCATAAACTTGATTGTCATGAATACAATCTTTCCAAGGCCGCTGATGAAATTCATCAGCAAGTGAGACAGAAGCATCTGTTGAAAAATTGTACAAAACTGTACGTACAATAAGCAACAGAATCTTAATGAAACCACGGACAATAAAAGTATGTTACATGAATTAATGCCGAAATTATTAAAGTCAGTTAGTTCGAATAAATTTAGAATACCTAATATATTTAATTCTTCAAACTCTAATACTCCTCCCACACCCACAAATATTAGGCCTACTTCCAGCAATACGGTTGACTCCGCCCCTTTGTCAGTCTCGTCACAATTGATTCCACCCATCCTCTCCTCCCTTCCGCACTCCCCTGTTCCTTCCCCTCCGAGTTCACTGCTGCCTCTGCAGCACAGTTACAACACCAGACTCGGAGCCAACAGACAGGCAGCAATCAACACAACAGTAGATAACAAATAACAACTTCCACTTACATGTAAGTCCTCATCTGTTTCAATTTTATGTAAACCGAATTCTCTCCTTACGTTAAATTTCTTATTTCTTCTTTTCCTTCTCTTACAGAAAACATTATTTCTGCATCTACTGACATTTTCAGACAAGGTTTCAGCCATTTTTATTACCTACCGGTGCTAAGGGCCACTTACAATTTTTCAACAGATGCTTCTGTCTCACTTGCTGATGAATTTCATCAGCGGCCTTGGAAAGATTGTATTCATGACAATCAAGTTTATGCTTGTGTTCACGCCCTCATGTCGTTGGCTTTATATTATTACCACCTTGGTTTTCCACTAATATTTTATATGAACTGTTTTTTAATTAGAATTTTAATAGAAGAAGTTTTAGTCTCCGACAAGATTATAGTTTAATCATAAGACAGTTTTCCATTAACATCTTTATATATTGTATCACTTTTCACATTTTTATGTTCTGAATTTTAATAACTGACTAAACTTTTAACTTCCACTTTTAATTTAGTTGTATTGTTGATGATTGTGTTTTGGCTGAAGATGCCCTTAATTGAGGGCGAAACATGTCCCATGTAACTAAGAATCTGTTTATGTAACCACTATAAGTGAAAATATAAGTATTGAATAGGTGGAACAAATTAAAACACCTTTATTATTGTTGAACTGTAAAAATTTTCAATACGGACTTAAAATGAGTTTTATAAGATGTAATCTCGACCATCTGTCGCTTCGCCGTTCCCATATCTGACGACAGCGCAGTTTTCCTCACCCGCCTAATTTGGTGGCTGTGGCAATAGTGTGCAGCCACTGCTCACAACCTCACCCCACCTCCCGATGCCCCAACGCCCAGCTCCCACCCAGATGCAACACCTGCGGCGAATCCCACTCCACCTACTCCCTCAAATGTAAAGCTCGCCCATAACCACCAGAAAACCACCCAGAACTAGTAGCCCCATTCCAAACCATAGATGCCCCAGCCCAACCCACGCAATCCATTTTCCCCTCCCACCAACCTTGGAGGACATAATTCGCTTCGTCACTATCTCCCTCATGAACATTCACCCACTGGTTCTAGCCAAACTCCAGGCAGCGGCCAACCAAACCCTAAACGCCCACTTCCAAACCTCCCACCTGGACTGAACACCCACTTCTACTTCACGCGTCTAGAAACACAAGTGTAACATGGCCCACAATCCATCCCGCCGTCCCCGGCCCCAGGAACCCATCTCCATCCTTTTCCTCAACATTCAATCTTTCCACTCCAAATTACTGTTCCTAAAAGCCCTATCCTCACAAAACTCCACCCACGCCATCCTCCTCAATGAAACCATGCTTCGCCCCTACCAGTCTGCACACCTCCCCGGCTACACCATCTATCGCACCGACCACCCCCACGACATAAGGCGAGGGGGCTCAGCCATCGCCATCCGTTCCTCCCTCCCCACCTGCCCCCACACCCCACCCCACCCCCATAACTTCCCAGAAGCCGTTATAACCACTGTATACTTCCGCTCCCGGATCCTACATCTAGCAACCATATACCACCGGTCGAATATCCCCCCCCCCCTCCTCCTCCTGGACTTCATCACCTACCTTAGTGACACCTTTCCCCACTTAATACTCATATGCAGACCTCGACCTTACCCACGGATCCCGCCGCGCTATGACTGAATTACAAAACCTCTTGAGCGACCTTAACTGCTCCCTATTACCCTTCCCTGGCCCCACCCGTCCCGCCTCCAACACCACACCAGACGCCCTAATAGCTCACAACTCCCTAATCCATTTCATCACAATACAACTACCACCAAGCATAGGAAGCGACCACCTCCCAGTCCTACTCCAAATCCCATCCACCAACCCATGCCCCCACCTCCTCCTCCTAAACCAATTCTTAACTTCTCCAAAGCCGACTGGCCCTCCTACCAAACCACACTCAACCAAGCACTAGAGAACCCCCTCCCCCTCCGACCGACCAACCATCCGTCGATAACCTAAATACATTTATTTTCTCCACCATAACCACAGCGTCAGAATCCAACATGCCCAAAACACTCCACTTCCCATCCCAACCCCGACTCCCCTCCCGCTTCGTACACCTTAAAAAACTGTCCCACTCCTACCACCGAAAATTCATGCGGTCCCGAGACTCCTACTTCCTCCGCCTACATCGTCAAATCCTTCGAACTATCCGTAATTAGCTAGCAACCCATACCCGTCACTCCTGGTCCCAAACCTGCTCCAAACTCAACGCCCTACAAACCCACCCCACCAAGTTCTGGGCCAAACTCAACACTCTCCTCGGCACCAAACCTGCACCCCGTTACCCCATCATCCACAGAGGCATAGCCCCAGCAAATACCAAGAAAAAGCTGGAAGTCTTCGCACAATACTTCCACCAGCGTTTCAATACCCACGGAGATCCCCACTACGATAAAACAAACACCGACCTCTACCTAAACCATGCCTACTCCCCCCACTCAAACCCTCTAACACCCACGCTCTATCAAACCACTTCCTAAATGCACCCATCACCCCAGCCGAAATACAGTCCGTACTCTCCAAATCCCGGAACACTGCTCCAGGACCCGACAAAACCCGGTACCTCCATATACGATACGCACCCCATAACCTAATATCCCTACTGGCTGACCTCTACACCTATATCCTCCGCACTGGATTCTACCCCACATCCTGGAAACACACCACAATGCTCCTCTTTCCCAAACCAGGCAAACCTCCTTCCGAACTAAGCTCCTATCGCCCCATCATCCTCATCATAGTCCTAGCAAAAATCCTAGACAAAATCCTGGTCTGTCAGCCTCCACCCCCACCTACAATTTCACTATCTTCTACCCACATCCCAGTTCGGCTTCTGCCCAAAACTCTCCACAGAAGGCCAACTCCTCCGACTCGTCCAAACCACCGCCAACAATTTTAACCAAGCCCGCCCCACCCTTCTAATCACCTTCGATTTCCAGCTTGCCTTCGACTCTGTCTGGCACCCTCCCTCCTATTCAAACTCAGGTGCTTTGCTCTCCCTATCTCCTACGTTCGCTTCATCTCCTCCTACCTCACAAACTGCGCAACCCAAATCTCCATCAGGAACCAACTCTCACCCTCCTTTCCCCTCACATTAGGCATCCCACAAGGATCACCCCTTTTCCCACTCCTATTTATCCTGTTCGTGGCTGACATCCCCCAACCTCCTCCCCCCATCCAACTCCTACAGTTCGCCGATGACACCGTTATCCTAGCTCCCTTACAGGCAGTCAAGCCATTAACCGCTCAGTCCAACCCTACCTCAACACCTTCCTAGCATGTTGTGACCAGTGGCACCTATAACTAAATCCTGAGAATGCCCAGTCCATCCTCTTCAGAGACAGGGAAAAACCAGTGTATCCCGCAACCCTGATAACCTTCAACTCCAGATCCGTAGATCCCCTATCCGAACACAACCCACCCTAAAATTCCTAGGCATCCTCTTCGACCAACATCTCACCTTCCGCCCCCACTTCCAATACCTAAAAACCACGACTGCCACCCAAGCCCGGTTACTGCGCGGCCTAGCCGGGACCTGGTGGGGTCTCAAATCCTCACTGCTCCTTCACACCTATAAATCCTTCGTACTACCCCAAATCACCTATGGCCTCATCACTTGGGTGGCCGTTGCCAACTCCCAACCAAACCTGTACCACCCCCTACTTTCCATTGAACGCCGCACTGTCCGCCACGCACTCCGACTTCCCTTCCGATACCCCACGGCTGACCTCCTCAAAATATTCCCCTTCCCACCCCTTGACTCCTACGTCCTCACACAATTCCAACGATCCTACCGTCGAGCCCTAGACCGTTGATAACCCATTCCTCAAGCTACTACTACGCGGAGACCCTCTCCCCAATCCCCACTTCACCCAGACACCATACCATCTTTTCCAATCCCTCCCCCCACCCGATGGGGGTACCACACAGGGAAACAAAGCTGTGACGTACAACCCATCAGCCAAACCACCATGACTCCCTTGAAACCCCAGCCCAAATCCACCCAGTAAGACACCTCACAAAGCCCGATGAGCCCCCACCGAACTCCTTCCCCCCTCCAGTCAGCAGAAATTAAAAGCAATTATACTAATCTGGTTTACTTATGTTTCAGAAGCAAGGTACCTCAGTAAATGCAAGACCCCCATTGAATATAAGGGCAAGAATTATAATAAATACCCAATGAATTTGTAAATACTGTTCAAAAACAATAGAATTATAACGGAAAATCTATAAATATTGTAAACAATGTCATATAACAACTGTCCATACTGTAATAACTGCCAAAACTGTACATATTGTAAAAACTGTAAAAATCTTTCTGTACACAATATAATCAACTCATGTATATCACAAATTAGAACACATATTGTAAATATCCTAATAACCCTCAATAAAGTGTTTTTAAAAAAACGAGGGCAGAGGATATCCTCTATAATACAAACCTATATTGTAACTATTAATAACACAAGCATACAAACAACCCAGAAAGAAGATGAAGACGAAAACATGAAATAACCATTGTTGTAATACTGCAAAAACAAGATGCAAAAATTCAAAATTGTAAATTACTGTATATACTGAAAAGACCAATAAAACACTTAGCCAAGAGGTCGAGACCCCTCCCAACTCCTTCACCAATACAAATCTCCATTCTTCTCTTCCAACTCCATCAATCCTCCAAACCCACCAAATCTCCTGGCCAGAGAGAAGGCGTAACCTTCTAGATGGCCCGCCCCTTCCCTTTGGGAAGGGGAATGAAAACTTCCCCCTTGGTCCTTGAAGCCCTTGCCGTAGTACGTTCTCTCATTACTGGAAGAAGATGATATTTGGTTATCCAGTGATTATTTACATGGACCATCAAGCAATGACGTTTATTCTCAAATCAGATATTACAAACGAACGGATAACCCGATGGCGCTGTATGTACAGCAATTTGACATCACTGTTGTTCACAGGCCCAGAAGGAAAAATATCCTCGCTGACGCGCTGAGTCGGAATCCGGCAGATGAGGTTTCGATCCATGCGATCGAAGTAGTGAATGACGAAGATGGAGAATTCTTGCGACGACTTAAGTACCTACAGCAAGCTCAAGGAAGAGACTCTCTTAGCCATGAGTTGATTCGCTTTTTTAAAGGATTCATCCCTCCAGATGATGATGAGTATCCTCGTATTTCAAGGATAGCTCAAAAATTTTGTTACCACGCTGGTCTACTCCATATATACATCGACCACACTAGAACAAATTATTGCATCTATGCTCCTCCCCGAATAAGGAATGCTATTATATGGCATTGCCATTCCATCTCGGGACATGCCGCCACAGATAAGGTCCTAAGCCTAATTAAAAAATGTTCACATGGGAATACTTGCGCCGTGACATTCGTAACACCATTAGGACTTGTGATGTTTGCCAGAAGATTAAACACAACAGGCTCCTCAGGGAATATCCAAGACCTTTAATTCCTGAAAAACCTGGCCAAATTTTCGCAATGACCTTTGCCTAAAGCGTTACGTGCCAACTGACACATTGTCGTTACCATAGATGCATTTTCTAAATACACTATGTTACTTCCAATTCAGAAGGCAAACACCGGGAATATTCTCCGAAGGATTCATCGAAACATCATTCCCGAGATGGGCAAGCCGGAATTTCTCTTAACGGACCATTGAAGTCAGTTTAACTCTGTGGAATTCGAAGCAGCACTAGAAGAGATTGAAATAAAGCATATTATGAACTCGATCCGAGATCCAGAAGCCAACCCAGCCGAACATGTTATGCGAGAGATCGTGAGATTTTGTAGATTATACTGTGGCCAACAGCATTGGAAGTGGGTCGAGGTTCTCCACATTATGCAAAAGATCATCAATACCACCATGCATGAGTCTATTCAGGACATCCCTTTGATGGTACATAAAGGCCTCACTCCTGACAGACCATGGGATCGAACTTTGCCTGTTCCACCTGATGCGGCGGTGAACCAATAAACTCGCAATACCAAGGCCTTCGGCAACTGCAGCATGCTGCTCAAATCCGGGAGAGAAAGCTGCGACATCATAAATTTCGACAACCCTTACAAGTGGGCGACCTGGTGTTGATACACAAGCCTGTAGTTTCGCACCCTGATCACGGAATCTATGCCAAATTCTGTCCCTCATTTATAGGACCCTTCAGGATACTTACCGCACTAGATAATGGTGCCTACGAAGTAGAAAGAATGGATGGTAACATCGAGGGAATTTTCAATTCTGGCAACCTCAAGAAATACTGAATTGAGGTGGGATAGGAATGGATGAGTTTAATTGAGTGAATTAGGATATGTACAAGGTTTAGGTAGGATAGCACGAGGAATGTAGTGGACTGTAGGTAGTATAGGACATGAGGTAGGTAGCCGGTTCATATCACTGGATTCCTGTGGAATTATTAACAAGATATATTTACACACTTAAATACACAATGCAAGAACACTCGCTACACACATTTAAATTTACATAAACTCCGAATATACTAGTTGTGTTGACTACTATGTATCGTCCTCACTACGCGACAGCCTGTCCGTATCCGTCTCATCTCACTCCCTCACACACAAAGAGGCTCACACGTAGTCTCGTCCCCGGAAGTGGCCGATAGTCTACCACATCCTGGTGGCAATACAAATAGCACTGTCCATCTGACCTCTGGCAAGGGCTTGCTGAATTAGGGCTAAATTAGAGTGGAGCAAACAGGCAAATTTGAGTCTGTTAACCAAACAAATACTTTACTAGGAGATGAATAAAAAGAAAATCGTCCACCAATTTTCTTTTTCCCTAAGCAGAGGGGAGATGAAACGGGAATGCCCTGTCAGCATTCGCCGTTCATGTATTTCTTGAGGAGAACGCACTAACACCCGTCTGTGTGAATTTAAAACGAGCGCCGAGTGCGCAGGCATCATGGGTGACAGCGCACAAGTGATCGCTTGCTGCAGAGTATCAGCCAAAGCCATTTGACGTCACGATCGAATGTTTCATTCGCTTCGATGCCATATCACGAACGGGATGTCCGATCATGATTTGAAGAATGAAATCTTGTAGGCCTGGATAACAAATACTACTGCCCAAAATTTCATGAAAATCGGCAGAAGAATGGCCGAGTTATAACATTTTAAAGAAGCTCATATTTTCAGTCTGGCAGTCCGACCAAGGGTGATATAAGGAGCTCGCCAGCCCCGTAGTAGACAATCTGTAGCCCAGAGACCAGACGCTAGTGGACCAGAGCCGACCCGGCAGTGACAAGAAGGACTGGTGCCCATAATAATAATGGCAAGGAAATGGTTATGATTGCATGACATATATTCCTAACTAACACAACCTCTGGACATTTCCAGCCCACATCCTTGCATGTGCTATCAAAAGATGTCAGGTTTTACACGTAGGCACTTTCTCTTCTCTGCCTATGTGGTTTTTCCCTGACCAATCAATACCACACCTTAACGCTCCCCTATCACGACAAACTTTGCCGTGGTAGAGAGTCTAACTCGGAAACCGGCAGATACTCCTTGTATCACTTCCCACTCTTCCCTGCTATCTCTTTCTACTTAGAAACTAATAGCATGTCTGTGGCATTGTAGATTGAGTCGATTGCCACGGCAGGGGAGAGGGCTACGAGGACCCGCCGTAGTAGACAGTGCGTGATTTCGTCGTGTACCAGCTGCCACGCCGTGCGGGCCAGCTGCGGTAGTACAGTTAATCTGTCCGGCTAAGGACCGGTGATAGAAAATACGCGATACAAGTGTCGAACATATTCTCATCGGACACTAACTTGCGTGCAAGCAGGAAACTTATTTATTTGTAATGTCGATCTGTCGAGCTGATTAACATTATTCTTGTGAACTTCGCATTGCAGAGTCTATATAGTAATTGCTGTCTCGTAGATATTTTTGAAACTGTGCTGTTATAAGAGTGTGAAGGACCTAGTGCATAAGGACTGTGCCTTAGCGAAACATTGTTTCCTTTTTGAGAGACTATGTTGACTCATTTAGTGAAAACTGTGCCCTAGTGAAAGTACATTTCTTTTCTTTTCGTGCAGTAAAGGACAGTGCCAATGTTTCTTTCCAAAAGACTGTGTTAATTCACTTCGTGAAAAACTGAGCCAATATTTGTTTTCATAAGAATGTGCTGACATTTCTTTTCAAAGACTGTGTTAATTCGCTTCGTGAAATACTGTGCCTTCATTTCTTTTCAAAAGATTATGTTGACTCATTTCATGAAAGACTGTGTCTACATTTATTGTCGAGAGATTGTGTTAAGCTACTTGTAAAAAGGTGTGCCTCAGTGGAGAATTTATTTCTGAGAGACTGTGGGATTTTTTTTATTAAGACTGTGTCTTAATGGAACTTGGTTCTTTTTCGCATGACTGCATGTTAAGAGTCATAAACTGTTTCTTTACTGTCTTCATAGAAACTGTAATATATTTCCACGTTTGTGTGTGTGTGTGTGTGTGTGTGTGTGTGTGTGTGTGTGTGTGTGTGTGTGTGTGTGTGCTAGATCATTGCAGTTGCTTCTCCGTACTCATTACAACTAGTACGAAAGACTGTGTCTGTAGGACTCACTTTATTTCTCTTCTTCACACTGAGATTAAGTGAAGTTGTATATGGTTAAATATCAGAAAGTTCCAGATTATTTTTTTGTTACCTATCACTTCAAGTTTGCCAGTGACTATTTCATGAACAGTGTTAATTTCTATTATTTTCACAGAACTGTGATTTTGAATCCATTTTTCAAAGTAATGTGCGTCCAACACCATTTACAGTGGAACTTGTACAATTCATAAACAGTGTCTCGCCATGATTTGCAGTGCAGTGCGGTAGAGAAGTGTCGTATCAGACTCTATTGACATTCTGTGTGAACCTCTTACATTTCTCTAGTCCCTTCATGGGACTTTAGTGGAATACAAAGCTGATCAACTATTCCACGCTGAACTATCACCAGACGACCGACCCCAGGTTCGAATCTCCTTTAACATCGAGGGTCGACAACCGCTGTGGGATGATGTGGTACCTTGGTGGGAAGTGAGGAGTTCAGCGACGTGGGACGCCGCCGAGGGACGATGCCTTCTTCACATCTTTCAGGACACTCAAACCATCCATCTGCAAAGGTGATATAATTTCGATGTTTTCTTGAATAAATTGCAAGTTCCACTATAATATGAACTTATTGCACTACCCTTCTCTCTTATACTCTCTGAGCATGGACCGTACATGCCCTGGCGTCAATCCATGCTCTCCGCTAAGCTAAAGTACGGGCGTTCCTGTTTCAATATGTTGGTTGGCTACCATGTCATGTTTCATAGCATTTTATGATGATGATGATGATGAGGCTGTTGTTTAAAGGGGCCTAACATTCACATAATCAGCCCCTAACGATACGAAATGTAATGACAAATTAAAAGTCCAAATTCCTCCACTGACCAGAATTCAACACATGAGGACAAAGAATGAATGGATGGATATGAAATTAGAACAATCAGAGGATCCGACCCACAGTGCCTCACATGCACAGAAACTGACATAAAACTGTGGTATTACTATTACTGACCAAGGGACTGCTGCTATAGCATAATACTGAATCGATGATGCTTGTAGTCTAATAGAGTCTAAAAATCCAAGTCATCGGCCCCTCATAATGGAACTTATCGCTAGGAAAGTAGAACCATGGTATTTGTCATGTTGCGGTACTAATTTAAAGTAGTGTAGACTCGCGGTATTCCACACATTATGGTACTACTCATAGGTAATGAAATTTTCACATGCAATACAGACCTATGGTGTTTTGCACATTGTGGTGCCATTTACAGGCAACGCAAACCTATGGTGTTCATCATGTACGTGTACTAACCACAGGGACTCACACTATTCCATGGTGTTCCTCATATAGTGGGTACTAATCATAGGCAAGCCAGAACCATGGTTTCGCTCCTAAAGTGGTACTAATCACAGGTACTGTAAAAGCTGGTAACGAACTCTGCTGCTACTAAACACAAACCTATTTTTTACCTAACATCATGGTACTACGCGCAAGTAAAAGTGACCCATGGTGTTCCCCGCATGGTGGTACTAATCACAAGTAGTTTCATGGTTCTAATACACTCATCCCTTGGTCGCCCCTTTTAGTTGCCTCTTACGACAGGCAGGGGATATCGTGGATGTATTCTTCGTCTGCATTGCCCACCCACAGGGGGTTGTGTGGTTGGTCCGTGAGAGGTATTTTATGTCCCTGAAGTCCGCCGGCAAGCCGGTTAGGACCCATCTATCCACCACCTGGGACGCGCCACATGGGAGTATCACCTCTCCCCCTGCTACGCCAGTGTAGCAGGTTCGTGGCATAGCATTTTATCATGGATTTTAAGTGTCCCAAGAAAGAGCCATGACATAATCCATTTTGAGCAGAGTAAGTGTAGCGTAGTGGAAGCAAAGTGAATGTACCAGAGAAGAGGAGGTGAACACAGAAAGTACAAGACCAAGTTAACATGTGGGAGGGAAAATTCATAATAGTAGAAAGTGAGGACCAGCTTCACCCACCTCAAAGTTTGAAGGCATTTAAGACCTCACTTCAAACGTTCATAAACAGTGGAAGTTAGAATAATCAAAAAAGAAGAAATTACATACCGTATTCCACCTTTATAACAATATGTATTTTAACACAAGAAGACTAACAAATTTGAACATGAACAAAAAGCTATAAAATACATTCCATACCCTGCAACTCGGCACGTAGGATATCAAATTCTAGTTTAAGCACTTAGTCAAATTATTGAAGAACAAGTGACCCAATCTTGACAAATCCACTTTATCTTACAAAAATTTGAGGTGGAGGAACAGATGGTAATCGCTCAGCGCAAGATCAGGACTGGAGGGTGGGTGGTCTAAAACTTCCCAACCAAAACTGTCCAATAAATCGCAGGTCTGATCTGCAGTGTGAGGTCTTGCATTGTCATGGAGAAGGACAATTCCCTTTGTCAGCATGCCGCGTCTTTTGTTTTGAATCGCTCTGCGTAGCTTTCTTAGGGTTTGGCAGTATGCTTCTGCATTGATAGTGGTTCCTCGTTGCATGAAGTCGACCAACAAAACACCATGCCTACCCCAAAACACCAACGAGATGATTTTGCACTGAGACAGAGTCTGTTTGGCCTTCACCTTTACAGGCGAGTGTGTGTGTCTCCATTCCGTGCTCTGTTGCTTCGATTCGGGCGTGATATGCGAAACCCATGTTTCGTCTCCAGTTACGATCTGACTCAAGAAGCCGTCACTTTCTTTGTCATAACGAGTCAAGAACTTCATCGCACACTCAAATCTTTGGTTTTTGTGGTCCTCTGTTAGGAGTTTTGGGGCCCAATGGGAGCACAGTTTCCTAAACTTTAGGTGTTCAGAAACAATGTTGTAAAGCACTGATCTCGACACGTGAGGAAATTCGTTTGAGAGACCTGTTATTGTGAAGCGCCTGTTCTCACGAATCTTCGCTCCAACTGAAGCCACCAAATCGTCTGTAATCAAAGAAGGGTGACCAGAGCGGTCCTCATCATGGACGTTGTCACGACCATCTTTGAATTGTCGTACCCATATACACACTTTGCTTTCACTCATAAAAGTATCACCGTACACTTTGCAAATCTGTCGATGAATTTCTGCAGCAGACAGGTTCCTTGTTGATAAAACCTGTATCACTGACCGAACCTCACACGCGGTGGGTGAGTTGATAGTCTTAAACATTTTGAAAGCACAGAACAGAACCGTACAGGTTAGCTACAGAGCTGAAACTGAGCATAGTTGTTCCAGAGGCATGCCGGTATACAATGTGCATGCGCTTGTTGCGATATGCGCGCGAACTACTAGTGTCATAATCTATAAGTTTCATTTCCGTACTGATTATATTCACAATATGAAGTTTTGAAGCTTCCACCTAATCAATACATATATTTAAATATTTTTGTACTACAGGACCGGTTTCGACCTTGTGAAGGCCATCTTCAGCTGAGAATCATAACATACAATGTGATATTTTAATTGTATGTTATGTTTGTCAGATGAAGACATGATGTTTTAATTGTATGTTATGTTTGTCAGCTGAAGATGACCTTCACAAGGTCGAAACAGGTCCTGTAGAACAATAATATATAAATATATGTATTGATTAGGTGGAAGCTTCAAAACTTCCTACTAGTGTCTACAACAAAACGGACCTTACTTAAAAAACACGCTTCGTATGTTTACGATATGAAAAATTATCAATTGTGTTTTGCTTACATTAACTTTAATTGGCCAGAGATTGAGCCATTTTTCAAGCTCATTGAAATAGGTTTGTAGACGGGATTGTACGGATCAGTTATTTGTTCCTGGAGGCAGTATTGCTGTGTTATCAGCAAACTGATATAATCCGAGTGGGGGTATAGGTTGGGGAATATCAATGCAAAACAGGGTATACAAAAGCTGTGACAATGGACTCCCTTGTGGTACTCGTGCTTTAATAGAAAAGGTGTAGGATATTGTATTATGGATATTAATTTGGGCCATCTGGGAGTTAAGAAAGTTGGTTAGGAAACGGGTGATTGTCATAGGAACTGGAAGGTGATTTTTTCGTATATCAGTCTGTTGATCCATACCCTGTCAATGGCCTTCTCAACATCTAGACTGATAAGGGTTGCACGTTTTTTGGAGGTAAATTTTTTGTGAGGGTTGCAGAGATACGAAAGAGGTGGTCATGTGTGAAATGCTGAGGATGGAAACCAGCTTGTGACTGAGGTATGAGATGGAGAGAGTTGAGATAGAAGTATATACGTTGTGCGAGGATGGTTTCTAAGATTTTAGAACACACTGTTAGAAGACTTATAGGATGATATGAATTTAACTGGGATGGTAGTTTTGGGGGTTTTAAAAATAACAAAATTATGGCATATCCCCATTGGGGGGGAAAGAATCCAGTATAGAAAATAATGGTATGTACTATACAGTGCTTAAGAGTTGTAGGAAAGGATGTGGAGCTTCTTTTATGTGTTTGTAAGTAATCTGATCTAGTCCAGAGGCAGTGTTTATTTTAGTCTTAAGTACGTCTTTTATGTCCTGTACTGTAATAGGAGCATTTAGGGGACGTTGGTAGTCTGGAGCTGGAGGGGGTTCAAAGGTAGGACGAGGACTAGGTTGTGTGATATTTGAATATTCGGATGTTACATTGTGGTCAGGATAGTAGAAATTGGGATCAGAAGAGAGTGAGAAAATGACTTCATAATTATCCGCAAAAATGTCAGCCTTTGTTTTAGTATCACTGGGTGTGTCTTTATTATGTATTATTGGATAATGGGGGTAGAATTTCTTTGTTTGTCAGTTGTTTTAATTTGGTCCAGTATTTGCGAGTGCCATTCATGTTGGATAATTAAGTGCAAGTATTTGCCCAGGCTTTTTTTTAATAGCCTTGATGAATGAGCGAATATTAGGGTCACGGCTTCAAAGTTATGCCTTGTGTGCTCTGGGTGGGAGGAGAGGTTTGGAGGGATAGGGGGTGTGGCGAGGAATATGGAGTTGATCGGCAGTAGTTAGTGCGGATTCTAATTTCTTAAGTACGTCTTGTAATTCGTTCGGTGAAGTAGGTGGTTCAGTATTGCATATTATGTCTGTTATTGTTTGTCTGTATGCTACCCATTAAGTTTGGTTATACTGTCTGACTGGTGGGGGACGTTGGTTACGTTGATATGGGTTTGTTAGTACACTTGTTATGCTTAGTAGGGCAGAAACATAGTCACTTCCGATTGAAGGTAGCATGGTGATGTCACAGTTCATTGCTATGTTAGGGGAGAGATGCAGAATGTCAGTTGTTGTATTTGATATAGGGCGGGTAGGGGATTGGATGAGTAAATCAACACCCTGGATATCATGTAATAGTTGATTGTAGATGGCTTGTCGTTGCACATACGATGTAATGTTAATGTCTGTGATAATGATGCAAGTACTGTATTTACGATTGATATATTTTACAAATTTGTTCGGTGGGGAAGAGCTAGGAGGGATGTAAATTGTTGCTAGAGATGTTATGTATTTGTTTTCCGATTGTGATTTCTATTACTGTATTAAGCTTTCAGATAGATATTTAAATAATAATGTTGTGATTAGGTAGATTTATGCATACTTATTGCTACCCCTTTTTGGCCTCTGTTGGGGCGATCGGAACGGCAGAAAATATGGTCTTTCTGTTTTGGACTTTGTTTTCTTGCAAAAAATATTTAATTCAAAATTATGCTATCCGATTTGTGTTGATCTATCTGCAGATCCAGCAGTGGTCGCTTGGCCCTAAAGAACATACATTATCGTAATAAACTTCCATTTACTACAATACTGCACTAGGATCAAGGGGAATGAATGCACAGTGCATTCAGAATGTCAGGCGTTGTATTTGATATAGGGTGGGTCGGGGAATGGATGAGTCCAAGCGAGTCTGGAAGATCAGTTGCACCATTAGTTGAATCTGATACAGAAACTAAGGTATGTATTAATGTTCGAAATCACTTATTTTGCCCAAAAATGCCATTTTAGTTTTTTTACCGGAAATGAAAGCTTGAAGTCTCTACTTCAAAATGAGATATAATTCATACATATATTCCAACTGTAAGTATCTGAAAATAAGATTTAAATGGCCTCTTGCGCGCGTGATAAGGGGCGTGGCTGCAGTGTCCTGCTTACATGTAAACATCTCGTCAGATTTTCTTATTCAAATTTACCTCGTTGGTGCGGCTTGCCTCCTGAGTATATAGTTCATAGTTCTGACCAACAGATGGCATTACTTGTATATTCCAAAGACTTTTATTCCATTGCTAGGAAACAGACATAAACAAATATGTCAGCTTCCTTTTGGCCATGTGGTCTTTCACATTGTGACTAAAAAGTGTTTGTTTCTTTGTGAGTGTGCATAAAATGGGTTCTAAAAGCCGATGTGGAGGAAATAAAAAGCGAAAATTTCATGGAAACCGACATAATAAGGTGAATGTCAGTGTTAATTGTGCTGTCAATGTAAATAGTGAGACAGAAGGTAGGCCTAATGAAAGGGCATCATTTTCTAGTGCTTCTCAGTCCAAACTTTCTTCTGTAAATATTGAATCGGATAGTGTTAGTGACGTTTACAATATCATTATTGACATAGTGTGCTTTGCAAATATATTATCTGCATTAGCTTGCCCTAGTTGCTTCAGTTGTAAAACAGTTTCTGTAAATAATTTAGAAAATCTGAGATTTGGTTGGGGAATGTCCCTTGCATTGTTCTGCAGCAACTGTGATTATGAATTCCCCAACTTTCCAACTTCCAAACGACAGGGTAAACTCGTTGAAGTGAATAGAAGGTTAGTTTATACTATGAGAGAGATGGGTTGTGGACAGAGTGAAGCTAAGAAATTTTCTACAGTCATGAACATCCCCCACCCCCTTCACCTCCAGCATATTATAAACATGTCAAAGCTATTTCTTCTGTCACTCAAGCAGTTGCAGAAGAAAGCATGAAAGGTGCTGCAGAAGAAGTGAAGGTAAGGAGGGGATATGAGTGTGGTGTATTAGTGGATGGAACATGGCAGAAACGTGGACATTCATCTCTCTCTGGTGTTGTTTCTGCGATATTAGTTGACACTGGTAAAGTGCTTGATGTGCATGTTCTATCAAAATATTGTGTAAGTTGTAGGAAACATTCTGCAGATGATAAGAAATCACCGGCGTACCTTTCCTGGCAGGCAGACCATGCAGCAGTGTGTGCAAAGAACTACAGTGGTTCATCTCCTAATATGGAGCCTGAAGGTGCAAAATTAATATTTGGCCGATCCAAGGAGAATAGGGGTTTACAATACATTCATTTTTATGGAGATGGGGACTCCAAAAGTTTCAAGGCTGTGGTAGATTCTGATCCATATAATGGAAAAGATATCAAAAAGATGGAATGTGTGGGACATTACCAAAAGCGGTTGGGAACAGCTCTTCGGAAACTGTCACAGGAAAAGAAACTGGGAGGTAGGGGTAGACTGACAGGGGCACTCATCGATAAGATGCAAAATTACTTTGGAATTGCTTTACGTTCCAACACAAACAGTATTCACGCCATGTCAAACTGCATATGGGCCACATTGTACCACTTGACAGCAACAAAGGACCGTCCCACCCACCATAGGTGTCCTGTAGGAGCTGACAGCTGGTGCTCTTATCAGCGAACTAAAGCAAATAATAAGATAGAAAAATTTAAATTCAAGTCAGGCCTGTCTTTTGACATTCTTCAAGCAGTAAAGCCTATATATGAGCGACTCACCGACCCAGAAATGCTTTCTAAGTGCTTGCATGGATTGACTCAAAATAATAATGAGTCATTCAATGCCATGGTATGGAGACGGTGTCCTAAAGAGACATGTGGGCCTTGAGACCTTAAAATTAGGAGTGATGGATGCTGTTTGCCATTTCAACTGGGGAAACAGAGTGGCAATAGAAATATTGAAGAGGATGGGAATTGCTCCTGGCAAGTACATATCATCTGGTGTACTTGAAGCTGATGCAGTACGGTTGTACAAAGGTGCAAATCAAAGTACTGCAGAACAAAAGCAGAGGAGGCAGTACTTGAGAGGCAGAAGAAAACTGAAAGAAGACAAAAAACTTCTAAATGAAGGTCCAACCTATGGAGCAGGTGAGTTTTTAAAGTGCCCAAGTAAGTGGGTTATGTTCATAACGTAGTTCTAAAACTTCAGTGCTGTTTCTCTAGAATGTAATTTTTTGCACACCTTCCCACATTTGAAATAAATTTAAATATCCTTAAAATTGAGATAGAAAACTCAATAATAGATTAAATTAAACCTAATGAATGTGGGGATGTTGTAAACTACTATTTTGTTAATATTGTGAATATTATTAATATTATTGTTATTAGTATAAGCATTTTAACAGGGATGATTAATTATTTTTAAACTTTTGTCAAAAATGATGTCTAGCTCCATTTCTATTCCTGATAATTAGAAGATCCTAGTTCACAACACTCTATGAATTAAATACTTCAACTTGGTGAAAACAATTTCAAGATTATAACATTTTTGGAAATTTTATGACATTTTGAAAATTGATGTGTTTTTTTAATTAAACATTATTTTTCGGTGAAGATAAGGCAGAAAATGTTGATTTTATTATATGAATATATTAGTCTGATATGTTGTGAATTATGGTATGAAACTAAAAAAAAATCGGTTAACAACTTTGGATTTTCCTTCGCAACGTTAAAACATACTTTGGACTTTGTAACGGTCAGTGGGGGTGATAGGTAACGCTGCTTCTGATTGAGTGGGAGAAGGTTGAGGTTTACTCTTGTATTTAACTGAATAAGTTGGATGAGTTTCACCACAAGTGCTGTATTTATATGATCCCTTGTTCGTGCAAGTACTCAAGGCGTGTTGCACGTAACGTGATTGAGAAAGCATGGTGCAGTCGTAGGATGATCACAAGATTGGCAGCTGTGGTGGAGTTGAGGTGGAGGCCTCCATATGTCCTTCGCGTATATCAGCACACCAGCGCTCAGCGGCTGGTCCAGTGTTGCCGTATCCTGGGACGATACGCATCAGCGAGGTGGATCTGTTGGCATTCTGGATCCGAATGGCCTGGAATATTTGATGTCCATGTTGCAGGAGATGGGTAACCTCAACCTTTGTGTAGCTGCGATCAACCCCATATGCCATCACTTAAAAGGTGGGGGCTGAGCGCAAAGTTCGTTGGTTGCTCCTGGGTTGTTGAGCCAGGTTGTGTGCTGCAGCGTGTGTCCCAATGCTCGCCAGTCCTATTCAGTTCACTAGGACTGTGTAAAATGTCTAGAAGTTTTGATGCTGTGGCTGTTTCTGCTCACTGAATTTCTAGGTGGTAATCTTGTGTGACATTGGGCTGAAATTTTATGAATATATTGCAGATTGCTTTCGGGTGGCTGATCTCTGGGTTCATATTTCTGAGTTTCACTATGTAGAATAGGGCAGATAGACCAGTGTTTGTTTGCTGGGCCACTGCGCTGTCATACTTGGTATGGCAGTGCAGGCTTTTTTTGCTGCCTTTGCATAGCTCCTGATATTTAATGGCATAAATCCCGGCAACTACTTCCCAGGTGGTAAATGGAACAGTGCTGATGATGTCACTCTCCATGATGTTGAAAGGTGATATGCTGCCTGTAGAAGCTTTGGGATTGACTGACGGTGGTGTGTATGTACTGCCAGTTGATGCAAGAGGGTTGTCTTCCTCTGGAGTAATTGCAAGCTCTTTGCAGTGAAATGGGTTGGGAGAATCATTGTCTTCCAGGCTCCTTTCCTGCTTCCTCCTCCATCTCAGTGTGTTGTCCTCGTGGTGGTGTTGTAGGCGTTCCGGACACCATGGAAGAAGCTTTTCCCACAGGTGGTAGAGTTCCGACTGATGGCGCCCTCTGTTGGTCAGCTGTTGAAACTGTTGCGTCGCCACTCATAGTTGCCATACTACACAACAGGTGGATGTGCACTTCTCTACTGCTAGTACTAAAAATGTTTTCAATCCATCCCAGAAATGGGATCTGGGCCTCCTAGATGGGAACGCCGTCTCTTAGGCCAGGGAGACGTGATACGGTGAAGGAGATGTTGGGAGAAGGTGAGGTGATTAGTGGCCGTGGCCTGTACTAAGAACTGTCCCAGTATTCGCCTTGGTGCAGGAGAATGGAAAGCCACGGAAAACCATTCTCTAGACAGCCGACAGTGGGGACAAGTCCTTCTCAACCTCCTGAATGCAGAGATGTATAGCCACGGGAAAGCCGCGGCCACCCCTCCTCTGCTTGGTTTGTTGGCCTGAGTGCAGAGCCGTCGAACTACGGACCAGCTGTGGCCACCTGTAGGCGAAGCCCACCCTGCAACCGCCAACTGCACTTCTAACAATAACGATAGGAAGTTCCTAGCAACTGTACTAGCAGCTCTTAGGCCTTTGATAAGGGAAGATTATATTGTGAAGTTTAATTATGGAAATTGTGTTGTACATACTGTAGGAGAGGAGTCTTAAAAAATTTCTGGTGCAGGGGAAACGGCAAAAAAAAGGGGACCCAGAGAAAAATCCGCACCCCATCCTGCATAGACAACCTCCACTAGACCCCGTTTATTTTCAAAATCAGCATGATACAAAATATATACATCACTCTGTGTATGTACATACATACATAAATTATCATTGATGATGATGATGCTTGTTGTTTAAAGGGGCCTAACATCGAGGTCATCGGCCCCTAATGGTACAAAATGAAATAATGAAATAACAAATGGTTTGGTGGTCATATGTGCCCATGATTATCCAACAAGTGGAGCTTGTTAATCTTATGGCTGTACTTAGGCGGCTATAAACAAATGTATAATGCCACTGTACGCGACAGTTCGTAACAGTTTCATGATGATGATGATGATGCTTGCTGTTTAAAGGGGCCTTACATCGAGGTCATCGGCCCCTAATGGTACGAAATGAGACGAAATGGAATGACAAATTAAAAGTCCAAAATTCTCCACTGACCAGAATTCAAAACGTGAAGACGAAGAATGAATGGATGGAGATGAATTTAAAACAATCAGTGGATGCGACCTGCAATGTCTTTCATTCACAGATTCTGATGTGAAACAATATGATTACTGACCAACGGACTGCTGCTATAGCATAACATTGAATCGATGATGCTTGTAGTCTAAAGGGGTTCCAAGATCCAAGTTATCGGCCCCTCATAACGGTACTTATCACTACGAATGTAGAAACATGGTATTTGTCATGCTGCGGTACTAATCAAAAGTAACAGAGACTCGCGGTACTCCACACATTATGGTACTACTCACAGGTTATGAAATTCGACATATACTACAGACCTATGGTTTTTCTCACATTGCAGCGCCATTTACAGGCAACGCAACCCTATAGTGTTCAGCACATAAGAGTACTAACCACAGGGACCTTCCGCTATCCCGTGGTGTTCTTCATATAGTGGGTACTAATCATAGGCAAGGCAGAACCATGGTAGCTATCATCCCATGGTCCCGCTCATATGGTGGTACTAATCACAGGTACTGCAAAAGCCGACCGCACGGTGCTCCTGTGTGCTACTAATCACAAACCTATTTGGTACCTAATATAGTGGTACTACGCGCAAGTAAAAGCGACCCATGATGTTCTCCGCATGGTGGTACTGATCACAAGTAGTTTCATGGTTCCAAAACAATCATCCCTTGGTCGCCCCTTTTAGTCGCCTCTTACGACAGGCAGGGGATACCGTGGGTGTATTCTTCGTCTGCGTCCCCCACCCACAGGGGGGTAAATTATCATTATAGACCGTTATGCCTTTCAGCATTCAGTCTGCAAGCCTCTGTGAATTTACTAAACGTTGCCACAATCCTCTATTTGCAACTAGTGCTGTGGCCTCATTTAATTCTATACCTCTTATCTTAAAATCATTAGAAACTGAGTCTAACCATCGTCGTCTTGGTCTCCCCCTACTTCTCTCACCTTCCATAACAGAGTTAATTATTCTCCTAGGTAACCTATCCTCCTCCATTTGCCTCACATGACCCAACCAGGGAGGCTGGTTTATGCGTACAGCTTCATCCATAGAGTACATTCCTAACTTAGACTTTATCTCCTCATTCCAATTACCCTCCTGCCATTGTTCACACCTGTTTGTACCAAAAACCATTCTTTCTACTTTCTTGCCTGATACTTCTAACTTATGAATAAGATATCCTGAGTCCACCCAGCTTTCGCTCGTGTAAAGCAAAGTTCGTCTGAAAACAGACCGACTTATTGATCGCAACTGCGAGCTCACTGCATTAACTTTTCTACACCTTGATTCAATCACACTTCCTACATTACTATTCTGGGAGAACACCCAACCTAAATACTTAAAATTATCTACCTGTTCCAGCTTTTATCACCAATCTGACATTCAGTTCCCTAGAATTTCTTACCTACTTACTTCAATTTTGTCTTCAGAAAGCTAATTTTCATACTATACTCATTGCACCTATTTTGAACCTCCAGAACATAAGACTTCAGGCTTTCGGCACAATCTGCCGTTAAGACCAAGTCGTCAGCATAGGCTAGATTGCTTACTACATTTTCACCTAACTGAATCCCTCCCTTCCACCTTATACCTTTCAACAGATGATCCATGTAAACTACGAACAGCAAAGGTGAAATATCACAGCCTTGTCTAACCCCTGTAAGTATCCTGAACCAAGAACTCATTCTACCATCAATTCTCACTGCAGCCCAATTGTCAACATAAATGCTTTTGATTGATTTTATTAATCTACCCTTAATTCCATAGTCCCCCAGTATGGCAAAGATTCAGGAAGCAGGATGCTACCCTACTTACACATAGTCCATGTGAGGATCTGTCCTCTAACAGGTTAGGGACCAGTGGAGGATTATATAGTCCTAGCAGCCTGAGCACAAGGAGGGCCATGACTCAAAATATGTCCGAGATGCCCACTCCCATTCCATAGCAACTGGTATCCCAACTTTCAGGACCAATTACTAGGTCATTCAGCTGTTGCTCATGGTTCACGAACTAAGACGTGACTACAGTAACCCACACCATCAAGCATCTTTGTGGGCATTCAAAGTCCATATATTTCTTGATCACATGTAAAGAAAAACAGTTTATCTTGATGTTAGAATGCAAAGTAGCAACACTAAAACACAAGTCTTCTAAAGGTCTGATCTACTCTAATATGGGGAGTAGAGTGCAAATAGCACTAGCCTGCAAAAAAAAACCTTTATGAATTTTTAATGCAGAATTCGAGAAAAAAGTTTTGGCGTATCATGTCTGGTTTAGTGGCAATTTTACAAAATGTTATTTTGTTCTGACATACATTTGTTGATACTTAGTATTGATTAAATTTGATGTATTAATGTAAATTTCAGCTTGCAAAAACGTAATCATATTTTGCATGCATTAAATACACATAAGTGCTGCTTTGTAAGCAAGTAGATGGTTTGTATCAGATTTTTAATGTATACTGAAATTCGTGAAAATGAAGCATAAAGCGCCTATTTAGTTTCGGCTGTACAGTTGCTTATAAATTAATATAACCATACCTTGAATAAAAATTACATGGTTAAACATACATAGCTTTTTTACTTACATTATGTGCAGGTTAGATTCACACCTCCGTCTTTTCCCATTTTCCGTGGAATTTCCGGGTTTTTGAAGTTCCCGAATGATCACTAGAATCTCGTGCAATCGACCAACAGTAATCGGCCATCATATTCACATCCCAACATCCCTGATAGCGTTGTTCTGCATATTTGAGAACCTGGTGAAATCTTTCTTCTTGTTCTTCACTGGCAGCTCCTAAATTTGGAGGGAAATAATCCAGATGCGAAGCTAAGAAATGAAGCTTAAGGCTCATACTACAACTGAGTTCCTTAAGCTTTACCAACATTTTCTTACAATTTCTTTGTACTGAGGGTCATTAATGTTGCCAAGGAATTTAGTCACTACGTCTTTGAATGCGTTCCATGCCTCTTTCTCAATTTTGGTCATCGTGTCCGTGAAATTTTTTTCCTTCATCAGTTTACGAATCTGTGGTCCATCAAATACGCCTTCTTTGATTTTTGCATCTGATAATGAGGGAAATTTAGTGGATAAATATTGGAAGCTTAGGCTACTCTTATCTAATGCCTTGACATACTGTTTCATTGCAAGGGTAGAAGTAGAATTTTTTAACGGTCAATAAGACTTAGATTCAAGACATTTTTCGATCCTGGTTGTAGTTGTTTCCTTTCTGGCCAATTCACTGTATCCCAATGTTTATACCATGCCCTGCTATCCCATTCGCATAGGAAACAGGGAAATTTTGTATAGCCTTTTTGTTGTCCCAGCAACAATCGAATGATCTTCAAATCACCGCAAATTTTATCCCATGCCCTGCTATCCCATTCGCATAGGAAAAAGGGAAATTTTGTATAGCCTTTTTGTTGTCCCAGCAACAATCCAATGATCTTCAAATCACCGCAAATTTGCCACCCATGCTCGTGATATTTAATTTTTTCAAGCACCAACTTAAAGGTCTCATATGTTTCAGACATTTTTGTGGAGTGTGCAAGTAGTACGGATGCCACAACATTTGTATTATGAAGCAAAACAGCCTTTAAACTTCTTTTGGAAGAGTCAATAACATTTGCCACAACATTTGTATTATGAAGCAAAACAGCCTTTAAACTTCTTTTGGAAGAGTCAATAAAAACACGCCAGTTACTAGGATCATACTCTTTCTTTCCCACTTGACGTAGAAGATTTGAAACATCCGTACAAAATACAAGTTCATCTTCATGAGTATAATACTTTCGGACTGTTATCTTTGCAAGGAAACTGCTTTATCAGTCCATCATAAACATTGCATAAGGGCTGGGGCTTTTAACACGTCTGTATATTCAAGTGGTCTAAGATGAAAGACAAAAGCTGAACTGTCTTTTCTTCAATCCTACATACGTTGCGGTCTATTGCGTATCTGGGGGAGTTTGTTATGAATTTACCAAGAAACCCCCAACTACAAAATGAAAATTTAGACAGCAATAAACCTATAACAAAATGCAAACAATAACAAATCAAATCACATGATTGTATTCTAAAAAAAAGTTGCGCGAGAACATCTCTCAACATTACATCTTACGAATTCATGCAGATACTAAAACACCGAACTGCGTCAAAACTAGACATGATAGGAAAAAAATAGCATCATTTTCAGAATCAGGGCAGCGATTTCCATAATCCTATCAGGCCTGAAAGAACACTGGCGGTGTGAATTTTTGTTTGTACGTCAAAAACTGACTAAAATGCTCTTAAATAAACATATTTTTAGTTTATTGTACAAATTAAAAATTACATCTGAAAAAAAAAAAAAAAAGCACCCGCACAATTGTGCGTGTCAGGACTTACTTCACTACTTACAAAAAAAGACATTAAGTGTAAGAAAGGAGCAAGAAGTATGTGCTTATAAAGAACAATATCCTCCTCCTAGTCAGCAGAACACTGCAAACCATTTTTCAATGTTGCGGGTGAAGACTATAAGCAAACATTCTAAGTGAAAGCGTAAGTGAATGGATGAAACATCTGTCAGGCAAAAAAATGATAAGCGTGAGAAGCAAGAAGCAGCTTTGGTTATTTGGATATTGCAAGTCAATGCCAGAAATGAAACTGCAACCGATGAGGTTATTGAGGGAGCTTATTAGCGACAAGTTAGTAAAGGCACCTGTTTTTTGCAAAGCGCAAAATTTTTGTGAAATTTTATGAATTTGGCTCAAAAACGCGAAATAATTTATGAAATTGTTCAGAATTACATCACTTGAAGTTAACGACGGAGATTCGAGGCGAGTTGTGGCAATAAAATCCGATAATCAATGCCACAATCGATTTTATACCTGTTCGATATATATCGAAAGCTAAGATATAGTACATCGATTATCGCTAAATTAGCTTCCTTGGAAGCGAGAAATTTATCGTATTATAATTACATGACGGAGTGATGGGGTCCTCTTGCCTGTTGAAAATCGCTACTGATCGGTGCGTTTAATTTCTCATTTTTTGCTCAGTTTATTAAAATGGTTGTGATAGTTTTTGACTGAGAAGAAGAATTTGCATCGAAAGGATTTTACGTGTTTGGCAAAACTAGAAAGGTACTGATATGCAAATACTGTAATGTGTGAATTGAGTGGCAGAGAAAGGAAGTGTGCCTGAAACATATTAATAACAGAGTTTCACATAAGAAGAACAAGGAAAAGTCGCTAACGACGACAGGCATCAGAAGACAAGCTAGTCTGACAGACACTAGTTCAGCGGCAAAACGAGCGAAATACGATAAAAGATGAATTCATTTTATCTACAACTTAAGTTTTTATGGAGGCAAATATTCCACTGGAAAAAGTTGATCATCCGACGATGAGAGAGTGGATGATGAAATATTTACCAGGTTTGTGCAATACTATACAGTTTTTCTGAGGAAGAAATTTGAGGTTATGTTCTTCTAATAACTTTGTGCGGTTATGCTCGTTTTCTTGTTTAACGACATTTGGGCCTAGATAATGCATCCTGGATCCCTCATTTACTTAAAATTATAAATCATTTAATTCATTCAAATGATGTTAAAGAGCCCTCTAATATTAGGCCTATTGATTTTTTTAGGTGCTGGAGACTTGCCCAAAGCTGGAAGACTGCGGGAAGGTTCTGTACCTCGAATCATCAAAGAGGAGAAAAGATTAAAAGAAGCTGTGAAAGATGAGAAAGTTTCAATTCTATGTGATGAAACGACTGATAACAAAAAGGGCAATGTATGTTTATGGTTCTGGTAAAAGTGCTTAGTTGTGGCGATAGAACAGTTCAGAAGTTATTTGTAGGGGGAGCGAAAGTTATTGCAAATGCTAATGCTACAGCATGTTCACAGGCATTTATGAATGTGATTCACAAACTTGAAATTGAGTACCAGAATGTAGTTTTTATAACTTCAGATTCAGCACGTTATATAGGCAAGTGCATAAACGCAGATAGGATTTTAGTTTCAGAAGGGTTAGTACACACGCAGTGCTGGACTTATAAAATGAATTTGGTGGGCAGTGTACAGGCAGTGGAACTTAGTGCTATGAACCAATGTGTTGTACAGGCAAAACACATCTTCCTTAATACACGGAAGAGAAAGCATGTATACTTTCAATTCTTGAAACAGAAATAAGAAGACGAACCCACTAAAGCTAAACTCTTCCCTATTCCAGTGATAACTGGGTGAAACTCATGGTTTAGAAGTGTTGAGTACCTTGGAGAATATCTTCTTGATCAGTCAGTAATGTTGATAGTGAGAGGGCATTCTCAACGTATTGTAATGTAATGTCTGACAGGAGAACAGCTCTGACTCCCAGTAATATGGAACTCATGGTATCTCTCTCTTTTTCAGACTGATGTGTAAATTATATACTTAGGCTAGGCCTTACTTGTTAAGTGACAGCTGATACAAATTTTTCAAATTTCCATGCTTTGATATAATGGGTAATACTGTATGTGTTCTAAGCAGAAGCATAACTCATGTATATATACTTATGCAAAAATACAACTTTGTTATACTGCAAATGTGTTATCAACTAAGTTCTTGGTTTACCTGTTAATGCTGAAAAGTGGAAATAAAATTTAGCAAAATTATTGACGAAATAAAATAAAAATAGCTAAAAATATACCAAAATAACTGTTAAAAAATGACAAAATCAGGCAAACATTTTCAACACAAACAGGTGCCCCTACAAATTAGGCATAACAGACATGGCATACAGCAATGAGTGCCTATTTCGTTTCAAACACCACCATGCCATGCAGCATGTGAAGCAGGGTCAGGCAACAGAAACTGACCTAGCAGTCGTACAAGAGGGCTGCAAAAACCTTCCAACAATTATTAAAAATAACCATGCAAGTAATGTGTACAATATGGATGATACTGCTTTATTTTCTTGTATGCAACCTAATAATACAATATCAAATGGTATTCTCTAAGTGGGTGCAAGAAATCCAAGGACAGAATAACTGTTGTGCTTTGTACCAATGCCAGTGGAAGTGATAAAAGAAAGCTGACAGTGATCAGTAAGTCTGCTAAACCTCGGTGTTTAAAAAATATTAACCCATCTGTTTACATTGAGATAGGAACAGTAGAAAGACATGGATAACCACTGCCAAATTCGACAAATAGATCAAAGATTTCAGCATTAATATGGGAATAGAGGTAACAGTATAAAATTTGTATGTAACATCTGTCATGGTATTGTATGAATACAAAATACTACCTAAATTAAATGCAGAATTAATACTATTACATAAAATTCCTGTACAGTATATCACTACATAGCATAAGTAATTAAAATTAATGTTTTAATATGTGACCTTGATTTAATGCCATGCTCTTTATTGTGCAAACTACACTCTGAACAAACCAAATGATGGCATCATAATTAAGATAACTGTATGTAAAGTGCAAATTGCCATGACCACAAATGTTTTTTGGTTTCATATCCATAGCTGAGTGTAATACTCTAAATCTGGATGACATAATCCCAAGCGCATTTTCAACTACATTCCAAGCATGTGCTAACCTGTTGTTAAGAATTCTCTTGCCCCTATCCAGCTCTCTTGGTCATAAGGTATAAGGTAAAGTTCATTCAAAAGCTTCATCGCCCCAAGGAATAAAAAATTCAGATTCTTGACAGTTTCACTATTGTCAGGTAAATTTAGTTGTCGAGACTGCAATTGCCTGCCAAATTCAGTGTATTCTGACACACCTCCATCCGATAGTCTTCTATTTTTTACAACATCAACACAGAGGAACGCATAGAGAGGGCCTATCAATGCCATTAAAATTTTGCTATAAAAGTTCCTTCAATTGTAGTATGCTGCTTCTGAATGTGCTGGCAGAACAATGCGGATATGTTTTCCGTCCAATGCCTGTCCACAGTTTATGAACTGCCATTTGTTCTGAAACCGCATGTGATGTTTATCCATTCTTCTTTACTAACTGGAAACTGAAAGGAAATAGAAATGGTGTGTTCTTTTTTTTAACACAAAGGTGAAATCATTGTTATAAATCTGTTTCTATTTTGTTCCTTAGGTTGAGATGCCTTCTCTTTCTACAGTCTGGCAAAGAAAAAGAAAAATTGCCAAATCCCAAGCCCAGTTCTTAGATGTCTGCATCACAGCTTTATTAAAGATAGTCATGTTTCCACAAAGTTGCCAAGATAGAGTCACAACAAGAAATGTATGCCGAGTCCCTGATCGGTATTTTGGAAAGGCTTACTAAAATCACTGACAGAATGATGATATTGATATCTGCGAAAATGGATGTAACATCTGAAGAACAGGAACTCCTTACTCACAAACTGTGAATGCATCGTCTACGTTTCAAATTTTACAGTCGGTGAATGTTCAAGGCACAAGTGATTCCATGTGCTCATTTTATGAGTCAACCGTCTCTAATGATTGAATGCACAATTAACAATATGTGCCTTTTGTACCATTTTGATGATAATTAATTAGACCTACCTTTGTTCATATCAAAAACAGTTGGATTAATAACTGATAATTTCAATCCGTTGAATCACTTTTACTACGTTAAATCATTTAGAAATAAGTTATTCACCACTACACAAAATAGAATTACAAACAGAAGAAATTATGCTTACAGGAGTCAAAACGCAACTCCAATTATCATGATTACTTACCTTCATATACTCTATCTTGAATGTCTTAGATAGCCTTACATGTTTCTCGTATAAGTATGCTCAAAGAAGCTGCAGATATCTCTGTAGAAAACTAAGTCCTCACATAACCGTCCGGTCACCAGAAATCTAAGGGTCACTGCAAGCCTTTCTTTGCACTAACACACTTCCACATAATGGTATCTTATCTCATCATTTTTGGTTCCACCTTCCTTGGTAAGATGTCAAAAGATAAACTGTGCATTCATAAGTAAGGTTTTAATTTCTCATGAAACTATTCACATAGTACTGGTATCAAGGGTAGGTGACCAAACCATCGCTGTATTCTCTTATCCAGAACTACCTCCTAATTTTTCTTTTTTTCAATTCTGTCATTTTTATTTCACTCAATCCTACTAAGGTACCTGCAAAAGTGATATTTCTCTTTTGTATAACATCCATTTCAGCCCTCCTCATTTCTTTAAGACTCTTAGCATTAACCCACACGCTCCAAACTAAAACTGTTCAAATTATGAGTGCTCCATGCATTCTGGTTTTGTGGGGTAATGAATGTGGGATTGCCCTTCACAGGATGCATGTTGATATGTTTTTACCTGTGCAAGTATGTGCTTGCATTTTTGTTGGCAAGTCCAGATGATTACTTGCACAGTCTTTACCTTCTTCAAGCACATACGCATCTAGGCATGCGGGAAAGACTGTGCATATAAATGTCGCTATTGTGCTTTGAGAGCATAGTTTATTCAGTCAGTCAGTCACCACCCACTAATTTCCATTTAAACTGTCTCACAGCAGAAGATTCCCCATAAATTGTTTACCTAGTCTTTGCTTAAATGACTTCAAAAATGTTGGAAATTTTTCAAACATCCCCCTTAGTAAATCATTCCAATCCCTAATTCTTCATATATATGAACATTTGCCCCAATATGTCATCTTGAATTCCAAATTTATCTTCATATGTTGATTTTCCCTACTTTTAAAAACTCCATTCAGGATAATTAATTTGCTATTGTCATTGCACGCCATCTCTCCACTACCAGTTTGGAACATATCGCTTAGACAAGCAACACGTCTCCTAAGTCTTTACAGCCCAAAGTACACAACATGTTTGTAACATTACTCTTTTGTCTGAAATCATCTTCTATATATATAAAATAAGAGTTTTGTCTGTATATTGCTCAGAATTTTAAAAGAATGGTATTTCTGTATCGGTCATGTCCACAGTAACAAGAAAATGCATTTTTTACTTTTCCATAATTTCTGTCTGTCTGTCTGTCTGTACATGCATCACGAGAAAACGGCTGAAGAGAATTTTATGAAAATCGGAATGTAAAATCGGGTGATGAACCGCTACAATCTAGGCTATAAATTATTTTAATCACGCTGAGTGAAATGGTAGTTTAGGGGTAGGCCTGAAATTTAATTCTCAAATATTTATGTTATTAGTGGTCGTGTCTTAATGACAATCGCTAGAAAAAGATGTAAAATAAGTCGCTACAATATAGGCTATACACGCTGAGAAAAATAGTAGTATAGGGGAAGGCCTAAAATTTAATTGTCAAATATTTATTTCATTAGTGGTCGTATCTTCACGAAAATTGGTATGCAAAGTCTGGGAATAGGTCGCTATAATCTAGGCTATCAATAATGTTATTCGCACTGAGTGAAATGGTAGTTTAGGGGAAGGCCTGAAATGTAATCTATCTATATATATAAAATAAGAGTTTTGTCCGTACATTGCTCAGAATTTTAAAAGAATGGTATTTCTGTATCGGCCATGTCCACAGAAACAAGAAAATGCATTTTTTACTCTTCCGTAATTTCTGTCTGTCTGTCTGTCTGTCTGTCTGTCTGTCTGTCTGTACACGCATCACGAGAAAACGGCTGAAGAGAATTTGATGAAAATCGGAATGTAAAGTCGGGTGATGAACCGCTACAATCTAGGCTATAAATTATTTTAATCACGCTGAGTGAAATGGTAGTTTAGGGGAAGGCCTGAAATTTAATTCTCAAATATTTATGTTATTAGTGATCGTGTCTTAATGAAAATCGCTAGAAAAAGATGGGAAATAAGTCGCTACAATATAGGCTATAAACGCTGAGAAAAATGGTAATTTAGGGGAAGGCCTAAAATTTAATTGTCAAATATTTATTTTATTAGTGGTCGTATCTTCACGAAAATTGGTATGCAAAGTTGGGGAATAGGTCGCTATAATCTATGCTATCAAAAATGTTATTCACACTGAGTAAAATGGTAGTTTAGGGGAAAGTCTGAAATGTAATTCTCAAATAAGTTATTTAAATTATTAGTGGTCGTATCGATAAATACTACATAACTAACATAACTTTAGTTATGTCGTTAGTAGTAGTTATGTAAGAATTTATTAAATTTCCGATCACTTATGTCTTATACATTGTTACCTTACCGCATATAATCGGAGATATTCATGAATTTCGAGTTTTGTTACTAAGTCCATATCAGCGCCGAGTCACGAGAAAATGGGTAAACAGAATTTAGTGAAAATCGGTATGTAAAGTCTGAGAATAAGGAACTACAGTCTATGATATAAATAATTTTGTAAGACACCCTAATATGACAGAGTCGAAAGAAAACTAATGTGAAGGCCTGAAATATAGAAAGCTCATAAACTTTATCAACAATAACATTACATTGACCATTGTTTGTTGTGATGTGCTTTTTGTCTTCTGTTTCCTCCCATCCCCGATAGACAGGATTACTGCAGCGTACTGAGGTTTTTTTAAAATTTGCTTGACGTCGCACCGACACAGGTATGTCTTATGGCGACGATGGGATAGGAAATGAACAGTGGTGTGAAGGAAGCGGCCTTGGCTTTAAGGTACAGCCTGGTGTGACTGGTGTGAAAATGGGAAACCACGGAATACCATTTTTTTGCTTAACAGCACACCGACACAGATATGTCTTATGGCGACGATGGGATAGGAAAGGTCTAGGAAGTGGAAGGAAGCGGCCGTGGCTTTGATTAAGGTACAGTCCCGGCATTTGCCTGGTGTGAAAATGGGAAACCATGGAAAACCATCGTCAGAGCTGCCGACAGTGGGGCTCGAACCCACTATCTCCCGAATACCATCTTCAGGGTTGCCGGCAGTGGGGTTCAAATCCACTATCTCCCGGATGCAAGCTCACAGGTGCGCGCCCCTAACCATACGGCCAACCTGCCTGGTCGTACCGACTGTAACAGCCTGCCTGTATATTGGTGGGAAGTACTTGGGGTGTAAGATAACTTTCCTCTTTAGCATGCCATTCCTCTGGTTCATACATTTTCTGATATATCTGGTACGTAACACACTGGTTCATCATAGTATTCGAGCTATACAATCCCTACTCTGAGCTGCTGATTGGAATGAGTAGTGTGCATATTTAACGGAATAATGACAGAGGAGTGTTCACGGCAGTCTATGACCTGGTTATTCCAGCTCTGGAACTTTGGACTCTTAGAACGGCACCGTAGTACTGTTCGTTGAAAGTGAGAAAGTGTGCGGTTTTTCATTTGATCGAGTATTTTATATGATAAGATTGCTTTCAATCGCTACATTCCTACTGACGTTTTTGTAATGACCTATGTTGAATTCAGTTAGGAAAACCACCAAGTCAGTCTTTCTGAGAACCCCGTAGCGAAGCACGGGTACATCAGCTAGTTCAGAATAAATCAAGCTGCTTTCCTCTGGATCTATTCCACTTCTCCAATGAAGTAGGCCTAATCCCTGTGAGGGTCCCATCCACTGGAATCATACTGTAACTGGGGTCTTACCAGTGACTTATATGTATGCCCTCTCCTTAATATCCTTACTACAACCCTAAAATACCCTCATAACCAGTGCTGTAGTCCCAAACTTTTTACGGGCCATACAGTCAGGGCATGACAAATACTGGATGCCAGGCAGCACTGGTTTTTAAAATTAATGGATTCCAGCTAGTTAAACAAACGCCCCTCTATTTGGCATAAAGAAGGCATTTTAATTAACTGGTCTGAGAATCTTAATTTGCTCACACAATAGTTTTCTACTGGAGCTATTATACTTCCAGCTATTTATTAAATAACTCTTCAAGGTACCCCATTCAGTATGCATCACCTTTTTCACTTGAACAAACGAGCAAATTGGTGTGTGCTGCAGTACAGTGGTTTTGCAGCCACGTCTTTGTATATTTCTCAGGCTTCTATCAGTTAACTGGTGGGGCATTTCAGTGTATGAACATAAGCCTGGAGACTTCAACAATGAACAGTGATGACCTTAATTTAGTGATGGCTAATGATGTTATTCATTAAGCCAAACTTTCGATGTTCACAATTATGAGCACAGCCGGAGAGTTAAAACTCACTGACAGAAAGGCGAAATTAAAAAGAAACCAAAGTATAAGGTAAATGTAAGAAATCAGACGGCATACTCTGAGTTAAGCAAAGGGCATACGGAGTATACCTGTGTGTACCTTTGATTACAGTACTGCTCATAACCATATGAAGAGATCTGTAACCTTTATTTACAACTTCATTAATGTGATTACCCCAACAAAGAGCTTTCTACCCACTGTAGGTACATATAGTGATCCCCCTCAGATACTTTTGCTCCATCAACACAGTAATTAAATTTGAGAAGATCTTTCCTCTTGGTGAAACTTACAACCTGACTTTTCACTCAGCTTACCATCATACAATATTGTCCACTGTACATCTCTTAAATTTATCCAGGCCTTTTCACAGTTGCTACTATCCTGCAAGGTCCAGTTTATTCAAACTCACTTAAAAGAACACTAACAAGCTGTTTGTCACCCTGTTAAAAATTAAACATATTAAGATTTTTGGATTTATCCAAACATTTCCTGGGAAACCTTAGCTAACACATTAACTCTCACAAGAGTTACAATCAGTGCGAACCAGGCAGTTTTTGAGCGCGCTACAATGAGCTTTTGTTTGAATACAGGTGTTAACCAAAGTGCGTGAAGTCAACATAAAGAGCTTGTCTTGACTGTGAATTTGTTCTTGCTGAACAGACCAATACAATATGGAAAAGGCTGAGTAAGAGAATGTGTGGTTCCATATTCTCTTCTTTTAAGAAGTCTTGTTTTGGAAATTATTTCCAAATATGTATTTTTTACAGAAAATAAGCAAACTAATTGATCCACGACGAAAACTAAAAGTGAGGCTTGGATGAAAATTTGTAGTGAATTTAATGTGCATGCCGAGGTTAACCGACATACAATTAAGCAAATGAAACAACTACAGTAGAACCTCGATAATTCGAAATCGGTTAATTCAAAATTCCGCCTAATTCGAAGAAGCTCTCGTTCCCGGAAACATGAGATACAGTTTTGCATGTTATTTAAATTGTTTAATTCGAAATACGGATAATTCGTAATTCGAAGTACAATGTCGGCCCCATTACCGAAATTCAGACTTTTAATTCGAAACTGCCTTTACAGTTTAAAACAATAGTATGTTACAGAGCAATTTCAACTCGAAATTTATTCGCGTCATAATAGAACGCGTGTTCTGGAATGTGAAGGGGTAGCTTTTCACACTTACACTCACTTCGGTATGTCTACAGTACGCTTCATGATTGCTATATTGAATGAAATCGGAATTCTTTTGTATTCAACCTTTTAAGGAACGCCGTAATATCACGCAACAGGCAGTGTGTGGAAAAACAGAATCCGCAAACACCGGCAATGCCGACAGTTGACGAAAAACGCGGCTCATATATAAAATTCGTAGGCACCGAACAATATTGTCATTGCCGACGAAACTGCATTGCTTTATTTTAATGCGAGCCCAAACGGTCTTATGGTTTTAAAGCAGAAAGTACCAGCCGGGGAATGGTACAAATGTCGGGGATGGGGGTCATTGTAGTGCATTGCAATGCACATGGAAGCAAGAAACTTTATTCCCTCGTCATAGAAAAGTTCGATAAGCCACAATGTTTTAAGGATGTCGGGCACTTTCCATGCCAGTACAAAGCATCTAAAAATGCAAACAGTAGCCTACAGAAATACAAAAAATAATGCATTTGAACAGGGAAACCAGCATAATTTATCCTCATCTTCGAATTGTGCGATTTTCTTTCTTTCGTTGCGTGAGGTTATGTTTGTCAGTGATTTATCCAAGTGCATTATTTGAACACTGTAAATGCACCTTGTTGGACACATTTCAGAAATAGTTCTTTCCATGGCATTTGAAAAGTTTAAACTGTGAATCTAGGTGATTGCATGTATTAATGGGTCTTAGAACACTTTGTGGCGCAGCAAGTGTTTACATTTCTGAAGTACGAGAGAAGTGCCATGGCGGGAAATCGTACAAGGATAGAGTCATAGGAAAGTTCAATTTTAAGGGCATCGGGTACTTTCTGTGTAAATACAAGGCATCTAAAATGCATACAGTATAGTAATCCAATGAATAAAGCTCTTGCGCATGGGAGCCAGCATAGATTTCTTCTCGTCTTTGAATCGTGCTTTTTTTTTTTTCTTTCTTTCTTTCTTTTGTTGCGTGAGGTTATGTTTGCCAGTGAGATATCCAAGTGCATTATTTGAATACTGTAAATGCACCTTCTTGGATACATTTTGGAAACAGTTCTTTTTTCATGGCATTTGAAAGGTGTAAACTGTAAATCAAGGTTAACTGCATGCAGTACCGGACCTTAGAACATTTTGTAACGCGGCAAGAGTTGGTACTTCTGAATTGCGAATTGGCGGTTAATTCTAAATCACGTAATTCGAAGTCTGATTTTTAGTCCCAACGACTTCGAATTGACGAAGTTTTACTGTATACAAAAACAGGAAAAGGAATGCAAAGAAAGCAAATGCCAATGAAAGGGTGGGGAAATAAGGCACAAGAGGTGGAACATACCAGCACAAATTAATGGAAAAGTCTGTGAAATATACAAATTATTTTGATTCACAAATGTGTATTAAAAATGTTATTGCACACTGGTCTGGTTCTGTGCATGGCAGCACTATTTTCAATAACGGCCGGGTCAGATCACAATTTGAAACTAGAGAAATCACTGAAGGTATTCTAATGGGTGATGATGGTCATCCCTCCAGAAAGTATCTCTTAACTCCATTATTAAATGCTCAAACAAGAGCAGAAATAAGGTACAACAGAGCTCACATCAGAACTATGACATTTTTAAAAAGGATGTATGGTATATGGAAGAGATGGTGTGTGAACTGATGGTCTGTCAAATCATTGAAACCATCTCTTCTGTTCCTAAAACTTTCTTGAAAAGGCCTATGTATTTCCAAATATTCACGATACTGAAGTTCTGTAGCTAATAAACCTGCCATATTAAATAGTTCTGAACTAACATATAGGATTTAACTGTTTGAAGCTGGGCAGTTAACCTAACACATTTTTTTGTTAGTCTTAAAGAATGCTGATTAAATGATAATTTGGTTAAGATCACTGTTAAATCTGTTGTCATTTATTCTTGCTGAAAATGAAGAATTTCAAGACAAGCTCTGAATCCCCAGTACTTATTACCTTAAAAATCAGATCAAAAGTTAGATGTATGGCTTTTCAGGCGTTTGCTCTATTAACCAGTGTTTCGTCTTAGGTCTGACACATCCCACTCTGGTGAGTCTAGTGTCAGACCCTACCCACTGATGCTGGGGAGTATGCAGGTGAACTTATCAGAAGCCTATTTAAGAGGCACAGTTTGATAACTGCATAAGGGAGATAAAACTTCACAATGGAATTAATGACCGCCTAGCAATTCCGAATGGAAATTCTATGTTCCCATGGAGGGACTTAGATATTTTTCCACCAATAGAGCATATCAAAAATCAGATCAAAAGTTAGATATACCATACATCCTTTCTAAAAATGTCATAGTTCTGATGTGAGCCCTGTTGTATATATATAAAATATGACCGAGACTGATTCATCATCGCCGAGCGTAAACTACTGGACATAAAGAAGTGAAATTTTGGGCATACATTCATATTAACATGCAGGTGCTCGCTAAGGGAGGATTTTTGGATATTCCATCGCTAAGGGGGTGAAAAGGGGGGTGAATTTTTAAAATGAGGATATCTATCTCAAAAACTTAAAAGTTTACGGATGTAAAAATTGGTATTTGGAATCTCCTTTAAAAATAAACACGTATTTTTTGTTTCCTGAAAATCCCATTAAGGGGAGTGAAAAAAGGGGTTGAACACCTTTTATGAGGAGACTTATATCTCAAAAACTGAAGATGTTACAGACATGAAAATTGAAATGTGGAATCTCCTTTGAAAATAAAGAAACACATATTTTTGTGTTTTTGGATAATCCGATGAATAGGGAGTGAACAGGAGTGACAAATGGGGTGAATTTAAAAAAAGACTATATCTGCAAATTGTCTCCGCATGTAACATATTACAGATTTCAAAAGTGGTATTTGGAATTTCCTGTAAATTTAAAGAAACAAATATTTTTTTCAGAAAATCCACTTAAAGGGAACTGAAAAAGGGGATGAATTTTTAAAATCAGTATATCTCAAAAACTTAACATGTTGCAGATGTGAAAATTGGTATTTGGAATCTCCTTTAAAAATAAGGAAACACGTATTCTTTGGTTTTCAGAAAAAAACCTAAACGGGAGGGGAGGGGAGGGAGGGGTGAAGGAATTGAAAAATTAGTTGAATTATTTGTATGAGAACGTATATATACAGGCTGAACCAAAATTCGCGCACTTGGGCATTGCAGCGCGACTCCTCACATGCCAGCAATAAAAAAAATATCTCTCACAAAAGTTCGTCCTGGGAGTATATCCGGCAAAAAAGGATGCTGAAGAATGGCAATCTGGCAACACTGTAACCACATGTAGGGTAACTACTTCTGTCAGCACATATCAGTCGTGCTGTACAGTTGGTGCAGTGGATAGAGTTTTGGGTTAGCATGCAGCAGGTCGAGGGGTCGATCCTGGGTTGAGGCATATGTTTTTTATTTCATAAATGTAGTCCAGGTGGTATGGTATCTGGCATCTTAATCATCAACAGCAATTGCAGCTGGTCCTCTCGAAACCATTTGCACTTACATACTACGATCCTAGAAACGGACAAACAATAGTTTGCATTGGTCAGCTTTGAAAGACGCCCTTTCCACGTCATGGGTGTGAATTTATTTGCTGTTGACGATTAAGATGCCAGATACCACACCATCTGGACTACATTCATGAAATAAAAAATGTATGCCTCCACTCAGGATCAACCCCTCGACCTCCTGTATGCTAACCCAAAACTCTATCCACTGCACCAACTGTACAGCACAACTAATACATGCTGACAGAGGTAAGTTATCCTACATGTGGTTACAGTGTTGCCAGACTGCCACTCTTCAACATCCCTTTTCTGCCGGATATACTCGCAGGATGAACTTTTGTGAGATATCTTTTTGTTGCTGGCATGTGGCAAGTGCGCGAATTTCGGTTCATCCTGTATACCAAAAAAATCTGAAGATGTTACAAAACGTGAAAATTGGTATTTGAAATTTCCTAAAAATAAAAAAAAGAAACACGCATTTGGTGGAGGAATCAACTTGGTAGGGGGGGGGGGGGGTTGTGTGTGTGTGTGTGTGTGTGTGTGTGTGTGTGTGTGTGTGTGTGTGTGTCTGTGTGTCTGTGTGTGTGTGTGAACGGAGATGAATTCCTTTTACAAGGAGACATATATCTCAAAAACTGAATATGTTACAGTCGTGATAATTGGTATTTGGAAGCTCATTTAAAGAAACGGGTACTGTTTGCTTTTGGAAAATTCACTTGAGTGGGGAGTGTGAAAGGAAGTAAAAAAAATTGAATTCTCTTTCTGGAAAAACTTATATTTCAAAACATGAACGTTACAGACATGGAAATTGTTATTTGGAATCTCCTTTAAAAATAAAGAAACACGCATTTTTTGGGTGGGGGGGAAACCAACTTAACGGGCAGGAGTGGAGTGAAAAAGGAGCAGAATTCTTTTCATGAGGATACTTATATCACAAAAACTAAAGATGTTACAGACGTTAAAATTAGCACTTGGACTCTCCTTTAAAAATAAAGACACACGCACTTTGGGGGGGAATCAACTTGGGGATGGAGGCAGTGAAAAATAAGTTTAATTCCTTTTTATGAGGATATATATATATCTCAAATGCCTTTGCTGGCGGGACCTAGTGTTTACAGTGCACTAAGTCTACTGGTATGGGCTAGAGCAATTTTGTTACTTTCATTGATCTGTCTCTGTCTTATCCTTGGCTTTGACAAAATGAAAGTGACTGAGGTATGAGCGATGCTAGTAATGCCATTCCTTACGCAGCCAGTCCCTGCTACGAATGGTGTGAAAATATTGCTCATAGGGTCGGTTGGTGTATGCATTTCAGTGGGCTTGGCAGACTGATTTGTAATAGCAACTTCTGGCTCGGTGAGGAAAGCAACGGGAAACTACCTCACTCCTCATTTCCCTAGTACGCCTCTTCAGTGATGCCTAGGCCATCTATGACAGCTCATGGCGGAACTGTTGAGGATCCAACCAGCCTTCGGGCTGATGACTAAACATACATACATATATCTCAAAACTGAAGATGTTACAGTCGAGCATTTGGAAGCTCCCTTATAAATAAAGAAACAAGTTTCTTTCTTTTTTTTGGGGGGGCGGGGTTGGAAAATTGACTTAAGGGGGAGGGTGAAAGGAAGTGAAAAATTTAATTCTTTTTATGGAGAAACTTATATCTCAAAAACTTATGGTTACACACATGAAAATTTGTATTTGGAATCACCTTAAAAAATAAAGAAACACATTTTTTGGATGGGGGGGGAATCAACTTAATGGGCTGGGGTGAAAAAGGAGTTAAATTCTCTTTATGAGGATACTTATATCTCAAAAACTGAAGATGTTAGAAGCATGAACATTTGTATTTGGAATCTTCTTTCAAAGTAAAGGAACGTGTTCTCTTGTCTTCGGAAAATCCACTTAAGGAGGATGAATGGAATGAAAAATTAGTTGATTTCTTTGTGTGAGGATACTTATACCTCAAAAAGTAAAGATGTTAAAGACGTAAAAATTTGTATTTGAAATCTCCTTTAAAAATAAAGAAACACACACTTTTGGGGAGGGGAGAATCAACTTAACAGGTAGGAAGGGGGGTTAAAAAGGAGTTGAATTACTTTTATGAGTATACTTATATCTCAAAAACTGAAGATGTTACAGACGTGAAAATTAGTATTTGGAATCTCCTTTAAAAATAAAGAAACAAGCATTTGTTTTACTCAGAAAATCAACGTAAGGGGCGTGGGGTTGAAATTAAGTACAAGGAGTTGAAATATGTTTATGAGGATACTTTATCTTAAAAACTGAAGCTGTTACGGATGTGAAAGTTGGTATTTTGAATTTCCTTTCAAAATAAAGAAACACGTATTTTTTGTTTTCAGAAAGTCCACTTAAGGTGGGAGAGGGGTGGAAAGAAGTCAAGAAGAAGTTGAATTATTTTTATGAGTAAACATTTATCTCAAAAACTGAAGGTGTTACAGATGTACAGACATGAAAACTGGTAGACATGATACTGTATAGGCTTTTGGGCTTCTGGCACGGCATAAGCCCATAGGCCTATACGGTATCATGTCTATAAGTACGGGCCGTGAAAGCATAATGGCAACATGAAAACTGGTATTTGGAATCTCCTTTAAAAATAATGAAACATGTGTTGTTGTTTTTTTTTTTTTTTTTTTCTTCAGAGAATCCAATTAAGGTGCTGAAGAGAATTGGAAAAGCGGGTGAATTTTTAAAATTAGTACTGGTATATCTATATTATATGTCAAAAACCTAACATGTTAGAGACAAGAAACTTAGTGTTACGAAAGGCCTTTAAAAATACATGAACATGTACTGCTCTGTTTTCGGAGAAGGCACTTGGGGGGGGGGGGGGGGTTAAAAAGAAGTGAAAAATAGTTGATTTTTATTTATAAGGACACTTTTATCTTAAAAACTGAAGATGTTAGAGATGTGAAAATAGGTAATTGGAATCTCCTTTAAAAATAAAGGAACATGTATTTTTATTTTCGGAAAATACACTTAGATAGCGGTGGGGGTGGGAGAAGGACTAATAAAGGGGTTGAATTCTTTTAATGGGAATACTTATGTATATCTCAAAAACTGAAGATGTTACACATGTGGGAATAGGTATTTGGAATCTTCTTTAAAAATAAAGAAACCTGTATTCTCACATGTACAGTTCTATGTCGCATGGATGTCTTAGCCGCAAAAGGTTAATACCACAAACATGGTTTACAAAGAATTTCTGGGGTAAATGAAACTCAATTTTTGGGTGGGTTTTTTTTTTTGCTATTGGCTTTACATCGCACCGACACAGATAGGTCTTATGGCGACGATGGGACACGAAAGGGCTAGGATTGGGAAGGAAGCGGCCGTGGCCTTAATTAAGGTACAGCCCCAGCCAGCATTTGCCTGGTGTGAAAATGGGAAACCACGGAAAACAATCTTCAGGGCTGCCGACAGTGGGGTTCGAACCCACTATCTCCTGAATACTGGATACTGGCCGCACTTAAGCGACTGCAGCTATTGAGCTCGGTGGGTGAGTTTTTATACTTTAGGAATTTTCAGATAATGTCTTAGTACAATGCCGAGGAACGATTACTTTGATCAAATTGTGAAATACACGCGAGCGATGCTGCGAGTAATTGCTAGTAGAATTATATAATTTTTTCAGGATATATAGTGGAAGACATGTAACTCTGCCAAGGAGGCCTTGAAAACTGATCTATCACGGGTTAAAACTGTCTTACTGACCACTGATACGTGGACATCAATCAGGCAAGATTGTTATCTTGAAGTTACAGCCCAATTTATAAAATACAATGCTTTAGTATCTGCTTGTCTTCAATGCTGCGTATTTAAAGATAATCACACAGCAGAAAATACTACACAAGCTTTGAAGGTTATTACTGCAGACTGGGGGATCGCTGGGAGAATAACAGCCATTGTTACTGATAATGCTGCTAATATGGTAGTGCAGAAGTTGACCATTCGCCATGCCCCATGTGTGGCTCATACATCAAATCTGGTATTAGCTGCCAGCATCAAAAACACGCCTTCATTAGCTGAAATTCTTAAATTCTTTTTTTCGCTAGTGGCTTTACATTGCACCGACACAGATAGGTCTTATGGCGACGATGGGATAGGAATGGGCTAGGAGTTGGAAGGAAGTGGTCGTGGCCTTAATTAACGTACAGCCCCAGAATTTGCCTGGAGTGAAAATGGGAAAACCATCTTAAGGGCTGCCAACAGTGGGATTCAAACCCACTATCTCCCGGATGCAAGCTCACAGCCGCGCGCCCCTAACCGCACGGCCAACTCGCCCGGTGAAGTTCTGAACCATACCTCGAATATAGTGACTTTTTCAAATTAGTAAACTCCTATTTCTGATCGATGTATTAAAATTACTGCACCTTTAAGGTTATGGGAAACTAAATTATTCTTTTAATAATTTGACACAGGCACAGCAACATCGCAAGTGAAAAACTTGCTAACCTTCAAGATGGTTTGCCATTTGCTGGATGTTAAGGATGAGCTTTTGCTTGCACATGCAAACGTGGTAAACTCCCCACGGGCTGTCACAGATATACTATTTTCATCAGAAACACGAGTACATTTTTAGCATAAGTTGTATCTGAACATGGATGCTCCAATCTATTGCATTTTATCCTTTGGGTGCTGGCAGAAGGTAATGCCTATAAATACAGTAATAATGCAATTGTATTAAAAATTGCAAACAAGTATCTTAATTGACTAACCAGCAACCATATGCTTAGAAATGTGTGATAGATAGATGGATGACTTATTGCATTAATTAATAAAGTAATCATTTATTAGTATCATTATTTGTCTATTCAGTGGTGGAGTGGAGACTTCTGCAAGAAGTGATTCAAATCACCTCACCGAAAGAAACTATGACAACCATTCTCTCGGGAGAACAGTATGTGGCCTGTTCACAAATTACCCCTCTCGTGTACGGGTTATCTCTGGAACTCACTAATATAAGAGGAAACTACTTGATGGATGTCAGTAAACAATCGTCAGTTTCCACTTCGAGTCCAGTGGAAAGGAGAATCTTTGTTTATGAATCGCGAACTGTTCCAAAACTTGCGACCTTCCTTGACCCACACGTTAAAAAAGGTAACATTTCACTTGCCTGAAAAAGCAGACGAAGCAAGAAAGCTGGCAGAATCCAAAATAGCACTGTGTCTGAAGAAGGAAGACGAAAGAACATCGTCCTTACATCAGTCGGCGCAAACCATTGCAGGACCAAGCAAGTATGGTGGCGAGTTATTAAATTTCCTGTCAAAGAACGATGCTCAAGCAAATATAACATACTCATCAACGACTGGCGCAGCTGTAAATGTGCGATAGTACACAGGTAAACCACACACATGTGGGATTACAGACCCAGTCTTCAAGGGGCAATGGGATAGGAAAGGGGTTGGACTGGAAAGGAAGCGATTGCGGCCCTGAGTTTGCCTGGTGTGAAAATGGGAAACCGAGGAAAATCATCTTCAGAGCTATTAACAGTAGAGTTCAAACCCACTATTTCCTGTGTGGAAGCTGACACCTACGTGACGCATACCACGTAGCCAACTCACTCAGTCATAAATGAACACGATTTCTTCATGATGAGAGTTGGGGAAAGGGCAAGTGGAAGTCCAAGGATAGTCTGAAGAAGTGAATCAGAAGACTGAATGATGAGGAATGAAATTCAGTACAGAATATATTATAACAATGGTGGTAAGAGGAAAGAGTTAAGAAAAAGGAAATGTTAAAGAACAAAAAGTAGTGGAGAGCTTCAAGTGCTTGGGAAGGAAATGCAAGACTAGGTATGGAAGCGAGCAGTATATAAATTCAGTGTGTTTTCTATCTCACAGTACAGAATCAACACCCCCCAAAAAATATATATACTAAAGCTTAGCATTCTAACAGAACTAAGGTGTGGATAACAGACCAGAAATTTTTCCTTACTTCACTTAATTCAAACGATAACAAATAGGAAATACTATTTACATGCCAGTTTTCAAATTTAATGAAACTGACAGAAAATTTCAATAAAACTGACTAAATATAATTTTATACGTGTACTTACAGTGCACTGTGGATGGGTTTTCAAAAAAATCCGTGTGGCAAGACCAATGCCGGCTGGGATCTGAAACAGTCTGCTCGGAATTTCAGACACATTCGTACCAGAGTGCAACAATTGGTATATCATCTCTATATCTCTTTGTGCTGCTTCACGCCTTTCACACCAGACTGGTCTCTTACGCTCCACAGTGGGCCCATCAAAAAAAAATACAAGGCTGATCTTCAATCTAGTGAAAAAATTGATGAAGTCTGTGAGTTTTTCTATGTATTGCTTATATTGGCCACCATGTACCCAGTCAAGGCCACCATAGATTGCACGAAGGCATGAATTTCCATCAACAACTACAGTGGCATTTCTTCCTGTCTGCAAACTGGAAAAAAAAAAAAAAAAAAACATGTTCACTAGTCAATAAACTCATTAAAATTCTCGAATTAGCAAGTACAAAATAATTGTAATATTAGAAAATCATCACATTCTGCTTCTTTGCAGGTAATGCACAAAATGTATGAGAGAAAAGGTAGATGAGAAAGATGTTAATAAATTTTTTTACGTCTTTGCTAGCTACTGTAATGGCCTTCAGAGAGGCTGAAGTGCCAGAATTTTGCCCCACAGAAGTTCATCTGCATCCTCGTTGGCAACTTAGGCTCATCAATACAGCACTCTACCATCTGTGCCACTCAGCCCAGTGAGAGAGAACTGAAAACAACAAAGACTGAAGAAGGTAAGATGACATACAGTGAAGAAAGAATACATAAGACAGTGACTACTGAAGATAAGGTAGAATAACTAAAAATTATTCACACAATACATAAGAAATGATCTGAACTCAAAAAAGAAAAAAATTCCATGGAGTTATAAAAAAAACCTGCAAAAATTTAACACGCTACATCTATGAAAGACAGATATGAAGAATATTGACTAGACCACAAGAAATTTTGTAACATTAAATTTAATCGAAGTAGGCTATTCAATCAACTGAAGGAGAAAAAATGAGAACTGCCATGAGAGACGTGGAACTGAGCTAATAAGATGACAATGAGGAAAACAGAGATTAAACAAAGTTGCCATAGAAATGATAAAGGCATTTGGTTCTTTTTGGAAACACAGTACTTCAGGGTGAATGGAAAAGAAATATTTCCCGGAAGACAGGTAAAAGGAAATTGTAAAATACCCATTTAAAAGAAAGAGGCTAAGAATAAATGGAAATAGTAATAGAGGAATCCTCCTAACGGATGGGTTCAAATGGCCTTCACTTGAACCAAAAGAGTAAATATTAGTTAGGGGATTTGTTTAGAAGGGTAAGAGGGAAGTACATTCGGGCAAATGCAGTGAACTAGATTATAAGTGTGCATTCCCCTTTACGGCCTGTGTAGTTGCTTTGCTAGTGAGCGTGACTTGTCTGACCACTTGGCACTCGACAGTCAGAGCAAACGCACCACATTCAATCAGACTGATCCACATTCGCTGTCACGACGACATTCGTTGCGAACATGGAATGGGAGTCCAAAGACAGGGTGAAAGCAAAACCTGAGAGGAAGCAATACGGATCACTAAATTAAGAAAGGATGAAGAGCAAAGTGTGGGAATACTTCTTACCAATAACAACTTCGAATGGTGCAGGATATGTGCCATGTAAATGCTGTGTTTCCTTATTGACGTTTGCATTTACCACCTCACATATGAAAGCACGTGTGTAAAGTGTGCCCAAATGCAGTGCATCCATCAAATACAGTGCCACATGATATCAAACAAAACATTACACAGAAGTGGATCAAAATGTGCAATCTCCATCTGTTTATGGTTGTTTTGGGAATAGGTTCCTAGATCTATGTCAAAAACAAGTATATGATGGCGCAGACTATGGATGAATAAACTTTGCCGATATTCTTACAACAACAATTTATTTATTAAAAGATTGTCTTCCTGATGACAATCCCCTTGCCCAGTGGAGAAATAACAGCATAGAATATCCAAGACTTGCCCTGCTAGAAAAAAAAAAAAATTATCTGTTCCAGCTTCCAATGAGACAAGTGAAAGAAATTTCAGTTCAGCTGGTAACTTTATTAGCGACAAAAGGAGTTTGCTCAGCCAAGATATAATAAATGATGCTCTCTTGGTCCATCCTGTACTAAAACAGACAATACAATAAAGATGAATGTTTGTGACGGTGTGAAAGACATAAGTTAATGTTCCGTGTCTACTAACGTGACAAGTTGATCTCACAATGTTTATAGTAAGTTTGTAAATACATTACTTTGTTAAAACATCTGCATGGCGTCCAACATTTTATAGTCAGCCACTCTCCTTTCATTGCTCCTTTTAAATTTGTTCATCATAACTTCGTTGATACTGTCCGTAAGCGCAGCAACCGCGTTATATCAGACTACTCGCTGCTAGCCAACCTGCTCACGTTTGACTGAGATACGGCCGACCGAATGAGGTTCGAAAGAGCGTGAGCAAACAAACTGGGTTGTTTGCAGATCTCTAGACTACATACCAATGATGAGAGTCCAGGGAGCTGTAAGTAAGGATGATGAAGTAGTTAGTGCTAAACTGCAGAACTATTGTAAGGAAGGGTATAGATTAAGTAATTTAATAGATATATATTTACCAGACATTCTCTTAGAAGTTGAATCATGGTTGAGAAGTGCTATTATTGATTCAGAAATTTTCTCCCAGAACTTGAGTGTTTATCATAGACAGGAAATTATTGGCATTAGGGAGAGTATTCATATTGGTAGAAAAAAGAATTTGTAAGGTATGAAATAGTTGAAAGTAAACATGAAATTCTACGTGTAAGGCTCATCTCTGAAGATAATAGGTAACTTGATGTTTTTAGGGGTGTACACACACGGATGGGGTGACGCTTAAACAGAATTATTTATGATAATCAGCTATGTGGGAAACAACATAGAAAGGCACATCACTGTACAGGGTGATCTCTTTTTTTTCTTTTTTTTCTTTTTTTCTAGGGGCTTTACGTCGCACCGACACAGATAGGTCTTATGGCGACGATGGGATAGGAAAGGCCTAGGAGTTGGAAGGAAGCGGCCGTGGCCTTAATTAAGGTACAGCCCCAGCATTTGCCTGGTGTGAAAATGGGAAACCACGGAAAACCATTTTCAGGGCTGCCGATAGTGGGATTCGAACCTACTATCTCCCGGATGCAAGCTCACAGCCACGCGCCTCTATGCGCACGGCCAACTCGCCCGGTAGAGTGATCTCAATTAACCAAATGTTTACTGGGAAGGTAATGTGAAAGACAGTAAACATCATAGTAAATAACTTAACCTGGGAAGGACAGCTGTATCAGAAAATGATTGAACCAACTAGAGGGAAGACTATTCTAGACATGGTGCTGATAAAACCAAGTGAGCTCTATACAGAAACAGAGGAGATTGATGGTGTAAGTGACGCTGAAGCCATTTCAGTCGTAGTTAAACATAAATGTGATAAAAAGGAAGATTGTAAAAGTAGGACTATTAAACAATACCATATGGTTGATAAGAGAAGAACAAGGGAGGTTTTAATAACTATGGTCTGCAAAAAATGGTCAATAAAAATGTAAACAGCCTATCAGATGGCATTCAAGCAATTGTTGAGGAGTGTGAAAAGACGTATGTAGGGTGGTACGGAATGGTGAAGGCCCACTATATTACAACAACGAAATAAAGAGATTAAAATGGAGGTGCAGGATAGAAAGAAATAGTTAGAATGATTGTGGAAGTTGATGTTTTTGGGGTGTACAGACTTGAAAGGGGGCAGCGCATATGCAGAATTATTTACAATAATCAGCGATGTAGGAAACAACACAGAAAGGAACGCGATTGTATATCTCGATCTCCAGCCATCATAAATGACTAACAGGAGTGCATAAGCAAGGATTTACAGAACACATTAGTATTTAAAGATATTTGGACATAAGAATATTGTTCAGGTTGAATATGTGACTAATACTAGTGAAGAACTAAAACTTACCTCAGATAAAGAAATTTACAAAAACATAAAAAGGTTGACAGCTAGAAAAGCAGCTTGAACTGATATGATTTCAGGGGGATATACTATAGGGAACGAGTTGAGATATTTCATACGGTCTGTCATTATCATCCGTTTGATGTGCCGGTCCTCTCCAAATGATGGCTCTTCCTCCGAAACTTCCAGTATTTCACTCACCATCAAACTGGTAAGGGAATACAAATGTTTAAGACAATAGGACACCCTGTGCATAGCATCTGACTTTTAGGACAGCTATATTTACAAGCCTCTGTCACCTCAATAAGACGACATAATTTTCATCTTTTTTTTCTTTTTGCTAGTTGCTTTACGTCGCACCAACAGAGATAGGTTTTATGGCAATGATAGGACAGGGAAGGGCTAGGAGTGGGAAGGAAGTGGCCATGGCCTTAATTAAGGTACAGCCCCAGCAGAAAATGGGAAACCACGGAAAACCATTTTCAGGGCTGCCGACAGTGGGGTTCGAACCTACTATCTTCCGAACTGGCCGAACTTCAGCAACTGCAGGTATCGAGCTTGGTAATTTTCATCTTTGTGTGTTGTTAGATTCATGGGAATGTCAACAATATGATCCGTTCTAAAGTTTACAATTATTGTAAATATTTGTTAATTCATAAATAAAAACCTCCCCTGTTGCACAAAACTCTGTACTATCTCACCACCATGCTCACAGTAAGTGTGATTCAACAATGAATGGTAAGAATGAAGAATTGTGTATTCTTGACTCCTGTTAGCTACAACCTTTCTGAAGCACAAGGAAGTATCGTGGGCTCAAAATCATGCATAAATATTGCACTTTTTTTATGATGTCCGATTTTGCCATGAAAAGGGGGCAAGTCAACAAATTCTACTTCTGAGAAAAAAATGTTGGCAGTTTGGACAGTTTTAAAAATGCTATTTGTTTGGGGCGTCTACCCATCTGGATCTTTCGCCCCTACTGGCACCATATTGTATGAACCAGACTGTAATTGGAATGGCAGTAGTGTGGAATGTTGTGTGTGAGGAAAGGAAGATTAAGGACGTCAAACACCCAGTCCCCAGGCCACGGATATTAATCATTACAATTAAAATCCCCTGACATGACCGGGAATCGAACCCAGGGCCGCTAGGTGACAGGCGGACGCGTTGCGCCCTACACCGCGGGGCCGGACAGTTTGAGCATTAATTTGCTGGGTTACTGAGAGGTTGTTATGGCTCAGATGTTAATTCTTCTTGTTTATCTCTCATATGTTTATAACTATACATATAATGCAAAAGGAAAATTTGCTAAATGTGATGCAGACAGACAACAGACAAATGACATAACTTGTTTTACATAGGATGATACATTCAAGAAAACAGGGTTAACATACAATTTTAACACATTCAAGCCCTAATTTATGGAAGTACAGGTGTCAACACTTGGAGTATGAGTATGAGGGTAATCTAAATTACCTTGGTAGAAACCTACTTTTGAGTAAATGTAAAGGACAAATTGCTTCAAGAGAATATGAAAAAAAAAAAAAGGAAGGCTAGGTCCTGTAAAAGTCAAAATAATACTGAAAGAACTAAAGATGGAACTGAAAAACCAGAAAAAGTGAGCAAAAAGAAGCTGTCATACAAAAATAAAAGGAGTCATACATAAGATTGGGCCACTACTTCTGTTTCCAATATTGAATTAAAACACACAAGAAGCAGCCCCAAAGTGGATAAGATCACAATCTACATCTCATTTAGTGACTGTGTTCCTGTGTCCCCACCCATCAGACGATGCACAAAATTGTCAAATTCTGCTAGATTTATTTCTCTGCCAGTGGCTATGAGATACCTTTCCAAGTGTATACAGCAATATAAAATGAAAGGCTGCAAGAATTTTTACTTCACAGAAGTGTAGTCCTACCTCTCATTGTAGCAGGTTGAAGTGAATCGAACAGGGCGCATACAATATTCTTTGACAACTACTCTACATCTCAGATATTGCGAAGACATCTGGCTTCAAAGAGAATAAGCGCAACAGGGTCATTTCAAGAAAACCAAACAGAGAAGTGCCCCCCTTCAAAGGCGGACAGGAAAAAGGAGAAAGGGGAACGTATGACTACAACAGTTGTGGTGGTGTGTCGCTGGGAGTTGTGGTGATAAGTTGCTGGTGGGCAAGAATGACAACAGTGTTCTTACTACTAGTATGAACTACAAACAGATGAAGATAAGCGGTGCATCAAGGTGGTCCAGCGTAATAAAATTCAATGTGTCTGTACTGCAATGAAAGTTGTTCAAGTCCTAAACTAATGACATCCAAAGAGTGGATCAGCTTGACCAATTAGGACTTCATCTGAAATGCTTCTGAGGGTATAATAATCAGTAAATACATAAACATACATAGAGTACCATATACAGTATTGTGATAAGTCTGTAAGGAAAACTGTTGTAATTCTTAGAAATACGGTGTCCCAGTATAAAATGTTATAAATTGAACAGTAAATTGTGCATTATTAAATGACGACTACGTTAGGTGAACAAATCAAACCTTATATCACACTTCTGTGATGCCACATCACAGATAACACTTTACAAACCTTCGTATTGCAGTGAACCATCTTCCACTGTTATCCCGGAATTTCCTACCCAGAACTCTCACTTGTCACACATCTGAGGCCAAAATAATTGAAAGAAAGAAGGCAAATGGGAAGCAGCAAGCTTGCAGGTTTCAGGCTGCTTTTAGTGTTAGACTGTGTGGTGAAGTATTGTCGTGCCGACTGTTAAAAGTAAGTTATACGAAGTGTCCTTGTGTCTAAATGGATTGAGGTAAAGGAATTTCTAAGAAAGTAGGAACGGATGGAGATGTAGCTTATGTTGATTGATACAACAAAGATGCGTGCTTTCTTTTACTTTCCTTTAATAACTATTTTTAATATTTCTATTAGCACCTTATACTAGGCAGTGAACAACTTCATTTCAATTTTGCTATTTCTGGAAAATGCACACGTAAAAATAATGACATGTTTCATTCACAAATTAGATGTTCAAAAAAGTTTCAATTTGAACAACATGTAAGTTCCATTTGACGCATTGAAAAAATTAAATGAAAAGAAACCAAAACGGAATGTGCCCAAACATTTATCACCACACCACCACCTAAGCCATTCCCAAAGCCATTTTTTATGGATTTATGCAATGCTCTAGCGGGGCCAAATACACCGTTGAAAAACTGGCAAATCCCGTATTGAAATAATTTTTAGATAAGTATAAGAAACATGATATCCCAGATCTAACAACCTTAAGATAAAAATATCTTCCAATATCAATATGCACAGGTCTTGTACAGGAAAAGCAGATTTTAATTTATTTATGCTACTTTTTATACGGTCTCCAATTAATGTTATTTGGAAATGTGAAATTCATTTCTGAAAAGAGGTAACTTCAAACACACTTTGTTTACAAGAATAGTATTTTATTTATGATTACACCAAGTAGGTTTTAGATGAAATTCGAAACGATTTGGGAGATTCAAACATATGAGCTTCTTTGAACAAAACTACAGACCCAACAGGTTGCTATGTCGCCAATTTGATACACGCAAAGTTAAGAATTTAAGTGAGAATGGATCTGGTCAAGCTCATCTTCTGTGCTGCAAAGTTTAAAAAAAAAATCAATTGCAAACTTGAAGGAAGGAATGCATAAGCAGATAAATTAATTTTAGTAAATGATCATACAAAATGTTGTACATCGTTTTTAAGATGTAAATTAATTGTAGTACTTCAGGAACTTTGTGGCCAAATAATTTAGATAAGGAAAGGGCTCTCCTACTGTTGAGTGATGCTGTGCCATACATGGTGAAGGCTGAAAAAGCCTTTATTTTCTTTCAGAATTTACTTTGCGTCGCACCGGCACAGATAGGTCTTATGGCGACAATGCGGTAGGACAGGCCTAGGAACGGGAAGGAAGCGACCGTGGCCTTAAGGTACAGCCCCAGCATTTGCCGGGTGTGAAAATGGGAACCACGGAGAACGATCTTCACGGCTGCCGACAGTGGGGTTCGAACTCACTATCTCCCGAATGTAAGCTGACAGCTACGTGATCCAAGCCGCGCGATCACTTGCTTCGTGAAAAAGCCCTTAAAGTATTTTACACCAATCAGAAGCACGTTACATGTTTAGCCCTTGCACTGCATTGTGTTACAGAAACAATACGTCTTAACTATGAGAACATGAATACGTAGATTTCTTCCACAAAGAAGGTAATTAAATGCATAAAATCATAAGGAGTGTTGAATATTAATTAAATTGTATACTTAAAAGTGATTGTTTCTGTTGTATGTCCGGCGCTCTCTTCTCGCTCCTCCAGCCAGCTGCACGCGCGCCTGTGTATCATTCTGCTAGCTTCGACGCGCAGCCCTCAGTGCGCGTGCCTGACCATCGAGTGTACTATAAATAGGAGCTCCCTGTCTGCTCACTCGCCCACTTGCCCCGGTGTCCAGCTCCAGAATACACCCTACGTCGAGCACGGAGGCTACTCCTCTTGAAAATGTGCTTCGACCAGGTGGACTGAATTTCTGGCAGTACGAGGTTTCACCTCTGGTCACCGCTCCCTTACCTGTTTCCGCTGCCTATGTTCCGTAATTCTTTTACAAGCCATTTCATTCCCTAACTTATGCAAGCTCCCTTAGTTTCGCTAGGTGGAATTTCTTCAATCAATTGAACTTGCTTTTTAGGAATTCAGGCACTTCAACAAACAAGGACTCTCATGAACATTTATGTTAGTGTGCCAGATAGTTCTCGACTATCAACGTGTCAATTCACAAAGACTATCTTTTCAAGATAGAAGTGTATATAAAGACTGCAAACCTGTACATATTGTATAAAGACAGACTTTTCTCAAGATTCAATATTCCTTTTTGCTTCAAAATAAATTTCAGTTATTTGTGTAAATATCATAAAGTGAAGCAATAAAAGTTGTGTTCTGTAAACTTCAACCTTGGTTACAACACAACTCTATGGCGACGAGGTAAAAAAGCGACACTACAATTCATCGGCCCCAGTCGCCAACTCTATGGCGACGAGGTAAAAAAAAAAGCAACAAACTACCATTCTTCGGTCCCAGTTGCCAACTCTATAGTGACGAGGTACACACGAAACCAACACTACAATTCAACGGGCCCAGTTGTCAACTCTACGGCGACGTGCTAAACAACAACGACACTCCAACCAGTTCTGACACACAGCTTACCTTACTTTTCTTGCACGCATCTCGCAATGGCTACTGCGGAACAACTCGCTACGATCTTCCAAGCCTTACAGCAGCAACAACAACAGTTTATGCAACAACAACAGGCAGCATTAATTCAGGCTATTCAAGCTATTTCTGTCTCTACACAGCCATCAGCTATTCCTCCGTTCTCTGCTTTTGATCCAGCTAAGGAAGAATGGTCAGTTTATTTAGCCCGCTTGCAACAGCATTTCATCTGCCATTCTGTCACGGATGATCAACGCCGCCGCGCACTATTTCTTAGTTCGGTTGGCAATGCTACGTGTGAATTACTACGTAAATTAAGTCCAGAAGAACACTTATCTGAGGTACCCTTCTCGCAGCTCTTAGCCCGTCTCACGGAACACTATGCCAAAGCTCCTCACATAGTGGCTGCTCGCTATAAATTTTTTCAGAGCAGAAAGCAACCCCATCAGACACATACTGAATGGATAACTGAATTGCGTGGTCTAGCTAAACCCTGCCAGTTCATCTGCTCCAAGGACGGTTGTGGTTCATCCTACACTGATTCTCTCATTCGGGACATGATAATTTTACATACTCCTGAAGACAAAATACGTTTTGACGCTGTCAAGCAGAGTAACCCTTCTTTAGAAGACGTCCAGCGTATTGCTACGGTTTATGAGCTTACTACCAAGACTGCCGCAGCCATAGCTTCTCCACACGAAGTTGCACAAGTCTCGCCTCAGGCCCGCAAGTCCTCTGCTACAGTGACCCGTACGGATAAGGCGCTCTCCACCAAGCATTCTCGCCAGGTTCCCTCTCGTAATGCTACAGGGAAGCCCAATTCTAAAAGCACCTCGAAACTCCTGCCTTCCTGCCGAGGTTGTTTCAAGCATCATGAACGTCGTGACTGTCGTTTTTTCAAAGCTACTTGTCAACGATGTAATAAACTTGGACACATTCAGACTGTCTGTCAAAGTTCGCCCCGCCCTGCTAAGACTACTGCAGCGCGCCGGAAGCATATACAGCCCCGCCAAGACATGGAAGTTGATCAGATCAATCTTATTCTTCCCACAAAGGATTCTCACAAAATCATCGTTCCTCTCTCATTCTCTGATCGATCTGTCGATTTTCAATTAGACACTGGATCACCTGTCTCTATTATTAACCTGACTACCTACCACGACTTAGATTCACCTGCATGCTCTCCAGCTGACATCCAGCTCGTGACATTTAACAAGAAGAAAATTGACATCAAAGGTCAAATTAAGCTTCAGGCTAGTTATAAAGGAATTCAGAAGGCCATTCCTCTTCTCGTAGTTAACAACTACACTGCATCAAACATTATGGGCATGGATCTATTTAACTTATTTGGTTTCCAGATACATGACAACATTAACGTCGTATCTACATTGCATCCTACTTCTGACGTCACCGCTCTCCTAGCGCAGTTTCCTGAAGTCTTCGACTCTCAACTCGGCACAGCAAAAGACTATACAGCGCACATACAGCTGAAATCCGGAGCTAAGCCTCGCTTCCTCAAAGCACGTCCAGTACCCCTAGCACTTCAAGACCAGGTCACGAAAGACTTAGAAAGATGGATACAAACTGGAATTGTAGTCCCAGTTACTTCTAGTCAATGGGCTACTCCACTCGTGGTAATCAAGAAACCTGATGGTAATGTTCGACTTTGTGGCGATTTCCGATCTACAGTCAACGCACAACTCGAAACCGATGTCTTTCCTATTCCACGTCCAGAAGACTTATTCCGTCGTCTCTCTGGTGGACAATTCTTCTCTCGAGTTGATCTTAAAGAAGCATATCTCCAGCTACTTTTAGACGAAGAATCTAAGAAATTTCTCACACTCAACACTCCTCTAGGACTGCTTCAGCTCCAGCGGCTCCCATTCGGTGTTTCCTCCTCAGCGGCTATTTTTCAGCGCTATTTGGCTCAACTCACCGCCTCCATTCCCGGTTGTGCTAACTACCTGGATGATATTATTGTTACTGGAAAAGATCATCAGGAACATCTCACCAATCTCCGCCTTCTTCTCCAGAAATTGAAAGACAATGGCCTACGAGCGAATCTCGCTAAATGTACCTTCTTTCAGCCTCAAGTTCACTACCTCGGACATATACTTGATAAGAATGGAATTCGTCCTAGTATGCAGAATGTCTCCGCGATAGTAAACATGCCAACAGGCCTGGAACACAATCAACAACGCCTTAATTCAAGCTATACAACTCACTCATTTTCAGCCCGACAAGATCATCACGCTAGCTACTGACGCTTCAGACTACGGTGTCGGTGCAGTTCTCTCCCAGAAGGATCGTCATGGACAAGAACGCCCCATCGCCTTCGCTTCGAAAACACTTAATGACCATCAACGTCGATACTCACAGATAGAGAAAGAAGCTTTAGCCATCATCTTTGGTATTCGCCGTTTCAATGAATATCTTTATGGCAACCATTTCCTGATCATTACCGATCATAAGCCTCTCGTACACTTATTCCATCCTGGTAATAAGATCCCAGAGAATTCCCTCAGAAAGCTTCAAAGATGGTCCATGTTCCTTTCTGATTATTCCTATCAGATTGTATATCGAGCCACATCCCAGCATTGTAATGCTGATGCCCTCTCCCGCTTACCCGTTGGTCCTGATACTGCCTTCGATTCTCAAGAATCTGAATGTCTTCAGTTGGACATAGAACTTGAAGATACTGTATCCAGTTTTCCTATTGATGCTACCTGCATAGCTAAAGCTACGGATAAGGACAGTACACTTGCTACTGTACGTACTTACATCCGCAACGGTTGGCCTCTTCAGAGCACACTTCCTGCCCACCTGGCACCTTATCATCGTATGCAGCATCGTCTCACGACTCGTGCCGGAGTTATACTACTAGAAGCAGGCACCATCTTCCGAGTGGTTATCCCACTTAGCCTACAGAAACAAGTTCTCGAATTATTACACCAAAGCCATTGGGGTATCTCCAGAACAAAGCAACTCGCCCGTCAACACTGCTACTGGCCCGGTATTGATACCGCCATCGAAAAGCTAATACGTCATTGTGAGCAATGTCAAACGAATCAGAACGCCCCGTCTTCTGATCTTGCTTCATGGCCTCCTGCTACTACTCCATGGGAACGAGTTCACATCGATTTCGCAGGTCCTTTCCTCAATTCCATGTGGTTAATAGTCATCGATTCACTGTCAAACTTTCCATATGTCGTGGATATGCATTCGACTACTACAACCGAAGCTACCATTCGTGCTCTCCAGAAAATATTTACTACAGAAGGTTTACCGCAAGTACTCATTTCGGACAACGGACCTCAATTTACAGCTACTGCTTTTCAGAACTTTTGTACACATAATGGCATTCGTCATATCCTAGCACCACCTTTTCACCCTCAATCTAATGGTGAAGCTGAACGCTTCGTACAAACATTTAAAAGAAGTATGAAGAAAGCTGTCTCTTCAGGCTTAACTAAAGACCAAGCCTTGCTCCAACTCTTAAACAACTACAGAACTCTACCAGGCGCTGATAATATCACTCCTGCACAGAAGCTCCATGGACGGCCTCACAGAACTTTACTTTCTCTGTTACAGCCTCTTCCGGCCCAGCATAAGACCTCACCAACGAAGTTCTCCCTCAACGACAAGGTCTACACCAGGACATTCAAATCCAACCCACTCTGGATACCTGGAGTCATCTGCCGATCTTTGGGTCATCGTCTCTACGAGATACAGACTACGGAGAAACGTATCTGCCGCCATCAAGATCAGATACGTCTGCGCTACCGCCCCTGTCCAGCTATTGATGCTATTGCTAAACCAGATAAATCTATTGCTGAACGCGCTTTAGATCATTTAATAACAATGGGTTCCTTTCAGGACGAGACAGCGCCACTCCGCCCAGTTCCAGCTCCGGACAATACAACAGAGACCTCAGCAGCTCCGCCCCAGCATCGCAGTCGCCGCCAGCGCCGCCGCCGTTTCACGCCGTACCGGCGCATTTAGGAGGGGAGGGTGTTGTATGTCCGGCGCTCTCTTCTCGCTCCTCCAGCCAGCTGCACGCGCGCCTGTGTATCATTCTGCTAGCTTCGACGCGCAGCCCTCAGTGCGCGTGCCTGACCATCGAGTGTACTATAAATAGGAGCTCCCTGTCTGCTCACTCGCCCACTTGCCCCGGTGTCCAGCTCCAGAATACACCCTACGTCGAGCACGGAGGCTACTCCTCTTGAAAATGTGCTTCGACCAGGTGGACTGAATTTCTGGCAGTACGAGGTTTCACCTCTGGTCACCGCTCCCTTACCTGTTTCCGCTGCCTATGTTCCGTAATTCTTTTACAAGCCATTTCATTCCCTAACTTATGCAAGCTCCCTTAGTTTCGCTAGGTGGAATTTCTTCAATCAATTGAACTTGCTTTTTAGGAATTCAGGCACTTCAACAAACAAGGACTCTCATGAACATTTATGTTAGTGTGCCAGATAGTTCTCGACTATCAACGTGTCAATTCACAAAGACTATCTTTTCAAGATAGAAGTGTATATAAAGACTGCAAACCTGTACATATTGTATAAAGACAGACTTTTCTCAAGATTCAATATTCCTTTTTGCTTCAAAATAAATTTCAGTTATTTGTGTAAATATCATAAAGTGAAGCAATAAAAGTTGTGTTCTGTAAACTTCAACCTTGGTTACAACAGTTTCTACAAGTCTCTTTACGCCACACCAACACAGATACGTCTTGCGGCGACGATGGGACAGGAAAGGGCTAGGGGTGGGAAGGAGGTGGCTGCAGCGTTAAGGTACAGCCCCAACATTTGCCTGGTGTGAAATTGGGAAATCACGAAAAACCGTCCTCAGGGCTGCCGACAGTAGGATTCGAACCCACTATCTCCCGAATACTAGATACTGGCCGTATTTAAGTCACTGGAGCTATCGAGCTCTGTAAGTGATAATTTAATATTCTAAATCGTATACTGAGAATATTTTCACCGAGCTCGATAGCTGCAGTCGCTTAATTGCGGCCAGTATCCAGTATTCGGGAGATAGTAGGTTCGAACCCCACTATCGGCAGCCCTGAAAATGGTTTTCCGTGGTTTCCCATTTTCACACCAGGCAAATGCTGGGGCTGTACCTTAATTAAGGCTACGGCCGCTTCCTTCCCACTCCTAGCCATTTCCTGTCCCATCGTCGCCATAAGACCTATCTGTGTCGGTGCGACGTAAAGCAACTAGCAAAAAAAAAGAATATTTTCATATTAAGGGTATTCTTCAAAGCTCCTGCTCGTTTTGCTGCATTCATAGAGCGCTCACCAAACCTGCCTTTGCCATCACAGCCTATTCATGTGACATGGAGTATCTGGCTAAATGCTGCAATCTCTTACTGTAATAATTTCAAAGCAATCAAGTCAGTAAGAAATCATTAAACTGGACTATAGGTTAAATAGTAAATGATTCTTTTTTTTATATTTACCATCAATGAACTTAATGCCACTGACTGGCCACAATATCACTTAATTCAAAGGTTTTTTTGGGGTTTTAGGTCATAAACAGTTTTCCAGTGGATGATAATCCTTGCATTAAAGATGCGCAAATGGAATTCAGAAAAAGGAATGTGCACCAAGATTTATAAAAAATAAAATTTTGGCAAATTGCCTGATGTGATAAAGTTGGAAGTTGAATCTTTAGCAGTTACGGAAGACATTCAAATGTGTATGCAATCATCACACAGAGAAGTAGCATCGGCAGGTACAGATAAACTGAATGAAGTGATCCATTCAAATCCTGATTTTGAATTTGTCAAGCTTATAAAAGATGTACTGTGTGGTGAAAATTCAAAAGACATACAATTTGGCTTCACTTTGTCCCAAATGTCTTAATTTTAGTATGCACTTGTCATTTCTTGTGATGCAGAAAGACCATTTTCTGTGTTTAAGAATGTGCTGACAAATGGATGAGCTTAAATCGAGACAATTTGAAGAAATTAGTTGTTGTGCAATGATTCAAAAGGAACTGAAAATTAATCCATGTTGAACTGAACTTTGATTATGCATATTTTCCAGTTTATTTGGCATGTTTTGTCATGTGAGAGTGCATGAATGCATGCATGTTTTGAGATTTGATAGGGCAGGGAAATCCAGGCTCCAGTTATTATATTGTAACTTGTATAAGTAGAACCGAAGAGTGGTGTTAAATGGAATAACGGAATGAGAATTTAGCAGATATTTAATTTATTTGTGGTATACTGATAGTTCTTCTTCTAACAGGCAAAAAAGTACTACATTGACATATGTCGACAGCAGGTGTGAACAGGATTCTCTCATTACCTCACTTCTCTCATTACCTCACCTGCCAAATTTACAAAACCAAAAAACATGAGATTTTGATATGAAAATCAGGAAAAATCAGGGGATACAATTGGTCAAAACTGCTTATTCTATGTGTCTTGTGCAATGCATGAGTACTATGGTATGTATTATAACACTTATTGTCTCAAAACCCGACTGTTGCTATACGAGGCTACAAGGCTAAAAATTACACATCTCTATTCCCTCACAGGAAATATGTGGGTGAGATGATCGGTCTCTGACAAATCTTCTGAAAATAGTATGAACTTATGCGCCACACATGTGAATCAGTCATGCACTTAGATGCCATTACTTATCAAATGCATACATTAATATAGTGCATCACGCACCCGCGCAAATATGTGAAGCACAATGCTATTTTTATCAAGTAGGGGAAAGCGGGGCAAGATGACTAATCAACCATAACTTTTGTAGTATTGTGTTCACTAAATTAGCTACTGTGTGATCTTGGGTCCGATATCTCACACGTATAACCTGCGCATAGAAAGAAATTTCTTTCAGTCTGTGACAGGCAGTGGTAGGAGGTTGTCTGCCTGGCGCTGTCGCACTAAAATATCTGAGGTATGTGCAGGAAGCTACTACTACTAGTGTGCTCACAGTATGAATTAACCGTCTTATTCTCTTTAAATGTCAACGTACCGGACGAGTTGGCTGTGCGGTTAGGGTCGCGCAGCTGTGAGCTTGCATCCGGGAGATAGTGGGTTCAAACCCCACGGTTGGCCGGCCTGAAGATGGTTTTCCATGGTTTCCCATTTCCACACCAGGAAAATGATGTTGCTATACCTTAATTAAGGCCACGGCCACTTCCTTCCCAGTCCTAGGCCTTTCCTGTTCCATCGTCACCATAAGACCTATCTGTGTCGGTGCAACGTAAAGCAAATAGCAAAAAAAAAAAAAAAATTGGCAATGTATTTCCAATGTTAACCGAATCTTGATTGCAAGACCTCTGTTTCTTATAAGGGCAAACTGCTTCCTAAGTAGGCTGGGGCAAGTTGACAAATTAGTCATCTTACCCCAAGCCAGGTATGGGCTACACGTAGTCACCTGTACCCTTATGCTAACTACAGAAATACCTAGAAATTATCAATGGAAGACGGATAGACGGGACTGGGATGAAGTAAGCATGATAGCCGCAATGAATGCTGTGAAAGAATCTCACATGTCTCGTAATGCAACTATGAGCAACGCCATTGAAATATTTGAAGCATGTGGAATTGACCCATTCAACCCATAAATATTTGATGAGGAAGATTGCTCTCCAGCAGTGACAACAGAAAGATATTAGGAAAAACAGTGAATAAAAGTAGCATTATGTTCATCCTCTAAATGAAGACTGGATTAGTGTGTGATAATTGTAAAGTGTGGTGGCATGAAGACTGCTCGAGCTATGAAGGTAGTGGACGATTTCTCTGTGATATGTGCTGAGTATATACCAGTTTAAAACTGTTTTCTTCAGAGTTCTTGTATTCAATGTAGTGCACAGTAGTTATTAATTTCAGCAGGGACTTCTATAAGTAATTTTAAATTTATATTGAAGTATTTTAACATTTTTCAAAAATATATTCTTAAGAAATGCATGTCCCTGAGTGGTACAGAATTAAAATTAAGTTACTTTAAGTTTTGATGGTGTGTTTAACAAATTGCAGTGAAGTTCCGTGTTGGAACAGTTGAGAAGAATGCTCGTCATCTTACCCAATAGGTTCGTCTACCCCGGGCACGGGGCAAGATGACGAATTTACGTAATGCTATATTCAACTTCACTACTTTATGAAAAAGCTATTTACACAAGAACTTTGAACATTGCAGTACTGTTGCACGAAAAGGTACACAGCAATAAGCATGTCATCACAGCCGTTAAACGGGCCATGTTCAGGCGGCATGTCGAAAGAAAGCTTATCATCGTCAACATGCCCTGTTCTCCCCTAATAAATTAAAATTCGCCAGAATTGTCTACAAATGGCTTCTAAAATCTCTAGAAAATTCACTTGTTGCTATCTTCGAAATTCTATCACTAAATTACTAAAAAAACACTCCAAATCTAGCGACTAATCTCTAGAATCGACTAGACTGATGTGATATAGGGAAAATTGAGAAGTCTCCACCTTATCAATACATTAATTTATTTACTCTAAAGTGGTAAAATCATTCAATACTGGTTTCGATCCCTATGGGATCATCCTCAGTTGACACACGATGAAATACTTATAAAAACATCACATGTAAAAGATTGCATCTGGTAAGACTAGTTCAATTAAATTAAGTATAAAAGTTGTTAGGTTGTTAGTGAGAAAGTATTTGTATGTGTGTGGCACATGACCACACTATGTGTAAGCTAATATACATTGTAGAGATCTTACATTTGTTCTCAATCAGTGTTTAGGATGTTACATTCAGTATAGTTGTTTCATATTGATTAAAACATTAAAAATTGCTTATAAAAGAATGTATCTATCTTTGGTTTGAATAGCACTAATTGGTTTGAGCCTTAACGTTACATGACACCTATATTACAGAACATAGAATAACAATTTTTTTTGTGTACACACTATTAATTGTGAGTCTATTATGAAGTCCTAAAATATTTTATTGTTTGAGGTATCTCACTTCATTGTGTCTGTTTTTGTAAAATATCAGTAGGGTTGTTTACACTTTTTTGATGTTTGTGGTATTTCACTTTTATATAATAAGTCCAATTGGAAACGAACATGAAAAAGCTTGTTAAAATGATACCTTTTTGACTAAAAACACTTATTATATGGTACCTTATGTGTCCATTTTTGTGCGTTAGGTTTACATTTGTTGATACCAGTACTGTAAAATTACTATTATCTATGATATATGCATAAAATATGATCTGACATGACAGGCTGTTAAAAGTATATAAAATATTGATCTAATGGGATGGGACCAAATTCTTATGGGTATTGTTGTATTTTACCACTTGCGCTAGTAAAGTACATGATATATAATATTGAGGTTAGAGCTTATGTTGTTTTTCATTCATTATAATTTATAAATGCTACTCGTAATAAAGTTGTCTTGACTGTAGACAGAAACTGTGTATGTTGTTGCTGGGTTTGAATGCCGTGCAACTAGATGGAGATTTGAGTTGCACTTTGTTGTGATGATAGCGTGGAGGCTTCTATATATTGTAGGATGTATGTATCTGCAAGCAGAAATAATATGTGTAAGAGATAGTGTATTGTGGAGATGTGAAAAGTGAGTTGTGTGTTGTATTACTTACGTTAAATGTTGACGCTGTTTGCTCTGCGTGCCTGCCTGTCGAGATCTGTTGCGTGTTATCCTAGGACTGTAGTTCGCAGCGGCGGAGGGAAGGTCGAGAGGGATGGGTGGAGCGCTTGTAAGGGGAGCGGGGTTGGAGGAGGGGAGATCTTTGAGCGGTTCATTCGTATGTGTATGTTGTTGTTTGTTGATTCTTTTTAAGTAATAATTTGTTAGGAGGGGAATAACTGTATCAAAAAGAATATTGTTTTTATCTGTGTTTTTGTTTAAATTGAAATTTGGGTTTATGTATTTATCTAGGTTTATGTAGAATTCTTCAAATGGATTCAAATGGATTAGAATTAGAAATAATCACAGGCTACATATACTCATGGTGTCACTCACACAGTGTTACTAATCACATTCAATGTAGACCCACGGCTTATCCCACATTATGGTACCACCCGCAGGCAACACAGGCCAGTTGTTCCTCACAGAACAGTACTACTCTCAGGCAACGCAGACCCATGGTGTTCGTTGATGGTGGTACCAATCGCAAGTAATGTCGACCCATGGTGTAATGGAACTAATTACAAGTAGTCTCATGGTTCTAAATTCAGCAGAAGTGCGCTATAGCAAGAATACAGAACGGCAAAAAATTTGCTCGCTATAGTAGACTGTCGTTATATCAATTTTTTTCATAAAACTCAGGGGGGGGAAACCCACACATATTAAAATCGGTATGAAACAGCAATCAGATTGTTCAAAACTTGCGTTTTTGCAGATTTCCATACTATTGCTTACTCGTTATCTCCTAATTCTGAGACAATATGAACCCGTATGTTCAATTTCACTTTGAACAGCTGGACTAATATCACTTCAGTGGCTTCTGTGGCAAACATTTCAGTTTACTTAGGCCTATTCAAATTGCATCATCTAACCTAACTTAACCGTATATGTATAATGAAATCATATTTCAAGCACCAGTAAAGTAACGATAACCTTTTCACCATAAATTCACATGGGATTAGCCTTTCCGAAATTTAACCAGAGGTGAGAAAACACAGTGAAATCACGTTAGAGATTTCCTCATTACGATGATTTTTCGCTTAGCATGCTGTAATTTCAAAGTACCACTTTACGGCATACTAAATCTATATAAAAATACCTCATTTATCGCATCACAAATTTTCACTATTACCGCTAAGTACGATCACATTTTCTTAGCACTGAAAATGTTCGTCTCCCCTTGTGAAAGGAACGTGATTTCCAACACAGATTACAGCCCTCGCCATTGGAGGCTAGTTGGAGAAAGCTGCGCAAATACGAAAAATGGCCTTGAAGCCCTGAAATTTGCATGATAAATTACACTTTCGGGAAGCAACCTGTTAGACTCAGAAATGTTCAATTTTGCTTTCTGGTTTTCACTGATATTGCTGAATAACCTAGAAAGCCTGTTTGTGCTTCTATTTCAGATTTCATTTAGAAGTTAGATATTTATTATGTGTTGAATTACACAGTGAAAGGTAGCGAACATCTGTCGTGTGTTAGCCTACGTACGGATTAGCAACATAATCTTGTGAAGTTGACTAGCGTAGCGGAACTATCTGCGCAAGAGTTCAAAACTGGAAGTGTGTTGGTAAAACCTATGGTAAACTGAGATTTTGATGCACCAATAGGAGAGAGAGGAACAGACGTGTTCATTGTAGAGTGTTATGTGAAGCACAGTTTGCGGAAAACCTGTGCAGAACTATCTGCGCAAGAGTTCAAAACTGAAAGTGTGTTGGTAAAACCTCTGGTAAAGTCTACAATGCACAACTTAGTGGCAAAATGGCATAAAACAGGCTCTGTAGCGAATAAAAACCATAATCCGAAAAGAGTTTGAACACCAGAAAACATTGCTCAAGTAAAGGAAAGCCTGGAACGAAGTCCGACGAAATCTCAACACTGTTTATCTGTGTAAGTGGGAAATATGAAATCATTCTTCGAAACATTATCAAAAAGGACCTGGTGTTGTGCATGCAATAACTCATTGAGGCGGACATTGTTAGCACAATGAATATGCCCTGGAGCAGGTATTACTTTAAAGGACATTTCTGTCTACAACTTTCTGTGAAAATAATTATAATTAGGGAACTTTCAAACTTTCAAAACATAAAAAGAAAATGAATACGATAAAATACAGAACACTGCATGTCAAAACATATTTTACAGTCTCTTTAGTAGTTCAGGTGTGTGTGGAATGCTTCAAAACAGTTTTCGAAATGCAATGGAACTGCACACTTTCTGCACAACCATCTCGCTTCTGCCCTCTTCTTGTGCTTTGAACACAGTTTTCAGGCTCTTGAGGGAACTTGTTTAGCTAATAAGCCCAGTTCATTGACTGCAGCCTAATGGGATCGTTAGCAAGTGACAGTCTCCCCAAAATTCTGCGAACCGGAAGTGTGATCTTGTCGAGTATGCTCTCAGCAGTACCAATCCTGAAGTCAGTGAAGTGGAGCTTCTTACCACTAACGTACGGGTAAACTACATAGGTACTGAACAGGGCCATGCCTAACAGATAATACGAATGTATTGTGGTAACCTTTTACTGTCCGATGCATCACACGGAAGCTAGCAAGGACCTTATCTTGCCTATCAACTTCCAACCTTCCACCATTATAGTCTATGATAGAAAGTGGTTTCTCAACAACTTCCTCAGCACCACTACTTTTCAGATTTAGTCTTTTTTTTTTTTTTTTTTTTTTTTTTGCAAGCTTCTTAGATATGTTAGTATGTACAGTGGAAAAAACACAGACATCACTATGATCTCTCCACTTCTCTGCCAGAACATTCTTGCAACCTCGAGCAACTGCTTCCCCTTTCCGAAGTTGTAGCGATTTGGAATCTACTGACATGTTCTTCCTATTGGCCCTCACAGTGCTCACTGCACGTAAACCTACTTCCAACAGTTTATGGTACAGTTGTGGGAATGAATACCAATTACACTGGTCTATAAAAAAAGTTAATTTGTCTCTATCATGAACACAAGTAGTCAATTCCAAACAATTTGAGTTTGAAGAACAAGAATATGACACCAGAAAATTTTGGTTAGCTCTTGGTTCAAAGATATATATATACTCGTACGATATACATGTAAAGTATGTATGGAACTTCTCCCTATGTATTCACTCTGAGCGTTTGATTTTTTTTTTTTTTTGTTTTGTTTTGGATTGTAATTTTCATCTGGGGGTATCTCTCATGACATTCCAGCAATAGTCTGTAAGCATAGATGAGTTCCACTTGCCCTGATACCTTCTTTCCATTGCTGAAATGTCTCGATGGAAGCGCTCCCCGTGCTTATCACTCACAGCACCAAAATTGCTTGGAAAGAAGTCGAGATGTGAGTCCAAAAAGTTTATTTTGAGCGACATATACAACCGAGCTCTTGGTATGCAGAAGTTCGTTCATTAACAGCTAATTTGTAATTTTCAGTTTTTCGATTTTCCAAGAAATTGTGACCATTTTAACGCTTCCCGCGCTGCTTTCTCTTTCCCTCCAATGAATCTATTACATGTTCCATCCATCAATAGGTCTCAAATTTGTGGTCCAAAGAACATTCCCTCTTCGATCTTTGCCTTCACTGAGATGTGGGAAATTTGTCTTTAATACTCGACAGCTTCTCCTGCTCGATTCATCGCTTTCACTAAATTCTTTGTAAGTCCGAGCTTTATATGTAAAGGTGGCAATAAGATTTTATCATGGGAAACTAAGAGAGTGTACTGTATTTTCTTTTTTGCAGGTTCCATCACTTTCCTTTCAGGCCAGTTTCTTTGTACGTAGTGTAATTTCCTGTCGCGACTATCCCACTCACAAAGGAAGCAGCAATACTTTCTATATTCTAACTGCATTCCAAGTATGAAAGCAATAACCTTCAGATTACCACATATCTGTCATTGATGGACTTCATAATTTATTTTCTTAAGAACCAATTTAACATTTTCACAGCTCTCCATATATACAGTGTGACCTATAGGAACAGATGGTAGTGCGTTTCTGTTGTGTAGCAAAACAGCTTTCAAGCTTAACTTAGAAGAGTCAATGAAAAGTCTCCAGTGTTTGGAATCATGCTCCAATCTCAAAGATGCCATCAGACCATTTACGTCATTACAGGCAACAATGTTGTTTTCCATTTCAAAGAATGGCGTTGTCTCTTTCTCGGTGTCTATATACACACTTGCACATTTTTCTCCAGGAGATTCCACTGCTGAAGCCTGGAGGCAAGAAGTTCAGCCTTGCTTTTTGGCAACTCCAGATTACGAATTAAATCATTAAGTTCTTCTTGATTAATTTTATGTGGCCTATTGGGGGAGATTGATCTTGCTGTAAAGACTCAGGTTGCTGTTCGTATTCTCCCTCCATGTCTTCATCAGGATCTAGGACGTAAGTTCCGGAGGGATAGGAACAGGCAGACTTTCTCAATGTGATACCGGTTGTGTAGCTGATGTTGAAGTTGGATATGTAATGGTCCGTTTTTTTCCTTTCTTGGGATTCCATGTTTAAGAGGCAATGTACAGAAATAACAATCACCGACATGATTTGTAGTTTCTCGCCGTTTCATGGGAACTGCGAATGGCATTGACTTCACTGTTTTCTTCAACCAACAACAGAGGTTTACTGCACGTGAAATACAGCAAATATCTGGTTCCCAAGGTTTATCCTGATCTATTTTACAGTCAAAGTAATGGTAATATGCTGCCCTTATTAACGGAGTCAATGCACGTTTCAGAGAAGCAAATGTCACTTCACCACACACATAGCAAAAGTTATTCACACTGTTAACAGTCTTACGTGGCATCTTGAAGTAGAATTAACCTGAAATATAAACAAAATAAAGTTTGCTGAGTAAATTTAGATTATGAATATGTATTTTTCACCCAAGAAGATAAATAAAAGGTTTGCACTTGATTTCTTATTTACCTGTAAAAATTGTACTTCAAACACAGAAAATTACTGAGAATTAAGAGCACATATGTTCTATGAGCACAGCAATGGACATTTATATACCATACACAAAATAGCTTGTCCAGAAACAAAACAACATATAGCATGCCCTGTGTTGACAACCTTCATTTGTAAAAAAAAAAATTTTGCCAACATTGCAAAATTTTCTTGCATCATAAAATAAATCCCGTTTATCAAGAAAATGAGGGCTAAGTAAATAGTTTAAACATCATATTCATTTATGTCACATCAAAATGAATATGAATTACCCATTTTTAACTCTGATAGATTTTGAAGCAACACTCTCCATTCTCATTTCATAGCATTTATCAGTCATTAATAAAATCACTTTGGGAGTGGTGACCCCATCGTACTAATAGTCTGTATATGATTCATTCATTCATTCCCTGACCCGGTCAATGACTGGAACACAGGTTGTAGGTTTTCATTTTCTTCATTCAGATTTTGAATGTAGACCAGTGTAATCCTTATAGATTACATGACCTGCATGTGTTATAGTCTGTACTAAATCTAAGACTACTCATTTACTGACAGGGAGATTAGGATTTAGAACCTTGTCATTTCCTATGTATATTCTGAAGGCATAAAAATAGACAGTCTCACTCTCAAAAAGCTCGTACATTTTGTTTCCAACCGTGGCACGCTTAGAAAGGTTGAACTGGACATAACTAAGGCGACCATGGAAATTGATTAGGCTCTCATCTACCACCATACTGCATCCTATATTATAAATTCTAAGGAACTTTCTTTCCAAATAGCCAACCAGTGGTCGTATTTTATGGAGTTTATCGGTCTGTTCAGTGAAATTGTCAGAGAAATGAAGAAACCTGCTGATTATCAAAAATCGTTCATAACTCACTGCTGCACTGAAAATTGGGATTTCAATAACTTTCATTGTACTCCAGTATGATCTTGATCTGACATTCACTTTCTTTACTTGATCCATAACAATATACAACGCAATATAGGCTTTCATTTCATCAACAGTACAATCACGCCATAATGTGTCCGATTTCAGTCTACTTCTGTTATGATCACCCAACAAACGCTTCGCATTGTCATTGGTTTCTATGGTGATCATCACCTAGAAATTCTGATACATCAATAACAATCAGGGGGGGGGGGGGTGTCTGTGTGAGAGTGTGGTGTGGTTGGTAGCATGTAAGTGTAGCTCCACAAAAACTACAATATTTCAGTGCGTTTTAGGAAAATAAAACATGTGAAAGTGCAGTGTAGAGCATATTACAAGTGTAATCTTAAGTGTAGACAGTAAAATCGAAAACTGTATGGTGTATTACCATAAATTGCGTGTCTCATAGCAAACACGTTGTGAGAAGGCCAGCGCCATTTTAACGCACTGCAGCAAAGAGTGTAAATACACAAAATGCCTGTATACTAAGTGCCCCTAGGAGTAAAGAGGAGCAGAGAGAAATTGCATTGATTCAGTGATAGAATGATTAGTTGTAGAGTAGTGTACAGTTTGTGTGTTTAATGACCTGGGATTAGAAGCAGTGACCTGGATCCTATATTTTGCACAGTAAATCCTATCGGGTAAATTCCGCTGTCATAAGAGAAGAGTTTGTTTAGTAAATACGCGATATACATAGAGTAAACAGACTACATATGACCCACTGCCACTTAGACAGTTTTCAACATGCCAGAAATAGCTACACAGAATGATGTAAAGGGTTTCTGCAAAACCTGCAAGAACGATTTTGATAGTGATTGCTATTCGGTGGAATGCGAAGGATGTGAAACTTGGCATCACAAGAAATGTGCTGGTTTAACGCAGGGGAATTAGACACTTTAAAACAAACTAACTGCAAATTGACATGGGTGTGTGATGAATGTGAAGCAAAGATGAAAATATTGGGAAATTATGAGAGCACTCTGTTCAGAATGATGAAAGATATGGAAGATATGAAGCAATATATGAAGTTGATATTCATAGAGAACAACTCCTCACGAAACCATGGAAGAGAGGCAGATGTAGATACAGGGAAGAACGTAAGTGAAAAGGAGACCAGGCCAGAGGACGAAGTAGCGCACCCCACAGCGTGAATAATGAAAAACGATCATATGATATCTCCCCAGCTGAGCAGATAATTATAAACACGTCCGCTGTAGCTACTAAGATCAACACAAATTAAAAGAAAAGGAAGGGCGATCATGATAAGTCATGGAAAAGTGCAAATCAAGACGGAGCGCAGATGAGGGAGGAAGTTTATCAGATGGTGGAAGAAGATAACAGTAGTTTTATGCCTGATGCAAGCAAAGGTAGAAATAGGATTGTCACTCAGATGACGAGACAACTTAGACCAACACCCAAATAGGATGCTAACGAAGTTCAGAAGGGAGTCATCAGGAGATGGGAAAGGAAAGATACGGACAGCTATACAGATGCAGGCCTGCATGAAGTTATCGTGCGAAGAGAGAGCGACACTACCCCCTGGGGAAGCGATGGAGGGGGGGGAACCTGAAAATACCAGACTCCAAATGACACAAAGAGGGACAGCTACAACATACAAAGGTGACTTAAAACTAAGGGCTGCAAACAGGACGGCTTGGAATTATATAGCACGTGTACACCAGGATACAACTCCAAATGATGCAATTGACTACTTGGTGGACAAGGAGTTCAAAGATGGAGTTAAATGTGAAGAACTCAGAACCAAAGGATAAAAAAAAGCTTTCAGGGTCAAGAAAGCAAAGATAAAGTGTACAAGCCAGCTTTTTTCGGCCCTTTCATTTCAGCTCAAATATACAGTAAATATACAGTAAAACTTCATGGCAAATGAGAGACCCAGAAGTGAAGCTATTGCTACGGAACGTTGAAGGCCTGTTAAATGTAGCCAAGCCAGAAGATATTTTTGATCGCTATGACGCAGTGATAATGTTAGAAACCTTCCTGACCTCAGAGTGGACAGCAAACAAGCATTACACAGTTAACGTACTAGCAGAACAAGGACTCACAGGAAGACCAAAAGGAGGAATCACATGCCTACTCACGCCGAAATTCATGCCCTTTAAAGCTATACATAGAACTAATAATGTCTTAGTAGTAAAAACTAAACTGTGTGTTTTCATTTGTGCGTACTTCCAACTGGACTACAACTCTCTCCAAATTATCGATGAAATAGGCACAGCCTTGAACACAACAAACAGATCCTTGCGGGTGATTTCAACTGCAGAGTAGATGTTCCTTCGCAAAAATCAAGAGAAGTCTTAGAATACTAGGGATTATCCATGGTTAATAGAAGCGAAGACAAAACATATATAAGTCATAATGGCACCAGCACCATAGACCTGACCTTTACAAACCTGGGTAAACTAAAACCAATAGGACAGAAAATTATCCTAAACCCAGTAAAGAAACATCAGATGGTAGAAACCATGCTTCTGATTAAAGGTGATTATGATCGAGAGGAAACTGAAACCTGTAGGATATCAAGGAAATTCCTACAGCACGATGTATGTGAGAGAGACAACCAGGCAATTGTGAAGATGATGGTGGAAGCCAACCTGGAGGAAGCGGCCAACAAGCTAGAAGATTTACTACAAGGCGCAGACATTTCAGAGCCTCCATTTATAAGGAAAGCAAAGTCTTGGTTTAAGAGAAATTGCTACATGGCAAGAAAGACTGCACTGAAAGCGCTGCACGCAGCCCTTAAAGCCCCAAGCACCAATCTACTACAAGATTACACAACAAGAGACAGACCTATAAGGCACTTATAAAGCAGGAGAAAAGGCTATTTCAGGAACAGGAAGAACAAAGATTGATAGAAAATGCACAGCAATGCCCGTATAAAGCTTTTAACCCAAGATACCCAAAATATCCGTGAAATATTCCTATTGAGTTTTGGGGGAATCATGTGGGCCACGTATTAAGTACAAGAGACACACGTCCTTGCAGTATTCTACCTCATACACCCACAGGAGAAGACGACCTTGACACTGAACTGTTTACATTCAAGGAAGTAGAAGATACTATAAACAGCTCCAAGGATAGTAAGGCTTGCGTTCCGGATAATATCTGCAATGAACACATCAAAATTGCTTTCCCGACACTAAAAGAAGCAATACCATATGTCTTGAACCAATGCCTTAAGCAAGGAACGATTCCAAGCAGCTGGAGAAAGTCCACAGACAAAATGATTTATAAAGAAAAGGGAAGCACTGAAGATCCAAACGCATATACAGGCGTCGCCTTCAAATGTACGATGCTAAAGATCCTAACAAAAGTCTTATGTCAACGCCTGACTTACAAAGTCTTATGTCAACGTCGATTCCAAACTACCAGAGGAACAATTCGGTTTTAGAAGAGGGAGGAACACGATACAGGCCATCAAGTGTCTATTGGATGATATTGAAGCAGGTACAACTAGAGCGGGGGACAAGCTATACACCATTCTCGACGACTTCTCTAAAGCTTTCAACTCTATCAGCCGAAAAATCATAATGGAGAAACTAGACAGATGAGAAGTAATGTAAGTCTCAAACGAATAATTCAGAACTTACTGGCCTCAAACTGCATAAAAATTAGTGATGGAATAGCAAAGTCCAATCCAATTCAACAAACCACCGGTGTAATACAAGGGGATCCACTAAACCCAGTAGTATTTATAATTGCTACGGCGGACATTACAGAAGTAATCCCTGAAGAAACAAGCATATATATGTATGCAGAAGATATCGTGATAGCCTCGAGGTCCAGCGAGAAACTGGAAGAGACACTTGACGCGTTGGTGAAGTGGACAGAAGAGCATAAACTTCAATTAAAGGAGGAAAAGACAGTATCAATGACATTTAGGAAAGGAGGTACAGCATCAGAGTTTCATATACATGAGAGACCTCTAAAGAATGCATCAAACTTCAAGTATTTGGGAGTCACACTACAAACTAGAGGTAATGTTTTCTCTATCCACATCAATGACAGGACAAATGCAGCAATCACCCACTAACGACATACAGAATTTGAATAAGTTGTCTATCAAAACAGTCCAGAAATTATTTGATCAGTGATCACCTATGATTTAGAAATTGTATGGCCGCATCTAAAAATGAAACAGTTCAAGCAACTAGAAAAATTAAAAGCTACGTTTCTGAAAAAGGCACTATGTGTCTCGAAGTATATGCCTTCAAGTCTTGTATATGAGTTAACTCGCGAACCTTTCTATGTAGAGGATCTCCGCTATCACCTATCGCTACCAACTACACCAACATACTACAGTTCATAGAGAAATTAAGAGCAAAGAAGAGAGACATATGGAGCGAATTTTACTCGAAAGACGCAATGATTTACAGAGACTGGCAAGGAAGAGGATATGAGCTCCAACACTAGATTACATGCTTTGCAATACACGGATTTCATTATAAGTTGTGTAAAGCTAAGAAATTCCACCAACCACACACGGACTGTGTACGTGAACATTGTGGTAAGAGCTGTGAACGTTATCATGTCATGATTTGTACTTGTCGGCACGAATCGATAACAGCCTTCTGCAAAGATTACTAATGTTGTGTTATTAATGTAATTATGTTTTGGCATTGGCTGAAATAAAATATATTATTATTATTATTCCTAGCCTCCGCAACACACTAGCATTCTTTATCATTAGAATTAGAACTGATACTTCTCACTTCACAGTTACTTTCATCAAAAGAATTATAATTATCATCACTTTCAAGCAAAGATTTTATTTCTCTTTCTTTCAGCCGCTGACGAGCTGCCATGTTCGTTTACTTGTGTCAAAGTCGAAGACTAACTACCTGAAAATATCAAATGACACCAAACTATCGTCAATTATAGATATATGTATCAAATGAATAAGAAAATAGAAGTCACACCCATTTACGGAGTCACAACTATCTCCATCTATTGTGGAATCTGTTAAATTGCATCGTAATGTGTGAAAACGGAACATTTCTGTCGTTCTGCCTCACGTCCACAGTAGCGGAGCGCGGAACGGTTCCGTGACTCTGCGCCAATGGGTTAAAGTGTCCAGACGAACCTTCACCTGTTGAGTTTCAGAGTGAAGTGGAGTCAGGACTTTTCGATCCTCAGTTTTTCATTTCATCAGACGAGGCCATTTCCAGCATCTTCTGTGATGTTCATTAACAAGGGTCAATCTAGACTCAGTCCTATTGTAAATACTATCTGGGCCACTTTTCTTTTACCCACCCAGTACAATCACTAGTGCTTCCTATCCTCAACTACTGTGACATTTTTCTTGTATGCACACCAAAAGAGGAGACTTGGAAACTTCAGTGAGCGCTTAATTGTTGCCATAGATTTATTTACAATCTGAGTTATGATACACATATAACCCCAAACCATCACACTTATTTCATGGCTGAAACCTGATAAATTATGAATGTATCATATACTGATACAGATATACCAACTGCTCACTTAAGGAAGACCACTATACATTTCATCCCAGCTTAAGTAATTGTCCTCCTTTCACAGCAGTAATACCCGCTCCTTTTCTATTCCCATTCACCGATCCTCTTATACAACAACTCTTTAGCTGCGGCGGGTTCTAGACTTTGGAATTCCCTGCCTATCAGTCAGAAATACCAGCTCATTACTTTTTTATTTTTTATTTGCTAGTCACTTTACGTCGCACCGACACAGATAGGTCTTTTGGCGACGATGGGATAGGAAAGGTTTAGGAGTGGGAAGGAAGCGGCCGTGGCCTTAATTAAGGTGTGAAAATGGGAAACCACGGTAAACCATATTCAGGGCTACCGACAGTGGAATTCGAAACCACTATCTGCCGGATGCAAGCTCACAGCTGCGCCCCCCTAACCGCACGGCCAACTCACCCAGTAAGCTCATTACTTAAATTTAAGACTGCTAGCCAAAACTACTTGCTGAATGCAGCTGACTAATTTGTATGATTGGATGAGTGAATGACTATGGGTTACAAAGGTGTAATTTGTTATTGTGTAGATTATTATTTACTCTATATTACTCAAGCTCTGCTCCCAATGATGCATGACTACAGTGGTTAAATGTATGAGAGAGCCAAGAGCCCTAACTTCACCACCTGCAAAGGCAAAATAAATTAAATAAATAAACACAAATTAATGAATTAAATAATACAGAAGGAAGACTCAATGTCATAGGATTGGCTATATTTCTTCCCTGTTGATGTTTTCCACATCCAATTCTGATAACACATTAAATACACTGGTTTTTGCGACTGCTTGCTGTACGGCAACATTTTCTTGACCATATATAATAGGGTGAGGAAGACGTGGGTCTGAAAGACTTGAGTTTTCTTTGGCCTCTGTAATTATAATATAATCAGTTAGCTTAGCAGATTCAGTTTGTTGTGGAACAGAATTCTTAGAAAACTTCATTCTCTGAATTAGTCTCACTCCTAGCGACCACCGTCTGAGATGATTTTAACTACCCTTGTATGGGTACATCAGTCTCCTTGATAAAGACTGTAATGTATTCAAAACATCGGCAACCTGTACTTAAGATACCGTACATAAAACTATAACACGGTTCAATCCAGAAAAAGTTAACAGTAGTGTAACAGACTGGAAGACTCGCATCAAAGATGCTACTTCATTGTTACCCTCAGTTCACATCACTCGTACAGCATACAGTACAATTAAGTAGTCCAACCACTAAAAATAACAGCCACTGCTCAATGAAAGAAATGAGTAACATACATTAATGTTAATTAAAGAATTCTAACACTATTTTCATGTGATCCTTCTGTACATATAGAAATGAATATTTATTATAAATTAATATTACTTAAGTCCCCACCTTAAAATAAAGAAATACATTAAAAATTTAAAAATAAATAAATAAATAAATAAATAAATAAATAAATAAATAAATAAATAAATAAATAAATAAGAACAAATGAAATGAAGTCAGACATGATCAGAGAGAGGAGAATTGAATTTTTATTCACATAATGTCAATGGATAACAGCCAAGTGACAAAACGAGTCTTCAACAATATTTACACTGTATATTGGCAACCAGTGGATTCAAGGAGTAAAAATATATATATATATGATAGAGATTGGAATAACAAAAGATATAATACAAGACAGAATAACTTTCAGAAGATTGATGCAAAATTTCAAGGATTTCCAGGAGGAAGAGAAGAGGAAAGGAAATAACATCTGGACACAAAAGAGGAGAAAACAGCAAAGATAAAGAATAAAGAACTATTCAAAGTCAAGAAAAGAAGGATCGAGATGAATGCACAGGGTTACTTTCTGTGGTCCTTAGATGGCCAAAATCGGAAAGACAACAAATAGCAAATGGGCATAAATGGCAATAACTTTTACTACATTCACTCAAAGATTTTAATCTGTTATGGCATGCTATTAGATGACATCTGTTAGATCTCCAACTGCACAAATCGCACACGCACCTCTCATTGAGGATACGGTTTTAAACATATTTTATATAATGACAGCCAGACCACATACTACTACGTACCTGACCAATACTATACTTCTAACATATAAAATGCTATTGTTTGACATTTTTCTTTGTATCTTTTGCTTATTGATACCCTATAGACTTAATATCTTTAACCCTGAATTTTCCTTCACTTCATGTTTTAAAATTTTTCCATTAGAATATAATAAAGGGCAGTAAAAATGCAGTTAATTTATATTGTACTAAATTCTACTTCAATTGACCTGTTGTACGAAAAATAAACAGTTGTAAGTTATGTATACTGCATCTTAAGAAGTACACTATGTGATCAAAAGTATCCGGACACCCCCAAAAACATACGTTTTTCATCTTAGGTGCATTGTGCTGCCACCTACTGCCAGGTACTCCATAGCAGCGACCTCAGTAGTCATTAGACATCGTGAGAGAGCAGAATGGGGCGCTCCATGGAACTCGCAGACTTCGAACATGGTCAGGTGATTGGGTGTCACTTGTGTCAGAAGTCTGTACGCGAAATTTTCACACTACTAAACATTCCTAGGTCCACTGTTTCTGATGTGATAGTGAAGTGGAAACGTGAAGGGACACGTACAGCATGAAAGCGTACAGGCCTACCTCGTCTGTTGATTGACAGAGACCGCCGACAGTTGAAGAGGGCCGTAAAGTGTAATAGGCAGGCATCTATTCAGACCATCATACAGGAATTCCAAACTACATCAGGATCCACTCCAAGTACTACGACAGTTCGGCGGGAGGTGAGGAAACTTGGATTTCATGGTCGAGCGGCTTCCCATGAGCCACACATCACGCAAGTCAATGCCAAACGACGCCTCGCTTAGCGTAAGGAGCGTAAACATTGGACAATTGAACAGTGGAAAAAGGTTGTGTGGAGTGACGAATCACGGTACACAATGTAGCGATCCGATGGCAGGGTGTGGGTATGGCGAATGCCCGGTGAATGTCATCTGCCAGCGTGTGTAGTGCCAACAGTAAAATTCGGAGGCGGTGGTGTTATGGTGTGGTCGTACTTTTCATAGAGGGGGCTTTCACCCCTTGTTTTGCGAGGCACTATCACAGCACAGGCCTACATTGATGTTTTAAGCACCTTCTTGCTTCCTACTGTTGAAGAGCACTTTGGGGATGGCAATTGCTTAGTCCAACACGACTGAGCACCTGTTCATAATGCACGGCCTGCGGCGGAGTGGTTACACGACAATAACATCCGTCATGGACTGGCCTGCACAGAGTCCCGACCTGAATCCTATAGAACACCTTTGGGACGTTTTGGAACCCCGACTTTTTGCCAGGCATCAGAGGCCGACATCGCTACCTCTCCTCAGTGCAGCGCTCCGTGAAGAATGGGCTGCCATTCCCCAAGCAGCCTTCCAGCACCTGATTGAATGGACGCCTACGAGAGTGGAAGCTGTCATCAGCCTAAGGGTGGGCCAACACCCCAACACCATATTGAATTCCAGCATTACCGATGGAGGGTGCCACGAACTTGTACGCCATGTTCAGCCAGGTGTCCGGATTCTTTTGATCACATAGTGTATTTGCTTAACTACAAATGTTCATTCAAAAGACAAACAAATAAATTTAAATAAAATTCAAAAACCTTGTATCAAATGGTCAAATCAAGACAGCAGGCCTCTCAAAGGTCTAAAAGCCTTTCTGTCATTTAATGCGTCAGAGTTTAAAATCATGACTGGTACTTGTGAAAATTATACACAAGAACCTCATTAATCCAGATCTCCGGTTTATCCGGATCAAAAATATTTAAAAAATATTTTTACTTGTATACAATTTCTTTTACGACGTCAGCTCTTCTTGAATGTCTTTTCCGCCAAGGATAGTTGAAGACAGGAATTGGAAGTAATCTGGCCACGGTCTATCAAAGGTACCGTACCGGCGTTCGCCTGGAATTGAGAATGAGAAACCGTGGAAAACCATTCCCAGGACGACCGAGGTGGAATTCAAACTCATGCTCGTCTGAATGCAACGCAGTATTAATTCACTGATGGCGAATTCGAAAATGAAACTGGCGCTCCATCAGAAGAAACAATGACTCGTGGAAAGGCAACAATGCACCTGGACAAACTGATGGCCTATTTAGAATCCTTGACTGCAACCACATCCGCAGAACTGTTGTTAGTAAAACGTCTTCGTAATCGTGCTGCGCGCAAACGCTATACAAATGTAAAACAGAAAAAACTCACACATTAGTTTAGTGCATAAAACAGAGCTGTAAATGTAAGAAAAGTGTTCTTATATTTTTTGTACAACTGGAAAAAGGTATTACTGTACAACTTATGTTAATAGATTATATAACATGTACTGTATTTGTTTTTTTAGTTTTTTGGACTATCCGGATTTTCAATAATCCAGATCAGTGTCGGTGCCACTTAATCCGGATAAATGAGGTTCTTGTGTGCCAGAAATATGGTGACAGAACAAAGTTTTGCCAAAATTTCAGGTTTCCTGTCACTTTTCCTCAAGTCTTTTCCCACAATAAATTCACCTCTCAAGGACCCAGATGATTATGACATTGGTGCTTCATAGCTTGTATATATTAGTTATGAGTGAGGAAATCCATCTATAGCAGTGTCCTTGTCTTTTCAGGTTCTTGTTCATCCTAGTCTGTTAACTTTATCGCTAACCTTTCCCACATGGATCTGTCATTGCATTTATCCTATTATGTAATTATATGTAAGCACCTATCTTTCTTTCAATACGTAATTTCTGAATTTGACGAACTTATAAGATTCACAATAATGTATAACTGTAACGATTCATTTCAGAGACCAACATAATGTAACAGGTTCTTTAAATAAAACAATTTGATTACCGGAAATTATCGGCAATATCCTTCACAGACACCACAGACCAAGCAGCAGGACAATCTCGCTCAATGAACGTTTGCAATCCTCGCACACCCATTACGAAGAATGTTACTTCAATCTAGAAAAATAAGACAGAACAAAATTAAAATACGCACATGATAGAGGAATATGTAATGAGTTATTTGAACTCACTAAAAGAGGCAAAGAACTCTAGGCATAGCTGAACTGAGTAGACAAATATTCACAATTATTACGCTTAAAAACATTTCAGGACTTTTCTGGGAATAACCTGTTGAAGTTAATTTGAATGAACAGTCCCTTAACATGTTAACCACCACTGACGCTTTAAAGCATCAAGCTGTTACGTGCAGCAATGCCGCTGCCACTTTAAAGTATTCCGAGTCCCAGGATTCTAAAGCTATATAGAAATGCACCGACTAAGCAATTCATACTTGTGGATATGTCGACACTCCAGGAAGGTTACCGTTACCCAATAAATAATGTGCACGGTTCCACTGTTGAGCAAGTAGGTGATAATCAGTAGTGCTTCAAAATGGAGAACAGCAGGTCATAGCCAGGTCCATCTCATCCTAAAAGGTATGGTATGAGAAACAATTTTATACCAGTGACGGTGTATTAAAATGTTAAGATGATTCTGACAGCGAATCAGATATACTGTCAGCCAGTGAGGATGATGAGTAGGTATTCTGAGGGAGAAAGTGACAGCAGGGCACTGAATGAAGACTGCAGAGTTTGTGAAAATTTCCAAGAAATATCCATAAATGAAGGGAAAATAAATTGGGTAGTTGATCAGATAGGAATGACTTGTTTCCCATTTACTAAGAAGAGCCCTCTTATTTGTCCAGATGGTAACCAGCTTAGCAACTGCTTTAGTCTTCTATTCAAAAATGTATTTCTCCAAGAAGTTATAGAGGAATCTAATGTCATAATATATTTCTAGGTATGCAAACTAAAGAGAAATCATGAACCTGTCAGTGGAAACACATAACTGCTGAAGAACTGCTGGTATTTTTGGGTGTATTTCTCCAGATGCGAAACATGAAAATAAATAGGTTAAAGGATTATTGGAAGAAAGATGCTTTACTCCATAATGAAGGCATTTCAGCGAGTATGTGTGGCAATTGGTTTCTTCTGATATTGCGTGCTCTTCATTTTTTAAGCAATCCTGCTGAAGGGGAACTGAAACCAAGTGACCACATGTACAAAGTCAGACCAGTAAGCGAATATTCCAACTACAGGATGTCAGCAGTGTACTATCCCAGACGTGAACTATCACTAGATGAAAGCATGGTTCTCTGGAGAGGTTGACTGTCATTTTGTCAATACACCCAGAACAACAGGCATAAATATGGAGCCAAATTTTAAATGCTGACAGCACAGAAAGGGTACACCCAGAAAGTTGCGATATACCGTATGCTGGTTTGATATATGATTATGGTGGCAAAGGTCGTTCACAGAAGGTGGTTATCTATTTATTAGCAGAAAAATTAAATGCTGGTCACTGCAATTATATGGACAACTATTATAACAGGTTTGGTCTTGGTTGAAGGAATGCACTCTACTGGAACACTAAGGTTGGATGGAAGAAATTAAGCTAAGGATTTAAAGGTCGCAAAAACTGAAAACAGGGGAGACAATAGCTAGATATGCCAATGGAGTTATGATCAGCAAGAGGCAAGACAAACAAGATGTAAGGTACATCTCAATGGAGTATTGGAATAGGCTTGTAGAAGTGGAAAACCGACTGAAAGGAACAGTAAGTAAAAAAGGCTTTGCCAGTTGTTAGTTACAACAAATTCACGCCAAGAGTCGATAGAAATAATAATAATAATAATAATAATAATAATAATAATAATAATAATAATAATAATAATAATAATAATAATAATAATAATGTCCCAGGCATGACGTTAAACTGCGTCCACAAACCGAGTGACCACCGGTATAAGTGGTCCTCTTCTACCAAGTGCCAACAGCCTCTTCGGAGGGCGGATGAACGGGTAAAGGTTCAGGGCACTCTCTTGCCCTTGGGGTGGGAAACTGCCCCTAAAGGCAGAAGAGCCACTAGATGGCCAACGGCATAGGATAATAATAAATCCAGTAGCATCTGTTCACCTATTTGGTGCGGCAACTGGTCAGCGTCTGTACTCCGAGTCGGAGCGGCTGCCTCAGAAAACCTTCAGGAACTCACCCACCTGATTGTACTCCGATCCCTCGGGATCAACCCAATCGCTTGAGAACAAGCACACCATGATTCGTGCAAGTAAGAACAACATTACTCCAGGTGGTAACCAATCCACCCGCCAACTGAAAACAAAGGCAGCAACCGGCCGCTCGGATTCTGGAGGAGCCGGGCTGACACGAAAGAGAGAGTCGGAGCTCTCTGGCAAACTTCCCACTAAAACACCCTTCTACATCAGCACGCTAAACATAAACACGCTCCTACAAGTAGACAAACTTCTCCGATTAACATCAGAATTAGATCAGCAAAAAATCCAACTACTCGCCGTACAAGAGACAGACTCACTGAGTTGGAGACATCAGAATATGGTAACTACCGCATTTTCAAGAGCAAAACTACACGAACAGTAGGAAAAGCCACACCAATGTTACGCATGGCCTTTTACGTACACAAAAAGATCGTGAACTCCGTAGAAGAGATCACACCCATAAACAACCAAAATAATGACCTTGCGACTTTGCTGTGCAAATCGCCACTACACCTTTGTAAATGCCCATGCACCCACCAACGACTGCAAAGATCAGAAACAAACAGAAAACTTCTGGAACAAACTTGAAACCACTCATCAAAATACCTGAAAAAGATACAATCATTCTCCTCAGCGATTTGAACGGTAAAATTGGTAAAGAAAAGTGCAACAGAAAAACCGCAGGAAGATTCTCAGCACACGAAAAGACCAACAAAAATGGCAAACGCCTCATCGAGCTCAGTCAACAACACGACCTGAAAATCATGTCAACATCCCTACGAAAAAACCCCAATAAGCTCTTCACATGGGAATCACCCAACACCTGCCGCGGCAAACACCAGATCGATCATGTCGCCATCTCCTTCCCAGCACAAAAAGAAGTACACAATGTTCAAATCCGCAGAGGAGCCAACATTGACTTGGACCATCATCTAACGAGAATCAAAGTTAAATTTACCCCAAAACGCTTCTACCAGAAATTCAAGGCAAACAAAAAATTGGACACAGCACAAATAAAAACATCAAATCTCAGGGAAACGTGGGAAAAAATCCCAGCCAAAACATGGAACGAATTCAACGACAAAATCATGAAGAGTGCATCAGAGCAAATCCCACTACAGAAGAAGAGCAAACACCCGTTTTGGAACACCGAATGTGACCAAGCCATATTGAATAGAAAAAACGCATACCAGAAGTTCATCAGAAACCGTACACCTGAAAACGAAGAAAAATTCTGCGAAGTCCGCAGACAAATCTCTAAAATCATCAGACAAACCAAGAGGAAATACCTGGAGGACCAACTGAAATCAGCCGAACAGGACTTCTGCAACTACAACACCAGAGATTTTTACAGCGTCTTCCACAACAGATTAAATGGGTACATGCCCAAGAACCTCTGCTTCAGAAAACAAAACGGAAAATTGGCACTCACAGATGACGAAAACACCAAGGAACTCGCGAGATACTTCAAGTCACTACTTAACTGCCCAGAACCAACGGAAAGGTTTCCACTTAAACCCCACCCGAACCCAAACCCAGACTCATCCCCACCTACACAAGAGGAAATACACCGACACATACAACGACTGAAAAACAACAAGGCATCCGGAGACGACGACATCGTAGCAGAGCTTCTTAAACATCCAGGAAAGAATTCTCTCCAAGAACTCACACAAAGCATACAAAAAATTTGGACAACGGAAAAACTACCAGAAAATTGGACAAACGCCTTCCTCGTTCCACTTCACATAAAATGTGAACAATTACAGGGGAATTTCCCTGGTGCAAGTCGCATACAAAATCCTCTCCGCAGTCCTCCTCCAAAGAACACAGGAACAACTAGAACCAATCATAGGCGAATACCAAGCGGGCTTCAGGCCCCACAGATCCTGTGCAGAACAGATACTCAACCTGAAAACCATCTTGAAACTACGACACACAAGAAGACAACCCACAACTGCACCTTCATGGACTTCCACAAAGCATACGACTCCATTGACCGGCAATCCCTCTTCCAAACACTGAGTGAATACGGACTGCACAACAAGACTCAAAAAAAATCATCAGACTAACTCTCACCAACACAACCTCCCAGGTAAAATTCATGGGAAATATATCTGAAAAATTTCAGATAAAAACCGGTGTCCGACAAGGTGATGGACTTTCCCCACTACTCTTTAACATAGCCCTGGACAAAATCATGAGAGAATGGGAACAAGCTCTAAAAGCTCAAGGTAATTGGCAACCATTAAGTATGACAAGAAAACATGTAAAAATCTCCTGTCTCGCTTTTGCAGATGATCTCGTGATCCTCGCAACAAATGAACAACAGGCAATCAGCCAATATGAAACCCTCAAGAAATGCTCAGAAAAATTCGGCCTACAAATCTCCTTCTCGAAAACCAAGGTCATGTGTAACCACTGCAGCCTCCAGAATTTGAACACGAAATTTGGCACAATCAAAAAAGTAACTGAGTTCCGATATCTTGGAGAAATTATAGTACCAACAGGAAAGGAACAGAAGGCCCTCGAGGTCCGCATCAAGAAAATGAAGAGAGCCCTCGGCCGAATGCAAAACATTTACAACAAAGAATGCCTTTCAATCTTCACCAAAATTTGATATTACAATACTGTGATGAAACCTGAAATACTATACGTAAGTGAAACACTGGATCTCCAAAGGAAAACAGTACTCGAAGACATCCTAAAAGAGGAAAGTAAAATCATCAGAAAAATTCTCGGCCCAAAACTGACTGACGAAGGATATAGACTGCAATCTCGTACAAAAACCGAGGAGCTCTCAAACCTTGAGGCCGACATCAGAAAAAGACACCTGAAATTTTACGGACAAATCAAACGCTTTCCAGAAAACAGACTGACAAGAATCTTACTTGAGGCAACAGAAAACAAAAAAACAAATAGGTGGACAACGGAAATCCGCCAAGACCTGGAAAAATCAGGAATCAAAGTGGCCGACATCGCTGAACGAACCTGTTACAGAACGAAAATCAAGAAGTGGGAAGTAGAGTCAGAGAGAAACCACAACAAGAAGACAGGAGCTAAGTGGACAGAAGAACGAAGAACCACGATGAGAGAAAAATTGAAGGCTGCCTGGCAAAGAAGGAAATGCACAACTTCTAAGTGAGCTTTGCATGATCAGTTTTCTGGTCTTTTTCACATCTAATAATAATAATAATAATAATAATAATAATAATAATAATAATAATAATAATAATAATAATAATGTTATTGGCTTTATGTCCCACTAACTACATTTATGGTTTTTGGAGACGCCGAGGTGCCGGACTTTAGTTCCGCAGGAGTTCTTTTACGTGCCAGTAAATCTACCGACACGAGGCTGACATATTTGAGCACCTTCAAATACCACCAGACAGAGCCAGGATCAAACAAGCCAAGTTGGGGTCAGAAGGCCAGTGCCTCAACCGTCTGTGCCACTCAGCCCGGCTGGAGTGGATAGACAAGACCAGATACTATCCTATCATCTGTCTCAAAGGAAAACCATTCATTGGCTTAAGAAACTTTTCATACACTTTGTTCAAATGATGGTACTGAATCCACTTTGTGTGTTCAATAGGTACTCTGGTGGCAGTATGCCACTTTATGATTTCAGACTGAACATCATCGAGCAACTGTTACCTTCGAGTGAAAAAAAATTGATCACGTGATGTGCCACAGCAGCAAGTTCCCATAAAATGTGAACCACTGAGCTTGATAGCTGCAGTCGCTTAAGTGCGGCCAGTATCCAGTATTCGGGAGATAGTGAGTTCGAACCCCACTGACGCCAACAGGCCTGAAGGTGGTTTCCCATTTTCACACCAGGCAAATGCTGGGGCGACATAAAGCAACTCGTAATAAAACAAAAACTGAACCACCACCACGGAAGAAACAAATTATGAGGAAGAGATGCACACGCTGTGCTCAATATCTACACAATTTATCCAATCAGCAAATATATTTAACTTGGAATAAAAGTGGGAAGAGGAGAGGTCCAGCAAGGCACCTCCACAATGGCAGCCTATTAAACAGCAAAATCCTACACCTCCAGGATGTGATCTGCCCTGCTCATTATGGGCCATCCTAAATAGAACCACAGACACTCCGCCGCTTTGGCAGTGCTCTGAGGTTGCAAACAGCTTCTTGCTACTGTGGAAACAATAAGCAGACTACAGTATTCACCATATAGTTTTTAAATGTCTATCAAGTGTCAGCGAGGTGACAGGCTTGACATCATTTTTGTGTTACTTGTGAAGCAGTTGAGTGGGTAAGAAACTTGACCATCTGTTTTCTACGTAATTAACTTAAATAGTATTATTCATTCCCAAAGTTTACGTGTTTTGCATGTCATACACTAGATAAAATAAATAGAGCAGTCCAATGTGTCTCATAAAGAAGAACTTTCTACAACTCAAATTTGATCTCACAGGCTCATACCAAACACTGGTAAAACAAATGAAAGGAAAATTTCCAACACACACAATTCTAAAGGAAAACAAACATTTCCTGAAGCAAGTACAACCTGCTGGATTTATATTAAATGTCCAATTCAAATTTCACAAATGAGCTATTTTGCTTTACGTCGCACCGACACAGATAGGTCTTATGGCTACGATGGGACGGGAAAGGCCTAGGAATAGGAAGGAAGCGGCCGTGGCCTTAATTAAGGAACAGCCCCAGCAATTGCCTGGTGTGAAAATGGGAAACCACGGAAAACCATCTTCAGGGTTGCCAACAGTAGGGTTCGAACCCACTATCTCCCGGATGCGAGCTCACAGCTGCGCGCTCCTAACCGCACGGCCAAATTGCCCGGTTCACAAATGAGATATACCACTTCATCCAGTCATTAACTACAAATATGCACCAGACTACATACTAGCTCAATTCATGCACAAAGAAATTAGACAAAATTTAGAATGTGGTGAAGAGATATGCATAAAAAACGATAATGAACTGAAGCAGAAAATTAAAGACGATGACATCTAAATGTTCAATTGTAACTAATCAAACACAATATACCACTATATCCAATCATCAACTACACACATGCAACAGACTACATATTAGCTAGTTCATGGACAAAGTAATTAAACAAAATTACAAAACTTCACATAGAGACATGTACAAAGAGTAATAATGAACAAGAACAGAAAATTTGATACGTTGAGATCTCACACAAAACAACACTAGCATAATTTGATATAACTAAACTAAAGACCAGCATAACTGTTCGAGGAACATTGCACATGATGAAGAACACACTAGAAAGAATGAACGTATACTGTAGGCCTACCAAAGGAACACTCAACAGAAATAATAATTTTAAAAAATTACTTTGCTTCTTCTGACAACTACTATATTCAATTAAAAGAACACACAAAAAGCTCACAAATCACCACTGATCAGCGTAAAGGGCAGTTGCCCAGGTGGCAGATTCTCTATCAACTGTATACCTACTCCTTTCTTAAATGATATCAAAGAAGTTTGAAACTTATCCAACATCTCCCTGGGTAAATTATTCCAATCCCTAACCACTCTTCCCTTAACTGAATGCAATAAAAATCCACAGTCTGTTTCCAGTCATTCAACCGGGTCAGGAATGGAAAGAATGAAGCTCCCATCTAGCGACGAGGATAGAAAATGTGCCGGCTGCCGAAGCCTGTTGCAATCCTCTGGGGCAATGATAAATGACTGATAGATGAAATTAAATCTTAATGGAGAGTATTGATGGAATGAAATATGACAGGGAAAACCAGAGTACCTGGAGAAAAACCTGTCCTGCCTCCACTTTGTCCAGCACAAATCTCACATGGAGTGACCAGGATTCGAACAACGGTATCCAGCGGTGAGAGGCCAGCGCGCTGCCACCTGAGCCACGGAGGCTTACCCTTAACTGAATATTTGCTCCAATTTGTCCTCCTGAATTCCAACTTTATCTTCATATTCTGACCTTTCCTACTCTAAAAATACTCCATTCAAGCTTATTCAACCACTAATACCACTTCACTAACAGCTCAGAACATAACGCTTAGTCGAGCAGGTCATCTTCATACTCCCAAGTCTTCCCAGCCAGAAGTCTGCAACTTTTCCGCAACACTACTCTTTTGTCTGAAATCACCTGGAACAAATCATGCTGCTTTCCTTTGGATCTTTTCCAGTTCTTGAATCAAGTAATTTTAGTGAGGGTTCCATACACTGGAACCATAATCTATTCTAATAGGGATCTTATCAGTGAATGTCCTCCACCGTAGCGTAAATGGTTAGTGATGTTATTCGCCATTCTTGGGAGCCCGGGTTCAATTCCCGTTACTGCCAGAGATTTGAGAATGCCAAAAGTGCCAGTACATGGCTAAAATGGCATATGCAGCCCACATCTATTTGGGTGTGCTTAAAAAGAACTGCTTTACCTTGGTACAAGTTCACGAGTATACTTTTACTTCCTCACCACGACCCCATAATACCATCATAAACAAATTAAGAGATCTGTAACCTTTATTTACAATCTTCTTAACGTTATTATCCCAATGAGGATTTTTTATTTTATTAACATCTAGACACTTAAAAGTGTTCCCCATGATGTTCTATCACCCCACAAACATGGTAAGGAAAATTGAGAGAAATTTTCCTCTTGGTGAAACTTGCAAATACCATAATACCATTAGACTGCTGTAAATCTTGCAATACTTTCAATGTCCTTTTGCTGCTGCTCACAATACTTTAACGTACAGTATTTATTACTCTATACAGCATAACACCACAAAGCCTCAACCATGATTCCTGTTCTTTACTCATATCACTTAACTTACATACTGGGTGGTACACCAGCCGCTTGCGATTTAGTTTCATGCATCCTGCCAATTTTTCTACAATTATGATATTCATCAGTCCCTCTCCCTAAACCGGGGTAATATAATGAAATGTATGTTTACGGGCTTCCAGCAGGAGTTGAGAGTGCCACTATTAATTCATTATGGGTACCTCAAATGAACCCGTAAAACTAGTACAGATACGAAGAACGCTTACCTTGAAACAGGAGGTGCACACATACATCAGGAGTAGGTAATGTATAGGCTGGAAACTGCACACTGCATGTCACGCCTCTCAATAGGTCACTAGGCAGGGACGCAGTGGGAGTTGCGATAGTGAACGGTGCTCGAAGGTTCGAATCCTACGCAAGTATTTTATTTTTATTTTGCTACCAATTGCCTGGGATATGGTAAGGTTGAAAACTTGATAGCTTCCACAGACTGATTTGTTTATTTGGCCCTATCATTGGCCATATGAGCCGTGACATACGGTACTGAGCAGAGATAGACAAGGTTGAGGTGCTGATGGTCTGTGGCTAGGACATGGGAAAATTATTAGCTATGTCATACATGTTCCAAGCTTCATAGACCACAAGTAGGGCAGTGTGTCCCCTATTGCAATGACAACAACATGGGATGGCAGGTAGGTATATAGCTGCACGAACTCCCCTCCTTTGAGGCAAGTAGCAACAAAACACAGAACCTTTTTACTGCCTCGTAATGTATTCCAGCAACAAGTATGTGGTATGTTACTCATCTATGGACAAACTACACAGAATGAATACCAGGCACAATGCCTGTATCAAGAACGCTATCCGGACATACAACAACCAACACGCATGATATTTCAGTGTGGAAAGACAACTGCGAGCTACTGCTTGTTCGAGATCATCCTGTGACATTACTCACAATGAAGAGGTTGTGTCGGACGCTGTCCCGGATAACCCTATCAACTAGCACATAGGCCATTGCACAGGAGACGATATCAGCCGGGCGTCTGTCATGTGGATATTATATACCCAGTGGTTTCACCCACACCATCTGCACTTAACACCAGCAGCTCCATGGTCATGATCTTGAAGCATAACGTGCTGGGCCTGGGTAAGGGGAGAGCATAGGTTTCGGCATCCGTCATCACTTCAACGCTAAATCCGAGCTCAGTCCCGTGCCTTGACCTCCCACGGCTTCCAAAGAATGATTTATTTGGCTCTGCAATGGGCCATACGTATCATGGCATAGCGTATTGAGTTGGGTAGGATGAGGATAAGGTGGTGATGGTCTGTGGCTAGGACACAGGCAGCTACAGTAATTAGCTATGTCATACATGTTCCAAGCTTCGTGGGTAAAGGGTAAAGTGTGCCCTACTGGAACGATAACAACATGCGATGGCAGGTAGGTAGGTTGCTGCACAAACTCCCTTCCTTCGAGGCAAGTAACAACAAAACAATACAACACAAAACCAATTCACTGCCTCGTGATATATGACAGCGACGAGTATGTGAGTATGTTACTCATCTGAGGACAAGCCAGACAGAATGCCCACCAGGCGCAATGCCTGTATCAAGAATGCTATCTGGATATACGTCAACCAACAGGTATGGCATTTCAGAGTATGGAATGATGTCTGAGAGCTACTTCATCCCAGGAAAGGACACAGTCTGTTGGAGATCATCCTGTAACATCTGCTCACAATGAAGAGGTTGTGTGGGACACTGTCCGGCATAACCCTCACACTAGCACACGGGCCATTGCACAGGAAACGAACATCAGCTGGGCATCCGTTACGGTGTTATTGTGTACCCACCAGTTTCACCTGTACCATCTCCACTAACACCAGCAGCTCCATGGTCATAATTTTGAAGCACGAATGGCATTCCGTCAATGGACCCTACAGCATGTGGACACTGATCCTGTCTTTTTAGCGACCATCTTATTTACGGACGAAGCGTGGTTCCACTACAAAGGACCCATTAATCAACATAATTTACATTATTGGAGTGTGGATAATCCCCACTGGGTACGACAGGCAGCTTTTCAGGTACAGTGGGGCATGAACATTTGGTATGGCATTGTGCGTGATCACCTCACTGGTCCTCAATTCTTTGAGGGACCTCTGACGGGAGAAGGCTATCTGCGGTTTCTCCCAGATGACCTATGACCTACCATTATTCTTGGAACATGTGCCACTCGCAGACCGCTGCAGGACGTGGTGTGAACATCGCGGAGCTCTACCGCACGCGGCAATGATCGTCTGGAACTATCTCCATGCGACGTATCTTGATAAATGGATAGGAAGGGGAGGATCCATCCCCTGGCCTAATCTTATGCCCCTGGATTTTTTCTGTGGGACCACGTAAAACAACTGGTATATGCACAGGAGCCAAGCAATCCCAATCACCTTAAACAGCTCATTACAAGGTATGCTGATCCGTTATGCCAGAGATATTGCAACGTGCAAGACGATCCTAACAACATCGGGAGCAACTCTATATAGAACACAGAGGTCGTCGTCGTTTCGTGCAGGTGCTGTGTTAAAAGACGTAGGTTACTGAAATCAATTCACATGTTGCCTAACCTCTGCCAACATAGCTCCGTACCATATGCCACCATACCAATGGCCCTTTTCAGGGCGAAATAAATAATTCTGTGGAAACTATTAGGTTTCCAACCTTGCCACATCCCAGTCAGCTAGCTGTATATATATTAGCTGATGTACCCGTACTTCGCTACAGAATTCTACATTGTATACAGAATTCTAGGTTAGGTAGTGTACACGTTGTGAGTAAGATTGTATTAAATCGCATAACTTTTAACGTTACCTTAGAAGTGCAACAGGGAAGTCACCAAAAGTATTTTCTTATGTGAAGACTGAGTTAGGAAATTTTCACTGTAATGGTAGGCCCTCTTGTCACAATCAAGTTGGACAGTTTTCATTATAATGGCAGACATTGAGAACCGATTGCAGAAACTATGACTAGTTTTAAGCCTTAGACAATGTCTAAATCGAGCACGATCTTCCATTGCATAAACAATGTTCAGCCGGTGTTTAATGAGACATAATTTAAAGTTTCAATATTGGTTTGAAAATGGAGATAGAAATACCTTTCATGCAACTCTTTGCTTGTCGCAACCAATGAAATTTGTCAGTGCACACGCCGAACGCCAGTCAGCTGTTTGTCTTCCTATACACATTACTCAAATATGGCTAAGCATTAGCATGACTTGCCCACAGATAAGAATATCGCTTTCGGTGGAAATAAAAATCTCATAATATTATCGACACTAAAGTGACATGCCACCGTACGGGAAAGTGTAGCTTTGATTATAGTGTTGTTACATTGAGTGTAATCTACTCGTAAATAGCTTCAACGAAGGAAAAATGAAAATAGTAATGTGTAACCGAATGTGTTGTATGGGCCATATAGATGTAGCTTGCATTCTGGAGATCGTAGGTTTGAAATGCATCATCGGCAGCCCTGAAGATTGTTTTTCGGTAGTTTCCCTATTTTTACACCAGGCAAATACTAACGCTGTTATTATGGCCACGGTTCTTCTTCCCCAGCCCTCCTCTTTAAACAGTAATCACCACCATCACCACCACTTGCCTTTTCCTATCTCATAGTTGACAAAAACTTACCTGAATTAGCGTAACGATCATACATAAAAACCACATACAACCCACTTTATAGTTTTCACTATTATGTGTGCTTACTTGGTAGTAAATACAAGTGAATACCTCCCACTTGATGTATGCGACAGCCCTCTGGCGATTGGGACAAGTAATTCTGACATGTATGTAGTTGAAGTAAACTATAATTCCATGGAAATTATCCCATATATAATAAAATATATCGGTTGCCAAGAATATTATTGTATTCAAGTTGACAGTTACCGGACTGTCCCTTTGTCAGCCTCAAGAAACACGTCTCGTGAAAAGCGAAATCTTATTTTAAGCTCTACCTTCCCATACATTCCAAAGGAATTGCTGCGATTTTGCAGCGGGCGACCCACAGAGAGGCCGTCGGACTAACCTTTCTTCCCGGAATCGTCTCAACATGATAATACAAATAATATGTTTCATGGTACATAACCTGAAGCCTCCGTGGGTCAGGTGGCAGTGCGCCTGCCTCTCACCGCTGAATACCGTGGTTCAAATCCCGGTCACTCCACGTGAAATTTGTGCTGGACAAAGCGGAGGCAGGGCAGGTTTATCTCCGGGTACTCCGGTTTATCCCGTCATCTTTCACATTCCAGCAACACTCTCCATTAACATTTCATCCGTCAGTCATTTATCATTGCCCGAGAGGAGTGCGACAAGCTTCGGCAGCCGGCACATTTCCTATCCTTGCAACTAGATGAGGGCTTCATTCATTCCATTCCTGACCCTATCGAATAACTGGAAACAGGCTGTGGATTTTCATTCATGGTACATAACCTCTGATTGTGATTCACACCTCTCATTTGAGGTTAAACAGTGTTCTCGGCAGTGTTTAAACATGGCCAGTTGAACATCGGTTTTAGACAGTATCTAAGTAATAAATAACGTCTCTGCAAAGCGGCAGCCATACTTAGTCACTGTTTAACCGTAGACATCGTCTAAACACCGTTTCTGACATTGGCCCTCACTCTCCACCTGCCTTTTTTAATCCTCGGAAAGGCTGTCTTAGTGGTTTTCCCAACTGAAATCAACATAGGTCATTACAATGACACCAGTAGGAAAGTTGCGATTAAAAGCAATGCTATCATACGAAATACCACACATTTTTCTCACTTTTAACGAACAGTACTATGCTGCCATTCTAACAGTCCAAAATTCCAGAGCTGGAATGACCAGGCCGCAGAAAGCCTTGAGCCTTCAACACTCATTAATTGGGGGGGGGGGGGAGGGGGGCAAATAGTGTACAGTCCCAGGGCAAAAACTATGCCATTTTACTCATCTGTTTAACAGGAGTACCCCCGATGAGTCAGAAAATCTCAATTCATTACACTGGCGGGGGGGGCTATCTGATTTAGAGGCAAATTTTTCCTCCAAACCAGAGGAGAAACCCCCTTTTCGCTGCTAATTTGGAATAAAATAAATGTAGAATTTAATAAAAGTGAAGACGAAGAAGCTTTTCTTAAGAAACAGCTCTTTTCAGGGTTGAATTTTGAGTTATTTAGTGAGTTGTTGTGCTATAATTTGGAACAGGCTGAAATTGTAATTCTAGACCAGGTCATAAGAAGTGAGCCTCGAGCCTCTGCCTTTATTCTGTTAAGTGTGCGCATCTATCATTCCAATCAGCACATCAGAATAGGGATCAAATAGCTGGAATACTATGATGAGACAGTGTGTTACGTACCAACAGCATCAGAAAATGTATGAACCACAGGAATGGCATGCTAAAAAAGAAAGTTATCTAACTCCCCAGCTATTTCCCACCAATATTCAAGCAGGGTGTTATACTCTTATGCAGCAATAATCCCGTCTATCCGAATGACTGGCAGTGTAAGACAGGCACTGTCAATCGAGAGCGAAATGCCTTCGGAGCCAGTTTGCTCCCCGCTCTCGAGGAATGACAGCAGCTTAGCGATCAAGCAGGGGAAGAAGTAGGGGAAGTGCATGGAGTAGTACGTACTGCAGGCTAGTGGCGCAAAGGTATAGCACATCTTTGTGGACAGGTTAGATTGAGACACGATACGCATAAACTCATGTGAGGTGACAGTAGTGTGTTTCCGACTTCATCTTCACACCACACAACGTTCAAATCTAGTCAGTTAATGTTGCATTTACTATGGAAGAGTGTTCAGCACAGGGTAGGCCATCGATGCCAACAAGTTTCAAACCTTCCTGGGAGAAGAATATTTAATAGTTCAAGAAAACAACACAGCAAAGTGTTTAATATGTAATAAAATACTGAATCACATTAAAAAAACTAGAATATAAACAGGTTTTAATGTCACTAAAGGACGATTCTGAGAGTAGGTTTCACGACGTTCAAGCATTAGAAAAGGATCTGCAGGTGTTCTCTATGCCCTTCTCAGCAAATGTGCAAACTGTTAGACCAGAACTGCAACTAGAACAGATTGACATACTGTGCGATACTCAAATGAAAGATAG